>NC_073359.2:31777500-33072500 GCF_027580225.2 Misgurnus anguillicaudatus | reverse complement strand
AGCTAAGATGTTATATGTGGTTGCCAGGGTGTCTCCATGTTATCTCCAAGGTGTGTTAAGTGGTTGTGAGGGTGTAGTCATGTGGTGTTTCTAAGGTGTGGTGAGTTGTTGCCAGAGCGTTGGTGTGCTTTTTAAGATGTGATGAGTGATTGCCTGGTGCTTTGCTATGTGGTTTCTAAAATGTGATGAGTGGTTGCCAGGGCATAGCCGTGTGGTTTTAAGGTGTGTTGAGTGGTTGCCATGGGGTTGGTGTTGTTTTTAAGGTGTGATGAGTGTTTGCTAGGGTGTTGGTGTGGGGTTTTTAAGCTGTGATGAGTGGTTGCTAGGGGGGTTGGTGTGGTTTTTAAGGTGTGTTGAGTGGTTGCCATGGGGTTGGTGTTGTTTTTAAGGTGTGATGAGTGGTTGCTAGGGTGTTGGTGTGGTTTTTAAGGTGTGTTGAGTGGTTGCCAAGGCATTGATGTTGTTTTTGAGGTGTGATGAGTGTTTGCCAGGGTGCTGGTGTTGTTTTTGAGGTGTGATGAGTGGTTGCCATGGGGTTGGTGTTGTTTTAAAGATGAGTGGTTGCCAGGACGTTGGTGTGGTTTTTAAGGTATGATGAGTGGTTGCCAGGGTGTTGGTGTTGTTTTTGAGGTGTGATGAGTACTTGCCAAGGGGTTGGTGTGGTTTTTAAGGTATGATGAGTGGTTGCCAGGGTGTTGGTGTTGTTTTTGAGGTGTGATGATTAGTTGCCATAGTGTTGGTGTTGTTTTTGAGGTGTGATGAGTGGTTGCCATAGTGTTGGTGTTGTTTTTGAGGTGTGATGAGTGGTTGCCATGGGGTTGGTGTTGTTTTAAAGATGAGTGGTTGCCAGGACGTTGGTGTGGTTTTTAAGGTATGATGAGTGGTTGCCAGGGTGTTGGTGTTGTTTTTGAGGTGTGATTAGTAGTTGCCAAGGGGTTGGTGTTGTTTTTAAGGTGTGATGAGTGGTTGCCAGGGGGTTGGTGTTGTTTTTAAGGTGTGATGAGTGGTTGCCATAGTGTTGGTGTTGTTTTTGAGGTGTGATGAGTGGTTGCCATGGGGTTGGTGTTGTTTTAAAGATGATTGGTTGCCAGGACGTTGGTGTGGTTTTTAAGGTATGATGAGTGGTTGCCAGGGGGTTGGTGTGGTTTTTAAGGTGTGATGAGTGGTTGCAAGGGTGTTGGTGTTGTTTTTAAGGTGTGATGAGTGGTTGCCAGGATGTTGGTGTGGTTTTTAAGGTGTGATGAGTGGTTGCCATGGGGTTGGTGTTGTTTTTAAGGTGTGATGAGTGGTTGCCAGGGCGTTGGCGTGGTTTTTAAGGTGTGATGAGTGGTTGCCATAGTGTTGGTGTTGTTTTTGAGGTGTGATGAGTGGTTGCCATGGGGTTGGTGTTGTTTTAAAGATGAGTGGTTGCCAGGACGTTGGTGTGGTTTTTAAGGTATGATGAGTGGTTGCCAGCGGGTTGGTGTGGTTTTTAAGGTGTGATGAGTGGTTGCAAGGGTGTTGGTTTTGTTCTTAAGGTGTGATGAGTGGTTGCCAGGGTGTTGGTGTTGTTTTTGAGGTGTGATGAGTGGTTGCCATGGGGTTGGTGTTGTTTTTAAGGTGTGATGAGTGATTTCCCTGGCGTTGGTGTGGTTTTTAAGGTGTGATGAGTGGTTGTCAGGGTGTTGGTGTGGTTTTTAAGGTGTAATGAATGGTTGCCTGGGCGTTGATGTGGTTTTTAAGGTGTAATGAGTGGTTGTCAGGGCGTTGGTGTGTTTTTTAACATGGGATGAGTGGTTGTCAGGCCTTTGCCTTGTGGCTTTCAGGTGTAATGAGTGGTTGCCTGGGTGTTGGTGTGGTTTTATGATGTGATGAGTGGTTGCCAGGGTGTTGGTGTGGTTTTATGATGTGATGAGTGGTTGCCAGGGTGTTGGTGTGGTTTTTAAGATGTGATGAGTGGTTGACAGGGTGTTGATGTAGTTTTTAAGGAGTGATGAGTGGTTGCCAGGGCGATGGTGTGGTTTTTAAGATGTGATGAGTGGTTGCCACGGTGTTGCTGTGTGTTGTTTAAGATGTGATATGTGGTTACCAGTGTGTTTCTAAGATCTGATGAGTGGTTGCAGCGACGTTGCTGTGTGGTTTCTAAGATGTGTCTAGTCGTTGCCACTGTGTTGCTGTGTGTTGTTTAAGATGTGATATGTGGTTACCAGTGTGTTTCTAAGATCTGATGAGTGGTTGCAGCGGCGTTGCTGGGTGGTTTCTAAGATATGTCTAGTGGTTGCCATAGCATTGTTGTCTTGTGTTCTAAGGTGTGATGAGTAGTTGCGAGGGCGTGACTGTGTGGTTTCTAAGGTGTGATGAGTGGTTGCCCAGACATTACTGTGTAGTTTCTAAGATGTGATGAGTGGTTGCCCAGGCATTGATGTGTGGTTTCTAAGATGTGTTGAGTGGTTCGATAGCATTGCTGTGTTGTTTTCTAAGGTGTGATGAATGGTTGCCAGGGCATAGCCATGTGGTTTTTAAGGTGTGATGAGTAGTTGCCAGGGCATAGCAATGTGGTTTTTAAGGTGTGATGAATGGTTGCCAGGATGTATAATGTTTCTTAAGTGTTTTATCTATATGTAGTTGCCAGGGTGTTTTTGGTTGGTTGGTTGCTTACTGGCACAAGTCAAAAGAGCCCTTCCAGTAGCTTGTAAAATATTCTGGGCTTTAGATGTATCTCAGATCCATCTTTCAATAAAAGTCTGTGGGATTTTTGTCTCTTTTATCATCCAGCAGGCAGAAATCGGAAAGCTGATGGCTCAGAAAAGTAATATCACATCTTCAGGATCATTCATGTCTGTTTGCTAAATCAAAAATGACTGTTGTTATTAGGGAAAACTCAAGTTAAATATATACACAAATGCCACTGTAATACATTTGCACTCCTGTCTGTGATGTTGAGCGAGTGGATTCAAAGTTGATTCATCTTTAGATCTCAAACTCAAAATCTTTAACCAGATGATGAAATGCAATGAAAAACTATCCATTTAATTTTTCACCTAATGCGATTTGACATGGATGTGCGGTGGCAGTGTGACGGAAGTCTTGAGAAAACTGCTTTTCATCTCTCTCAGGTTTTTCTGCTCTGTAGATGTTAAAAAATGAAACATTAAACACATCTGTGATTGTACTTCAGTTAAATGTGATGTTAAAATTGAAAGAGTTTGGTGGCTTTAGGTTCAAGTTAGGTTTGGTGACACTTGGTTCCTTCCCAGACGATCTGTGCTTGGTTGAGTGGATGAATAGTTTAAGTGCTTCTTAATTCTCAACAGCATCGTCCTTTCCTTATCATTCACCTCCATAGCACATGTTGGACTGAGGTGAAGGTTTAATAGAGCTTTAGCAGAACGATGTGTGTACAGGTGTGTTAAAGCGATAACAGTATGCTGACCTGGACACGGTCTGTATAACCCAGCGCAGAGACCCTGAAAGACAGACAGGGTAAAAACAGCAGACATGTTGAAAAGAAAATGTTAATGGAGGAAAAAGGGATTGAGAGACGTTACAGGCGGTTCAGTCAGTTGTTACTCACCTTCATGTCTTAACCTGTTTAACACAAAACTTTAAAAGATCTTCACATGCCTTTTTTTCATATACTGTATGTATTATGTTGGTCATCCAAGCGAGACCTGTTCTGTATGGTGATCGTCTGGGTGAAGGTTTATTTAAGAGAAGTGATTTATATTTCTGAAAGATGATGTAGAGCAGGGAAAGGCCGGCGTGGTTAATGATGTTAATTTCTTCATCAGGCCACCTGTCATTGTGAAAACAGATGGGTTCATTCATTACAGAAACATATGCAGCGTGATGGAGATGATACGACAGTTTACTGTCAGTCTGTACTACTGATGAGGATTTCTCTGTATTGATGTAGATTCACTGTTCATCTGTTGCTGTATGTAGTAGATTTGCATCAGATGAGGTTTTTTGGAGGGGGGAGATTGTTGAGATTGTTTTAAATGGTGTTGGAGATGTGATGAATGTCATGATTCTCATCAGGTGTCGATGACACTCTTTATCAAATCTCATTCTACTGTAATAATGTCACAGTCATTTAAAGTGACATACAAAACTTACAGCAGTGAATCATGTACACTAGATTCTTTCTTTTTCTTTTTATACGTTTTTCTGTTTGGTCTGTTTTTTGTTGTTTCTTTCTGTCTGTCTGGTCGTTCTTTCTTTCCTTTCATCCTTCTGTCCTTCTTTCTATTTTTCTGTCTCTCTGTCTTGTCTTTTCGTTTCTTTCCTTTCTTTCCGTCTGTCGGTCTGGTCTTTCTTTTCTTTCTTTCCATCCATCCGTCTGTCCTTCTTTCTTTCTGTCAGTCTGATATGTCTGCCATGCGTTCTTTTGATTTTTTTCTTTCTATCTATTTGTCTGTATGTCTGTCTGTCTGTCTGGTCTTTCTTTCCGTCCATCTGTCCCTCTTGTCTTTCTGTCTGGTCTATCTGTTATTCGTTCTTTCTGTCTGTCTAACTTTCTATCATTCTGCCCATCTGTCTGTCTGTCTGTAATGCGTTCTTTAATTTGTTTCGATCTATCTGTCTGTCTGATCTTTCTTTCATTCCGTCCATTAATCTGTCCTTCTTTCTGTCTGTCTGTCTGTCTGTCTGTTTTTTCTTTCCTTCCATGTGTCCTTCCTTCTTTCTTTTTGCCTGTCTGTCTATTTTTTCTCTCTGTCCATCTGTTCTTCCTTTTACCTGTCTGTCTGTCTGTTTGTCTGTCTGTTTTTTCTTTCTGTCCATTTGTCCATCTGTCCTTCTTTCTGTGTGTTTTTTCTTTCTGTCCATCTGTTCTTCCTTTTACCTGTCTGTCTGTCTGTTTGTCTGTCTGTTTTTTCTTTCTGTCCATTTGTCCATCTGTCCTTCTTTCTGTGTGTTTTTTCTTTCTGTCCATCTGTCCTTCCTTCTTTCTTTCTGTCAGTTTTTTCTTTTCGTCCATTTGTCCATCCTTCTTTCTGTCTGTCAGTCTTTTCTTTCTGTCCATCTGTCCTTCTTTCTGTGTGTTTTTTTCTTTCTGTCTATCTGTCCTTCCTTCTTTCTTTCTGTCAGTTTTTTCTTTCCGTCCATTTGTCCATCCTTCTTTCTGTCTGTCTGTCTTTCTGTTTGTCTGTCTGTTTTTTCTTTCCATCCATTTGTCCATCTGTCCTTCTTTCTGTCTGTCTGTCTGTCTTTCTGTCTGTCTGGCTGCCTGCCTGCCTGTCTGTCTGTCTGTTTTTTCTTTCCATCCATTTGTCCATCTGTCCTTCTTTCTGTGTGTTTTTTCTTTCTGTCTATCTGTCCTTCCTTCTTTCTGTCTGTCTGTTTTTTTCTTTCCGTCCATTTGTCCATCTGTCCCTCTTTTTGTTTGTCTGTCTGTTTTTTTTCGTCCATCTGTCCTTCCTTCTTCCTGTCTGTCTGTCTATCTGTCTGTTTGTCTGTCCTTCTTTCTGTCTGTCGGTTTTTCTTTCTGTCCATTCGTCCATCTGTCCTTCCTTCTTTTTTCTTTCTGTCTGACTACCGTTCTATATGTCTGTGTATCTGTCTTTCTTCCTGTCTTTCTATCTGTCTGGTCTTTCTTTCTTTCTTTCAGTATTTCTAGCTTTCTTTCCATCTGTCTGTCTCTAACTGTCCATCTTCCTTTCTGTCTGTCTGTCTTTCATTGTTTTCTGTCTGTCTGTTGCCTGTCTATCTGTCTGTTTGGTCTTTCTTTCTTTTTTTCTTTCAGTCTGTCTAGCTTTCTTTCCATTTGTCTGTCTGTTTGCCTACCTATCTATGGGTCTGGTCTTTCTTTCTTTCCATCCATCTGTCCATTTTTCTTTCTTTCTGTCTGCCTTTCTTTCGTTCTTTCTTTTTATTCTATCAGTCTGTCTGTTTGTTTGTCTGCTTGCTTGCAATTTGTCTGTCTGATCTTTCTTTCTTTCTTTCTGTCCATCCGCCTGTCCATCTGTCCTTCTTTCTTTATGTCTGTCTGTCTGTCATTCATTCTTTTTTTATTTTATCTGTCTGTCTGTGTGTCTGGTCTTTCTTTTTTCTTTCTGTCCAATTACTTGTATATCCTTCTTTCCTTCTCTGTGGTCTGTCTGTCATTATTTCTGCCTGCCTACCTACCTGTCTGTCTGTCTGTCTGTCTTGATTTATGTTATCCATCCATCCATCCATACATCCATCTGTCCATCCATCCTTTTGTTCTTTCTTTCTGTCTGTCTGCCTGCCTGTTTGTCTGGTCTTTTAGATAACAGTGGAACATATAGGCCTTCATCAGTTTGAGCGTCTCTTGTCTTTTGACTCCTTTCTTTTACTCTTTTTGCTGACTCACACTCTTCCGGCTTGACACGAATCTCATAGAAAGAAAGAGAGAGTGTGTGAGGGAGGAAGAAAGAGATAGAGAGAGAGCATGAGGGAGGTATAGAGGGAGGGCCAGCAAGTGAATAAGGTATAAAGAGATAGCGAGGAGAGAAATGCCATCAGGTCAGTGGTTAAGAGCCTCAGGCAGGAAACCCAACAGATGATGTTTGTTATAAATGAAGGGACTTGTTCAACCTGTACAGAAATCTCAAGTCGTTGCAATAAATAACAGTACAGGAAAACCACTGAAAACTGTTGAGAAAGAGTGTCGAAATGTTGGTCTGAATTGATGAAATTTGTTTGACTGATGCATCGTGATGTTTGTGTCTGCGACAGTTTGTGTGCAGTTTGCTCACTTGATTCACATTTGCCCAATGAAGAAATCACACAAACACACAGCAGATGTGAAAACTCAAACATCTCTGTGTTTCTATCTCTTCAGAATCAGTTATTTGTGTAGCTCATAATATTTAAATTAAACTTTCATAAAAAATCGGATTTTTAGGAAAAGTCATCTCTATTTTCACCCCATGCCGAACTACGGTAATGTTGGACAATTGTATGTATGTAATATGAATTAACAGTGTCTTTATGACAATTAAAGGTGCAGTGTGTAAAATTTAGCGGAATCTAGGGTTGAGGCTGCAAATTGCAACCAACGGCTCAGTCCATGCTCATCCCTCGCTTTTGAAACGCAAAGAGAAGCTACAGTAGCCGCCATATGACAAAAATGTCATTACCTGTAGACAACTCAGTAAACAAAGTTTGTCCATTAAGGGCTTCTGTAGAAACATGGTAGCACAAAATGGCCACTTTTATGTAAGGGGTACGTAGCCCCTAAGGGGACATGGAGCAAAAATTAAATAAAGTTTAGTTTCGCGTGCGCACATGAAACCAACGCGTGCACACGTGAAACTATCACGTGCGCACGTGAAAGCAAAAGTTTCACATGCGCACGTGATAGTTTCACGTCAGCGCGTCAAAATAAACGCGGTAGTTTCACGTGTGCACGCGTTAGTTTCACGTGCGCATGCGTTAGTTTCACGTGCGCACGCGTTAGTTTCACGTCACGCATTAGATCTGTCACGTGTGTGCGCAAAAGTTTCACGTGAGCATGCAAAACTATACTTTTTAAAGAATTATGCACATGATTGTTTCGCGTGAGCACATGAAACTAAACTTTAGTTTTTTTTACTCCAATGTCACCTTAGGGGCTCGGTAAAGGGGACCCTCGGTGTATGTAGATAAAAACTTCCCATTCTAAGGTAATATAAAGGTCTTTATATTTATTATATTGCATTTTTGTCAAGAGACCCCTCGAAAAGTTACACACTGCACCTTTAAAATACAATACATACATTGAGCATGTTGCTAAACACTGTAGCTACCTTTCTTTAAATGCAAAAATGAAAGATTTATGAATACAAACAACTAGAGAATGATGAAAGTTTGACTGTCAGACATCCTGATTAGTTTTTCCTCAAGGTATAGTTTTTTTTTTTTGCTTTTATTGTCCTTTGTTTAATTCGATGTTGAGAGAAAGGACAGCGGGAGACGGTGCTTTTATCTGGAAGTGATTGGAAATTTCCTCATTACGCACCGCCGCAAATAAAGAAGTGAAGATGTTACTGTAATTATACTGGAGCGAGACGAGCAAGTCATTACCAGAACGCCAATGCAGTTTTTAATCTCATTGTGACTCTGTCCTCATTGTCAGACGTCTCCACCGATGTCGACGACCAGAAAACTGTCGATTAAGAGCTTATGTCAGTTCGGACCGAATTTAATAGTCAAACTCGTTTATCTTTACTTCACTTTTCTAATGGTTTTCAAATCGTCTTATTTTTCAGTCCTGTCCTTCAAGCAGCACGCAAGCTGAAATAAAATTGAGACATTTATTTACAATCACAAAAGAACATTGTGGGACATTATAACAAATATGATTTACAGTAACACGCTTCCCGATCAATGCACTTTATGAAAACATGGACATCGATGAAAATCACATCACTGAATGAGTGCCAGACTCTCTAATGTTGTGTGTTTAATACATAAAACCAGATTGATCTGTTGCTTATTTGGAGATGTAATCACAGGGATGTTTACTGAGATTGATAATAGTTTAAATCCTGTAATGTATTCCCTGCATGTGTTTGTTTGGTTACAGAGACCCAGAGGAAAACTTTATCGCTTAGATGTTGCTCCTTATAACTAATAGAGTTTCAGTTTTAAGGATCAGAGGTTTCCAATTGTAAAAATACAGCGCTATTATATTAATAGTAAAGCTCAGATCATTTACAGTAGTTTCATGAGAATGTGATGAGAAATTTTGAGTTTAAACTGGGATCGGTGACTTTTGCAGGCTTTGGCAAATGGTGAGCACAGCACGAGACATTGTGGAGTTCAAATCTGGGTGATCTGTCTATTATAAGATATGAGAAAAGAGACCTCATGTGATTTTTATCCTTGAAAATAATGTTAAACTTATCAAAATGGTGCTATTGACATAGGTTGCCACATTAGATTCATCTCTCCATCTTATGAGTTTGTCCATCAGGCCCAATTTATTCATAAGGTGGTTGGCAGGTTGATAAAATGTGTCTGGTAATTACCATCAGTCGCTCTCAGCTTGTGTCGCTAACTTATCTAAGGCTTTCACGCTTCACCTGCTGTCTTCAGTCCGTCCAGTAGAACATCATCACGTATAGCAAGTTACATTAGGACAGCGCTTCGGATAAAGACCCCTAAAGCTCGTCTGTGAATTACGATTCTATTGGTAATGTTATCTCAAGACTTCGTCAACGTCCGATTTTCTTTAGCGCTCGGCGAGCGAAGCAAAGTTGGATTAAGGGCCGTATTATGAATTCACCAGAGGTTTTCTTCATTAGCCTCAATCTAGGATTTAATTACTCACTGCCACATTCAACTAGAAACCAATAAGAGACGGAGCAAATTAAGACTTAGTGATGAAGCGTCGGCTAGTCGCAGACCTTTGTGCTTTCTTTTCCCAGTAGATTTTATATAATGCTTTGAAATTTATATTAAATTGAGAATTTTTTTAGTATTTACACTGCAAAAAATGATTGGCAGATGTTTTGGCTTGTTTGATGCACAAAATCCCTTAAATTTGATATTTTTGGTCTAAACACTAGACTTATTTTCTTGGGTCGTTTTGCCCATCAAGAAAAAGCATCTTAATTTTAGATATTTTTACTGAAAACAAGACAAAAATACTAAGAATAGTTTAGCTGCAAAAAATTATGTCTTACTTTGTATTTTTGTCTTATTTTCTAATATAAATATCTAAAAATCCTTAAATTAAGATACATTTACTTGGTAAGCAAGTGGCTTAAGATATTAAGTCTTGTTTATTGAAATAAATAATGAAAATAAAGAGTTTTTTTACTTAAAACAAGTCAAAATATCTGTCAGTGGAGTAAGAAAAATAAATTAAATGAAATTTATAAAATTAAGTTGAAACTGGAATTAAGTTTATTTTTCTTAATACACTGGATATTTTGACTTGTTTTAAGTAAAAAAAAGCTCTTAATTTTCATGATTTATTTAAAAAACAAGACTTATTATCTTAAGCCACTTTCTTACCAAGTAAATGTATCTCAATTTAAGAATGTTCAGATATGTATATTAAAAAAAACAAGACAAAAATACTAAGTAAGACATTCATTTTTTGCAGTGTGCAGACTATTGTTTTCATTTGAACATAATTTAACGGATTGAAAGCGATTGTAAAAACATTTATTTATTTTTACATCTAAAACACACGTTTACCCAAAATATACTTTGGTTGTATCATTATTTACTATCACTTGCTGCATTTCCATTATCCATTTGCGCAAAACTTTAGCGTTATTTTCTAAAAGTCGACAAAAAAACTTTCCTTTAACCGATGTTACGCGACTAAAACGTAATTTCATTGTCCGGCAATAGGTCATTCCAAAAACCATGGAGACGGGCCTGTTTGACTTCATACTACGCCGGGCAGATCGGCATAAGGATGACATCAAAATACCGTGACAGCAACTTGGGTATTTTGATGTTTTTGTGACGCCACATGTAGTCGAGTAAATATCTTATGTCTTGACCTACAATCAAACATATTGTGCCATATTTAAAGAATGATCACGTGACTTTTTGCATGTCAGGTGACTCGTAAAAAAAAAAATCCATTGCCGTTATTTCGATATATCATCGTTTTTGCAAAATTGTCATGTTTCCATTGTGCGCATTTTCAATTTCAGTTTGTTCAATTTGAATGGTAATGGAAATGCAGCCACTGTTGTTATTCAGAAAAGTATTCTGTGTTATAGAAAAAAATACATAACAAAAATGTTATGAAATTTTGTTTTGGAATGAAAAAAGTGAAAAAAAATGTGCGCAATTATAATTTTGTCTATGAAACAAATTAGTAACTTTTGCCTCTACAGTATATCGCAATCTCTTTAAAACATAAAATTGCAGGCTAATTTATGTGTTTATCTTTATGTAGTTTAAACTAAATGAAGTCAAACTGACATTTCTTTTCAGCTCATATTATTAATCATTATTATAAGCTTTCCATTGAATAGGGATAAAGGAGACATTGTTGCATGCTAATTTGAATGTACGTGCTCAATATTTTGGTTCATTTCGAACAAAAAAGTTACAGATTTAAGCAAAATCCTTTCATATAATAAAAGCACTTTGTCACTTTCTGATAAATGCGGTCTGCGCTCTCAGAAAATCATCTGTAATTATTGAGTCATAATAAAAGCGGTCACAGCGTGAAGTTCACATGAGAAGTCAAATTGAAAAACCCACTTAATTTGTAGATGAAAAGCAGAGCGGGTCATGCGATATATAAACGACTAAACGTCCATTACACGGATCCTTAGCATTTACCAAATGATGCTCTTTCCAATCGCAGAGTTTCCTTCTCTCGGTTCACCAATAAACCAATTCAGGCCTGTTTGAAAACAAGACCAGCAGGTATAAAAGTGCAGAAGCAGAGAGAAAACGCTTCTTATTTTAAAGCAGCGGGTCAAGTTATTAACACCAAATCCATACAGACTCGACCGTGTGCGACCCTTCAGTCTGTCGAAGCCGTCGCTGTAGGTCACATCGTGTCAGATTTTGAAAGATCAAATGCTGAGTAAAGATCGGTGGCCTGCAGGTGTAGAGCTGTGGAGGACGACGGCTGATGCAGTAAATTGAAGATGAGTTAATAGTATATGGAAGGAGTGAGCAGAGGAATGTTAAATTCAGGGACTGGGATCAGAGAGATGTGTCACTAAAGTTTAAGTAAATCTCTTTTCTATCAGCATCGGGACTATCACACATGACTGTCCTGAGATAAAGGGCAATAAGGCTCAATACAGACCAGGATTTCACAACTTTTTTGGGTGATCAAAATTACTGATTTTGCGATTGTAATTTCCAGACATACGAAAAAAATGTGCGCCTTTTTCTAACTGGGATGCTTAATATTAAATTAGTAAATTCTCAAGTAAACAGTAAATTATAAAATAAGAACAAGGGCAAATAAATACAAAGTCAACATACATAGAAACAGTACTTTAATGTGGTTTTAACTCATTAAAACCTAAAAATAAAATAAAGCCAAAAATGTTCACAAAGTTGTCTACCCCGCATTATGACAGAATATTAGATAATTTTATTAATTTTTATGAGATATTTGTAATTTTTGCGATTATTTTGCAACGTTGATTTTGTGCTAGGTTCTATGATTGTGGAATTGCGAAAAACTGGAGGGACTGTAAATAGCCGTTTCCATTAAAGTTTTGCGCAAAAGTTTTGCGTTATTTTTTTAAATGTCCTCAAAAAACTATTTTTGAAATTATGCTGTTTTTTAAACCGATGTTATGCGACCGAAACATAATTTTGTTGTTTCGCAATAAGTCATTTCAAAACCTGTGTTCGGCTTACAGCGCCATACAGATCAACATGCGGATTACTTCCGAAAATACCCAAATCATTCTCGCTGTATTTTGATGTCATGCGCTTGACGGTTCTTGTTAGGGATGCACCGAAATGAAAATTCTTGGCCGAAACCGAAAACCGAAAAAAGGAAACCAAGGCCGAAAAACCGAAACACCGAAATAAATTATTATGCCAATTATTAGTACAATTGCATTTATGGCTATCACTGTGTACTAACTTTACTAGGGGTGTGTGACGGATAAAAAAACTCACAGTTCGGATCACATTACAGTTTTTGAGGCACAGATCAGATTAGGGTGACCAGACGTCCCGAAAAATTCGGGACAGTCCCGAAATCTAAGCTGCTGTCCCGAATCCCGAATCCTGCTCTAATTGTCCCGAAAATCATACTGAAGCAAAATCTTAATCCCGAATCCCGCTTTAATTTCCCCGAAAATTATACTAAACAAAATCTTGAGTAGTAGTTGTCTGATAAAACATGAGCGAGGACGTTAAGTCATCCTGCAGCCAGCCCCAGCCGGCTGCTCATTGGCTGCAGCCAGCCGCCGCCGGCTGCTCATTGGCTGCAGCCAGCCGCCGCCGGCTGCTCATTGGCTGCAGCCAGCCGCCGCCGGCTGCTCATTGGCTGCAGCATCTTGTTTTTATACTGTAGGCTCTCATTGTGCTGGCAGCAGATAAAACCTCCGGGAAATATGCTGACGTTGTATTGTTTCTATTAATTTATCTAATTCATCTATATGCACAAAGACAATATGACCTTTTTGTTTTATATAGTTGATTAAGAGAGCGAAAGTTGCAGCAACCGCGAGGACAGTTGAAAGTGCAGGCAGTGACAGTCAGTCGCGTGAAGGAGTCAGATTGGTCGAGGGTACGCAAAGCACTTTGTTAAAAAATACTTCTATACGTATTATATAAATTTATACGCATATGTACTTATATTAATAAAAATGTGATTAGTTCAGTAACTTCAGTTTGAAATTCCTTATTTTTATAAGTAAAATAAAGAAAACTATTATTGTATGAACTATTATTGTATAAAGTATAAAATACTATATGTATTATATCAATTTATTTATAAGCATATGTACTTATATTAATATGATTGATTCAGTTTGAAATTCATTGTCTTTTATTATTAAATAAAATTAATAAATAAAACTATTATTGGATGAACCCCCCTACCAACCCCCCCCCCTTTACGTCTGCCCCCCCGTCCTGGATAACCCCCTACCCCACCCCACCCTTTACGTCTGCCCCCCCCCCCCCCGTCCCGAATTTCAGCCAATCTCATCTGGTCACCCTAGATCAGATTATTTTTCGGATCAGCAAAAAGCAGGTGGGAAAAATCTAATAAACAATAAAGAAATTGCAAACATTTACAAAAAAAGAACAAAGTTGTACATTAATAAGGTCTGAAATTAGCATTAGGTACAGAAATCAAATTAAATTAATCATAACACAATAAATTAAATATATTATTTTTTAGAGCTATTTGTCTCTTTGTCATGGGTTGTTTGATCAACATTAATGACACAGACTTAAGTCGGTTAATCTGACTGTAATCTATACATACACTTTAGACATAAACAAATGTTTTTATTAGAAAAAACAATACTGTGGAGAGAATTTTGTTTATATGTGCCCTGTCAATAACAGCGAGATGTTATGTTTGCTTGTTTTTTTAAACGCGTTTCTCTCGTATGTGCACTACCGAGGGCACTTAAACGCGTGCACATACAGAGATCGAGGGTGAATCCCAAACAGCGCAACAGTCGCTCCACATAAAAACGTTACGTTGTTTTTCATTGCTTTGTTCGCCAAATGTATGTTAATGGATTACAGTATGAGACACATTAGCGCGACTCTCTCTAAAGTTTACACATCAAGACATGCTTAATCTTTGCAGATGCATGCAAACAGCTCGACCGTGAGTGAAACCTGCTTGAGCACGAAGGGGAGGGGTGTGTGACGACTGATCACCGTGAGTGAAACCCAAGCGCTAGCGCACAGATGGGAGGGGCGCGTTTGACATTCATTTTCGGTTTACATTTTCGGCTGGATTTTTTATTTTGGCCCGAAACTGATAATGCCAATTTCGGTGCACCCCTAGTTCTTGTGACGCCACATGAAGTCGAACACACCTTTTCTGTCTTGCCATCCAACCAAACATACAGCACCATATTTAAATGTGGTGACCTGTAAATGCGAAAAAAACTCTATTCATTAGAATTTTGTGATATATTTATTTTCCGAATTACGTGAAAAACCACCTCACCCGAATGTAATAAAATATATGGGAGTTGATGTAAAAGTGCTGTGTTTCCATTGGTCTCATTTTCAATTCGCTATTTTAATTTTTGCAATTTGAAGGGTAATGTTAACGCAGCAACTGTTGTTATTCAGAAACGCATTCTGTGTGATAGGAAATTTTTTTAAATGAAATTGGCAACAATTATATTTTCGTCTACAAAACAAATCTGTAACTTTTGCTTCTATACCGCCATCTCTGTTTGAAACAAATAATTGCAATTCGCAAATTGCAAATAAATGCTATTTCAATTTGCGCAATTTGAAGGTTAATGGAAATACAGCTTATGTTAATGTCAGGAGGGATTTTCATTTTTATTTGAACAAAATTTAACGGATTGAAAGCAATAGCAAAAACATCTTTTCAAAGCTAAAACACACCAGTTTACCCAAAATATACTTTGGTTGTATCATTATTTACTATCAATAGCTGCATTTCCATTATCAATTTGCGCAAAACTTTAGCGTTATATTCTAAAAGTCGCCAAAAAATCTTTCCATTAACCGATGTTATGCGACTAAAACGTAATATCCTGCAATAAGTCACTCCAAAAACCATGCGGGTGTGTTCGACTCCCAAATTGCTGTTACGATCCAACCAACAGTCCATTCTCACAATCCGGTTCACTCCAGTCCAGAGTTTCTCTCTGACCACAGGCCATTGTTTTAGTGATGATCAGAATCGATGTCTTCTCTGGATACATCACAAGAGGTTTTAAGAGAAGTTAAATCTCCTCCACGCATCTGTTGGCACTCACCTGAGCGACGCCATTTGCATCCGTGATGTTGGAGAGCGAGATGAGAGCGTCCGATACCTCCGCCTGACAGAAGTGAAATACTGTCTGGAGCTCAGCGCTGATAGTATACTAATCTATCCTATATGCGATACTTTGTTATTTCTTGTCACGGCGGGTTTTGACAGCTATGCGGGGGTGACAAATAAAAATGTCAGGGTTTGTGCATTGGCAGTCGGCGCATGCCACCATCAACTTACTTAAAGATGGCACTTGTGAGGAATATATAATATCGAAAACGTTTTATTTTATTTGAACCTAAAGAGTTTGCCAGTAGTTATGTTTATATTTTTTTCACCGCATCCTAAAGCTCGAGCACTGCACGTGCCTGATGTCTCTGTTATCCAAATGTTAACAGATTTAAAGGATTTGTTCATGCAAAACTAAACATTCTGGCATTATTTGTTCACTCGTATGCTTCTCTCAGCCCATATGGGACATAAAGAGTGAAAAATATAAATCATCAGTCTGTTTAGTATCTGTTTTCTTGTTCAAGTGCAAGATGATTTATTTCTGGTTTAATGCTGCAGAATGACTTATACATAACCAGGTAACGCGAGCGAGTGACTCAGTAAAGTTGACCTGCAAGGTCCTCACACGCTTTAACGCCCACCACCTTCTGACGCTTTACCGTAGTAAAGTAAAAAAGTGCTCGCGGCAGTAATCCACCCTCGGCTTTGATAGTCGAGTGTTTTACAGGTCAAGGTTTCGTTTAGCACATACGACAGGTTTCACAAACACGATATGGGGTCGAACGCGAGCGGCGGCACAAACAAGAGCTGTTGTTCAGAGAGAAAGCTGTCATTGACAGCTTGTAATTGGCACATTTATCTAAAGGTCTTTTCTGTTTAACACCAGCGAGGTTTGTGAAAATAGACGCAGGTGCTTTCAGCAAAGTCACATGGAAACACAGCGAACTCATTCATACTCATTAACTTTTCAATGTGTGGAGACATTTGTGTGGCGTGTTATTGGCTGCATGATGACGGTATTATATTGTTTTTAAATAATGTAATGTTAAAGGGATAGTTCACCCAAAAAATGAAAATTATGACATCATTTACTCATCCTTATGTTGTTATAGACAAGTTAGGAAGATATTTGTTTGTTAAAAAAAAACGTTTTTGTTTTCCTACTATGGAGGTCAATGGTGTCCCAGTTTCCAACTTGATTATAAATTCCTGTGTTCAGCAGAACAAAGACATTCATACAGGTCTGTAAGGACCTGAGGATGAGTAAATAATAACATAATTTCATATTTTTTAGGGTGAACTATCACTTTAAATTATGTAAACAAACAGTTTTGATATAGTATCTTGGCTTGCGGCTTAACATTGGCTTTTTTATTGTAGATGGTGTTTTGTTTTATTAGAAATATGTTATTTTTGATAGTTTAGTTTATTCTGGCCCACCGTGAAAAGGGTTTGTGCAGGTTATGGGTTATGAACTGATGCCAGCAGGTATTCATTACCTTTACGATGTGCTCAGTGTATCTGTACTGTTTAAATGATGTACACGTCTATCCTGAGTTTCTCTCTTATCTCTTAAGCGAATGCTCATGCAGTTTTTTTGGCGTTGAAAATAATCCAGATGATGGATGAACTGCATTACTGATAATCCAAGGCGTGTGAATCATAAACATTGTGAATCATGCGTGTGTGGTGTTTAATAGGAGATGTGTATATAGATGGGTAGGGTGGGTGATGACCGATATCATGCTGATTTAAACCTGATGTGTAAATAAAACATTATGCTGTATTTACTTCCTATTACCTTAAACACTGAAAGCAGGATATGTTGATCTATTATACTAGTTAAAGGTACACTGCAAAAAATGAATTTCAAGAAAAACATTTCCCAGCAATTTTGTCTTGTTTTCAGTAAAAATATCTAAAAAGCCTTAAATTAAGATGCTTTTTCTCGATGAGCAAATCGACCCAAGAAAATAAGTCTAGTTTTTAGACCAAAAATATCAAATTGAAGTGATTTTGTGCATAAAAAAGCAAAGAAATCTGCCAATGGGGTAAGCAAAAAATCTTGAACTTAAACACTAAATTCAAGAAAAATTTAAGGAAAATTTGCTTACCCCATTGGCAGATTTTTTTTGCTTGTTTAATCCACAAATTCACTTAAATTTGATATTTTTTGTCTTAAAACTAGACTTATTTTCTTAGGTTATTTTGCTCATCAAGAAATGCATCTTGACTTGAGAATTTTAAGATATTTGTGCTTAAAACATGACAAAAATACTAAGAAAGTCCATATTTGCAGTACACTTAAAGTGCCAGTTTACCCAAAAATTCTGTCACCATTTACTCACCTTTATGTCATTTTAACCCTGTATTAAATGTATTTTGATAAATGATGGTAAGCACACAATTAATGGTTCCCATTGACATTCAAAGTAGGATAACCAAATACTATGGAAGTCAATGGGTACCATCAACTTATGCTTGTCATCAGTTATCAAAATATATTTTTTCTGTGTTCAACAGAATAAAGACACTCATACAGGTATAAAACGACATATGAAGGTGAGTAAATGCTGACAGAATTTCCATTTTTTGGGTGAACTATCCCTTTAAAGGCCAAAGTATGGTCCTTTTTTACATGTACGCTTGGGTCGGCGCACAATCCGTGTCACGAAATGTTCGTCATAAGAAGAGTGCGAGCGTACTCACTGCAAAAAATGACTTTCTAGTATTTTTGCCTTGTTTTCAGTAAAAATATCTAAAAATTCTTAAATTAAGATGTATTTTCTTGATGATCAAAAAATGACTTAGGAAAATAATATAACATTTAAGAGAATTTGTGCTAAAAACAAGCAAAAAAAATCTGCCAATGGAATAATATATATTTTTTTAATTTAAGTGTTCATGAAAAAGTAAATTTATTTCAAGATTTTTTTTCTTATTCCATTGGCAGATTTTGGGCTTATTTTCAGCACTAATTTACCCAAAGTTAATTTTTTTTGTCTAAAAACTAGACTCATTTTGCTAATCATGAAATTCATCTTAATTTAAAAGTTATATATATATATATATTTTTTTTTAGATATTTTTACTAAAAACAAGACAAAAATACTAAGTAAGAAAGTAATTTTTTGCAGTGCGTGCATCGTCGAATTGTTTGCGTATGCATGTGCATGCGCATACGGGAGAATGTAGTAGGTCTATGTAGCCTATGCGTCAAACGTCTGTTTACACGTGCGAGTCAAAAAACTATACTTTCCTAGGCTGTGCATTTGACTGCAGGTATGTTCGCGTACACGTAAAAAACACGATTTAAGGGCTTAAGGGACAGTTCTACCGAGCCCCTAAGGTGACATTGGAGTAATAAAATCTAAAGTTAAGTTTCATGTGCTCACGCAAAACCTTAATGTGCAGAATTTTTGTAACGTTTATTTTCGCATGCTCACGTAAAACTTTTGCGAGTGCACGTGAAACTATCACGCGCGTGAGCATGTGAAACTAAACGCAGTAGTTTCACGTGCGCACGCAAAAGTTTCACGCGAGCACGCAAAAGTTTCACGCGAGCACGCGATAGTTTCACGCGAGCACGCGATAGTTTCACGCGAGCACGCGATAGTTTCACGCGAGCACGCGATAGTTTCACGCGAGCACGCGATAGTTTCAAGAGAAACTAAACTTTTTATTTATTTTTTGCTCCATGTCCCCTTAGGGGCTCCTTACAGTTCACCCCAAAATGTAAACATTATTTACTCACCCTGATGTTGTTTAAACCCCTCATGTCTTTCATTGTTTTTTAGATCCTAAACGCAGATTTTCTTTATTTTTAGTCTTGTTTGAGGTTTTGGGTTTACTATGGGAGTGAATGGTGACCAGGGACCCAAAAGTGTTCAATAAATAACCCTACTCGACTTGTGTCATACTTGAAGACATTTACTCGTTTACTTTTTTGTTGAAATTGTTGTTTTTGAAATTGGGTGTTTAAAATAATGACAAAGTTTTCATTTTTGGATGAGCTATCACTTTAATTACTAGTATACAGTTCCAGTGTCAGTGAACTGTTGTTGTATAGATTTGTTTTAATGTATTACATAAACAATCCCCAATTTTAGCTTATTGCAGACGTTTAATCAATATAATGGTACAATACGACTCTCATTATGTCTCATAATTCATCTTTAATGTTGTCTGATAGCTCACTGTAATAAGCTGTATGTGTACTACAGAATCGCATGCTGTAAAATCCTTTAAACACTTTAAAAAGATCTGAGGCTTTTATTCGATGTTTGTCTTTAACTTATAGATCTGTATTCATTCACAATATTTAAAATTCCCTGCATTGCATTAGCAGGCAGTAAACAATCTTGTTGTTAAACCGCAGATCGTTCGTATAAACAAACAAGCTTACAAATGAGTCATCTGGCTAGCTTTTACAACCCAGAATAATCGCTGAATTGAATTAATTCATCTCAGTATTGATCAGTGCCTCATGTTTTCTGATGTCATTCACGCCACAGACTTTTGTGGAATATAAAACACTTTCAGATGGAGTGACTCGCTAATCTGAAGCTAAAGAAAAGCAATTTAATTCAAAAGGTGAGCCACGCTTACCGCTACGATCATTTCGAGGAGGTGACCGCGACCAATTACTTACGTAGCTCTGCCTTACTTATCAATTAATCAAACGCATCGCTCGCGTAATCTTCACCGACTCTCTTTTCCTCTCGTTTTCCTCCAGCTCCACAGATTATGCAATTTGTTTAAGTTCAGCAGCTGACAGCTTCGCACAAGCGGCCCGCGGATGTTTGCAGACGCGGGAGCGAGTTCCAGCGGCGAAGACTAATGGTGGTTAGTTAGTGGAAAATAACCCGATCAAACGCGGCTGCCTGCTGGCTGTGCGTGATGAATATGATCTAAACTCACAGCGCTGGTACAGTTATCATCTCAGACTCGATTTTAGAGACATTTGTATGACCTGGATGCTTTTCTCCAGGTTATTGAGTTAAACGTTCGGGCAATGTCTGCAAATATGACGCGTTAATGTCAGCATCACTGCCGTAATTGAGACGCATTTATCAGCATGTAAAAATGGTGATGTTAAGCAGGACGCAGCCTAACATAACAAGCATCCAGAAACGGTTGAACAGAGGGATAAGAGCTTTGAAAGTGTGTATTTGTCATTATAAATCTCATCAGCATGTCTCCATAAAGAGTTTAAAGCCGATAGCTGACTGGGAGAGATGAGAGGTTGAAAGCTTTGCTGTTTTATAGACACGGGAGATGATTGTATTCAAAGCAACCTCAAAATAATATGCTGTTCATGCATATAATTAATTTGGATATAAATATTAAGTTGTGTGTTGTTGAAGCTGTAGGCTATGGATTTTAATCAGTCAGGCATGGATTGGGTCATAAACATTACTGTTATGAATATCATAAATATTATGTACTGTAAAATTATTTGCACTAGAGATTAGGGTTGCAAAATTCCAGGAATTTTCAAGGCTGGAAGCTGTCCGTGGGAATTAATGGGAATTTACGGGAAATAACCAGTATTAATGGGAATAAACTGGGAATTTTCAGTGTTGCCTATAACAAGGAACTTATAAAAGCAGTTTTAAAAAATCTTGCTGCACACACATGCAACCAACAATAAGGTTGCGATTCATTGTCATGTAGGCCTAAAAGAATTTGTTCCTACTATCGGGCAGTTCTTTAAATACAGCCAGTGATTGGGGTGGGTTATATTCTTGAGTAAGGAGTAAAAAGCAAAACTATTGGTATTTGTTGGTCATACGCGGAGTTTAGGGGGGAGGCAGGGGGACACTGCCCCCCCAAACCAGAGTCACTTATGATTTTGTCTGAGCTAATAATTCAAATCTGAGAATTTGTATTGTATTTGTCTAAGCGTAATATTTTATCTCATTCCCCGTCAGCTTTTTTTTAAAAAGTTGCCGCTAGCATTTTTTTGTGATTTTTTTACCAAAGTTTCACAAAATGCCTTCCAGGAAAATGTTCTTCTAAAAATATATATAAACATATAAATATATCAAATGAAAAAACAGACCCTCTGCTTTCAAACAAACAATAAACAAACAAACAAATGGTAAAAAAACATTTCATCTTATCTATATTTGTTCTGCTTATAAACTCTTAAATATGGGTATTTTTCTTCAAAAAAAATAATAATAATAATAATAATTATATATATTTTATTTAAAAAATATTTTTCTTTTGCAAAAAGATGAAATAATTGTAATTTTGTGAAGGAATTTTGTTAGAGATCAGATTCAGAATGATTGTCAAAACATACAGAGTGTAAAATTAATAGATCATCATTTGCTTTAGTTTTTTTATAAATTGGGGAAGTGCGATATCTATTGGAAAATTAGCGATATTACAGATAACCATAATGCTACGTTGAGACCAGCCACGGTAGAGGCGTCATGAAACATTGATTTCAATGTTAAGTCAATGTAAAGACGCGTTGACGCGCATCTGGAGGTCTCCCGATGCGAATGAGGCGTTTAGTGCTGCGTGGTAGATGCAATTCAGCCTCATTCGTGCATCTAGTTCACACGAATTGCACGAATTGAGCGTTGCCATGGGAAACGCGCGATTTGAAAAACTTGAACTTTGGTTGAAAAGCGCGCCGCGTTAACCAATCAGGAGCTTGCTCTAGTAGTGACGTGATTACAGGAAGCTAGCGGAGTCGCAGAAGCCAGTCCCATGACGCGAATTTCCACGTGAATGTCACGATGACTAGAATTTCACGCGCGGTTTTTACGCACGAATGAAGCGTAAATTGTTCAAGCGGCAAACTAGTTGTGGTAGACGCGAATTCGACGCCTCAAACGCGGCTGGTGCGAACCCACGGTTAAAACTCATCAGGAACGCATTCTTTTTCCATGTGAATATTTTCTCTTAATTGACGAGATAATTCATCAATGGCAGGGAAAGAGTTCATGGGTAGACTGAGTAACTTAAGGCTAAAATAGTTTTAATTAATTTACTGTAAAACATATTTAAAAACCGTGAACTAGCACTCTCTCGCTTATCTCAAAGCAAAGTGCTCCCCAAGTACAAACACGAAATTATGCCTATGCTGTTGTTATCGGACTTATCGAATAACAGTATCGGCACAGACGTTTTGTATCGGTGCATTCCTAGTTTGCAGCATCATTTAAATGCTTTTTTAAGAGCACTTCTAGTAGTTGCTATCTGAGAAGAGTCTGGAAATATAGATGTATGTGCTTGTGTGCATCCCCAGCAGAATATTAATAAAGTCAGAGAGAGTTAGTGTAAACAGCCAGGATTCTTTTTAATGACTCTCTAGAGCTCACACGCTCGCTCTGAAGCTTTTTTAGCTATTCGGCCGCCTCTATTTGTCCATTAGAATGACGTATTTATCGGCGGACGGCCACCGTAGCTCTATGTGATGCACGGATGAGCTCTTTGAAGTTACTAACAGAGCTGTTTTTAAGCCTAACCTTTAGCTTTGTGCGCTCTTTACGCTCGACTGTAATTGTGAAGGTGTTTAAAGAGCTAGATTAGAGATGCGTATGTGTGTGTGGGTGGGTTTGCTGAAAAGAGACTTTAAAGTTTGGTTCAATAGCGTTTAGCAGGGTCATTTTTTAAACCGCTAAACATCTCGTATCCGAGTGAGGAGTCAATTAGAAACACCGTCCGAGCTTTATTGGCTGTGTGTTTAATGGATAACCTGTGTCTTAATAGTAATGTTTATAGTCATCCATTAATGTGCCATTTTAAAACCAAGAGTTTATAGCCGTAGCTTACAGTTTACTGCCTACATAATGACACACAAAAATGCAAAGTTTTTTGAAATACAGATTTATTTTAGATCAGCCTCCATGTCATCATCATTGCTTCATCGCCAGTTTACTGCTGTAGGCTTTAGTGGTGAGATAATGTTTTCAGTAATGATGTGGCTTATGTTAGCAGAGGTGTCAGCACCAATTTGGCATTTCTTGACCTGCGATTTACAGTGTTGTCAAACATCACCCTACCCTTGGTGAGACCATCAGTGGGCGTCTGCCGGCCCCTAAAGGCCACAACACACCGACCCCACTATAATAAGCTTTGACAGTGTTTGTTTCTCGAAACACGCTAGACAAACTTCCTAGGCACAGCGGGACAAGAGAGACAGGGAAAGATAGAGATGGAGAGAGGAAGTACTGTCGGTTTCGTCAAGGGGGACAAGCATGAAATACACACACACACACTTCCCTCCGAGCTCCCCTGTAGCAGTGGCCACATGCCGCACCCAGCTGCCTGATCTCCAGGATTGCTCGCTCTCCTGCAGCTGTCAAGATGTGTTCACAAACACTCACGCAGCACGTATCGTTCAATAAAAGCTTGGTTTTCATTTAAGCAGAACACAATGAGGCCTTAGGGCATATAAACATACACTCATAGACATGCACACATGTTTGGACTCGATAATTATTCCCTGTGTCATTTCACTTTATTTATTATGACTCAACTTGTATACTTAAATGTTCTGATTTCTTTTTATGAATTCAATATTTGTCTTGATGACTACATCTGGTGGAAATTTTGTGTCAATAATCCCCTTATTGAAAAAAATGCTGATGTGTCAAATACTTATTTAAGGTCTTTATACACCCTGATAATATAGTTATGTAGATTATATTGTATTTTTGTCAAGAGATCCTTCTGAAAGATACACAAGATTATATAAATATTAATTATAGTCATTTTTATTTTCTTTAATAATTATTTTTCATCTTTATTTGCTTGTCAGGATCTCCGTTTATGCACCTGCTTTTTAATCTATTATCTGTTAAATATCCTCCGCATCAGAGTTTATGATGATATATATTGCTTTAAGCGGTAAGAAAGTCCGAAAGTAAATGATGGATGTGTTTAGGTCGCAGATGGGTGAACAGAATGATGTGATTTTAAACCTGCTCCGACCAACCAATCATGTAATCACAACTTCTGATGAGGTCATAATGTGAAAATCCCACCTGACTCTGGAACACCTGAGCTGTGTCTCATTGCATTCGCTCATCTATATCTTCCAAACTTTCGTCCCCACAGATTACACTTTCCTCTTGTTATTTCCCATCTTATATTCTTACCTACACTTACATGTTCCTAGCAGTAGCCCACTGAGGCGTGTCCTAGTTTTGAAGAGTCTTGGGAATGTTTGTCTACCACCTGAGCAGATACCTGGCCCTCCGGCGGTCCCCTGGGAGCCCGATTCTTCCCGTGAGCCCTGTGAGTGTGGGAAAGGATGAATATGTGAGAAAGGAGAGCATTAGTGGACTCGACGTCTACAGAAGGTGGGCTCAGAGGACATTCTCTGGCTTTCTATCCTGACAAGCACAATTTCGGGCTTGACAGACACATTTTTCCCTCAAGCGGTGGGATGGCTGGAGGAGCGACGTGAAGGGGAGTTGGACGTGCAGACGCTTTCCTGAAAAGCCATCTGTTCTTTACAGCTACAGATGCTGTTCTCGCTCGGTCCTGTTGAGATTTCCTGTTGCATTGCAATGTCTTTGCACGGCTGCGTACGCAAATGAGTTGTGAAGTCACTTTAACAAGACGTGATGGTAAAGGTAATGAATTCTTCAGTGCTGGAAGAATTCGGTTTTGTTTGCGTTACCCCTTGCTCGCATGTTGCCAGAATAATGCTTTTCTGATGAATCAGGATTAATCCCCTTCGGTCTGTTTTACAATTCAATCCCACACTACTGTAGAGTCATGTTTGAGATGTTTTGAAGAAAAGCAGGAAGTTTAAAGGAAAGCAGTTTGACTTTTCATAACAATGTTTTATCGTTTTTATGTCGTTTATCTACACGTTTGTTTCTCCATGTGGAACACCTAGGCTTTGTTCTCATTGTACACATATTTGACGCTTTTCTTTTAAGTTTGATGTTTTGGACTAAGTTCACAAAGTCATTCATAGGTTATTATGAGAATCTGATCTTTTTGTTAAGGCATTAAAGTCAAACTCTAGTATCTAAATGGATTGTTATGAAAGAAAAGATGATGCTTTATTTAGACGATGCACCATTCACAAGCAACAGTTTTGTTTTTTGCTCAGATATAAAATACAATTATTGTTAGATAAAGTTTCACAAAATGCCTTTCAGGAAAATTTATTCTAAAAATATATAAACATACAAATATAGAAAATGAAAAACAGACTCTCTGCTTTCAAACAAACAATAAACAAACAAACAAAACCAGAAAAAATGTAATCTATATTTTTTCTCTGCTTATAAATTATTAAATATGGGTATATTCTTTAAAAAAAAAAATTTTAGTTGAAAATAATAGAATTTGTGCAAAGAGATCAGATTCAGAACGATCAAAACATACACAAAGTTTAAAATTAGTAAATAACATTGTTGCTTCAGTTTTTTATAAATTGGGTAAGTGCCATCTAGTGGATAATCGCTGTATTGCAGATTAGCATAAAAATTAGGAAGATGTTTTTTATCCAAATGTTTTCTCTTAATTGACGAGATAACTCATTAATTTCGGGGAAAGAGTTAAAAGGATAGTCCACTCAAAAATCAAAATCCTGTCATCATTACATCCCCCTTAAGTTGTTTCAAACTTGTATTAATGTATTTTTTGTGCTTAATACAAAGGAAGACATTTTGGAGGAGCTTTATAACCAAGCAGATCTGGGGCACCATTGACTTCCATAGTAAAAAATAATACAATGGAAGTGAATGGTTCCCCAGATCTGTTCATTAGGTGGACTGTCCCTTTAATAAAGCTTCATTTTTCATATTAGCGCTTTTAGTACTGTTAGTTTTGCAATCCTTTAGAAAATCTTATCTTACAAACACAATATCCCATTAGGGATCTGATCGCCTCTGTTTTGAATTATAAACAAGTTTTCGAAGTGCTGCATGGTTTAAGTGCACAAATATGTTTGTGATTTTGGCTGACAAGGAGACACTAAAAGAGAAACAGAGTCCCAGCGCTGGGCAATAGCACACATTTACACAAAACTATAAGAAAATGTACATAATGGTTGTTTAGCCTTGGTTAGCCGATGTCTCTCCGTGCTGGTTTTTATCTCCTCATGAAAGCTCATTTGTCAGCATTATTGTTTGATCGGTGAAATTGCACCGTTAGCACAGACAGATTGATGGCTGAGCTACAAATCACCACAGATGATTTCCTGATGATTCTGGCTTTATTTGAAAAAGTTTATTGCACGGTATTATATTGCACTTTGTCATGGGAGGAGTCTTAAACTTTTCTATGACGTTGTGTTATATTTAACTTCCAACTTTGGGATTTATCCTTGAACTCCTCAGGAGAAATACAAATACAATAATTGATGACAAGCATAGTCACCATCTAGGTAAACCATAAACTTGATGTAGTCCAGCTATGAGTGACCCACTTCTAGCCAAAATAAACTTGAATTTGGTTATGTCATTTTTGCTCAAATAACATGAAATGTATAATGTAAGCAAAGTCAATAGTTTCATTTATTTTTTGGCTATGACAGCACAAATTTTCCTCTGTTTACCGTAGATGTCATCTATTACCGTAGGTTCACACCAGCTGCGTTTGAGGATTCAAATTCGCGCCTCCTGCTTCTAGTTGCCGCTTGAACATTTTGAGTTTACTCGCTTCATTTGTGCGTGAAAGTCGCACATGAAATACTAGTCATCGAGACATTCACACGTAAATTCGCATCATGGGAGGGGCTTCTGCGACTCTGCTCGCTTCCTGTAATCACGTCACTACTAGAGCAAGCTCTTGATTGGCTAACATTGAGTGTTTTTTCGGCAAAGTTAAAAATTGTCAACTCGCGCGTTTGCCGCGGCAATGCTCAATTTGCGCCATTCGCAATAAACTAGACACGCGAATGAGGCGGAATGGCATCTGCCACGCTTAACGCCTCATTTGCGCCACGAGACCTCCAGACGCGCGTCAACACGTCTTTACATTACTCCCGCTTGACGCCTCTACTGCGGCTGGTCTGAATGCAGCATAACACGTCTATTAAATGCAAAATTGCTTATAAGTTATAAAGTTGTTGTTAATGCATAAGTCTTGTCTGACAAATTCAGATATTAAAGAGAACTTATTCTGCGGTTTATGGTCTGTGTGTTTTGATTGTAGAGCCACGAGGCTATGAAAAGAAATTGAGGCAAATATAGAGACGTCAAAGCTGAAAGCCAGGCCAAAATTTTCACACGCGCCTTTGCCGCGACAATGCTCAATTTGCGCCAACTAGATGCGCGAATGAGGCGGAATCGCATATAAACGCCTCATTCATACCGCGAGACCTCCAGACACGCGTAAACGCATCTTTACATTGACTTAACATTGAAATCACTCGCGTTTGACGCCTCTACCGCAGCATAAGACGTCTTTTAAATGCAAAATTGATTTAAAGGTATAAAGTTGTTGTTAACGCATATGTCTTGTCTGACAAATTCAGATATTAAAGAAAACTTATTCTGTGGTTTATGGTCTGCGTGTTTTGATTGTAGATAAGAGCAACTTGTAGGCTGTGAAAAGAAATTGAGGCAAATCTAGAGACGTCAAAGCTGAAAGCCGGGCATTATGTTTTGCTGTCTTAAATAATGAACATTTTGAGTTCACTTGCTTTATTTGCACGTGAAAGATGGAAATTCGCATCATTGGAGGAGCTTCTTTGCTTCCTGTAATCAAGTCACTACTAGAGCAAGCTCCTGATTGGTTAATGTGGTGCGTTTTTCGACGCGCGTCAACACATCTTTACATTGACTTAACATTGAAATCACTCGCGCTTGACGCCTCTACTGCGGCTCGTCTGAATGCAGCATAAGACGTGTTTAAAATGCAAAATTTCTCATAAAGTTATAAAGTTGTTGTTAACGCATATGTCTTGTTTGACAAATTCAGATATTAAAGAGAACTTACTCTGCGGTTTATGGTCTGCGTGTTTTGATTGTAGATAAGAGCAACTTGTAGCCACCAGGCTGTGAAAAGAAATTGAGGCAAATCTAGAGACGTCAAAGCTGAAAGCCGGGCATTATGTTCTTCTGTCTTAAATAATGAGCTGTCTGGACCACAAGCTGGTTTCTATTAAAACACTACAGCCTCGAGACGCGCATTCAAACCCACAATCTAATCAAAGAGACATTTCGCCGGTCGAGGTGAAAACAAGCGCCTGTCTTCCCATCATTCCTCGCGCAGACGCCGCAGGGGCGACCGACAGGTGCTGACGTTCAGACGTGATTGTGAAAAGTGGGCGTGAAGTCTAATCGAGTTATAGGTAAGAGTTGATTCGAAACATCAGAGATGTCAGGTTAGGGGCTTTTTGGTACTTCAGGTCTGTGTTTATGCCGATAAGATTTCATTCTTCTGGATCTGACAGGGGATCTCTATCCGAACACTCGGGGAACTGTATTGATGATTGGGAAAGATTATAAATGCAGCTGCTACGATGAACTGACACATCATTTTGCAACCACAGGCCGCTGGCTCTCGCTCGCTGCTCAGTGTTTTGTTTTTGATCGAAAGGGATAAGAAATACACTGTTGCAGCTGAAGAAATATTTTCTGTCTTTGATGATGGACTCAGACAAAGAGCATTTGTCCAGAAAGAGATAAGGCTGAACTCGTAAACACCGGAAAGGAAGGTGGGCGATCTGACCGTTGCACTTTTTCCCATGCAGCCCTGCTTAAAGACATTGCCAAGAATTGAATGAACTTTAGTCTTTTCCAGTAAAATAATTCACTTAAAGGTGCCAAAAAGCATTGTAATAATCTGTTAAATTGTTCTCTGATATCTGTATAGAAGGTCTTATTAAGTGTAAAAATGATCCAGAGACAGTTTTTCATGTCCATTTAAAACCTTAGGATTTGCCTTTAAAATTAAATGATCTATCTTATTTGAAAGAGTCATGAATAATAATGTTGAGCTCTGCTCTGATTGGCTGTTTCTCAGAGCAGCTCCTTCAGTAGCTCTGTGTGTGTGTAAACAGATCTTATGTTTGAGTCTGTATCAGATTTTGAGGAATAATCAATTGTTTGGAGATTGTTAATGGAGGTTTCTGATTGCTAAGTTTGTGTTTTTTTTTCAGTATGGACCCGCAAACGTAACTTCAGCCTGAACGCTAGCATTAACTAGCATATAATGCTAACCGTTTCAACATTATGACTTCAGGTTACACGTGCTGTTTTGAAATCTTCCTCTGTACTTTGAAAGTTGGCAGTAACACGTGGATGAAAGCAGGTTGATGTTGTTTAATGCATGCGTCTCATCTTGGATGCACAGAGGGTTAGTAAGGATATTACTTGATCAGATCTTTAGCGTTAGCATTAGCCCGACGGTTTCCCTCAGAGTCCTGCTGAATTATTTCATGCGGCTCTTTCGCCGGCCGTTGTTGATTTATGTGTTTATGGTCATTACTGACGTTGAGTAATCCATTTGGTTTTTTGTGGTGTTGTTTTGTGCCTCTTTGTCCTGGCTGTGTCACATCGCTCCCTGAGGAATATCAATTACCTCCTTGCTTTAACTCCTGGCCATCCTCATCCTCACGCACTGCGGAACATAACATTAGAATAATGTTATAATTTATTTCATCATTATTTATAAGTATATAATGTATATTTTTAAATATTTCTCACAAAATAAATGCTGGTAGGCCAGATGAAGTCTGTGTTGTCAACTTATATCGTTAACTTATTATCTACATTATGTTTAATATGCGCTTTGTAAATAATTTTAAATTTTGATTTATGCTATAGTGCTAGCAGAAGAGTTAAAGTAGTAATCTTTGAAGTTATTGTACACGATTATACCTCAGTTTATCTTCGTGGTTGGAGCTTTTTAAGACTTAAATGAAATCTCTAAATTTCCACATGATTCTCTATTTACAGATCTTCTCCATGGAGATATACTATAATCTTACAAAATCAGATCTGGGGCACCATTGACTTCCATACACTGTAAAAAGTAAAAAAAATACTTCAATTGGTAATGACTAAAATCTGAAGTTTTTTAACTTAAATATGGTGTGTGTAAATTTTAGCTGCATCTAGTGGTGAGATTGCGAATTGCGACCAAGAGCTCTCCCCTCAATTTTAAAACGCATATGGTAGCCACCACAGGACAAACATGTCGTTGTCTGAAATGATGTAGGGATGACACTCGCTCTGTAAACATGACAGCGACTTTCATATAAGGAGAACCCGCGGTGTACGGAGATAAAAACGTCTTATTCATTATATAAGGTCTTTATAAACCACTGATAATATAGTTATCTAGATCGAGGCTTCCCAAACTTTTCAGCCCATGACCCCCAAATTAACGGTACCAGCTATTTGCGACCCCCAATCACAATGAGGGTAATGTAAATCGAAAGGCTTATGGCATGTAATTTTTTATTAAACTACTGTTTTTTATATTTTTTAATTATGGATAAAAAATATTATATTTCTAACTGTTAAAAAAATTATTTGACTTTTGAAAATTATTTTGTGACCCACTCTCGTTATCTCATGACCCCCTTGGGGGTCCCGACCCCTATTTTGGGAACCACTGATCTAGATTATATTGCATTTCTGTCAAGAGATCCTTGTAACAGCTACACATTGCACATTTAAAGGCGTAGTGCCTGATTTTTGAAAAACACTTTGGAAAGGGAGTCAGGCTGAGTACCAAAAGACACTTGTATTGTAGCCAATCAGCAGTAAGGGGCGTGTCTACTAACCGACATCATTGCCTGTGTTGCATATGTGTGGGGCGGGTCTATCAAAAGAAGGTCCAGATTCTATTGGGGTAAGGGGGTGTTTGTTTAGGTGATTTCAAATATCAACATTGGCATTTAGAGATCATGCACTCCACCTTTAAGTGAAAATTTTTAAATTTAGGTTGAAAAACTTACTAATTTTAGCAGTTACCAATTAAAGTAACTTTTTACAGTGCAGTAGGAAAAAAATATACTATGGAAGTTAATGGTGCCCCAGATCAGTTTGGTTTCAAACATTTATATCTTTATTTGTGTTGAGCAGAACATAGAAATTAATAAAGATTTGGAATAACTTGAGGGTGAGTAAATGATGACAGAATTTTTGTTTTTTGAGTGAACTGTCCCTTTAACCATCCAAACCTGAGCCTTTGAATGATTCAACTCTTATATTCACATCAAACAAGTCAGCTGTCTGTCACAGAAGCCCCTAGAGAGATCTCCTATGTGAATGACCTCCTGTAAACCTTAGTGATCATATTCTCCTCTCATCCGTCTTCATGTTGCGATGTCTTCCAGGGTTGACCTTGTTTCCTAGCATGTCCTCTCATTCGGCACAGCAGAGACTCCTTCATCTACTAACTGAAGCATAGCTTGACTGTGGGAAACATCTTTTTTCTGATCTCTATATCTTTATGAACCAATGTATCCAAGTGGAAGTTAACATTACTGCCATAGGAAGCTTTAAAATAACAGTAATGAATGTTACAGTAATGAACTTTATCTGATCATACAGGACTGAATGGATGTTTCTAGAGTTTATCTGTGCTGCTTATCTGGATGTTATGGAAAATCATAATGGTTGATTTTGGTCGCAACTAAACTGCTAAATTTGTCTCATTTAGAGCTTTAATAAAACACAGGGATGATGATATTCAGGAATATAAGATCTTTAATTCACATGATACAATCTGACACAGTAAAATATCATGATTAGTTTTTGGTCGGTTTATAAACTCGTTTTTTTATACTTTTGTATACAAAGTTAAATTTGTATCTTAAGCTGGTTGACTGATTTTAGCCGGTGTAGCAGGCTAGGTTTCAAACATATATGTGTTCAAGGAGTTTGATTCCTCTTGAGTTGACAAATAACTTATACAGACAATGAAATCTGGCCTATTCCAAAGTCTTTCTGAAATAAAACATTTCACTGACTTTGATAGCGGCCTCATCATTATCTGATATATATGTAGTTGAAAGTCATGCTTGTCTCCGTGAGCTTCTTATGATGAGAATTGATGTACTGTAGAGCGTCAGGTTAGTGGTCGGTGCGGTGAATTTGATTATTGGCTGTGAAATGTGTGTTTAATGAGAGATTTCATGACACTGAACATAGAGGACAGACCCATCACCTTTAATGAACCTGCCATAATTTATGAAGCACATCTCCCATTTAAATTTTAAATTATGATATTATATCATATAAAATCATACCTCGTATCCCTTGATAAACACTTTAGTGCCATTAAAGAGTCCACCTGGGTCGAGATTGACGTCATGCACACAGGAGTGGGAAGTCCTTTTTAATATTAGCTGAGAAATACATAATTATTTTACATGTTATTAACATTTTTATTATACTGTTCATCACCTCTTCACATTAACTTCGTATAAAAATAGATTATTGTTGGCTCTTAAAGGGATAGTTCACACAAAAATGATTTACTCATTACTCATACTTATGTTGTTCCGAGTTTCTTTATACTGTTGAACACAAACAAAGATATTTTGAGCATTTTTTAGATTATTTTTGAGCATAATTGCATTCCATGGTATTTTTCTTTTCTACTAAAGAAGTCAATGGTGTTCCTTTTTTTTTGCTTGATTAAAAATACATTGAGGAAAATAAGTATTTGGCACACATCAGCATTTTTATAAGTAAGGGGATTTCTAAGTGGGCCATTGACACCAGATGTAGCCATCAAGCCAGATTTTGAATTCATACAAAGAAATCAGAACATTTAAGTATACAAGTTGAGTCATAATAAATAAAGTGAAATGACACATGGAATAAGTATTGAACACATGAAGACAACAAGGTGCAAAATGGCCTAGAAAGTCAGGAGATCACCTGAAATCTGTCAGTATTGAGAGAGAAACCCTGCCCCTATCAGTACTAATTGATATCAGCTGCTTTAGTCCTAATTGATGGCCTATAAAGGCTTCTCATTACCCAGCACGCACACAGGGAAGACTTCATGATGGGTAAAAGCAAAGAACTCTCTCAAGATCGTCGTAATCTAATCGTTGAATGGGGGAATGGTTATACACTGCAAAAAAATAATTTTTAAGAAAACATTCTTAGTATTTTTGTCCTGTTTTTAGTAAAATTATCAAAAAAATTCTTAAATTAAGATGTTTTTTCTTGACACAAGAAAATAAGTCAAATTTTTAGACCAAAAATATCAAATTTAAGTGATTTTGTGCATAAAAATAGGCAAAAAAATCTGCCAATGGGTAAGCAAATATTTATTGATTTTTTTTTAGTGTTTAAAAAAAATGTTCAAGATTTTTTTGCTTACCCCGTTGGCAGATTATTTTTTTTGCTTGTTTTATGCACATTTTTTGCAGTGTAGGCAGTTATTTGGAAACACTGTCATTTCACAAGAGTCTTTTTTCAACATTTAGAAAATAACGCTAACGTTTTACACAAATCTGCAATGGAAATGCAGCTCCCGTTAAAGGGATAGTTCACCCGAAAATGATTTTTTTATTATTTACTCCCCCTCATATTGTTTTAGACCTGTATGAATTTAATTTTTCTGATGAACACAAAAGAAGATATTTTGAAAAAAAAGTGGTAATCACACGGCTGATTATATAAACAAAGTATTGTGTTAAATGATGATGAAGATATTTTGATAAAATATGGTAAACGCAGAGTTGACGGCTCCCATTGAATTGTATTATATTTGTTTTTTCTACTATGGAAGTCAATGGTTACAATCAGCTGTGTGCTTGTAACCATTGGGTTGGTAAATTAAGACAACCCTTTTGCACAAATTGAGAACTATTACAAATAAAGTATTTCCTATTTATATAAGAGGTCCACATGTACATACTAATGGTAAAAAATCTATACAGAACATAATGTAAATCCCAAAGTATTGCCATAAGCCTCCAAAACCACACCGATTCGTATTTGCTGGAGGTAAGGTGTTTGTGCATTTTTAAAAGCACATAAACCCCTAAAAGCTATTTTTGCTTGTGTTGATAGTTTTCTAGATTTTCATGCTAGTTCAGCACACTTAAGAGAAAGTAGGTTAATCAGTAGCTATTCATCCTCTTCTGAAATACATCAAGCTGTGAGAAACAAACATGTTTCTGTAGACCAACATTTCAGTGTCATCTATGATGTAAACAAACACCCTATTTTCTGAAAGGATAACAGTTTGTACCTGCAGCTGAAATAGCAGCTCTCAGAGTGCTGCAGCGTCACATTCCAGCCCACGTTCCGCATTCAGCCGCATCTCGCTGATGTCAGGAGGAGGAACACATTAGCAAATGAGCTCGAATTAATTTGCCACTGTATGAATGAAGGCTCTCGACTGCTAAATCAAAGCCCTTGCTGTAATGCAGTTACTGGCTCTCGCCTCAAGCGCTTGTCATATTATGTGACAAGACAAATTGAAAGACACTGACGGTCCCTGGAGCCGAATGGGGGCGGATGCTGTTGTTCGGGTATGAAGAGTATAAATATTTGCCTGAGGGTGGATGTGTTGTGTGTTTGCTATAACGGATCAGGAGTTCACATTAAGCTGCTAGAATCTGAGTTTTATTAGCTTTTAGCAAAATTGTATCGGTCAATTTGTTACTATTTGTTACTAAACAAACATTAACCCATCTGAGACAGCAGTTAAAGAAGAAGACGTATGTATCTAAATGTTTACAAATATCTACATCTCTATATGTAACATCTCATTTTCAGAAGAAGAGTGCAACCCTTTCAAAAAGTACATCTTTATACCTAAAGGGTGGATAGTGGTAATCCAATGCTCGTATTTGTACCTCAAAGCAAATATTGCTACCTCAGTGGCTCATATTGGTACCCCGAAGGCAAATATTGGTTTCTCATTGGTTCGCATTGGACCCCCAGAGCTAAATATTGGTACCTCAAAGGCAAATACTCTCAATTGGTACCTCAGTGGCTCATACTGGTACCTCAAAAGCAAATATTGGAACCTCAAAAGCAAATATTGGTACCTCAGTGGCTCATATTGGTACCTCGGTGGCTCATATTGGTACCTCAATGATTCATATTGGTACCTTGGCGTTTCATATTGGTACCATAATGACTCACATTGGTACCTCGATGGCTCATATTGATACCTCAGTGGCTCATATTGGTACCTCTGTGGTTTATATATATACCTCAATGGCTTATTTTGGTACCTCAGTGGCTCATATTGGTACCTCAGTGGCTCATATTGGTACACCGAAGGCAAATATTGGTTTCTCATTGGTTCGCATTGGACCCCCAGAGCTAAATATTGGTACCTCAAAGGCAAATACCCTCAATTGGTACCTCAGTGGCTCATACTGGTACCTCAAAAGCAAATATTGGAACCTCAAAAGCAAATATTGGTACCTCAGTGGCTCATATTGGTACCTCGGTGGCTCATATTGGTACCTCAATGATTCATATTGGTACCTCAATGGTTCATATTGGTACCTTGGCGTTTCATATTGGTACCATAATGACTCACATTGGTACCTCGATGGCTCATATTGATACCTCAGTGGCTCATATTGGTACCTCTGTGGTTTATATATGTACCTCAGTGGCTCATACTGGTACCTCAAAAGCAAATATTGGAACCTCAAAAGCAAATATTGGTACCTCAGTGCCTCATATTTGAACCTTGTTGGCTCATATTGGTACCTCAATGGCTCATATATGTACTTCAATGGCTCATATTGGTACCTCAGTGGCTCATATTGGTACCTCAGTGGCTCATACTGGTACCTCAATGGCTCATACTGGTACCTCAATGACTCATACTGTTACCGCAGTGGCTCATATTGGTACTTTATTAGCTCATATTGGTACCTCAGTGGCTCATATTGGTACCTCAGTGGCTCATATTTGTACCTCAGTGGCTCATATTGGTACTTTATTAGCCCATATTGGTACCTCAGTGGCTCATATTGGTACCTCAGTGGCTCATATTGGTACTTTATTAGCTCATATTGGTATCTCAGTGACTCATATTGGTACCTCAGTGGCTCATATTGGTACCTCAATGGCTCATATATGTACCTCAATGGCTCATATTGGTACCTCAGTGGCTCATATTGGTACCTCAGTGGCTCATATTGGTACCTCAGTGGCTCATACTGGTACCTCAATGACTCATACTGTTACCGCAGTGGCTCATATTGGTACTTTATTAGCTCATATTGGTACCTCAGTGTCTCATATTGGTACTTCAGTGGCTCATATTGGTACCTCGGTGGCTCATATTGGTACCTGAAAGGCCCATATTGGCTCCTCAAAGGCTCATACTGGTACCTCATTGGCTCATACTGGTACCTCATTGGCTCATTTGGGACCTCAATGGCTCATTTTGGTACCTCAATGGCTCTTCATGTTACCCCAGTGGCTTATATTGGTACCCCAGTGGCTAATATTGGTACCAAAGCCACATATTGGTACCTCAAAAGCAACCATTGGAACCTCAAAGGCAAATGTTGGTGCCTTGGTGGCTCATATTGGTAGCTCAAAAGCAAATATTGGTGCCTCAAAGAAAAAATATGGGTACCTCAGTGGCTCATATTGGTACCTCGTTGGCTCATATTGGTACTGTACTTCAGTGGCTCATATTGGTACCTCAAAGGCGATTATTGGTACCTCATTGGCTAATATTGGTACTTCAATGGCTCATATTGGTACCTCAATGGCTCATACTGGTACCTTGATGGTTCATATTGGTACCACATTGCCTCATATTGGTACTTCAGTGGCTCATATTGGTACCTCAAAGGCAAATATTGGTACCTCGTTGGCTCATATTGGTACTGTACTTCAGTGGCTTATATTGGTACCTCAAAGGCAAATATTGGTACCTCATTGGCTCATATTGGTACTTCAGTGGCTCATATTGGTACCTCAATGGCTCATACTGGTACCTTGATGGCTCATGTTGGTACCTCATTGGCTCATATTGGTACTTCAGTGGCTCATATTGGTACCTTGGTGGCACATATTGTTACCTCTGTGGCACATATTGGTACCACAGTGGTACATATTAGGTCCTTTTTTAAAGGGTACTGCCCCAGACAGCCTTTGTACAATTTTTTTTGACAGTGTAGCGGTGCAAAGGTTATGGGTTTCGATCCTCAGGGATCACATGTATACTAATAAAATCTATAGCTTAATGCACTGTAAGTTACTTTGGATAAAAGTGTCTGCCAAATGCATGAATGAAATGCAAATATAAGAAGTTATGAAATATTAAAATGCTATCAGATCAATAAAGTGGCCCTAATGTTAACAAAATTGTGTTTGGCACCTGTCCAGTTTGTTTAAAATCCGTTTGTAAAATCAGTTGTCTATTATTTTGATAATTTATGTTGTAAAATTGTTAAACTTATATATAGTTTTTAAAATGATATTTCCCATCATAAATCTTGGCTGATACAGTATTGAGATGGTTTTGTATTCGCTCTCTGTCAACATACCGCTCTCCTGTGGTGCCAGAGACATTAGGAGCACAGCCGGCATCCGTTCCTCTGAACACTCGCTTCAGATACCAGAACAGATTTAACAAACAGCCTTTCTGAAGCGTGCTGAGCGAGTAAATCTCACAGAGAGAGAGATGCTCTCACACCGCCAGTACTGCTTCAGGAGCAGTACACCGGCCGCTGCGTCTCCATCAGGGAGGGACCGACGTGAGGAGGATGTGATAGAGGTACATGTCAAATGATGGTATAGTGTTTAAAGCACTGCCTGTACTCAGATCAGATGAGATCAGATCATGATTGTGACGTCAAGTATGAACCATTATAGATGTTGAAGGTTGCCATCTTTGTTTGATGACCTTACTGTGGCAAACGCTTTTATCCGAATATTGAAGAACAGCCTTGCATTAATCTTTTTAATGAGTCTTATATATTAACATGCAGTTGGTGTTTCTCATGAGAGGTCAAAAAAGAGCCAGAAAATAATTTAAGATAAAAGAAACGTCATAAATGAAGTTGGAAGCCCTACTGTACGGTTGAAGACGTCCTCTTAAGAGTTTCTCATATAAAAGTGCCAGGACTGGATTGAGGTCATTTCACCGATAAGAGTAAAATGAAACAGGACATTCAGGTGCGGCCGGTTTATCGTCTTCGGCGCGTGAGATAAGAGCCTTTTGAAACTTCAAGACTTCAGTGTAATAACCGCCGGCGCTCTTCTGCCCTTCTTAATGGGCTTCATCCTCATCCTCGCAACCAAAGGCCAGCAGACGAAAGTTTAAGCTCTGCTTACCGAGGCTAATCGAACTCTTCCCGCTGTGCTCACCGGCTCATCCTTCTTGTTTCTCTCGCACCGCTCGCTACAAACTCGACCTTTTGCGATGACCTATTGGAAATCATTGAGAATTATTTGAAGTTCATGACTTGCTGTTTGTGAACGTGTTATAAGAGACGTTTGATTTTAAGCTTGTATTTTTTTTACGAAGGACAGCAGGTGTGATTCACATAAGTCTTGTACACACTATTTAACAATAACTATATTAGCAAATCGCACTTCATATGCAGGAAGTAAAACACCCTAAATCTTGTCTGTGTATGTAACTAACTAGGTTTTGTTGCAAAGCTGTTTTACTCTATTAATAAAGCGATACTATATTTCTTTGATCAGTAATGATGTAATGTTATCAGTAGCATGTATATGCGTCTGTAGTCGGTCACTGTTTCAAAAGCGAATAGCTGGTTTGTCAGGAATAATGTTCACAATCTCCCGAGGGAAATTCTGACATCCGGTCACAAATGTGCCGCTTGTCATCTGATATTCCCACAGGAGTCGTGCTGAGGTGAATTAGCACTGATGTGTGAATTAGTTTAATGTTACCCTTCCTCTGATGTTATGTTCAGCGCTGGTTGAGTACAGTAGATACGGCAGCATTTTTATTTTTTGTTGTTTTTTGGGTGGCCATTTATCCCTTTCTTTGATAGACCATATGTAAGGAGAGGACAGGAAAGTAAAGGAGATGGGTATGGTATCTTGAGCCGGGATTCGTACTCGGGTTGCCGAAAATGCATCTGCATCATATGTCAGAGCACCACAACATTTTTACACAACAACAGTGTTTTCGGGTCGTAAAGAATTAAAACTTTGAAAATGGGTTTTTCGAAAACGGTAGCGTTATTATTGCCGTGTAAACTAAATAAAGCAAATCTTTGACGATGATGATGTCATGTGCATACGTTCGGGTTATGCGTGACTTTACTTTACAACTATGACAAACATTGGTGACCTACAGGACTGCGTTTGTGCTGCTTTTATTTGTGCTGAGTTTATTAACGCTTCTCCATCAAAGTTAACTTAATTTTGTCACTTTATGTGTAATAGTAATAAATCGACCTTATCGTCCATATAAACAAAACTGCTTGATTGTTTGCATTTATTACTCTGTAGATTATTGTATATGTGCGCATGTGCAGTGTTTCTTTACAAAGTAACATCGCCATCTAGTGGCCTGGCACACATTTTTTTGTTATTCTGTTTCTGTTCTAATTTATTTCAATTTTTTACTTTATTGTTTTTAATTTTGTAATTTGTATTATTATGCTCATATTATGTATCCCACTTGACAACTTAATGTTATTTTGCTTCTGTTAAGCACTTTGGGAAATTACCTTTATAGGCGCTATTCTAAATAATAATAATTATTATTATTATTAATACAGCTTTTGTAATTGTTTTTGCAGATCCATTTAACGTTGTCACAAAGGAAAAACTTTTGGATTTTTGACTACAACGTCGTGTAAATGTAGCAATGAAAACAGATGATGAAAAACAAAATGTTTTAGTTTCTTAGGTCAAGTAAACATCATGAGAGTATAGTTTAAAAGATTAATCGCGATTAATCACATACAAAATAAAAGTGATTTTTTTTGCCTAATATATGTTTCTGTACTGTGTGTAATTATTATGTATATTTAAACACACCCACATACATATATACATTTCAGAATTTTTTTATTTATATATACTTTTATTGTTAATATATAATATAGAATATATAAATAAATATATGTGTGTGTATTTATATATACATAATAATAACACAGCGCATATATTATGCAAAAAATCACTTTTATTTTGTATGCGATTAATTTTCCCAGCACTAATTATATTTAAGATGAATCACTACATTGTTCTTCAACTCGTTTTTCGAAGTCACTTTTGAATCTGCTAAATGTAATTTAATATCAATCTACAGTTATTCTTGATAATGCATCTTTTGTGCAATTGACATAAATGATCCTTAAATCATGTGACTTATTGCGAAGAGATTTAATTTAATTTCTAAGACACTTAAAGCATGCACATAGCCACACCGTGTAAACTGCGTAGTAACACATCATTTACTGTGATGTGGGTGACATTGCCTATACTAATTTTATTTGAAACTAACGTCTGATTCACTCGTGTCACAGAAATCCTTCCTATGGCCATCAGACTGATGGTATTAAGTGTATTCGTCTGCTAAAAATAGCCCTGTATGCTCTTTACAGACGGCACACACAACTCTATTGATCTGGACAAGCACACAGTGTTTAGTTTATATGTTTGTGACCCCTTGAAATGAATTTTAAGGTTGATAGAGTTTGACTTTAAATGCAGGCTACGACTGAAGAGTGCCGAATGGTTACAGATGCACTTATCTCTGATTTATACGTGTTTGGTGAGAGTAAAATAAATTTTTAAATAACTTATCTAATATTAATCCAATCTAATATGTTAATCTTAGCTTTCTCAGACAAGCAACAAATCAATTATACATTGCATTTGACTTAAAGGCGGAGTCCATGATGTTTGAAAGCCAATGTTGATATTTGAAATCACCTAAACAAACACGCCCCTACCCCAATAGAATCTGGACCTTCCGTTGATAGACCCGCCCCACACATACGCAATCCGGCATTTGATTTGATTTTATTGGCTATAAGTGTGTTTTGGTAGTCGGCCCGTCTCCTTTTCCAACGCGTTTTTCAAACATCGTGGACTCCGCCTTTAAACATATTGCACTTTATGTCGTTTGATGTTATCACTCAAGTTTTGCACATTTTCACATCTATTATTAGCGATTCAATAAAACTTAAAACGTAGCAATGTGCAGCATTATTAAAGCATGATATGTATTAATCATCTGTGTTATAATAAAACATGTTCACCTATCCAGTTTTCATTAAATTTTCATTTTTTTTCTGCATAGTAAAGTTAATTTTGAGAAGGATGTTGAAGATGTGTGTCTTATCCTCAATGCACAGGATCATATTAGGTACGTGCCGTAGAGCCAAAACAACACATTTAAAAGCGCCACCGGTCCCCAGCCACCTCTACAGCAGATGTTTTAGTAATCATATCGTATCTGCGCCTCTCATCTCAGCTTGTTTGTTTGTCTTGTGTTTTGCAGTTCGGTGAAGACTATGGTACTTTGTGATGTTTATATTATGAGTGAACACATTCCCAGACAGCAGACTCTGGGCCGGATCAACACCGGATCTGCACCTGAGCTCATATATATATTAAGACCGAGCTTAGGCCCTTAGACTGTTCGGGTCTGCTTGACCTGATGCTTCAAATGAACCACTAGGGGGCGTAAAGTGACCATGACCCAGCCCTGTTTACATACAAATCATTAAATTAAGTGCTTCACATGACGATTATAAAGTAACATAAGACTTAAAAGTTAAGTATTGTGTTTTAGTTGGTTGAAGATTAAATCCTTAAAATAGACACTGATAAAATAAGTATATAAGTTGGTTTGGACTAATTTAATATGATATAATGTAATATAATAATAGGAAAAGTTACATTTTAAATGAATTAAACTGAATGCTTCTTTATATGAATCAATAGAACGAGCTAAATTAATAATGCACTAAAAAATGTATAAAGTGCATCCTTACTTTGTGATGTGATGTACATCAGGTTACTGTATTGATATTAGGGTTGCAAAGAGGCGGAAACTTTCCGGTACATTTACAGTAAATTCCTTGAAACTTTACATGGGGACTTAATCTGGGGAATTTTGGTTATATTCCAAATTGGAAACTTAATGGGAAATTATGGGAATTTTGGGGGGAAATTGATATAAACTATGTCATATACAAACATAAATAAACATTTTGTTTGGTCATAAGCAGACATGTATGCAAGGTTTTACAAACACTGTAAAAAATTGTGTAATTATACAGCTGGTTGTCAGTAACTTACTGTAGAAGATAAAGACCGAAAATCTTTCATGTTCATTTAACTTTGAACAAACTGTTGCCAGTAAATAATATACATGTAAAATCTAAAGTAAGTTACAGGCAGCTAGTTGCCAGTAATACTGTAATTTCTACAGAAATTACAGTATTTTTACTGTATTAAAAATTACAATAAAAAAAGAAAAAATGACCCCAAACTTTTGACTGGTAGTGTGTATTGTTACAGAAGATTTATTTTAAATACATTTTTGTTTTTAAAAAATCTGTTCTATTTTAACTTTTTATTCATCAAATAATCCTGATACTTGCACCCATAAAGCCTGGATTTATTTAATCAAAAATCATCAAGAAATCATTTTAGTATAGTGTGCATGTTACTGAGGAAAATTCAACAAAAATTGCATTAAAGTTTTAAACAAAATTATCCTTATAAATTATACGATTTTTTTACTACATTTAAATTCCCTGTTATAGGCAACTCTGCTATTTTTATTTAATTCCCATTAATATTCCAGTTAATTCCCATGTAAAGTTTCCAACCATAAAAATTCATGAATTTTGCAACCCTTACAGAGGCGGGCACTACATAAGTATTTTATGTTCTATTTTTTTTCTTTGGAAAACATACATTCCAAAACATATTATCATAATTTTTACTCCACTACATTTCATAATTTCAAGGTTTTGGTTTATATTTAATATTTAAGTACATTAAACATCTAGGTTTTTTTTACTTTTACTTAAGTAAAAAGTACTTTTGTATTTTTACTCAAGAAAGTAAAAGTACACAATTTTTATGTAATTAGGTATAAAATCAATTTTAATATGCAATATAAAAGGAATACACAATATGATTCTACACTGTAAAAAATTTGCTGTAATTTTGTAGCTGGTTGCCTGTAACTTACTGTAGAAGATAAAGTCTGAAAATGTTTCATGTTCATTTAACTTTGAACGAAATGTTGCCAGTAAATAACATAAATGTAAAATCTACAGTAAGTTACTGGCAGCTAGTTGCCAGTAACACCCATTAATACTGTAATTTCTACAGACATATTTACAGTGTATGCTTTAGAATGTAGTGAACATTTTTTAGTAAAGTAATTTTTTTCCCAAGACAACACTCAATTTACTCAAAGTACTCTGCTTATAATGATACCGTAGTTTATTATAAGCAACAGGTTTTTCTGTGTGTGTTTGTTAATTCAGCTTTGGTGTCTAATTTTGGATCAGTGCCACTCGAGAACAGCCGGCTTCATTAATTCGGTCTCCATAAACATTCACACATCTCCTTGTGTTAAGTAATGCGTTTATTGCCCAGCAGGCGGGTTCAGATGTAAGTGGACGTCATTTCTCCCAGCAGTAGTTTAATTGTATTACATCTATTTGTGTGTGTGTCGGTTGTTGTGTGTCTGCGTGCGTTTTTTTCTCGGCTGGCAGTATCCATGGTAACGACAGGTCTATTGTAGCTGTTGGTTGAGAGGGTCTTGAGCAGAAATGATGGTCCGTCCCTGCGCGCTTGCGCTTTAAATGAAATACACGCCCTCGAGGGGCAGGCACAACACAATAACATCTCTACTGCCCTCTAGTGTCTGATGATAACATTACTCATATCTCCACTCCATGAGATCTCATTGCTGCAGATAAAATCACACATATAATGGATTTATGTGGTTGTTTCTATCTCTAATTTTAAATGGTGTGTGCATAGTAAGGCCGGAATTAGATTAGATTGTAACTTGAGAAATATACAAATGTGTTTTGAATTCATTTCTCAGAGTGATTTCATTGAAATGCTGAGACTAACATCATTCACACACTGAACTCTACTGCCATCTGCTGGATACTGAATGATTCATGAATGTATCTGACATAAAACATTAAGGATCTTAGGCTGGATTTACACTGCAGATCTTGATAACCAATTCCGATTTGTTGACTATATCAACATCAGTTAAAAGCGGCTGATATTAGCATTTACACTTGGAGAAACAATTCAAAGTAGACATATTGACCCAAAACAGCTTAAATGACAGAGGAAGTAAAATGTCTTGATATGCAATAGACACAGACAAAATTGATTATACAAGATTATAAACGGTTTCAGAAGTAACAACATAAACAAGCAGCTTTCGTGGTCAACACGTAACTTCCGGTAAACTCCGCTAAGAATTTACAACAAATTACTTTAAACGTAGTTTGTTTATATAACAAGCAAAAAAACAACACATAGATTACCTAGGAAAACAAAACATTAGTTATTTTTGATGAGGTATTTGTTCAAGAGTTCAGTTTAGCAAATAAACGAAAGTTTGGACCAGACGCGTAATCGTAATTTTCGAATCCGTTTTGAGTGATAGATTCATTGAAGATTTTGTGCGACTACTACACCACATGCAATACGGCGATCAAAAGTGATGTATTTCTGTGTATTACAATCAAAACACTGTGCAAAGTGAAAATTATTAATCCTTATTTGTTTAACTTTATCAGTAACATTTGAATCCTTTAAAAAACAATTGATTAATGATATGTAATTTATTATTAATTGAATATGTATACGCTATTATTTTAATATTGTTTCCATATCTCTCCAAAAATTATCGGTGGTCTTTGTCATATATGCATAGCTATTTATTGTTTCATTTATTTATTTATTCCACTACGGTGAATATTAGAATGAAGCCTCTTGCACTGGAATGAGCTTTTCTCCCCGTTACGATTAAACTAAAAGTTAATTACCACTGCCACTAGAGAGCGAACTCCAGCAGTCGTGTCCGAATGTCGCGTACAGTGAAATGGCGGCTTAGGTTGAGTTGTCGCACCAAAGGTGCGCTGCTGACGATTCATGTGATCGCGAGTTGACATCATTTGCCAGCGTCACATTTTCAATGACGTCTTGAGATTAGAATGTCCTATTTGTCCACTTACATTGCGGATGCGAATGCATGTATCCAATTTTATTCCACATATGAGTAAGGCTTGAAACAGATCAGAGAATATTGGAATCTATTAGCTTTTCTCCCCTGTTACGATTAAACTGAAAGTTAATTATGAATGCCACTAGGGGTTGAACTCCGGAAGTCGTGTCCGAATGTCGTGTACAGTGAAAAGGCGGCTTAGGTTGAGTTGTTGCACCAAATATGCGCTTCATCTGTTTCATGTGATCAGGAGTTGACATCGTGTACAGTGTGATGGCGGCTTAGGTTGAGTTGTCGCACCAAAGGTGCGCTGCTGACGATTCGTGTGATCGCGAGTTGACGTCATTCGCAAGCGTCACATTTTCAATGATGTCTTGAGATTGAAATATCCGATTCATCCGCTTATATTGCGGACGCGAATGCATGTATCCGATTTATTTCCACATATGAATGAGGCCTTAAAACAGATGCGCGTTTCCTGCTTATGCATCCATGGGTCATATCCAATCTTTATGTCACACTTGAGAGAAAAAAATCACTTCAAACAGGAAGTGTAAATGCGGCCTTAGTTATAATGACATTAATTCTTTCCCCGCCATTGATGAGTTATCTCTTCAATTAAGAGAAAATGCTTCCCTGTCAACAATAAGTTTTTACGGCAATCCATATTTCCACTATTATCCACTAGGTGGTGTCCTTACACAAATGATAAAACATTGAGGCATCCGTTGATCCAAAAACGGTAAAAAACTGTGTATGTTTTGATCATCGCTCTGTATCTGATCTCTAGCTAAAGTCCTTCACAAAATTATGTACATTTGGTATTTTTGAAGAAACCTACCCATATTTGAGAGGTGATAAAAAGAGAACAAATTAAATTAGGATGAAACCGTTTTTTATTTGTTTGTTTGTTTGAAAGCATCTTTCATTTAATATATTATATGTTTATAGATTTAAAGAAGAACGTTTTCTGAAAGGCATTAAACTTTTGTGAAATCATAAAATATGTTGGCGCTGGCTGTCAACCTTTTTTAAAAATGCTGGCGGGGAAAGAGTCAATGGATAGTTGACTCTCATGTTGTTACAAACTTATTTTGTGATATTTTGAGGAATGTTTTAACCAAACCAATCAGAAGCCCCATTGACTTCTATTCCTTTTTTCTACTATGGAAGTTAATGATGCTTCAGATTGCTTTAATGCGTTGTCATTTTTGGGTAAACTATCCTTTTACGTTTTTAGTACACATACACTTACAGTAAGTGAGAAACATGATCACGTCCAAACCAAACATTTAATTTCACAGCTATATAGTTGCATCTACTGTAGGTGTCTGTTGAATAGGATGAATTTACTGTCAGTCAAAGCAAAGAAACCCATTAGAGACATCAATAAGATCATTGATCAGAGCAGGTAGACGCTATAGATCGACAGCACGTCTACGGTCAATGCTACAGACTTAAATGTCTAGAAAACCTCCTTTCAATACATCTGAGCAAATGTTATTCATGTTCGACTTCATTCATGACGTTCAGCTCAATAAATGCTTGCTAGCTTACAAATAAGTATGCAGGTAAGGTCAAGCATGCGTCGTGAAGTATTGTAGAAATCTGTTATTGAAGTGCACTTGTTTTAAAAGCACATACAGTACTGTACTGTACTATCTCTGTATCTGAACACACTCACACACAAATATCTTCATATCACAGCCTTGCTTTAAACTCACTGGTGTTTGTTCATGAGCTGATAACAGCGAGTGTGTGTTTGCTTTCACCGGGTAGTTTTTATTAAAACACAACAGCTCTAAACGCTGTTTATCTCCCTGTAAAATTCCCATGACTTCCTCTGACCTTCCCGAGTCTTATAATATGGCCTGGATTGTTGCTGGTGTCCAGTAACATTATTAAAATATAGTCAACTCTCTCACTCTGGGCTTTGAAAGGCGATCTTGTGCTGACATCAGATGGAGACAGTGCTATGGGAATATTCCCTGTCAATGGGAGGGAGTTTGGGGCCAGGAGGTTAATTACATCCCAACAATTCAATTCCTCCTGCAGATGTCCTGATGTTGAGGAGGCAGATATGTACTCCCATCTCTGTCTTCATTGTTAGTTGCCTGTAGATCTGGATTGTCCCGTTTAAAGAAGTTTGTGAATCATTACAGTATATGCGTGGGACGATTTTGATCTCTTCCATACTTGTTTGGATCTGACCTCTGCAGAGTCGTGTTTGTCTCTCGCTTTAGTTTTGTATTTACCCTTCAGTCATGGTGCGAATCACATGCACTCTGTCCTTCAGTACGGACGATGAGCCCGTTGGCAGCTCACGTAGCGACAGCTTCGATGACCACTACAAGCGAGTGGTGTGGTCGACAGACGGCGAGCACGGCCGGTACAAAGAGGACTGCGACGAGCCGGACTCGTACGATGGGCCGGAATACGAAGACGTGCCCAACGTCGACCTGGCTACGTTTTGCGGCGGCTGCTCCCTCCATGGTGCCAACCACATTTTCGTAGAAGATAAAAAGTTTGGTATACGTCAAGGCTTGTGGGCGGTGGTCTTCCTGATGGCGGTCTCCATGTTTCTCCTACAGGTCGTGGACCGAGTCGTCTACTACTTCCAGTACGACCACGTCACCATTCTGGACGAGCGCAATGCTAAAAACATGACTTTCCCCGCCATCACCCTCTGCAATTACAACATGTTCCGCCGCTCGCAGCTTAGCTACAGCGACCTGCTTTTCATGGGTCCGCTGCTGGGCTACGAGGACAACATGGCCCCCGGGATCCCCTTGGCCCCGGAGCCCGACAGACAGGGCTCTCGGTTCAGCCTGGCAGAGTTCTTCAATCGGACACGTCACCGCATGGACGACATGCTGCTGGAGTGCAATTTTGCAGGGATGGAGTGCGGGCCAGAACATTGGAGAGAGGTGAGATTGTGTGGAAGTGATACCTAATCCTGGTTTAATCTAAACAGTTGTGGGTCGTGTTCGAATTATGTCAAAGATTATGGGGGTCCCTTAGGTTAGCCCCCTCACCATCATTATAGGGTCGCCGTGTTGGTCATGGACCAACTTTTTAATCAAAGAAACTCCAAATTACCCTTGACTCAAAGCCTAACAATTTTTTACCCCTGAAAATAATCCAGGCGCAGAGACTGTCAAGTCCTCCAGAAAACAGCTTGAGGCGCACTAGAGAGTTTACATTTATTTCAGACAGAAATCTTTTGTTTTTTGGGAAATTGGGACAAATAGTGGACATCTTGGAAAGCTTTGTGGCAGCGCAGCAAGAGAATTTTACATTCATGTAGTATTTTAATAAAAACCAGGGGGCACCCCTAATTTATATTTTTGTGCTTTATCGGGGGTCCCTTAATGCTTATAGGAGGTCAGGGACCACCCCAGCCCCCCCTATAACTTATGATCTGTGTGGTATTTTGAGCTGGAACTTCACGGATACATTCTAGGCACACCTGAGACTTATATTACATCTTGTCAAATTTGTCATATAGGTGACCTTTAAATGCAGAAGTCACATTATAAAGTATATATTACTATTCATTGGCCATTACTTCACTCACATTCACTAAATGTTGATCGAGAAACAGACCCAATGATATCAGTGGGTGTGCATTTTTAATTTGTGTGAAATAGATCATAATTTCTTGTACAGCAAGTGCCTTATGTGAAATATGCAGTACAATATAAACCGATCATTACCGATTTGTGATTCATATGCACATTGAGTTGATCTGAATGTTTTTTTATGTAGAAAATGTTTCCAGATGGTCCCTTTAGACTGATGAAACGAGCTCTGTCTGTCTGTGAATGAGACATTTGGTTTGTTTTGGCCGCTGATCTCAAGGTTTCAAGTCGGTGTTGTTCATCTCCTGTTATTGACTTGAATGAATTATGTTCTGCTTTGCTCTAAAGGCCAGAAATAAATTTGGTAGTGCTTACTGAGAAATTGCTTCAAAGCCCTTAAGTATATTTACACAGAGAGCTGGCGGTCAGTTATGCATCTGTGATGGATGTGCTCGCGCTGTCGTCTCTGTGTTGTAGGTAATCCATATAAACATGAGATCTTTCTGATCTTCTCATTACTTCATCAATGCTTGTGTTTTCAGCCAATTATCATTTGATTATTAACATCACATCGTGTGCTGTAGTCCCAGGTTCCTCTTGGGTGATGGTATATGTGACTATCCATCGATTAGCAGCGATGATATTTCGTGTCGATGGCAGGCGGGTCCGGGCCACACAGACAGATGGGTCAAGTTTCGGTTGGAGGGCAGAATTTAAGCAGCGGTCACTTCCTGAACCTCCATTAAACCTGGATCTTGTTTCACCTCTAGAGCATAGACTCGTGTTTCTCATCTGACTGATCATCATCACTTTGGCTGAGTGATCGATACGAGCATCATGTAGTGAAAAGCCTTGTGATGTGTCAGGAAAAAGATTAAAAGTATTACAGCCGACAAAGCTTTTCATTTACACTAAACATGCTGTAAGAACATTCAACGTCTGGTGATGATTGTGCTTTAAGTCAGTCAAGATGAAAGCATTCTTTGTAAACCTTTCATGTGAAGTATTCAACTTTATTAATCTTCATTTGAATCTAACCCTTACATACAGCTTGTTGAGAGATGTGATGTTAGATATAAGATGTGATACTTTTCTATATTCCCTTACAATTCATAAATGATTTTAGCCGGAGGCCTTTTTCGAATTTGGTAACCACCTGCCTAGCAACTACCCATAAGACCTTAGCAACCAGATAGTAGCATGCTAGAACTCAAATGACCTTAAAGTCCCAATGAAATCAAAACTTCTTATTTTTAATGTAATTTATCTGTGTAAGTCATTGTTTAAAAAAAATCTGAAAATGTACTTCCGCCCTCTTGTTGCGATCATTCTCTGATGATTTCAGCTAGATGGCCTGGGCGGGAGCAACTGTTAACTCCGCCCCCTCCATTTGTCAGTCTGCTGCCAGTTCCATTCCTGACTGAAACACCTACTTTTCTATATCCAATCAAAGCATAGTGGAAGACTCAAGCCACACCCACTTTTCCTCACGTGATATTCTGTTTCAGTCGAAAATACATCACAACCTAAAAGTAAGGTCGATCAAGATAGCTCCTCCCTTAAAATATCTTAGCATTGTGAGGTTTAACTCTTTTCCCGCCACTGACGAGTTATCTCATCAATTAAGAGAAAATGCTTCCCTGCCAATGACGAGTTTTTCCGGCAATGCTGCTATTCTTCCGCATCTTATAAAACCCGGAAGTATTGCCCTAGGCCTAGGGCAAACAGCTGCATGTACGTGTATGTTTTGAGGATCGCTCTGCTTCTGATCTGTATGAAAAGTCCTTCACAAAAATGCAATTATTTCAGCTTTTTGCTCGAAATTTTGTATTTTTGAAGAAACCTACCAAAATTTGAGAGGGGATAAAAAGAGAACTAATAAACGTAGGATGAAACTTTTTTTATTATTTTTTTAGGAAGATGGTCTTTATTCATTTGATACGTATGTTTATATATTTTAAGAAGAACATTTATTAGAAGGCATTAAACTTTTTTGAAATCATGAACAATGCTGGCACTGGCTGGCAACTTTTTTTTTAAACGCTGGCAGGGAAAGAGTTAAATGCAAAAATGCTATTAGACAAACAGAGTTTTTGTGTATTGTCAGACGATGTCTTGGCATATTGGACTCGTGTGTCTCAAGGTTAAGTTAGTATGTTATGTTAGTACTCACTTCTGCTTCTCATGTATTTCTTAGAAAATATAAAAGAAATCAGTATATAACAGTATGAATTTGAATGTAAATTCGATGTGAATCATAGAAAAACAGATGATAGTTAGAAAATACAATTGTTAGGGCTGTCAAAAGATTAAACGCAAGTAATCGCATACAAAATAAAAGTTTGTTTTTGCATAATATATACAGTATGTGTGTGCACTGTGTGCAATTATTTTGCATATATAAATACAAACATATGCATGTATGTACTTAATAAACATTTACATGTGAAAATAAATTATATAGAAATTTACGAATTTGGTCATACGAATTAGCCGCCTTGTAAAATATGTGCGAATTGCCATGAGATTGCATTGGAAGTTGTCATGTAACAAGCATTGCCTCGCTAACTATTCTGTCTTTATCTTTATTAATGATGTCATCCTGTGTATGTCAGCATTTTATCTGTGAGAGTGCGATGATGTGACCTTGAAGATCAGGCTTAGATTATCTGGAGAATCAGAAACTTCATCCAATATTAACAATGCTGTGATGCAGATTTCATAGCATCTCCTCTTTCTTTCTCTGTCTGTCTCTCTCTCTCTCTCTCTCTCTTTAAAACACACACAAATATTTTTAACATTGGTTGATGTATCAGTCATGTAAAATCTTTCTTGACATGAAAGAACAGCTTGAATTAACAACATAATTTAATTTAATCCTGTTTACTTTTTTTTTTAAATAAATGCCCCTGATTCTTTCGTTGTCTGTAAAACAAATGTGTCCTGATGATGTAACTTGGGGTAACTTCATTTTATTTTGGGTTAAACTTTACAAGAAGGTTATATTTCTTAACATTGTTAAAGGGGCGAGGGGGACAGGTCCCCCCATCTGAGGGTAGTTACTAATGTAATTTGAACACAAGGTGGAGCCACAACACAGATATTCATATTGTCAGGATCACATTCATAGTTGTCAGTGAAACTCTTCAAATATTTAAAAAAAACATACCTACTACATTTTCTTGGGTATGCTGGATACGTTTTATTTGTGATATTCTTTAATTTTATGATGAGTAAGATGAGTCCACCACCTTTGTGTGAGTTTTGTGTGTCATCAGCCTAATGCATTTGCGCGTAAAACACCCACATGTATCATTTCCAGAAGAGATTTTTTATATAAATGCTTTCTGATGTGTTTGTTACTGTAAAGCTGGAGGTGTGCAGATGATGTCCATCACCAATGGCAACACAATGAAGGCACACATGAATATTATACAGATCACAGATGAGTGTTTGATCCACCCACAGTTTTCTCAGTCTGGTACACACCGAGCTTTCATTTATCGTGTTTTCATAGCTGACGCAAAAGCAGAAGATTTTCAAACATTATTTCAAAGACAATCGATAGTTAACCTGCAACCTGCTTGTATGCGTTAGCATATCTATATATAGCTAATATATGATCTTCTGAAATGAATCTGTTGATCTGAAATGAATCTGAATATAATTCTCAGCTCATATGAAGCGCTGTCCATGGTGCTGAAATGTTGTATTGTCATATAAAACCAGATTAAAAATGTTTACCAACATGTTCATAGGCTATTATAACATATATTATATATTAAACAGTAAATCTAAATATTTATTTATTCATTTATGCATTTCATCCAAATGCATTTTTATTAGTAAATGTGTTCCCTGGGAATCACACCTGCAACCGTCACAAGTGAATGCAATGCTCTGCCAACTGAAAATGTCAGCGTTATGACTAACTGTTGGTTTTGTGCCTGTCAAAGTCTATAATTTTGGTCATTTTAAATATATATAGGCTATATATATATATTTCCTTGTTTTGGCTGAGTTTCCCGATAAAGATTTAACAGGTAAAGTTGCCAGCCAGCACCAGCATTTTTTTTATGATTTTCACAAAAGTTTCATGTCTTTCAGAAAAAGTTTGGCTTTAGCGTTTGCTTACGGTTTTATACGTTGGGTAAGAGCGCCACCTGGTGGATAATGGGGGAAATACGGATTGCTGGAAAAACTCATCCTTGAAAGGGAAGTGTTTTTTCTTAATTAAAAAGTTAACTTGTCAATGGTGGGGAAAGAGTTAAAGGGGACATATCATGAAAATCTGACTTTTTTCATGTTTAGGTGCAATCATTGGGTCCCCCAATGAAGTGCTTCTTTCAACCTAGAAAATGTTAAAAAGATCAACCCAGTAACTTAGTTTTGGTAAACCTTTCTCTGCAAGCACGTGAAAAAATAGCCCCTATTGTGATGTTAAAAGGGATCTTATTATAATAATACTGGCCTTTAATCTGCAATATCTAACCACAGCACTGCTATTTAGTGCAGAAAAAATATATTTTTTCAACAAACCATCATTATGGTGATCAGCGTTTGCATTAGCTCATTTGCATTTTCAACAAACCATCATTATGGTGATCAGTGTTTGCATTAGCGCATTTGCATTTTTCAACAAACCATCATTATGGTGATCAGCGTTTGCATTAGCTCATTTGCATTTTTCAACAAACCACCATTATGGTGATCAACGTTTGCATTAGTTCATTTGCATTTTTCAACAAACCATCATTATGGTGATCAGCGTTTGCATTAGCTCATTTGCATTTTCAACAAACCATCATTATGGTGATCAGCGTTTGCATTAGCTCATTTGCATTTTTCAACAAACCATCATTATGGTGATCAGCGTTTGCATTAGCTCATTTGCATTTTTAAACAAACCACCATTATGGTGATCAACGTTTGCATTAGCTCATTTGCATTTTTCAACAAACCATCATTATGGTGATCAGCATTTGCATTAGCTCATTTGCATTTTCAACAAAACATCATTATGGTAATCAGTGTTTGCATTAGCGCATTTGCATTTTCAACAAACCATCATTATGGTGATCAGCGTTTGCATTAGCTCATTTGCATTTTTCAACAAACCATCATTATGGTGATCAGCGTTTGCATTAGCTCATTTGCATTTTTCAACAAACCACCATTATGGTGAACAGCGTTTGCATTAGCCCATTTGTATCTTTCAACAAACCATCATTATGGTGATCAGCGTTTGCATTAGCTAATTTGCATTTTTCAACAAACTACCATTATGGTGATCAGCGTTTGCATTAGCCCATTTGCATGTTTCAACAAACCATCATTATGGTGATCAGCATTTGCATTAGCTAATTTGCATTTTAAAGGACACACCCAAAAAACTGCTAATTTTTGCTCATACTTTAAAAAAAGACAATTTTAATATTATGATAAAATATGTGTGTAGTATTTTGAGCTTAAACTTCACATATGTACTCTGGGGACACCAAGGACTTATTCTTAAGTCTTGTGAAATGTCCCCTTTAAGAGCGCTTTCTATGAAAAACGTTTATTATTCTTTCACATGCGTTTCCCAAAAAAATGCACTTAAATACGATTTACCGATTGTCCTGCAGGTGACCTCGTAACTTTATCACTTACGATGCACTTAGGGATTTTCGGTTACTCCAGAGCACTCGTAGATCTACAACGATTTTCAAGTGATAATTAAGTTATGATGCTTTGTGAAATGGCCCAAAAGTCTAAGATGATTCGTAAGCTCATTTTTACGATCTATTTAGTCTTGCTATGCTTTTGGCAAACTTAGCCCAGGTAAAGATCTCATTTATTTCCAGTATCTTATTAACTTGTTCAATTGTGCCTTCAGATCTCATCAATGGAGTCAGTAGGAATGTAAATACACTATGTGCCCAGTCTATAACCCAATGAGCATTACTCTCACTAACTCACTGACCTCTTACCGAATCACAAATGGCTCGTGAAGTTTGCATTTATCATACTGAACATCCAGTGACCGTGTGAAATGTGAGCATTCGGTATAGTTGAGAGTAAAAAATATTTCATGCACGTACAGTATTGGATGGGATGACAGCTAAACTCACCTTTAACACACTTCATGCACGACTGCCTGACACAGTTGACCTGTTCCTAACTGCTTCACCAAATCTACAGCTCAGATCAAAGCAGAAAAAGACAGAGAAAGAGTATGGTAAAATAGTGTATCTGAAACCTATGAGGTTATACAGATCACACAAGTGTTGTTTCTTCTGTATTTCTGTATAGATCATTGCATCTTTGGATAAAAGTGCATAAATGTAAAAGTGTAATAAATGTAAATGTTCATCGTCACATAATTTTACAGAGTTTATGTAAAACATTTCGTTTTTGATGTTTTAGTGTTCTGGAAGGTATCAAGTGGAAATGCTTGTATTAAAGCCCTTGTGTGACATATTCAGTAGCTGTACAGTTGTTTAAAAATCTTTTCACACTGTTCTTGGTGAATAAACGTCTGGATAGTGCTTTATAGACCTCATTAGAAAGAAAAATCACATATGATGTCTCTTTTATTATTAAAATTGGTTTTCTTGACAATAGTATTATATAGAGAGCTAAAAGAAACTAACATTAGTTACAATAATAGACTGTATGCTCACAGCTCAAGATGAATAAGAAATGACAAAGAATGCTGGAGTTAAATTACATATATAAGGATTTTGAATGGTAGTTTGGAAAACACATTTACTCACACACACAGTAAAAAGCATTTTTTTTTACAACTAACCAGATTGTCCGACTTCCTCGCTTACTTTTTTCCAAGCAAGATCCTTTTTATTCTTGTTTCTATAAAAGTACGAAGATGTGTCATACAGCTCCGGGTGTCTACATACAGCGACAATGATTTTGTCCTCAATTGTTGTTTTGTATTTCTGCTTGGCTCGCTACGTCATAATCAAGTCATTACTAGAGCAAGCTCCTGATTGGTTAAAATGCAACACGAATATGGCCAAAGTTCAGATTTTTGCGCTTAAAAAAAACACATCACTCATGTGAAACTTGTCATTCGCAGAATGTCTATCATGTCTTTGCATTGACTTAACATGTAAATCACTCGCACTTAACTCTTCATTCGCATCTGGTGTGAACGCACCATTAGTCTTCTAACTTTCAGTTTTCTGACACACATGACATATTGCATTACCAGGCCACACAATCTCTCTACAATCCACACAGCTCGGATAAAAGTGAAATATTTTAGTTTGGAGTTCATAGAGTTCCTGATGTTTTTGCCGAAAAATCTTTTTCTTAATTAGTATTTTTGTCAGTAGTCATAGATACAAGACTATGCACGCTGTTAAAAAGTCTTTATATAATCACTTGCAGAAAAACAAAACAAAATCTTCAATTCCAATTGAATTCCAATAAAGTTTAACCACAATAACACACTTTTGTGTGTTAAAGTCCCTGTAAGGTCAGATTTTTAATTAGTTTTCTGAGTTTGTGACTCCACAGAAAAATATGTTATTAACCACTAAACCAAATTTTAATGCTGTAAAAAACGGCAAGTAAATAAAATAGGCAGCTTTCTCTGCTCTCAAGCGCTGGGGGCGTGTCCACTGTCTGTGCCAAAACCACGCCCACTTGTGGAAAAGCTGCCGTCTCTTTGAACTTTCAAATATCGCTACAACCTGAATAGATGCTGGTGATTGTGTTAGGGGCTATGTTAGGTATCTCCAATGCATCACTGAGCCACAGTTTTAGCCCCGCCTAAAAATCATAAACATAGAAATGTGGAAAAACTACTATTTAACGGTGTAACTCCACAATTTAGTACTACATAGTTTACAGTTTTTTACGTGTTTCAGCAATACTTTTGTTACAATTATAATGCGTTTAGAAACAATTTTCAAGACTTTTACTTGTGCATCTGTTTTGATTCTTGTACTTAAAGCAACACTATGTAGTTTCCATGAAAAAATGACTTACAGCTCCCCCATGTGGTTGAAAAGCGCAACGGTGCCTGGTATCAGACACTCTTCTGCAGGCAGGGGGAGGGGCGGGGCTGTGTTTCCTACCCTCCACCGCCATTTTCAGAGTGTGCTTGTAGCAGCTAGGAGGTTGCTCAGGTTGCAGCAACAGTACAATTTGTCCAGTTAAACGTTGTTCTATCACTGAAATAATTTTAGAGACATTATTTAAAGGTAAAAAACTACATAGTGTTGCTTTAAGAAATTGAAGGTTTGAAAATCTGTCATTGACTCACATTGATAATGTTTTATTTTTAACACTGTTTAAGGAACATCCCAGTGAGTCATTTTTTTAAATATTTTTTTATGATTATGGCTTTCATTTCAGCATCAAAGTTTTTAGTCTTATTACTGTTAGGTTTTGTTCTGTATAATAAATCTCTATAGAAATACACCACAAACAGCATTTTTCAACTTCAGTCACTTCAATTACTGCATTTGTTTTTTAGCTGGGATCAAAAGGCAAATTTTCATTTCTGAGATCAAACATCTTAATAATACATTCTCATGGGTCACTTCGTATGAACACCTGAGGAGAAAATCTCAAAAATAATTCTGTGTTAAATGTTAGAAACACACCAGAAGAGAATATTGAATCTCAAGGCAAGACTTTGATCTCCTGCTGCTCTTATTAAAACACAAACTTTTGGGAATTCTGGCATGGAGTGAAATAGACATTCATCCCTGCGTATTACCTGTATAGGGAATTCTGGATTATTTAACAAACTTCCACCCCTGGGTGTTGAACTTGGATATGTAATGTTTCTAAATGTTACCTCAAATGACTGTAATAAGAAAAATAGATCTTGTGGATAGTAAACCAAAAAACCTTGAGTCATCAAAAAGTGCTTCTTTTTAAATGCCATGTAGCTCAGTTGACATTGCGTTAATAACACAAAGGTTTTAGGTTTGATTCACAGGGAACACACATAAAACCCATTCACACAGCAATTTTACGGAAACAAAATCTCCGTAAAATTGTCATAGAGGCTTCTGTGTGAACACAAACACCTCCTGTAAATATTTTGGGATCGCTCCCGGAAAGATGACCTGCAGTAGTAACATTGTCGTAATGAAGTGACGTAATTACGCAACGTGAACATCAATCAAAAACGAAAAAAGCTGTTTTTGCAATTTCATTGCATAAAATTGCATAAATTTCCCGCATATTCCATCGCATTTTTTTTAAATGTGTTGCAAGATCAAGAATTTTTGCCTGCAACAATCACAAAAAAACTCTGTGTTTTTCTGGAAGGACTGATTGCCTATCAGCTCTGGTGGTGGTTTATTTTGGCCCTGTAAGAATGACTCTAATGACCACTGTGCCACCCACAACATCAAACAGACACCATCTTTATCTCAAAATATCATTAAATGCATTAAATAATCTGTCAGTAACATACAGTAGAGATATAAATAATGTTACACACTGAACTCTTGTCTGGTGTCTTTCAGTAAATATATAATCCTGTACAGCTCCTCTCAACAATATTGAAGTAACATAGTGTGTGAATATGTGGCGTATCTCTATCTATCTCTCTCATTTTATGTGGAGGAGTGTCGGCCGGCAGCTGCAGGCTGAAGAAGACACTTGGCAGCGATACGGAGGCTGATTTAGGCAGCTTTCCAAATGACTACAAAGTACACTAGTAGAGGTGCTGAGCTCTTGGTTTAGTATGCAGAATGCAGTCAATGCAACATTAAATGAAGAGCTGCAGTGTTTGATTTAATAGGAATCTCAGTTATTCATGTTGGGAATGAAATGGAAAACAAATAGATGATAAATCTCATGTGTGTCATGTATAATATGAACTTATTGTCATCCATATTTGCTTTGAATATAAAAGAAGCTTGGTTAAAGCTCATTTAAACATTCAGTATGGGATCTTTGTCTGGCACTGTGAATCTGGATGGATTTCGTAATCATTAAACCGCAGTGAGTCACTGTCCAGGTGAGCGCTGTCCAGATTATCATTTCATGTCCTATTGAGAAGAGGAGATGAGCTGACGTACAGTCATTTTGCAATTGTATTGCATGTGTGGATGTAAAATTGGATGTTGTTTAAAATTTTATTTTTGGAAGAACCGTTTAATGGACTCCACTGTGAGTCAAAAGATGAAACCAATCTTCAAGTTCATTCATATAACGCTTCTATTTATTTCCTGTTTGTTCATTTAAAGAAAAAGCTTTAGCTCATGTGGGAAATCAAAGTATTAAAAGTTCTTTGTTGTATTATGTTATCTTCTTTGTTTACTAAATAACTCTAGAGACCATCAGATTATTCTGAGATACAGTCAGGTGATGTGAGACTTTCCCAACCCCACTGCTGAACAAATGAGTGGGTTTGATCAGTATTGCATGTGAGATTATATTTCATGTTTATCTTTAATACAATTCTTTCCACTGTCCCAAAGCACGTTCATTCATTGTACAGGTTATTACATTTGGATGAAATATTATGAAGACACACACATGAATGCATACAATAGATAAGGGACATCAATCAATTTTTATCTAATGTTAGCTTTATTAAAAGAAACGTATATAGTAACCTCTGAAAAAAAACAATTTTAAGTGCTTTTCGTGAAGGAACTCTTTATGAAAGAGAACAATAGGTTTTATTTATACATATATTCGGGTTGCACCGATACCGATATTCAATAACTTGAATAGGCGAGGCTTTCATTGCCAATAATATTTGGACAAACATGCCTGCATCTCTTTTGATTTAAAATAACGTACCTCCGAGAAACAGCTCATATGTTGCGGCTCCCAAGTATAGGGGGCTTTCTTCGGCAATAATGTTCGGATAACATTTCTGTCTTATGCTGCGTTTACACCAGCCGTGGTAGAGGCGGCAAAAACGTGCTATTCGCACGCAGTTGGACGCTTGAACATCACGTCACTACTACAGCAAGGTCCTGATTGGTTAACGCGACGCGGAAATCCGCAGATTTTTCAACTTGCGCGTTTCCCGCGGCAACGCTAAATTTGCACGGAACGCAGGATGCCTAATAACATCTTTGCATTGACTTAACATGTAAATCACCCGCGCTTGCCACCTCTACCGCGGCTGGTGTAAAAGCAGCATTATTGCGAGAGGAAAACTACTTTTTAGTGAAGTTTTTTTTTAGAAAACATTTAGAAAATAATGCATAAGTTTGTGCAAATTTGTAATGGAAATGCAGCAATTGACTTAATTCAAAACAATCCAACAATATGAGTTCTGATGCGTTTTTTGCCACTTTTAATTGTCAGGGAAAATAATGTAAAGTAAATGTTTATGCTGCCTTTTAAAACGTATATGTGAGCCGCCACAGGACAAAAATGTTGTCATCTGAGACAACGTAGGGACGGAGCGCACAATATAGTGCAGTTTATCCGCTTAGGGCTACTGTAGAAACATGAAGATGACTTCCATGTTAGGGGGCGCGCGGGGTATGTAGATAAAAACGTCTCATACAACGACTCATAAAAACAATACAGTTCATTACGTAAGGTCTTTATACATTATTGATAATATAGTTATGTATATTATATTGCATTTCTGTCAAGAGATCCTACTAAAAGGTACACACTGTACCTTTAAAAATCTGCATTATTTCAACTTAAAAAATATTAGTTAACAAAACATTTAAAAATGTTAAGTCAGCTAATATTTATAATAGGGATGCATAATGATTAATCAATTAATATTTTACAATATACAAATGTATAATTTATATTATATATAAATACTTCATATATAAATATATATTTTTCTTCAAATTAATACATGCATGTGTGGATATTTATTTATATAAAATTATTATTCACAGTTCATATATATGATATAAACAAAAACTTTTATTCTGCAATAGATTAATCGTGATTAATCTTTACACATCTCTAATTTTTAAGTTGAATTAACTAAATATTTGAAGGTAGCATGAACACTTACTTTGTTGAGAACAATTCTTTTTTAAAAGTGCTATTTTATTAAAAACATAATAGAGAAGCGCATATCAATTTTAAGAGATTATTAAGGTAGAAAAACTCATGTTTAGACCATTTCTACAATGACTTAGCAGATCTACTTCAATCGTTTCTTGTTTTTCTGCTGTATAGTGCTTCTTTAAAGAGAGACATGTTTAATGTTTCATTGTGACATGAGTTCATCAGTGTCTCGTAATGAATTAATCTTCAGTACAGAGCCGCTGTGTTTTCGGTGGATGATAATAATGAGCTGATGTCTCTCAGCGTGAGATGATCCCTCCGACTGCAGTACAGACGTTTTCTCTTTGATGATGTCGCTCGCTTCTACTAAAGGAGCTTTAGTCATTGTTGAAACATGTGGGTGTTGAACAGACCGACAGACACTCGCGTCTACTGTAACTGAGAAAAATACATCACATTCACTAGTAACATCTAAATTTTGTTTGGAAATACCACAAATGTGACCCGGCGTGTGAAAAAATCATCTAGGCATTTTTATGATTTACTGTTTTCTACATCCGTCATATTTGAATGCACTGTACGTCGCTTTGGATAAAAGCATCAAATCCATAAATGTAATTGTAAAATCTGCTTTCATGAAAAATGCCTTTTGTACAGCAGCTTTAATATCTTTGAGATGTTTGGAGATAAAATATAGCGTACGTCACAGCACTTTCTCCCTAGAGATAACTTGTTTGGTGAGGAAAGAATAAGGATCTCTTTATCATTAGAGATCTGGCATGTATTGAATGTAGCTTTGATTAAAATGTCAGATGTTAATCCTCAACACCTCCACTGTAATTCCTTTTGACATTTTTCCATTTCTTTAATCATTAAACAGAAAAACATTAAAGATTTTATTAAAGATTTAAAATGTGCACCATTTATAAAGAGATTCACCTCTTGCTGTTTACAGTATTTTTGTCCATACTGTCCTCTTGCATGTACAGTACAGATATAAACAGGAGACTTTATCCCTGCCAGTAAGAGAATAGAGATTTAAAACATGTTATAGTAAATGGGGTGTGAAGTGCGGGCATCTTGACCGCTTTACCTTTCTGAATAACAAGCTTCAGAGTACGTCTACTGATACAGACTGAGCGAGAAAAGTATAATTACTGGAGTAAATGATGCACTTAAAATCTCTGTGTGCTGTTTGTACTTCATCTGAGTTTAAAGGGCAGAATAACAGTGTGAACGTGTGCTGACGTCAGTCTGATAGATGTCATGTTTAATGAGACACACATTTCATTATATTCAGTGTGGAAAAACATTAAAGGAACACGCAGACCTTTTGGGAATTAATACGGAGCTTATTCACCGTATCCGTAGCAACACTTCCGCAAACTCTCGGCTCCTTACCACGGGGCTTCTCGGGTTTTGCGAGCAAATCACTTCACCCATGTAGCAGTGCTTCGCCTTCTGAGAATATAGTTTCCAGTATATATATATATATATGGTAAGAAGATGGCTGTCTCTAATAAGACCTTGTTATTTGTACACACTGTGACTATACAAATCACAACATATAACTATGAAAATGTTGGTGTTGTTTTGTCACTTATTGGGAGCAGTATGCTAGCCGGAGCCATTTACTTTCAGTCTTTGTGCTACGCTAGGCTAGCGGTGGGTGCATTAGAGTTACAGCATGCAGGGAGATGAAAAAAGTATGTATGGACTTATCTAACTCTGGGGGATACGGGGAATAAGCTAAAGTCAAATAATGTAAGAATAATAATGTAACATATATGTAGCGTAATGTCGAAAAAGTATCAAAGCGATTTTCTCCGAGCCCTGATAACATTTGCATTCCAAACTATGACAGCATCTTTAGCACGCAACCCTTGACAGAGCTAACAAATATTGTGTTATTTCGTCACCATTTTGCGCGTGTAGGTCCAGAAAGCTGTTTTCATCCATGATAAGTTAATTCATAAAGCAGTCATTTTTTTCTTATAACGCGATGTGTTTCTGGTTTTATGTGTTACAGTACTGATCAATCTACAGGTTATTTAGTGCTCTAACACATCCTGAAGTTTGACTTCTCAGAGTTTTTTAAAATAAAAGTTAACACTTGTTACTTTTGTTTCGCTGCTAATACTGTTGCATTATGTTGAAAATGTGTATTATTCTAATTTGTTAATTTCATTTTCAAATTTTTTTATTCAAGTTTATAATGTCGGGTTGCTTTTGTACCGAGCCCCTAAGGTGACATTGGAGTAAAAAAATCTCAAGTTTAGTTTCATGTGCTCACGCAAAACTTTCATGTGGCGAATTTTTTAAAAAATGTTTAGCACGCACAAAACTAAACTTGTGTCCCCTTATGTCCCCTTAGGGGCTCTGTACTTTTGAAACATTTGATGAAACTGAAATTTAAAATGAATGTGTAATTTATTTATTTTTTTAAATAAACGAAAAATTTTAAATAAATAAAAGTCATGTATATTTACTAAAAACAAGTGTTACACAAAAATCTTTTTGTTCTGTTGTGTTACTTTTGATCCACCTGTGTTTTACTTTCGTTCCAGCTGACAGGGTCAAGAGTAACAATGCGCTACTTATGTTCAAAGTAAAATTATACTAAAGTCGTTTTACATTTGTTCAAACTTTCATCTGGTATTGATAGACTACAGTTGTGAGTTATTGACCACAGCAAAAATATATCTGTCTAAAATATTATCTTTTTTCTGAAAAATTGTACGTTCACCCCTGCTCCCATAATATCAACGGACACCCAAGGGGTTAAAAAATTCCCTTAGGCTATAGGGAAAAAGTGCTTTGGATAAAAAACAGACTTTTTTGTCCTGTCAGATTTTATGCATATCTGTTTTTAGAATGACCAAGTACTTATCTGAGCTGCAGAATCAAATCATATTTTGTATTATTTAATAGCCTATATATCACTACTCAAGAGTTTGGTCGCAGTGCTCATTCTTAATCATCACTTTCCACATTTTAAAGTCATTATTAAATCTATAGCCTACGGAATAATAAGTATGATTATAGAGACGACCAATTTTTTATTTGACATTTTTCCAAAGTGCTAGCATATTCTGCAGAGAGAGAGAGAGAGAATGAGAATGAGAGAGAGAGAGAGAGAGAGAGAGAGAGAGAGAGAGAGAGAGAGAGAGAGAGAGAGAGAGAGCTTGGAAGTTGATTTCAGAGAAGGACAGAGAGGATTACCTCGTGCACACAGGAGTAGATCTCGCGCGCTGGATGAATGAAGGTTACGCGCACTCGTCACTGAATATCTTTCACGTGAGATGACAGAACTTTATGATTTCTCAAGCGCGCAACAGATTACAGTATGAAACAAGGGTAAATTAAAATGTCGCGACGCGTGTGTTTAGGCAAACCTTGCGTTTTCTGGCAACAGTTGAGACTTTCATTGAGAGGGGTAAACCGCAGCAGTTATATTTTGTTATCATTATTTACTGCAGCTCCACATTTCAGTCAGTTTCGGTGAACGTGCGCGTTTGTTCTGCGCGTAAAACGGCCACAGGACGTGATTCATGCTGGACATTACTCTAGCGCGCGTTAACGTGCGTCCTAGCGTCCCTTTTTGAGCTGAGGGGGCGTCGAAGGTCTCTGACGCTTTCCAAAATGTGCCAGAAAGCGAGCCAGCACGCGGAAGGTTCGTTAAAAGAGGCGGGAAAGCTCTTTTTGAAACACACGACGTTTCACGGACTGAGGCACATCTTTCTGAGCGGCTCGTACCCGCGCAGGGTCGCGTGGCTCCTGGCGTTTTTAACGGCGCTGGCGCTTCTCTTCACATGGTCCTCTAACCGAGTCCGGTGCCTGCTCTCGTCGCCGGTTTACACGAAAGCGCATATGGTTTACGCCAAGCGCCTCGTGTTTCCCGCCGTCACCATCTGCAACCAGAACCTCTTGCTGCCGCGACGCATGAAGAAACCGGACATCTTCAGCGCGGGCACGTGGCTCGGGCTCCTCGGGAAGAACCGCCAGGTGTCCGACGGAGTACGAGAAGCGCTCGCGGGCACCGGTAACGTGCCTCCCTGGTCGCCGTTATCGCGCATATTGGACTTTAATCACTTTCTGCCCCCTCCTCGTGAGTCTCAGCCCTCCATGAGGCAGTTACTGGACCGTCTGGGGCATCAGCTGGAGGAGATGCTGCTTTACTGTCGCTTTCAGGGCCAAAAGTGCGGACCGCACAACTTCAGCACCGTAAGTGTATGGACAGCGACGTGAGTCTCCGGGTTCGAGTCTCTATTAATGTAGATGAATCTAAAAGTCTGTCTTACAGTTGTTTGTAAACAGTTTATGTTGTGTTTTCCAATACTTAATTGGTAGTTTTTATGTTAACAACACAAAGGTCATGGGTTCGATCCTCAGCACCATAAGTGTCCGGGTTCGAGTCTCTTTATTAATGTAGACAGGCTCTTAGTGTCTGTCTTACTGTAGTTTGTAAATAGTTAAGGATGTTTTCTCAATACTCAATTGGAAGAACATTTAGTTAACAACACAAAGGTCATGGGTTCGATCCCCAGCGCCTTAAGTGTATGGACAGCGACAGGAGTTTCTCTGTTTAAGTCTCTGTTAATGTAAGCTGGCTCTTTAAATGTCTGACTTATAATTGTTCTCAATACTCTGTTGGTCAAGCATTATGTTAGCAACACAAATGTGAAGGGTTCGAACCCCAGCGCCATAAGTGTCCGGATTCGAGCCTTTTTATTAATGTAGATAGGCTCTTAATGTCTTACTGAAGTTTGTAAATAGTTAAGGATGTTTTCTCAATACTCAATTCAAAGGACATTTAATTAACAACACAAAGGTCATGGGTTCGAACCCCAGCACCATAAGTGTATGGACAGCGACAGGAGTTTCTCTGTTCAAATCTCGGTTAATGTAGACTGGCTCCTTAAATGTCTGACTTATAGTTGTTCTCAATACTCTGTTGGTAGAGCGTTATGTTAGCAACACAAAGGTGATGGGTTCGATTCCCAAGCACCATAAATGTTCAGATTCAAGTTTCTTTATTAGATAGGCTCTTAATGTCTGTCTTACTGTAGTTTGAAACATTTTAGGTTGTTTTCCCAATAATCGATTGGTAGAGCATTGTGCTAACAACACAAATGTGATGGGTTCGATCCCCAGGGCCATAGATGTCCAGGTTCGAGTCTCTTTATTAATTTAGACAGGCTCTAATTGTCTGTCTTACATTTGTTTAAAAATGGTTTAAGGATGTGTTCTTGAAACTTAGTTGGTAGAGCATTATGTTAACAACACAAAGGTGATGGGTTCGATCCCCATCACCATAAGTGTCTTGGTTCGAGTTTTTTTTATTAATGTAGATAGGCTTTTAATGTCTGTCTTAATGTAGTTTTAAACTTTTTAGGTTGTTTTCACAATAATTGATTGGTAAAGAATTGTGCTAACAACAGAAAAGTCATGGGTTCGAGCCCCAGCACCATAAGTGTCTAGGTTTGAGTCGTTTTATTAATTTAGACGGGCTCTTACTGTCTGTCTTACATTTGTTTGTATACAGATTAAGCATTTGTTCTTATTCAGTTGGTAGAGCATTATGTTAGAAACACAAAGGTAATGGGTTCGATCCCCAGCACCATAAGTGTCCGGGTTCGAGTTTATTAATGTAGGTAGGCTCTTAATGTCTGTCTTACTGTAGTTTTAAAAAGTTTAGGTTGTTTTCCCAACAATCGATTGGTAGAGCATTGTGCTAACAACAGAAAGGTCATGGGTTTGATACCCAGTGTCATAAGTGTATGAACAGCGAAATGTCTGTCTTACAATTGTTGTCAATACTCAGTTGGTAAAGCAATACTCAGTTGGTAAAGTGATGGGTTCGAACCCCAGTTCCATACGTGTCCAGGTTCAAGTCTCTTTATTAATGTAGATGGCCTCTAAATCTCTGTCTTACAGATGTTTGTACACAGGTTAAGCATGTGTTCTCAATACTCAGTTGGTAGAGCATTATGTTAGTTTGGGTTTGATTCCCAGCACCATAAGTGTCTAAGTTTGAGTCTTTTTATTAATTTAGACGTGCTCTAACTGTCTGTCTTACATTTGTTTGTATACAGATTAAGCATTTGTTTTTAGTTGGTAGAGCATTATGTAGAAACACAAAGGTGATGGGTTTGATCCCCAGCACCATAAATGTACGGGTTCTAGTTTCTTTATTAATGTAGGCTCTTAAGTTGTTTTATCAAAAATCGATTGGTAGGACATTTTGCTAACAACAGAAAGGTCATAGGTTCGATCCCCAGGAACATAAGTGTATGGGTTCGACTCTTTATTAATGTAGACAAGCTCTGAATGTCTGTGTTAGATTTGTTTGAAAATAGTTTAAGGATGTGTTCTCAAAACTTAGTTGGTAGAGCATTATGTTAGCAGCACAAAGGTGATGGGTTCGATCCCCAGCACCATAAGTGTCTTGGTTCGAGTTTTTTAATTAATGTAGATAGGCTTTTAATGTCTGTCTTACTGTAGTTTTAAACAGTTTAGGTTGTTTTCCCAATAATCGATTGGTAGAGCATTGTGCTAACAACAGAAAGGTCATAGGTTCGAACCCCAGGACCATAAGTGTCCGGGTTCGACTCTTTTATTAATGTAGACAGGCTCTAAATGTCTGTCTTACATTTGCTTGAATATGGTTTAAGGATGTGTTTTCAAAACTTAGTTGATAGAGCACTATGTCACAAAAGTGATAGGTTCGAACCCCAGTGTCGTAAGTGTCTGGGTTTAAGTCTCTTTATTAATGTAGACGGGCTCTTAATGTCTGTCTTACAGTAGTTTAGGTTGTATTCCCAAGACTCAGTTGGTAGAGCATTGTGTTAACACCACAATGGTCATGGGTTCGATCCCCAGTGCCTTAAGTGTATGAACTGAGAAACTGTTCATGAGTCTCTGTTAATGTAGGCTGGCTCTAAATGTCTGTCTTATAATTATTTTCAATTCTCAGTTGGTAAAGCATTGTGTTATTAACACAAATGTGATGGGTTTGATTCCCAGAGCCATAAGTGTTTGGGTTCAGGTCTCTTTATTAATGTAGATGGGGTCTTAATGTCTGTCTTACAGTACTTTGAAACAGTTTAGGTTGTATTCACAATACTCAGTTTGGTAAAGCATTGTGTTAACAACACAAAGTTCATGGGTTCAAACCCCAGCACCATAAGTGTATGAACAGTGACAGGAGTTTCTCGGTTTGAGTCTCTGTTAATATAGTCTGTCTCTACATGTCTTACAGTTGTTTGTAAACAGGTTAAACCTGTATTCTCAATACTCAGTTGGTTAGCAACACAAATGGTTAGGGTTCGAACCCCAGGAACCACACATACTGATAAAATGTATACCTTGAAGTCACTTTGGATGAATGCATCTGTCAAATACTGAGTTAAAGATGAAGTCATGTGACTTCTGTTGCATACTAATACACACTTATTGTTTTAAACAATAGTAAGCTGTGTATAAAATAATTCATTAAAATCAAACTTTGATCTCATAATTTAATTATGACTTTCACAGACAGGGTCACATGTTTTATTAAATAAATACATGCATAGTGTTCAGTCTGTTAGTCCAGATGAGCTCTAGGTTGGTTTTAACACTGAATGTGTAATTATATTTGTCTCGCCATTAACACGTATGAGACCGTCTTTGCATGCTTATTAAAGTCATTCAGTCATGTGACTTGTGGGATATCATGAATGATTTTGTCCTGAGGCCCTCAGCATTACAGGAGCCCATCTGCAGTCTCCTTGCGTCCAGGTCCTTGGGAATAGTAATTTGGCTCTGTGCTAAATTTATGCAGTGCATTGCATTCAGTGTAAAAATTATGATCTGTCATTTTAAGAGAGTGGAGCCAGTAAATATATCCGTTTTTCATCCTGCACGATGATTTCATCGCTGATACGAGACTGTAGAATAAAAGAATGATGGCATATTAGCACTATAGGTCCTTTAAACAGCTCATTTTGTGTTACGCGTGTGTTTTTGTGTACAGTATGAATCATTCGGCTGCACTTTCAATAGCTCACAGAAGGTCATTTTCCCGGCAGCCACGCACATCTGCATGTAAACATGTAGATAAACTCCTCTTTCTTCCTCCATTTACACAAGAAAAGAGTTTCGTATGTGAGCTAGAGCAGCTCGAGAGCATTCACAGATAGACCTTCATTTAAAGTGATTATAGTGTGCTGATAGTAAAAACAGAGTCTGAAGCGTCAGTCAGGCTTGAAGATCTTTGTAATTATCAACCTCGCAGCTCTCTAACTCTGTGCTTTTCTTTTGTCTTTAAAAGGAAATTCATTTTCATGAGCTCTGCTTGAGCGAGCGCTGCTGGTAGGAAGGCCCACGTGCAGCGTTTAACTCGAGTCAGAAATATGGGCATTTTGAGTACCATGTGCTTGAAATTTCCTTTGTTGGCATAGATGTTACATTAGATGAGTGTTCAGTAGATAAGAGAGAATTTCGTTTGTCATGTGAACCACACAGGTGTTGCCTGGATGTTAATGTCATTTGACATTGGATCAGATTCAGATTTGAAACTATAACTAGATTTTTGCACTGTCACATAAATTTATCTGTAGCACCATAGTGGTTCTCCTCAACAGGTCACAGTACAATGTGTGTTTACATGTGTTTTATTATTAAAATATGAAAAATTCAGTATAGCAGTGTGTCAATATACTGCTATTGGTAGCAAAAAAATGTGAATGTGTATTTTAAGTAATTTTAAGTATAATTCATCAGCAAACTCCCCCCCACACACACAAAATCGCAATAATATCATTATTGTAAGGAATGGTGTTTAAAAAAGCCATAATAACTTTGTTGGTGTTTACATGTGTTTTTATGATTAAAATATGAAGGAAAATTCAGTATAGGGTTGTGTCAATATACCGGCATTGGCAATAACCGCGATATTTAACTACTTAATTGATGTCATCATGTTTATATTATGCATATGGTAATATCGTAAATAATTTGTCTGTGTTTACATGTGTTTTTATGATTAAAATATAAAGGGGGAAAAAAATCAGTATCGGGTTGTGTCAATATACCGGTATCGGCAATAACCGCGATATTTAGCTATTTGATTGTTGTGGCATCATGGCAATATTACACATATGGTAATATCGTAAATAATTCAACAGCCATTTGAAATGTTGCCTAAAGAGCCACAATGGTTACAAACTCTCCTTCTACCTCCTTGCTCTTGTATTTTGAGTAAAATTCATCAGAAAAAATTAAAATAAACAATTATATAAAATTGCAATAATATCGCTACTGTAAGGAATTTGTTTTTTGAAGCCATAACTTTGTCTGTGTTTATATGTTATTTTTTCTTTTTTAAATATGAAGGAAAAAATCAGTATAGGGCTGTGTCAGTATACCAGTTTCGTCAATAACCATGATATTTAAATACTTGATTGTTAATATCATGTCAATATTACACAAATTGTAATATCATAAATAATTCAGCAGCCATTTGAAAGCCATTTTTTTTAGTAAATTTTAATGATAATTCTTTGGCTAAAAAAAAACCCATTCAATAATATATAATTGCAATAATAGCATTACTACAAGTTCTTTTGGCTATGATAATTATGTAATATTTCTATATTTGCTAAAAACAATGTTATTTTCTGAATTTAGTATAATACAATATGTTTGCATGGTTTATGGTAAAAAAACACACACATTATTTTCCACATATCGTACATTTTCTCCAGATATCCTGCCTTCTTTAGACGCTTTGATTTTGTACAAAACTCATCAATCTGAAAAGCTCTGTGTCCCTGATTGGCCAGCTAATCTGCACGTTGTAATTGGCCTGAATACCTCTGATGTCAGCCGGAAATGTGACGCTACTTACCATGTTTGAAAGATTTGCTCACAATGCAATGCTTACAGGAGGCTGTGAGTCTGAAGTGGGAGGAATTATGATAATGTCGGTCTTTACAACATCACCAATCCCAATAAGTAAACTGTTACAATCCGTGTGTTTGTTGTAGTCCAAGAAAAGAGATTTACGTTGGAAATGATAACTCGCGTCATTGTTTACTTTGGGGTTTGTACCTTTGCATATCGTTAACATGAACTAATACACACTTACACATCAAAGGAAATCGTGAATTGGATCCTTTAAAGGTATATTTTAACTTTAGAACTGCATCTCTTTTTGGTTTCATCCATCTTTTATGTTTGTTGTGCATCTCTGATGTCACAGCTGTGATACTGCAGGTCTGGATCATATTGATAATCAATAACACCCTAAGGCTGGAGGCCAGTATGAAGATCTACCAGAGAGACAGAGAAAGATGGACAACACTGTCCACAAGCAGGCCACCGACAGATAAATGGTAACCCGTTTAGCAAGACCGGTGCTCTTAAATTGGCCGTATTGCCTCTCCATTTCATCACTGAGTCTGCTGTCAATGTGGCCGACCGGCAGTCGATAGGGGAAACGCTATTGATTTAATGTGGCACGTCCTGTGGCGATCATTGCGCCCGTATTGATCGCTGTCAAACCGGGACCACCAATCTCCTAAACACACAAAATCGCTCACTTTAGCTTCAGAATGAAACAAGATGGCAAACAACATCCAGATATGATTTAGATTTTGGACACAACAAACGGGACAAATAGTGTAAAACAGCGTTGCATTAGTCCTTGTACTTGCCTGTTTTGTTTTTGTTGTGTGGATAAATGTGTGGATTGTTTTTTGGTGTCCTTGTGTCATATCGCACTACTAATGTTGATCTGCAACGTCCAGCGGCAGTAAATCAAAGGGTGAGTTGAGACGTTCATCGGTCACAGACGCTTTTCAATCGAACCCTTGTGACAGTTCTTGAAACAACGTTGAGTTTGTACCCGGACGGCCCTCAGACAGGGGCACACTGACGTTTACATTGTGAATTATTCATTTCAGAAGTGTTGCCTGTCGTCTTGATCTTGATGGGTACTGATGGGTATATCAGTCACGCTCGGAGGACACCAGAGATAGTCTTCATCAATAGTCTTCTTCCTAGCACATTAAAGTGGAAGATAACAATGACATATCAGGTTTAGGATGGTAATGTGGATTGTGAATTGCTTTGTGCAGCTGCACATTTGAGTAGGTGAATACTAATATTTGGGCTTTTTGCAATTTGGTTCATAAACGGGCAGAGAGTCAAACCACTGGCAATGCAAATCTGCTGTTAAGTCTTTTTAAACACTTGTCTTTCATATGGGATCGCTTCATGAAGTTCATGTATAACTGTTTTAGACAAAACACCTGCATCTTGATCATCCCGATTTTATGCGCATTTTGAAGTATCGCATAAGAATAAAGTGATGCCAAATTTAGAATAAAAATAACTTAATTTGCATATAAGTTTTTACACCCCCTTGAGGTGGTTTTTGACTTGTGTGAAAAAGAGAAAATGCAAATAATGGAAGATGGAAATGTATTTGTAAAAACAATTGTAACACACCGAACATTAAACCCACGGGACTGATCGTCTAGCTGTTTACAATGCCGTTGTTTTTAACATATATGGGTCTCGACATCGTCGCAATGCCTGCATCAGAAATTCAGCATTTCTTCTTTTGTGCACAGCATTCACTTTGCCAATTTACAATCTGCACTGCTAGTAAATTTATAACTTGCCCAATCGAAACTAAATGCAGTGCCTTATTTTATTTATTGTTGATTACTAGGTTACCAATACCATCGTTATTCACTCGGACAACTTCTTGATTTTTTTTGCTTCATGTTTGGATGGAAACCCCACTATTGATAATTTAAAGGCTAAATGCAGGATCTCGAATTCATCCAGAGACCAAAATAAGCTTGTGAGGCGGGAAAGAGTGATGCTTGATCTGAACCTTGGTTTACTTTGTTTTGTAATCTTGGAGTCTTGTAAGTTATTTATTGTTTATTTGCAGCGTCTGGGTTTGGCAAGGAGCTTTTTTGTGTTTTGTGTTTTGACTCCAGAATGTTATTCCAGCACTGCAGACACATTTCTGGCAGAAAAGTAAAGAAAGTACAAAGATGTCATCTTTTTTTGATAGATATGTTTACAGATATGCTGGCTGCAATATGAGACTGCGGGAAGTAACATTCTTATAAAAAAATGTATCCAACATCAGAAATTTTGGACCATGGGTGCCTTCTGCACGATTTTGAGGGGGAACTGATGTTGTGATATTTGGCTTTTCTCTGGTGCGAATTGCAGTATGATAACTACAGGATGACTTTGCCAAACAATTTGCATTTTATTGTATAGCTCTGGAAACTTGACGAAAATAGGTGTGTGATAGTATTACATAACATACCTCTTGTCAAGAGGCAAAGAATTGACAGTACAATTGGGTTTCAATTTCAACAAACCACCATTATGGCGATCAGTGTTTGCATTAGCTCATTTGCATTTTAAAAGACACACCCAAAAATGGCACCGTTCATATAATGCTGTGTTCACACCAGAAGCGAATTTAATTATTTGTGCAAGTAGATTGCATACAAAGACAATGCAAAGACGTGAATAGACGGGAATTTGTGAGGGGCGAAGCGAATGATTTCCGTGAACATGCCTCTTCCTCAGAAGTTGAAAACATTCAACTCAAGCTGAAAATTTGCATGGTGCAAAGTTAAGTCCAACGAGTAATCTAGAGCGAGGAATATGATGCTTCACTTTTGGTGTGTACACAGCATAACAGCGTCAAAGATAATGAAACAAGTATTCTACAATGTGACTACTACGACTACAGCACAATGCAATAGCTCTACTTTCGATTAAACGTATTACAGGGCTATGTTACACTACATGAGTTTAAAAGGGTCATATTGTATGATATTTTAAAAGATGTAAAATAAGTATTTGTTGTCCTCAGAGTACTTAAAGGGATACTTCACCGATTTAGCACAAAATACCCCACAGATAATTTATTATAACATGTTAAAATTGCCACTTTGTAGGTGCGAGGAAAATGTGCCGTTTTTGGGTGTGTCCTTTAAAATGCAAATGAGCTAATGCAAACACTGATCGCCATAATGATGGTTTGTTGTAATTGAAACTCAATTGTGCTGTCAATAATTTTTTTCCTCTCTCTCTCTCTCTCTCACTGCACTAAATGGCAGTGCCGTGGTTGAATGGTGGAAATTAAGGGGGCAGTCTTATTGTAATAAGATTTGCTACCTACGTCACAAAACAGGCGGAATTTAAATAAGCTATTTTTTTACATGCTTGCAGAGAATGGCTTACCAAAACTAAGGTACTGGGTTGATCTTTTTCACGTTTTCTGAGTTGATAGAAGCACTTGGGACCCAATTATAGCACTTAAACATAGAAAAAGTCAGATTTTAAACATCTGACATGCTTTAAAAATACTTAAAACAGGACTTTATCACCACCGCATCTAGTCTGCAAAATAGGGCTATATTTTAGATTAAAAAGCAGCATTTGTTCAGTTCTTAAGCAGGTGTGATCACTATTCACATTGATATCTCATGGTTATTAATGTTCCAAAGAAGGTAAATGCGATTTGAAATAAATCCACACGATTCTCCTCTGTGATCCCATCTTTCACAGAAAACGCTATAAAGCGATGCCAACCTGCAGGGACTGTAAAAAGCTTTTCTCCTCTCGCACAAACTTTTAAAGTTGCTTCATTTTTCATCATGTCCCTTTACAAAAGGCAAGAGTAAATAATGAATTATTGATGGTTTTTGTCCTGGACGTTTCTGTGCACATGATGTCAGGATTCACTTGGGAGATGAGATGTGTTGGCATATTCTCAGCCGTTGAGGACCTCACAAAAACATACAGTGTGTTCCCGACTCTATTCGTTTCTTAAACAGCGTGTGAAGCATTTTGTCTATTGTAAATGTTTTCTAAAGGTTCATTCTTTCGTGGCGAGCATACAATGGTTTAATGTCCTCGTTCATGGTGAGATATCTATGAAGTTTCTGCTACAGTCGACTCAAGGTCAACCAAACTCGAACCCGACGCTCTTGTTCATCATCGTTACCACAGCAACTCGCTTTCTCGTCTTGGCAACAACCTTGCTTCTATTTGATAGATGTTTTACATGTTGTTATCTCATGAAGTGCAGATCTCTGGAGTATTTGATGTTTGGGGTCTGGGCTGTATGGCTGAAAGCATTACATCTTAAAATGATCTCATATATCTCAATATGTATAGAGAATACACACATGCTGATCAAAACGTAAGTCACTTTGGATAAAAGCATCTTCCAAATCCATAAATGTAAATGTTGATGAAGTGAGCACTTCATCTCTAACATGTCAATACGCTTTAAATGCATTTCACTCATCTGTTGTCTGTGTTTGAGAGAAATGAGTTCCTAGAGAAATCAAGAGATGTGTCAGGTATCTTTGAGCTTTTGATTCCCTCAAGATCTGTCATTCCTCGGAAGACAAGGCCTATTTCATTTCCTCCAGCCTGAAGTTTCTCATTTGTCCGCGATGTAATCGGGTTGCGGCGCAGACGGGCTGCAGCAGTGCGGATCGGTCTCCCGCTGTCTGTGATCTGATTACACGCCCATTAGATCAGTTTCAATTAGGAGCGATGAGATGAGTTCACAGCGGATCACATCAGACTGAATTAGAGATGCTCTGTGATTCATCAGTCCATTTCCTGAAGAACACCTTGAAAAACATTGAATCCATTGAGACTATTAAATACATCACACATGACTCATGACAGAGTTTTGTGTGCACTAAAATGATTTGTAGAAATAACTCTGTGAACTATGAACCGATGCTGGCTGGATGTCTGTGTTGGGAAAACATCATCTTATTGTTTTTTATATATATATATCAAAAATAATAAAAGGCATGCTTCCCACATGGTTTGTCAGAGGAGTGAATGATATTTATTTGGCATCTTCAACAAGTGTTTGTTCAGTAACAGAAACTCAATGTAGTTCATCAATGTTTGTTCATTTTTCAACAGATCTTCACCAGATATGGAAAGTGTTACACCTTTAACTCTGGGCAGGACGGCCGTCCGCTGATGGTGACTATGAAGGGTGGGATGGGAAATGGCCTGGAACTGATGCTGGACATCCAACAGGACGAGTATCTGCCCGTGTGGGGTGAAACCGATGAGACGATCCATCATATCAGTTGTTTCTCCAGACAGCACTGTAATCAAATGAAGAGTTTTTGAAGCAGTCTCTCTAAGCTTCTTAAATGTCCATCCTGAGAAAAAGTCACGGTTCCTTCTCAGTAATCTCAATCTGTGCTCGAAAGGTTATTTTAAAGTCTGAAATCTCAAGATAACTCAAATATTTTATCAATTTTATTCTACAATCTTAAATATAAAGGTATGTAAATGCCATAGACTGTTTGTCACAGGGATGAACATAGAAGAACCTGTTAGAATCTAATTCTAAGCAGGTCTAGAGGTATGAAGTTTTCGTTGAATCTGTAGTAAAGAGACGAGGTCTGAGGTGAGCAGCAGAGAGTTCTGATATATATCAGGGGCCATGAAAGACACTGACACCGAGATGCAGTTCAAACATAGACCAAAGTTTATTAGACAGGCTTCAGCTTATATAGTGTACAGAAAGGAAGCACTGGTCACCTGATAAACATTTGATAATGTCTAGAAGAACCATTTTTGGTTCCTTTAAGAACCATCCAGTCAAAAGAGTGTTGTCATCTTTTTGTTATTCACAGTGATGTCGTTGAAGAACCATTTTTGGTTCCTTTAAGAACCATTCAGTCAAAGGCTCTTCACAGTGATGCCATAGAAGAACCATTTTTGATTCCTTAAAGAAACATCCAGTCAACGGTTCTTCACAGTGTCGTCATCATTTTGTCAGTCAAAGGCCCTTCACAGTGATGTCACAGAAGAACAAATTTTGGTTCCTCGAAGAACCATTCAGTCAAAGTTTTTGCAAAGTGATGTCATAGAAAAAATTTTAAGGTTCTTTAAAGCAGTGGTTCTCAAACTTTTTCCACATGCGGCCCCCCTTGTGTACGGCGCACTTCTTCGCGGCCCCCCCAAAGAAAATTTAGGACAAAAAACTGTTCTAATATTTAACATTTGAATTAAACAAAACATATTAAGTTATACAAAGTAGTGCTGTTGGCTAGTAGCCTTTTTTTTAGATTTAATTACACAGAATTCATGTTAAATTAATGTATTTTAAAAAATGCCATAAAACTGGGGCCCCCCTGGCACCATCTCGCGGCCCCCAGTTTGAGAACCACTGCTTTAAAGAACCATTCAATCAAAGGCTCTTCACAGTGATGTCATAGAATAACAATGTTTGGTTCCTCAAGGAACCATTCAGTCAAAGTTTCTGCAAAGTGAAGTCATAAAAAAACATTTTAGGTTCTTTAAAGGCGGAGTGCACAATGTTTGAAAAACGCTTTGGAAAAGGAGACGGGCCGACTACCAAAACACACTTATAGCCAATCAGCAGTAAGGAGCGTGTCTACTAACCGACATCCTTGCCGGGTTGCGTATGTGTGGGGCGGGGCTTCTAAAAGAAGGTCCAGATTCTATTGGGGTAGGGGCGTGTTTGTTTAGGTGATTTCAAATATCAACATTGGCTTTCAAACATTGTGCACTCCGCCTTTAAAGAACCATTTAGTCAAAGGTTCTTCAGAGTGATGTTACAGAAGAACCATTTTTGGTTTCTCAAAGAACCCTTTAGTCAAAGGGTCTTCACAGTGATGTCATAGAAGAACAATTTTGGTTCTTCACAGTGGTTCTTCACAGTGATGTCATAGATTGACAATTTTTGGTTCCTCAAAGAACAATTCAGTCAAAGTTTCTTAGAAAAAACATTTGTTGGAACAGAAAGGTTCTTCAGATGTTAAAGGTTCTTTATAGAACCATTCAGCCCAAAATAGTTCTTCTATGACATCATAAAGCGCCTTTATTTTAAGAGTGCAGACTGCACGGTTCAGAATTTATCTTATTCACATTACTAAAAGTAATTCTGAACCGTCTATACTTTAACTGTATGACATAGTGTAGGAGTGAGAAAGTAATTTTTCAATTGCGTTGTGTATTAATGTAGCAAGTTAAGCACCATAAACAACTAAACCAGCAAATTATGCGTTATTTCTTCTAAAGGAGTTAAAAAACCTCTAAGACAAAGCTGATGGTTAAATTAGATTTAGTTGGTCCTGTTAGTTCTCATTAGTGATGAAAAGCAACCATTGAGTAAAACCGTTTTCTCTGCACACACACACACACACACACACACACGTGCTGTAAGCTCCATTTACTCTTGTAAAATGAAACTGAGCTGTTGAATTACCAGCTGAGATCATCACATATTACATCTGTGGTTTATATCTCCTACAGGGATGATTCTCAAGAGTAATCTGATATAATGATTCTCGTCCACCCGTCCTTCTGTGCACATTAACATAAACCTGCACGACTCGAACATAATCTGCTTATGAGTTTAGTTTAACATTGATCTCTGGTTGCTAAATTGGCTTTTAGTGTTTAATATTATTCAACAGGTTAAACTGCAACGGCTGAGGATAAGCTATTAACATTCATCATGTTGCAAGCTCACTGCAGGGACAGATTAAATGCAAATCGAGACAAATACTGCTTAAAAAGTAATCTCTCTGTTTTAAAGCATAGTCTTGCTATCTGTCTTACGATGTAAGATACCTTATAACACTATTATCTATCTGATAATCTGATATAAAGATCTCCTAAGTGACTGTTTTTGTGTTACAGTTTGCATTTATATAGCTGTGTATAAGCTGTAAGCTCAGTGTTAATAACTGTATCATATTCTCTCATGTTGTTGTGTTTGTTTAATTATCATTAAGCAGATGTTTAGTAAGAAGCTAAAATTAAACCAGTAGGACATCTCTGGATGTTTAGAGGATCTGCATCTCTAGTAATATCAACACAATCTCAAGGCTATACGATGTGGCTAATTTCGCAAATTTACAGCTTTACAACATTATAATGAATAAATGAAGAGTTTCGTTGCAAAACGAGATAAATCCGTTTTTTTTTATTGTTCAGAAATCTTGTTTTTTGGTTGTGCATTCCAATTAATATCAATTCAACTGCAGTTGGTTTGTTTTGATTTAAACCTTCATAACTTAAAAATACAGCTAAGTAGCACCATAAAACAAAATAATAACATGATAACATAATAATAAACATGTTTTCACAAAAATTTAAAAAAATTTATTTATCTCGTTTTCTAACAAAACTCTTCAAATTATGATCTTTATTAATACCAACACAATCTAATGGCTATACATACGTATTTTCACACTTTTTTGTACGATTTGCTTTTATCCCTGTAACACTAAGTTTAGCGACGGGGTTAGGGGTTGGAGTATCATTATTGTTTCTTTTAATAATCGTACGATTTTGCACAATTTGCTTTTGTCCCTGTGACATTCAGTTTAGCGGTGGTTTGGGGTATCATTATTGTTTTTTTATAACCGTACATTTTTGTATTTACGAATTCATACAAAATAGCCAAAAATTTTTGTTTGTTTTTTCCCGTGTTTGTGTCATTGTCACGAATTGGTTACGCAACAGCTTTTTCCTATTTTTAAAAACAATTGTTTGCTTCGGTTTTGGGGTTAGCTTTGGTGTTTGCATTAGGATGTGACTTTAAGTATTGGTTTATACTATTTTTTCAGATTTTTTTATTTTTATTTTCTAAATTTTAAACCATTGTCGCCTGGCGTTAGGGTTAGAGTTGGGTTTGGGTAAGGATGTCATTTTATGTAAATCTAACCCTAAACTGAAGAGAAAATGGTAAGAAATTAGGACAAAACAGTTGAGTAACCAATACGTGACAATGACACATAAACAGAAATTTGTGATACGATCACGAAAAAAACGTGGAAATTCGTGACAGTATCACAAAAAAGAATAAAAAAATTACGTAATTTTGTCTGACTTGGCTAGAATTCCTATGAATTCTTTATTTACTGTGTTTAGTTTTCAGTACTGAATGTAATACAGATAGGAAGTTTTTTCTGTATGAAATTTGTACATTAAATCAATGCTTTATTTTCTTAGTTTGTCGCAGTGCATTCTATGAATGCTTAGATAAATTTGACTTAATGCGCTTACAACTTTACAACATTATAACCGATAAATTCAACATTCATCACAATAATTGATCATACTGATCTTATAAAGCAAACAAACACGAGCGCAGTAAACAACATCAGCAGTCACGTGCGACCCGTATGCTTGTATGAAGGTCAAGATGTTGCCTGCGAGGCGAAATCATCCTGACCTTTCCATTAAAGATCATTTAGGTTTGAGATGCAGACAGAAACACGGCTGACCTGTAGACAGGCGCATTACAGCTGCAGACCGCATTACATGCCATGTTGTACGTCTAGACCGCAGCGTAGCTGTAATTGAACAAGAGACCCCGTACACCTGCACATGTCACCGGTCGACATTTAAAGAGATTGTTTTTAGAGCGATGTGTCTTCCTGAAGATGCTCTCTATCTTCACAGACGCTGTAGTCGTACAGTCGCATGTATACGATCTCTGTGAAAGCTGTATTACATCAGACTCAATTATATTGTCATTGCAGGAATCCAATGTCGTCCAATAATAACAATAAATTCACCTTGTTTTTACTTCTGATATCAAAGGACACACCAATAATAAATTTCATCATGTTATGGCCAATTGATAAATTAACCGTAAACTAATTGGAAAATTAATGAAAATATAAAATGAATAGTTTTGTTTCTACAGGAAGATGTGTTGAGGGAAATTAAAGATCATGAGTATGTCTCACATGGCATTAAAGTTTATTATGTGTAATTTCATATTGAACAGCTGTTTTAATTCATATGACAAGTTAGTTATTGAGCTGTAACCGGCGATGAGTCGATCTCCGTGTGATTTTACTCCTGGCGTTCTTGCCGTTCAATTTAAAGCAGGTAATACTGCAGTTTATCAAGTTGACCAGTTTATTCTTCAGACTATAACGGCTACGATGATGAATGTTGCTGTAAAACAGTGACCTCGGTCTTTCTCAGTACTGGATGATGCTAAACTCATACAGCAGCTGTATTTGTGAGCTCATCCTCTCGTGTGCCGCCGTGTTTGTGTTTAATTATTACGAAGCAGATGTTTAATGAGAAGTTAAAGCGATTTGCTCAGAAACCGCATATCTGTTGATAGTAATGTTTGACATCTGGTGTGGTCAATTATGGGCCTTCAGAAAGATCTCTGTGGTGAGTACAGCAGGCGGTGGATGGAGGCCAGAGTTTGGCAGCGTCTCAGGACAGTAATATGCTGTGATTTAAAGTGTTAAACCGATGCCGAGATGGTGTCAAACACAGGCTGAAATCTGTGTTAATGCACTCGGACGTGTTTGCTCAGGTGTCCAAAGAGAGAGAGCGAGAAAGAGAGAGCGAGCGAGAGGGAAAGTCAATATAGCTTTAGGATTACACCTGCTTCTCTGTGTAAGGTGGATGTGTGCTGAAATATCAAATATTACCTATTTATTTGAGATAGCTCGAAACTAGGTTGTGGTAAAAAACACATTGCAGGGTTCCCACGGTTTCTTGAAATCCTTGAAAGTTTGTGAATCAACAGGAAAAAATCTAATGCCTTGGGAAGTTTTTGAAAATATACATACATAGATACAGGTCATTAAAAGTGCTTGAATCTATTTTATGCAAGAAGATTTCTGAAAAAAATCCATATTATTCCCTGTGTAGTGTAGGATAATATCATAAAAATTCTAGACTTCTTAAGCACACGTGCTAAACTGTTAACTTTAAATGCTTATATCTTCTGTATGTGAATGTTGATTCATACCAAAATGCTTTTTTGCATAGTTGTGTTTGACACATGAAAACGTCTCGGGTTACGTATGTAACTGTTGTTTCCTGAGAAGGGAACGAGACGCTGCGTCTCCCTTGCCATACTTCCCTGTAATGCCGTCTTTTGCAATATTTTAAATAGCGATATACTTCCTGACTTCCGCGTCACCCTGTATTTGTCGTTAAGCCTCATCATTGGTTGAATTTGATATACACATTCAGACGCACTTACACTTGGAGGCGTCCCCAAAGTGTCACTGCAGTGACGCGGCGCAAGTTCCCTCAGAAGGGAACTATAACAATGTATCTTAAAAGGTAATACAATGTAACCTTGCTCTCACTTGAAATGTGTCCCCATATAGTCCTTGGATTTGAGGGTATTGGACCTGGAAAGTCTTTGAAAGGTCTTTGAATTTGAAGGTAACTAAGGTGTGGGAACCCTGACATTATTTTCCACATATCATACATTTTTGTAACTCCAGATTTTACTCTCTTCAAACAGGAGTTTATTTGCCTGATAAACCACCTCATGCGAGCATAAAACTGTTTTTCGCGGAATTGACGTGTTTCCATTGGCCGTATTTTCAATTCGCAATGTCAATTTGAAGGGTAATGGAAACTTGAGTAGGTGCACTGTAGCTGCATTTTCATTGGAAAAAAAATTCGCAAAACTTTAGCATTATTTTCTAAATGTCAACAAAAACTATTGCAAAATGTGCCATTCCCCTTATCCGATGTTATGGGACTAAAGCGTAACTTGCACCGTGCAGACCATCATATTGATAACATGAAAATACCACAAAAGTGACTACCATTAGAACGCATACAGAGCAGTCGACTCTTATATTTCGGTATTTTTATGTCATGTGCTAGACGGTTCTTGGGAACACACCTTGACCACACCTTTTGTCTTGTCCTCCAATCAAACATATCGCGCCAAATTTAAAGATTGATCATGTGACTTTTACGCATGTCAGTTAGTGATGTAGTACTCGAGTCCGGTCTTGAGACCGATTTCTGCTTTCTCAGACTCGTCTCTGACTTTTTCCTTTAAAGTCTCAAGCCGTTTCTCAATACCAAGTACGCCAAACTTGGACTTGTGTCCTTCGTAGTTCGAACTTGCAAGTTCAGATTCCTGACGCGAAATGCATTCTGGGAAACTTTGCTGTCATAAGTCCACACAAGTCTCCTCCGATGCATCCTCGATAAAATGGGCGGATCAAGAACACATCCGGGGATTTTATGTGAACTTGGGCTTGATGCGAACTTTGAATTGGAACAAAACTTGGGCCGCGACTGATGACGTTTCACAAGTCCACAAGAACGCAAGTACAGACAAGAACGCATATTGAGAAACGGCTTCAGTTGTGACTCTGTCTCGGACCACAGTGGGAGGAGAAGGACTCATAATTTCAGACCGAGTCCTCGAGACCAACACATTTTAAATGTTCATATAAAAAACCACACAACACATAAAAATAATAATAAAATGCAATGTTGATGGGCATTATTTGTTCCTCAAAGACTCGGTCTTGACTTGGACTCAACCCCTCCAAGACTCGGTCTTGACTCGGACTCGGCATAGGCGGTCTCGTCCCCATCACTAATGTCAGGTGACCTGTAAATGCAAAAACTTTCCATTGCAGTATTCCTTGTTTGAATTGCCTAAATAAACACTTCTAGTGTTTCCATTGGGTGCATTTTAAATGCACCATTTCAGTTTGTCAGGTGGAAAGATCTCATAGACTTGACCTGAGCCGTGTCTAAAAAGCAGAATATCTATTTACTTTGTCAGCTCTTGGGATTAATTAGTTTATTACACTTACATGTTAAATAACTGAACATGCTCCACCTGACCTGATGTCAATAAGTAGTGGTTTTCTCTCTTGCAGATGAGACATCGTTCGAGGCCGGGATTAAAGTCCAGATTCACACGCAGGACGAGCCGCCCTTCATCGATCAGCTGGGATTCGGAGTGGCTCCAGGTTTCCAGACGTTTGTCTCCTGTCAGGAACAAAGGGTACGGATCCACCAAGTTCTGGACTAAACTCTAGTCCTATAAGGCAGTGTTCTTCAACCTGGTCCTTGAGGATCCCCTTCCAGAAAGTTTTAGATGTCACTTTATTTACAACACTTGAACCAACTCATCAGCCTCCTTCCAGAATGTCTTCCTAACAAGCTAATGAGTTAAATCAGGTGGTTTCATTAAGGAGACATCTAAAACACTTTGGAGTGAGCTCCACAGTATGCTAGATTGCTGGTTTACTGCATACTTCAAAACTTACAAATGTTCCTGCAATAATATCTGATTTTTTATTCATGTTAATAAACCTTATATTAGCCTAGACATCTGGGCTGTGTTTGGACGCCTATTAAACTTTTTTTAAACGCTGGGATGACGATTGAAACTCATATGACTTTCTTTCTTCATCGAGACACAAAGGCAGATGATTTAGTGAAGATTCAGTACAGTGGCACTGGCAGTATATGATGATTCACTGTAACAGTTAATAAAGCCCTCCAGAGATTTAGCAGCTCAATGGTCATATTTCATACTCACAGTGGGTTTGCTATTATGACAGGCTCATTTTTTGGGTGAACTGACTCTGAACCTGCTGCATTTCTTTAAGGGTTATTGATGTTTATGGGTGGTATTGTGTCATACATTCAGGCTGCTGACATTTATGTAAGGCATTAATGTGTCTTATCATCTGTGTCTGGTGCGTGTGATATTGGTAGTGTGGTCTCTTGAAGGATTATAGCTTTAGTACGCTGCCTGCATAGATTACATTTTAAGGCAAAGCAAAAGAAATATTAAAATTGGGCTGTCACAATATATCAATATTGTGAATAACAGGGGTGTTGAACAAACCGTAATGTCCGATATCACGATAATGCGCATGATAATATCGTAAATAATTCAGCGGCCATGGTTACAAACTCCCCTTCTGCCTCCCTACTCTTGTCTTTTAAGTATAATTTAATAGCCTAAAAAACAAAGAAATAATGCTAAGGATCAAATTAACTGAATTGTCATTTGTTTTGGTGAACTATCCCAATGAACAAATGAACAAAGATTACTTAATGCTAAGAAGCTATATTTCTCATTGTTAGTTCATGTAGGCTAATGCAAATGTAAAAAAAAATCAAATGCAGACTGTGAATGTGGGCGACTCTGCTACTCATCAGGATCCAACAAATCTGTTATTTGGCAACTAAAACAGTGATTTGGCTCTTAAATGTTTTATTGAAGCAGTGATCACGTAGTCAGTTTTTTAGTTTGAAGTAGAGATGCACCGATTGCAATTTTCTTGGCTGATTCTGATTTCTGATGACAATACAGAGCAGATTCCTGACAATTATGTTGTTGTTGTTGTTGTTGTTGTTGTTTCAGTCGATTCATGGAAATACAGATTTTTCTGATTCCTGACAATACCTTTTTCTTTTTTAGTTCGTTTATTTATTTATTTTTGATGATTCATGCCAATACCTTTTTCGTTGTTGTTGACGATTCATGACAATACAGATTTTTGCCAATTCCTGACAATACCGTTTTGTTGTTGTTTTGTAGATTCCTGAAAATACCGGGTTTTGTTTATTTATTATTTTTGACGATTCATGACAATACAGATTTTGCCGATTACTGACAATACCATTTTTTGTTGTTGTTTTCAGATTCCTGACAATACAGATTTTTGACGATTCCTGACAATACCGTTGTTGTTGTTGTTTGCCGATTCGTGACGATACAGATTTTTGCAGACTGTTTTTTAATTCCTGACAATACCGATTTTTGCAGATTGCTGACAATATTGGATGTTTTTGGTTATTCCTGACAATACCGTTGTTGATGTTTGCCGATTCGTGGCGATACAGAGTTTTGCAGATTATTGACGATACCGATTTTTTTTATTTTATTTTTTTTTTTGCAGATTCGTGACAATACCAATTTTGTTTGTTTGTATGTTTATTTTTGACGATTCATGACGGTACAGATTTTTGCAGATTATTGACAATACCGATTTTTGCCAATTCCTGACAATACTGTTTTGTTGTTGTTTTGCACATTCCTGACAATACCGGGTTTTGTTTATTTATTTATTTATTATTTTTGACGATTCATGACAATACAGATTTAGCAGATTCCTGCCAATACCATTTTTATTTTTTTGTTGTTTTTATATTCCTGACAATACCGATTTTTGACGATTCCTGACAATACCATTGTTGATGTTTGCAGATTCATGACGATATAGATTTGGCAGATTCCTGACAGTACCGTTGTTGTTGTGTTTCAATTCCTGACAATACCGATTTTTTTCAGATTCCTGACAATATCGGATGTTTTTGTTGATTCATGACAACACCGTATTTTTTCCCCAGATTCCTGACAATACTGATTTTGCCCATTCCTGAAAATACCAATTTTGCACATTCCTGACAATACCGGGTTTTGTTTATTGTTTATTATTTTTGACGATTCATGACAATACAGATTTTGCAGATTCCTGACAATACCATTTTAATTTTTTGTTGTTTTCATATTCCTGACAATACCGGTTTTTGACGATTCCTGACAATACTGTTGTTGATGTTTGCCGATTCATGCCGATACAGATTTTTGCAGATTCCTGACAGTACCGTTGTTTTTTCCAATTCCTGACAATACCGATTTTTCCAGATTCCTGACAATACTGATTTTTGTCAATTCCGATTTTCTTTCTAAGAACTAGAATTGACAGCCTATGCTACACACAAAAATCCAATTTGTTTAATAAAATAATATATTTTAGTTTGTAAACAGTTTTTAAAAACTGCTCCTGTGTGTAGAGCTATGAGCTTTAAGACCCTGGGGAATCCCTGGGAAGAGTGACGTAGAACGAATTTGCAAATGAATTAAATATCTTAAAATTAGACAACAGAGAACTAAAACATGACAACAAAATCAGTCTTTAGATGCAATGTACATTATTTACAGCATTATACATATTGTTAAACCAACATGATTGAAACGACAGATGTGCGACAAAGTTAGACAAAGTGTCTTCAGGAAACAAGCTAGTTAGTTTCACCAACTATGCATCGTACTACAGTGGTTCAGCAGTGAGTTTTATCGTTGTTGGGGAAACACACCCCTAAGCAGAGTCCTGCACACGGACGGGTGAACTTGTGGAATAATATCAACGTGTCATTTGCGGATTCAGGGCAGGAATCAATATATAAACAAAGGCAGTTCATGTCGCGTTCTTTATGTAAAACAGATTGTGACGTTATTGCTTGCAACAAAAAGGTCAATCGATTTCTGAATGACGTGAGCCTCCCGGCCAGTTACCGGTCCAGCCGATCATGGGTAAAATCTACCAATTATGGTCTCTGTCCAGTCAACCAGTGCATCTCTAGTTCAGAGCCCTGACAAATATGCAAAACCATAAATTCATGCACAAGGAAATGTTTAAAATCAGTGTTATCTTTCTTTTCTGTCCTGTAGTTGACATTCCTTCCTCCGCCGTGGGGCGACTGTAAATCATCAGCCATGGACTCAGATTTCTTCAGTTCATACAGCATCACTGCCTGCCGCATTGACTGTGAGACTCGCTATCTGGTGGAGAACTGCAACTGTCGCATGGTGCACATGCCCGGTACACACACACACACACACACATGCTGGATCTCTCTCTCTCTCTCTCTCTCTCTCTCTCTCTCTCTCTTTATAGAAGAAATCTGCAGCGTTGAATGAATGTAGTGAATTAAAAGAGCGACTCAAATTTTTGAGGAGGTTCAGTGATAAGAACAACGTGATCATCAGACCGCCGTTTTAATTACCAGACAGACATCGGCTGTTCTCTCTCACTCATACACAGAACATTGTGTTCCTCTCTCTCACTCGCTCACTACTGTTCAATCTACTGATGAGTGAATCACAAAAACACATGCTGGTCACAGTTCCCAAAATCTGAATAAGTCGAGCGTTGAGAGATGTGACCTGGTGGCATTATTCACATGATAATGAAGCTCATTTTTCATTTCTGTAATGAGTTTGAATTTTCTGAGTTTGCTTAAATCTCTTTATTAGTGATTCTCATTAGAATCTCATTACTGTTATAATGTAATGAAAGTCCTCTTGTCCAGACACAATGTCATATTAAATGAGTACATTCAATCAAAATACTGCCATGCCATCATATATGAATGCTTACAATAATATAATGCATTACAGTAATTAGACAATGCATTACTGTTTTTAGGGTGGGGGTATCAACTAAACTTAGACATTAAAAATTAAACTAAACAGTAATGAGTATTTGGGGTATTTTATTGTCATAAAAATACAAAAATATCATGCATGCTTTCTGGTTTGGGATAAGATCACTGAGATGTTTTTCTGTTTATAGGAGACGCTCCATACTGCACACCAGAACAGTATAAAGAGTGTGCAGATCCAGCTTTAGGTGAGAAAAAACATCATCATTCCTCTCCATCTGAACCGCTGTCCTCATTACAGATGACTGAACCTCAGGCCATGATGAGACAGCTCGATTTATGACCCATCATTACCAGCCACCCACTACCCTGACCATTTTATTATCTGACCCATCATCTCAGCTGTGTCTTTCCTCATGTATCCATCTAGGTTTTTACCTTAAAGTATTCTTTCATCCCAAAAAATGTTTTATGATGTACAATAATTTTTCTGATTTTAGATTTTCTGGTGGAGAAAGACAACAATTATTGCGTGTGCGAGACGCCCTGTAACACGACGCGTTACGGTAAAGAGCTCTCATTCGTCAAGATCCCCAGCAAAGCCTCTGCCAAATATCTGGCCAAGAAGTTCAACAAAACTGAGCAGTACATCGCGTGAGTCTCTTTACATTATTACAAGATTATTATAGGAACCTAATGTTACAAACAAGAGTTTATTAAAACTCGATTTCTGTTTTTCCACCCACAGTGAATTCTCAGTTTCACACTGTTAATATGTATTAGATTTTACAAAAAATGAAATGTTTACATTAGCTGAGAAAAGTTAAATCACATTTAAAGGCGGAATCCACAATGTTTGAAAAACGCTTTGAAAAAGGAAACAGGCCGACTACCAAAACACACTTATAGCCAATCAGCAGTAAGGAGCGTGTTTACTAACCCAGTGGTTTTCAAGCTGGGGGCCGGGGTTCCCAGGGGGGCCGCGAGATAGTACCAGGGGGGCCCCAGTTTTATGAAATACATTAATTTATCGTGAATTCTGTGTAATTAAATCTAAAAAAATAAGGCTACTAACCAAAAGCACTGTTTTTTGTATAATTTAATTTATTTTTATTACAATTTTGAGTTTTAAAACAGTTTTTTGTCACAAATTTTCTTTGGGGGGCCGCGAAGGAATGTACCTTACACAAGGGGGGCCGCACGCTGAAAAAGATTGGGAACCACTGTACTAACCGACATCCTTGCCGGGTTGCGTATGTGTGGGGAGGGTCTATCAACAGAAGGTCCAGATTCTATTGGGGTAGGGGCGTGTTTGTTTAGGTGATTTCAAATATCAACATTGGCTTTCAAACATTGTGCACTCCGCCTTTAACATAAACAGAGAAGTGAAGTTTATACTCTCTATATTTCTGACAGTCGTCATTAGCCTGGTTTGTGCAAAACATTTGCAATGTTTTCTAAATGACGAAAAAAAACCAATTGCAAAATGTTGACGTTTCCATTAACCGTGACCTGTAAAAAAATTGTTTAATTGCAGTTTTGTGACAAATTTCTTTTTTGAATTGCCCCTCACAAAAAACATGAGCATAATTTTTAATGCAAAATTGATGTGCTTTCATTGGGTTTTTTTTCATATTTGTTTATGTGTTAATCTGTTTCCATTACAGATTTACGCAAAACTTTTGCGATATTTTTTTAAATGTAATTCCTTTTTTGAATTACCCCCAAAAAAACGTTTTTTTTTTTTTTTGCGAAATTGACGTGCTTTCATTGTTTTTTTTCATATGCGTTTATGTGTTAATCTGTTTCCATTACCGATTTGCGCGAAACTTTTGCGATATTTTTTAAATGCTGATTAAAGACTATTGCAAAATGACTGCATTTCCGTTAACTGTAACCGTTAAATGAAAAAAAATAAAACTCTTTCAATTGTAGTTTTGTGACAAAATGTGAGCTTTTTTTGTGAAATTGATGTGCTTTCATTTTTTTCATATCCATTTATATGTTATATGTTATCTGTTTCCATTACAAATTTGCGCAAAACTTTTGCGACATTTTCTAAATAATTTCTAAATAACGATTGAAAACTTTTGGCTTTTTCATTGACCATGAAATCTTTTAATTGCAGTTTTGTGATTTAAAACTTCAATATTCAACCTGATATTAATTTTTTTATTGCCTGAAGCACCACCTCATATGAGCATAAAAACTTATTTTTTTTTTTGCTAAATTAAAGTGCTTATATTAGTTGTATTTTCAATTTGCAATTTCAGTTTAAAAGGGTAATGAAAACGCAACTACAGCAAATGTGTTTAATCTGTTTCCATTACAGATACGTTTTTTATGTGAATAAAACTATTGCAAAAGGATGGCACTTCCATTAACCGTAACCTGTAAATGTGGAAAAACTCTTTTAATTGCAGTTTTGTGATATATAAAAAATAATCATAATAATCATAAAATTGACATGCTTCTATTGGGTGTATTTTCAATGTGCAAGTTCAGTTTGCGCAGTTTGAAGGGCAATGAAAATGCAAAAACTGTTAATGTTTTAATCTTTTTCCATGCAGATTTGCACAAAACTTTTGTGATGTTTTTAAATTTTGATTAAAAACTATTGCAAAATGACTTAATGTCCATTAACTGTAACCTATAAATGTAAAAAAAAAACTCTTTCAATTGTAGTTTTATGATAAATTCCTTTTTTAAATTGCCAAAAAAAAATGTGAGCATATTTTTTTTTGCGAAATTGACGTGTTTTTATTTATTTTATTTTTATATGCGTTTATGTGTTATTCTGTTTCCATTACAGGTTTGCACAAAACTTTTGCGATATTTTTTTAAATGTTGATTAAGAACTATTGCAAAATGACTGAATGTCCATTAACTGTATCCTATAAATGTAAAAAACCTCTTTCAATTGTAGTTTTGGGATATATTCAGTTGCCTGAAAACCGACCTTGGGCGAGCGTAAATACTTTTTTTGCGCAATTGACATGCTTCCATTGGGTGTATTTTCAAATTGCAAGTTCAGTTTGCGCAGTTTGAAGGGTAATGAAAACACAAATACTGTTAATGTGTTAATCTGTTTCCATGCAGATTTGCGCAAAACTTTTGCAATATTTTTTAAATGCCGATAAATGCTTTTACAAAATAACTGCGTTTCCATTAACCGTAACCTGTAAATATAAAAAAAAAACCTTTTTCAATTGCAGTTTTATAATATATTCTTTTATTTTCAATTGCCTGAAAAAACACCTTGTGTGAGCACAAAAACTTTATTTTGTGCATTTATTTTCAGTTTGCAATTTCAGTTTGCGCAGTTTGAAGGGTAATGAAAACGCAACTACTGTTAATTGTGTTTATTTGTATGTAATCAGTTTGATTGTTATGTGTATTCATGCAAGTTATCTGTCACGGTTCTGAGTGTAGTTGTCAGCTGTTTAACCGTTCGATAGTAATGAAGCTGGTTCATCTGCCCTCATGTAAGAGTCAGACAATAGATCAAACCTCAAACAACACCGCAAACACGCAACATATCGCTGACCTGAAAAACAAACTAAGAAATGTCAGCAACAAGAGATACATCTGTAAAAAGAGACTCATTAAAACTGAAAATATAAAACATTGTTATACTAGTTTCTAGTTTTAAAGGACTCATATCAGGATGAATCAAAGGATTGATTTTTTAGATAAAATTCATTGTTAACTGGATACACGCACAATCACTGACAGTGTTTGTGTTTCTATAGTAGACGTGATGCAGTATTATCTGAGTTGAACAGCAGAGAGATTTTGTTTTCTCAAAAGAACCTCATCAACATTCAGTTCATTCATCAGACATTCATCACCTGCTGTTCAGTGTAATATTATTATTGTGTTTCTGACTGCAGGTAGCTTTAACACTCCAGCTGTCTTCTTCAGTTTAATCAGTATTTTAATCACATAATGTATTCATCACGGACAGGGGCGCTGCTAAGGATTTTGGGCCCCATGAAAAGAATCTTGACAGGGCCCCTTCTTAAATTGTATATTAATTTGTCTTAAAACTAGACTCATTTACTTGAGTCATTTTGCTCATCAAGTCATTTTGCTCATGAAGAAAAAAGCATCTTAATTTAAGAATTTTTAGATATTTCTACTGAAAACAAGACAAAAATACTAAGTAAGAAAGTCATTTTTTGCAGTGTTGAATGTTTAACTAAAACTGTGTATTGTTATTTTTTCCAGCGTTTTCTTGACCTAACATGAGGAGAAAATTGAGTTCCCTTATCATGCACTTTTAACACTAGAGTGGCCCCCAGTAGTCCTTTTAACCGCAGCATTTAAACTTATGCATTGCAAAAAATGATTTTCAAGAAAAGAAATCTTAGTTTTTTTTCTTGTTTTCAGTAAAAATATCTAAAAAATCTTAAATTAAGATGCTTTTTCTTGATGAGCAAAACGACCCAAGAAAATAAGTATAGTTTTTAGACCAAAAATATTACATTTAAGGGATTTTGTGCATAAAACAAGCAAAAAAGTCTTGAATTTTCTTGAATTTAGTGTTTAAGAAAAATGTTCAAGATTTTTTGCTTACTCCATTGGCAGATTTTTTTGCTTGTTTTATGCACAAAATCCCTTAAATGTAATATTTTTGGTCTAAAAACTAGACTTATTTTCTTGGGTCGTTTTGCTCATCATGAAAAAGCATCTTTATTTAAGAAATTTTAGATATTTTTACTGAAAACAAGACAAAAATACTAAGAATTTTTTCTTGAAAATCATTTTTTGCAGTGTGGTAATTATCTTTAACACTAGAACGAACAAGGCGTCATTTTGACTGTTTGAAATTTGCATAGTCAATAACTTTGTCTAAATAAATCACGTGCATAAATAAACGTGCTTGCTTGTCGAAAAATGCTACCGTAGAGACCTGGGGCCTCGTGTACAAAGCGTGCACGTTAGCACAGAAAAGTGCCGTAGGCTACGATCATTGTCACGGACGGGCGGTCCACTAACAATTTAGGCCTACTTACAAACCCACCTTGGTAACATAATGTCGAACCCTTTGCCTCTTTCACTACTTATTTTTTTCTCTTTCCGTTTTTGACTTCCAGATTTTTTAGGCATTTTCACTTCCTTGTCAGTCAAGTTGATATTCTGCCGGCACTATAAGTGAAGTCAAGCTGTGTTGCCTGGATTATACAATTTGGGCAGACTGAACCATTTTATGACAATTGAGAGGGGGGAAAGGGGCCCACAGACGTTTGTGTTTCCTAAACAAATAAATTCTTTGATACCAGGAAACAGCAAATAGAATAATTTAAAGTTAATAATTTTTACTATTAAATATATTTAGCACCACAATTTTGGGGGCTTCTCTGGGCCCCCTCTTACTCGTGGGCCCCGAGAATCGTCATTGTTTACCCCCCCTTTACAGCACCCCTGATCACGGACAAAATTACGACTTTTACACTCCATCTGCGGCATATAAAAATAAGAACAATTATTCATCCGATAATTAAACGATACCAGTATGATCAACGTCAGCATTCATAAACAAGATATTACAATATTAATAAGTGCAGTTTTAGTTTCCGAATCGACCCCAGCTGAGTCAGAAACGTCCCGAGGCTTCTGCTGGATTCACTCCAGCCGTTCACTCGACAACTGCAGATTAAAGAATAAAACACTCTGAAACTGGCAGAGTCTCAGGATCGATGTTTGCAGATCTGTCCTCACCATTCTCCTCTGTCCTTCAGAGACAACATCCTGGTCCTGGACATCTTCTTCGAGGCCCTGAACTACGAGACGATCGAACAGAAGAAGGCCTACGAGTTAGCGGGACTTCTCGGTGAGTGCTGTTCATCGTGACATGAATGTGAATCAAATTAAAGGTGCTGTAGAATCTTAAACTATTTACGTAGATGAATAATAAGAGTTCTATACATGGTAATGACATATCATGAGCCTCAAATACGATTGTTTCCTCCTTATGTAAAGATTGTGTATCTCAACATAACACCAACCGTGACATCACAGTGGAGATATACGCCCCAACGTTAAATTACACATTAAAATAAGTACAATGTTGTTACAATGCTAAAACAAAGTTGTGTTGCTGGGTTAGCGCTATATGCTAGTTAATGCTATATGCTAGCGTTTAGCCTGAAGTTCTACTATTGACTTATGCTGCGTTTACACCAGCCGCGGTAGAGGCGTCAAGCGCGAGTGATTTCAATATTAAGTCTCTACCGCGCCGCGCTAAACGCCTCATCTGCGGTAGACGCAATTCCGCTTCATTTGCGCATCTAGTTCACGCGAATTGCGCGGTATGCGCGGTACACGCGAATGGTGCTTTTTCTGCATTTCGCGTTTGACACGAATTTGCGGTTGACGCCCGAGTTCAAAAATGTGAACTTTGGCAGATTTTCGCACTGCGTTAACCAATTAGGAGCTTGCTTGCTGCTGTGGCGGTAGCCCCACCCGGAGTCACTCATTCAACATGGAGGAACGCTTGATATTGTCCGTGAGCAGTCACCCGGAGCTATACGACACAAGTTCTTATTTCTATAGAGACAGGAATACAAAGGACCTCGCTTGGAAGAGTGAGGACATTGGGCAACCTGGTAAGTTGTAAATACACATTTCACTTTTGAGTTACGTGACGTTTATCAACCCGCGCCATTTATTTTCCACCAATAGTAAGGTGACTAAATACAAACCGGTACTCTCTCGATAAATGCACAATCAACATCAACCATCCCGCAAACAGACAACCGCATAGCACTTGCCCCCCCACAAGAAGCGGATTTTGCCTCTGACGCGCGTCAAATGTTTGCTTTTTTCGCTCGTCTGCTTTGCTCTAGACGTGCGAATGCATTCAAACTGTTCAAGCGGTAGACGGGATTTTGACGCCTGAAACGCGGTTGGTGTGAACGCAGCATTACAGTTACGTTTTGCAGGTCTATACTGAAAAAAAACCCCACAAACTTACCAATCAGAAACAACATGATACAGACTCAAACATAAGATCTGTTTAAACACACACAAGCTACTAAAGGAGCTGTTTTGAGAAACAGCCAATCAGAGCAGAGCTCAACATTATTATTAATGACCCTTTTAAATAAGGTAATAAAGACCTTTTCATTATAAAGGTAAATCGTTGGTTTGTAAATGGACATGTAAAACAATTTCTGAATTATATATTTGATTAATAATCAAATATTATTTAAATGCATTCTTTGGCACCTATAAAGATGATGCAACATCAAACTGTTCAAATCAGACTCATTTCGATTAATTTGTGAATCAGTCGTTTAAAGACAAACTCACTTTGGTATGCAAGCATGCAACCAAACTTTATTTTAAAGTTTTCAGCTGAACCTCATAACCTCACAGATACTAAAGTTGAATCTATATACTTCAAGCTTTTTAACATTACAAAATATCTTCTCAGTTGATTTTACTAATGCAAGACTTTGGTCAAGGTTTTTCTTTGACTTGAGTTTTTCTTTTCTCCATTTGCTGCTCACCGGGAGCCAAAAAACAAAGACATGAAATCTCACAATGCTTTCTTTTTTACTGTAACCGCTCAACAGGGACTCTTACATATTTAAGACACTACTGTGTGACTTTTTTGCTTTTAAACTGCTGTGAAATGTGCTATAGAAATAAAAGAGTGTAGTGGTCTCGTCTGGTTAACATAATTCAGATATTTAAATGCATTGTACAGATTTTCTTCAAAGAATCGCCGTATATATAAATATATGTAGATGCTGTATAGCTCTTTGGTAAGGCGTTGCATTGGCAGCACAAAAGGTCACATATTTGAACCAAAGCTTGTAATGCACTGCAATGAAATGGATAAAAGTATCTGCCAAATGTGTAAATGTACTGAATTCTCATTGTTTCAGGTGACATCGGTGGACAGATGGGTTTGTTTATTGGTGCCAGTATCTTGACCATACTGGAGCTCTTTGACTATCTGTATGAGGTAAGACCTTCGGATCATCTTCTGTCATTCATTTGTTATTCAGCGTGCCAAGGGTCTTTCAGTTTCTCACTTCTGCGGTCGCAGTATAAATATATTATTAACCTTCAAACCTTCACTCGGCGTTTGATTGCTTTTGATATATCGGTACCCTGAAGAGACAAAAGTAAAATCATGTGTTGATTGTCTCAAGAGTGTAATATAACAGAAGATCCAGCAGGTATCTGCGGCAGTCGTAATGTTAAACTGGAGAGGAGGACGTGATGAATTTTGCAAATGTGAAACTTCGGGCGTTTTAAAGTAATCATTTATGAGTGCAGTCGTTTAAATCAGAATCAGCCTGACGTCTGCTAACACTTTACCTACTCAGTTTTTTTTTCTGAAGATGATCCATCCGTCTCATTATCAACCGGCCAATATAGCTAATAACGTTACGTTTCTGTAGCTTACGGCCTTTTTTTGTGCATTGGAATATTTGCACATACGTTTACAGCTCTAGAAAAACAAAAGGCGATGCAAATGTTCACTTAGTACTTCTTGGGAAACTAAACAGTAAATCCACATAATAAAAAATGTAATTAAACAAATGATCTAGTTAGTTGTATTTCTCCAGTTTAGTGTCTTTTGTTTTGAGTCCTTTAGTTGTCCTGAGAGGTTTAGATGAATCTCAGCATCATTTATTTTGTGTATAACTCACTGTGCATATAACCTAAATCTGTGCTTTATTGTCCAGCGCTATGACAGCAGCACGTATAACTGCAGCAATGTCTTGAGGAAGTGATAAGTGTTTTGTCTTATTTATTATCTGTTTTCTTTAGACACGGGTGGGTATATCTGTTATTCATAAGCGGTCACGTGACGCTCTGTAAAGAAAATGCTGAGCTCACACTTTAACCGATATAAAAACCAGTGTTTGTTGTTTATGCTGACATGTCAGACTTTTTATGTGCTGTGAGAAAGATTTTAGATTATGATATATAAGATGTATCGAATGCACACTGTAACGTTTTAAGAAACAAGGAGCTGGTTTGATTTGTTTAAAAGAAACTTTTTTTTATCTGTTTGGTGATTACTATATTTGTTGAAAGAAACATTGGGAGAGGATAGGAATAGAAATAAGAATGGAATGGCATTGGAGTAGTATTGGGGGAAAAATGTGAATAGGGATATGATAGAATTGGAAAAAATGGAATAGCACTGGAATACGATAGGATTGGAATATGAATGGACTGGAATAGAGATAGGGATGGAATAGAATAGAATGCCATTTTAGGATAGAATAGAATAAGAATGGAATAGGAATAGAATTACGATAGGATAAGACTGAAATAGAGATGGGATGGGATAGAATAGAATGCCATTTTAGAAAAGAATAGAATAAAAATGGAATAGGAATAGAACAGACATGGAATAGAATAGGATGGGATAGGATAGCACGGATAAAAATAAAATTAAGGATATAATAGAATGGAATGGCATTGGAATAAGAATGGAATGGTAATAGGGATATGAGTAAGGAATGGAATGGAATAGCACTGGAATAAGATTGGAATAAAAATAGAATACAATGGGTAATGGAAAGGGACTAGGAATAAAAGTAGGGATATGATAGAATAGAAATGGAGTGGAATAGCACTGGGATACAATAGGATTGGAATAAGAATGGAATGGAATAGGGATAGAATTAGGATAGGATAAAAATAGAATGGAATAGGGATGGGATGAAATGGAATAGAATGCTATTGTAGGATAGAATAGAACAGTGTTTCCCAATCCTGGTCCTTGAGGCCCCCCTCCCAAAAAGTTTTAGATGTCTCCTTATTTAACACACCTGATTTAACTCATCAGCTTGTTATGGAGACATGTTAACTATTCTGGAACGAGGCTGATTAGTTGAATCAGATGTTTTAAATAAGGAAACATCTCAAACTTTCTGGGAGGGGGGCCTCGAGGACCAGGATCTGGAAGGACTGGAATAGAATAACAATGGAATAGAATAGAATGAAATAAAATTCCCTTTTAGGATTGAATAGAATGGAATGGGATTGGAATAAGAATAAAATGGGAATATGGGTAGGATAAGAATGGAATAGAAATAGGGATATGATAGAATTGAATGAAATGGAACAGCACTGAAATATGAATGGACTGGAATAGGGATAGGGATGGAATATAATATAATAGATTTCCCTTTTAGAATAGAATAGAATTGGAATATAATAGAAATGAAATAGTATAGGACAGAATTAAAAATAGAATTAAGGATATAATGGAATGGATGGCATTGGAAAAGGATTGGAATGGTAATAAGGATAGGAATGGAATAGAAATAGGGATATGATAGAATAGAATGAAATAGCACTGGGATAAGATAGGATAGGATTGGAATAAGAATGGAATAGGGATAGAATAGAATTAGGATAGGATAAGAATAGAATGGAATAGGGATGGGATGAAATAGAATAGAATGCCATTGTAGAATAGAATAGAATAGCAATGTAATATCATGGAATGGAATTCCCTTTTAGGATTGAATAGAATGGAATGGAATGGCATTGGAATAAGAATAGAATGGGAATGTGGATAGGATACGAATGGAATAGAAATAGGGATATGATAAATTGAATGAAATGGAACAGAAATAGGGATGGAATAGAATAGAATGGAATAAAAAATGGAATGGGAATAGAAATGGAATAGGATAGGACAGGATAAAAAAGTAGAATTATAATAGAATGGAATGGTATTGGAATAGGATTGGAATAAGAATGGAATTGTAATAGGGATAGGAATGGAATGGAATAGCACTGGGATAAGATGGGATAGGATTGGATAGAATTAGGAAAGGATAAGAATGGAATGGAATAGAGATGGGATGGAATACAATAGAATGCCATTTTAGGATAGGATAGAATGGAATGATGAAATGAAATAGAATGGAATAGAATTAAATTAATTGAAACAGAACAGAATGTGTTGGAATATGACAGGAATTGAATGGAACGTAATAGATTGGAATGGATTAGGAATTAAATGAAATAGGGATGGAATAGAAATTGAATTGAAATACAATAGAATTCCATTTTAGGATTGAATGGAATAGAATTAAATGGGACGGAATAGCCCATAATTTGACGGAATAGAATGGAATGGGCCGAACTGGAAAGAATAGAATAGAATAGAATGTCCTTTTTTCTTTTTGCTGTGTGTGCTACAGTAAATGAAAATTCACTTTTATAATGAATTGTGTGTGTTCAGAACAGAGTAGTGACACCTGCTTTTATTTACTTTGTAAACACAGTCTCATTGTAATTTACTAAGCCAAACACTTTTCAGAACTGGTGGTCCTTCCCCAGAAATCTTTCTTATAGACAACATAAATGTAGCAATGCAGTGTAATGTTAAATTGAAAATTCTCATACGCCCGCATTTAGAATCAGACCGTCGTGTACGGGCAGAAATGAAGCAGAGATACTGTCAGTTTCAGACCTTGTGTTTGCTAACCGGCCGGTTTAAACATGACAGCTGTAAGCCAATAACAAGCCATATATCATCCATTTCTGCTGAACCGTGAGTCAGACGTCTCTGGTGGGAATAACTCTGTAGAAAATACCCTGTTTACACCTCTGCTCTTGTACAATGTATTGTTTTCTGTCTGTTTCATTTTGTTCCAGATCGTCAGGTTGAAAAATGTTCGTTTGGAGAGCGTATGCTTTAACTTTACAATGTTTTCAAACAAGCACTAAGACATTGGTAATGTTGTATAGATCATTTACTGAAATTGCGCAAACAATAAAGTATTGATGAACATTTCCCTTTTGTCACATCGTGTGTGTTTTTGTGCATTTGTTTGTTCTTTTCTCAGGTGATCAAGTATAAAGTGTGTCGCTGTGCCAAGAAGAAAAATCAGAGGAGCAACAACAACGAGAGAGGAGCCGTACTCAGCCTGGATGATGTAAAGCGTCACGTTAGTAACTATCACACCCGTGTCTGTCACAACAGACCCAATATTACTGTAATATTACTGTACTACAGTAGTGCACAACACTTGTGAATACACACAATGTTATCATTCAGCAGATGTTTTATCCAAAGTGACTATAACACCACATTTTTTTCTTAATCTATCCGCAGACTCCGTGCGACAACCTTCATACCCCATCGACCTACCCGGCCAACATGCTACCTCACCATCCTGGTCAGGGCAACTTTGAAGACTTCACCTGTTGAGAAACGCAAGAGCAGATGTCTGATGGAGAACAACCAAAGCTGACCACACGAGAGGATCATAGACCACGTCACAGACATAACAAAACATCTTCTACACCAGACGCTAGAAGAAAAACGAAACTATATTTTCACAAGTACATTTCATGCAAATGTGCAAAACTTGTTTTGATGAAAATACTGCCTCAAAAACGAAACTCCTGGAAGCCTCGTGACCTCGGACGTTTTCGCGAAGGCTCCGTGGTGATTTACTCGGACATCGAAACTGGACCCTGATGCCTTTGTGTACATAGTGACTGTTTAAACTGTCTTCAGATCAGTGGCTTATGTAGATGAGTAGATGAATATAGCGCTTATTCACTGTATGTAGCTTCATTATAGTCTCATCTCTGGCTCCTGATGGACTCAGACTCATTGTATCTCATATGAATGTAACTTCCAGAACAAGATGATCATTACATGCGTTTGGGGGGGGGGTTGGAAAGTTTAGGTGCTGTATGACATTGACGTGAGCTTGAGCCATGTTGGATTCATCTTTTTTATGCATGCTGGTCATCACTTTATTATTATTATTATTACTATTATTATTGCTGGTTTGCCTTAATTATATACAGGTGTTGGATGACGGTATAATCCATGTGTGTGTTAGTTTGTGTGAAGATTCATTATGGTGTGTGTTCTGGAAAAGTCTTTCTAGCAAATCCTTGTTTGGATGTAAATGCCGAAGTATAGTCAATTTTTACGTGTACGCGAGGGTATTTTCGTCACCAGAATGCGCAAATAAACTCTTTTGCAAGGCTATGCATTCAACATGTTCGCGTACACGTATAAAAACAAACTATACTCGGGGCTTAAGCGTTTACTAACACTACAGTTGTGTGTTTGTGTGTGTGTGCTTGAGTGTATCTGTATCTCTTCATGAATGACTGTTTCGTCTTATTTTGAAATACGTTAGTGGAAAGTGAACCGTTTCTTGTTTCTTTGAATTTTGTTACTGCTGAGACGTATTTGTTGGATGTCTCATCAAAGCACAAAGACCTGATATGTAAAGTTGTTAAAGAATGATAAAACAATATGATCAGTGTTACTATCAGACTCATAATATTGTTTTTTGTTGTTTTTACTACAAACATACATATTGCCTGATCGTTCGTCAGCATCTCTGCAGATAATAGGCTGTTCTATTTATCTATGAAGGTATAATAAATATCATTCATAATTTTACAAAGTTCTCAATCATATTTATTAAGGTTTGGGTTGGACCTCCTGAAGGGAGACTGTTGACCTTTATAAAGCACTGACTAAACTGTTTATACCAAAACAGCAGACTCTGGGGCGGATCTGCACCGCAGCTACTGACTTCAGTGTAGATCCGGCCTGGAGTCGCCTGCTGTCTGGGTACATTCACAGCATCACAATGATTCATTCTAAATTTATGTTATGAAAACTGAAACATGATGGATAGAATAGGATGAGATTGGATACGATAGGATAGAAATATAATGGAACAGAATTAGAAATGGAATTAGGATAGCATGGCATTTGATAGGATAGCATTAGAATTAGGATAGGATTGGAATGGAATTAGGATAGAAACGGAATGGAATTATGATACCATAGGATAGGAATGTAATGGAACAGAACAGAATTAGGATACGAATGGAACAGAATTAGGATAGGATAGCAATAGAATTAGGAAAGGATAGGAATGTAATTAGAATAGAATTAGGATAGGAAAGGATAGGAATGTAATTAGGATAGAATAAGAATGGAATTAGGATAGGAAAGGATAGGAATGTAATTAAATGGAATGAGGATAGAAATGGAATGGAACAGAATCAGAATAGGAATTAGGATAGGAATGTATTGGAACAGAATTAGGATAAAAAATGGAATAGGATAGGATAAGAATGGAATAAGGATAGCATAGGATGGGAAAGGAATGTAATTAAACGGAATTAGGATTGGAATGGAATGGAACAGAATCAGGATAAGAATTAGGAAAGGATAAGAATTGAATTAGGATAGGAATGGAATTAGGATAGGAATGAGGATACCATAGGATAGGAAAGGATAGAAATGTAATTGAACGGAATTAGGATAGGAATGGAATTAGGATACCATAGGATAGGAATGTAATGGAACAGAACGGAATTAAGATATGAATGGGACAGAATTAGGAATAGAAATAGAATTAGGATAGCATAAGAATGGAATTAGGATAGGAATGGAATGGAATTAGGATAAAAAATTTAACGGAATTAGTTTAGGAATGGAATGAAAATAGGATAGCATAAAATAGGATAGGAATGGAATTGGGATAGGATAGGATAGGATAGGAATGGAATTAGGATAGGAAAGGATAAGAATGTAATTAAACGGAATGAGGATAGGAATGGAACAGAATTAGGATAGGATAGGATAGCATAGGATAGGAATTAGGATAGAAATGTAACGGAATTAGGATGTATTAGAACGGAATTAAGATAAAAAATGGAACGGAATAAGGATAGGATAAGAATGGAATAAGGATAACATAGGATAGGAATTAGGATAGGAATGTAATGGAATTAGGATATGAATGTAATGGAACGGAAATAGGATAGCATAAGAATGGAATAAGGATAGCATAGGATAGGAATTAGGATAGGAATGTAGTGGAATTAGGATAGGAATGGAATGGAATTAGGATAAAAAATAGAACGAAATTAGGATAGGATAAGAATGGAATAAGGATAGCATAAAATAGGAATGGAATGGAATTGGGATAGGAATGGAATTAGGATACCATAGGATAGGAATGGAATGGAAAAGAACAGAATTAGGATATGAATGTAACGCAATTAGGATAGCATAAGAATGGAATTAGGATAGGAATGGAATTAGGATAGCATAGGATAGGAAAGTATATGAATGTAATTGAACGGAATTAGTATTGGAACGGAATAAGGATACCATATGATAGGAATGGAACAGAACAGAATTAAGATATGAATGGAACGGAATTAGGAATAGGAATGGAATTAGGATAGAATAAGAATGGAATTAGGATAGGAATGGAATGGAATTAGGATAGGATAAGAATAAAATTAGTATAGGAAAGGATAGGAATGGAATTAAACGGAATTAGGATAGGAATGGAACAAAATTAGGATAGGATAAGAATTAGGATAGGATAAAAATGGAATTAGGATAGGAACGGAATTAGGATAAATAATAGAATGGATTTAGGGTAGGAATGGAATGAAATTAGGATAGCATAAGATAGGAAAGTATATGAATGTAATTGAACGGAATTAGGATTGAATGGAATTAGGATACCATAGGATAGGAATGGAATGGAACAGAACGGAATTAGGATATGAGTGGAACGGAATTAGGATAGAATAAGAATGGAATTAGGATAGGATAGGAATGTAATTGAACGGAATTAGGATAGGATACCATAGGATAGGAATGGAATGGAACAGAACGGAATTAGGATATGAATGGAACGGAATTAGGATAGAATAAGAATGGAATTAGGATAGGATAGGAATGTAATTGAACGGAATTAGGATACCATAGGATATGAATGTAATGGAACAGAACGGAATTAAGATAGGAAAGGATAAGAATGTAATGGAACGGAATTAGGGTAGGAATTAAAGGAATGAAATTATGTTAGGAATGGAATGGAACAGAATTAGGATAGAAATGTAATTTGGAAAGGAATGGAATAAGTATAGAAAAGGAAAGGAATGGAATTAGGATATGAATGGAATAGGGAATATGACATGATAGGAATGGATAGCATTGCGGAATTCGGCGTGGATCCTGCCCGGAGTTGTCTGTTGTCTGGGAATATTCACAGCATCACAACGATTTATTTTAAACTTTTTTGACTTGATGAAGTTTTACAAAATGTGAGCATCAATGTGGTTTGTTTAGCATGCCATTGTTGGAAATATAGTGGCAAAGTAATTTTCCCAGTACAGATCTGTCTTCGATAGAAGCTGCGCGGGATTTGGCTTGGGATGGAAAAGTGGAAAACATTTGTCTGACATGTGCTCTGTTTAAGAACGCGAACACACACGTGATTGATGAAAATGCCATTCATGTCCTCAGGAGGATCTCCAGCACCTCTGAGACTTCGTGCCCTTCAAATGCCTTCAAACATCTGCATACTGAAAAATGAAAGCTTGTGTGCATGTGCTTTTTGATTTCAAAACCAATGCCACAGACTCTGTTAGTCACAAAGAAAGTACTGTACTGATGCCATGCTAAAGTGCACTTTCAAGAAATAAATGGCCAAAAATTAAGGTACAAAGCTGTCACTGGGGCAGTACCCTTTAAAAAAAGGTCCTAAAATGTACCATTTAGGTACAAATATGTGCCTTTGAAGTACTAATATGCTCTTTTTGGGTACAAAGGTGTACCTTTTTGAAAGGGTACTGTCCAGGTGACCAATTTTGTACCTTTATTTCTGAGAGTGAACAGTATTTAATATAAAATGTGTTTAAAAGGGTGCAGAACAACTGAGTGGCGTGTTATTGTGTCTCCAATGACCAACTTTAGGGCTGTTTGTAAATGGCGACGTCCTGCAGAGTTTAAACTCCTTTCAATGTCATTATTTAAAAATCTACTGTGCAGGAATAGATTTTGAATTGCCCTTCCATACTGTTATACAATACACTTGAAAATGTCAACTTAACCTTCATCAGTGAAGTACTTTTTGTCCATAGCATTAGTATGCAAACTGAGATACAGTATAAGCTGAGATCTACAGGATATTCACAGGAACAATGAGAAATACACCCTTAAAGGTTTCCAAAATTTTCTTTGTTAGCCGGATGTAACTTTATCATCCACAGAAACTTTCTGTTGCACAAAACGTTTTTATACCTTTAAAAGATAAAAGAATATTGAACCTTTGATTTCAACATTGTTTGAGGGACCAAAAATGGTTAATTGCGGTAAAGAACCCTTCAAAGCACCTTTTTTTGTGTGTGTAAATTTCTGCAGGCTGAAAATGAATCATGCTTCATTTGATAGATTAATCTGAATCATTAACAAAACTGATTCATTAACCAGCACTCTGACAGCTACAACATTCCTATAAACTTAAATTTTATAAGCTCAGCGTCTCTATAAAATCTTGAGTGAAAATTAAAACCCTACAATTTCCTCACGTTGTAAATGCAACTATTCATTTCCCATAAGCCATCTGTCAGATGTAAATCTGTGGTGTCAGATATTGTGGCACAGTTTAACACTCCCGTCGTTCATGATAGATAAGAGGCCTGTCACACTCTTTAAGAGGATTAATAATAATAAATCTGAATGCGATGAATGCAACCGGGTTGACAGGAGCTTTCAGATAGTTTCTTTTCTGGTTTGCATGCATTCACCGCATTGAATCTAACATCTATTTAATATGCAGCAGATGTCAGATTCATGAGGGAGATGTTAGGATGTGATCGTCTACAGTAATGATTTCCTCAGAAATTAATCGCAGACGATGTTAGAAATTAACTCCATTACCGGCCATTATTTTACTCCTGCAGGTGTTTTTTCAGGAGCATTAATGGCACTTTTTTAAAGGCGTATTTGTTTCCAAATCAATAAAAGTAGTAAATATATCATTTGAATGATCGCTTAAAAATCTAACTGGAATAATTAAGCCATTATATCCAAAATTAGCTCATTTTGTGCAATAATATGTACATTGCTGGCCAACTAGGACATTCATTTATCACAAATATTACAATGAACAGAGATATATAACAGCTGATTACAGATATTACAGTGAAACTAAAAGATTCATTAATTACATGTTTCTACATTCAATTTCTCTTACAAATAAAGTTGCATGTAATACGGAGGCCCTAAGGGGAAATGCAGCAAAAATTAAATAAAGTCTAGTTTTGCGTGCGCATGTGAAACTGTGGCATGCTCACTTGAAACTTTTGCGTGCGCACGTGAAACTACCGCATTAAGTTTCACGTGAGCATGTGCATATGAAACTAGACTTTAGATTTTTTTACTCCAATGTCACCTTAGGGCCTCAGTATACTCTGCTGTACATTGTAAAAAGTTGGATTAACTTAAAAAATACTTCAACTGGTAACACCCCAAAAATGATGTATTTTCAACTTAAAATTTTTATCTTAAGTGAAAATAAAGTACAATTTTAAGTTGAAAAAATAACCTAAAATTTTTAGGTGTTACCAATCCAGATATTGATCCAACTTTTTTTACTTTTTATAGTGTAAACTGTAAATAAAATTAAGTAACTTAAAAATATATGTTGATTTGATGAAATTGTGCCTGTTTGTTACAGTGTAGTATTAATTATCTTGCGTTAATTTGAGCAAATTAAGTTTAATCACTACAAACATTTTAATCACACATTTGAGTTAATTTTACAGTAAATGAGCTTGCAACTAGTTAATTTAAATAGTTATGTTCACTTGGCGTCAATATCACTTTAAGTAAAGTTTAAAAAAACATGCTCTATGCAATTCATTAGAGCGAAATACAGACAGTATACGACTATGGGCCAAATGTGCACTGACTTCGGCCCAGATCCGGCCCGGAGTCATCTACTGTCTGATTTACAATATAACAAACATACACCTCTAAATCACATCATATACACACATATGCTGTACAATAAATGATGTGGTTGATTTAGGAGTGGGTTAATGGGAAAAAGTTTAATGACATCATCAGCGCTGGTGAATTATGAGCTCTGGCGTAGTCAACAAGAAATTACTGTGCCCTTTAAATTAATCTTGTGTGTGTGTGCGTGTGCGTGTGTGTGTGCATGTGTGTACAGCTATGCATTACTTTGTGACATGAAGGACAAAGGGAGATGTTTCACCTTCAGATGTCCACTCGTCCATTTGAAAGCCATCTGAACCCATTAGCTAGCATGACTGTCCTCTTTGTCATTGTCTTTGACTATCTTTGAGCTTGACAACATAAATTACATAAAATGTAAATGATGTATTTTAGCTACTTATTCTTGTATCAAAAGGTTAAATCTGTTAAAGAGTTGCTAAAGATGCTGTCTGTTTGCTAATAACAGTACATCACACATTCTGCCACAAACATGGCCTGTGTTTTTTTTCACATAGACCATATTCATCTTCATTAACAATCTATAAACATCAATTTACATGGCAGTCTTTCATGGAGAGATTGTAAGTAATGTATTTATTCTGGCACCCTGCTGTCTGAGAGGCGTTCCTCTTTAAACCTGTGTGCATTTCTGACTCCATCTCTCCTGCAGGGCCTGCATTCACTCATGTGAGGAGAGATACAGGAGCTTCTGATGCTGAACACCTCTGTGTCTGTTTCACATGATGAACTGTCTTCAGATGTTTGAAATCTGGAGATTCATTTATTTTGCTGTCAAAACAAATCTGAGAAAACATTTCCGGGGAAGGATATGACAAACTTTTCCTTTCCAGTCCAGCACAAGCATTTAATTGTTAAAAATGATATGTTTGTTTAGTACTGTTTGTTGAATTAAATTGTATTTTAAATATTTAACGGAATAATGAAAACAAACGGGAGGCCAGGGCTATTTAGTTCTTACACTTCTATGGGGTCGGTTGTCGCAGTGGATACAGCTATTAAATAGCTGGTTGAAGGGTTTTAAGCAAAATATAATTAGTATTTTAATCAATCATGACTATACAGTATATTGCTGAAAAAGTCTAAGAATGTAGTTTTCATATTTCAAAACCTTTTAGCAGTTATAATAATGCAGTGACAGTAATTTATTTATCTGTGACAAGAGTGTGCAGCAAACCGTTGACCCCTAGTGGTCGTTGCTGGTATAACCACTAAAAGTGTAACACACACACAAAACAAATTGTGATATTTTTATGTATCAAATATATACGTTATTGCATTGCTTGTATTTATTACAATAAATGTAAACTGCTATAACAATTTTTTATTTAATATTTTCACCTTCAGAAACTGAATTGTGTCTTTTTTAAAACAAGACCAAGATCGGGCTTCTAGACAAATTTTTTATTTTTTTGAAGGTATACATCACAAAAGCTTTTCTAAAAAGCTTTTGTCTTACAAGTAAACAGCCTTTATAGTAAGGTAGTATACTAGTTTAACTCAAATATTAATCTGCAAGGGTAATTTAGGGCAGCTTTATTTAAAAAAAAGTGACACACTTTATCTTAATTCACCCTATTAGGTTGAAATGTATTATATTTTGTGACTTGTTTTTGGGTGTTTGTCGTCCCCTTCTGGAAATTCGTATATTCACATACTTTTGTACAACTTTAAATGAATTTTTTCATCTATTTTTAGTATTATTTAAGTCGTGTATAAATATGAAGTCGTGTTTTATTTGCAAAATTCTCGTTTTTTTACCAAATACGTTTTTACATAAACCAATTTTTTATGAAAAATATATTCATATAATAGTTATAGATTATATGAATTATTAATAAAAAAGAACAGATAATAAATAGAATTACAAACAGTATTGCTTTTTTGTACAGCTTTATTAAAAACGCAAACCATATAAAAGCCGAACGTAAAAAAATAATTTACACAAAAAGCAAAAAATATTTATATTTAAAAAAAATATTTATACAAATAATGTTAAATTATAAAATAAATAATAGTGAATATTTGCGGTTGAAATGCTATTAAAATCATACAAAATCGCTCTTTCAAAGAATTTAGGTGACGTCGTCAGTATCACGACAAAACTCTCGCGAGACCCAGTCCCAATTCGTCAGAGACGCTGTTGAACTCTCGCGATATCAGTTCACATCTCACCGGCTTCGCTGCTGTGTGTTCGCTCTGCGGTTCCCTGAGAAGATGGCGGCTCGTGGAGGTTTTCAGCCTGCGACACCCGGAGGCGGCGGGGCACCGATGGGACCCGGGCCACCGGTGGCCGGTTCAGGGCCTGGTATGGGTCCCGGTACCCCGTCAGGACGGATGGGACCCGGCGGGCCACAGAACCACATGTACCGATCACCGATGCCCGGATACCCGGTAAGAGGCGCGCAGGAGAACAAAGAACCACCCAGACCGACCCGCGGGGCTTTAAATGTGAACACGCACGAGGGATGTGTGACTATATTCATTACGTAAAACACATATTGTCGTTTAAAGTATAATTTAATGGTTTAACGTGAAAATATCATTGATTTATGGAAGCATTGCGTTGATCAGATCAGCATCACACGGTCAGTCAGCATGCATCCGATTATAAACAAAACACTTCAGATCAGTTCATAATACATTTTGCATGCGTTTAACTTACAGTTTAGATGAGAAATTTAAATAGCAATTCTTTTTTAAAGAGCTTTAACACAAGCAGTTTGTTTAAATGGTTTGGTGACGTTGAGGCCTGCAGGTCCAGATGCTTGTGTTTGCATGAAAGAGATGATTAAAGCTCTGCATGTATTTCATTTTCCACTTCAAAAGCGTAACTTCTTTTGAAAAAAATCTGGATGCATGTGATACAAGTCGACGGATATCATCTTTTCTGTTTTATTGGGCGATGCCGATATAAAACAAATGTACAGTATTTACAGTAAATAGAAACAGAAAATTATTAAAACTACATAAACATTTATTATGCAAAATACTTTAAAAGGGTATATTTATAATTAAACACGTTTACATAATTAATAAGACATAATAAATGTGGATCTTACATCTCATGGTACTGTGTTAAGAAATGTGTTGAACATAACATAATGTTAAAAAGTGAATAATGATTGGTCATTTACCTTAAAGGCGGGGTGCATGATTTTTTAAAAACATTTGTGAGTAATGCAGGGTTCACACTAGGCTTGGGCGGTATCCAAATTTTGATACCATCAAACCGCCTCCCTATTTTACCCCGGTATATGGTATTACCGTGAATAATTATAAAATTATGACGTTATCAGACAGCGTCACTATAATGTTGGCTAAACCCTTCAGAAACTGAATACCAAACACTAATACTGAAATAACAAAATAACATGCACAACAATATTAACAACTTTTATTAGCAACAACTAGCAGTTTATAAAAAAGATAAATACAAAAGGTCAAACAGAATTAGTTGTCGGTTAAAAAAATTATCTCTAAATTAGGCTATTACAGACAGTGGACTAAACGCGACTACAGTTAGCCATCTCATTCCAATTTCCAGGATATTTTTGTGTGAAGTGAACAAATCCCTCACACTCAATATTATGTAACTCGCCTGTTTGTACTTATAAACCAATAAAAACATTTGGCGCAAGGTCACGGCATTTGGGTTCTGGCGCGAGGTCACGGCGTTTGGTTTTGTGCACTCACATTGCATCAAGCTAAAATTTAATCAAAGCAACAGTCTCAGACTTGAAGAAAATCGCTGAACATTTAAACCTATTTTCTGCACATTCCGCCATATTTTAATGAAATAAAGAAAGTCCTCCTACTGTTAACTTATATTTCTGCATATTCCCGCATATAAAATAAAAATATTTTTTGTAAAATCCAGCAATTAAATAATTAAAACGAAAGTCTTTCCTGATTGTATTCCAAATTATTAACATTCACGTCTTTTAACAGTAAAGTGCAGATTGAGTTTTGTTTTTGTAAATCATTAGACATTTTTACCACTTAATTAGGTTTTGCTTTGTAGAAAGCCTTTCTTTAAAGTGAATTTCGTTTTGTATAAATTGTGTCTTAATTTTAATAAATGTTTTATCAACCAATTGCATGTATTTAATAAATTAAAAGCAAATATAGACAATATAATAACCGTGACATGGAGGCGCCGGCACGGCGCGTTCGCTTGCATTGCATTGTTAACTAGAACGCACGGACCTCATCATAAATGAATGAAACTCATACATTAGCATTAAATATCTTTGTTGCATTCTTTCTAAAACAGACAAGGGCTTTCTCGCGGCTCGCATCAGCAAAGCATTGCATCGTCCATGTTGCACTTAACAGAAGTTGACACTTGTCTTTTTGAAAAATGAAAAAGTAATAATAATTATACAAAAGAGTTGTTCTAGTCGTTACTAGAAGGTACAGAGTGAGTTAGACCTGCCTTGGCGGTGCGTCTTTTATGCATTCTAAAGGGGCCTGTCTTATCGTGTTGCCGTCTATTAGTCAACATTCCGCACAAGTTGGGTTTAGATTTGGAAATACATTACATCTACATTTCAGTGCTAACTGATAAGGTGATGATGATCATCATCTTTCTTTATTATTTTTAGCACTACCTCAAACTTAAGCGGCGTCTGTCATTTTCTTAAATAAGCTGCGGCAATGTTTCAAATGTGCTTATAATAAGACAAACGCCTTTATTTTCCACGCGATCACCTTACCAAAACCATTTTGAAACTAAGGAGTCATTTGTCCTCCGATTACATACAAGCAGCATACAAGCTCCGCGGCGACGCGTTTGCGGGAATGATGTTTCGGATGAGCCGAAGGCAGAGCAGCAGAGAGATGCGACAGAGTTGCGAAATTGCAGGCGCAGCTCGAAATGGCTGTTATTTCAAACTGCGTAACTTGTTTTAAACTAATCAGTTAATGGCTCGGTGGTCGGTGAAGAAAAGGATTAGTTTTTTCGCCATCCCTAATTTAATATTTAATCCTTGTCTGCTATATAAGTTCATTGTTTTTTTTTTAAATGCCGGTATGGCGGTATAGAAACTGATACCTTTGCTAGTTTTAGATCCCGCGGTATACCATATTACCGTATTACCGCCCAAGCCTAGTTCACACTAGACGCGGTAGAGATGGCAAGCGCGAGTGATTTACATGTTATGCGGTGCGGATGACGCGTTCTTCTCGAGTTGATCGTTGCCGCAGGAAACGCACAAGTTGAAAAATCTGAACTTCGGCAGATTTCAGCGCTGCGTTAACCAATCAGGACCTTGCTGTAGTAGTGACGTGTTTACAGGAAGTGAGCAGAGTCGCAGAAACCGCTCCCATGACGCAAATTTCTGCATGAATGTCTCGAAATTATTAGCATTTCACGTGCGAATGAAGCGAGTAAACTCAAAAGGTTCCAGCGTCCAACTACGTGTAAATAGCGTGTTTTTGCCGCCTTTACCATGGCTGGTGTGAATGCACCATAAGGCCGATTACCCAAACACACTTGTAGCCAATCAGCAGTAAGGGTCATGTCTACTAACTGACATCGTTGCCTGGGTTGCATATGTGTTTAGGTGATTTCAAAGGTCAGCATTGGCTTTCAGAGATCATACACCCCGCCTTTAAACAAATTTAATTAATAGAGAAATTTACTAGCCGATTGAAAAGACAGTCCTTCCAGAAAAACAAGTTTTTTGTGTGATTGTTGCGGGCAAAAATCCTTGATCTTGTGGCATGTTTTCTTAAAAAATGCGATGGAATATGCAGGATATTTATGCAATAAAATTGCAGAAAAGTGCAAAAACTACTTGAATTTGCCAAAACTGTTTATTTATGTTCACGTCACATAATCACGTTACTTCATAACGTTCTCATGGCAACAGGGGAAATGGCTGCACTTGTGTGAAATAATTGCTAAATTTTTAAACTTTCTGCTAAGATATATTAGATTTTTCTTACAAGATTGCGGGGATTATGAAATCATGCGAACCCCGCATATTTTGGGCACGGAAGTCTGCAATTTATGATGCAAAAGTACGGTGTATTTGAAAAAATGCGGCCCCCACATAAATATGCAGACTTTGGCTGATTATGCGTTAAATCATGCGATCGCATAATTGCGTTTTTCTGAAGGGACTAAAAAGATTTATCTGCCGTTAATAAAAAAATCCAAATATCGGCCGATATACCGGCCTCTGCAATATATCAGTCTATCAATGTATGTGTGTGTAATATATAGACTACCATGAGTTTGCATGCATGTGATAGTTATGTAGTCAGCAGTCTCATATACAGATTACATTAGTTGATAAAATTGATTAGTTGATCTGTTATTGAATTATATTTAGTCTTTATATACATGTTCTTCATTTCTGTCCCTCAGAGACCAGGAATGCCTCCAACCAATCGTATGACCCCTCAGGGACCCTCGATGGGGCCTCCAGGTTACGGGTCCAGTCCAGTATCGCGCCCCGGGATGCCCGTCATGGACCCGTCCCGAAAGAGACCGGCACCGACTCAAATCCAGCAGGTCCAACAACAGAATCGCAACCAACAGTAAGAAACTTCAATCTTGTTTGTGATGATTTGCATTGATGAGGTTTGATTTAATTAATTGTTTGTTTGTTTTAGTGCCAAGAAGAAGAAAATGGCAGATAAAATTCTACCTCAGAGAGTAAGTGTGTCCATATTATATTCATGTTTTTTTTAGCTTTCGATGTATGGATTCCTTTTCCTGATCATGCATGCCCAGAAAACAGACGACTCTGGGCACGGATCTGCACCGGATCTGGCCCGAAGTCATCTACTGTCTGGGTGGGCTTTAAACCGGTTTGGGCCCTATTCATGCCATTACAAAGCTCCTCCAGATATTTCACATCTCATTTAAAACATCATCATTTCTTTTCGTCATTTGTTCAGATCAGAGAGCTTGTACCCGAGTCTCAGGCGTACATGGACCTGCTGGCATTTGAGAGAAAACTCGATCAGACCATCATGCGCAAGAGGCTCGACATTCAGGAAGCTCTCAAGAGACCCATCAAGGTAAATCCAGATTCATGCATTTTACGTGGTCTTTAGGATATCATTGTGTAAGTGAAGTGAAACTGGATTCAAACTTTAAATCGCTTTACTATCAAATAAATCTGATGTCACTCAATATCTGCAGCAAAAAAGGAAATTGCGTATATTCATCTCCAACACCTTCAACCCCGCCAAGCCGGACGCTGAGGACGGTGAAGGGACCGTTGCATCATGGGAGCTGCGTGTGGAGGGCCGACTTCTGGAAGACGTCAGTGTAAATCTCTCATCTCGCAGGCGTTTGTGTGAAATCTGACCATGGCTCATGATCTCTGTCTCTCTCACAGACCGCTGTGTCCAAGTATGAAGCCACCAAGCAGAAGAGGAAGTTTTCCTCGTTCTTTAAGTCTTTAGTTATCGAGTTGGATAAAGATTTATATGGACCTGACAATCATCTAGTGGAGGTAAGAGACCGTTGTGAGTTTGTTATTTTTACTCCTAGCTTGATGCTGCCAGAAAAAGTTTACTCTTTTTTTTTGTTATACACTTTATTGAAGTATGTTGTTATTTCAGTGGCACAGAACGGCTACAACTCAGGAAACTGATGGGTTTCAGGTGAAGAGACCTGGAGATGTTGGTGTTCGCTGTACTGTCCTCCTCATGCTCGATTACCAGGTTAAAACACAAACTCTTAAAACTTTTAGAAAGGACACATTTACAAATTCCCATTGCTTCCCACCAGGGGGCACCACTAGACTTGTTGTCCAGAATGCATTCAGAATATGGAAATTGTTGTTGGTCTTATTTTACCACAAAATCCAAATAAGAAATGACTTTTGTAATATCTAAATGTATACATTTTTTTGCATTGAAATATTTTTATTCTTAATGCATGAATCTCTGTGTAGCCTCCTCAGTTTAAATTGGACCCCAGACTGGCCCGACTGCTGGGTATTCACACTCAGACCCGACCCGTCATCATTCAGGCTCTGTGGCAGTACGTGAAGACCCATAAGCTTCAGGATCCTCATGAGAGAGAGTTCATCAACTGTGACAAATACCTCCAACAGGTAACACAACCAGCTTAACGTTAAGATGTCTAATTTAGAGTAGTTTTACATCAAGAGCTTGTCACCTTTATCTGGTTCTCCTCTCGTTCCAGATCTTTGAAACCCAAAGGATGAAGTTCTCCGAGATCCCTCAGCGTTTGCACGCTCTTCTGATGCCCCCCGAGCCAATCATCATCAACCACGTCATAAGGTAATTGTGATGTCAGTCAGGATCGCCTATTCTTCCTCTCGAATTGGTGTCTGAACCTGAACCTCCATTTCAGCGTGGACCCCAATGATCAGAAGAAGACGGCGTGTTATGATATAGACGTGGAGGTGGACGACACACTGAAGACACAGATGAACTCTTTTCTACTGTCCACGGCCAGCCAGCAGGAGATCGCCGGTCTTGACAACAAGGTATGTAGTCTGAGCAAACATGAGAAAGAAGATGAAAACCTCATGATTTAGTTTGGGGATATGATGCGAGGAGAATTTCACAAACTTTTTAATAGGGAAAATTTTACAAGTTTTGCGCAAATCTGTAATGGAGTCTTCACTGAAAAAAACAACTTTTAAAATTTACTTTAAAAAATCCTCGTAACAATTTGCACAAACTTTTTAAGTAAAATGTACTGCTTTTTATAAGTAAAATTTACCTACTAAAATCAAATAAAATTTACTCAAAATTGCATGATAAAACATATGTTAAATAATTAATTAAATGTTACTTAATTATTTTATTTAGAAGTTAGATTTATTTTAATCGTTTAGGTAAAGTCTATTAGGTTTTTTTGAAAATTGAAGCATTACTGTCCTAATAATATTAAATAAATTGTATTTTCTGTTTGTTATTTTCTTTAACATATTCCTATGGACCTAGTTATTTTTAGTGTTATAAATGGCATTATAACGCAAAATTCATGACTGACAACAAGTCAGTCATTGAATAAACTTGATTCGGAACAGAAACGCACACAAACTGTGTTTCTGACATGCATTATCAGCACTGTGGAAAGAATTACAATACACTGTTTTGAACAGGGTTCATGTAAAGAAACACTGATCACCTGAACGGTGACTTCACAAAATTATTATTTACAACAAAACATCATCAAAAATATAAGAGCTTAAACCTTTTTGACATTTTGCTAACAAATATTTAAGTAGTTAAAGTTCTTATCAGTTCTTATTCTGTGATAAAGCTTAAAAAATAAAAATTTTCAGGCGCAAAGAATTGTGGGTATTCCTTACAACATGTGCAAATAAATGTAAGTAAATTTTACTTAAATAATACAAGAAAATATCTAATAAGACTTACTATTCCCACACAGTTCATTTTTTACATGAATTAATTGTGTATTTATCATCATTTTACTTAGGAAAATCTAGTTCTCAATAAATGTTAATATTATTATGTAGAAATTATGAGAGTTAATCTAATAAATATTACTACACCAAAAAGTTCGTTTTTTCAGTGTTGGTTATGAAGTCCTGTATTACTTCACTACAAGAGCATCTTGTGCAAAACTGATATTTTGTGCCAAATTAAGATATTTCATTGGAGAATTCATGAAATCAAAGTTTCAGGGGAACACTTAGATGATCACGCTGTTGTAATATTGTCATTCATGCGGTTGTTGGTCAAACATTTACCCGTAGGTTTGTGTTAATAGTGTCTGTGTTAATAGTGTTTGTTTAACTAAACACAGCTTTCTTCTTCTGGATATATAAACAGTCCTGATAGTGCTCAGTGCTTCACCGCAGGAGATCATCCGTTGTTCTCCTTTACTCTGTGGATACCGTGGTATTTTGTCTTCCACCCTCTTCCTGTCTACTGAGTATCAAAGAGATTCCTTTGACTCGTGGATTTGAATGCGTTTGGTGGTTTATTGTGAAGAAACGCACACACACAAGCTGGCGTAAACAAAGCCTGAAATCAGTCATGGAAAATCTGGCCTGGTTTTTCTCTGCTCAGTTCACTCTTCATTCATCTGAGAGACTCTGCGTTTGATAGGCTTTAAAGACACAGCGTACAAAATCACAGTGGTGACGTTGTTGCCACAATGACTTTGTGCTTATTTTTATAGTATTTTCAGTATTTGTGTGTTAATATAATAAGGTTGAGTAGGGGTGGGTGATGGGTCGCCTGCGATTCTCATGTGTGCCGAATCAGTAAAGCCAGTTTCGTGATTGGTAGTAGGTCGCCATCACCTGCTTTCAGATACACGGAGACGTATTTCACAGAGAAGCTCTGCAAAATGCATACATTATCGGAGGCGATTTGTCCAAGGTTATTGACACGATTTTGCGTAGCTTCTTTGTGAAATACGGCTCTGTGTAGTAAATGCCCCTCCATCTGATGGCGGGTGATTGCGATTTGCTGCTGGTCACGAGGCCGGCTTTGCTGATGAGATGCAGATGAGAATCGCAGGCGATTTATCACCCACCCCTAAGGTTAAGTCTATAGGTTTATATAGCAGGACCTGTTAAGGCCAAAGTATGGTCCACTTTTTACACGTAAAGTGCGCATGATACGAATTTTGTGCATACTGTGCTTGTTTGTTACGTGTATGTGCACGGTCGAACGCACAACCTTGCAAAGTATAGTGTATATGACTCAGACGTGTACACAGATGTTTTATACATGTGCTTTCCGACAAAAATGAGTCTATAATACAGCGGCACCTGTCAAGGCAGAAGTATGGTTCACTTTTTAAACGTACGTGAGGGTCGGCGTACAGTGTGCGTGATGCGGATTTCTTTTTTAGAGGAGTGTGTACGTACTGTACGTGCATCGCGGGATTTTTTTCAGTTGCATTTTGTCGCAATGCGTATGCATCAAACATCTGTGTGCACTTAAGCCCAGAGTATAGTCTCTTTTTTTACTTTTACACGCACTGCCTAAAACACGGCCATACAAAGTATAGTTTATATGACTCGTACGTGTACAAAGAGGTTTTATACGTGCGCTTTGCGACAAAAATTAGTCTATAGGTTTATACATCAGCGCACCTGTTAAGGCCGACATATGGTCCACTTTTTGCACGTACGCGAGGGTCCGAATCAGAATGCTAATTTCATTATCAGAAGAGTGCGTGCGTACTGTGTACGTGCATTTGTTGAGTGGATTTATTGCATTCTGCCGAGAAGGAAGAGTTTTGGGGGAAAGGGGAGAAAAGATGACAGAATAACACGGCGGATATCAGATTTTGCGTATAATGAAGAGTAGGGATGCACCGATCCGATATTCTGGATCGGTATCGGGGCCGATCCGGCATTTTTTGCTGGATCGGATATCGGACTAACAGGACCGATCCAATTCCGATACTGCGCATTACCCATGGTTGTCACTGACAAGCGATTAAAACGTCAAAGTATTATAAAAGCACCATAAACGTTTTTATGCACTATAATCAAAGTCATCTTACACTCAATAGCTTCATGTGAAGGAACAAACGCACATTTAAAAATATTCATGTTCACAGAAACACTGTAACTTTAACTTACTTGCAAACTGAGTTAATCCACTGATGAGAAGCGGACGGATAAAAACGCGTCATTCAACACAGGCACACACACAATAACACACACAATAACTGTAACGTTAGGCTTTATTAAAGATCTGATTTCATAAAGTCTCAGTAAGCTGTTGGATGGATGCAATTCACTATGTGCTGAGGATTCACAGGTGAAGCGGACGGATGAAACGCGTCATTCAACACACGAACACTCAATAACTGTAGGCTGTTTTAAAGATCTAATTTTATAAAGTCTCAGTAAGTTGTTGGATGGATGCAATTCAGTATGTGCTGAGCACACGATGCATCAAATCTTTTTGTGTTTTAATAGTTTCCATTTCGGAGCGAGGATTCCCATGCGAGTGTGAGGACGCTTCTAGAGCATCAATGCTGCACAGTATTGCGCAGAATGCGCACTCAATATGATTTAGGCGCATCAATTCTCCACCCGAAATGTGCATAAAAGGTCCGGTTAAGTGCATAATTCCCAAAATAACCATCTGCACACTAAAGCTTTTTTACTGTGACTTTTTGCGCAATTAAGGAAAATATATTTAGCATACTTATTTGATCAAACGTGCCTATTTTATTTTCTCCTAAACACTGCCATGGTTAATAATTACTATGTTCTTGTAACTTGTAAATCACTTTAAATTATTGGTTTTTAATTTAAAAGTATAATTATATATAATATAATTATATTATGCTAGATTTAGACATTTATATAGTGTATGTCTGTGTGTGTGTGTGTGTGTGTGTGTGTGTGTGTGTGTGTGTCTGTGTGTAATTTAAATTGCTCAAGAAAAATACAGTAGTTTATTTATTTATTTATTTATTTTTTTTAAAGAAAAATACAGTAGTATCGGATCGGCAGGTATCGGAATCGGCCGATACTCAGAATTCAGGTATCGGAATCGGATCGGAGATGGAAAAAGTGGTATCGGTGCATCCCTAATGAAGAGTTTACTTTTTACTGACCTGATACAATAATGATTTTGGCTGTAACTATTTTAATTTTTTAAAATAGCATTTCAAACGTGCTTCAAATATGCAGTACACTAAAATCGGTTTAGTTTATATGAATTTAAATGGTAATATATATTGATTTTTTGATAACTGATAATCACATCCGATTAACAGAAGGTGTAGTATTGCAAAAATAGCAACCGGCTTTGTCCGTGAATAATGTGATTTATTTATTTGCCATTGGTTTGGTGTCAGTTAACACATTTTTAAATGATATTGATCTTCTGCTCTATAAATATCAACATTATTGAAGTTTGTATTGGCCACTACTGCTTATAAAGTAAAATTGTGGGAAGTTTTTAGTCTTTTTTATGTTTCCCTTTGACCGAGTTACATCACCAGTCAGCTTGCAACAGTTTGTGGTTTGAACTTTGTATTTAGTGACTCTTTAGGTTTGTCTTGATAAGATCAGGAACTGTAAAACCGCTGTGATTTTAAAGTCGTCTTCAGGTAAACCCATCTGTGCTCATATTCGGTGTTTGACAGCACTTAATATTGTTTTTTTATTCATACTCGTATCACACTTAATACTTAAAATGCATGTTAATTTTTGCTTTAGTAACTTAGTTTTAAGGGTTTTTGTTTTGTGAGAAAAAGTGACAGTGTGTTAGTTCTCTTGTAGAAAATATTTAAGTTGCAATGTTAAAATTGAATCTGTTTCTTCGTTTATGTGTACAGATCCATGAGACCATCGAGACAATAAACCAGCTGAAGACTCAAAGAGAGTTCATGTTGAGTTTCGCACGAGATCCACAGGGTTTCATCAATGATTGGCTACAGTCACAGTGCAGAGATCTGAAGGTGAGATCAAACAACCAATTAGCTTTCAGCGCACTACTACTCGACCTCTTTATGGTCATTGAGAAAAACCATTGTGTGTGTGTGTATATATCAAGGGTTTGTCATCATCCTATACTATCACAATACCACACATTACCACGGTACAAAAAACTTTACTATGGTACTAAATGTGTACAATGTGATACGAATTGTATTTGCATCGTATTTTCACATGTTATAATTGTGTGTTTTTTGGACGACACAAAGTCTTTACCAGGGTGTTATTTAAGTGTTATGTAACCTGCTGGGCTCATGTCTTTTATGTTTGTTTGATTGGTTTGTTTGTTAGTTAGTTAGTGGCGTGACTTGACTTTTAATGATGTTGGGTGTTGAATTACTTTGATTTGACGACCGCTATTTACTCCATCTATGCTAATATCTAACACTAGTTGTATTTCTTAAGTATTATACATTTCTGCATTTCTCAATAAGTTTATTGCATGCATATTGCGTCTTACAGACGATGACCGATGTAGTCGGGAACCCGGAGGAGGAGAGACGGGCCGAGTTTTACTTTCAACCCTGGGCTCAGGAGGCCGTCTGCCGTTATTTCTATTCAAAGGTGAAGATGTATTGAGTGACTATTGCTCAAAGTGTTTGGAAATCTCTTGTCAAGCAAAGTTCACATTAAAAATCCTTGTTTAAACCCCCGACATGTGACTGTTTTCTCAGGTTCAGCAGAGGAGACAGGAGCTGGAGCAAGCTCTTGGCATTCGAAACACATAAGTGTTCATTGCGAAAGAAGAGGACCAGAAGGTTTTTTGGGTGGCGTCTGTCCTGCTGCAGGCTCTGATCACTACAGTTATTTTACATTTTATCTTATATTGTCCTGCTGTAGCTGCCCAGGAGACCCTTTAAGAGAAATTTGTATTTTTCGTGACTCCGCTTAATGATTTTCATAACGGCGACCAAACTGACAGACTCCGAGGTTTTTGTTTGTTATAAAAAACACGAACGCTAAGTATTAGCAAATCGTCCCAAATAATTTCCCTGAGGGGTCGTTGTTTATTTTTAAAGTTTTCGCTATTGTCTTTGATATTTTATTGTTCTCATATTACGAACTTTATGAAGATTAGTCTAGTTAAGCATAGATGATGATGATGATAAAGAACTTAGTTTAGTACTTGATGAAATATTTAGATCTTGAAGTCAGTTGGCGTCCACTGGTTAAAGTTTTCTGTAAACGTTCAGTAATCGACTTTTCCATAGTGGTTTTAGTCTGACGTGTTAGCGAACAAGATTAGACGTACTACTGATCGACCCGTTTGCGTATTGATCTTTCGGTGACAGTTTAAGCTTCGTCCTAGACTGTAAAGTAGATCCACTTTAACCTTGCTGTGATATGCATATTAATACATTTGAAGAAATTACCTCTGTGGTTTAATGGTTCATTAAATTGTCGTCTTTTTTGTCGACTTGTCGGTCGTAAACTGCAATATGGAAAACCTGCTATAATCCTCGGCTGCACTGGCTTTTTATTTGCAGATGAAGAGATACACCATGGCTTCTTCCATCCAAGTAATTTAAACATTTAGAAATGATTTTAACATTCTTGCCTAGGTAGTTAACTTCTTTTGTAAGGCCATGCATTTGCTTTGACTGAAGATCCATTTTTAATGCTATGTTTTTTTTTTCTTTAATGGACCAAATGTTGCATTTTTCTGTTAGCTTTTGTGTTATAATAAAGATTATCTTGTATTGATGCTCACTTGTGTCCAGCAGGTTTGTTTTTGTGTTTTGTCAACACTTCTCGTACAATGACTTTTTAAAGTTTATTGCATTTCTTTGATTTGATATATAGCATTATTTATCTAATTTAATGTCTTTTTTGTCGCTACTGACTAACTAAAATAAAACTGTTGGCTGTTGCTATGGTTACGGTTTTAAGTGATATTTAGTTGCTCTCAAATCGCTCATCATTTGCATTAAACCTTAAACTTTCTTGCGGAGGAGTCTGCTTTTAAATAACTCTCGCGGAGCTTTGGCGTTGTCCGGCTGTCGGTTCTTGCGGTGTCGCATGGGGTCGAACAAGCCTATCGACTCAAGTGACTGCCGCCTGTTTCTATGGTTACGCATGCGCAACATTTTTGCGAAATATGTGTCATTATGAAATGGATCAAGCTATTTTAAACTTCTTTTTGTGTAAAAATTAAGCGTTCAAGTTCACTTGAACTATTTCAGCAGTTTTTTTAGGCTTATTTTTGAAAGCTTAAACTTTGAATGTCAGATGTCAAATCTCTTGTTATTCACACCTTCCAATACGGCAAAAAAATACTTATCTTTGACCTAAAATATTTTTTAAATATCTGCTAGATTCATTTTATACAAAGAAAATCTTAATTAAATATATTTCTACATTTGAAAATTTATTTTATTTTTAAGCTTTATATATTAACATCTATTTCAAAATGTATTTCGGGGCAACAAATACATTTTAAATTTTACAAAAAAACATAAAATTATGTATATATAAAATAAGTACATTTTGTATAACCTTTTTGTTTAATTGTTACTTCTTTAAACTTATTATATGTTATAACTTATATGTTTACAGGTTTGTAAAATGCAAGGTTTTTCTTCCACTTTGATTGGAAATGCTTTAAAATATATTTAAGCAATATCGCTCGAGTAGGAGTGCGATATAGCTCTATATCATCACGGCTGTGATTAGGCCAGAGGCACGAGGCCGCAGGCCGAGTGCCGGAGGCAATCACAGCCGTGATGATATAGAGCTATATCACACGACTCCGAGAGCGATATTGCTTTTATACAACAGTTCGACGGCACACGTTTGAAAAAAGAAAACTAGAAAACAACAACGGAGTTATTTTAAAAGCCTCTTTGTTTGAGAACTACTTCTTCCGCCACGGATTTGAGGGCGGCCAGAATGACAGGTAAAACTTTCGGCTGCTTTGAAGCTCATAACAACTCAATGGACGGAAAAGCCGTTACTTTATATTACAGTTTCTTGGTCACAAAGTGTAGTTTTAAGATTAGTTCAGTCGAGAATGTATATGTATTATATTTAAATCTGCAGTCGATTAGTAAAGATAGCGCCTGTTTGAACGTTTGCTTAGTGAGATTCGGTACGAATGAGAACCAAAGCATGAGCGGACATCAGTGTTCACTCGCCCCGCTGACCACCGCCCTCTCTGGGCTACATTTCTGACAGAGATACCCCGGCTCTCATGTTGGCCTTGTTTGTTTATGATCGTCAAAATGAGATCAAATCAGCAGTATTTGGTGTCATGATCAAACTATTACTTGTTTTTTAATTCATATTTAGTGTCTTTTGTGTTGTTATTGTTTTGGCGCGAGGTAAAAGTTAATAAAACTATTTGTATAACGTTACTATTGCTTTCTCATTTATTCTTAACGTGATACGAGCACTCGATTATTATTATTAAACTTTGTTCTTGTCAGTACTATATAAAACTGTTTTTTATAAGTGTCAGAGATATGTTTTTGCATGCTGCTTATAAATATACCAGTGGCGATATCTCATAACACGCTTTAATAGTCAGGTCACGATAAAGTAAATTATAAATGTCCACATTTAAAAGCTGCGGTGCTTACCTGCTGTTTCACGGTGTTTTCGCGTTCTGATAAGAAATATAGCTCCAGAAAAAAAAACGAGTGTTTATATTCCTCTTTCCAAGTGTTAATAATCCACACGATGTGCCAAGACATTTCTCCCATTAACTGTAACGTAACATCCAAGAGCGCCGATCTTTGACTAATAACTTCAGATTGGGGATTCAGACTGATTTATGAGCTAGTAAACTAATGAGATACACGGAGAGTGATTCAAACAGCGCGTCTGTGTTTTTCCATTCAGAGATGAGCCTGCTTAGGACCTCCATTCACTAGGTGGCGGAATAATACTAAAGGTGAAGCGGCTACAGTGCTGTTATCAGCACAATATCGTATGGCTCTTAGCCAATCAGATTCGAGAACCAGAAAGAACTGTTGTATAATTACTTTTAATATAAATTTCAAAACATACAAAAAAGCCAAAAGTATATTGGTGAAAAATGCATTTTTGTAAACATTTTTAAAAAAATTCCCTACATATATTTTTTATAGACCGCTTTATCAGGCGCAGCTGCGTTGTCACGTTACGCGGCTGAACCGAAGTGAACTTCCGGTCTGTATTTATTTATTATCGGTCTGGCTAAGTCACTAAACTAATCACAGAAACAAATACCTTGTGGAAATAAAATGTTTTGGTTTGCTAAACACGAGGGGAGAGGACGAGCATTCATCACAACTGTGACGAGGTTTGGCACCCAGGCAAGAATTCAAAGAACTGTACACAACTGAACACTTTACACCATAAGGTTACCTCAGTGTAATAGTTAATACACGTTAGATATTTGATAAAAAAGGTCATTTAATTTTCATTTATTTCTCTTGTTATCAGAAATAAACTACTGTATTGATTATATGTGGAAGTCTACCGAAATTGTGTTTAGTCCACAAAAGCCGTTTGGGTAGTTGTCTATATTTTGAAATATATTTAAAATGATATTTAAAAATATATATTTTTCCGTATGGGTTTATATACAAAATATATATGGGGTAAGTAAGTTTTGGTTTTGTTATGTATCTTCTTCAGCAGCGCGCGTGAGCAAGAGAAGAGACGAGCCAATGCGCGTCAGGGGGAGTGAGGCACGTTCAGGGTCTTTAAAAGCGCGTTCACAGGAGAGCCGCTCGCTCGGATCTGACAACTGCCCTTCAGACACTCAGTATGGCCGCTAAGAGAGTCTGCATTATCGGCTCCGGCAACTGGTGTGTATTATTATTATTATTATAAACTATGTTCATTTTACATCATTTCATATCGGATCATGTGTTAGTATAGTGCAAAGCGTTTGATAATGTTTGGTGAAAGATTGTGTACTGATTTTGTTAGTAGTTTATGAATGTTATTAAATGCAAAATGCTTTATTACTGCATATAGTGTTTAAATGTGTATGTGTGCATTGTTTGTCTGTATTTGCTGAGTAATGATTGATCAGGACTGCAGTCATGTTTTAGTCATAAACTTCAGTCTCTTTAGCACTGCAGTAGCAAAACTGGATTTAATTCTGGTTTATAAAGTCAGAATATGTTGCACAACTCATTTCTGCATATATTGCATGTCTGTTTGAGTCTTTATGGCTGTGTTACAATGCTTTTGTAATATTACAGATTATATACAGTAGTATACATTACAGCTGAGTCAACATGTCTGATTATGAATGTGTACATAGGTTGGTTTATGTTTGTTAAACAGAAAGAGACGGCAGTCTTATCCATAAACTTCAGTCTCTTTATAGCACTGAAGCCGAGGTGTAATGTGATATGATCTGGATTATTAATATCCATAATTAGTCCCTTGACTTCATTATAGCATTAAATATTAGATTTATTGGCTAACACTTTACAATACAGCTGTGTTTGTTAACATTAGTAAATTTGTCAAATAACAATGAGGGATATCGTTTTTGAGGATTTATTCTAGGGCTGTCACGCATACAAAATAAAAGTTTGTGTTTGCATAATATATTTGTATGTGTATTGTGTGTAATTACTATGTAAATACACACATACATGTCTACATTCAAGAAAAATGTATTTATGTATAATTTTTTTATTACACACAGTACACACATATATTATGCAAAAACGTTTATTTTGTATGCAATTAATCGAGATTAATCTTTTGATTGCCCAAATTTATTCATCTTTGTTAGTTAATGCTAATGCAATTGTTCATGCTAGTTCACTCTGCATTAACTAAAGAACAAATATAGCCTATTATTATATAAAGATTAATATACGATGTAGAAGCATTGCTCATTGTTAGTTCAGGTTAACTTATTAACTAATCTTAACATACAGCATGATCAAGTAATCATTAATTGTTGCTGTGATTTGAGAGTCCATTAAAGACACACTTTTGTAAGCCACAATTTTTGTCAGAAATATCCAAAAACCACTTGCACACAGTGTGATGTATTTAATGCAGTTGTGTACTTACATTATCCTAAAACTTCCCAAGGATTTGTAAATCCCTGTTTAAAATAATGTCTCGCCCTTTAGCTTTATATCTTAAATAATTTTTTCGTACAAATAAGTAGGGTTGCACAGATATATCGGCCAATAATCTGTATCTGCAAAATGTAAATGCAAATGTTCCCACTATCGGACACTGGTTGATTATTTATGTTTGAAAAGTTTATAGGGAGGCTATCCACTCTTCATTTCCAGGCCTGTTTGAACCTTAAGACATTAGTTAAAGGTTATTGTTTGTCTCGCTGTGGTAATCAAATAATTAAAGTCATAATAATGACAACATAATGTGCTGTGAAAGCAGTCAACCCAGTTTATTTATATAACACAGTGTACCAGACACTGATAAAGCAAGTTTTGTTGTTAGTTAAACTGTAAATACATGACAGATCTTCTCAATGTTCTGACACTGATCTCAATTCAGCCGCGATCACCTTTTTTTGTTTCCAAAGGGGCTCCGCCATTGCCAAGATAGTGGGAGCCAATGCGGCCAAATACAACACGTTTGACAACACGGTGAACATGTGGGTGTTTGAAGAGATGATCGACGGACGAAAACTCACAGAAATCATCAACACGCAACACGAGAACGTCAAATATCTGCCGGGACACAAACTACCAACTAATGTGGTAAGAATAGAGAACCAAAAATGTAAATACCAAGGTGTTAGTATCAGAAGCATACAATATAAACATCCTCTGTGTTCTTTATCAGGTAGCTGTACCAGAGCTGTTGGATGCGGTGAAGGATGCAGACATCCTCATCTTCGTCATTCCTCACCAGTTTGTGTCCAGAGTCTGTGATACCATCAAGGGTCACATCAAAGCAGACGCTGTCGGGATGTCTCTCATTAAGGTTTGCGCAGCACTGCTATAGTTATTTGTGTTTATTGTTAAGAGTTTGTATATATCTGTGTGTGTTTGTGTAAGGGTGTGGATGAAGGTCCCGATGGATTGAAACTCATCTCTGATGTCATCCGAGAAAAACTGGGCATCGTGATGACGGTACTGATGGGAGCTAATCTGGCCAATGAGGTTGCTGAAGAGAAATTTTGTGAAACCACAATCGGTCAGTGAGCACCAAATTATAGCTTCGGATAAAAGTGTCTGCTGAATGTGAATGAAATGTAAAGATAGCCAATCAAGGACACAAATGGACAAAAAAGTTTAGTTTGGGAAAGCCGTTAAAAAAAGAAACTGACGTTTTCCAAAGATATATGCAAAAATAGCCATTTTTCATATCTCAGGAACACTAGGTGGCGCTGTGATAAACTTTACATGCACCCTCAGGTCAAATACCAAGTGTTGTGTCAATACGCATAAGTTAGGCAAAGATATAGGCTAATATTTGTAGTAGATATAAGCAAAAGAGACCACTAGGTGGCGCTGTGACAAAACTGTGCATGCACCTTCACATCATGACTGTGAAGTACCAAGTTTCGTGTAAATGCGCATGAGTTCGGCGATACAGCCTTAAATTCGTTTTTGTGCATTCCACATCAAGTTCGCTAATGCAGTATATGCCAATAGATTAGCCGATCAACACAACTTCCATAACTTTTTACCCTGAGTGCCTAGATGCTACATACCAATTTTTGTGAAAATCTGACAAAACTATAAGGGAAATTCAAAAAAGTAGATTTTTCAAATATTTCAAAATGGGATTACTTGACTAAATGTTGTGTCAATGCACGCAAGTCCAGAAAAGATGTTGTTTTTGTGAGCTCTACGTAAAATTGGTTGACGCGTATACGACAACAGATTGGCCATCAACATAAATTTGTTAACATTTTGCCCTGAATTGCCTCTAGATACTGGATACCGATTTTCCCCCAAATCAGACAAATGCTCTAGGAGGAGTTCGAAAAAGTTTTTTTTCTTCCAAAATTCCAAACGGCGGATTATAGGATGCAATCAAATCGTCACGAGCCAAGAATTCATAAGAAAAAATTTTGTTTCTATGACTTATAGTTATAAGCAAAAACATAAATGAAAATTTCGACTGTGGGTGGCGCTAGAGGGTTTGACATAGAGACTTCTTGACCCCTAGTAGTAACATCTTTCTGATCTGTTAATTTGCGTTCAGGGTGTAAAAGCAAAGCTCACGGTCCGCTGCTGAAGGAACTCATGCAGACGCAAAACTTTCGTGTGACAGTGGTGGAGGAGGCAGATGTTGTTGAGATCTGTGGAGCGTTAAAGAACATTTACACCATCTATCATTCTTTAGATTCAATTTTTTTTCTCTTTATCTAGATGTTATGAATGTTTTTTTATTATGATTTGTTTGTGTTGTAGAACATTGTGGCTGTGGGCGCTGGTTTCTGTGACGGTCTGAGTTTCGGTGACAACACTAAAGCCGCTGTGATCCGTTTGGGTCTGATGGAGATGATCGCCTTCGCCCGGCTATTCTGCACGGCCACTGCGGTCTCTCCCGCCACGTTTCTGGAGAGCTGCGGCGTCGCTGACCTCATCACCACCTGCTACGGAGGACGCAACCGCAAAGTCGGAGAAGCGTTCGCTAAGACGGGAAAGGTACGCTAGGTGATCTTTTTACTTAATCTCATCTTTCAAATCCATTAACTCACAGATTAACCAGATCATTTCTGTTTGTCAGTCTATCGAGCAGCTGGAAAAGGAAATGTTAAATGGTCAGAAACTTCAAGGTCCAGCAACTGCAGCCGAAGTTCATCAGATCCTCAAGAACAAGAACCTGGTTGAGAAGTAACTATCATTGCGTTCGTCACAATATACCAAACATCAGAAAGAGCAGAAAAACTCTGATCATTTAGACATACAGTTTATCTAGTGAAGATTAGTTAGTAAAGGGTATGTAGGGCTCAGCTGTAATATTTTGGGGCCAAAGTCAATATTTTTATATTTTTTATATAAAGTCTCTCTCTCTCTCTCTCTCTCTCTCTCTCTCTCTCTCTCTCTCTCTCTCTCTCTCTCTCTCTCTTCAGGTTTCCTCTCTTCAATGCAGTTTATCAGATCTGTTTCCAGGGTCAACCAGTTAAAGAGTTTGTCACCTGTCTACAGAATCATCCAGAACACATGTAACCAACATAACCACAGGTCTCTGAACGCTGAGGCTGAACCTGATGTGGGGTCAAACCTTCATCATGCTGCCTCTTTTTCTAATGTGATTTTTAAAAAAAGCCACTACAGTCATCTGATGCACAGATCCTACCGTGACACAGCTTGAAACGGACATTACAGCTGTTTTAGTGTTGCTAACACAAAATGAAAACTTTATAAAAAAAACTTTGTCTAAATGTTGCATAGGTCTCTAAACATGTAAACTCATTTTATTTACCGTGAAGGCAACAAATGAAGTTTTATTTTTTTAACGTTTTAAGTTTGTCTTGGATTCTCACAGTGAGCGTTTTTAAACATGTTGTCTTAATGTATTCGTTTTTTACTTTAGCAGCCAACAAAGAAAGTGCCTTAAAGTTTAACCTACATACGGAGGATTGTTTTCTAGAAAACAAAGTTTCTGGAAATGTTTGTGTTTGCATTAAGTGCCATAAAACAGATCTCATTCAGTCACGATGACTTATCTGGAGTTTGTTTGTCACAAAATATTGAGTATGTTTGTTTTGTGAATCGACTGAGCACTAATCTGTGATTGAATCAGTTTGTGTGTGTGTGTGTGTGTGTGTGTGTGTGTGTGTGTGTGTGTGTGTGTGTGTGTGTGTGTGTGTGTGTGTGTGCATTAATACTATATACTTGCACATTTTGGAATCTGACCTTTACATTTGATACCCATCTCTGATGCATCGACCTTTCACCTTTAACATTTTGGGCTTGAATCTTTGACCTTTCCATGAGTGCAATTCAATACTTGTAGAGAATTTGAATGCTCACCATAACACTTACGAAAATTTACTATGGGTTTTACTACAGTAAAAAAATACATGGTTACTGTAATAAAACCAGGTAATCCCATATGGTACAAAAAATATTTCTTTGAAAAATATGTTTTAAATATATGCAAAATATATTTGTAGAAAGTAAATCTTAATGAAATATATTTTTGAATTTAAAAATGCATTTAGTTTTCACATTCATATATAAACATATATTTCAAAATGTATTTCATGGGCAACAAATACATTTCTAACAGCCATAGGGCATAAAAATATATGTTCCTGGCCAAAATATAAAAGTTTGTATGAAATTTAAGCATAAAATGTATAAGTATGTATAAAATATAAAAAGTATATAGTACAGTTAAAAATATATTTAATTTGAATCTTATGTTTAGCTACAGGTCTGTAACATACAAAGTTTTCTTCCAATGCCATGAATAGAAATGCTTTAAAATATATGCTTTATTTTTTAAATATATTTAAAAATATACAAAAAAATATATATTGGTGAAAAATACATTTTTGTAGCCATATTTATGTTTAAATATGTCATAAATATATTTCAGTACTTTTTTTGCCCATTTTTGTATATTATTTAAAAATATTTTTAAAAATATATTTTTGGCCATATGCGATCAGTGTGCCAAAAACATATTAGTTAATTTTTATAGAGGAAGCTTCATATGCTAAGGATGTTGTTATAATACATATTTGTATAAATTTGAGATCTTGATGCCTCAGATGTGTTTAGTAAAACTTTTCATTCAGTAAAGATTCAATTTCGGGTTCTTATGTACAAATGTGTTTCAAAGGGTCTTCAGGTGCTATCTTACGAAAAGTTTTTAAAATATTTATATAAAATGTAAGTTGTAGATGTAAACCAAAGTGAACTCGTGCTGTTAACACAGGATGGCGCTCGATCCACTGCTGCTTTATATATCAGTGAGATTTATCAACTCATTTATCTTCTTAAACCCTCTCAATTTTTCTTCATGTTACAGCTTTTTTGTGATGAAATGACGAAAATGTAAAAAAATCACCATTTGAGAATTTTAGGAAATTGAACGTTCATCCGGGGTTTAATTCGTCTTTGCGGCAGTCACGTGATCTGTGACGTTCAGCTGTGCGCCACCTCAACTTCCCCTGCTAGAAGAATGTGAACGGTATAAATTAAAACTAATTTCAAAACATTGTATTTTAAAGTCTCATTGCTTCAGATTAAATTGTCCATCAGTAGTTGATCTTATATTGAACATAAACGTTTCATTTTCCTCAGGTGGAGATTTCATCGTAGCCTACGCTTGTGTCAACATCTCTTATAAAGGTGATAGTTACTCTCAAACACTAAATCTTTGGTCATTTTAGGCTTTACATGTGATCTCATACAGATGTTTTTTAGATTTACATTTAAAACTGCGTTTCTTTAATATTAGTGAAAACTTAAAAATTGGTTTATTGATAACAGGCCGTTTCTCAATCGGAAGGCTGCATCCTCAGGAGGTCGCATATGCAGGCTGCATACGTCATCAAGTCTGGTTTAATAAAGTTAAGCATTACATTCACACTATATCAATTTACTATTAACTAAATATAATAGTGAACTTTATCATTGATTATATTCAGAAATAAGACATATGCAGCCTACAAATGCGACCTTTGGAGGATGCAGCCTTCATGTTGAGATTGATAAAAGTCAGATCTGATCTTGAAGAGGTCAACATGTAAATATCTAATACAATCCTAATGCCTATGTTGTTAAATATTGATCGTAATATTTCACATTCACACAGTAAGAGCTCACAGTAATATCACAACTTTTATTTGTCAAACTTTACTATCAGAATCAATGCATTCTTTTACTGTAAACCTGTTAAATATAAGCCCAAGCCAGGCAGATAAAAGCCACATACTGTTCACTTCTGACATACACACAGAGATGTATACTGTATCAACCACAACACACTCATGTTCACAAACAGAACAAAACCACATTTATTTCCACATCAGGTTTGACTTTAACCTAGAAATACTGTAAAGCTGTTCATGTGTCAGATGCATTCTAGAAATAAAACCACTATGACTCGTTGGTCGTACCCACCCACACTCTCTGATGTTTTAATCACTGACATTCTGATAATATTTTACAGTTCAATCCTTCTTTAAACTGCCTTCTATTAACATTATAACGCATATAGTAGAAATAAAAAATACAGTGCAGTATCATTCACTGCTTTGTTGTCAGAGTCTGTTAAAGTAAAAAAAATGCATGTTAGATTAATTGGATGAACGCGACATGCGTGCAAGACTTTGTTTAAGGAGGCTTACTGAATATATCAGGATATTAGCTGAGTTTTTGATCCTTTTGTTTTATTCAGGACAATGAAGAGTTACTGCAAAAAGTGCATGCAAAAGTCTCCAGTTAAAGACAGTGACATTTGTTAAATACCAATAAAATGACATTTGTGAAAATAAGGCATTTCATTGACTGACTAATTCAAGTGAAATTACACATACGAGTCTGATTATAAATGCTAATTTCCCTAAAACCACACAACTCTGGGCCAGATCCACACCAGATCTGAGCCAAAGTCAACAGCTCTAGTGTGTATCCGGTGCGGATCCGGCCCAATGTTGTCTGCTGTCTGGGTTACAAGAAAACATGTCAGACGCAGTCACAGATATGACAATAAACTGTTTAAAAATCCATACAAAAAAGTTTGATCATGTTCTTTTATTGACGTCTGCATACACCACCTCATCCTTCACTGGAGCTATCTGTACACATAAACACACAAAATACAAACATTTAATAACAATCAAATCTTCAATTCTGTGTGTTTGTAAATGTCAGAATGTTATGTATGCATGCATGCTTGTATTGAAGATCTGAGACTTTCTCTTGAGATACTGTAAACATACATTTATATCTACAATAAGTTACTGGCAAACAGCTGTCAGTACTGTAATTTCTACAGTTACAACATGTATGTGTACTAATAGGAGGTTTATTTGTCATTATAATATGAATTCAATTCTAATTGTCAAAGTTTCTGCTCTTACATTTTACCTCTTTCACACTATCAGACTATTTTCTCTTTATGCTTCTGAAGGGTCAGTTTCCTGTCTAGACAGTTTCAACAGTTTCTGTTTTAACACTCGCTTGAAAAACTTTAACCTGTTTACAGTGTACAAGTGTTTTTACACTCACAACAAACACCTCAATTTTTTTTATTTTATTCTTTCTTCTTCTGTATGTAATGCACATTTGTACTCACATTATTGCATTATTGGCACACTTATCATATGCTAAAAGATTTAAACAATTTAAATGAAAATTAATTTTGCAAACTATACTTGGTCACATAATAGAGATAAAACGGTATGATATTTTTACATCACATTTATAGTGACCAAAATCACCAGGGTTATCAATTTTATCTCGGTTTTGTGAACAATTTCTAGAAATGTTAATAAAAGTACTGATTCAAACCAAATGTAAAATTGATTGTACATCGTGCACATTTGTTTGCATAAACATTAATATTAATGTTATTTATTTTTCCACATTTGGGGTTGTGAGATAAATGTTCATCTAGTTCAGATAAAACACAAATGAATAAATCAGATTTTCATTTAAACACAGGACAAATAAGCAAGTCATCTGTCTGTGTATGTTGTGAGAAGTAAGGTGAACTTTAGGACCCAGGAGTAAAGCTATAGAAGAAACAAACAGAGCTTTAAACTTATCAGATCACATCATTTAATGGATAATGAAGTGAAAAGATGGATCTGTCTTAAGAAATACTAAGTAAACATGCGTCAGTACAACTAGATTTTACTAATAGACCCTTTTACTGTTTGTACACAATACAGATACATATATACGTTTATACAACAGTTCTTTCTGGTTCTCGAATCTGATTGGCGTGCAATATTCTACTGATAACGGCACAGTAACCGCTTCACCTTTCGTATCATTCTGCCACCTAGTGAATGGAGGTCCTCTAAACAGGCTCATGTCTGAATGGAAAAACTGCACACACAAACACGCTGTTTTTAATCACTCTCCGTGTGTCTCATTAGTTCACTAGCTCGTAAATCAGTGTGTGAATCCCAAGTTATTATTCCGTCAAAGATCAGCGCTCTTGAATGTTACGTTAAACTTAATGGAAGTTATGTCTTGTCACATCATGTGGACGATTAACACTTGGAAAGAGGAATATAAACACTCGTTTTTTTCTGGAGCAATATCTCTTCTCAGAACACGAAAACACCGTGGAACTGCAGGTAAGCACCGCAGCTTTTAAATGTGGACATTGATCATTTATTTAATCGCGACGTGACTATTAAAACATGTTATGAGATATCGCCACTGATATATTTATAAGCAGCATGCAAAAACATCTCTCTGACACTTATAAAAAACCGTTTTATATAGTACTGACAAGAACAAAGTTTAATAATAATCGAGTGCTCGTATTGCGAGTAAATGGGAAAGCAATAGTAACGTTATACAAGTATAGTTTTATTAACTTTTACCTCGCGCCAAAACAATAACAACACAAAAGACACTAAATATGAATAAAAAAACAAGTAATAGTTTCATCATGACACCAAATACTGCTAATTTGATCTCATTTTGACCATCAAAAACAAACAAGGCCAGCATGAGAGCCAGGGAATCCCTGTCAGAGATGTAGCCCAGAGAGGGCGGTGGTCAGCGGGGCGAGTGAACACTGACGTCCGCTCATGCTTTGGTTCTCATTCGTACCGAATCTCACTAAGCAAACGTTCAAACAGGCGCTAACTTTACTAAATCGACTGCAAATTTAAATATAATACATACACATTCTCGACTGAATTAATCTTAAAACTACACTTTTGTGACCAAGAAACGGTAATATAAAGTAACGGCTTTTCCGTCCATTGAGTTGTTATGAGCTTCAAAGCAGCCGAAAGTTTTACCTGTCATTCTGGCCGCCCTCAAATCCGTGGCGGAAGAAGTAGTTCTCAAACAAAGAGGCTTTTAAAATAACTCCGTTGTTGTTTTCTAGTTTTCGTTTTTCAAACGTGTGCCGTCGAACTGTTGTATAAAAGCAATATCGCTCTCGGAGTCGTGTGATATAGCTCTATATCATCACGGCTGTGATTGCCTCCTAATCACAGCCGTGATGATATAGAGCTATATCACACTCCTTCTTGAGCGATATTGCTTAAATATTAGTATATTGGTGCAACCAAACGCAACAACCAGACATTTTGATGCTGGGAAATCGTTTGAATAAACTTTCTGAGTTGCTAACACGTTAGAACCACTGGGGAATAACACCACTTCTGTTGCCAAAATGTGCACGCAGGCTATTTGATCACGTAAGCTGTAGAAGGGTCTATTGTGAATTTTTTGGGATTTAAATTCAGTCGGTGAAGCCAACACATGGGAACTGACCTGAATGAATGTGTTTGTCTCATGTTATTGCTTGAATTGGTTGATGCTGGACATGGGTTTTTCAGCCGTGACACTAGCTGTGTTTCCATTACCTTTAAATTGCACAAATTGACATTGTGAATTGAATATACGGCCAATAGAAACATGTCAATTTTGATTGGTCGAATTTTAATTTGCAATGCCAATTTGCACAATTAAAACGGTAATCGAAATGCAGCTAGTGTCGCAGTTAAACAGTAATTAAAAAAATGATGTGGTACTAACCGGTGGATATTTTTTATCACGGTTAACTATTAAACCAGTAATTGTTATATTTTTAGTAATAAATACTGTAAATCATGCAGAATAAAGACAGAGGCACAACACACATGACATAAATGATCTCACCGGTTTATGTGTTTGTCTTTTACAGAATGTTGGATCTGCGTAAACAATCTCGTCTCCACCGCTCTGAACTGTTGCTATTACAAACAACACATCAAATACTTTAAACTTGATTATAAAAGTGCTCTTATAAGTTTTATTGAGTTATGTTTTATACAGTTATATTTGCACTAGATGACACTTGCCTTCTATGTTTTTGTGTTTTCTGTAGATCCAGAAGATCAGAAAGGCAGTCACAAACATCAGAGATCCAACAACAGCACAACAGATCACAACTATATGACCTAAGGAGAGACCTGTAATGAATAATAAAAGAGTGAGTCATTACTGTAACTGAATCTGTAGGTCTGATATATACTCAAATATGTGCAGTAATAGAGAGGACATGCAGTTTACTCACCATAGACAGTAACATTGAATCTGTAAGATTTTGGCTTCTGATTGCCACTGATGCTCACTTGATAAAGTCCAGTGTGTTGAGTTGTGATGTATGTGATGGTGAGATCTCCAGTCTGATTATTTAACTGCAGTCTGTCTTTGAATCTCCCGTCAAGAACATCATCATATATTGTTGTCTTATTAGCTGCAATATTGATTTGAGCTATGACAGACTCTTTAGCGAACATCCACTCAATCACATCATCTTTCTGTATGTCAGTAACATTACAGTATAGAGTAACAGAATCTCCCTCCTTTACTGACACTAACTTCACTTCATCACCAAACACACCTGCACACACAAAGAAACATATTCAAAGTTTTAGGTTAATGTAATAAAGCTTTAATAGAAACAAACTTCTATACAGCAGCAGGGAAACTAAAATGACGCTAAAACAAATTTAAATGCAATGTCGGATATATTTTATATATTTTTTTCTTTACCCATGACATAATTAAAGTTGTAAGAGCTTTATTCAAATGACCACATCTTAATAAACAGACACTTAAAATTGTTATTATTATTAAAAACATTATTACCAACTGCTACCACAAATGATTAAAGCATGTTCATAACTTACCAACCAAGCAGGAGAGGCACAAAGACGAGAAAACAAACACGAGAAACATTTCCGTTTAGTTTCACTCAACAGCTTTAATAAGAAAGTGTTGTATTGCTCTACAGCCCTTGTGATTAACTCTACAGGATTCAGTGAGCATGCGCATAAAGCTTTGTGGTTTTGATGTTTCCTTTAGATAATAACGCTTTTCCTCTTTTCCTCCTCTTGATTCTTGAAATTACATTTAGCAGACGCTTTTATCCAAAGATTAAACAAAGCAATTTGTCACAAGGAGGCAAAATACAAGTTGCAAGTTTTCACTATTCCTGAAACAATACCTGTTGAGAGTGACAGAGAGTTAGTTTTTTTTAAGGTAGAAGAGGTGTGTCTGCAGTCAATAAGATTTGTCAAGTATTTTCGGAAGAGATGAGTTTTTAATCGAGTTTTGAATGTTGCAGCAGTGGCGGAACTAGAATTTTTTTAATGGGGTGGCCAGGGGGTGGCCAAAGCTACTTTAGGGGGTCCATAGTCCACAAAAGAAAATGACATGTAACCATGTATCAAGAAAGCATAAATGAATCTTTTGATCGCATTAGATGTAAACAATAAGGGTGAATTTTAAATCTTTCTACTGTATTTCTTACATCTTTACTGTCTGTTAAAGGGATTCACCCATAAATGAAAATTCTGTCATCATTTACTCACCCCTATGTTGTTCTAAACCTGTATTTTATTTTAATAAACACAAAAGAAGATATTTTGATAAATGATGGTAAGCACACAATTAATGGTATATCCATTGAATTCCATTATGTTGTTTTTATTCCTACTATGGAAGTCAATGGTTACAGCTGTGTGCATACCATCATTTATCAAAATATCTTCTTTTGTGTTCATCAGAAAAGAGAAATTCGTACAGGTTTAGAACAACATAAGGATGTAAAATGATGACAGAATTTTCATTTTGTGAACTATCCCTTTAATGAAGCAAAAGATCAGGAAATCTAAACTCCATGATAAACCTTAAACTTACTTCAAATAGCACAACACAAAGGATGTTTCGATTAATCGTTATTTACGAAGATACAGAAGATGCAAAGGTTTTCTTTTTTCTTTTGATATTTACTTAACTTTAATGACAGAGTGACTTCAACAGGTTAGGCTAAGACTGAATGCACCAATCAAATGTTTATTCTTTTAAGACGTACAGTAACCAAATGTTTAGTATGAAAATCACCAAGACAGCTATTTTGACATATGAGCATTTGTCCGTTTAATAAGCCAAAAAGACGCGAATATGAAGTCGTTTAAGCTCTGGCTGTGCACGCGCACTATCGGATATGCGCGTCGCGCTTTCAAGTTCAATGTGGCAATCCAGCCGAATTAACAATTATACAGTAGCATAAAGATCACGTCAAGAATGAAAACATGGTGCTGGGTTTTGTTGTAAAAAAAATTGGCAATCTTAGACTTTATTCAGTCCACAAGACACACTTCCAGCATATACGGTGAAAATAAATCATGTAGTATTAGCAAAATGCACGACTTCACTTACATCATTTTAAAGATTCCAATCATGTTGACATGACATGTATCTTCTGATGGTATGAAAAGTATTCGTTAAGTTACAGTAATTTTTCTGACGCGTTTTTGAAAAGACGTCACTGATGGAGAGATAACAGAACGCGCATTATGTATATTTTCTTCATTTTGTGAAAAGCACAACATTCAGTTTTATAGACACACAAAAAAATGACACTTGAACGTTTTAAATTATGTATAAATCATATCTGTATGTCCAAAATCAGCAGAGTAATCCAAGTCTCTTTGCGCAGTGATTGAAAAATAAAGAGTTTGCGCCGCGACCGCAGGGAGGGTTAATATTCATAATGTTTGTTTTTAACAATGTACTGCGCTGCCGCACGTCGAAAATAAACACAGCGATTAAGTGAAAGTCGCGCATTAAATTTGGGGTGGCACACGGGGTGGCCAGTGACATGTCACGGGTGTCCAGTGCCACCCTGGACACCCCTCTGGCTCCGCCACTGTGTTGCAGAGATGTGGCTGACCGGATTGCAATACGAAGGTTATTCCACCAGCAGGGAGAAGTGAAGAAAAATGAGCGGTAACGTGATTTAGTGCCACGTTAAAGTTCCAGTGAAAGTTCTGTGAGAAGAAGTGAATTATACCTGACAAAAGCTTTAATCAGTAGCCAGTGGAGAGAGATGAAGAGCGGTGTTACATGAGCACTTTTGGACTCTTGGAAGATGAGTCTGGCTGCTGCGTTCTGAACCAGTTTGAGTGGTTTGATGCTCTGTGCAAGGAAGGCCAGCAAGGAGACCACTGCATTAGTCCAGCTTGGAGATTACAAGGGCCAGAATCAGAAGTTGTGCAGCATGCTCTGTACAGTAAGATATGGCTGTATCTTCCTGATATTGTATAACTGCATGATCGCGCTTGTCTTTGCAGAGAAGTACAGGTCGTCGTCAAAGACTCAACTGAGGTTTCTGGCAGTATTGGAAGGAGTAAGCGTTGTGTTGCCAGGTTAAATGGATTGGTCGTTCTGTATCTTGGGTTGTGCTAGAAATACAAGCAGCTTTGTCTTAGCTAGGTTCTGCTAGATTTAGTGTTTCTACATCCAAGCTGAGATATTGTGCTAAGCAAGCAGGCTGTAATGTTTGCTGCTTTGGTGGTATCGTCTGGGACAATTAAGAAGAAGATCTGGGTGTCATCAGCTTAGCAGTGGTAGATGAAGCCAGGTGCCTGTATGATTGGTTCTAAGGATGTTGTGTAGATGGAGAAAAGTAGCGGACCAAGCACTGATCCCTGAGGGACCCCAGTGACCATTTGCTGAGCTGTGGACAGTGTGCTTCTCCATGACAAACTGAACAATCTGTCAGAGAGCTAAGATTTGAACCTTGTCTGTAGAAAAAGTTAAAAGTGTGTATCTGTTAAAATGAGTAGGTCCCTCTCTACCGGTCAGATCATTTTTGATTTACTGGCATGTCATTGAGGGCGGAGTTTATAAAGAGATGAAGTTTCATGAACAGCGTTGTCTCTTCACAACTTTAGACAGTTGTTAGATTGTCTCTCTAAAGCTGTGAAGTGAAATTATTTTAGACTCCTGAACTGTTTAGGAAAATGTTTGTTTTCTTATCTTTTAGCTTCTGCTGTTTGGTTGGTAAGTTTTCTAACCTTAAATAGTTTTACAAGATGCCTTCATACAAGGAGGTGTTTTTTTTACAATTATGTTGTTAAACTAACTCTGTTATCAATAAAGTTTCAGACTTATCAGCATTTCTGATTGATCATTCAGAATTTTTTTTTTTTAAATTGTCTTAAGCTCAGATTCTGAAGTGGGAAGCTGTGTTAATTATGAGATCTCAATTTTTAACATCTGTTTTTTCTCGCTATGTTGTTTTTGTTTGATGCTTTTTGTAATATTTGTTTTCCGTCTAATAGGTTTCTGTTAATGCAATATAATAACTTAAATTTACTGAAAATTTGTATTTGTGAATCTGTCTCTGTGTGTGCAGGTGTGTTTGGTGATGAAGTGAAGTCAGTGTCAGTGATGGAGGGAGATTCTGTTACTCTATACACTAATATTACTGAAATACAGACAGAAGATGTAATCGAGTGGATGTTTAGACGTAATGAGACTCTTATAGCTCGAATCAATAAAGCAGCTAATAAGACAACAATATATGATGATGTTCTTGATGGGAGATTCAGAGACAGACTGCAGTTAAATAATCAGACTGGAGATCTCATCATCACAAACTTTACAACTCAACACACTGGACTTTATCAAATGATCATCAGCGGCACACAGAAGACCTCATACACATTCAATGTTACTGTGTATGGTGAGTAAAGATTTAATATTCGCCAATGTGTAATACAGTTTAATTCAGTCTCATTATCATTGTTTAGTGTAGGCTATACTACACAACCTAACCAAACATCTAATACAATATAAGGAAATATTTGCAATTCTATTGTCACTTGCATGTGAGATTTTTTGTCAGACACTATTGCTGCCAAACCTTTAAAACTTCTGATTTATTCTCAGCATTCTGTTTCTGCTGTTGTTATGGTCTTGAAGCTGTGATCCGATTGGTTCTCTCTGCTTTGGTGGGTGTGGCTACTGTTGGTGTAATGGTTTATGACATCACATCTAAAAAAGATCAGATTTCACCATCAGACAGTCACTGATGAATTGTACATTTTCACAATATGTTTTTAATGATATACTGGAATTCTAGTTAGATTCCTAATCCAACATTTTCATCAGACCTTTTTATACAATTTTGCCTGAATTGAACTGTTTATGTGAAACCTTAAAAATACATCTGTGAAATAGAAAACCATACATATTGATGCCCAAATTGAACACCACCATCTAGTGTTTTGACTGTGTACTTGCAAAGTGATACAAAAAGCAGTCCAGAGGCCACCAAGAGCTAAGTGTAGGTACAGTAGACAGACCTTTTTTTTTGTTTGCATTTTATGTACATTTAAAATGTGTACAGACTGAATTTACCACTAATGTGTAAACTAAGGTCTTAAAAATTCTGAAATTAAAATGTAAAACTGAAAAAAAAACAAAGCCTTTCTGTTGTTCTCCATGCAAAACAAGTGACAACCTTATCCTTAAAACTTGTACACTGTTGTTTGCAGAAAATCACTTTGTTACTTTCGTCCTGCGTACTTTTGCCCCAGTTCTCCCCTACTTTCCTGACAATAAGAAGACAATATATATATATATATATATATATATATATATATATATATATATATATATATATATATATATATATATATATGAAACCCTTGACAGAGCTGACAAATATTGCGTTATTTTGTTGCGTTATTTTGGGTTCTTGTGTGGTTCGATTTCTTTTTGACATGTGAAAGCAATGAGGTCCCGGTCCGCTTTGTGTGTGGTTTTGAAATGTATTAAAGAAATAAAAGTCAAAATGTACACTAATGTAAATATAATTTTTTTTGAGAAATGCAAAATGGATCCCAAGTTGTCTTTCATTCTGGATGGCAAGGGCAGTGACTGTAACATTGAGCAAATTTTACAGGATTAAACACGTATTTATTTTTGTAAAACATTAACAAAATAACACAAAGAATTGCCTTCTTAGCCACCGTAGTTGCAACTCTTGCATCATTAGAACAGGGTGTTCAACGCATCACCATTTCTGTTTAAAAAACATTGATAAAGCCCTGCTGCTTGAATTCATCAATCGAGAACTGATTGGATCGTTTGAAGTTAAGTCATGTTTCTATTTGCAGATTATGAGGGCACACATTTTTTTAAAAAACAATAAAGTCATTTGTAAAAAGAAAAAACACAATATTAATTAAAAATAAATAAATTTAAAGCCACAACACTATCGTTGTCGTCTTGCTTGCAAAATCTAAAATGCTTCCATACCTCTTACTTTTTATGTGAAGGTGGCATCAACGTCGATGAAGCACCTGAAACCACCATTTTAAGCACTAAATGAATGAATGACAGGCTCCTTGGTAACATCGTGTAAGGCAGAAAAAAAAAGTGTGACATCTAGTGAAGAAGACTAGTAATTTGATTAACGTTCAATGTTTGCAGAAAAAATATGAAAAAAAAATCGATTCTGATCTTTGAGAATCGATTCTAAATCGACCATGTAAAAAAACAACGATTAATCGAAAAAATCGATTTTTTGCCCAGCCCTAATAACCACCCCAAGATGCCAACCTTTATGCACCCCCGAACACCCATCTCCCCCGGTAAATCTCACTCCAAGGTGAACTAAAAAGTTGGCAGCCCTGGACAGATTCTGCATTACACCGACCGGTCATCTCACATTGACACCAGTTAGTCTCCATCAGTATAAAAGTCTTTTGTGTGTTTTATTTTTTTAAATGGTTATGTGGTCCCAGCTAGAAATAAGAAGTTCCAAGAACGTTCCCTGAAAGTTCCCGAATGCTCCCAAAAACACTCCGCCAACGCCAAAAGCGGCCAGCCTTTCCCAAGTTCTAGGAACGTTTCTGTTGTCTGAACGTTAGAGTAATGTTACATTTTACCATTTTAAACGTTATGACAATGTCATGTTTTAATGTTCACACAATGTTTAAAACAACAACTGTTTATTATATTGACTTGTTTAAATGTTATGTAAATGATAGAGAAACATTGCATTTTATTATTTTATAAAACATTACTTCTGTATGCAGTAAATACATTGCTGTAGAAAACTCAATTCACTTACTAGGTTTAGATGTTGATGTTTGTTTCATTTTAAGTCACCCTTATTGTGATTAGTGTTTGTTTTAGTTGGGCTCTTGACACTTGACTTTTTGCTTGCTATTTTTTTTCCTGGTTGTGTTAACTTTGTGTTAATGCACCACATTTGTTATGAACATGCCAAGTTACTAGTGTTATTCTGTGGTTGTTGGTACATAATGGTAAATATCATCACCTAATTCATTTACTAATCAAAACTTTATTTTCTGTCAATAATGTAAATGGGATCCAGCACTTTCACAGCGGTTTGTCGTTGGGGAGTTTTAGAAACTTTGGACGAGGGATGTCTGCTGTGTAGCTGGGATGCACAGGCATCAGGGGTCGGACTGTGGGTCTCAATCATGGTGACAATTAAATGAAAAACTTCATGCTGCAATGCATGCTGGGTATTAACAAATTACAAACCTCATTCAGGACTCCCAGCATGCACTGCGGCATGGATAAATAAGGATTTTTTTAACAATTTTGATTGTCACCATGGTTGAGATTCATAGTCTGATTCTTGATGTTTGGGCATCCCAACTACACAGCGGATATTTTTTGTCCAAAGTTTCTAAAACTCCTTAATGACAAACTGCTGGGAAAGTGCTGGATCTAATATACAATATTGGCAGAAGGTGGACTTTTGATTGGTGAATGAACTGGGTGATGATCTTTGCCATTGTGTGCCAACGGCCACAGAAATACACTAGTGACTTTTCGTGGCAAGTGTGGTGCATTAACACAAAGTTAACACAACCAGGAAAAAACTAGTAGGCAAAAAGTCAAGTGTCAAAAGACCAACTAAAACAAACACTAATCACAATAAGGGTGACTTAAAATGAAACATCAACATCTAAACCTAGTAAGTGAATTGAGTTTTCTACAGCAATATATTTACTGAACATTCAGAAATAATGTTTTATAAAATAATAAAATGCAATGTTTCTCTATCATTTACATAACAATTAAACAAGTCAATATAATAAACTGCTGTTGTTTTAAACATTGTTTGAACATTAAAACATGACATTGTCATAACGTTTAAAAATGGTAAAATGTAACATTACTCTAACGTTCAGACAACAGAAAAGTTCCTAGAACTTAAAAAAAACTAGCCGCTTTTAACGTTGGCAGAATGTTTTTGGGAACATTCGGGAACTTTCAGGGAACGTTCTTAGAACTTTTTATTTCTAGCTGGGGTGTCTGTTACTGACTGGCATTCAGAGATCAGATGAACACTTGAAAAACTTGATCTGATAATCTTTATCAACTCAACATCAACATGAAGACAATCTTTTTACTCTTCATCATCACTATTCATCAACGGTAAGCTGATTTATCATAATTTCTGCAACACTTTTGGTTGTGCATTACTTAGAAAGTATATTTAAAAAGTGTGTGCTTTAGAAATAAAACACATGACCTATTGTGTTGTTATCATCTTCAAAAATGTTTTCAGTTCTCATATTAAATATTTTTCTGTTAGATTTCTTTCAAAGTCACATGAAGTTTATTAGTCAGGAGGACTCATGATATCTCTTTACTGACTGTTAGATTTAATCCAACTCTTTCTGTTTGTGTGTTCAGGTGTGTTTGGTGATGAAGTGAAGTCAGTGTCAGTGACTACGTTTACATGCTGTCAATATTCGGGTTATGGTCGAGTTAAGGTCGGGTTTCGGGTTTCTGAAACATTCGGAATAACCCGTTTACATGCGTGAGCAGAGAGAGTTACCCCTGTATACATGGAATTGGCAATATCCTGATGTAAACTGTGATTAAAAGGTAAATGCTGTGATTTTGCGTGGCTCACTAGTGCGCTTTGCGGTTTTACTGCCTTCATTTACTAAAATAAAGGTATTATTTAAATCCAGAACAAGCTGCACCGATGTAGAAGCAGGGTAGGCTAAGTTGCATGTCTTTCCTTTTTTTGATAAAAAGATTAACACGCTATATACTAGCCTTCAGCTAAATATATTTTTGAAAAAAAAATTAATTGAAGAACAATTTTCTAACAAGAAGGTATTTAAGTGCAAATTTACAGAGCATCTGTAAATAGAGAACACAACCACGTCTTAAAGAAATTTAAATTAGACAGTATTTATGCACCTATAAATGTACAAAACGAATGCAATAGCTTACAGAAGGCAATGAATATTTATTTATGGCATTTTCAATAATATATTAGTAGATAAATTGACATATATAAAGTATGAAAACGAATAAATCATTATTTTGGCTAAATTAAGCTGGAAAGATAATTTTTATAATTGTCATCCTTTCAGAACAAGCTTTTATGCTATCTATAATAACTTACATTATATCCTGAGTGTTACTTGGCCGAAAATATGTAGAAATACATGCAAGTAAAAAAGTACAGAACAAAAATGTTTAGCTCACGCGGATAGAACGAAAAGCCGTTAATTAAGCGGACTGAGGACGTGCAGAAACAGTCGAGTCGGCAGATGATCATCAATGTTTAATGTTTCGCGCAGGTACTGTTGATGGTAAACTTTCATGTCTAAATGTCAGGTAAGAGTCAAGTATTCAGTCAGATAATAATACAGCCGCATTATTATTGCAACATCCTAATCCACAGAGCGGACGCTGCATACAAAGAAAAAACCTAAGGTTTTTATTTTAAGTGGTTTTAATGCTGGTAAGCAATCAGTTATATTATGCCGCTTTGTATTTGTGTGGATCAGTTAAATTAAAGTAATTTTAATCTTAGAAACCGCATCTATGCAGACGACGCTATGCAGTTATTCTGTCATCTTTCACTTTTTTCACACATTCACTGTATTTAACGAAATATGAATAGCATAGTATTACATTTTGATTTCAAATTCACAAAAAAAACCCAAGTTACTCTCATAACTATTGACAATCTATTTGAACTTTATTATACATGTATGATGTGAAAAACAATAGCAATATATTAATTTAACGTGCAAAGCGCGGTTGTTGCAATTGGTTTCCTCCTCGCTCTAAAAGTGTATATAAGAAGTTCCTCTACTCAAAAGACCAAGATTCCTTGCGAATAGAACATGCGCAGAACACAAATCAATGTTCCTTTTGGTGGGAATATCCCGATGCGCGTTTACATGACCAAAATTTCGGGCTAGAAAAGAGGTAACCCAGGGGTAATATTCGGGATTTTAAAAACAGGAATATGAGCATATTCGGGTTTTTGCCGGTGTTTACATGGACGTGCGCGACCGGGTTATTGCTAATATTCCGGATTTGAAAGGGTTATTGGCTGCATGTAAACGCAGTCAGTGATGAAGGGAGATTCTCTTACTCTACACACTGATGTTGACATACAGACAGTTGATTTAATGGATTGGAGGTTTGGTGATAAAGAGGATCGCATAGCTCAAATAAATGTTGAGGCCAATATATTTTCAGTAGCTGATGGGAGATTCAGGGACAGACTGAAGCTGAACACTCAGACTGGGGATCTCACCATCACAAACATCATAACTCAACACATTGGACTTCAACTAGAGAACCGCATTGGTGGGAAGTTGTAAAAAGGACGTTCAGTGTTAGTGAGTATCTCAAGCTTATTAATTATCAATACAAACTATTGTATCAAAATTAGTTTTTTTTATTTTTCTATTCTTATTTTTCTGCTGCAATTGCGTCTGGGAGTCCATAGAACTGTATGTAGAAAGTTATGAAATTTGGCACACTGATAGATGACTGTCCAAGTAGTTACCACACCAAATTTAGAGTCTTTATCACAAACCCTTTAGCACCACCAACAATTTAAATTTCAATCACGTTTTTGCTTACACTGTAAAAAGTAAAAATATACTTCAAAGTAAAAAAAATACTTCAATTTGTAAGACCTAAAAATTTAAGTTTTTTTTCAACATAAATTTTTACCTAAAGTGGAACAAAATTTTTGGGTCTTACCAACTGAAGTAATAAAAAATTACTTCAGTTGGTAAGACCCAAAAATTTTCCAGCCATAGTCCACGACCTTCAAGTCCAAAAAAAGTGCGTCCATCCTTCACAAATTAAATCCAAACGGCTCCAGGATGATAAACAAAGGTCTTCTGAGGGTAATCCGTGCGGTGTTGTTGTAGAAATATCCATATTTAAAATTGTATTAACGTAATTAAATAGCTTCCGGTAGCGCCGCCATCTTAGACTCAGGAGAGAGTATTAGCGTAGTGTACGCACTTTTCTTAGTGACGTATGACAAATTCGGAGGGCGGGGGACAGAGCAGCAGCAGAGAACCCGCTGTATGCTGCGGAAGCGCTCATCCTGAATGCGGATGACTCTAAGATGGCGGCGCTACCGGAAGGTATTTAATTACGTTAATAACATTTTAAATATGGATATTTCTACAACAACACCGCACGGATTTCCCTCAGAAGACCTTTGTTTATCATCCTGGAGCCGTTTGGATTTAATTTGTGAAGGATGGACGCACTTTTTTTGGACTTGAAGGTCGTGGACTATTGCTGGACCCCGTAACATTACATTTAATCAACAGAAAGATCTAAAATATTTTCTAAAATATCCGAAAATGTGTTTGTCTGAAAAACGATGGACATATGCAACTTGGACAGCTTGGGGGTGAGTAAATAATGGGTTTAATATAGTTTTTGGCCGAACTATCCCTTTAAAATCATATGGTAAACGTGAGTCTCCGTGCCTCTGCGCCCAGCCGCAATTCTTCTGGCATCTCTCCTCCTTCACTGCATTTTTCTTCTCTTCTGTTACTTGGAATTGGGTCTCAAGCCCGACCAAGATTCGGGCTGCCTTCAACAGCAAGCCAAGTTCGTTTAGGTTCCATTAAGACTAAATGGGCAGGCAAACTAGTAAAAATAATGAAAGTAAAAAACAATCCGCCAAAATATGGTTTTACACGTCTATAGAAAATATACTATAGCCTAAATAAAGCAATTATTCATTTTCCTAATACATGGTTGTTATCTTTACTTCCGTTTAAAATGGACATTTCGAAAAGGAGGATTTTCAGCACGTTTGAACAGCAACTCAGCGACCCCCCCCCAATGTCACCCCACCCGGTCCGCAATTTTTTTTATATCTGAAACCGGTCCGTGGTGAAAAAAAGGTTGGGGACCCCTGATCTAGAGACACTCCAGACAAAAATGTTATCAAAAGCTTTTTGATAGTCCAATCCGTTCTCGTATAACGCATCAACGAATTTAATGGCGAGCACGCCAAATTTGATTTTGGTGTATAGACAGTTTTAGCAGCTACAACAAAAACAAACGGCTTTTGTGAAACGTAACTTCCAGTAGACTTCCACAGAGAATCAATAACAACAGAGTCTCTCTAGAGTAGATTATTTTTGATATAAATAACCAGTAAATTACCTTAGTTTAATTAACCACTGACCCAGTGCTTTAAGTGGCCCAAAAGAGGTGCCGGTACTCTATTTTTTTTTGCTGACTCGACTCCTATATTGAAGGGGTTTTATATTTAGCAGTCAACAGACGACCTTGTAAAACATAATTAATCCTTTTATAAATTTGTGGATTTGCTTGAGCTAGAAATAGCTACTGAACATAAATAAAATGTGCAAAAGGATTTTGAAAAAATACCATTAGAAAGAGCTACTGTAGAAAGAGTTTTTGAACATAAATAAAATGTGCAAAAGGTAGATATGCGAGTAAAATTGTCAGCATGGTTAAATGCTAAAACTAGTGGTTCAGATAGAAAAAGCTTGAAAAAAAACATTAAAATGACACCAAGACCATGTCTATGGGGTCAAGAATAACAAAATACTGGCCATTTGAAACTCTAAAGTCATTTATTTTGTCCCATTGTTTTCCATTTTGCGGGTGGTAGAACTACTGTGCACGTCGTTCAAATTCATTGAAATTTCGTTTACTTTTAGTTTAGCAATTAAACTAAATGTATATTACAATTTCAAGAATGTTTTCTGCACATCGCCTGAGGAAATCCGAAGTTGCGTCGAGGGGAACCAAACTGAAAGCTGCGACAGCGGAGATTATCACGTACCTACAAGGCTTGCGTCTGACCTGCAGCTATCATTCTGGCTTGGTGGGATGTCAGCGAGTCCTCTGATTCTGACCTTGTTCTTTTACTACTCAGAGTCTAAAACAAGGAGGGCATATTACGTGTTCATTGTATTTTCATTTTAACCGAGCAGCTATGGTTGAGCGTTTCACACACAAACACACACCTCTCCAGTAGTGATGGGTCGTTCGCGAACGAGCGGCTCAAAGAGCTGATTCTTTGTAGCGAACGAGCAGAGCCGAATCTTCAGACGCAGGCAGGGGAGCCGGCTCTTCTAAGGGAGCCGAGCCAGAAGAGCCGAATCTATGAAAAGAGCCGGACTGCCATCACTAAAATGTAGAGCCAGAGCTTGAGCCGAAAGAGCCGAATCAATGGAAAGAGCCGGACTGCCCATCACTACTCTCCAGAGCACGTTGACACTGTCTGAACAAGGACGCATGCGCTTTTAACTTGTAAACGCAAAGGTGTATGGGTAATGTAGTCTCTGCTCTCGGTGGAACGAATTAGGAAGCGTACATTAAGGGCGCTCTGAAAAGCGGCAGCGCAGCCAAATGATTAAATTAAACCTCTGATTTTTAAACAGATGAGCGTTCCGGTACGCTAAAAGCACGTTCTGGGCGCACGTAGAGGTGGTGGTACGCTCAAGAGCTATTTTTAGAAGTGGCGATACTGAGTACCGGGGCGTTCCGGCCCACTTAAAGCACTGCACTGACCTAACATTGCTGTGTAAAATTAATGTCTACAATGTTAGCTACAAATCCTTAAATTCTTACCTGACCGTCACCTCTCTTCACACTGTGGTGCTCCATGCTCAGTCCTTGATTAACACAATGTAGTGCCCTAGGGTAACCACATTGAAGTGGTATTGAAGTATTGTTTGAATCACATAATTTGTTTAAATAAAGCAAAAAATACTGTATTATACCTTTTAGTGAGGGGCGACCTCCCAGCTAGAAATAAAAAGTTCTAAGAACGTTCCCTGAAAGTTCCCGAATGTTCCCAAAAACATTCTGCCAACGTTAAAAGCGGCTAGTTTTTTTAAGTTCTAGGAACGTTTCTGTTGTCTGAACGTTAGAGTAATGTTACATTTTACCATTTTTAAACGTTATGACAATGTCATGTTTTAATGTTCACACAATGTTTAAAACAACAACTGTTTATTATATTGACTTGTTTAATTGTTATGTAAATTATAGAGAAACATTGCATTTTATTATTTTATAAAACATTATTTCTGTATGCAGTAAATATATTGCTGTAGAAAACTCAATTCACTTACTAGGTATAGATGTTGATGTTTCATTTTAAGTCACCCTTATTGTGATTCGTGTTTGTTTTAGTTGGTCTCTTGACACTTGACTTTTTGCCTACTAGTTTTTTCCTGGTTGTGTTAACTTTGTGGTAATGCACTTAAAAAAAAAAAAAAATCTTGTTAAAATGGTGTTTTGTCCATTCCGCATCCAAGTAAGGTAACTAAAAATAAAAATAAAATAAAAAAAGTAATCCCCTCTAGCCTTTCTGCCTAGCATTTTAAATGCTTGTTGATCGACGCTGATAGAAAGAGAGACACTTTGCATACATTGCGAGTTACTTTTACTTTTAGAGTTACTTTTAAGACAACAGCAAGGTGTTTACAGTGAGCGCAGAATGTGGGGGTGTTTGACAGTCAGAGGTGGGTAATCCATGTGCCATGCGCAAAAGTCCTCTCAAGTACCTTGTTCCAACAACCTGGATTTGCTAATTAGCACAGTTTTCAACAGGATGTGACCTCCTGACTCATTGGTGTTTTAAGCCCTCAACGAAGCCCTCAAGGAAGCGCTGCCTGGGAGGCGCTCCACGCCCCCGAGCGTTTCGGCCGGTCACAGCACTGGTGCTAGATATCTAGCCTTCCGCCAGCTTCTGGCAGTTTGAGCTCACCGTTGGTCAGGTGAGTAGCGCAGATGTGGTAAGATAGGAATGTGACTGTATTTGAATTCAACTCGAAATTTTTCGAGCGTTTAAGTGATGTGTTTCAGCGTTTTCACGTGTCCACAATTTTCACTATTTTTTTTCTTTTTTCAAACCCTTGGGATTGGTGTTAGATTTGTGGTTTTTGTCTGATTTTGAAATGGTTTTCACGTGAGGATCAAGTTGGGTTTGGCATAAATGCGGATGTCATGTTTAGCATTGGTTCATATTTTTATTTGTCAGAATTTTAAACTGTTTTCGCTAGGGGTTAGAGTTGGGTTAGGATGTCATTTTATGTAACAGAAGGTTGTGTTAACCCCAATCCCAAGCAACAATGGTAAGAAAATAGGAAAAACTGTTGACTAACCAATACGTGAAACTGGCACGAAAAAGAAACTCGTGCCACAGACACGTGGAAACATGTCACTTGGATGCTCGAAGCATTTTGAGCTAAATTCAAATTCAGTCACATCCTATCTTACCATAACTGCGCTACTCACCCGACCAACGGTGAGCCCAAACCGCCAGAAGCTGGCGGAAGGCCCGACATCCAGCACCAGTGCTGTGATTAACTGAAACACTCGGGGCACGGGGAGTGCCTTGAAGGCTTTGTTGAGGGCTTAAAACACCAGCGAGCCAGGAGGTCACCTCCTGCTGAAAAACCGTGCCAATCAGCAAATCCAGGCGACCGGAACAAAACACTGGAGAGGACCCCCACTCATGGCACATGGAACTACCCACCTCTGACTCTCATTCACTTGATATGCTGTTTGGCATGAGGCTGTGGTTTGTTGTTGCTCCTTTCAACCAAACATTCAGCAATCGCCACGAGTTGTTGCAACCGCGAACAGCACAATATGTCCTGGAGCCGTGTCGGCATGTAACACCATCCATAGTTTACTTTTTCTGCACGCTAACCAAAGACAGTAAAAGATGCTAACTCGCTAACCGGAAGTGCTTGGCAGACACAACAGGAAGTTGTTGGCAGAGTGAAAGGCTAATGGCGGCCCGCCTATTTCACCTGGGAAACTTGTCCATAGAAAGCGGCAGCATTGCTTACACTTTTGAGCTAAAAACAGACAGATTTCACGCAAAATAGTCAGAAATGACATGCATTATGAACGTCAGACTTATAATCATTTTCGTTCCGTCTCGTTTCGTCAACGAAAACTCGAAAGCGTCTCGTCATGTTTTCGTCACCTTAGAGACATTTTTAGCTAGTCATCGTCGCGTTAGCGTCATAAAAAATATGTGCGTCAACGAAATCATTTCGTTATCGTCATCGTTGACGAAAACAACACTGGTTCATTCTTTGTTCATTTTCTGTGTGCAACATTGTGTGCATGTTTTTTTAACGTTTCCATTCTGAATAAACAAACAGCACAGTTTACATGCTTCGTCCTTGTTGCATTAGTTAATTAAGATAATTCTGAACAGATTTCTGTAGTTTAAATAACTCTGAATTGTAGTTGAGAACGTCACGGCGCACTATTAAAACATTGTCGGGTTCAAATTGGGCTCAGGCTCATAATTACAGTTAAAGCTGTAGTCTACGATGTTGAAAATCGGTCTAGAAAGCCTGAGACGGTTAGTAAGTTTTAAAAAACTCATCCCGCCCCTCTGTGCTACCTGATCCCTCCCACCGGGAAACCACTGAACAACGTCACTCATTCAACGTCACTCATTGATCACTGGTAGTAAACATCAGAACAGAGATTTACCGAGCAGTAAACACATAAAGCCTTGAAGGAACGAACAATTACAATTATGATTGTAATTGACGTTATTTACTTTCACAACAACGTTTGGCATACGTTTCCCCTCATGAGCTTCAAGAAATGACTTTATAAATATAATTACTTTGACCCGTGATACGCGATGCTAAACGGCTAACATTCCAATGCCGACCGGCAGCATGGACATGTTGTCAGACTGATAATATCATATTTATGCAACACCTCACACAATCTTTGTAAATATAATTATTTTGACCCGTGATACGTGATGGTAAACGGCTAACATTCCGATGCCGACCGGCAGCATCAGCATGTCAGATTATAATACTATTTATGTAACACCTCACACAATCTTTGTAAATATAATTATTTTGACCCGTGATACGCGATGCTAAACGGCTAACATTTCGATGCCGACCGGCAGCATCATGTAGTCAGATTATAATACTATTTATGTAACACCTCACACAATCTTAGTAAATATAATTACTTTGACCCGTGATACGCGATGCTAAACGGCTAACATTCCGATGCCGAACGACAGCATGTACTCATAAAAAGATATTTATGTAACACCTCACACAATAAAAGTATAAATAAGTGCGTACCTGTTCAACAAAAAGTCTGCCGTGTCGGCGTCGGTTTTCAGCCCCAAATCTCCCTGAAGCTTCAACGGTCAATGGCGGACCATATATTGATTCTACTTAGAGTCCGGCGTTTTTCTCATTTTTTTAACCTCTGCTCTTTCTTCAACAGACTTCCTTTTTCTTCCAACCTTTACTGTAGGGACAAGCAGGGGCTGCTTGCTGCTGTCGTTTAGTTTTTTTTCCATTAGTGAGAAGTTGCTGCTTCGCTACCCACTGAGCAATGCGTCTTAAAAAGACGTCATTTCGACGTCCCATGAGGAGCCAGAATGAAAGTTTTTATGACGTCTTTTTATGACGTGTTCTGAACATCCAAGATTGATGTCAAGGGGACCTCCACGCAAATTAAAACTATTTAAAATGTGGCCATTTTAGACATCAGATGTGTATATATAATCTTTATATATGAATAAATGTTCAAAAATATTGCTTATAGATAATTCCCAAATATTCCAGTTCCACCTTAACTATCATGTCTGCAATCTCTCTCTCTCTCTCTCTCTCTCTCTCTCTCTCTCTTTCTCTCTCTCTTGCGCTCTCTCTCTCTTTCTTACTCTCTCTCTCTCGCGCTCTCTCGTTCAATAATTGAAGTGAAGTGACGTGAACTTCACTCTTCCTCCCACGCTTGCTCTCGCTGAATAATTGTTAAATGTACATTCTCTAAAACAATGTCATCACCATTACAAAAAGTTGTTTTAACAAAGCATTGTTTTGAAGTAGGCCCATACTGACTAAACAAACCAAATTCATTTTATTTTTTGTCATTTCTACCTGCTCGTTTTTGAGAATTTACAAGATTCTGATGTTTTATTGAACATGTTCTGTCACCCTCATGACGATCAGTGTTACCCCCAGTTGGGTAGCCTGACTCCCCGTCTTCATATTGTAGTGTGTGTGCTTGATGATGTTGTTTTTGAAAACACATTATTGCACCAAGTGTTTGTTACCAATGCAACTTACTTGTGGCTTCACATTAATTACATTGATGGTCAGAAATGGTGGTATGATATAACTGAACTAACAACACAAATAAAATATTATAATTTTTTTAAGGAGACTTCTATCTCAGTTTTGTTTGGAGCTGCAATAAACATACTTCTGTGCATACTGCTGCCTACTGTAACAAAACATGGAACCTCGTGGCTGTAATCAGAAATCTATAGTCCAGATTTCATTGTCACATATTCAGACATCAATAATCAGCTCATGAATCACAACGATGGTGAGTTTTCTAAATGTTGCAATGCATTGCACCAGCGTATTATAAAAACTCATGAGTCCAGAGAGTGTCACCACTGTTGTGATTCATGGGCTGATTCTTGATGTCTGAATATGTGACAATGAAATCTGGACTTTTAATTGTATATAAGCGCTTCCCAGTGGTGGTATGAACCTAAATAATAAGTTGGATGTGACACCTCAAATCAACCTCAAAATGAGACAATACTACATGGTTTACAAAATGAATTTACAGACTTTACATATGTGGTTTTACTCTTGGTAAACGTTCAGTGAAGTTGTAAGATCCAAATGTGAGTTTTGTTTAAACAAATTTTCTTTGCCACAAATAACATGCTTTAGCAAACACTCTTACAAAAACCAAACACTACTATAAAAAGTCAAAGAGTCAAACTACCCAACTAAAGGAATCACTGATCGTCATTATGGTGACAAAAGATTTCCAATGAAACATCTGCATATACATCTCTGTTAATTAAAGAGAGAGAGAGAGAGAGAGAGAGAGAGAGAGAGAGAGAGAGAGAGAGAGAGAGAGAGAGAGAGAGAGCATTTAAGGTGGAACTTGATCTATGAGCAGTGCTATGTTTTTGAACACTCATTCATATATAAAGATTACATTATTTTATCAGCTTAACAAAATTTTTCTACAAAAATACACGTGATGTTTATGTTTTTTGACTCAGAACTCATAGACCACATTTGAATAAAATATTTTTGTTTTGATTTCCCGAACCCCTTTTGGACGTCTACCTAACGTCCAAGAGGGGTCATAGTCAGACGTCCAGATACTGTACCAGATCTGCACGTTGTATAGACATACAGATAAGGGCCTGGACCAACCGACCTAATATAGACATGATCTGCACGTCGAGCGGACGTCTCATGTTTGGTGGGTAGCTACCATACACTGACACAAATTTCATGTCGCAGGCAGGAGAGGGGCGGGGTGGTGTGCGATGGGGTGGAGAAGCGAGCACGAGGTGGATTTTCAAATGTAGCAGGGATTGGATGAGAGCAGTTAACCAATGTAAGCTATCCGGCCGGACAGTTTACATTGGTCAACTTATCTGCTACCATACACCCAATAGACTGAATGGATTTTTTTAATTCTTTTTTCTCTTCATATTGTTAGGATGTTACTGTAGAACCATAACCAGCATCTAAATGAGGTTATTAATAATGAACAATCTTTGAAATCGTAGACCATAGCTTTAATTTGTCGGTCGGGCCGAGCTCGGACACAACGTGCAGGTGCTTCGGTTATGTTTTTTTTGGCCGATCTAAGCTCTAATACAAATGATGTTGACGCTGTAAAAGTTTCGAAAATGCCTACCTCCAATACTGCAATATTGCCACAAGGAAATGTGTGTACGTCAAGTCGGAACCTGACGTGGAGGTAAGTACTTTTCCACGTCAAAGACAAGTTTTATAAATCTGAGCGTTAGAGTGGATTTGAGCGTACGCACGGTCTTAGATCAAATCTGTGTGTAAAAACACTTTATAAATGAGGCCCAAGATGTGTAAAAACATCTTATAAATGTCTTAGAAAGAGCTGCTTTAAATCAGAAACGTCTTGCAGACATCTTCAATATGTCTATGTGACATCTTTTAGGAAACGTCTCGGAGACGTATTGCAGATAAGCAAACAATCTAAATAATACATCTTGTGGATGTAAACGCAGACATCAAATATACATCTCCGAGATTATGTATGTGTGCTATCAGGGAAGTTATACAACTTTTTACTTAAACTTGCATGACTGCTGTTAGAGAATGTTTCCCAGATAATCAGCATCAGTTTTTGATGACCGATGAGTGTCTGTAACTTAGCCAACAGTTTTACAGTCTGTTCACAGAACATGCAAGTTAGTCTAAGCCTCATTATATTTTCGTTATCACACAATGAATGACATTTTGTCACATTAAACATCTCTTTCCAAATAGGCTTAATAATTTTATAAGCAACTGCTTTGCAACCAAATTAAGCTTTAGCTTACCTGAAACTAGGGAACTGTTGTTGACTTCAAGATCTTTTAAATAATAATTATTTGGTATTTCATGTTGTTGTGTAGTCATTTTATTGTAATTTTAGATATCAACATCTGCTTATTTACAGGGAACCATTTTCTTTCTTTTTTTTTTTACCATGGAGGGCTGGTTGTCTACGAAATTTCCCGGTAGATTTTTTGGTCATCTCAGTGTTATATATCAGAATGTGAGTCTGGACTAACTCACAACCTAACCCTGATTCTACACAAAACTCATCCTATCAGTGTCCACCACACCACTCTCACATCCAACCATAGCAGTGGAGACAGATTGTGCATAACACCGACCAGTCATTTCACACAATGACACCAGTTAGACGTCATCGGTATAAAAGTCTCTTTGTATGTTGTCTTTTTTTAAGATGATTATGTGGTGTCTGTTACTGACTGACATTCAGAGATCAGATACTGAACACTTGAAAAACTTCATCAACATGAAGAAGATTTCTTTATTATTCATCATCTCTTTATTCATCAACAGTAAGCTGATTTATCATCATATCTGCAACACTTTTTGTTGTGCATTTATTTAAAAAGATACTTTATTAGTATGTATTTGTCAGACACTTAAATGCAAAGCAACTTCACTTTTAGATCCACATATAATCACGTGTGCATTAAAAATTAAACACATGACCTATTGTGTTGTTATCATGTTATCACAAAAATTATTTTGTTTCCTCTCAAAGTTACATGAGGGTTATTAGTCAGACTCATGATATCTCTTTACTGATTTAATAGATTTAATCCGACTCTGTTTAATTGACTTTCTGCTTGTGTGTGCAGGTGTGTTTGGTGATGAAGTGAAGTCAGTGTCAGTGATGGAGGGAGATTCTCTTACTCTACACACTGATATTACTGACATACAGACAGTTGATTTAATGGATTGGAGGTTTGGTGATAAAGAGGATCGCATAGCTCAAATAAATGTTGAGGCCAATATATTTTCAGTACGTGATGTAGTTGATGGGAGATTTAGAGGCAGACTGAAGCTGAACAATCAGACTGGAGATCTCACCATCTCAAAGATCACAACTCCTCATACTGGAGTTTATCAACTAGAGATCCGCATCGGTGGGAAGATTGTAAAAAGGATGTTCAGTGTTAGTGAGTATCTCAAGCTTTAATAATTATTAATACAAACTTTTGTATCAAATTCGATTTTTTTCTATTCTTCTTTTTCTTCCGCAATTGCGTCTGTCAGCCCATTGAACTGTATGTAGAAAGTAATGAAATTTGGCACACTGATAGAAGACTGACCAAATAGTTACCACACCAAATTTAGAGTCTTTATCACAAACCCTAGTTGTAAAATTAAATAACTTTTTTTGCCGTTTCAAAATATTCATTAAACCCTATTAGAGCTTCTCCGAGTTTGTCCGATTGGGTTGAATTTTGGTATGTATCATCTAAAGACACTCCAGACTAAAATGTGATTAAAAGCTTTTTGATAGTCCAATCTGTTCTCATATAACACATCAACGAATTTAATGGTGAGCCCGCCAAATTGGATTTTAGGTCGTATCTTTGCAGAACCATTGTGTATAGACAGTTTAAGCAGCTACAACATAAACAAACAGCTTTATGAAACATAGCTTCCAGTAGACTTCCACAGAGACTCAATAACAACAGAGTCCCTCTAGAGTAGATTATTTTTGATAGAAATAACCAGTAAATTACCTTAGTTCAAATCATAGCTAAAGCGTATTAACCACTGACCTAACATAAGCCTACTGTGTAAAATTAATGTCTATAATGTGAGCTACAAATCCTAAATTCTCACCTAGCTGCCACCTCTCTTCACACCGTAGTGCTCCATGCTTAGTCCTTGATTAACACATTGTAGTGGCCTAGGGCAGTCGTTTTCAAACTGGGGGCCGCGAGATGGTTCCTGGGGGGCCCCAGTTTTATGACATTTTATGAAATACATTAAATTATCATGAATTCTGTGTAATTAAACCTAAAAAAATAAGGCTACTAACCAAAAGCACTACTTTTTTGTATAATTTAATGTTTTTTTTTTTTATTAAAATGTTGATAGAAATGTTTTAGAACAGTTTTTTGTCACAAATTTTCTTTGTGGGGCCGCGAAGGAATGCACCGTACACAAGGGGGGCCGCACACTGAAAAAGTTTGGGAACCACTGCCCTAGGGTAACCACATTGAAGTGCCTACCCCCATATTTTAAAAATCTAGTCATGGCAGTCCTTCAAACTAACTTTTTTACTAGGACCACTGTAGCCCCTCACTGAAAGTTTTAGGAGCGCAAGCAGATAATTTAGGGACACACCTTAAAGGGGTCATATGATGAAAATGTTAGCATTGCCACTTTGTAGGTGTGAGCAAAAATAGGTCATTGAAATTTGGCTTTCATTATGATGTCATAAGGATATCTTATTAGAATAATATCGCCTCCTTAATCTGAACTCTCCAACCACTGCACTGCCGTTTAGTGCAGAGAGAAAGAGAGAGAAAAGAAGGACTTGACAGCACAATTGAGTTTGAATTACAACAAACCACCATCATTGTGATCAGTGTTTGCACTTCATCCGCTCATTTGCATTTTAAAAAACACACCCAAAACGACACATTTTCGCTCAAACCTACAAAGTGGCAATGCTAACATTTTCATCATATGACCCCTTTAAAGGGGTCATATGATGAAAATGTTAGCATTGCCACTTTGTAGGTTTGAGCGAAAATGTGTCGTTTTGGGTGTGTTTTTTAAAATGCAAATATATCCTTATGACATCAAATATATCCTTATGACATCATAATGAAAGCCAAATTTCAATGACCTGTTTTTGCTCACACCTACAAAGTGGCAATGCTAACATTTTCATCATATGACCCCTTTAAATCAGCCAAATTTGCAGGTAGCTATGCGCGAGTAATTATAAAAATGCTCGCTCTGTCTCAAAATAATGGGTTGCTGTGCCCCCTATTGGCTGGTGCCCCAGGGCACTCACCCATACCCGTCTATAGGGCTAATCCAGCCCTGTTCATGCTTGCCGTCTTCCCTCATCTATAGCAGTGTTTCCCAATCCTGGTCCTTGAGTACCCCCTCCCAGAAAGTTTTAGACGTCTCCTTATTTATAACACCTGATTCAACTTATCAGCCTAATTCAAGAATGAAACATGTCTCCCTAAAAAGCTGATTATTTTCTTGGAGGGGGTACTCGAGGACCAGGATTGGGAAACACTGGTCTATAGGAAACCCAAACCTTTTTATTTATTTATAAAGGTCAGTTTAGTCCCTACTAGCCAGATTGGTAAACAATTCGTATTGATAAGGATGATATTATCACCTTCGGCCAATCACAGCGCACTGGATAGCTACACTGCAAAATCCCGGGAGTTAAATTAACACTGCTCAGTGTTTATATAGGTCCACTCCCCAGAGTGCCAAAAAAGCAACACCGGAGAGAGTTAAAAGCAGCAATCTGTGACTTTATTCTCTCTATCACCATCTCTGTTTGAAACCTAAAATTGCATTTTAGATCTTACTTGTAGAGTTATTTCCTTAGGAGTAGATGTTGGCTGTTTCATTTAAAGTCACCATTATTGTGATCAGTGGTTGCCCCAATTGGACTCTTGAGTCTTAGTCATAGCTTTTCAGCCTTTTTTTGGCTGCCATAATTGCATGTGTTTAAAACATGTTTGTTATGGCCAAAGAGAAGACACTAATGCATTTCCATGATTATAATGGTTGTTAGGATATACTTTCAAATGACATTCTTAAAAAGTAATTTATTTAGTGATTTCTTACTAGAAGTATTTATTTCTGTCAATAATATGATACTGCAGTATGATATCCAGCTCTCTCATAACAGTTTTTCATTCTGAACCATTTTTAAACACTGACACTTACAGATTAACTGCAGTCTAATGTAGACACTTAAACACCAAGAATCAAAGCACGAATCACAACGATGGTGACAATAAAATGAAAAGCTTCATGCTGCAATGCATGCTGGGTATTAACAAATTACAAATATCATTAAGAACTCCCAGAATGCACTGCGGCATGAATAAATAATGAACTTTTTTACCTCATTCTTTGTCACCATTGTTGAGATTCATACTCCGATTCTTGATGTCTTTGTATCTACATTGTTTAGCGGTTAATGTTTTTGTGCACACTACCAAAATCCTTCAGAATGTCAAACTGCTATGAGAGTTCTGGGCCTTGAACTGTAGTAATTTATTATTAATAGAAAATGATGCTTTTGATGAGCGAGGAAAAACTATATTAATAAATCTGTTCATTAAAAGATTATGTTTGACATTTTGTTTTATTCAATCACACAGTAACCTTTTCTTAGCTATAACAATGTGTTTTAAACACACTAAGATCCAGCGTTTAGAAAAAACTAACAGGCTAATAGTCAAGAGTCAAGTCCAACTGGAACAGCCACTTATCACAGTGGTGGTGACTTTGGATGAAGCAGCCAACATCTAATTCTTAGTTAAGAAAATAACTCTACAAGTAAGATGTAAAATGCAATTTCAGTTTTCAAACAGAGATGGTGATAGATGCTTTTAACTCTCTCCGGTGTTGCTTTTTGGCACTCTGGGGAGTGGACCTATATAAACACTGAGCAGTGTTAATTTAACTCCCGGGATTTTGCAGTGTAGCCAATCGAAGCACACCATGCCTTTCAGAACGATAAGCTATGTACAAAATCTACGCGTTTCAGAATGCGGGGAAAACAAGAGCAACAATAATGTACGGTAAGTGGAAAATAATGTGTTTTTTTAACCAAATTTCATGAAATCTTTTCTCACTCAGACACAAAAAAACTGTTACACAAAAACTGTTAAACTTATGTTCAAAACAATAACATGATACAAAACTGAATAAGACAGCAATTCACTACATTTCTACAGTAATATTTTAATGAAAGTATTTTAAATCTGAAAATTAAATGCTATAAAAACAATTGGCCAAATGGAGAAGACCAAGTAAATTACAGTTTTTTTTACAGATGCTAGGACACATTTCTCAATACTTAGGTCACTTTTGCAAAACTCGTATTGAGAAATGTGTCCTAGTGTCTGTAACAAACTGTAATTGATGGATCCCATTTTACTCCCTAACAACCAAACAGAGTACCCTAGCAACCGTTTATAAAGACATTCTCTGCTGAATGTTTTTTGCCATCTCCTTTATTTAGACTGAAGATTTGAATCACCATATCTCTGTTTGTCTCTGCAGGTGTGATTGATGTTGATACAGATGAGATGAAGTCAGTGTCATTGATGGAGGGAGATTCTGTTACTTTACTCACTGACGTTACTGATATCCAGAAATATGATGTGATACGGTGGAGATTTCAACATGAGAACTCTTCTCTAGCCAAACTTGACAGAAACACTGCTATCTTCTCTACATATGATGATGTTCATGATGGGAGATTCAAAGGCAGACTGCAACTGAATGTTCATACTGGATCTCTTGACATCACAAACATCAGAATCAAACACTCTGGACTGTATGAAGTAGATATCAGCAGCACCAGCAGCAGTTACACAATCCATCAGTCATTCACAGTTACTGTCAGTGGTGAGTAAATCAAATCCCTCAGTATAATAAAGATTCAGATCTAAATACTTTAGCCATTTATTCTGTACAACAGCTGCTTTATTTTTCTGTTTGTTTAATGTTAATGTATTTGGTGTCACTGGTAAAGTGATGACAGTGTCAGTTATAAAGGGAGATTGGGTCACTTTAAAGACTAATACTGAAATACAGAGCTATGATCTGATACAGTGGATGTTTGCATCTGATGATGACTCTCGGATAGCTGAAATATATAAATCAAACAATATGTTTGCGATATATGATGGTGCTGATGGGAGATTCAGAGACAGACTGATACTGAATAATCAGACTGGAGATCTCACTATCATAAATATCGGAACTGAAGATGCTGGACTTTATGAACTGAAGATGAGCAGCAGTAGACGATCCATTCAGAGAAGATTCAGTGTTTATGTCAGTGGTGAGTAACTTTTGTCTTTTAAAGCATTAATTCACCCAAAAATCGATATGTTGTCATTAATTACTCACCCCTTATGTACGACTTTCGTTCATCTTCAGAACAAAAATAAGGATATTTTAAATGAAATCCGAGAGCTTTCTGAGCTTCGTATACAGCATGCAATGCACAACTGTCAAGGCCCATAAAGACATCGTTCATGCGATTCAATCTTCATTTCATGAAGCTACAAGAATACTTTTCTGTTAATGAAGTCAGTCTCTGATGCATATTCACAAAAGTTGCACGTACACACCATCCTGTGATAGACAGTATATATATGAAACATTATATTATTTACATGAAACAGTATTTAGGTAGGGAACAAATTTTATAATCAGCCTTCTCACAAATCTATTTTATATGTATGACATTATTGTGCTGATGTCTCATAGTTTCTGTCATACATATACAGTATATCAAATTCAGTTACATTAATGTCTCTCTCTCTCTCTCTCTCTCTCTCTCTCATTACAGTTCTGTCTTCATATAGTATAGCTGGATTATGTGTTATTGGTGCCCTGGTTATTGTTGCTCTAACAGCTGCTGGTGGGTTTTACTGTCGCTACAGATTTCCTAGAGCAACAATACGAACAAGTAAGAATCATCTACAGATTAAGAAATACATTGATATACTTGTCAATATTTGTAGTGGATCAAAAAGAGTTCATCAAAGTTGTCTAGACGAGACAAGAACGGGTATTGCTCAAACTACTTTTATGAAAGTATTGATCCACTTTAAATGTTGACTAGTGTATATTAATTAAAGATGAAAAGATGATGCAGTGTGTGTTTGTGATGGTTTTGCTCAGGGTTTCATACAGCATTATAAAAAACAGTAAAATGCAAATATTACAGATAGAAAAAAATTTATATATAATACATTTCTATGTGACTTATTTTAATCATTTGTATGTCATAAAAATGAATGTATGTCAGACTTTACAAACACAATCATGTAGTTTATGACAGTTTATTAAATATTTTTTATCTTGTGTCTTCTGGAATTGAATGTCGAGGGTTTACACTGGTTTAATATCAAACATCAGATTCTTTGAGCTCAGTCCTCGTAATCAGATGATGAAATATAATATATTTATCTAAAGAGACTATAACATAAGAATTTTACTTACTTTAGAATAATTAGTGTGCTAGTGAAAGATGTATATAATCTTTCTTTCATTATTGTCTTCCCCTTGTTGTATCTTCTGTTCTGTGTTTCTTTTGAATGGATTACAGTGATGAAGGGAGGTTCTGTCCGTCTTGAGACTGATGTTGATAACATAAAGACAGATGATGTGATCGAGTGGAGGTTTATACCTGGTCTCTTTCAAAAGACCATCATAGCTAAAATCCAAAATAAGAAGATAGCCGGTGGAGGTGATGAGAGATTCAGCAGGAATGTGCAACTGAACAGTCAGACCGGATCTCTTCTCATCACAGACATCACAACTGATCGCTCTGGACTTTATGAAGTAAAAATAACCATTGATGGAAAAACCTCATACAAGAGATTCAGACTCATCGTCTCTGGTATGTAACCACAGTTTAATTATTCTTAAAGTGTAACAATCATCTCAGATCTGCATAATGTGTAGAAGTTTCATATCATAGATGTATAGATGTGTTTATGAATATCTAATTACTTTAGCACTTATCACATCTTGACTTTTAACCACAGACACTGCAAACTTTGACAAATGTAGGTTTGAAGGACAACATTAACGCTTGGTTTAGCACTGCTAGTGTGGATTAACTCCTCATTGCACGTTCAGATGTTTGTAATGATGAAATTTAAGAATGTGATGGTAATTTTCATTAACAGGCCTCATAAAATATTTTTGCATGCAGTCAATTTTACTCATCTAATAAATATGCAAATAAAAACATTATAGGGTTCAGATGTACAGTGTGAATTTTAATCATTATTATTAACAGAGTCAAAATATAAACTGTGTGAAACATAAAATAAACATAGATATAATATAACATATATAAGATGATGAGTTAATGTGAGATAGGTGGTTCATTTGAAGATTTGTGACGCTGCACTCTAAAAAACGATTCGTTGGCTGAACAACCATAACTTATGAAAGTAATTGGATCAAACACAAAAAACTTAGTATTTATAACTTTTCAACCTCTACTTACCATATTTAGTATGTGTAACACAAAAATTTAAGTTACCAGATGAACTTAAATGTATCAAAAAATAAAATGAAAAAACATAAGTAATGCTAACTACTATAACAATTGCATCAAAATTAAGTAAATCTAGCATAACATTTTAAGTAACTATAGAGCCACGTGATTTCCCATGATGCCTTTCCAGCCAAAAATTATGACATCTGTCGTAGCCATTTTGTAAAGCACATGCCCTGTAAAAAATCCAACTTCAAAATGTTCTTTTAACAAAAAAAAAAAGTTTTTCTTGTTGAAGGGCATCAGTTCATTAATTTGTGTTCACTGAATGAAATAAGCATAATCATCCTGCTAACAAATATCATTTGTTGACTGGAGTTTTAAGTTTTTGTCCAATTATGTTTACCCAACTTGCCAAATTGAGTAATCTGAACAAGCAATTTAAAAAAAAACAATGGTCTGAATAGTTCCCAGCATGCATTGCGACATGTTCAGTTCTTTGGTTAATATTTACTAAAAAAGATGACTGTTTTAATGTTTGCTGGGTTTATTTATGGTGATATGTTGTTAATGTTAGTTATATGTTGTATTTAGAGTTATTTTGAAAAAATTATGTTTGTTCATTGTTACCATGATTGAGAAGTGTGTGCTCAGTGTAGAGGGCAACACAGTGGGTTAGCGCGCATCATTGTTTCCTCACAGCAAAAAGGTCTCTGATTCAAGCAAGAGCTAAGTCAGACAAAGACTTTGTTCAGGAGACCTTTCTGTGTACACTAAATTATGTATACCTTTCTGTGTATACTAAATTGCTTCAACTTCACTCTAAAATATGTGTTGGATTTACTTAAAAAGTGTGATGCAAAAATGGTGCATATATATTTTGAGTGATCCCAACTTGGAATAGTTTTGCTTAAAATAAACAGGAAAATATGTGTTATATGAAGTTAAATATTTGAGTTCATCATCATTCTTAACTTAAACATTTAGGTAAATAAAACACAGGTTTTCTTGTAAATTTTAAGTAAAACTATCAAAGTTGGGAATACTTAAAAAGTGTGATGCAAAAATGGTGCATATATATTTTAAGTAAATCCAACACATCATTTTTTAGAGTGTGGTTCTTACTCTCTGATCATCTGTTGTTTGGCTTTTCTAACAGATTTCAGCTGGAAAAAGCAGTTGGCAGAGACAACCTGGCCTTGGAAATGGAAACGACCAGCGTCAGTGTCACAGTATGAACACAGCAGCGTCTTGTAGCTTACATGAGCTTTTTTATATACCTTCTATAAACTTACTTATATATAGAAATTGAAAAACACTGTGAAGCCGTCTGAAATCCACCTGTATGTGCTATTGATTATTATTATAGTCTGTATAGTCCTTTGATTTGGCATAAATCTATAAAACATTTAGATTTCTTTTAAACTTACGTAACATTCTGCATTTCTTTGTTTAATCTTCAATGTTAATATTAGATTTCACATCTATTGCTAGATATAGACAATATGTACTGCATGAAATATTTGCTGTTTCACACAAATTTCTTTCATATATTTGAATATAAGTTTAATATCTGCTGAAATGTATGGATAATTTAAGTAGATGTGTGTGCAGTTAATTTCATTTAGTCTGAATGATAAACATAACAACAGACTTACAAGTGATGTTCATGTTTCAAACAGGCGCGGAGCTATGGGCGGGCCTGGGCGGGCCTGGGCCCGTCCAGATTGACAGCTGGCCCGCCCAATCAGAAATGTAAAAAATACTACTCTGTATAGTTAGACATGTATACTACTTTATGTGGTGTAATTTATCTATTGCATGTTATGTTAAAAACAGTAAAATTATAAGTAAGCCTGATAACTATTTAAAAACTATTAAAGCAGTTGAATGTTGCGTTATAATGAAATTCCCGAGCAGCTTTCAGCCATGATCACTTTGAGAACTTTTTTTGCAAGCAAGTAGAAAACGTATTTTGAATAACAACACGTTATAAATATGTGCTGCGCGCTTTCCTCTCAATAACATAAACACACAACAAATATGACAGCGGGGTAAAAAATAGAAAGAAAACATCTGATCATAGTGATGTTGTTTGATATAGCGATATAGCAGCACTATAAGTCACGCCACGTTTATTGCTACACTTTATACAATATAGCCTATTGCTTTTAAGCAACAAATAGCCTAACAACCTATAAGCCTACTGTGTAATTGAGACATTAATTTAAGAAATGCATTAAAGCAGAAAGACGTAGGCTGCGGAAATATAGTGGGTTCACTTCAATCCACACCACAGACGTTCTTGGTTTGCTTCTTATTTATTAAATCGAGGCAATTGTTTGATCAAACATTGATTAATATTAAGATACAATTTATACAAAACGAAATTCATTTTAAAGAAAGTCTTTCTACAAAACAAACCTCGCAAAATCGCTTGCCCGACGTCCATTTCGGGCTTTGCGAATTCCTGTCGGGCTAAAAAAAATGATGCGCCTTGGCCGTCGGGCGGAGGAAAAAATATTGTAATGTGTTTGCATTCTCTCAGATTTAGTTAGGTAATTATGTTGTATGTAATTCGGCGTCATAGCCATTACTACTATCCTCACTAACAAGTGAAACTGTCAGGATATGAAGTGAAAGCATTAAATCCATTATTCCTTTCGTTCACGTCTGATATGCGCGCTCCTCGGCTCCGCTCTTCACGAGTAGGCTTGCTCTTGTGCTCATCAAAAAGTATATTAAATGTTTATTTATTTGTCATTTCGTTTAACCCCAGAGTCTAACATTATTCTAGCAATTCCCTTTTTCTTTATCTATTTAGTAAGTTAACTTAAATATGTGAGAACGAACATATATTTTTAGTGATTTGCATGAAGAGAATATGATGTTAGAAGCTTCATTTTAAGCATTTAGTAAGCGTATTTATTTAAACACTTTAATAGGTTATTTAAAAAAGTATAAGTTTTTTTTGGGTTCATTTATATTTCCTGTCACTGTGTGCAGGTTCTTTTTTGTAGGCTATGAGAGCCCAATATTTAATAAATGTCACGTTGCATTACAATTTAAAGTATCAATAATGTCAAAAATGTGACGTGCAGTTCGGGTGTGTGTGTATGCTGTTTAAATTAGTGTTCTGAAGTTTTGACGAATTTTATAGACTTGTTATAGTTTCTTATTCAAAAGTGACACCCATAGATTCAGGCCCACCCGGACTTAATCCATGCCCACCCATATGTCACGTTCTGCATCCGCCACTGGTTTCAAAAACAAAGCTTTTTGGCACCTGTTTGTTTTCATTTGGGACACAAATAAATGTGCACATCCAATTCCCAAATATGTCTTTTGGGATCAAATATATAAATGTTTTTATGTGTACTGTATGTGCTATAGGTTATAATAAACTAGTTATATTAATAGTTGAATATATTGATGAGTCACATAATAATGGTTATTATAATTAAAAGCATTAAGTGCATAATACTTGAGCTTGAGAGTAAGAATTTAATGATATATTATTTCTTCTCAGTGTACAGATGACTGTGATTTATTGTGTTATTGTGTGTTTAAAATTATAATCTGATATATCAGTCAAAGGTTCAGCTGTGTGAACACAAGATGGCACTACTGCTGCTTTATATATCAGTGAGATTTATCAACTCATCTCTCTTCTCTGGTTTTGTCTAAATCAGATTCAGCTACTGTAAGGTAAAATCTCGCGAGATTTTGGGTTTAGGGGTAGAATTAGGATGAAAACAACGCACACCTGGTGAGATTTTTACGACATTTTGGCGGTAGCTGTATCTCTTCTAGCCACAATGTTGCTTTATGAGTGATGAAGTTTTGACTCGTGTCAGGTAGACACAGTGGTGTAGTCTAGATTTTTGTAGTGAGCATACTGTGATTTTTCCCTCTCACCCTTATGCTCACTCGTCCCAGAGTGACACCCCATAAGCACCACAACACTTACAGATGCATACAGTATAAATCTTCATGTAATCGAGAGCATTCTGAAAGTGTACTCATAAACACATAAACTGAATGTGTTATCAACATGTCAGTTTATTATAAGAAAAAAAGACTTTAACAGTCAATGGGTTTACAGCTGGGGAAACTGGATGGATTTTTAGACTGGTTTAGTGTTAATCAACATCTAACTCAGTGCCAAAAGTTACTCAACTGTTAATTAAATTAAATAAACTGTTTACAATCTTCAATCCGTGGCTAACACATGCATTATAGGAGAAAAAAATATCCACTCTTTCAATAGCTATTATATGACACCTAGTGATAACATTACCATGTGTAATTTAATGGTGTAAATGTTTTTAAAGAGTAACTAAACCCTTAACCAACTTTTTTAAGTTAATGATCTGTAAGAATGATGCTTTATTAGTGCTGTTCATTGATTTTGGTAAGTTTTTTGACATTTGGATATAAAGTGTTTCAATACTACAATATATGGTGTAAAAACGTCTGAGTGCTGCCCTCTTCAGGTTGAACGGTGGCTACTGCAGTTGAATTTTCCTATTGGATGTTGGGTCCAAAAAGTAACTCGTGACGTAAGCAGGTTCAAGCTCACCACGCCCTTGTTACGATCTTACCACATGCTGTATGAGCTTAGTTCGTCCCCTCTATCTCCGTTGGGATCTGCCCACTTTTCTTGCATTTTTCAAATATTGCCAGTGGGGTCAGGCTCTGACCAGGGGTTTAGTTACGCTTTAATTAATACACATTTAAGATGACCATGAATTAACTCTAATTTGCATAGTCATTGAAATAAAAGCTTATTTTATACATATAATAAAAGCAGTGTCTAAAAATGAAAATAGGCTTTTACTTAATTATTATTACAAGACCATCATGTAGCCTAATAATATTAGACACCCAAACCAAAGTGAAGAAAATGATCTTTAATTTGCAAGTCTGAACTGAACATCAACGCAGACATGATTTTCCTCACAAAAGTTTAAGATCATATGCATCTTGAACGTAGATATATAAATTAACACAGAGAAGAAAAGTTTAACACTATGAACCACAAGCAAACATGCTGAAAGCTAAAACCATCAGGATATAATTACGAGCTTATTTTATTGCATTTGGAGCCTTACCTCCAGATAAACTAATAAACTGGACTGATGTTTTAAATGTTGTTTACTCACATGTGCGTTGTTAACTCTCCGGATTGTATATTGCAGCAGCTCGTTCACTTCACATGGTTTGTTTACAGTGTCGCGTGAGCAGCTACACTGCAGGTTCAACTTCATTTGGCGCTAAGCAGACCCTTTGGTGATGTCAAAGTACAGCGAGAGCGATTCAAAGCAGATTTCTCCATGTGATAAATGCAATCGCTCTCGCGGTACTTTGCTGTCACTCGCATGTGCGTTCTTCTGGTGCCACACCAGTCTGCTCCCCAGTCACTTTCGCGCCGCTATGGTAATTTGATTTCATACGCGAATCGGATCGCGCAGTTCGGCAGGAATTCAAACACACCAAATATATAGCCTAATATATATGCAGTTCAACCCGCTAAAATAGCAAGTGTAGCATGCTACTGGTCAGTGCTCTACATCTGAATTATGACTAAAAGTTTGAAATGTCCGAAAACCATGCTGTTACGCATCCTCAAGCTATTTCTAGTGGGTATACGGAAATCCTTGACAATTTCTAGTGGGTATACGGCGTATACCTGCGTATCACGTAGACTACACCACTGGGTAGACATCTTTTAAAATGAATCTTTCAGATCTTGTACAAACATTAATGAATATCTTTGAAAATGATTTGAATGTAATGAAGTTGTTTTTAAAGTCCCATGACTGTGAAGGAGCAGCTGCACGTTGAAAGTGAACTTTATCTCTTTTCAAACTCAAACGTGTAATTGAACTCATTCAAAACATCTCTAGTTAAAGTCAAAATGATTGATTTGTTCATCAATAGTTGATGTTTTATTAATCAGAGTTCTAATAAAATCTTCATCTTCCTCAGATGTAGGTTAAAGGAATAGTCTACTCATTTTCAATATTAAAATATGTTATTACCTTAACTAAGAAGAGTTGATACATCCCTCTATCATCTGTGTGCGTGCATGTAAGCGCTGGAGCGCGCTGCGACGCTTCGATAGCATTTAGCTTAGCCCCATTCATTCAATGGTACCATTTAGAGATAAAGTTAGAAGTGACCAAACACATCAACGTTTTTCCTATTTAAGACGAGTAGTTATACGAGCAAGTTTGGTGGTACAAAATAAAACGTTGCGCTTTTCTAAGCGGATTTAAAAGAGTAACTATATTTTATGGCGTAATAGCACTTTTGTGAGTACTTCGACTCGGCGCAGTAACACCCTCCCTCTCCCATTATGAGAGTGAGAAGGGGAGCGGACTTTTCAGGCGAGTCGAAGTACTCCCAAAAGTGCTATTACGCCATACAATATAGTTCCTCTTTTAAAGATTGTTTTCATGGTGGGGGCACAAAAGGGCCAGTACAAATCTTAGGGTGGCACAATTAAAAATGTATTATGCCTGAATCTAATGGTCAACAGTTTTCACTTTGCTTTTAATGCTACTTGGATTATAGTTATTCTTATTTATTACTAGTATATGATTAGTCCAAATCCAAGTAAACCGTGTTTAGGTCTGCCGCTCTGTAATACGTCACGCGAGTGACAGCGGAACGCAGCAAATGAGGAAGAGAGAAACGCTCGGATCTGATTGGTGAATGAATAGGGTTTGGTTTTACACTGTGTGAGTTTGAGCAAGTTTGACTGCTATAGCATCCTGGATTGTAATGTAAATACCATAGACACAGTTAAAGAAAGATAAATACGTGAACGCGTGAATGCAGCATCTGAATACAGGGAACTATATGCAAGATAATCGCCGTAATTTATAAAGAAGATCGCATTTATGTATGAATCAAGATCGTGAGTTTATATAGAAAATTGCCTTAAAGGGGAATCAAACCCAGGTCGTCCGTTTCATAGGTCTGTGACGCTAACACGGTGCCACAGAGTCACATAAAAGTTGCTCTCTAAACTCCTTAAGTAGCCTCCAGCAAAATTCACGTTTAAAACAAATTGTGTGGAGGAAGTGACGTATGCCGTAAAGCAGTCGAATTTTGTAGTTTTTTTTTGTGCTCTGGTTACTACCAGAAATCCGAAAGTTTTAAAATACGAGTAAAAGTGATACAGACCCCGTCAGGCTATGGTAGACATGTCATTCAACCTATTTAAAGTCGATGTACTATCACAAGGGTCTTGAACATTTATTATGAAGGTTGAAAAATTACATGGTGTCGCTTTAAATTATTTGCAGTCTGCGATTAAACCTTTCAACCACAGAAGCTTTTAAATCCGATGTGACGGCAAAATTATGAATATTATATTTTTTAACAACTTCTTGAAAATGTTTGTTAAAAAATTCTTTCCCCTGTATTTTTTGAGGTACCCAGCCTTCCCCGAGTATAGATTCAAAAGCCTTAGCGACCTCTATACCGCTTTTGTTCTTTAAGACCCGAGTCCATGCATATTTACTACACATCTATGCATGCAAGTAAAAATTTTGTGTCGTCATTTTCCTTGGAATATGCAGACATATCGACCAAATCAGCTTGAAACTGCATGTCTATCCCGTAAACAATCACTCTTTTGTATTTAAGAGGAGCCTGCCTATGTAATGTGTAGGCATCCTGTGAGGAGAGCCATTCTGAAACTTCCTCGTCATTTAAGCGTACATCGTAATCTTTTAAAACAGCTTGTTTTAAACGATTTTTACCACCTAAAGACCCTGGGTTGGAGTGTGCGTAATAAACCTTGCTCATGAGTTCTGCCGACACGATGTCGTGACATCAGACCACAAATAAGTAATGCGTGAGAGTTGGGTAGATAGTCTTTTTTATTTTCACACATCAACGATAATACAGGATATATATGCCATTACAGGGTGTCTAAATACCATAAAAAGTGTATACATGAAACAATTTGTTGCACATCTCTCCAGATAAATTTGTAGAACAAGGACCAGTCTTTAGCAGGGAGAAAAAGGCGTTGTTTTAATTCAGGTCATCAAAATTATTTTCTAAGCAGTCACAAAAATGATAGAAGCAGGGGTTATGGCAAACTCTTGTAAAAAACATCTTTATCAAGTTTGGTGTTTTTGTTTAATTAAAGGTGCAGTGTGTAAATTTTAGCGGCATCTAGTGGTGAAGTTGCGCATTGCAACCAACGGCTCAGTCCACTGCTCACCCCTCGCTTTTAAAAAGCATAGAGAAGCTACGTTAGCTGCCACTGGACAAACATGTAATTGTCGGAGACAACTTAGTAAAAAAAGTTTGTCCTTTAAGGGCTTCTGTAAAAATATGGCGGCACAAAATGGCGACTTCCATGTAAGGGGACCCTCGTGTATGTAGATAAAAACATCATATTCTAAGGTAATAAAAACATAACGGTTCATTATGAAAGGTCTTTATACACCCCTGATCTTATAATATTTTGCATTTCTGTCAAGAGATTCTTCTAAAAAATTACACACTGCACCTTTAAAATGTCAAATTGTGTTTTTCTTTGGTTCTTCAAACTGTAACGTCATGCACTTGTTATTTTATTACCATTATGGCAGTAAAATCCCACTTATTGTTTATAATAAACATGGTAAAATTCTGATTTTCATGATATGTCCCTTTTAAACACAATTCAATTAAATTCTGTCTATATGCTAAAGGTGGATATCTGACTATAATAGATAGATATCCACACATTCATCCATCCATGATCCTTCATCTAATCATCATTCTATTGTGTATCAATGCATATGAATAAAAATATTAAAGGGTCACACAAATATGAGTTTTCACATGAGTTTTCACAATTGCTTCTGATAATCTTTTTCTGACATTAAGTTAAAACATCACAGCAACCTAAAATAACATAAACAACACATCAAAGTGCTGCATGTCAGAATGTGCATCGTTGTGCCTTGTGTGAGTCTAGATGAACCCACAACCCAACCCAAAGACTTCTTAAAGTCAACCACATCAAACCGTATAGTAAAGAGAAGCAGTGGAGACAGACTCTGTAGCTGGTCATTTCACACGCTGACACCAGTGAATCTCCATCAGTATAAAAGTCTCTTTGTATGGCTTTAAGGTGGCTGTTACTGACTAACGCTCAGAGATCAAACACTAAAATACTTGACTCGACATGAAAAGGTTCACTTTACTCTTCATCATCTCTTTATTCATCAACGGTGTGTTTGTTTAGCGACATTACTGCAACAGTTTTGGTTTCAAAAATGTGCATTTGTTTAATAATATAATAACTGCAAGCAGTTTTGTTTGTAATATTTAGGTGTTTCTTTATTCAAGTTGATACAGATTAATTTAAATATGCAAAAGCAACTAGTTTAAGATCCACATTTAAAAACCCATGACCTTCAGTAGTGTTAGTGAACTCATACTGTAAATGAAGAGTTTCGTTGCAAAACGAGATAAATCCATTTTTTAAAATTTTTGTCAAAACATGTTTATTATTATGTTATCATGTTATTATTTTGTTTTATGTTGCTACGTAGCTGTATTTGTTAAGTTGTGAAGGTTTAAATTAAAACAAACCAACTGCAGTTGAATTGAAATTAATTGGAATGCACAACCAAAAAAACGAGATTTCTGAACAGTGGTTATCTCGTTTTGCAATGAAACTCTTCATTAATGTTTGTCTGATGCTATAGTTTCATATTAAATGTTTCACTATTAGATTTCTTTAGAAACACTTTTATTTGGTTTGATTTGTTTGTGTAAGATCTCATATGTTACCCTGGACCACAACACATATTTAACCAACAAAACATGGTCAAATTTTTTATTTCTTTATGTCAAAAAATTAAAGATCATGTTCTATGAACATATTCTGTCTACTATAAATATATGAAAACTTTATTTTCGTATTGTAAACTTTTTTTATTTAAGGACTTCATTTGGACATCTTAAAAGGTGATTTTCTCAATATTGTAATTTTTGGCACCCTTATTTCAGATTTTTAAATCGTTGCATCTCTACCAAATATTATCCTATCTTAGCAAACCATACATTAATTGAAAGCTTATTCATTCAAATTCTCAACAAAAAAAGTAGACCCTTATGCCTTGTTTTGTGGTCCAGGTTCATAGACGATATTGACAGACCCTTTATATATACTGTAAATTCAGATTTTCTCTGTTTGTGTCTGCAGGTGTGTTTGGTGATGAAGTGAAATCAGTGTCAGTGATGAAGGGAGATTCTGTTACTCTACACACCGATATTACTGACATACAGAAAAATGATTTATTAGATTGGAGGTTTGGTGAGAAAGAGGATCGCATAGCTCAAATAAACCGTGCGGCCAATTTAATTTCAGTATATGCTGGCAGTGAATTGAGATTTAGAGACAGACTGCAGGTGAATCATCAGACTGGAGATCTCACCATCAGAAACATCATAACTCAACACACTGGACTTTATCAACTAGACTTTACTAGAGTGACTCCTACAAGAAAAAAAATCAGTCTTAGTGAGTATCTCAAGCTTTACATTAATAATGATCTTAACTACATCATTGTGGTTTTAATACTGGTTTTAAAATCTCCGTCCATCTGTTTGCTCTTCACTCCTGCAGTAACTTTTAGTTTTTTATAACCTACTTGATTTTAAAAGCATGTCCTCTTCTGGATGTCTCTTTATGTCTCTTTATGAATCATCATATTTCTGTTTGTGTGTGCAGGTGTGGTTGGTGCAGGTGGAGGAAAGTCAGTGTCAGTGATGGAAGAAGACTCTGTTACTTTACTCACTGATGATCTTGATATCCAGAAATATGATGTGATACTGTGGAGATTTCAGCATGGAAACTCTCCTCTAGCTGAACTCAACAGAAACACTGGAACCTTCTCTACATATGATGATGTTCATGATGGGAGATTCAGAGACAGACTGCAACTGGATGTTAAGACTGGATCTCTCGCCATCAGAAACATCAGAACCAAACACTCTGGACTTTATGAAGTAGAGATCAGCAACACCAGCGGTGGTTATACTATACATCAGTCATTCACAGTTACTGTCAGTGGTGAGTAAATACAATAAATATCTTTTTCAAATTATGACTCTGTAAACAATGCAAAAGTAAATTTGGCTATGCAATGACGTGTTTCAAAATCTATAAGTTTAGTTACTGTTGTGCTTGGATACTCTCAAAGATTAGTTCAGAATCAGTGATGTATATTATGTAAAATTGCTGTTATCTGCAATTCTACAGTCATTCTTTTACACAATCTCTGCACTTTGTCTTTGGTTCATGTCAGTACCATGAACTCTTTCTCTATAGCGTCTTTGTGTTGCTACTCACGAAATGATGTCACAGTGTTCATATGTGAGCTGTGGGTTGGCAAATTGTATTATTGGGCCCCAGTAGACTAAGGCCCATTGAATTTTTACCAGTTTTTAAAACAAAGTTTCAAGTTCAAATTCTTTCCTTCACCCCAAACTGATTTTCTTTCGTTTGGTTGGTTTTTTTCTTACTTCTACTAGACATTTTTCTGGTTTAAAGGTGGAGTCCACGATGATTGAAAAACTCTTTGGAAAAGGAGACGGGCCGACTACCAAAACACACTTATAGCCAATCAGCAGTAAGGAGTGTGTCTACTAACCGACATCCTTGCCGGGTTGCGTATGTGTGGGGCGGGTCTATCAACCAAAGGTCCAGATTCTATTGGGGTAGGGGCGTGTTTGTTTAGGTTATTTCAAATGTCAACATTGGCTTTCAAACATCGTGGACTCCGCCTTTAATATACTGTATACATTTGATATTTCTTCTTGAGAATTAACCTCAAACAGGAAGTGAAGCTGTTTCTCTTCTTTAATGTTTAAATATAGTAACTAGGTATACCAAGTAGTGTAAAGATTGTGTATTGTGTGGTTATTATTTTTTGGGTTGCATAATTTGTTAAGATAAAGCGAACAAATATACTGTATTGTACTCTATTGTACAAAAGTTTTTGTTTTACTTTAACTTAACAAATTAAGTTAAATTATTTTAACTTGTTTATAAGTTATAACTACACTGAAAAAATGATTCATTGTATTTAATCAATTTTTTTAAGGTAAGTGGTTGCAATCAATTTATTTAAGCTAAATTTAAACAAAACAGATTAGTAACGTAAAATAAAATATAAAACTTTTGTTTAAATGTAGCTTAAATAAATTGATTAAATTCAATGAATCATTTTTTCAGTGTATAACTATATAATAGTCAAAACCATAAAATAATAGGTTAAAAGAACTTGCATTACAAATTTGATTAAACTTGCACACAGCAGTTTGTTTTATAGTGAACTGACAGATGTAATGTTTCTAACATACTAATATTTTGAAGTTTTTATAATATTCACAAATGTACAGTAGGTGCTTCTAAAATGTATTATTTTCTTTCTTTGTGTGTTTGTTCATTTGTATCTTTTTTTTTTTATGTTTATCTGACTTTAATGTTCATGTGTTTGGTGTCACAGGTAAAGTGACGACTGTGTCAGTGATAAAAGGAGAATTGGTCACTTTAAAGACTTATACTGAAATACAGAGCTATGATCTGATACAGTGGATGTTTGTACCTGATGATGACACACGGATAGCTGAAATATATAAATCAAACAATACATTTGCGGTATATGATGGTGCTGATGGGAGATTCAGAGACAGACTGATACTGAATAATCAGACTGGAGATCTCACCATCACAAACATCACAACTGAACACACTGGACTTTATGAGGTAAAGATGAGCGACAGAAGACGATCCATTCAGAGGAGATTCAGTGTTCATGTCAGTGGTGAGTAACTTTTGTCTTTTAAAGCATTAATTCACCCTAAAATAATGAATTACCTTCCTGTACGACTTTCGTTCATCTTCAGAACACAAATGAGGATATTTTAAATGAAATCTGAGAGCATTTTTTAAAACAGACTCTTAATTGATTCTGCCTAAAAATGGTATTTGGTGGAGAGGGAATGTGGGCAACAAGGGAAACCGAAAGCACATTTGCGCTAGGTGCCGGAGAACTACCACACCAACAGCAAGTTTTAACAGGTTCAATAGACATAAACTATAAAACATTAAAGTATTTACATGAAACAGTATTTAGGTAGGGAACACATTTTATAATCAGTCTTCTCACAAATACACTTATGACATTATTGTGCTGATGTCTCAGTGTCTGTCATACATATACAGTATATCAGATTCACTTACATTAATGTCTCTCTCGCTCTCTCTCTTTCTCTCTCTCTCTCTCTCTCTCTCTCTCTCTCTCTCTCTCTCTCTCTCTCTCTCTCTCTCTCTCTCTCTCATTACAGTTCTGTCTTCATATGTTATAGTTGGATTATGTGTTGTTGGTGTGCTGGTTATTGTTGCTCTAACAGCTGCTGGTGGGTTTTACTATCACTACAGATGTCCTAAAGCAATAATACGAACAGGTAAGAATCATCTACAGATTAGAAATACATTGATATAGACTTGTCAACATTCGTAGTGGATCAAAAAGAGTTGATCAAAGTTATAGACAACTTTTATAAAAAGATTTTGATCCACTTTAAATGTTGAGTTGTTAGGTTTTGTTTAGGTTTTTATTTTTTATACAGCATTATAAAAACAGTAAAATGCAAATATTACAGACAGAAAAAATGAACGTATAATAAATTTCTATGTGACTTATTTTAATCATTAGTATGTCACAAAAATGAATGTAGGTCAGACTTTACAAAAACAATCATGTAGACAGTTCATTAAATCATTTCTGTCTTGTGTCTTCTGGAATTGAATGTCGGAGGTTTAATAGCAAACATGAGATTCTTTGAGCTCCGTCCTCATGATGAAATATGATATATTAATGTAAAGAGACTATAATATAAGAATTTTACTTATTTCAAATAAACATTTGATATAAGTGCTAGTGTATGTATTTAATCTTTCTTTCATTATTGTCTTGCTCTTGTTGTATTTTCTGTTCTGTGTTTCTTTTGAATGGATTATACGTGATGGAGGGACAGTCTGTCCGTCTAAAGACTGATGTTGATAACATAAAGACAGATGATGTGATCGAGTGGAGGTTTAAAACTGGTCTCTTTCAAAAGACCATCATAGGTAAAATTAAAAAAAACAAAATGACCACCGGAGGTGATGAGAGATTCAGCAATAATGTGCAACTGATCGAAAGTACCGGATCTCTTCTCATCACAAACATCACAACTGATCGCTCTGGACTTTATGAACTAAAAATCACCAGCGGTGGAATAACTTCATACAAGAGATTCAGAGTCATTGGTAAGTAACTACAATATAATTATTCTTAAGGTGTAACAATCATCTTAGATCTGCATAATGTCTAAAGGTTTCATATCATAAATGTAAAGATGTGTTTATGAACATCTAATTACTTTAGCGCTGTCACATCTTGACTTTTAACCACAGACACTGCAAACTTTGGCAAATGTTGGTTTGAAGGACAACATTAATGCTTGGTTTAGCACTACTAGTGTTAGTATTAACCCGTTACTGCACGGCCAGATGTTTACAGTTTATAGTGATGCAGTTTAAGAATGTGATAGTTATTTTCATTAACAGGCCGCATAAAATATTTTTACATGCAGTGTTCCTCATCTAATATATATCAAATAAAAGACGGTTTAGATGTGTACAGTGTGAATTTTAATCATTATTATTAACAGAGTCAAAATATAAACTGTGTGAAACATTAAATAGACATAGATATAATATAACATATATAAGATGATGAGTTAATGTGAGATAGGTGGTTCATTTGAAGATGTGTGACACTGGTTATTACTCTCTGATCATCTGTTGTTTGGCTTTTCTAACAGATTTCAACAGGACAAAATGGGCAATGACAAACTGGTTTTGGAGCTGGAAACGGCCAGCATCACAGTATGAACTATGAACATCATGAACACACCAGCATCTACATGAGCTTTGAAAAACGTATACCTGCTCATAAACTTACTTATATATAGAAATTGAAAAAACACTGTGAAGCAGTCTGAAATCCACCTGTACACTCTAAAAAAATAATCCATAAAAAAACGGATAATGTCCTGGCAGAAAATTACCGGCACCTTTTCCGTTATGGTTACAGACACTTCCGTTTATTCAAAAACTGAACATTCTGTAGATTTATAGAACATTGTCCGTATATTTACAGACCATTTTCCGTAGTCTTTAGGGACACTTCAGTCCGCCTATGAAACGCAACGACGGTGACAATCAACAACGAAGCTTCATGCCGCAATGCATGCTGGGTACCAGGATTGTAGAACACTCTTTCTTAACATTTACTCTCACCATTGTTGAGATTTGTATCCAAAGTGTTGATATCTCTGAAGCAAAAACCACAGCTGACACATTTGCAGCAATCTTATTCAATACAGTGTGTTTATAGATCAGCATAGAGTGTCACTTCTATACACTTCAGCTCATCATTTTTATTTTATCATTTCATATTTAAATGTTAGGCAGTAAAACATAAAAACAATCAAGCTTATATGACATCATAGAAAATTCTCTTTTCTCAAGCAACAAACAAGTTGTAATTGCTACAAGCAAAAACACTGTTGCAATGCTAAAAGAGCAGAGTCAGTTCTGTGAAGGTCAAGGTACAAAAGCCTAACTAAAGGGAACACTAATCTCCATAGTGGTGACTTCAAATGAGTCTAAAACAAACACAAACTGTAGATTTAATGTGATAAATGTTGTGGTAAATATCCATTTGACTTACACGTCATGTCAGAAAGAAGATTTGTCTCCTAAATCACATGTGTCACTGCTGTAACAGTTGAGCATTTGTATCTTGTTCTGACAGCATTTGTTTAGAAGTTAAACATCATCCATGTTAGAAAATAACTCTGCAAGCAAGTTGTAATTTTAGGTTTCAAACAGAGATGGTGATAGAGAGGCAAAAGTGAAAGATTGTAGCAGGGGTTATTGTACCCATAATGCAACATGTTATTAAAAAAACGGATAAATGCCTGTAAAACATAAATACGGAAAATTCCTTCATATTTACACAGTACTTTGTCCGTTTTTTTACGGATTTTTTTTAGAGTGTATGTGCTATTGAGTATTATTATAGTCTGTAGTTTTTTAATTTGGCAACAGTTAGATTTCTTTTAAACTTATGTAACATTTTGCATATCTTTGTGTTTCATCTCCGATCTTAATGTTAGATTTCTTATCTGTTTTTAGATATATACAATATGTACTGCATGAATATTTACTGTTTCACACTTACTTCTTTCACAGTATATTTGAATATGAGATTAATATCTGATGAAATGTATGGATAATTTAAGTAGATGTGCAGTTAATTTCATTTAGTCTGAATGATAACTGTAAACATAACAACAGACTTACATGTGATGTTCGTGTTTCAAAAACAAAGCATTTTGGCACCTGTGTGTTTTCATTTGGGACACAACATGGACTAAAATAAGTGTGCAAATCAAATGTACTATAAGTCTTTTGGGATCATATATATAAATGTTTTTATGTGTACTGTATGTGCTATAGGTTATAATAAACTGATTTCTTGTGGTTATTAATAGTTGAATATATTGATGAGTCACATAAATGTATTAATAATGGCTATTATATTCAAATGCATTAAGTGCATAAAATAATTTAGAATAAGGATTTGATGATTTATTATTTCTTCTCAGTGTACAGATGACTGTGTTTGTGTGTTTGCTCTTGTGTGTAAAGTATCATCTGTTCATACCAGTTAAAGGTTCAGCTGTAGATGTGAACACAAGATGGCGCTACTGCTGCTTTATTTATCAGTGAGATTTATCAACTCATCTCTCCTCTGGTTCTGAATCTGGCTAAAGGAGATACAGCTACAATGAGGTTAAATCTCGCGAGATGTTGGGTTAATGGGTAGAATTAAGATGAAAATAACGCACATCAGGTAAGATTTTTAGTGATTATTATATTATATAGATTAGACATTCGTGCATCTTTGAAAATTAACCTTAATATTTCACGTAGCTCACTGTGATAGCACTTTGTGTAAAATTGAAGCTGGATAGGGAAAGAAGAGTGACGTACTTTTCAAACCACTCAAATAAACACTCTCATGTTCACAAACCAAACAAAACCAAGTTTATTTGCACAACAGGTTTGAAAATAAAACTTGGAAACTGTTTATGTGTCAGATGCACTCTAGAAATAAAACCACCTTGACTCTTTGGTCATACTCTCTGATGTTTTTAATCACTGACATTTTGATAATATTTTACAGTTTAAACTTTCTTTAAAGTCACAGTGAAAATAAAATGGCAGGTGGGCGGGGTCCAGGATTAGCAATTAGCAACACAATCCAATCATTTCAGAAGCCGTTTCACTTGGATATACAGCGGGAAAAATAAGTATTTGACACATTAGCATATTGACACAAAATGTCCACCAGATGTAGCCATCAAGCCAAATATTGAATTCATACAAAGAAATCAGAACATTTAAGTATAAAAGTTGAGTCATAATAAATAAAGTGAAATGACACAGGGAATAAGTATTGGACACACTTTATTTAATACTTTGTAGAAAAGCCTTTGTTGGTAATTACAGCTTCTACGCCTCTTGTATGGAGAGACCAGTCGTCAGCATTGCTCAGTATGTGTTATAAAGGTAAAACAGCATTTTCAAGTTGCCATGAAACAGACGTAGCGATTGTCTTATTTTCCCAGTGGTGACGTACAGCAACTCATCACTAGTCAAGATAAAAAATCAAGTTGCATGTTAGATGAATCTGAAGATTGACAACATGCGTATGTCAACGTGCAAGAGTTTTTAACCCGGTAAAAGGAGGTTTACTGAATATATTAGGATATTGGCTGAATTTCTGAGCCTTTTGTTTTTATTCAGGACAGTGACGAATGACACAAGACTTTTGCATGCACTAATAGGTTTTGAAGTGAAAGGCAATCAAATTTGTTAAATGTAGTTCTAAATGTAGGTTCGAGAGGGCCTAAACATTCAGGCCTGCAATCATTATTATGGGTGTATAAGTCAGCCTTCCGGCCTCTGGGTCCAGCAGCAATTTTTCTGGCATCCCTCCTCCTCCCCATCTCCTTCTTCAATGTTCGTTTTATTGAAAGCCTGCATACACCACCTCATCCTCCACTGGAGCTATCTGTACACATAAACACAAACATTTCATAACAATCAAATCTTTAATTCTGTCTGTTTTTAAATCAGAATGTTGTTATATGCATGCATGCTTGTTTTGAAATAAGATTTCTTTTGAGATACTGTACATTTTTTTGTGGTTTGCCAGTAACTTACTGTATTACATCTTTCATCTCATCAGCCTCCTTCCAGAATAGTTAATGTGTCTCCCTAATGAGCTGCTGATGAGTTGAATCAAGTGTTTTAAATAAGAATACATCCAAAACATTCTGGGAGGGTGTACGTGAGGACCAGGATTGGGAAACACTGCTGTAAGGGAACCAAAATCCTTTATCAACATTTTTCTTTAGATTTTGGTTCCCAGAATGCTTTGCATGAGGCTGTTATTTTATAGTTTTATTGTGTAAAGATAAAAAGACTTGTTAATATTTAATGTTTATTTAACTTTAACAAACTGTTTCCAGTAAATAACATACATTTAAATCTACAGTAAGTTACTGGCAAACAGCTGCTAGTAATACTGTAATTTTTACAGAAACATGATATGGTTACTAATAGCAGGATTATTTGTTTCTGCTCTTACATTTTACCTCCTTCAGACTATTTCCTCTTTACGCTTCTGAAGGTTAAGTTTCCTGTCTAGACAGTTTCTGTTTTAGCACACACCTGAAGAACTTTAACCTGTTTACAAGAGTTTTCATGCTAACAACAAACATCTCAAAGACTCATATTTGTTCTTTTTTCTTTCTTCTTCTTGTGTAGTGCACACTTCAAGTATTATTGGGTACTCATATTGTATTGTATGCTAAAATAAAAACTCATCCATTAAAACGAAAATGCAAACTAAACTTGGTCACATATAAATACTGTAAATCATGCAGAATACAGGTAAGGATACAGACAGAGGCACAACACACATGACATGAATGATCTCACCGGTTTATGTGTTTGTCTTTTACAGAATGTTGGATCTGCGTAAACAATCTCGTCTCCACCGCTCTGAACTGTTGCTATTACAAACGTATCAAATACTTAAACTTTTTTTATAAAAGTGCTCTTATAAGTATTATTGAGTTTTGTTTTATTCAGCTATATTTGCACTAGATGACACTTGCCTTCTATGTTATTGTGTTTTCTGTAGATCCAGAAAATCACGACTGCAGCGACAATAATCAGAAATCCAACAACAGCACAACAGATCTCAACTATATGATCTGAGGAGAGACCTGTAATGAACAATAAAAGTCATTATTTTAACTGAATCTGTAGGTCTGATATATACTCAAATATGTGCAGTAATAGAGAGGAAAAGCAGTTTACTCACCATCGACAGTAACATTGAATCTGTATGAGGTCTCCTGATTGCCATTGATGGTCAGTTGATAAAGTCCAGAGTGTTGAGTTGTGATGTCTGTTATAGTGAGATCTCCAGTCTGATTATTCATCTGCAGTCTGTCTTTGAATCTCCCATCAAGAACATCATCATTTATTGACATCTTATTTGCTCCTTCATTGATTTCAGCTATGAGAGACCCTTCAGGTCCAAAAATCCACTCCATCACATCTTGACTCTGTAGTTTAGTATGAGTGTGTAGAGTAACAGAATCTCCCTCCATCACTGACACTGACTTCACTTCATCACCAAACACACCTGAAGAACACAAACAGAGGCAGATTGATCTTTAACAGAAACATAAAGGGCCCTATTTTAACCCTTTTGTGTTTTTTCTCCCAAATCAGTGACATCACTTATGAACTTGGCAATTAAAGAGTTAAATGTATTTTTTGTAAACATTTGGTAGTTTTGATTAGTACTGAGGTTGATTAACAGATTTTTGCAAAAAAATAAATAAATAATAATAATCTGATAAATTTTTACAGCCGTTTAATTTAGTGGCTTTTTTGGCCAAATTAAATCTGTTACCAAAAATCATTACATTTGCTGAAACACAGAGAAAGTTGTGGCCAAATTAAGACTTAAAAAAAAGGTAATTCGGTCAAAAATGGTCTAAAGCACATGGTCTCAAAGGGTGTGTCTGAATCCACTTTTGTTAATTTAACAACAGGAAAAATGGTTTGTGCGCCTGGCACACAGTCTAAAAGGGTTGTTCCTATTCTCGTAATAGGTCTGTTTTGGGCGTAACGTGCAATAACCAATGGAAGTCTCATCTCCCATCCCCTTTAAAAGCCAGTTCTGCCGATTCACTATTTAGATGGTGGAATTTGTAAAATGAAAAACTAAGTGGAGGAAGAAGACCACCAGTTTAAGATTGATGTTAAAAATTGTGCTGTTTTTATTCGTTTTGAATTTGTTATTTTTTGCTGGTTGTCGTTTTCTTTCAGTCATGGAAGTGAAATTAGCAGGTTTTTAATTGCTGTAAATGTATGGATAGCCTACATACGCATTTCTCAAAGTGTGGGGAACTCACTGGTGGGGAATAGGAACATTACAAGTGGCGCATGATGACAAACGGGAGGAAATTTTTGTGCCCATCTCTATATTAAATCGTTTATTTATTGACCATACACTTAAAACAACACATTTAATTATGAACCTAAAACAACATCAGACTGTGAAGAAAATATTACGCTGAATAAAAGCCTACAAGAATGAATTAATGTCAGAATGTTAATTGAACACTGTTAGACTTTTTATTGTATATATGCGGTAACTCACTGGCAACGTGTAACTGCCCCATTACAGTACCATAACTGTACATGTTTTTTAGAGTATGATGCTTTTACAGCAGTTCCATTTTACAGTAACATACCCTTACCGTAATCTCGTTTTAGGAAAAATGTTGCCTTGAAGGGGAATCGAACCTGGGTCGCCTGTGTCATAGGTCCGTAACACTACCACAGTGCCACAGAGTCACCAAATAAAAGTTACTCACTACACTCCCCAAGTAGCCTCTTCTGTCACTCTCCCGGCACTTCGGTGAGTGAAATCTCGGCGTCACTAGTGTTTTGAAGTCTTGAGGTCAAATTCAAATCTGACGGTCAAACATTTATCCATAATCCCTTTCTTGTTTCTATCTACAATTCTCAATAAATTATTTACACTGCTGAAAAACAATTCACATTTTGAAAATTGTTTCACTGCTAAAAGCATAACAAATAAAATGTATTTCATTTCATAGATATATTTTATTTTTCCATTTTATATTCTTTTATAACACTATTTTATTCAACTACAGTACTGCTGTTGTTTTGCAGCAGTCTACCGCAAATTCAAAACATAAAGTAAATCACTGTAAATTAAATGTTAATACCCATAATGCAATGCATATTACAGTAATGAACTGTAAAAGAAAATGATGGATTTTACTGGGCATTTTGTGGTAAGCGAAACAAAAACTTTAATGTGGAGAGGTGGTATAGGTGGTAACGGGTATAAAAGATAACAATGGATAAGTTTGTGACAAAGAATAAAAAGAAAACTGGAGATTCGACACCAGCAGAAAAAAACAAGACAGAAAGTGGAACTAATAAACCAAAAAGCCAGCCGAAAAGAAAGTATGAAGACGTAAGTGCGTATTATTATTTACTTTTAAACAAAGTCTTATTTCATGCAAAGTGATAATGAGAAATTTATATTATTGATGACCAAATTAAAGTTCATTAGAGTTAAATACAAAGAAACAACATCTTAATAAGAAATTAACACTTTTTTTGTATCCTTTAAAACTATTAAAAATATTATTACAAACTGCTGTAATAAATGATTAAAGTGTGTTTATAACTTACCAACCAAACAGCAGAAGAAAACAAACACGAGAAGCATTTCAGTTTCACTTTTTTACGGTTGTGATAAAATCTTTAGTGTTGTTCAGTGAACTCTACAGCTCTTGACATTTACACGATTCACGGAGCATGCGCATTGAGAACGTGGTGATAGCAGTGTTTTCCTCTCAGATGTTTGAACTGAATAATAATCAGAGCATTTAATTATTTTAGAAATAATGAAAAGTTTATAAAAGTGTAATTATAATAATGTTACATGTATGGTTGAAAAGTTGACAGATGATTTATGATGACATATCATAGGGGGCGGGGGTTAAAAACAGGTGAAGGTTAAAACGGTTAACATCATTAACAGTGTTGTCTTTACGCAACTTTAGCTGTAAGATTATCTCACTAAAGCTGTTGAGTGATTCATCTGACCTGCTGAAGAAAATGTTTCCCATGTTTGTTTTTTTCTCTATGTGCTCTGACGTTTTCTTGGTAAGTGATACAAGGAGGAGTTTTTTTTACAAATATATTGTTAATTAGTTTTATGCTTTTTGTAATGGTTTGTTATCTGTCTAATAGGTTAAATTGACTGTGTGAAATCTGTCTATGTTTGGTAATAAAGTGAAGTGATCATCAGCGAGAAACTGGGGAGGAGTTGGAGTTTCAGAGGGTCAGTTTCAGTTGTGTATCTCGGTCTCTTTTATCTGTCGAGCTCGAACTGGCACCCTTTTAACAGGTCAGTGTGTCCTTTCTTTTCCAGTCCTTTAATATTGCCATGTCATGCTGTAATCTTGCAAGTGGGTTGCAGTATTTCCGACGCACTCGAAATGAACAAAGAGCGTGGCGCATAAAACACTTCAAGAGCTGGGCAGATTACTTATGAATTGTAATCCGTTACGGATTACGAATTACATGACAAAATTTGTATTTAGTAATATAATCTCTGTCACACATCGTTGGTAATGTAATCTGACTACTTTTGGATTACATTTAGATTACTTTTGACAAATCTTATTTGATTTCAAATATATAAAGTGGGGAAAAATATATTTAAATCTATTTCACCAACAAGAGCTTTAAAAACTTAATTTTTTTTAGATTTGTTAACCGTTTGTGGACCAACTATAGCGGTATTTTTACAGAACACATTTGTAAAAGATTTGAATGTCATTTAAGTGATTCATGGGTAAATAAATGTTAAATAAAATAAGTAATACATAAAAAGGGGAGAGTCCACACTTTGATGACATCATGTAGTGCAGACCTTAGGAAACTTTAACACGAGTCTAAGAGGGCGCGCCGGGACATATTTTGGTACAGACTCGAGCGTCACGCTGAAAATTGTCCATCAGTGCGAACTCCTCCCTTCGGACTCCTGATCAGTCGGATTCATTTTCGCAAGGACTTCTGGGTTGGTAAAGTGCGCGAAGCCTGCTGCAGTGTGGGCTTCACCGAAGACCGCATCAAGGGTGCAAAGGGGGCGCTGATGAGCACACTTCGGAGTGTAAAAATTACAGATGGGACACCCTATGGACTCGTAGACTAAGCGAGTATGCGCAATTTAAGGCCACGAGATCAAAAGTCCACGTGAAGTGCACCTTTTCGGACAGGGCCAGACTGGAGCAGTGGAGACAGACTCTGCATTACACCAACCGGATATTTCACATGCTGACACCAGTGAATCTCCATCAGTATAAAAGTCTCTTTGTATGGTTTTAAGGTGGCTGTTACTGACTAACGCTCAGAGATCAGACACTAAAATACTTGACTCAACATGAAAAGATTCACTTTACTCTTCATCGCCTTTTTATCCATCAACGGTAAGTTTGTTTATCAACATGCAACAGTGTAAATGTGCATTTGTTTAATAATATAATAACTGCAAGTGGTTTTGGGTTTATTATTTAGGTATGTATGTATATCATGTTTTATTGATCCAGATATTGATATTAAATGATATTACTTGGTTTGGTTTGATTGTAAAAGGTTTCACATGGTATTGTATTCAGATTGTTTCTGTTTTTGTGTTCAGGTGTGTTTGGTGATGAAGTGAAGTCAGTGTTGGTGATGGAGGGAGATTCTGTTACTCTACACACTCATCTTACTGAAATACAGACAAATGATTTCTTAGATTGGAGGTTTGGTGGGAATGAGAAACGCATAGCTCAAATAAACCGTGAGGCCAATTTGATTTCAGTTTATGCTGAAGTTCTTGATGGGAGATTCAGAGACAGACTGAAGCTAAGCTATCATACTGGAGATCTCACCATCACAGACATCACAACTCAACACACTGGAGATTATAAACTAGAGTTTACCAGAGTGAGGATTACAAGAAAAACATTCAGAGTTAGTGAGTATATCAAGCTTTACATGAATAACCCTTATGAAAATTAACCATATTATTATTTCACTTTTACCACAAAAACATGGTTAATTTTCGTAAGGGAATTAAATACATCATTATGGTTTTTATAATGGATGTAAAGTCTCTGTCCATCATTTTCATTTCTTTCTACAGATGTGATTGATGTTGATACAGATGAGATGAAGTCAGTATCAGTGATGGAGGGAGATTCTGTTACTCTACACACTGATGATCCTGATATTAAGAAATATGATGTGATACTGTGGAGGTTTCACTCTATTATAGCTGAACTCAACAGAAACACTGCTTTCTTCTCTACATATGATGATGTTCATGGTGTGAGATTCAGAGATAATCTGCAGCTGAATGTTCATACTGGATCTCTCACCATCACAAACATCACAACTCAACACTCTGGACTTTATCATGTAGATCTCAGCAGCACCAGTGGTAGTTATACCATACGTCAATCATTCACAGTTACTGTCAGTGGTGAGTCTTGTGAGTCTACTTTTGTCTAGTTTAATCTGGTGTTCCTAAAAAAGTGAAGCACCTGGCTCTTTGATCACCCCCTGGTGGTTGGCTGCAGTACAAGTCATAAACCCCACCCTCTCCATTCAAACAAATGGGACACTGCTCTAAATAATAAAAAAATTACACTTCAAATGTCTTTTAAGATAGTTGTTATTACGCTGATATATGTTCAAGTGTTCATTTTTGTGCTAAGTTTTATTTTAGCTAATTTGATGCTATAGAAATGGGGCGTGTCGTTATGATTGGTGTGGTTGAATTGGGCACACGAGCATTTGGGCGGAAGTTTGATACCGCAGCTCCGCCTTTGGCTCCATGGACGATTCCTTCTGCACTTGCCCTGGCTCCAAACCATAGACCAGGGTTCCCCAAATTTTACCCTGGAGGGCCAGAGCACTACAGAGTTTAGGTCCAACCCTAATCAAACTTACCTGTTATTTTCTAGTTATCATGAAGAGATTGATTAGCTTGCTCAGGTGTGTTTGATCAGGGTTGGAGCTAAACTATGCAGTGCTCCGGCCCTCCAGGGTAAGATTTGGGGAACCCTGCTATGGACTGTAAAAAAAGATGGACGTAGTGTCGTCACCCCTAGGTTTCTGAAGATTGTTTTTGAAGACTAAAGTAGGGGCGCTTGCCGTCACAATCTTGCCCGCACATCACTCGCAGATATCCGATAACTTAAAATAACTTGCATAACAAATTTGATTAAAGCATTGTATTATTTGTTTTACAGTGGACTGAACAGATGTAAATTTTTATTATATTCATGTACAAATGTACAGTAGGTGCTTCTAAAATGTATCATTTTCATTCTTTGTCCCAGTGTGTTTGTTTTTCAGTATTGTTTTATGTTCATCTGACTGTAATGTTCATGTGTTTGGTGTTGTTACAGGTAAAGTGACGACAGTGTCAGTGATAACGGGAGATTGGATCACTTTAAAGACTTATACTGAAATACAAACCTATGATCTGATAGAGTGGATGTTTGCATCTGACCATGAGTTTCGGATAGCTGAAATATCAAACAATATGTTTGCGGTATATGATGGTGCTGATGGGAGATTCAGAGACAGACTGAGACTGAATAACCAGACTGGAGATCTCACCATCAAAAACATCACAACTGAAGATGTTGGACTTTATGAACTGAAGATGAGCAGCAGTAGACGATCCATTCAGAGGAGATTCAGTGTTAATGTCAGTGGTGAGTAACTTTTGTCTTTAAAAGCATTAATTCACCTAAAAATGAGAACGTTGTTATTAATAACTCACCCATTCAAGTGAGTAATGCAACTCACAACTGTCAAGTTCTTATAAAGACATCCTTAAAATAAATCATGTGACTACAGTGATTTAATCTTTATTTCATGAAGCGACTAAAACACTTTTCTGCTCATGAAGTCTCTGATGCATATTCATGAAAGTATAGCACATACACACCATCCTGGGATAGACATGTAGTTGTATGCCAGTCAAATGGCATTTTTTACGGAAAGACATTTGATGTCATTTTAAGCTCAGTTTTTTATGCATTCCCCCATATTGTTCATGTTATATTGTGGCACGTTAATATTGTCTCAAAAAATTAACTAAAGTGGTTTGTGCCCCTAAGTTTTTCCAAAATGAAGTTACAGTAGAGCCTTGTAATGAAAGTAAAAAAGAAACTAGTTGAACATTACATTGAGTTACATTAATGCATCTCTCTCTCTCTTTTATTACAGAAAGAGGTCTGTCTTCATATGTTGGATTATGTGCTGGTTTGCTGGTTATTGTTGCTCTAACAGCTGCTGGTGTGCTTTACTATCGCCAAAGGTTCCCTGAAGCAATAATACAAACAGGTAAGAATCATCTACAGATTAAGAAATAAATGGATATACTTGATATACACTTTGATTTGAAGTGGATCAAAAAAGTTCATCTAGATAAGATTGTACCAAGCCCCGGCCTAAGGTGACATTGGAGTAAAAAAAATCTAAAGTTTATGTGCTCACGCAAAACCTTTATGTGCAGATTTTTTTTAAAGTTTAGTTTCACGTGCGCACGCGAAAGTTTCACATGAGCACGCAAAACTAAACACGGTAGTTTCACGCACGCACACGTAACTACACTCTCCATGTCCTATTTGGGGGTCCGTAAGATCAGGTATTATTCAAACAACTTTTATAAAAGGTTTTGATTCACTTTAAATGTTGACTAGTGTATATTAAGTAAGGAATAATTGACAACGGGCCATTGAATTATAAGAAAATAATGCACACCCAGGGTGGTTATGCGGCACGACGCTAAGCAGAGTGCTTTTTAAAAAAATAATTCAAATGAGTCAATTATTCCTCTTATACCACGGTTACCAAAAATATTGCTCTGGTGCCTATTTTTATAATAAGCGGAATAATTGACTCTAAAAATTATGCATGACATTTTCTTATAATAAATGTCCCGTCGTCAATTATTCCTTACTCATTAAATCATCTTTTGTGTGTCTTCTGGAATTGAATGTCGAGGGTTTACACTGATTTAATATCAAACATGAGATTCTTTGTATGTCTGAGCCAGATCAGTCTTTATTATCAGATGATGAAAGATGATTTGTAAAGAGACTATAACATAAGAATTTAAACTGATCATAATAATAATAAAATTATATAAGTGCTAGTGATAGATGTATATAATCTTTGTATATAATTATTTATAATGATTGTGTTTTTTTTTTGAATGGATTACAGTGATTAAGGGACATTTTGTCTGTCTAAAGACTGATGATCATAACATAAATACAGATGATGTGATCGAGTGGAGGTTTATACCTGGTCCCTTTCAAAAGACCATCATAGCTAAAATCCAGAATAACAACAAAACCGTTGATAAGAGATTCAGCAAAAATGCAGAACTGAACAAAAGGACCGGATCTCTCTACATCTCAAAAATCGCAACTGATCATTCTGGACTTTATGAACTAAAAATCACCATTAATGGAAACACCTCATATAAGAGATTCAGAATCATTGTCACTGGTGAGTAACTACAATATAAATATTCTTAAGGTGTAACAATCATCTCAGATCTGCATACATTATATAAGATTCATATCATAGATGTAGAGATGTGTTTATGAATATCTAATAGGGGTGCACCGATAAATGCCGATGTACACTAATAATACGTGGCTGATACCTATTCTGAATTGCACAGTCGATATTATTTACAGCTATTTCATGTACTACGGCTTTTGATCAGTAAATCCTTATCGATCTTGAATCACTGTTAGTTTGAGTCGTTTATAACATGCATTTGATAAAGCAACACTCATCAAACATAATCATTATACATATTCCTTATTATCATGAAAATACCTGAAAAGGTTTGAAGAGCAGCAATATAAATATATCTTTAAGCCTATAGTCATAGAAATGTATAAAGGCTAGAGTTCTCATCTGCGCTGCTGGCCAATTGAACGGAAAGTCCGCATTTGGCGGCCATTTTACCACAGGCGCTCGCTCACTCGTAGCATTGAGTTGTAATGGTGCAGGTGCTTTAAATGACCATAACTTGCTTAATTTTCTACTGATTTTCAAATGGGTTGGTTTCTTACAAGCGTGTACCTGACACTTCATACTTATACAAAAAAAATTTATAAAACATGTTAAAGCATCCAGAATTATAGCCACGTTAATAACGTTTGTAAGAAACCAAACATTGATAGAAAATTGGGAGAGCACCCTCTAGTTTTTGGATGTAGCGGCATTTCACCGTTACTCATTGAGAAGATTAGGGTGCACCCCTAATATCTAATTATTAACACTTTATTTTTTTGCAGAAAAGTGTCTCTTTGAAGAAAAAGAAACGAACGATGTCAGAGTAACAGGATGAGCATCACGAACGCACAAGCAAGTTTTAGCTTATATGAGCATCAAAAAACATACCTGCTCATAAATTTATATTTTAAATTATATTTTGTTATATATTTTGCCAGATATAGACAATGTGTACTGAATGTAATATTTGCTGTTTCACATTCATTTCTTTCACAGTATTATATTTGAATATATGCTTAATATCTGCTGAAATGGATGGATAATATAAGTAGATGTGTGTGCCATTTAGTCTAAATGATATTAAATCTTGAGGTCATAAAACAGTGTGTATTTATTAAAACGGTCTGATGTCTTCCCTGTTATCTTAAGTCCCTCCTTCAGAAATACGTATCGAGTTCTGATTGTGTAGTTTGTTTAGTGTGTTGTGATTCGATAGCAGCTTAGCTTGCCGTTAGCTTAGCTGACAACTGATGTATTACTGTGGGCGGAGTTTAGTCAGAAAACTGTTCGAGTGACATCATTAAAGCAGGAAGTAGAGCGCTGTGGTACAAACCGGCCTTTCGCTGTAGGCTTTGAATTCTGTTAAAGAAAATATAACGCCTGGCAGTGAACTTTGATCTTTATCATTTTACTGGTATTATTTATGTTATTATAGTAACATTACAAACTAAATAAAAACGAGATTAGGAAGAACGTGACCTTTAAAGTCTTGTTGCTTCAAAATTATTGATTTGTTTATCAGTAGTTGATACCTTTAGTCATCAGACTTCACCTTTGACTTTTATAACACAGACTTTTGTGACATATTGAATGTAGACACAATTTGCTAGTACAGAATAAATATTATTCATAAATATAAACAGATGATATGTAAACATGTGCAAATTAAATAAATATTGAATAAATAGTTGCATCTTCTAAAGTAGAAAAAATCAGCATTGGTTGTGAGGTCAAAGCATTAAAGTGATTATTATATAGCCTAGAGTAGACATTCATGCATTTGTGTTTGAATATTAACCTTAACCACTTTGTGTAATCTCATACAGTTGTTTTTTAGATTTACATTTAAAACTGCGTGTCTTTAATATTAGTGTGAAAACTAAAAAATTGTTTTATTGATAACAGGCCGTTTCTTAATCTGAAAGTTGCATCCTCATGAGGTCGCATATGCAGGCTGCATACGTCATCAAGTCTGTTTTAATAAAGTTAAGCATTACATTCACATTATATCAATTTACTATTAACTAAATATAATAGTGAATTTTATCATTGATTATTCAGATATTCAGAAATAAGACATATGCAGCCTACAAATGCGACCTTTGGAGGATGCAGCCTTCATGTTGAGATTGATAAAAGTCAGATCTGATCTTGAAGAGGTCAACATGTAAATATCTAATACAATCCTAATGCCTATGTTGTTAAATATTGATATTTTACATTCACACAGTAAGAGCTCACAGTAATATCACAACTTTTATTTGTCAAACTTTACTATCAGAATCAATGCATTATTTTACTGTAAACCTGTTAAATATAAGCCCAAGCCAGGCAGATAAAAGCCACATACTGTTCACTTCTGACATACACACAGAGATGTATACTGTATCAACCACAACACACTCATGTTCACAAACAGAACAAAACCACATTTATTTCCACATCAGGTTTGACTTTAACCTAGAAATAAAGCTGTTCATGTGTCAGATGCATTCTAGAAATAAAACCACTATGACTCTTTGGTCGTACTCACACTCTCTGGTGTTTTTAGTCACTGATATTCTGATAATATTTTACAGTTTAACCTTTCTTTAAAATGCCGTATTAACATTATATAGTACAAATAAAATAGTTTTTTTTTACAGTGCAGTATCATTCACTGTGGCAAAATCACAGAGAGAGTGAATATGTCTGTGTTTTAAAATGAAGAGTTCAGATGCAAATTTAGAAATACCTCTTTGTTAGCAGAGTTCGTTAAAGTTAAAAAAGCATGTTAGGCAAATCGGATGAACGAGGACACACGTACATCATAGTGCAAGCGTTTTAAATCTGGTTAAAGGAGATTTACTGAATATATTAGAATATTGGCTGAATTTTTGAGTATTTTACCTTTATTCAGGACAGTGAAGAGTGACACGAGACTTTTGCATGCACTTAGAGGGTTTTGCAGTGAAAGCCAATCAAATTTGTTAAATACCAATGAAATGACTAAAGTGACAGTTGTGAAAATAAGGCATTTCAATGACCGACTAATAACCTTTACATTGCCATTAAAGTGAAAATACTGAACCTTAACTTAAGAGTCTGATAATAAATGCTAATTTCCCAGAAAGCAGACTCTGGACCGAATCTGCGCCGAAGTCAGCAGCTCTGATGTGGATCCGGCCCGGATTTTTCTGCTATCTGGGTTATAAAAACATGTCAGGTCCACTTAGAGGGTTTTGCATCTGAACTTTTCAAATGAAATAGCCATTGAAACAGATATGATAATAAACTGTCACGACCGGTTAAACACCGGCAAGTGAAAACAAAAGGAGAACCCAAACGCAAGAGATGTAAGAAAATATAACTATGAATTTATTTACAAAAATAACAGAAACACCCACGTGGGGGTAAAACAGAAGATAAACTTAAACACTGTGATGAAACACAAACTAAACACGGGAAAACAGGAACAGATCTCAAAACACACGAAGCACCTGAACACTGAGATCTTCACAACACTAAACTACGACAACGCACGCACACCACACAGAGAACACGAGGACATTAAATAGACAGCACATCAATGGGGAACAGGTGAACATAATTAATCACTTAAGACACGAGTACATAAGGGAGTAGGGTAAAAGTGACAAGACACTGGGAACACGTGTCACACATACATGATGTGAAAACACACGTGTTCCCACATAAACACAATGCTGCCACGATCTTGCCCTCTTACATCCAACCTGGATACTACCCAAGGTCAGGCAAGACCATGACAGCCACAAAACACTGGGAACATGTGGAAGCCACACACTCTATGCCTCCCCATGCTCCCACACAGAACATAGTACTGTCATGGTCTTGCCAGATACACTCAAACCTGAGTCTAGTGCAAAACTATCTGGCAAGCCCATGACAGTACCCCCATCTTCAAAGACGGATACAAGACGTCACAACAAAAACAAACAAAAACATTAAACACGAGGAACGAAAGACTGCACAACAGAAGACAACCACGACAACATTACCACAAACAACAAAGGTAAACAGACATACGTAACAAACGGATTGGGGTGATTTAACAAAAACAATATATGATGAAGGGGAGGTGGGGCAAAAACAGGGGGAACAAAATGTCCAAAGTTATGAGTCTTAAAGTCCCGCGGCTGAAATGCCGACTGGTGACGTGTCTCCGCCTGCGCCGGCGGGTGACGTGTCTCCGGCTGCGCCGGCCGGTGACGTGTCTCCGGCTGCGCCGGCGGGTGACGTGTCTCCGGCTGCGCCGGCGGGTGACGAGTCCCCGGCTGCCCCGGCGGGTGACGAGTCCCCGGCTGCCCCGGCGGGTGACGAGTCCCCGGCTGCCCCGGCGGGTGACGAGTCCCCGGCTGCCCCGGCGGGTGACGAGTCCCCGGCTGCCCCGGCGATTTAACAAAAATAACAGAAACACCCACGTGGGGGTAAAACAGAAGATAAACTTAAACACTGTGATGAAACACAAACTAAACACGGGAAAACAGGAACAGATCTCAAAACACACGAAGCACCTGAACACTGAGATCTTCACAACACTAAACTACGACAACGCACGCACACCACACAGAGAACACGAGGGCATTAAATAGACAGCACATCAATGGGGAACAGGTGAACATAATTAATCACTTAAGATCCAAGTACATAAGGGAGTAGGGTAAAAGTGACAAGACACTGGGAACACGTGTCACACATACATGATGTGAAAACACACGTGTTCCCACATAAACACAATGCTGCCACGATCTTGCCCTCTTACATCCAACCTGGATACTACCCAAGGTCAGGCAAGACCATGACAGCCACAAAACACTGGGAACATGTGGAAGCCACACACTCTATGCCTCCCCATGCTCCCACACAGAACATAGTACTGTCATGGTCTTGCCAGATACACTCAAACCTGAGTCTAGTGCAAAACTATCTGGCAAGCCCATGACATAAACTGTTTAAAAATTCATACAAAACAGCTTGATCATCGTTTTTTATTGACGCCTGCATAGACCACCTTATCCTCCACTGCAGCTCTCTGTACACATAAACACACAACATACAAACACAAACATTAATAACAATCAACTCTTCAATTCTGTGTTTTAAAAAGTTAGAATGTTATGTATGCACGCATGCTTGTTTTAAAGATCTTGCATGTTAGTTGAGACTTTCACTTAAGATTGTAAAAATTAGCTGTAGTTATGCAAATGTAAATATAAAGGGGCAAATGTACACGTCATTGTAAAAATAAAATATTTTTATAAAAATAATTTTGAAGAAACTATGACAGAAAAATGAACACATACTAGATTTTTGATTAATTTAATGTTTTTAGCAGAAACCTCTAACTGTAACAAGAATAGCTGTGAAACTAAAGGGTTAATAACTCAACCTAAAGCGATTCCTATATGACACACTCTACATAATAGTAAGCCTTATATACAACTTAAATGTATTATACAACATGCATCTATCTGCACAAAATGCAAGACTTAAACTAAGGGGGCGTGCACACTAAAGCTTTTACTCCCGCGGCTAGAAGTGTTTTTTAATTGTTTCCAATGAAAGCTCAGCGTTTTTCAAATAAGCCAGCAGCTAGCGTTTTTTCTGCGCTGAAAGCCGGCGCTCTGCGTTTTTTCCGCACTCAGCTCTGAGTGCAGAGAGACTTCAAAGATATTCAACTTTAGGTGAAAAGCTCCGATCGTCAATGTCAGTTCTCACATGGCTATCCAATCACAGTAGTCTTTACTACCCCAGGCGCTTGTAATTAGCCTGGGTGCCAGCCGATCTTAGCCCCGCCTACAAGATTTTGTAAACGGGAAGATGGGTCTGGGGTTTCTGTGTTGAGGAGCTACTATGCTAGGACAAATGCTGGTCGGACCAATCAAATTGTCAGGGCGGGCTTTATACGATGATGGACAGATAATCAACAGTAACGTAATGAACCACGTCACCAAAGAGCGCGTGTGTTGAATGGCTGCCGCTGTAGAGTTCAGATGTGTGGATTCTGACATTGGGTCTGTTCTAAAAGATATTGACAGATCATTGATTTTAAAAGAGCAACAGAGAAACGCGAGCAGGGCATTTGTTGATGTTTTTGCCGTCCTTCCTATTCAGCAAAAGTTGGTCGCAACTGAAATGGCTAACGTTATCACGGCGATGCAACTAAGCGTGCACGACGAGATGGATATAATTAGCGGTCGTTGCTTCTTTTCGGAAGCCCGGAATCGTGGTTGCTGAATAAGTGGAGGGACATGCTAGGCTCCAATATTTTCAAGCAAACGTAATGGGTATCGTCGTGGATGAAGTTCACCTAACGTACAAATGGTAAGAGATAGTCTTACTCTATGACTTAGTAAATACTTCATGTTGTGATATAAATGAAATGTTGTAAACATAATAGGTGTTGATGTACATTTGCTAACTCAGTATAATCACAATGTTAGTGTCATTGTAGCAAAATAACTAGCAGTTCGGTCAGGCTGCAAAGACGTAATTTCAACAACGTCATACACTCCGTTGCTCTGATTGGTCGTAGGTCTATCCAATTGAGTGCAGAGGAATTTTTCGGTTGAGACACGCCTCATAATTATAGCTCAATGGAGCGGTATCAGACTCAAATTCTGACTAGAATTGAGTATGACAACGTCAGGCTAGCTTGTAATGCTAACAAGATATCCAAATGCCGCCATAACAACAAAAAATAAATAAATAAACCCACACGGTCATCGTTTTCATGAGCGATCGTCATTGCCATGTTCGAGTACTTGATCAATCAATTACTCGTGCCCATCCCTAAATAGCACCAATAGTCCGATTCACGATTTTACATTTCTTTGTAGGTGCGTATTACATGTTAACGACATGCAAAAGGTACATGTCCCGAAGTAAACAATGACACAAGTTATCATCTCAAGCACAAGTCTCTTTTCTTGGACTACAACAAACACACGGATTGTAGGTTTTGCAGTTTACTTCCTTGGATTGGTTACGTAATGAAGACTGACATTATCATAATTCCTTCTTCTTCGGACTCATAGCCTGTAATTGAACTCCTGTTAGCATTGCATTGCCACCGAATTTTGGTATGGAGCATTACATTTCTGGCTGACGTCAGAGGTATTCAGGCCAATCGCAACCTACAGATTAGCTGGCCAATCAGGGACACAGAGCTTTTCTAATCTGTGCTTTTCAGGAAGAGAGTGAAATCTCTACAAAAATGTACAGTATGTGAAAGTAATGTGCTTTTTATCCATAAACCACGTGAAAACAAAATTATACCAAATACACAAAATAACATTGTTTTTTAGCAATGAAATAGGTGCTTTTTAAATTTACAGTAAGTTACTGGCAAACAGCTGTCAGTAATACTGTAATTTCTACAGAAACATGTATGTTTACTAATAGCAGGTTTATTTGCCATTATACAATATTAATTCAATTATAATTGTCTAATTTTCACGTGACTTCTGAATTTCTGCCCTTGCATTTGACCTCTTTCACACTATCAGACTATTTGCGCTTTACGCTTCTGAAGGGTCAGTTTCCTGTCTAGACAGTTTCCAACAGTTTCTGTTTTAACACTCGCTTGAAGATCTTTAACCTGTTTACAGTCTTAATGTGTTTTCACACTAACAACAAACATCTCAAAGACTCATATTTCTTCTTTTATTCTTTCTTCTTCTGTATGTAATGTAATACTTGATTTCAAGTATTTTCGCGTACTCGTATTGTTGTATTGATGTAATGACTTGTAAGAGACGGAAGCAAACGCAGGTGTAAAATGAAACAATGTTTATTAAATATAAACAAAGAGAGAGTATTCAATGTAAATGCGGAAGTAATCCAGTCCGGTGTTGTTGCTGGCAATGGTGACGATGACTACGGTGGAAGTTGGTGTTTTGAGTGCGACGTTGGTGGAGTGGTGAGCAGTGGTGAAATCCAGACTGACACGGAACATCCACACGAAGACGACGACGACAATACACATCCAAACTGAAACACGGAATCCACTGCACACGGAACAACCAAGCAACACGGAGACTGAGCAAACAATAGAATCTGGCAGGGAACAGAAAGTCAGGTGAGTATTTATGGAGATGAAGTAATGATGAACAGCTGGAGCGAGACAATCAACACACAGGTGAAAGGGATCGCTCTAACGAGCACATGGCAGGGTAAGTGAACAACACACACATACAAACATGACACGGAGGAAAACAATGGATTTTCCTACCGTGACAGTACCCCCTCCCCTAGGAACGCCCCTCGGCGTTCCCAGCCTGCTTTACCTGTTGATTGAACTCATCAATAAGGCGGTGATCCAGTATGTCCCGAGCCGGAACCCACCTTCTCTCCTCCGGACCGTAACCTTCCCAATCCACCAAGTACTGAAATCCGCGTCCCCTCCGTCTGGAGTCCAGAATACGGTTAACCGAATATGTGGTTTCCCCATTAACGATACGAGGCGGAGGGGGAACCGGGGCAGGCGGATTAAGACGGGAAGAAATCACCGGTTTAATTTTGGAAACATGAAAGACGGGGTGAACCCTCCTGTACGCAGGAGGAAGGCTAAGACGCACTGTTACCGGATTAATGATTTTGGAAACAGAAAACGGGCCAATAAATTTGGGAGCAAGTTTATTCGAGACGGAACGCATCGGAATATTCTGGGTTGAAAGCCACACTCTTTGACCGACGACGTATCGGGGAGGCTTTGACCGGTGGCGATCGGCCTTGGCCTTGGTACGTGACCTTGCCTGGAGCAGAGCTCTGCGAGCTCTGGTCCAGGTGCGGTGGCACCTCTGGACTAGTGCGTTTGCGGAGGGAACCGACACCTCGGATTCAGTACTGACAAAATTAGGTGGTTGGTACCCTAAACTACACTTAAATGGAGACATGCCCGTAGATGACACCGGCAGAGAATTGTGTGCGTACTCCACAATTGAGAGTTGCTGACACCAGGACGAAGGATTCTTGGAAACCAGACATCGCAACACCCTTTCGACGTCCTGATTGGCTCGCTCGGTTTGACCGTTGCTCTGGGGATGAAACCCGGACGAAAGACTAACAGTCGCCCCTAGCAATTTGCAGAACTCTCGCCAAAATTTGGACACAAACTGGGGACCCCTGTCAGAGACCACGTCTGTCGGGAGGCCATGTATTCGGAAGACGTGGTCAATGACAGCTACCGCTGTTTCCTTGGCTGATGGTAATTTGGGCAAGGGAATGAAATGGGTCGCCTTCGAGAACCGGTCCACTACGGTCAAAATCACCGTATTACCCTTAGAGGGTGGGAGGGCGGTAATAAAATCTAGCGAAATGTGGGACCAGGGTCTCGAAGGGACAGACAGCGGTAAAAGTAACCCATCTGGAGGACGATTGGAAGTCTTACCAACGGCACAAACCGAACAAGCCAAGACGAAGTCGTGGACGTCACGAGCCATACCAGGCCACCAAAATCGTTGCTTGACTAGAAACCTAGTTCTACTAACCCCTGGGTGACAAGCAACACTGGAACCATGACCCCACTGGAGAACGTCTGACCGTAACCCTTCCGGCACAAATAAACGGTTCGGTGGGCAGCGAGCCGGGGGCGTTACCCCTTCTAAGGCTGTCAAAACCTTCGATTCGACCTCCCATCTGAGCGCAGAGATAATGATTTTCTCTGGTAAAATGGGCTCGGGAGTAGCAGTACGATCGGAACGCTCAAAAAGACGGGATAAAGCATCGGGTTTGATGTTTTTGGAACCCGGCCGGTAAGAAAGTGTAAAATCGAAACGACCGAAAAACAATGCCCACCGAGCCTGCCTGGAGTTAAGTCTTTTGGCAGTTCTAATGTATTCGAGATTCTTATGGTCCGTCCATACAATGAAAGGTACACCCGACCCTTCAAGCCAGTGACGCCATTCTTCCAGTGCTAGCTTGACCGCCAACAACTCTTGATTGCCAATGTCATAGTTAACTTCCGCAGGAGATAAACGATGGGAATAATACGCGCAAGGATGAACCTTTCCGTCTGAGGATGCGCGCTGGGACAACACTGCTCCTACCCCCACCTCTGACGCGTCGACCTCCACTATGAATTGACGTGAACGATCAGGGGTAACGAGAATGGGAGCTGAAACAAAGCAGCTTTTCAGTTTGGCAAACGCAGCCTCAGCTGCGTCTGACCACCTGAACGTCAAACCAGGGGAAGTCAAAGCGGTCAGAGGTGCGGCTAGTTGGCTGAAATTGCGAATGAAACGCCGGTAAAAATTGGCGAACCCCAGAAATCTCTGCAGGGCCTTGCGAGACTCTGGGGATGGCCAATCTACCACAGCCTTAACCTTCTCAGGATCCATGCGAACACCCTCAGTCGAAATGATGTGTCCTAGAAAAGAAACAGACTGTGCATGAAAAACGCATTTTTCCGCCTTGACAAAAAGCCCATTCTCTAACAACCGCAGAAGCACTCGTCGTACGTGTTGCAAATGTTCCTGGAGAGACGAAGAAAAAATCAATATGTCATCCAGGTAAACATATATGAACTGGTCTACAATGTCTCGCAACACGTCATTAACGAGTGCTTGGAAGACTGCCGGCGAGTTCGTGAGACCGAAAGGCATCACGCAGTACTCAAAATGGCCACGAGGGGTGTTAAACGCAGTCTTCCATTCATCCCCCTTCCTGATGCGAACCAAATGATATGCATTACGTAAGTCCAATTTAGTGAAAACGGACGCTCCCTGCAACCTCTCGAAAGCTGAAGACATCAACGGCAAAGGATAAGTATTCTTTACCGTGATGTTGTTCAACCCTCGGTAGTCAATACAAGGTCGCAAGGATCCGTCCTTCTTCCCCACAAAAAAGAACCCCGCCCCCGCTGGAGATGAGGAAGGGCGAATGAACCCCGTTGCCAGAGAATCAGAAATATATTTCTCCATGGCCTCCATCTCCGGAACGGACAGAGAGTATAACTTGCCCTTAGGCGGAAACGTACCTGGCAATAAGTCTATCGCACAGTCATAGGGACGATGAGGAGGAAGAGAATCAGCCCGCGACTTACTGAACACCTCCTTCAGGTCGTGGTACTCCGCGGGCACGGTAGACAAATCCACTGCTTTCCCCTGAAACACAGACTCAGACACAGAAACACAAGCAGAGACAAGACAGGACTTATGACACTCCTCGCTCCAGCTGGTAACAGAACCCAGTTTCCAGTCAATTCTTGGGTTATGGGAATGAAGCCAAGGATGTCCAAGAACTATGGGGGAGAGAGTAGTGTCAGTAATAAAAAATGAAATAGTCTCTGTGTGGTTTCCGGAAGTGATGAGTGTAATAGGTGCAGTGGTGTACTTGATAGTGGGTAACTGATGTCCGTTGAGGGCGAAGGGCGCAATCTGGTGGGTGAGTGGAATGAAAGGTAACTTGAGCTTACGTGCAAGTGCGCGGATCTGAGAGACCACCGGCGGAAACTTCGATGAGTGGATCCATGGACTCCGCTTGACGTAGGGACGGACCTTGAGTCTTCCTTCTGGCAACGGTAGAAAGGCGTGCGTCAACCCGGATCGCCAAGTCCACCAAACCGTTGAGTGACTTCGGTAATTCCGCCGTGATGATCTCTCGATGGATCCGATCCGCCAACCCATGCAGGAAATGGTCCCACTGCGCTTCCTCGTTCCACCTGCACTCCGCCGCCAGGGTACGGAACTCGATGGCGTAGTCCGAGACCGACCGCTCCCCCTGCTGGAGATCCGTGAGGAGCCGGGCGGCCTCCCTCCCGGCGACGGAGCGATCAAAAACCCTCTTCATCTCGTCAGAAAGCGAGGCGAACGAGGAACAACAGCTGTCCTTGTTTTCCCATACCGCCGTCCCCCAGAGGGCAGCCTTGCCCGAGAGCAGCGAGAGCGTGAACGCTACCTTGGTCTCCTCGAGGAAGAATGTCCGGGGCTGTTGGGCGAAATGTAAAGAACAATGAGAGAGAAAAGTACGACAATAGTTGGGCTCACCGGCGTATTTCTCCGGGATCGGAAGTCTCGGTTCCTGGATGAAACTACCCCCTGGAGGTGAAGATGGTGCGGGCGGCATGGGTGGCGCAGTGGGAGGCGTGATGTTCAGAGATCGCTGAGAGAGCTCGGAAACCTTCGCCACCATTGCCTGGACGGCCTTCCGCATGTCTTCGATGGTTTGATCCTGATGATCCATACGAGCCAGAGATCGCTGGAGAAACTCCTCCAACGCGGAGATCGGCTGACCACCTGCTGCTTCCATGTTGGCCAGATTCTTCTGTAATGACTTGTAAGAGACGGAAGCAAACGCAGGTGTAAAATGAAACAATGTTTATTAAATATAAACAAAGAGAGAGTATTCAATGTAAATGCGGAAGTAATCCAGTCCGGTGTTGTTGCTGGCAATGGTGACGATGACTACGGTGGAAGTTGGTGTTTTGAGTGCGACGTTGGTGGAGTGGTGAGCAGTGGTGAAATCCAGACTGACACGGAACATCCACACGAAGACGACGACGACAATACACATCCAAACTGAAACACGTAATCCAATGCACACGGAACAACCAAGCAACACGGAGACTGAGCAAACAATAGAATCTGGCAGGGAACAGAAAGTCAGGTGAGTATTTATGGAGATGAAGTAATGATGAACAGCTGGAGCGAGACAATCAACACACAGGTGAAAGGGATCGCTCTAACGAGCACATGGCAGGGTAAGTGAACAACACACACATACAAACATGACACGGAGGAAAACAATGGATTTTCCTACCGTGACAATTGACAGTACACTTATCGTATGCTAAAAGAAAAGCTCAACAATTTAAATGAAAATTTATTTTGCAAACTATACTTGGTCACATGATTTTACATTACGGTTATAGTGACCAAAATCACCACAATTATCAATATTATCATGGTTTTGTGAACAATTTCTAGAATGACACAGGAGAGAGCTGCTTGACACTTGCGCTCACCGCAATCACAGAAGAAACAAACAGAGCTTTAATCTCATCAAATCACACCATTTAATTGAAAATGAATAGAAATGATGGATCTGTCTAAAGAAATGTAAGTAAACATGTGTCAGTACAACTAGATTTCTCTAAATGTGAACTTTTTGGGGATTTAAATTGAGTCAGTAAATGTGTTTGTCTCACGTTATTGCTTTAATTGGTTGATGCTGGACGGGTTTTCCAGCAGTGACACTGGCATGCTTAAACAAAAAAATTATGCAGTAATACTAACCAGTGGACATTTTTATTGCAGTTACCCAGCTGGTAATCATTATATCTAATACTGTAAATCATGCAGAATACAGGTAAGGATACAAACACTCACCGGTTTATGTGTTTGTCTTTTACAGAATGTTGGATCTGTGTATGTGATCTCCTCTCCACCGCTCTGAACTGTTGCTATTAAAAACAACACATCAGATACTTAAACTTGATTACAAAAGTGCTCTTATCAGTATTATTGAGTTTTATTTTATACAGCTATATTTGCACTAGATGACACTTGCCTTCTATGTTTTTGTGTTTCTTGTAGATCCAGAAGATCACAACTGCAGCAACAATCATCAGAGATCCAACAGCAGCACAACAGATCACAACTAGTAAACTTTGTCCTGTAATGGATAGAGTCAGTACTATATCTGAATCTGATCTTAAAACAGTAAATAACATTACTGTAACTAAATATGTAGCTCTGATATTAAAATATGTGCAGTAATAGGAAGGAAAAGCAGTTTACTCACCATAGACAGTAACATTGAATCTGTTTGATGAGATCTTCTGATTGCCGCTGATGTTTACTTGATAAAGTCCAGTGTGTTGAGTTGTGATGTTTGTGATGGTGAGATCTCCAGTCTCAGTGTTCACCTGCAGTCTGTCTCTGAATCTTCCATCAAGTATTGATGTCTTATTAGTTGATTTAATTATTTCAGCTATACGAGTCTCTTGAGGTCCAAACATCCAATCGATCGCATCATTTGTCTGTAGTTTAGTATGAGTGTGTAGAGTAACTGAATGTCCCTCAATCACTGACACTGACTTCACTTCATCACCAAACACACCTGAAGAACACAAACAGACACATTCAAAGTTTTAGGTTGGTATAATAAAGCTTTAACCAAAACAGAAGCTTCTTTACAGCAGGAGAGAAAAAACATGCTAAACAGGTATTTAAATGCACACTGCTTCACACTTCAGGATTTTAGGCTAAGGCTTACGATTTACAAGTATGTTACGTACAGTCAGATATATCAGTGCCACATTTTCTTTATTCATGACAGAATTAAAATCCGTACATTTTAATTCAAATAATCACATTTTAGTAACAGACACATAAAAAATAATTAAAAATTGTATTATTATTAAAAAGATTATTACCAACTGCTACCACAAATGATTAAAGCATGTTCATGGCTTACCAACCAAGCAGGGGGGGCATGAAGACGGGAGGGCGAACACGAGAAACATTTCAGTGTAGTTTCACTCAACAGCTTTAAAAAGAAAGTGTTGTGTTGCTGTACAGCCCTTATGATTTACTCTACAGGATTCAGTGAGCATGCGCATAAAGCTTTGTGGTTTTGATGTTTCCTTTGAATAATAACACTTTGTTAGTTTTCCTGCTCTTCATTCTTGTGTGAATCAAATCAGTTTTTCGTCTTTGAGTCGCTATTGTTATGTTGCTGTTTCATTAGACTGAATTGTAAATTTCAACCGGTATATGGAAAAACTATTTAATTCATAATCATGAGACTGAGTTAGTAATATATAGTTTTTCAGCCAGTCAGGTTGTGTCTGTCAACACATCGCCTTGTTTTTTCTTTGTCTATACATTACTTGTCTAAACATGGCTGGGCTCACCTCTATCTGTTAAAAACATGTGTAGATCTCCCCCTACCTGTCAGTCATTTTTGATTTACTGGCATGACTTTGAGGGCGGGGTTTATAGTTTCATGAACAGCGTTGTCTCTTCGCAACTTTAGGCAATTGTAAGATTGTCTCTCTAGAGCTGTTGAGTGAAATTATTTCAGACTTCTTGACAAAATGTTTCCCGTGTTTGTTTTCTTGTCTTTGAGCTCCTGCTGTTTGTTTGGTAAGTTATCTTTTTGTCATTTATGACAGGTGTTAGCGTTTTAAATAGTTTTACAAGATGGATAAATGTGTTTTTTTATACAATTTTATTTGTATGCTTTAACTCTATTATCAATAGAGTTTGGGACTCACTAAAAATCATTGTTTAAATACATCAAAGTACATTGGCTATTCATTTGTAAATCTTAAACTCAGATTCTGAAGCAGTGTGAATTATAAGATCTCCAACTTTTACATTTGTCTTTTCTCGCTATGTTGTTGCTGTTCAATGCTTTTTATGATTTTATGTTAAAATAAAACACCAAATGTGTTTTTCCAATAATAACAAAGATGTGGGTATTCTGGGACAATGCATTTATTGTGTTGTCTCTAAACTTGTGTTGTTTTTAACAGATCCATTCTAAGAGTGTAGGTTTCTGTTAATGCTTTAAAGTTAACTGAAATTTTTAATTTATTGAATGTGTTTGTGTGTGCCAGGTGTGTTTGGTGATGAAGTGAAGTCAGTGTCAGTGATGGAGGGAGATTCTGTTACTCTACAAAGTAATGATACTGACATAAAGACAGCTGATCTGATAGACTGGTGGTTTGGACCTCAAGAGACTCTCATAGCTCGAATCAATATTGCAGCTAATACAGTCTTAATATATCCTAATGTTCTTGATGGGAGATTCAGAGACGGGCTGCGGTTGAATAGTCGGACTGGTGATCTCGACATCGCGGACATCAGTGCTCAACACACTGGACTTTATCAACTGACCATCACCGGCGAACGGAATATCTCATCATGCAGATTCGATGTTGCTGTGTATGGTTAGTAAAGATTTACTATTTGCCCTGAACACTAAACAACCAACATCTATTGTAATATGTAAGAATTGACAGGCCATTGAATTATTCAAAAATTATGTAGACCCAAGCCAAGGTGGTTATGCGGCATGACGTGAAGCGGCTTGTGCATAATTTTCAAATAATTCAAAGGACCGGAGCCAATTATTCTGCTTCAATTATAATACCCCTGGCTCAGTGTCGTTTTCTTTTTTTTGTTAATATGAACATCTGAGGAGATAAAGTATTGAAAGTATTAATACAAAAGTATTAGTTTATGCATTTTATTAATACAAGTTATTAATAAATTAATTTATTGCATTCAAATTAACCTGCAGAATTACAGTGCCAAAAACACTCCGCCCATAAGGTTAATGCAAAAATATCTTATTTTCTAAATGTCTTAAGTCTCAAAAGTTCACCACATTAAGTATTTTGCTGCAGCTCTATGGAGCTGACAGTAACTTCCGGGAACTCTGCAGAGGTCGGCGTCTAACAGGACCTATCGTTTCTCAAAACTAAGCTGTTTAAATTTTACAACAACTTATTTTAGTTGCTTAAGAGTTTTAAAAACAGCAGACATTATACTTTTTATTTAACATATTACTTGAGGATTTTGATCATATTACTGCACTCATATTGTGAAGTTATCAGGTCTTTCTAAATTTAAAAGGGTCATAGCGTGAAAATCTGACTTTTTCCATGTTTAAGTGCTATAATTGGGTCCCCAGTGCTTAGAAAACGTGAAAATGATCAACCCAGTAACTCTGTTTGGGTAAGCCATTTTCTCCAAGCATGTGAAAAATTAGGTCGTTCAGATTTCGCCAGTTTTGTGAGGTAGGTAGAAAGGCAAATTACAATAATACCGCCCCCTTTATCTGCACTATCCAACCACAGCACTGACATTTAGTGCAAAGAGAAAGGGAAAAAGAAAAATGCTTGACAGCACAATTGAGTTTCAATTACAACAAACCACTATCATTGTGATCAGTGTTTGCATTTCATTAACTCATTTGCATTTTAAATGACACACCCCAAAACGGCACACTTTTGCTCAAGCCAACAAAGGTGCAATTTTAACATGCTATAATTAATTATCTGTGGGGTATTTTGAGTTAAAACTTCACTTACGCACTCTGGGGACACCAAATATTTATTTTACACCTTAAAAATATCTTATAATATGACCCCTTTAAATATAAGTGCAGTGCTTATGAGTGCTCAAACAGGTGCTGACCATTCAGCTGTCAATCTGCTGACACAAGTTTCATATTAAATTATATTTTATTTTAATGATATTTTTTCAATCACTGTGCTTATTTCTGTTCACGTAATTGGTCCGGTGTTCTGTTAATCACTGCGGATGCAGGTTATTAAACAGGACCTGTTCCGGTCTCCCCAACAGTGAACTGTAATGCTAAACATGACCACAAACTTGCATACCATATTAAAACTACAATGAAAGATTCAAACGAAGCTATGTAATAAAACTTATTTTTAGAAAATAGATTTTAGAACATAGAAAAGCAAATAGGCTATACGTACAGGTGCTGGTCATATAATTAGAATATCATCAAAAAGTTTATTTATTTCACTAATTCAATTCAAAAAGTGAAACTTTTATATTACATTTATTCATTACACACATTGATATAATTCAAATGTTTAATTTTGATGATTATGACTACAAAATTACTAGGGAGGATCCCGGTTTCGGTGTCTCAGAAAATTTGAATATTGTGAAAAGGTTCAATATTAAAGACACCTGATGCCACACGAATCAGCTAATAAACTCAAAACACCTGCAACAGCCTTTAAATGGTCTCTCAGTCTACTTCTATCATTGGGAAGGCTGCTGACCTGACAGTTGTCCAAAAGACGACCATTGACACCTTGCACAAGGAGGGCAAGACACAAAAGGTCATTGCAAAAGAAGCTGGCTGTTCACAGAGTTCTGTGTGCAAGCACATTAATAGAGAGGCAAAGGAAAGGAAAAGATGTGGTAGAAAAAAAGTGTACAAGCAATAGGGATAATCGCACCCTGGAGAGGATTGTGAAACAAAACCCATTCAAAATGTGGGGAGATTCAGAAAGAGTGGACTGCAGCTGGAGGCAGTGCTTCAAGAGCCACTACGCACAGACGTATGTAAGACATGGGTTTCAGCTGTCGCACAAGCCACTCTTGAACAACAGACAGCGTCAGTAGCATCTCGCCTGGGCTAAAGACAAAAAGGACTGGACTGCTGCTGAGTGGTCCAAAGTTATGTTCTCTGATAAAAGTACATTTTGAATTTCCTTTGGAAATCAGGGTCCCAGGGTCTGGAGGAAGAGAGGAGAGGCACACAATCAATGTTGCTTGAGGTCCAGTGTAAAGTTTTAACAGTCAGTGATGGTTTGGGGTTTCATGTCATCTGCTGGTGTTGGTCCACTGTGTTTTCTGAGGTCCAAGGTCAACACAGCATACACCAGGAAGTTTTAGAGCACTTCATGCTTCCTGCTGCTGACCAACTTTATAGAGATGCAGATTTAATTTTCCAACAGGACTTGGCACCTGCACACAGTGGCAAAGCTACCAGCTACCTGGTTTAAGGACCATGGTATCCCTGTTCTTAATTGGCCAGCAAACTCACCTGATCTTAACCCCATAGAAAACTGGGATATGCCAGACCCAACAATGCAGAAGAGCTGAAGGCCACTATCAGAGCAACCTGGGCTCTCATTACACCTGAGCGGTGCCACAGACTGATCCACTCCATGCCACGCCACATTGCTTCAACAATTAAAGCAAAAGAGAAAACGTTTCTTTTTCTCTATGAAGGGACATAAATTAAATTTTAATACACATGAATGCATAAAAATGTTTTCTTGTTCGTTTATCTGCTTCTGTTCTCATAAAACGAATATGTTCATGTTTATATGTCCAAATAGTCCAGTTTTAAAACATATGAGGATAAACTGATAAGTGATGGGAAATGTTGTTTTGTAGGCATATAGCTTATTAACGCGTGGACTCCGTACACTTTGCCTGTTCTAAATGTGCTGCTGCTCAGCTCACTCAAATACATTTCTTTTTGTACAGTGATTTATTTTATTAAAAGACCATTTATTTACGTAGATTTGTCGCTAGTCGCTTTTTTAAAAATAAGTCACCAAAGGGGTCTGAAAAGTTGCTAAATCTAGCGACAAAGTCGCCAAGTTGGCAACATTAACTTCTCTACCACCGGACTGTGTGTCGATGGTGAGGTAAAAGGGGAGCTGGCAGTGGACCAAACCACTGTGAGGCAAGGGTTGGGGGAATCAAAATGTTTAAAACATATTTTGTTGTTGCTCCGTTTGCATTTGTATTGTTTTACTTCTTACACTATTTTAAGTATTATAAATCATCAAATTATTGTCAATACAGACATTTGAATGATATTTAAGGGGGGACAACCCTTACATAGGGGGATCCTGACACCCCGCCCACGATTTCCGCCTATGATTGAGTGCTTACATGTTCATACTTTTCCGTTGGCCAAGATTTCTAAAAATCCTTTCTTTGTATTGGTCTTAAGTAGTGTTCTGGTTTTCTGGGGTGCTGGATTTGGGATTTTCCTTGGTTGTCAGTTATGGTTACCAGAAATTTAAAGAAATAAACATTTGAAATATATCACTCTGTGTAATAAATAAATATAATATATAAGTTTTACTTTTTGAATGGAATTAGTGAAATAAATCAACTTTTTAATGATAATATAATTATATGACCAGCACCTGTATATGGAAAATGGAATGACACAGCATGATTATTATACATTTCTGTACCTTTAACCAGCATGGGCACTTAAAACCGTGGTGGTAAATGCAATGTCGTCGAAAATTAGGGTGCACCTAACTTTTGTACACCTGTGAAAAAAACTGATTCTAGAGCCCTGAGGTTACAACGGAAATTGCTCTGGTGGTTATTTTAACATTGGAAAGGTTAGGTGTGCATTTTACAGAAATATAATCAACACCAGTGGAACATTTCTCAACCAATCAGAATAAAGCATTCAACCGCCACTTGGTATAAACAAAAATAATTGCAATTTCCTGTGCTTGCATGTGAGATATTTTTTGTGAGACACTATTAAGCCAAACCTTTAAAATTTTATTTGTCATTTATTCTCAGCATTCTGTTTCTGCTGTTGTTATGGTCCTGAAGCTGTAATCCGATTGGTTGTCTCTGCTCTGGTGGGTGTGGCTACTGTTGCTGTTCTGGTTTATGACATCAGATCCAGAAGAAATCTAACTTCACCATCAGACAGTCACTGATAAATTGTACATTTTCACAATATGTTGTGTTGTAATGATATATTCTAGTTAGATTCCTAGTCCAACATTTAACATCGAATGTTAATACTATATGTATTGATGCCCACATGATATGTTTAATTTGAAAATCAGCTTAAAGCAATAATTTAATAGCCTGCATGGATTACCCTCCACCTATAATTGAACACCACCATCTAGTGTTTGTACTGTGTACTTGCAAAGTAATAGCTACAATGTAGCTACAGTAGACCATTCTTTTTTGTTTATTTGTTTGCATTTTGCTTACTTTGAAAGTTTGTACAGACTGAATTTACCACAAATGTGTAAATTAAGGTCATCAAAATTCTGAAATAAAAAAGTAAATCTGAAAAGAAAACAGCAACGAAGCTTTTCTTTTGTTCTCCATGCACAACAACCCAGATAGCACACATGTCTGTTAAAGATCTGGAGATCTGGAATACATCGGGGGCCTCATTTATAAAATGCTGCGTAAAAACCATCCTACATTTGATCTTACGATCATTTAACAAAAATGCGTACGTGTGATTCATAAACCGAACGTACGCGCAGAAAACGCGCGTACCCCTTTCAAATCTATAAATCGCAAATTAACTTGAACTTGTGCGCGCAGCCGAGCAGTTTCAGATCTAAGCCTTTAAACAATGCGTAATTAATGTCAGACATATAAAAGAGCTCTTGTCAATGTTTAAACCCAATTTCAAACAGCAAAAATTGCTTATTTTCCAAAAACCTGAAGCAATCAGACAAGCAAAAGTGCGTACGTCTGCTCAGACCCTGACTTGGCGCTAAGCACATTTCCACATCAAAGACAATTTTTATAAATATGGATTTTAGCGTACGCACACTTTACGATCAAATCTGTGCGTACGCACGCTTTATAAATGAGGCCCCTGGTGTGTAAAAGCATCTGAAAATGGTCTTAAGAGCTAATTTACATACATTAAAAAATATATCAGATTTATGCCTATATGAAATCTTTTAGAAAATGTTTCAGAGACATATTGCAAATTAAATTGGACTTGGTTTTGCGAAAATATGAAATGAAAAAGTATTTTTGGCAGTAGAACCACAAGATGGTTTTGGTGTGCACCTGGATTAAAAAGTGCTCCATGTCTACTGTTAAATTGACTGCTAGATCTTCATTGTTTTGAAGCTACTTTTATACCAGAGGTCCTGGACATCTTATTCAAACATATGGCTTCATGGATTTTATTAAATACCAACAGATAAAAAAGTCAAAACTTGACTTGCTCTGCTAGAAATCTTATAATGGGTCATGGTTTAATCTTTCATCAAGACATTGGTTCAAAACAAACATCATAGGCTAAGTAAATAAAAAATGGGTCCCTGACACAAAATCAAGGTCCTGCCATATCCATCCCAGTTCCCTGACCTGAACCATACAGAAAATGACTGAAGGTTAGGGGGCAGCAACATTTCCCTGATTCTACACAAAACTCATCCTATCAGTGTCCACCACACCACTCTCACATCCAACCATAGCAGAAAAAAAGCAGTGGAGACAGATTGTGCATTACACCGACCAGTCGTTTCACACACTGACACCAGTTAGACGTCATCGGTATAAAAGTATCTTTGTATGTTGTCTTTTTTTAAGATGATTATGTGGTGTCTGTTAACGACTGACATTCAGAGATCAGATACTGAACACTTGAAAAACTTGTCTGATAATCTTTATTAACTCAAACACCTACATCAACATGAAGACGATTTTTTTACTCTTCATTATCTCTTTATTCATCAACGGTAAGCTCATTTATCATCCTTTCTGCAACACTTTTGGTTGTGCATTTATTTAAAAAATACTTTATAATGCATTTGTCAGATGCTTAAATGCAAGCAACTTCACTTTTAGATCCACATATGAGCTTTAAAAATTAAACACATGACCTATTGTGTTGTTGTTATCATCTTCATCAATTTTTTGTCAGTTCTCATATTAAATATTATTTTTCTGTTAGATTTCTTTTCAATGCCATGTTCCTTTCAAAGTCACATGAGGTTTATTAGTCAGGACGACTCATGATATCTCTTTACTAACTGTTGGATTTAATCCGACTCTTTCTGTTTGTGTTGTTCAGATGTGTTTGGTGAAGAAGTGAAGTCTGTGTCAGTGATGGTGGGAGATTCTGTTACTCTACACACTGAGATTACTGAAAAAGAGACAGTTGATTTAATAGATTGGAGGTTTGGTGATAAAGGTCGCATTGCTCAAATAAATGTTGAGGCCAATATATTTTCAGTACGTGATGTAGTAGCTGATGGGAGATTTAAAGGCAAACTGAAGCTAAACAATCAGACTGGAGATCTTACCATCACAAACATCTCAACTCAACACACTGGCGATTATAAACTAGAGATCCGCATCAGTGTGAAGATTATTAGAAAGACGTTCAGTGTTAGTGAGTATCTCACGCTTTAATAATTATCAATACAAACTATTGAATCAAATTAGTTTTAATTATTTATTTTTCTATTCTTCTTTTTCTTCTGCAATTGTGTCTATGGCAGCCCATAGAACTGTATGTAGAAAGTTAAACTGATAGAAGACTGTCCAAACAGTTACCACACCAAATTAGGGTTTATCTCAAACTCTTTAGCACCACCAACAAATCAAATTTTACTCATGTTTTTTCCTACACTGTAAATAGTAACGAGTTCGATCAACTTAAAAAATCACTTCAATTGGTAACACCTAAAATGTAATTTAAAGTTGAAAAAACATGTTTGAAGTAATTTTCTTTTATCCTGACACTTGATCCAACTACAGTGTATTGCTCTGTAAGTCATATTAATGAAATTCAGTAACATTTTTTTTGCGGATTCAAAACATTTGTAAAGCCTAATAGGACTCCTCAGAGTTTGTCCGATTGGCTTGAATTTTGGTATGTATCATCTGAGACACTCCAGACAAAAATGTAAAAAAAAATTTTGATAGTCCAATGCGTTCTTGTTATGTGGATGAAGGATGAACCCAAATGCAGACAGATATAACTCAAATAGGACTTTTAATATATAATGAACAGAAAACAAAAACCCACGAGGGGGCAAAACAACATAAACAGGGTTATATCAGGAACACTAAACTGTACAAGACACAAGACTAGACTAAGACATTAAACAGGAATACATGGAACAAAGAACTAGACTGGATAATATAAACTCTACAATACTTCAGACAGCGTACTCACACGATGACAGAAACAATGCACAAGCACAGGACAATGAATACAAGAGGATTAAATAGGGTAACAAATCAAGAGGGGAGCAGGTGATAAGAATCAAACAATAATGAGGAGGATGACAAGGGAGCGGGGTAAAAGAGACAAGACACAGGGAACACGTGGTCTAGTAAACCAATACTTAGACCACATGAACCCACACAAAACATGGGTCTGTCATGATTCTGCCACAAGACTAGATTAAATAAAGGACAAGATGGCAGAACCATGACAGAATCCCCCCCTAAAGGAGCGGCTTCCAGACGCTCCCCAGGGGAACACTAGACACGAGACAAGACAGACTGACAGATAGACAGACACCAAGAAAACATGACAAATAACAACAATGGAATACAAGCCTGTACAACAAATGGGTTGGGATGAAACAATAAAAACATCATACAAGGAATGGGTGGTGGAGGAGCAATAAAGTTCATGTGAGGAAGTCCTGGAGGGGTGGAGCTGGGTGGGCAAGGAGTCTTGGGTTCCAAGGGGGAGGTAGAGGGCTTGGGGCGAGGAGTCCGGGTGGATTTGGTAGGGTTCTTGGAGACAGCAGGCTTGGTAGGGGAAGGACAAGGAGGAACAGCTCCGGAAGGAGTAAACAGAGGCTGGGGAATGGCAGGAATGACTGGGGGGACAAAAGGAGGCACGGCAGGGTTCCAGGGCGTGACGGGGGCAGACAAGGGAGCAGACAAAGGCGAGCGAGGACTCACTGGGTAGGGGAGAGAGCTCAGGGAGGACATGGAGACAGAGGCCGGGGAGTAGGCAGATGCACAGGATGACAGTGCAGGGGAGGAAGCAACAGATGGAGCCGGTGAGACAGGGGGCGCTGCGTTCGGCAGCGGAGACGAGACAGGGTCCGTGACAGGGGGCGCTGCGTCCGGCAGCGGAGACGAGACAGGGTCCGTGACAGGGGGCGCTGCGTCCGGCAGCGGAGACGAGACAGGGTCCGTGACGGGGCGCTGCTTCCGGCAGCGGAGACGAGACAGGGTCCGTGACAGGGGGCGCTGCTTCCGGCACCGGAGACAAAACAGAGACCGTGACAGGGGGCGCTGCGGTAGGCTGCGCAGACGGGGGGGCTGCAGCGGTGGCTGCGCAGACGGCAGGGGCTGCAGCGGTGGCTGCGCAGACGGCAGGGGCTGCAGCGGTGGCTGCGCAGACGGCGGCAGGGGCTGCAGCGGTGGCTGCGCAGACGGCGGCAGGGGCTGCAGCGGTGGCTGCGCAGACGGCGGCAGAGGCAGCGCTGGCTGAGAAGTCAACCCCCTCCTCTTCTTCTTCTTCCTGGGGCGTGGCGCAGACGCCGTGGCAGGTGAGGGGAGAACTGTGGTGGGAGCAGCAGGTTCTGAAGAGGACCCCTCGGACGGCGACTCCCATGAAACTCTCCGCTCTCGCTTACCTCTGAGGTCAGGGGGCTGGACTGAGCTGGCAGGAACTGGAGTGGTGAACGCTGGGTCCTCCAGCGCCAGAACCCCTACGGCGAGACCCTCAGGTATAGGAGGCAGTGGGGCAGGTGGTGATGCCCTGGAGGATCCCTGAAGCTCCTCCTGACACAACCGGTCCACTACCTCATGAAATGGGCGGCGAATCAACCCCTCCCGTTCCGGCAAAGGAGGAGGGACATGGAGGCCCGCGATGAGGTAGGAGTTGAGGAGGGTTTCAGGCAGAAAACACCTCCTTGCTTCAAAGTCTTGGGCATACTCCCTCAGGGCCTTATCTCCCTTGGGAGGAAACGGAGCCTTACCCATCTTCATGTCGGCGGCAGTCGACTGCCACCATTGTTCAAGGTCAGCCGACTGCCGCCTAGCGGGAAGAGACATGCTGTCTGCTGGGTTCCTTGTTGGCTTGTGCATTCTGTTATGTGGATGAAGGATGAACCCAAATGCAGACAGATATAACTCAAATAGGACTTTTAATATATAATGAACAGAAAACAAAAACCCACGAGGGGGCAAAACAACATAAACAGGGTTATATCAGGAACACTAAACTGTACAAGACACAAGACTAGACTAAGACATTAAACAGGAATACATGAAACAAAGAACTAGACTGGATAATATAAACTCTACAATACTTCAGACAGCGTACTCACACGATGACAGAAACAATGCACAAGCACAGGACAATGAATACAAGAGGATTAAATAGGGTAACAAATCAAGAGGGGAGCAGGTGATAAGAATCAAACAATAATGAGGAGGATGACAAGGGAGCGGGGTAAAAGAGACAAGACACAGGGAACACGTGGTCTAGTAAACCAATACTTAGACCACATGAACCCACACAAAACATGGGTCTGTCATGATTCTGCCACAAGACTAGATTAAATAAAGGACAAGATGGCAGAACCATGACAGTTCTTATATAACGCATCAACGAATTTAATGGCGAGCCCGCCAAATTGGATCTTAGGCCGTATCTTTGCAGAACCATTGTGTATAGACAGTTTAAGCAACTACAACATAAGCAAACCGATTTTGTGAAACGTAACTTCTAGTAGACTTCAATAACAATAACAACAGAGTCCCTCTAGAGTAGATTATTTTGATAACAAGCAATTTAAATAATCAGTAGATCACCTTAGTACAAATCATAGCTAAAGCATATTAACCGCTGACCTAATGTTACTGTGTAAAATGAATGTTTACAGTACAATGTTAGCTACAAACCTTTAAATTCTTGTCTGGCTGCCACTTCTCTTCACACAGTGGTGCTCCATGCTCAGTCCTTGATTAACACAATATAGTGATTAACACAAAGTAGGTAACCACATTGAAGTGCCCCCCCCCCCGCCAGATTTTAAAAATCTAGTCATGTCAGGGCTCTTACAGCAACTTTTTTACTAGGAGCACTGTAGCCCCTCACACAATCCCGTCTAGGGTTAATCCAGCCCTGTTCATGCTGGCCATCTTCCTTCGTCTTTAGGAAACCAAAACTTTTAATTTATTTTTTTCCCCAAAGGTCAGTTTAGTCCCTAGCAGGGTTATTATAGTTTTCAAAAAATGTTTAGTTTTTATTTAGTTCTGTAACGTGTTATTTTATTTCAGTTTAGTTTTAGTTCTTTAAAGTGGTGCATAAATAGTTTTGATTTCGTTTCTATTTTTCAAAAATCATTACTTTTTTATTTAGTTTTAGTCTAGTTTTAGTCTTTAGCATAATATCATGGTTGTGTGCATACACCTTGCCAAATCTGGTAATGTTGAAAATAAGATAATAAGATTTTTTTTAATACTTTTTTTTACTTAGTCCTGTCAATCAAGGGCAGGACAAATACCACACCAACCAACACTCTAAATTCTGTTTATAAGCCGGGTATATATAATATAAATATGCATGTTTGGTTATAAATAATCATATGCTGGGTTGTTGTTAACCCAAACATGAGTTAAAACAACCCAGCATTGCATTGAAACAACCCAGCATATGTTTATTTATAACCTAACGTGTGTTTTGTCCAATATTTTCCAAGCATTGGGTTAAAAATAACGCAGATTATTTAGATTGAATCAGCACATCTTACTTGTACAAACTTATGTCTGCGGCTGCCAAGAAGACATCGTTGTATTAACAATTATTTGTTGACTTAATATTAATATATAATATTTGTTGATTATCCGCAAAAGCATATAAAATTTCAGATAAGTTCATCGGACATTCTTTATCATAACAACCAAAAAGCGTCAGCTAACACTGCCAAGCAAGCGGTCGCCATCAGCGTTTTTAGCCATGTTTAACATTTAAATGCTTCCATGTACAGTACATTGATATAATTAAACCATCTTCAGTTATTGTAATGGTTTGCCAGCAGAAGACAGGTTGTCTTAATAAACTAGCCTTCATACACATCACGTGACGCTGCTGTGCAGGTCAGGAGGTCTAATAGACATTCGTCTGCCACCTATTGGTCATTAATGATTAAGCAACATCTGCTGAACATTTGCTTATGATCCGGTAATATGAGTGACTCCGTGTTCAACTGCTGATCCAATAACATTTAAAAAACGAAAACTAAAGTTTTGTTTTCCAAAATTTTAGTTAGTTTTAGTTAGTTTTGCAGGTCCACATTTTCGTTATAGTTTAGTTTTAGTTTTTTTTAGAAACCTTCGTTTTTATTTTATTTCAGTTAACTAAAATGTTTTTTCACGAATAGTTTCAGTTTTCGTGATAGTTTTCGTTTACTATAATAACCCTGGTCCCTTGCCAGACCAATAAATAATTTGTATTGATAAGGACGATATTATCTCCTGTTGGGAGCTGAACTTCCCAAATATGGTAAGGAGCGTCACATTTCTGCCACACGCTTGAGGTAGTCAGCCAATCACAGTGAACTTCATAGCTAGCCAATTGGAGCACACCACGTCTTTAGAATAATGAGCTATGTACAAAATCTACGTGTTTCAGAAAGGTGGGGCAAACAAGACCAACAATAATGTACGGTAAGTGTTTTTTGAACCATGTACACACATTGTATTACACCGAATACACAAAGTAATGTTCTTTTTAGCGTAATAGGGGCTCTTTTCATAGATTGGAGTATAATCAGTGGTGAGTGCCAATTCACTCCCTAACAACATAACAGATTAACCTAGTAACCATTAAGCAAGACTTACATCTTAGTGTCAAAACACTGAGACACAGGGGTGGTCTCGTTTCACTTGTGGTTTAAAGTATATTAACTGATGGATACAATTTTATGTACAACCAAACAGAGTAGCAACCGTTTATAAAGACATTCTCTGCTGAATATTTTTTGCCATCTCCTTTATTTAGATTGAAGATTTGAATCACCAAATCTCTGTTTATCTTTGCAGGTGTAATTCATGTTGATACAGATGAAATGAAGTCAGTGTCAGTGATGGAGGGAGATTCTGTTACTGTACTCACTGATGTTCCTGATATTAAGAAATATGATGTGATACAGTTTCAACATGAAAACTCTCCTCTAGCTGAACTCAACAGAAAATCTGCTTTCTTCTCTACATATGATGATGTTCATGATGGGAGATTTAAAGGTAGACTGCAGCTGAATGTTCAAACTGGATCTCTCATCATCACAAACATCAGAACCAAACACTCTGGACTTTATGAAGTAGATATCAGCAACACTAGCAGCAGTTATACCATACATCAGTCATTCACACTTATTGTCACTGGTGAGTAAATCAAATCCTTTAATATAATAAAGATCTGATTCAGATGTAAATACTTTAGCTATTTATTCACCTCAGTGCTGTTATACACAGATACATGAAGTTTGTTTCATACTTAATTTGTTTATGTTTAGTTTTTTATTCTACAATCATTCTCTCACACAATCTCAGTGAATCTCTGCACTTTGTCTTTGGTTCATGTCAGTACCATGATATCTTTCTCTATAGCGTCTGGGTTTTGAATGGACAGTTTTGTGTTTCTGCTCACCAGCTGATGTCACAGTGTTTATCTGTGGGCCGTTAGTCATCAGGTTTTATTATTGGGATCGTGGCAGTGCCTATAAGGGGCAACCTAGTGCATGTTAAAATAATGGCTTTTGGCAGATCTGAAGTGTTTAACATTTTACTGATATATTTCACTGATATATTTCACAAAATTCATAATATAGTTATAACAATGTGTCACGAGCAGGAGACGGAAGAACCCAATTGCAGATGGCGTCGGGGTAAACAGAAAACACTTTATTAAATACACTGAAAAATAAAGCCAACGTGGGGGCGAAATGACACTGAACAAGACACTTTCACGAATGGACAGACTACACTAGACAAAAGACTTCACACTAACTGAACTGGACTAATTTTAACACTAGGTTGCCACGACTTGAGCTGGCACAAATAGTACAAAATAAACCAGCACAGAACCATGGACACAAAGGGATTAAATAAGAAAAACTAAACAAGATAACAAGCGAAAAACAGGTGAGGGGAATTAACTAGTGATTAACCAATTAACAGGGAAAACAAGGGGGCGGGGTCAGGAGACGAGACACCGAAGGCACATGACCCAATACACAAGGTCCTGAGCCTTTACATAGAACATGGGACTGCCAGAACCCTGCCATCATGACAAGACATACATATTAAACGGGATACTATGGCAGGATCCTGACACAATGTACAGTACAACAGATGCTTCCTCTTTGTTGTGCTATATGTTCTACTCACTGTATTTTATTGTTCATGTGTTTGGTGTTACAGGTAAAGTGACGACTGCGTCAGTGATAAAGGGAGAATCGGTCACTTTAAAGACTAATACTGAAATACAGAGCTATGATCTGATACAGTGGATGTTTGTACCTGATGATGACACACGGATAGCTGAAATATATAAACCAGACAATTTGTTTGAGGTATATGATGGTGCTGATGGGAGATTCAGAGACAGACTGATACTGAATAATCAGACCGGAGATCTCACTATCAAAAATATCAGAACTGAAGATGCTGGACTTTATGAACTGAAGATGAACAGCAGGAGACGATCAGTTCAGAGGAGATTCAGTGTTAATGTCAGTGGTGAGTAACTTTTGTCTTTTAAAACGCATTAATTCACCCCAAAATGAAAATAATGAATTACCATCATGTACAACTTTCATTCATATTCAGATATTTTAAATGAAATCCGTAGACAGCAATGCAGCTCACAACTGTCAAGTTCTTATAAAGAGATTGTTAAAATTCATGTACTACATTGATTTAATCTTTATTTCATAAAGCAACAAGAACACTTTTCTGCTCATGAAGTCAGTCTCTGATGTATATTCATGAAAGTAGAATATAGACGCTGTCCTGTGAGATATATATATATATATATACAAATATGACAAATCCGTTTACAGTATGTCATTTGTTGTGCTGATGTCTCATAAGCCCTTTTCACACAGACATTCCGGAAAATACACGGGAAAGGCATCCTGGATTTTTCCGGAATCCTTAGATTTTTTGTTCTTTCACACTGCCATGATTAGCCGGCATCTGATGGTCCCGGAAAGACACGTGACCTGTTGAAAGTCCCACCCTCTCTTTTACGCAGCATCTGAAGTTTGCAAATTATTTATTATTTCTCTGTCCAGAAACAACTCATTTTTGTTTATAATAAGACTAGAAAGGAGCGCACGAACGCCCAGTTCTATGCTGGTGAATGATTTCAGCTTCAGAGTGGATATTTGACAAGCTCCCTGAGCTCTGCTTTAAAACAGTTTTCAGATATTTCTAATCGTGAATGTTTATATGCATTTAAAACCCGCATTTTGAGGAGCTGAACGATATATCTTGTTGGGATGACGTGCGGGTATTTTTGTTTATTATTAGCTCAAATGAGCATGTGACGCGATATTCTTTTATGCTGCTGAATGATCTCCGTTTCAACGCAGCAAGTAATGAGCTAACTTACCTGATATTTGCTTCAGTCCAGTTTGCTGACATTTCTCGTAGTGAATGTTGTAAATCCCTCATTTTAAAGAGTTGAACCAACTTCATGTTGCCATGACACGCGCGTCCTCACTACGGCACGTGCGTCATTGTTTATGCGTCTCATTTATCATTTCCTGATAACTGCGTCAATATAGTTTGCAACATTTCTCGTGGTGAATGTTTATATGCATGTTATCTCTCGTTTTAAGAAGCTGAACCATAACTTTTGTTGTGATGATGCGCGCGTCCTCACTATGACACGCCCATTACGGCATTGTTTCGGCTTCTTGTTCACACAGAGGGTTATCCGTGTATCTGACTAGGTCCTCTTTCCGACAACGTTCCCAGAAGATTAACGGGACTAGTTTGTGTTCACACAGACATATCCACGAGTGAACATGCTAAAGTTTTCCTAATATCAACGTCATTCCATTAGTATACAGGATGATTAAAAAACAATGTTTACTGCCCCAAGTATATCAATAAATTAATACTAACTCAAAAGAGGGTTCAGCTCAACCGTGTCCCAGCAAAGAAAGTCTCGATTGACAGGTGTGCATCGTTTAACCGTTCAGTAAAGGCGCGTCCGAGGATCCGGCATTGGTCCGTTCAGGATCCGCTGTTTGACAGTAGAATTTACGGCGCTGCCGGAGGCGATCTTCTGTGTGGCTCCAAAACGAATGTGACAGTCACACGGGTTTGGCGACTTGAACGCGGATCCGCATAGGAGTCTCCTGCTGTGTGGGTTGTCTGGCAATTTTACGGGTATTTTCTGGGACCAAAGGTCTGTGTGAATGGGGTTAGTGTATGTAGAGTACATGATATTAGATTCAGTTACATTAATGACTCATTACACTCATTAAAATCTCTCTCTCTCTCTCTCTCTCTCTCTCTCTCTCTCTCTCTCTCTCTCTCTCTCATTACAGAAGTTCTGTCTTCATATGTTATAGCTGGATTATGTGTTGGTGTGCTAATTATTGTTGCTCTAACAATAGTTGCTGGCGTGTTTTACTATCGCCACAGGTTCCCTAAAGCAACAATACAACGTAAGAATCATCAACAGATTAAGAAATATATTAATTTACACTAGACAAGATTTGTATAGTGGATCAAAAAGAGTTCATCAAAGTTGTCTACTAGACAAGACAAGAATGGGTATTGTTCAAACAGCTTTTATGAAAGATTTTGATCCACTTTAAATGTTGACTAGTGTATATTAATTAAAGATGAAAAGATGATGCAGTGTGTGTGTGATGGTTTTGTTTAGATTTTCATACAGCATTATAAAAAACAGTAAAATGCAAATATTACAGACATAAAAAAGGAACATAAAATAAATTTCTATGTGACTTAATTTAATTATTTGTATGTCATAAAAACGATTTTAGGTCAGACTTTACAAACACATTCAGTTCATTAAATCATCTTTTGTGTGTCTTCTGAAATTGAATGTCGAGGGTTTACAGTGATTTAATATCAAACATGAGATTCTTTGAGCTCCGTCCTCATGATGAAATATGATATATTTACGTAAAGAGACTATAATATAAGAATTTTACTTATTTTAGAATAAGTAATTGATAAAAGTGCTAGTGACAGATGTATATAATATTTGTTTCATTATTGTCTTGCTCTTGTTGTAATTTCTGTTCTGTGTTTCTTTTGAATGGATTATAGTGATGGAGGGACAGTCTGTCCGTCTAAAGACTGATGTTGATAACATAAAGACAGATGATGTGATTGAGTGGAGGTTTATACCTGGTCCCTTTCAAAAGACCATCATAGCTAAAATCCAGAAAAACAAGATAACCGCTGGAGGTGATGAGAGATTCAGCAAGAATGTGCAACTGAACAGTCAGAATGGATTTCTCTACATCACAAACTTCACAACCAATCACTCTGGACTTTATGAAGTAAAAATCACCTGCGGTGGAAAAACCTCATACAAGAGATTCAAAGTCATTGTCATTAAAGGTAAGTAACTACAGTTTAATTATTCTTAAGTGTAACAATCATCTTAGATCTGCATAATGTGTAAGTTTCATATCATAAATGTAGAGATGTGTTTATGAATATTTAATTACTTTAGCTCTGTCACATCTTGACTTTTAACCACAGACACTGCAAACTTTGGCAAATGTAGGTTTGAAGGACAACATTAACGCTTGGTTTAGCACTGCTAGTGTGGATTAACCCCTCATTGCACGTTCAGATGTTTATAATGATGGTAATTTTCATTAACAGGCCGCATAAAATATTTTTGCATGCAGTCAATTTTACTCATCTAATAAATATGTAAATAAAAACATTATAGGGTTTAGATGTACAGTGTGAATTTTAATCATTATTATTAACAAAGGTAAAATATAAACTGTGTGAAACATAAAATAAACATAGATATAATATAACATATATAAGATGATGAGTTAATGTGAGATAGGTGGTTCATTTCAAGATGTGTGACAAGATGTTATTACTCTCTGATCATCTGTTGTTTGGCTTTTCTAACAGATTTCAGCTGGAAAAAGCATTTGGCAGTGAAAAACGTGGCTTGGAAATGGAAACGACCAGCGTCAGTGTCACAGTATGAACACACCAGCGTCTTGTAGCTTACATGAGCTTTTTTATATACCTTCTTATAAACTTATTTATATATAGAAATTGAAAAACACTGTGAAGCAGTTTGAAATCCACCTGTATGTGCTATTGATTATTATTATAGTCTGTATAGTCCTTTGATTTGGCATAAATCTATAAAACATTTAGATTTCATTTAACATTCTGCATTTCTTTGTTTAATCTTCAATGCTAATATTAGATTTCACATCTATTGCTAGATATAGACAATGTGTACTGCATGAAATATTTGCTGTTTCACACAAATTTCTTTCACAGTATTATATTTGAATATAAGCTTAATATCTGCTGAAATGTATGGATCATTTAAGTAGATGTGTGTGCAGTTTATTTCATTTAGTCTGAATGATAAACATAACAGCAGACTTACTGTGAGGACTGGGGACATGGAGCAAGAGAACCCAAGCGCAGACGACATCGGGGAGTGAACAAAGAACATTTATTAAATAAACAAGAAAACCAAAAGCCCACGAGGGGGCAACACGACATAGAAACATGAAATAACAGTACTGACTAGACAAGAAACATTCTGATGAAACTTAAACTGAATACACACTATAGACTACGAGACATGACATGATACAACTCAATGATCCAGCCCAGAACAAGAGACAAGAGGCGATTAAATAGGGAAACTTAACGAGGGTAACACAGGTGCAAGGGATAAACTGATAATGAATAATTAACAGGGAGAACAAGGGGGCGGGGACTAAAGACAAGACACATGCCACAATAAACAAGGCATGGCCTCCACATTAAACAAGAGACTGTCAGAACTCTGCCATCACAATAAAACATAAATATAAAACCATACTCTCGTGGCAGAGTCCTGACAGTAGCCTCCCCCTAAGGAGCCACTACCAGACGCTCCTCAGGGGAACATACAAGACAAAACCAAACTAAACAAAACAGACATGAGTCCATGGTAACACAAGACAAAGTCCATGAAACAAAGTCTGTAGACAGGACAACTGCGCAAGCTTGGGCAGCTCCGGCTGCACAGAACGCGCAGGCTTTGGCGGCTCCGGCCGCGCAGGACACGCTGGCTTTGGCGGCTCCGGACGCGCTAAACACGCGGACTTGGGCGGCTCCGGCCGCGCTGAACGGCGCTGGCTTGGGCGGCTCCGGCCGCGCTGGACGTGCTGGCTTGGGCGGCTACGGCTGCGCTAAACACGCTGACATGGGCGGCTCCGACTGCGCTGAACCTGCCGGCTTGGGGAACTCCGGCCACGCTAGACGTGCTGGCCTCGGCGGCTCTGGCCGTGCTGAACGCGCAGACTTCGGCAGCTCTGGTCGCGCTAAACGCGCTGTCATCGGCAGCTCCGGCGACGCTGAACGCGCTGACATCGATGGCTCCGGCGGCGCTGAACGCGCTGACACCGATGGCTCCGGCGGCGTTGAATACACTGGCTTCGGTAGCTTCGGTCGCGCTGGACGTGCTGGCTTCGGGGACTCCGACCGCGCTGAACGCGCTGGCTTCGGCAGCTCCAGATGGGCAGAACGCGCTGACTTCCCCGACATCGCTGCTGGGTTCAGTTGTGGCTGGATCATTCTGTGAGGACTGGGGACATGGAGCAAGAGAACCCAAGCGCAGACGACATCGGGGAGTGAACAAAGAACATTTATTAAATAAACAAGAAAACCAAAAGCCCACGAGGGGGCAACACGACATAGAAACATGAAATAACAGTACTGACTAGACAAGAAACATTCTGATGAAACTTAAACTGAATACACACTATAGACTACGAGACATGACATGATACAACGCAATGATCCAGCCCAGAACAAGAGACAAGAGGCGATTAAATAGGGAAACTTAACGAGGGTAACACAGGTGCAAGGGATAAACTGATAATGAATAATTAACAGGGAGAACAAGGGGGCGGGGACTAAAGACAAGACACATGCCACAATAAACAAGGCATGGCCTCCACATTAAACAAGAGACTGTCAGAACTCTGCCATCACAATAAAACATAAATATAAAACCATACTCTCGTGGCAGAGTCCTGACACTTACAAGTGATTTTCATGTTTCAAAAACAAAGCATTTTGGCACCTGTGTGTTTTCATTTGGGACACAAATAAATGTGCACATCCAATTCCCAAATATGTCTTTTGGGATGAAATATATAAATGTTTTTATGTGTACAGTATGTGCTATAGGTTATAATAAACTGATTTCTTGTGGTTATATTAATAGTTGAATATATTGATGAGTCACATAATAATGGTTATTATAATTAAAAGCATTAAGTGCATAAAATAATTGAGCTTGAGAGTAAGAATTTAATGATTTATTATTTCTTCTCAGTGTACAGATGACTGTGTGTTATTGTGTTATTGTGTGTTTTAAAGTATAATCTGTTATATCAGTCAAAGGTTCAGCTGTAGATGTGAACACAAGATGGCGCTACTGCTGCTTTATATATCAGTGAGATTTATCAACTCATCTCTCTCCTCTGGTTTTGTCTAAATCAGATACAGCTACTGTAAGGTAAAATCTCGCGAGATTTTGGGTTTAGGGGTAGAATTAGGATGAAAACAACGCACATCTGTTGAGATTATTACGACATTTTGGCGGTAGCTGTATCTCTTCTAGCCACAACCCTCTCCCCGCATGTTGCTTTATGATTGATGAAGTTTTGACTCGTGTGTCAGGTATACATCTTTTAAAATGAATCTTTCAGATCTTGAACAAACATTAATGAATATCTTTGAAATGATTTGAATGTAATGAAGTTGTTTTTAAAGTCCCATGACTGTGAAGGAGCAGCTGCACCTGTTTGAAAGTGAACTTCATCTCTTTTCACCACCAGAGGACTCTAAACTCAAATGTGTAATTGAACTCATTCAAAAAAGTCAAAATGATTGATTTGTTCATCAATAGTTGATGTTTTATTGATCAGAGTTGTAATCAAATCTTCATATTCCTCAGATGTAGGTTAATCTTCATCAGTTTGTGTCTGTACCATTAGATCTCTTATAAAGGTGAGTGGGGGGGCACAAAGGGACCAGTACAAATCTTAGGGTGGCACAAATAAAACATTTATTATGCCTGAATCTAATGGTCAACAGTTTTCCCTTTGCTTTTAATGCTACTTGGATTATAGTTATTCTTATTTATTACTAGTATATGATTAGTCCAAATCCAAGTAAACCGTGTTTAGGTCTGCCGCTTTGTAATATGTCACGAGAGTGACAGCGGAACGCAGCAAATGAGGAAGAGAGAAGAGAGAAACGCTCTGATCTGATTGGTGAATGAATAGGGTTTGGTTTTACACTGTGTGAGTTTGAGCACGTTTGACTGCTATAGCATCCTGAATTGTAATGTAAATACATAGACAGTAAAAGAAAGATAAATACGTGAACACGTGAATGCAGCATCTGAATACAGGGAACTATATGCAAGATAATCGCAGTCATTTATAAAGAAGATCGCATTTATGTATGAATCAATATTGTGAGTTTATATAAAAAATTGCCTTAACTCTTTCCCCGCCATTGACGAGATATCTCGTCAATTAAGAGAAAAAATGACGAGATTTTCTGTCTTTACGCAATACCGCTATTATCCACCAGGTGGCGGAAGTATTGCCCTATGACAAGCTGCTGCATGTCTGTGTCTAATTTAAAGATCGCTCTGAATGGGATCTATATGAAAGGTCCGTCACAGGAATGGAGTTGTCACTGCTTTTTGCTCGGGATGTGGTGTTTTTGCAGAAACCTACCCATATTCAAAAGCTGATTACAGAAGAACTACTGAAGGTAGGATGAAAAGTTTTTTTGTCTGAAAGCAGAGGGTCTGTTCTTTTATTTTATATATTGTTTGTTTATATATTTAAAGAAGAACATTTTCTGGAAGGCATTAAACTTTTGTGAAAATCATGAAAAACAGTGGCGCTGGCTGGCAACTTTTTTAAAAAACGCTGGCGGTGAAAGAGTTAAAGGGGAATCAAACCCAGGTCGCCTGTGTCATAGATCTGTGACGCTAACACAGTGCCACAGAGTCACAGAAAAGTTGCTCTCTAAACTCCTTAAGTAGCCTCCAGCAAAATTCACGTTAAAAACAAATTGTGCTGCATGTCAGAATGTGCATCTTTGTGCCTTGTGTGAGTCTATGAACCCACAACCCAAAGACTTCTTAAAGTCAACCACATCAAACCGTATAGTAAAGAGAAGCAGCGGAGACAGACTCTGTAGCTGGTCATTTCACACGCTGACACCAGTGAATCTCCATCAGTATAAAGTCTCTTTGTATGGATTTAAGTTGGCTGTTACTGACTAACGCTCAGAGATCAAACGCTAAAATACTTGACTCGACATGAAAAGGTTCACTTTACTCTTCATCGTCTCCCCTTACGAAAAAGAAGTACACTTCAAGTTTATTTTATTAAGTACACTTAAGTAATGTTGGAGTATAGTTTTAAGTACACTTTATGTAGTAAGTGTACTAACATTTATGTTCTAGTAGTAAACTTGTAAGTGTACTGCTTGAATACCGCTTGGGACTAAATTGGCCCACTTTTAGTATATAAAAGTATACTTCTAAGTGTACTATAAGTGTAAGAGTTGTCAACTTTAAGTGTACAACTAGTGCACAATTAGTTCTTCATTTGTACTGCAAGTGAACTCATGAGTATACTAGTAATTTTCTAGACTTATACTTCAAGTGTACATGCAAATGTTTGTTAGATTACTCTTAGTAAACTAGTAGGTTACTCATTTTGTGCTGCAGGTATACTTCCAAATGTTCTTTTAATATACTTTTAGTTAACTAGTAGTTTACTAGTCATATACTGAAAGTGTACATGCAAGTGTTCTGTTAGTGTACTCTTAGTAAACTAGTAGGTTACTTATTGTGTGCTGCAGGTATACTTCCAAGTGTTCTTTTAATATACTTTTAGTTAACTAGTAGTTTTCTAGTCATATACTGAAAGTGTACATGCAAGTGTTCTGTTAGTGTACTCTTAGTAAACTAGTAGGTTACTTATTGTGTGCTGCAGGTATACTTCCAAATGTTCTTTTAATATACTTTTAGTTAACTAGTAGTTTACTAGTCATATACTGAAAGTGTACATGCAAGTGTTCTGTTAGTGTACTCTTAGTAAACTAGTAGGTTACTTATTGTGTGCTGCAGGTATACTTCCAAGTGTTCTTTTAATATACTTTTAGTTAACTAGTAGTTTACTACTCATATACTGAAAGTGTACATGCAAGTCTTCTGTTAGTGTACTCTTAGTAAACTAGTAGGTTACTTATTGTATACAGCTTGTGTAACAAAGCACTTTGACACTGAGGATCCATCTGCAGGTTTTTATTAAACACTCATATTCCAACAGGCAAGGTCAAACAACAGCAATGTCAGGCAGGCAAACCGCTCAGCAATGACAGCCGGTACAAATCAAGACTTTGCACTAACTGAATGTTTCCAGAGAGTTTATATATGCTGTCCAATGAGTTTCAGGTGGCAGAGTAATCAGTCCAGGTATGAGGGATTATGGGAAATGGAGTCCAGAACGAAAGTAAATATTCAGGGGATTCAGACATATATATAGATATATATATACAACCTCATATCAGAAAAAGTTGGGACACTGTAGAAATTGTGAGTAAAAAAGGAATGGAATAATTTACAAATCTCATAAACTTATATTTTATTCACAATAGAATATAGATAACATATCAAATGTTGAAAGTGAGTATATAATATATAAATAATATATTTATAATTTTTGTATTTATTATTTTTGTTTGATTAGCTCACTGATAGCATACGAAAGATTTAGCTTCAAATTGAAAGTACAATTGAAAGGTATATGTCAAGTATAAAAATTAATACACAGGAACATTGTATTGTACTTTAAGTGCAATATATATATATATTTATATTATGATGTTAAGTTCACTTAAAGTAAAGTTGAGTAGTAGACTACTAGTTGACTAGAAGTATAGTAGGGGAATACTTGCAGGTATACCTGCAGCACACAATTAGTAACTTACTAGTTTACTAAGAGTACACTAACAGAACACTTGCATGTACACTTTCAGTATGAGTACACTAGTTAACTAAAAGTTTACACTGTAAAAATACTTTGCTGCCTTAAAATTTTTTGTTAAATCAACTCAGATTTACAAGTCATGTCAACAAAGATTAGTTGTCACAACTTATAAAATATAGTTGAGTCAACTTAATTTTATAAGTTATAACAACTCACCTGTAGTTATAACAACTGGTCTCTAATCAAGACAAATAACAGTAAGTTGAAATGACTTGTAAATCCGAGTTGATTCAACTAAAAATTTTAAGGCGGCAAAGTATTTTTTGCAGTGTAGTAAGGGAATACTTGCAAGTATACCTGCAGCGCAAGGTTAATGACCTACTAGTTTACTAACACTAAAGATTCTCCATAAAGATAATATACATTTGTACACTACATATACTTTCAAAATTTACTTAAAATATACTGTTTCTAAAGGATGCTAAATAATGTATTTTATAAATATGCTGTCAGTGCATTATAATGATAACTTTAACAGATAAAGTATACCTAAAATAAACTTTAAAATAAGTTCAAATTAGTATACTTTAAAAATTGCACAGAACTTTAACTCCAAGTATATATTTTTTTAAAGTATACTTTTAGAAAATATACTAAATTATAATTATTTTGAAATATGTTAAAAGTTTAATTGTAAACAAATATGTTGTAAGCATACTTTCAATATATTCAAATATGGTACATTTCTTTCTAAGTATATTTGTAATGTACTATTGCAAAGTTAAATATACTTGAAATACAATAAAGTATATTTATTTTTCACCAGGGCTAATCATATGGCTTTTTGCAGCTTTCTTGATGTAGCTTTTGTTGTTGCATTTTTACTTAATACTTTTAAGTATATGTCAGTAAACAAGTATAGGCCAAATATACTTAGACATTTCGGTCAGTATAGGTCAAGTATACTTTAGTACAATTTAAGTATATTTCTGAGAAGTACCTGAAGTACATTTTAGAGAAGTACATAAAAAGTCAACTGAAAGTATACTTTCTTATTTTAAGTTTAAAAAAAGTATACCTATAGCACACTTGAATAAACTTATTTTTCGTAAGGGTCTTTATTCATCAGCGGTAAGTTTTGGTTTCAAAAATGTGCATTTGTTTAATAATATAATAGCTGCAAGCAGTTTTGTTTGTAATATTTAGGTGTTTCTTTATTCAAGTTGATACAGATTAGTTTAAATATGCAAAAGCAACTAGTTTAAGATCCACATTTAAAAACCCATAACCTTCAGTAGTGTTAGTGAACTCATACTGTAAATGTTTGTCTGATGCTATAGTTTCATATTAAATGTTTCACTATTAGATTTCTTTAGAAACACTTTTATTTGGTTTGATTTGTTTGTGTAAGATCTCTTATGTTACCCTGGACCACAACACATATTTAAAGGGAAATTCCGCCCTAAAACGGAATTTAGGGTGTTTTTTCGTTGTTAACGAGTCAAACTTTCATTTAAAAGCATATTTATGACTGAAGAGCAACATTTAAGATATTTAAGATGTTCGTTTTCTGGTAAACTGGCCTTTGAATGTGAGTGAATAGGGCATGTCGCATGAGTGCACAAAATCTCTATTTTTACAACACTAAGAAGGCTCGACACAACGTGATACTTTACTCGAAGTATCACGTGGGTCTCTACACATGAACGCGAGCATTGAGAACATTGTTTGTGTACACAGATTTTAGTAAAAGCGAAAAGTTTGGAACAACTTACCGTGCTGTTAAACTGCGTCCCGCCGCCATATTGCCAGTCATGAGCAATCGATTTCAGAATGCGATTGAATGGACTCCATAGGACGCTACTTTTTCAACTACAGGGTCAATATTGTTTTTCACTTGAGACAAAACAACAAATTATCCGTGCATTTATATGGAACTATGCTTTAGGAGCTATCCATCTTTACTCTCCTTCCTCCTTATGTCGCATTCTGAGATCGATTGCTCATGACTGGCAAGATGGCTGCGGGACGCAGTTTAACAGCACGGTAAGTTGTTCCAAACTTTTCGCTTTTACTAAAATCTGTGTACACAAACAATGTTCTCAATGCTCGCGTTCATGTGTAGAGACCCACGTGATACTTCGAGTAAAGTATCACGTTGTGTCGAGCCTTCTTAGTGTTGTAAAAATAGAGATTTTGTGCACTCATGCGACACGCCCCACTCACTCACATCCAAAGGCCAGCCCACCAGAAAACGAACATCCCAAACATCCCAAATGTTGCTCTTCAGTCATAAACACGCTCCCAAATGAAAGTTTGACTCGCCAACAACGAAAAAACACCCCAAACTCCGTTTTAGGGCGGAATTTCCCTTTAAAGGAATAGTCTACTCACTTTGAATATTAAAATATGTTATTACCTTAAAGGCAGGGTAGGCAGGAGTTATCTGGAAGGCTTTTTTACAGGTTTGTCTAAACTGTCTTTATATACAAATGCATAATTAAAATCTAAGTACTCTGAAAAAGAGAGTATAAAACTCGAGTGTCTGTAGACCTCTCACGATTGTTTTAAACAGTTAATTATTTCCATCCGGGCAGTGGCGCCCCCAAGGGGGGGCCAGGGGGGGGGGCCGCGGCCCCCCCATAAAAGTCACTGGCCCCCCCAGTGGCCCCCCAAACAGAATGAGATTTAAAAAAAAATATTAATTTTTTTGACATTTTTTAATTTAAATAATAGTAGTAATATGTATTCATTAAAATGTACACTAAAAGCACTATGTAAAAAAATAAAATACATTTGTATAATGTGTTAAATAGAATACGATCTTAACCCCTCCCCTCTCCTTTACCCGCAAAGCGTGAGTACGCGCAGCCGCACTACCAACCATGTGACGTACACGTGACGTCCTGTTCAGCCATTGCATGCATTACAGAAGAAACTCACAAACTAGTAAGTAAAACTCAGTTAATTATAGGTTATATAAAGCATATTGTTCCAAGCTTAGATAATCACTGTCAGGGTTTAAATTGGGCTGGGGCACCAGACGTCATGCCCATTCAAACTGACCCTCGGTTTTTGAGCCAACTGGATTTTGCATGCAACCTCAAAAATCAAAGAAGCGTCCATTAATCTGTTACTTGTCTTTTAATCTGTTTAATATGCGCAATATTATCAATTCTGTGCTGCATCCTTGTCACTTTTCAGAGATTTTCGCCGTTTTGATCCTGTTAAATTTCTTTGTTCTGGCGTCATCAGCGTCTGAGCGCGCTCACAAGCTTTCTGTTGCATTTGGCTATCTGAGGATTTAAAACGTCTAAGAAACGCTCACAACATTTCCAAACCCCAGGACGGTAATGTGCAGTTAACCTCCTCTGTGTAGAAAATGTATAGTTTAAAATGTGACCGTCTCAACGTTATATTAGTAGAGATTTCTAGATTCATCTTCTTGGTCCAACGGCAAAGTTCGCCAGAGTTCACGGGCACGGGGGCGCGGAATCACACATGCTCACATAAGAGGTAACATTTAATGCAGAAGTCCGTTCCTCTAATAATTTTATCTAAACATATTTTTCAAATCGTTATTGAACATTAAAATCAATCACGTGGCTATAGCTTATGTAATTTTCGTTGTTTATATACTTTATGGATTTAAAATTACATTAATTTCATAGGATAATGCAGTTGTTTTGCAAAATGCATTAATGACACAATTAAAGTCATTAAACAAAACGTTAATAAACAAAACATTCCGTTTCAGATGTAAAAATATGATGCCAATATGTCATTATTCCGATTGAATAGTATTTGATATAAAAGTTAGTCAACACTTTTGTTTTGGAGGTTTTTGCATGAAGGCTGGGGCACTCAGATTGTTACAAATGTAAGTGCCATGGAAAATACTGAAGAATCTACAATATTTCGTTTGATGTCTGTGTATGCACACATTTCTGTGAGCTGTGCACACTGTGCCCCCTTAAAAAAATGGTGCATGATGCCCCTGCCCGGCACATAGGCTGAAGGTCTCGCTCTACTCTTGCCAGTGTACCCCCTGCCATTCATTATGGGGCATACTCACCAAACGCAAGTTCAACGATTTGCGCAAGTAAATTACATACAAAGTCAATGCAAAGACGCAATCAGACAGACGCGTCCTCGCAAGGGGCGATGCGAATGACGCGAATTGGGCTGTGCAATTGCTGAAAACACGCACTTTTCCCTTCAAACGCGTATTTGTGTGTGTGTGTGAGAGGAGAGAGAGAGAGAGAGAGAGAGAGAGAGAGAGAGAGAGAGAGAGAGAGAGAGAGAGAGAGAGAGAGAGAGAGAGAGAGAGAGAGAGAGAGAGAGAGAGAGAGAGAGAGAGAGGTAAGATTGGTGCCCACGTCGAGAAAACTTAATAGGAGACTAAAGACGTGTTAGGACTAAAGTATGTCACTCATTTAGTTACAGTTTACACAATTCAAACGGTGATCGGTCGATACTCATCTTTGATAGATTAATACTATTCCACCATCTTATCTTTAAATTATTTGCAATTTTTATTTGTCGTATTTATTTGTCATATATTATAAATCATATACTAGTAATGAATAAGAATAACTATACTCCAAGTAGCATTAAAAGCAAAGGGAAAACTGTTAACCATTAGATTCAGGCATAATACATTTTTTAATTGTGCCACCCTAAGATTTGTACTGGCCCCTTTGTGCCCCCCCATGAAAACAATCCTGGGGGCGCCACTGCATCCGGGACGAAACAAATGATTAGCTTGCGCGAATATCACTCTCTCTCGCGACCATGGCACCACCCGTTGCTATGGGATCTGCCCAGACATGCGCACACCCGATTGATTTGAACGTGCACAAGGCACTCTAGGAAGAGCAAAAGTACAGCAGAGAAAGAACATTCACATCTTTCAGTACCTGCATATCCAGTCAGCGAAGGCAAAAAAGGAATAAACAAAGCAATCTAACGAGAGTAAATATCACGTGGCTTTTCCTCGAGTCAATGATGCGGTAGCGGTATTGTCTGCGGAGTGTAGTCCTCGTCAGAGTCAACAATGCTTTCATCACGGAAACTCTTCCATGCAAAACACTGGCTTAATAGTGAGTACTAAAAGCCATCCGTTTATAAAAGCCATCTGTTTATATTCCTAGTGTTAAAGTTAGGTGTATTATTACATGTGATTGTGACTTGATGTTATTACATGCACCGCGCTCCTTCCTCTCCACTTGTCTGAGGTAATTCGCGCGTTCATAGAGACAAAGCGCAGCGCGTCATAACCTGAAAACCACGCCCACCGGGGGGGAAAGCGATCCAAACGTCTCCATTGACTTTGTATTGCGAGAAGCCGCCTCCTTGTCATTTCTGGCTTATAACAAAAAACTGAATAATGCCTAAAAGCTGCTGTGTGACAATATGTACAGCTAACAAGCCAAAGAACCCAGAAATAAGTTTTTATAAGCTGTTGAGCCGTAAAACCCAGTCTTTAAGGAGAATAAAGTGGATCGCCGACTACGTTTCCCCCTAGTGGACGCAGTTCTACTAATAGTATTACTATGAAAAGTTGCCTTTTTCCATTTCTGTGTCTTTAAACGCTCGTTTTTTTAAGTTGAAAGCTTATAAAAACGTATTTGTTTTTTTTTGGGTTGTTAGATGTACACCTTGTCACACAGCAGCTTTTAGGTATTAATCTGTTTTTAAGTTTAATCTGTAAATAAGTTTTTATAAGCTGTCGACCCCAAGGGTCAAGCGTTTGGAGACACAGAGATGGATGCGGGCAGCTTTTCATGGTACTCCTATTAGTAAAACTGCGTCCAATAGCAGGAAACGTAGTCGGCGATCCACTTTATTCTCTTTAAAAGCTGGGTTTTACGGCTCGACAGCTTATAAAAACGTATTTCTGGGTTCTTTGGCTTGTTAGCTGTACATATTGTCACACAGCAGCTTTTAGGCATTATTCAGTTTTTTGTTATAAGCCAGAAATGACAAGGAGGCGGCTTCTCGCAATACAAAGTCAATGGAGAGGGTTGGATCGCTTTCCCCCCCGGTGGGCGTGGTTTTCAAATTTGCATAACGGCGCTCTGTCTCTATGTGTTTTGGGGGCGTGGCTTTAGAAGAAACCCAGAAGGGAGGGGGTGGAGTGAATGGAAAAATTAGCTGTGTTTAGAACAGTGGTGAGAGGTCTACGGACACTCGATTTTTATACTCTCTTTTTCAGAGTACTTACATTGTACTTATGTATTGATATATAAAGACAGTTTGAGCTAATTTGTAAAAAAGTTTTTTTAGATAATTCCTGCCTATCCTGCCTTTAACTAAGAAGAGTTGATACATCCCTCTATCGCCTATGTGTGTGCATGTAAGCGCTGGAGCGCGCTGCGACGCTTCGATAGCATTTAGCTTAGCCCCATTCATTTAATTGTACCATTTAGAGATAAAGTTAGAAGTGACCAAACACATCAACGTTTTTCCTATTTAAGACGAGTAGTTATACGAGCAAGGTTGATGGTACAAAATAAAACGTAGCGCTTTTCTAAGCGGATTTAAAAGAGGAACTATATTTTATGGCGTAATAGCACTTTTGGGAGTACTTCGACTCGGCGCAGTAACACCCTCCCTCTCCCATTATGAGAGGGAGAAGGGGAGCAGACTATTCAGGCGAGTCCAAGTACTCCCAAAAGTGCTATTACGCCATAAAATATAGTTCCTCTTTTAAATTCGCTTAGAAAAGCGCTACGTTTTATTTTGTACCACCAAACTTGCTCGTATAACTACTCGTCTTAAATAGGAAAAACGTTGATGTGTTTGGTCACATCTAACTTTATCTCTAAATGGTACCATTGAATGAATGGGGCTAAGCTAAATGCTATCGAAGCATCGCAGCACGCTCCAGCGCTTACGTGCACGCACACAGATGATAGAGGGATGTATCAACAATTCTTAGTTAAGGTAATAACATATTTTAATATTGAAAATGACTAGACTATTCCTTTAACCAACAAAACATGGTCAATTTTTTTATTTCTTTATGTCAAAAAATTATGTTATGTAAAGATCATGTTTTATGAACATATTCTGTCTACTATAAATATATAAAAACTTTATTTTCGTATTAAAAACTTTATTTAAGGACTTCATTTGGACATCATAAAAGGTGATTTTCTCAATATTGTAATTTTTGGCACCCTTATTTCAGATTTTTAAAGCGTTGTATCTCTGCCAAATATTATCCTATCTTACCAAACCATACATTAATTGACAGCTTATTCATTCAAATTCTCAACAAAAAAAGTAGACCCTTATGCCTGGTTTTGTGGTCCAGGTTCATAGACGATATTGACAGACCCTTTAAATATACTGTAAATTCAGATTGTCTCTGTTTGTGTTCTTCAGGTGTGTTTGGTGATGAAGTGAAGTCAGTGTCAGTGATGAAGGGAGATTCTGTTACTCTACACACTGATATTACTGACATACAGAATAATGATTTATTAGATTGGAGGTTTGGTGAGAAAGAGGATCGCATAGCTCAAATAAACCGTGCGGCCAATTTAATTTCAGTATATGCTGGCAGTGAATTGAGATTTAGAGACAGACTGCAGGTGAATCATCAGACTGGAGATCTCACCATCAGAAACATCATAACTCAACACACTGGAGATTATCAACTACAGATCATCAGCAGAGTGACTCCTACAAGAAAAAAATTCAGTGTTAGTGAGTTTCTCAAGCTTTACATTAATAATGATCTTAACTACATCATTGTGGTTTTAATACTGGTTTTAAAATCTCTGTCCATCTGTTTGCTCTTCACTCCTGCAGTAACTTTTAGTTACTTGATTTTAAAAGCATGTCCTCTTCTGGATGTTTTTTGCTGTCTCTTTATGAATCATCAGATTTGTGTTTGTGTGTGCAGGTGTAGTTGGTGCAGGTGGAGTGAAGTCAGTGTCAGTGATAGTGGGAGATTCTGTTACTTTACTCACTGATGATCCTGATATCAAGAAATATGATGTGATACTGTGGAGATTTCAGCATGGAAACTCTCCTCTAGCTGAACTCAACAGAAACACTGCTATCTTCTCTACATATGATGACGTTCATGATGGGAGATTTAAAGACAAACTGCAGCTTAATCAGTCTGGATCTCTCACCATCAGAAACATCAGAAACAAACACTCTGGACTTTATGAAGTAGATCTCAGCAACAGCAGCGGTAGTTATACTATACATCAGTCATTCACAGTTACTGTCAGTGGTGAGTAAATCAAATTTCTCAATACAATAAATATCTTTTTCAGATTATTACTCTGTAAACAATGATGTATATAATGTAAAATTGCTGTTATCTGCAATTCTACAGTCATTCTTTTACACAATCTCTGCACTTTGTCTTTGGTTCATGTCAGTACCATGAACTCTTTCTCTATAGCGTCTGGGTTCTGAATGGACAGTTTTGTGTTGCTACTCACGAAATGATGTCACAGTGTTCATCTGTGAGCTGTGGGTTGTCAAATTGTATTATTGGGCCCCAGTCAGTGGCATGTTTACCCACCACGCAAACTACGCAATTGCGTAGGGCCTCGCAGGCTTGGGGGGCCCCCTACTGGCCACAAGGTGTGCGAAAGTATGTTACGTTTATTCAGACCCAAATCTAAGGCACGGATAAAGCACGCACGAGCGAGAGATGTGCAAGTATGCACGCAGAATAATATTTGCGCACATCCTCGCGAGGGCACATATAGGCTCCTTCATGAGCGAACTCTACGGGACAGCGCACCTCTGCACAGCGCGCACAAATGTAGCCACACAAGTGCCTAACCCGTTTGTTGTATCTCACAGTAAGTTTGTTTTTGCAATATGAACATGAGAGTTATGTGATTCCCATCTATAAATTCAAGCAATAACCAACTTACAATGTTGTTTGCTGGTGTTTGTTAGTTCAGTTTGTTAGATCAGTCTGAATCATAATCCAATGTTTCCTCTATTTCCTCATTTAGTTTTTTTAGTAAGATGTCAGACACTGAAGTTGCAGTATTAATTACATTGTTTTAAATACATCCTATAAGACATTTGTAAGCAAAAGATATATCTGAGAGGGGCGTGAAACATTTTTTTAAACCATAAAATTTATCACAAATAATTTGTCATACCAAACTGTAACAATTTAGTGTTATTTTAAGCAGTGTAAAACAAAATAAACCGGTTTATATATATATATATATATATATATATATATATATATATATATAAATGTACAGTAGGTGCTTCTAAAATTTATTATTTTCTTTCTTTGTGTGTTTGTTCATTTGTATCAGTATTTTTTATGTTTATCTGACTTTAATGTTCATGTGTTTTGTGTTGTCAGTGGTAAAGTGATGACAGTGTCAGTGATAATGGGAGAATCGGTCACTTTAAAGACTAATACTGAAATACAGAGCTATGATCTGATACAGTGGATGTTTGTACCTGATTATGACACACAGATAGCTGTAATATATAAATCAGACAATACGTTTGCGGTATATGATGGTGCTGATGGGAGATTCAGAGACCGACTGATACTGAATAATCAGACCGGAGATCTCACCATCACAAACATCACAACTCAACACACTGGACTTTATGAACTGAAGATGAGCAGCAGTAGACGATCAATTCAGTGTTCATGTCAGTGGTGAGTAACTTTTGTCTTTTAAAGCATTAGTTCACCCAAAAATAATTAATTACCTTCCTGTACGACTTTCGTTCATCTTCAGAACACAAATGAGGATATTTTAAATGAAATCCGAGAGCTTTCTGAGCTTCTGTAGACAGCAATGCAACTCACAACTGTTAAGGTCTATAAAGACATTGTTGTGATTCAATCTTCATTTCATGAAGCTACAAGAATACTTTTCTGTTAATGAAGTCAGTCTCTGATGCATATTCACAAAAAGGTCACACACCGTCCTGCTATAAACGTTTATATTGCATTGGTTGTTTAAACGCATTGTTAGGTCATATAAAAAAAATCTTTGGGCTCATTCCTTTTTGACCCAATGCCACACACACGCACGCACGCACGCACACAAATACACACACACACACAAACATATATACATATATACATACATATGCATCTGGAATATTTCTTGTTAATTCGCATTTTTTTAAAACAGACTCTTAATTGATTCTGCCTAAAAATGGTATTCGGTGGAGAGGGGAATGTGGGCAACAAGGGAAACCGAAAGCACATTTGCGCTAGGTGTCGGAGAACTACCACACCAACAGCAAGTTTTAACAGGTTCAAGAGGCATAAGAATAGACTATAAAACATTATAGTATTTACATGAAACATTATTTAGGCAGGGAACACATTTTATAATCAGCCTTCTCACAAATCCATTTTATATGTATGACATTATTGTGTTGATGTCTCATAGTTTCTGTCATACATATACAGTATATCAGATTCAGGTACATTAATGTCTCTCTCTCTCTCTCTCTCTCTCTCTCTCTCTGTCGGAGTGCATGCTGGGAGTGTGAACGGAGAGCGGTGTGGGTGAGTGTGTTTGTAGCTGTATGCTAAAAACTTTTTTTCTATCTTCTATCTTTTTGTATTTGTGTGTTTGTGTTTTATGTGTTGAAGTGTTTCGGCTGTTTGGCTGCATTGCGCTGGGAGCACGACGACTTAAAACACGATGAGTTTTGAAAACTTATCCCGTCGCCATGGGGTGAAAGTGGAGTCTAAAGTCAGTGTAGAACAGTGTTGTTTAGGGGTGGGAGAGATAGTGGGACATGATAATATTGTGTCGGCATCGCGAATGAACAGTGCAATTGTTATTTTTTTTAAATCAATTGAAAAAGCTAATGATGCTGTGCAAAGCGGCGTAGTGTTGAATGGTTCACTCGTGCCTGTTATGCCTTTGAGTAGCCCGTCTAAAAGGGTTATACTGTCTAATATACTTCCCTTTATCAGAGACGAAGTACTAGTGCGAGAGCTATCTCGCTATGGTAAATTGGTATCCCCTATTAAGAAAATCCCTCTTGGGTGCAAGTCTCCGCTGGTGAAACACCTAATTTCGTTTAGAAGACAGGTTTTCATGGTGTTGAATAACGGAATTGATGACATCGATCTGGTTTTAAAATTTAAAATTGATGGTTTCGATTACACAGTTTTTGCAACATCTGACACTACAATTAAATGTTTTAGTTGTGGAAAAATCGGACATCTTGTTCGTGATTGTCCCAAAAAAGCGGCTAGTGCAAACTCTGAGCAGGTGTCAGCTGATGCTCCGGTTGAGATCGTGAGTGACGCGAGTATTGCTGGTACGTCTGTATTGGAAGCCGCTGAACCTGAGCCGATTGTGCTGGTAGCTGCTGAGATTGAAACTGAAGTAACAGAGACTGTTACTAAGTCTAATGACATTGGTTTGATGTCTGATGAACAGGCTGAATCTTCTGAAAATGTTTGCATGGTAGATGCTGATGAAATTGGTGTTGAAGACAATGATGTTGAATTTGAGAATGAAGCAGAAGTTGTCTTTAAAGTCCCAGTTAAAAGAAAGAAAAAAAGCTGTAGAAAGGCTAATAAACAAGTCAAGAAGGATGAGGGTGCTAATGAGAATGTGGAATCAGATAGCGATAGAGATTCATCTGATTCAAATATGTCCCAGTGCTCAAATTTGTCTGTTAGTTCTCAAAATGAAAACTTGATTTGTTTATATAGAGTTGAAGACATCACCAAGTTTCTACAAGAAACTAAAGGAATGAAAGGGGTGCAAGTTGAAGATTACTTTCCTGATTGCAAACAATTTGTTAATGATGTGAGGTATCTTATGAAGGAGGGAGCTTTTCAAGATGTAGAAGTTTATCGTTTAAGAAAACTTGTGAACAAACTTAAGAAACAAATGAGTAAAGATGATGAAGTTGTCAACTCCTAAAATTTTGCCAAAGATAAATCTTTTGGCTATTTTTCTCCTTTTTTTTGTTCTGGTCTCTAAAATAAATATGACAAATTTTAAGATCGGAACTTTAAACATAAATGGTGCCAGAAATGGTCATAAAAGAATGATGTTATATGAGTTCATTAGGCAAAAGCAAACTGATATTGTGTTTCTACAGGAAACACGTAGTGATTTAAAAAATGAGACCGATTGGAGAAAAGAATGGGATGGAAGAGTTGTCTTAAGTCATAAATCCCCTATAAGTGGAGGTGTTGCAGTTTTGTTTTCTAAAAATTTTTTACCTATATCCTGTGAAGTGGATGAAATAATTGCAGGTCGGTTTTTAAAGATTAAAGTAAAGTTTGAAAAAACCACTATGGTGCTTATGAATTTATATGCACCTACTAAAGGATTTGAAAGAGTTATTTTCTTTAGAAAGGTTGATGCTGTTTTGAAAGCTTTAAATCCAGAAGAGTTGTTATTTATAGGTGGAGATTTTAATTGTACTGTTAATGATAAGCTAGATAGAAATCATCTAGAACCACATGCTGCTTCTCAGAAAACATTAGTACAGTTGATTGAAACTCACGATTTATGTGATATATGGAGAAGTGTAAATCAAGATGTCAGACAGTACACTTGGGCTCATAGTACTGAGCATTCTATCTCTATGGCACGTCTTGACAGAATTTATAGTGTTCAGCATCAACGTAATGCTTTTAAATTCTGTAAAATCATTCCAGCAGGGTTTTCTGATCACAGTTTAGTTTTGTGCAGTGTTTTTATTAAGCATGTTAAGTGTAAGAGTGCATACTGGACTTTTAACAATTCATTGTTAAGTGATGAGAAGTTTATAGATAATTTTAAATTTTTTTGGGAAACTTTTAAGCAACAAAAGCATTTTTATGGATCCTTGCAGCAATGGTGGGATTGTGGAAAAGTTCTTTTAAAAGATTTTTGTCAAAAGTACACTCTTAATGTTACTCGGGATATAGCACAGTCAATGAAGATTTTAGAGATGGAAATTGCTGCCTTACAAGATGTTATAACATCTACAAAAAATAAAAAGTATATTAATGAATTAAGAAATAAAAAAACAATGTTAATAGACCTGTTAGGAGTTAGAGCCCAAGGAGCTTTAGTTCGCTCACGTTTCCAAACCGTTACTCAAATGGATGCTCCTTCTAAATTCTTTTTTAATTTGGAAATGAAAAAAGGTCAAAGTAAAATAATTTTTTCTTTACGGTCAGCCGCAGGACAAGAATTTACTGAGCCTGCTGATATACGTAGCTGTGCTGTAGATTTTTATTCTGACCTTTATAAATCTGAACTGATGGAATGGGGTGCAGATGCTGATGATTTTCTTAAAGGACTGCCTAAGGTGGATGAGGAGTCCAACGATGAACTACAACAGGCATTGTCATTGCAAGAGCTTTATACTGCCATGATGAGCATGGAGAATGGCAAATCTCCAGGAATTGACGGGTTGACAGTGGAGTTCTATAAAACTCTATGGCCTGTCATAGGAGTAGATTTGTTGGCAGTCTTGAATGACAGCCTGGAAAGAGGTCAACTGCCAATGAGCTGCAGAAGAGCAGTTATCACGTTGTTATCTAAAAAAGGTGATCTACAGTATATCAGCAATTGGCGCCCTATTTCACTGTTATGTTCCGAATATAAAATTATGTCCAAAACAATGGCTATAAGACTTAGTAAAGTTTTAAGCCAATTAATTAATTCTGATCAGTCTTATTGCATTCCTAATAGGTCTATTTTCGACAATATTGCTTTAATTCGAGATGTTTTAGATGCTTCAAAACTCTTGGGAATTAAAACTGGATTAATTTCTCTTGATCAAGAGAAAGCTTTCGATAGAGTTGAACATCTGTTTTTATGGAATACTTTAGAGGCTTTTGGTTTTAATCCCTTTTTTATATCAATGATTAAAGCTATGTACAGTGACATTGAGAGTGTTCTTAAAATTAATGGTGGTTTGAGTGCTCCGTTTAAAGTTCAGAGAGGAGTTCGGCAGGGATGTGCCATGTCTGGCATGCTTTATTCCCTTGCCATTGAACCCTTATTCCAAAAGTTAAGAGATAATTTAAAAGGTTTGGTTTTCCCTGATTGTAATAAGTCTATACATCTTTCTGCTTATGCTGATGATGTTATTGTTTTTGTAAATGGAAGAGATGATGTGAATAAATTGGGAAAAATTGTTAAAGATTTTGAACTTATTTCCTCTGCTAAAGTCAACTGGGGGAAAAGCGAAGCGATATTGGTGGGAAACTGGAGTGGAGATCTTCCCGGTTTACCTGGAGGATTGATTTGGAAAAGAGGAGGCTTAAAATATCTAGGTGTTTATTTAGGGAATGAAAGCTTTATCAGGAAAAACTGGGAAGGAATGTTTGATAAAATTAAAGGTCTATTAAAAAAATGGAAATGGTTACTTCCTCAGATGTCTTACAGAGGACGTATTCTTGTCATTAATAATCTTGTGGCATCTTCTTTGTGGCATAAATTTGCTTGTTTGGACCCTCCAAATGGACTTCTTGTAAATATTCAAAGAGAACTGGTGAACTTTTTTTGGGACAATTATCACTGGACTACTCAAAGCATTCTGTTTTTACCCATTGTAGAAGGGGGTCAAGGATTAGTAAATCTCGCATGTAGGAAAGCCACTTACCGTCTCCAATATATACAAAAACTTTTAATGGGACCGTACTCACTTGTGTGGAGGCCATTGGCTTTAAACATTTTGAGAAAAGTGGGTGATATGAAGATGGACTTAACTTTGTTTCTAATGGATCATAAAAGACTGAATTTTTCTGGAATTCCTACTTTTTATCAAAGCTTGTTTAAGGTGTGGGGTTTTTTTAAACATCGGTGGTTGGAATCAGCCACATCTCTTTATTGGTTGTTGGAAGAACCACTTATTTTTAGAGCTCGTTTGGATGTTTCTGGAGAAGACCTTCCTGGTCTAACAGATTTGTTATGTAGTAAAAAGATTTTTAAGTTAAAAGACAGTAAAAATGCATACGGATATGATCTTCAGAGACCTGAAAAAGTAGCAACAATTATAGGGAATAGATCAACACGATATGCAAAAAAGTATTTAGTTAAATTGACTTTGGTTTTAACTGATGAAGAGAAGGAATTTTTAGAAGAGTTTGTTAAAGGAGCTTTAATCCCTAGTAATAGAAATCTTTTTCCAGATATTGAGATTTCTCCTGTTATAGATGTTTCTTATGTTACTAGTCCTTTTATAAAATCAGAAATAATTTAATATATAGATTTTTGTGAAGTAGAAGGGAAAAGATTGTATATATGTATTGTAAAAGTTATTCACCAGCATATTTTAAGTACCAAAACAGACACAGTATGGAGAGAAAAATTAAGAATTGATTCTGAAACTAAGCCGGTTTGGAGAGCAATGTACAAACCACCATTAATTAAAAAACTTGGTGATTTACAATGGCGAATTTTACATGGAGCTATTGCTGTAAATTCTTTTGTATCTATTTTAAATCCCAGTGTAAGTGATAAATGTCCCTTCTGTATGGAACGTGAGACTATTTTTCATTGTTTTATGGACTGTGATCGACTTAACCCTCTTTTTGAATTGTTAAATATTTTTATTGATTTTTTTAATATTTGTTTTACAAAACAAGATTTTATTCTTGGTTTTTTTTATAGTCCGAAACAAAAGTTAAAATGTCAAATTATTAATTTTCTAGTGGGACAAGCAAAATATGCTGTTTATATTACTAGAAGGAACAAGATAGAAGATAAATCAGGACAAAATGTTGTGCCAGTTTTTAAAAATATGGTCAAGTCAAGAATACTTATTGATTTTTATTTTTATAAATTAATGGGTAAGTTAACTGCTTTTGAAATTCAGTGGTGTTGTAATGTTCTTTGTTCAGTTGTTAATGAAGAACTGTTTTTTGTAAGAGAGTTGATGTAATTTTTATTTACTATTTATGTACTTTATTTCATTTATTTTATTTTATTTTATTTTTTGTTATTGTTTTTTTTTAAGTGTGTAGTTATTTAATTAATTGAAGAAAGAATGTTGTAATAAATGATTGTAAAAATCAAAAAAAAAAAATCTCTCTCTCTCTCTCTCTCTCTCTCTCTCTCTCTCTCTCTCTCTCTCGCTCTCGCTCTCTGTCATTACAGTTCTGTCTTCATATGTTATATTTGGATTATGTGTTGTTGGTGTCCTGGTTATTGTTGCTCTAACAGCTGCTGGTGGGTTTTACTATCACTACAGATGTCCTAAAGCAATAATACGAACAGGAAAGAATCATCTACAGATTAGAAATACATTGATATAGACTTGTCAACATTCGTAGTGGATCAAAAAGAGTTCATCAAAGTTATAGACAACTTTTATAAAAAGATTTTGATCCACTTTAAATGTTGAGTTGTAAGGTTTTGTTTAGGTTTTTATTTTCATACAGCATTATAAAAACAGTCAAATGCAAATATTACAGACAGAAAAAATGAACGTATAATAAATTTCTATGTGACTTATTTTAATCATTTGTATGTCACAAAAATGAATGTAGGTCAGACTTTACAAAAACAACCATGTAGACAGTTCATTAAATCATTTCTGTCTTGTGTCTTCTGGAATTGAATGTCGAGGGTTTAATAGCAATCATGAGATTCTTTGAGCTCCGTTCTCATGATGAAATATGATATATTTATGTAAAGAGACTATAATATAAGAATTTTACTTATTTCAAATAAACATTTGATATAAGTGCTAGTGTATATATTTAATCTTTCTTTCATTATTGTCTTGCCCTTGTTGTAATTTCTGTTCTGTGTTTCTTTTGAATGGATTATAGTGATGGAGGGACAGTCTGTCCGTCTAAAGACTGATGTTGATAACATAAAGACAGATGATGTGATCGAGTGGAGGTTTAAAACTGGTCTCTTTCAAAAGACCCTCATACGTAAAATAAAAAAAAACAAAATAACCACCGGAGGTGATGAGAGATTCAGCAATAATGTGGAACTGATCGAAAGTACCGGATCTCTTCTCATCACAAACATCACAACTGATCGCTCTGGACTTTATGAACTAAAAATCACCAGCGGTGGAATAACTTCATACAAGAGATTCAGAGTCATTGGTAAGTAACTACAATATAATTATTCTTAAGGTGTAACAATCATCTTAGATCTGCATAATGTCTAAAGGTTTCATATCATAAATGTAGAGATGTGTTTATGAAAATCTAATTACTTTAGCTCTGTCACATCTTGACTTTTAACCACAGACACTGCAAACTTTGGCAAATGTTGGTTTAAAGGACAACATTAATGCTTGGTTTAGCACTGCTAGTGTGGATTAACCCCTTACTGCACGGCCTGATGTTTACAGTTTATAGTGATGCAGTTTAAGAATGTGATAGTTATTTTCATTAACAGGCTGCATAAAATATTTTTGCATGCAGTCAGTGTTACTCATCTAATAAATATCAAATAAAAACATTATAGGGTTTAGATGTGTACAGTGTGAATTTTAATCATTATTATTAACATAGTCAAAATATAAGCTGTGTGAAACATAAAATAGACATAGATATAATATAACATATATAATATGATGAGTTAATGCGAGATAGGTGGTTAGTTTGAAGATGTGTGACACTGGTTATTACTCTCTGATAATCTGTAGTTTGGCTTTTCTAACAGATTTCAACAGGACAAAATGGGCAATGACAAGCTGGTTTTGGAGCTGGAAACGGCCAGCATCACAGTATGAACTATGAACATCACGAACACACCAGCATCTACATGAGCTTTGAAAAACGTATACCTGCTCATAAACTTACACTCTAAAAAAAAATCCGTAAAAAAACGGATAATGTCCTGGCAGAAAATTACCGGCACTTTTTCCGTTATGTTTACAAAATTTCCGTTTATTTAAAAACTGAACATTCTGTAGATTTATAGAACATTGTCCGTAGATTTACAGAACATTTTCCGTAGCCTTAAGGGACACTTCAATCTGCCTATGAAACGCAACAATGGTGACAATCAACCACAAAGCTTCATGCCGCAATGCATGCTGGGTACCAGGATTGTAGAAAACTCTCTTAACATTTACTCTCACCATTGTTGAGATTTGTATCCAAAGTATTGATGTCTCTGAAGCAAAAACCACAGTTGACACATTTGCAGCCATCTTATTCAAGACGGTGTGTTTTTAGATCAGCATAGAGCGTCTCTTTAATACATTTCAGTTCTTTATTTTTTTTTTCAATTCATATTTAAATGTTATGCAGCATAACATAAAAACAACTAAGCTTATATGACATTATAGACAATTCTCCTTCCTAAAGCAACAAACAAGTTGTAATTGCTACAAGCAAAAACACTGTTGCAATGCTAAAAGAGCAGAATCAGTTCTATGAAGGTAAAGGGACAAAAGCCTAACTAAAGGGAACACTAATCACAATAGTGGTGACTTCAAAGGAATCTAAAACAAACACAAACTGGAGATTTAATGTGATAAATGTTGTGGTAAATATCCATTTGACTTACACGTCACGTCAGAAAGAAGATTTGTCTACTAAATCACATGTGTGGATGCTGGAATAGTTTAACACTTGTATCTTGTTCTGACAGCATTTCTTTAGAAGTTAAACATCATCCATGTTAGAAAATAACTCTGCAAGCAAGTTGTAATTTTAGGTTTCAAACAGAGATGGTGATAGAGAGGCAAAAGTGAAAGATTGCAGCAGGGGTTATTGCACCCATAATGCAACATGTTATTAAAATAAACGGATAAATGCCTGTAAAACATAAATACGGAAAATTCCTTCATATTTACACAGTACTTTGTCCGTTTTTTTACGGATTTTTTTTAGAGTGTACTTATATATAGAAATTGAAAAAACACTGTAAAGCAGTCTGAAATCCACCTGTATGTGCAATTGAGTATATTATAGTCTGTATTTTTTTAATTTGGCAACATTTAGATTTCTTTTAAACTTATGTAACATTTTGCATATCTTTGTATTTCATCTCCGATCTTAATGTTAGATTTCTTATCTGTTTTTAGATATATACAATATGTACTGCATTTACTGTTTCACACTTACTTCTTTCACAGTATATTTGAATATGAGATTAATATCTGCTGAAATGTATGGATAATTTAAGTAGATGTGTGTGCAGTTAATTTCATTTAGTCTGAATGATAAACATAACAACAGACTTACAAGTGATGTTCATGTTTCAAAAACAAAGCATTTTGGCACCTGTGTGTTTTCATTTGGGACACAACATGGACTAAAATAAATGTGCACATCAAATGCACTATAAGTCTTTTGAGATGAAATGTATAAATGTTTTTATGTGTACTGTATGTGTTATAGGTTATAATAAACTGATTTCTTGTAGTTATATTAATAGTTAAATTTATTGATGAGTCACATAAATGTATTAATAATGATTATTATATTCAAATGCATTAAGTGCATAAAATAATTTAGAATAAGGATTTGATGATTTATTATTTCTTCTCAGTGTACAGATGACTGTGTTTGTGTGTTTGCTCTTGTGTGTAAAGTATCATCTGTTCATACCAGTCAAAGGTTCAGCTGTAGATGTGAACACAAGATGGCACTACTGCTGCTTTATATATCAGTGAGATTTCTCAACTCATCTCTCCTCTGGTTCTGAATCTGGCTAGATGAAATACAGCTACTATGAGGTTAAATCTCGCGAGATGTTGGGTTTATGGGTAGAATTAAGATGAAAATAACGCACATCAGGTAAGATTTTTAGTGATTATTATATTATATAGATTAGACATTCGTGCATCTTTGAAAATTAACCTTAATATTTCACATAGCTCACTGTGATAGCACTTTGTGTAAAATTGAAGCTGGATAGGGAAAGAAGAGTGATGTACTTTTCAAACCACTCAAATAAACACGCTCATGTTCACAAACCAAACAAAACCACATTTATTTCCACATCAGGTTTGACTCTAACATGGAAATAAAGCTGTTCATGTGTCAGATGCACTCTAGAAATAAAACCACTATGACTCTTTGGTCGTATACCCACACTCTCTGATGTTTTTAATCACTGACATTTTGATAATATTTTACAGTTTAAACTTTCTTTAAAGTTGCAAGGCAGGTGGGCGGGGTCCAGGAAAAGATCGCACACTGCAAAAACCCGGGAGTTAAATTAACACTGCTCAGAGTTTATATAGGTCCACTCCCCAGAGTGTTAAAAAAGTAACACCGGAGAGAGTTAAAAGCTACAATCTGTGACTTTATTCTCTCTATCGCCATCTCTGTTTGAAAACTGAAATTGCATTTTACATCTTACTTGTAGAATTATTTTCTTAACTTATGTTAAGATGTTTGCTGTTTCATTTAAAGTCACCATTATTGTGATCAGTGGTTGTTTTAGTTGGACTTGACTCTTGACTATTAGCTTGTTAGTTTTTTCTAACTGCTATATCTTAGTGTGTTTAAAACATGTTGTTATAGCAAAGAAAAGGTTGTTGTGTGATTGAATATTGATGGTTGAAACAAAATCTCAAACTTATATATTTAATGACTATTTAATGAACAGATTTATTAATATAGTTTTCCTCCCTCATCAGAAGCATCATTTTCTTTTAATAATAAATTACTACAGTTCAAGATGCAGAACTCTCTCATAGCAGTTTATCATTCTGAAGGATTTTGATAGTGTGCACAAAAACTTTAACCGCTGAACAATGTAGATACAAAGACATCAAGAATTGAAGTATGAATCTCAACAATGGTGACAAAGAATATGGTAAAAAAGTTCATTATTTATTCATGCCGCAGTGCATTCTGGGAGTTCTGGATGAGATTTGTAATTTGTTGATACCCAGCATGCATTGCAGCACGAAGCTTTTCATTTTATTGTCACCATCATTGTGATTCATACTCTGATTCTTGATGTTTAAGTGTCTACGTTAGACTGCAGTTATTCTGTAAGTGTCAGTGTTTAAAAATGGTTCAAAATGAAAAACTGCAATGAGATGGCTGGATCTCATACTACAGTATCATATTATTGACAGAAATAAATACTTCTAGTAAGAAACCACTAAATAAATTATTTTTTAATAGTGCTATTTGAAAGTATATCTTAACAACCATTATAATCACAGAAATGCACTAGTGAATCCTCTTCGGCCACAAAAAAACATGTTTTTAACACATGTAATTATAACAGCCAAAAAAAGCTGAAGAGCTAAGACTAAGACTCAAGAGTCCAATTAAAACAACCACTAATCACAATAATGGTGACTTTAAATAAAACAGCCAACATCTTAACATAAGTTAAGAAAATAACTCTACAAGTAAGATCTAAAATGCAATTTCAGTTTTCAAACAGAGATGGTGATAGAGAGGATAAAGTCACAGATTGTAGCTTTTAACTCTCTCCGGTGTTACTTTTTTAACACTCTGGGGAGTGGACCTATATAAACTCTGAGCAGTGTTAATTTAACTCCCGGGTTTTTGCAGTGCAGTGATTAGCAATTAGCAACACGATCCAATCATTTCAAAAGCCGTTTCACTCGGATATACAGCGGGAAAAATAACTATTGCTGCGTCCGAAAACTCAAGGCAGTGACTCGTTGCCTCGCTGCCTCATGATGAAATGACTTCGGAGGCATGAAGGTAGCTCAGAGAAAGACTTTCGGACACACTTCTAAGGCAGCGTGTTTGAAATTTAATCAGAGAGCGCCTTTGTGATAACTAATCACATATTTGAAAACTACAATATTAATTTCTCGCTAGAAATGCAATTAAAAGGTGTAAAAAGTGAAAATGTACCTTTATTTACACTAAATTGGTGGTCCAGTCGCGTCCTTGGCCGCCATTTTATTTTTTCGAACTCGACCGGACTCGACCAATCACATTCTTAATGTACGTCCACGCATAGGTATCTCAGGAGACAGGAAGTAAACCAAAAATTGAATTCGGACATGCCTTGATGCCTTGCTGCCTTGGAAAGCTGCCTCAGAAGGCAGCAATTTAGAGTTTTCGGACGCAGCCTATATGACACATTAGCATGTTGACACAAAATGTCCACCAGATGTAGCCATCAAGCCAGTGCCGGTCCTAGATGCTGGGAGGCCCTAAGCAAAGCTTTGTGAGGGGCCCTCTGTCAGTGCATTCAGACCCTGATAGCACACATGCATCTTGAAGACGTCTATTTGATGTCTGCGTTTACATCTGCAAGATGTCTTATTTAGATTGTTTTCTCATCTGCAATACGTCTGTGAGACGTCTCCTAAAAGATGTCATATAGACATATTGAAGATGTCTGCAAGACGTTTTTGATTTAGAATGTATGTAAAGCAGCTCTTTTCCTTTATAAGATGTTTTTACACACCAGATGTATTCCAGATCTCCAGATCTTTACCAGACATCTTACAGACGTACCTGTGCTATCTGGGTAAAACCCAGTCAATGTTGCTGTTAGTTAGTTGTTAACTAACCACATAGTGTATTATCTTATAGCTGTATATTATTCCCATATGAACATAACTTTGAAACCCTGACTGATAAACTTGCTGATAATAACATGAAACATGTATTTGCTGATAAGTTGTTTTGATTTAAAGGGGTCATATGATGAAAATGTTAGCATTGCCACTTTGTAGGTGTGAGCAAAAACAGGTCATTGAAATTTGGCTTTCATTATGATGTCATAAGGATATCTTATTAGAATAATACCGCCTCCTTAATCTGAACTCTCCAACCACTGCACTGCCGTTTAGTGCAGAGAGAAAGAGAGAGAAAAGAAGGACTTGACAGCACAATTGAGTTTGAATAACAACAAACCACCATCATTGTGATCAGTGTTTGCACTTTATCCGCTCATTTGCATTTTAAAAAACACACCCAAAACGACACATTTTTGGACTTGACAGCACAAGAGTTTCAATACAATAAACCACCATCATTGTGATCAGTGTTTGCACTTCATCCGCTCATTTGCATTTTAAAAAACACACCCAAAACGACACATTTTTGCTCAAACCTACAAAGTGCCAATGCTAACATTTTCATCATATGACCCCTTTAAAATGTGCTGTGAGAAGCACTAAAAAATTAACCTGATCTAAATAAATGTAATGAATCAAATTAAATTACATATAAATACATACTGTTAATACACAGGGGTTAAATTGGGATTTGTTATGTGGGGGGGGGGGGCTCTGTGGGGAGGGGTACTTCGAGGGGTAACATATTTAATACTGATGACAGCAAAGCCACTGGTGTGTTTCAATGACATTCTGGACCTCTGATAGGATTTGATAAGTTTCAGCTTTAAAAGAGCATTTCACCCGTAGAAACATTAATCTTTATTGAAAGTGTTATATTTGTAGTCGAAATGTAACATACATTTAGAATTTGGTGCCTATTTTACAAAGAAAAGGGGTGTTTGTAGTCTCACTCCCTCAACAAAGATATTGCACTTCCTTCTTTCAATGATGCAAAATGATGAAGTGTCCCTTTAAAGCTGTCATAGAGGTTGACCCCAAATATTTTAAAAATAGTTTCTGATTTTAAATATTGCAAATCTATGAGTTTGACACCCTATATCCATTTGTTGCACATGTCATTATGCACAATTGATCAAACTTTAAAGGAAGTTAAAAGAATCAATCTCCTTGAATAATTCTAGGCATAAGATTCCCAAAAAGACTCAATTAACAAGATAAGGTACAACACACAGTACTGTATCAGCAACATGTCTTATAAATTAGCCATAGAGATTCCCTATGCTGGTCAGCAGCTGAAAACAATCATATAGTTAGGTTTGATTTGTGTAATCAAAATACATTATTTTATTAAACTATACAATGAGTTATATCCAGTGTTAACCAGTTAACATTGCAATTAAACGAGTGACATATACTTTAATCCTTTACAAATTTTAAGTCTTCTAATAAGTTTTCTCGAGGTGGGCACCATTCTTACCTCTCTCTCTCTCTCTCTCTCTCTCATGATGTCAAATTATCCTGCGCGAGAGCGCGTTCTTGAAGTTCAAAGGGAAAAGCGCGTGTTTTCGCGGCAATTGCGTCACCCAATTCGCGTCATTTGCATCGCCCCATGCTAGGACGCGTGTGGATGCGTCTTTGCATTGACTATATATGTAATCTGCTCGCGCAAATCCTTTATCTTGTTCCCTTGCTTCACGTTTTTTTACCTTTATTCTGCCCCAGACGGATAGCTTTGTTTTAAATTAATGGTGGGCATATAATATGTGCATCGTTACCAAATCACTCTTCTGCGTCATGCACGCGGCCGTTTCTAAATTTGAAGGCTGCAACCTCCGGATGTCGCATATGCGCGCTGCATACGATATCAAGCCTGATTTATTTAAGTTAAATGAGCATTTCATTTGCAAGTCATAAACATAATATAACAATTAACTATTAACTAAGAATAATAGTCAACATTATAATTGTTAATATTCTGAAATACGTTTTTATGACGCATATGCAGCCTACAAATGTGACCTCTGAAGGCTGCAGCCTTCGGATTGAGAGACTGCCTGCATGTTGTCCGAGTATATCACTGATTTAAGAAATCTTTAAGTATTTTTAAAAACCCGCATAAATTCGGAAGTTTGCAAATTATTTAAATTATAGCGCCTTGTTTTCATTAAACATAATAATAATTTTTCTTTGATATAATGGTTTTAAATAATTCTGAGATCAAGGGGGCCCTCTAGTGGTGGGGGGCCCTATGCAAATTGCCTAGTTTGCGTATAGGAAAGACCGGCACTGCATCAAGCCAAATATTGAATTCATACAAAGAAATCAGAACATTTAAGTATACCAGTTGAGTCATAATAAATAAAGTGAAATGACACAGCGAATAAGTATTGGACACACTTTATTTAATACTTTGTAGAAAAGTCTTTCTTGGTGATTACAGCTTCTAGACGCCTCTTGTATGGAGAGACCAGTCGTCAGCATTGCTCAGTATGTGTCATAAAGGTAAAACAGCATTTTCAAGTCGCCATGAAACAGACAGCGATTGTCTTATATTCCCAGCAATTCACCACTAATCAAGATAAAAAATCAAGTTGCATGTTAGATGAATCTGAAGATTGACAACATGCATATGTCAATGTGCAAGAGTTTTGGTTAAAGGAGATTTACTCAACATATCAGGATATTGGCTGAATTTCTGAGCCTTTTGTTTTCAGGACAGTGACGAATGACACAAGACTTTTGCATGCACTAATAGGTTTTGAAGTGAAAGGCAATCAAATTTGTTAAATGTAGTTCTAAATGTAGGTTCGAGAGGGCCTAAACATTCAAGCCTGCAATCATTATTATGGGTGTATAAGTCAGCCTTCCGGCCTCTGGGTCCAGCAGCAATTTTTCTGGCATCCCTCCTCCTCCCCATCTCCTCCTTCAATGTTCGTTTTATTGAAAGCCTGCATACACCACCTCATCCTCCACTGGAGCTATCTGTACACATAAACACAAACATTTCATAACAATCAAATCTTTAATTCTGTCTGTTTTTAAATCAGAATGTTGTTATATGCATGCATGCTTGTATTGAAGATCTGAGACTTTCTCTTGAGATACTGTAAAAAATTTTGTGGTTTGCCAGTATCTTGCTGTATTACATCTTTCATCTCATCAGCCTCCTTCCGGAATAGTTAACGTGTTTTCCTAATGAGCTGCTGATGAGTTGAATCAAGTGTTTTAAATAAGAATACATCTAAAACATTCTGGGAGGGTGTACGTGAAGACCAGGATTGGGAAACACTGCTGTAAGGGAACCAAAATCCTTTATTAACATTTTTCTTTAGATTTTGGTTCCCAGAATGCTTTGCATGAGGCTGTTATTTTATTGTTTTATTGTGTAAAGATAAAAAGACTTGTTAATATTTAATGTTTATTTAACTTTAACAAACTGTTTAAATAACGCACATTTAAATCTACAGTAAGTTACTGGCAAACAGCTGCTAGTAATACTCAGAGATGTATAAAGTACTAGGGACCCAGACTTGAGTAAAAGTACAAGTGCTCTATCAAAAAAGTGACTTGAGTAGAAGTTGAAGTTCTCTTTAAGCACAGCACTTAAGTGGAAGTACTAAAGTATTAAACCTGTTTTTTACTTAAGTATTGCAAGTAGTTTATTTTAAAATATACTACTCAAGTACTGAAAGTAAAACTACAAGTATTGTGTAATATAGTTATTAAAGAAAACAGTCAAAAGTTTGAATATAATATTGTTTATATTATTTCAAATGTTTAAGCTAAAGGACACTCACAATTGCTTTGGCTGTAGCAGGAGTACAAGGACAGGAATGTTCAGATTAATTTAACTAATATGGCGATAGAGAATTCAGAATTAATAAAATATTAGTCGATGTAATGGTAATAGGTAAAGGTACAAGGTGTTTCAATGCATCTAGGTTTCCTTCTTTCGCGCACACTCGCCCTTTCTCACGCATTCTCTCTCTCTCTCTCGGTCTCTCTCGCGCACTTTGGTTCTCTCTTCACTTCACATTTGTCCACAACCGCAGCTCATATTTGTGAGTGAGAGGGAGGGAGGGGTCCGCTCTTCACTATCTCCTATTGGTTTAGACCACGATCTGTGTGTGTTCTAATAGAGACAGAGCGCCGTTATGCAAATTTGAAAACCACGCCCACCGGGGGGGAAATCAGTCCAACCGTCTCCATTGACTTTGTATTGCGAGAAGCCGCCTCCTTGTCATTTCTGGCTTATAACAAAAAACTGAATAATGCCTAAAAGCTGCTGTGTGACAATCTGTACAGCTAACAAGCCAAAGAACCCAGAAATAAGTTTTTATAAGCTGTCGAGCCGTAAAACCCAGCCTTTAAGGAGAATAAAGTGGATCGCCGACTGCGTTTCCCCCTAGTGGACGCAGTTCTACTAATAGGAGTACTATGAAAAGTTGCCTGTGTCCATTTTTGTGTCTTTAAACGCTCGTTTTTTGGGGTCGACAGCTTATAAAAACGTATTTACAGATTAAACTTAAAAACAGAATAATACCTAAAAGCTGTGACAAGGTGTACATCTAACACGCCAAAAAAAAAAACCAATTACGTTTTTATAAGCTGTCGACTTCAAAAAACGAGCGTTTAAAGACACAGAAATGGAAACAGGCAACTTTTCATAGTACTACTATTAGTAGAACTGCGTCCACTAGGGGGAAACGTAGTCGGCGATCCACTTTATTCTCCTTAAAGGCTGGGTTTACGGCTCGACAGCTTATAAAAACTTATTTCTGGGTTCTTTGGCTTGTTAGCTGTACATATTGTCACACAGCAGCTTTTAGGCATTATTCATTTTTTTGTTATAAGCCAGAAATGACAAGGAGGCGGCTTCTCGCAATACAAAGTCAATGGAGACTGTTGGATTGCTTTCCCCCCCGGTGGGCGTGGTTTTCAGGTTGTGACACGCTGCGCTCTGTCTCTATGTGTATTACCGCTCCGGCAGTAATAATGTGGGTTTGGAATGATTTGTAACATTTTATTTTTATAACAAGTAATGATGTAGCACATAAAAAATGTATCGGAGTAAAAGTATTAAACTCATCGAAAATGTGTACTGAAGTAAAAGTGGAAGTAGGAAAAAAATAATACTTCAGTAGAGTACAAATACAGCCTTTTAGTACTTAAGTACAGTAGTGAAGTAGTTCTACTTCGTTACTATACATCTCTGGTAATACTGTAATTTTTACAGAAACATGTATGGTTACTAATAGCTGGATTATTTGTTTCTGCTCTTACATTTTACCTCCTTCAGACTATTTCCTCTTTACGCTTCTGAAGGTTAAGTTTCCTGTCTAGACAGTTTTTGTTTTAGCACACACCTGAAGAACTTTAACCTGTTTACAAGAGTTTTCATGCTAACAACAAACATCTTAAAGACTCATATTTGTTCTTTTATTCTTTCTTCTTCTTGTTTAGTGCACACTTCAAGTATTTTTGTACTCATATTGTTGTATTGACGCACTTATCATATGCTTAAAAGAAATCTCATCCATTAAAGCGAAAATGTACATGAATGATCTCACCGGTTTATGTGTTTGTCTTTTACAGAATGTTGGATCTGTGTACGTGATCTCCTCTCCACCGCTCTGAACTGTTGCTATTACAAACGAACACCAAATACTTTAAATTCGTTTATAAAAGTGCTCTTATAAGTATTATTGAGTTATGTTTTATATAGTTATATTTGCCCTAGGCTAGATGACACTTGCCTTCTATGTTTTTGTGTTTCCTGTAGATCCAGAAGATCATGACTGAAGTGACAATCATCAGAAATCCAACAGCAGCACAACAGATCACAACTTTATGATCTGAGGAGAGACCTGTAATGAATAATAAAAGAGTGAGTCTTTACTGTAACTGAATCTGTAGGTCTGATATATACTCAAATATGTGCAGTATTAGGGAGGACAAGCAGTTTACTCACCATAGACAGTAACATTAAATCTGTATGAGGTCTTCTGCTTGCCAGTGATAGTTATATTATAAAGTCCAGCGTGTTGAGTTGTGGTGTTTGTGATGGTGAGATCTCCAGTCTGATTATTCACCTGCAGTCTTCCTCTGAATCTCCCATCAAGGACATCAGCATATATTGATGTCTTATTAGCTGGTTTATTGATTCGAGCTATGAGAGTCTCTTGAGGTCCAAACATCCACTGTATCACATCATCTGTCTGTAGTTTAGTATGTGTGTGTAGAGTAACAGAATCTCCCTCCATCACTGACACTGACTTCACATCATCACCAAACACACCTGAAGAACACAAACAGAGGCAGATTTATCTTTAACAGAAACATAAAGGGCCCTATTTTAACCCTTTTGTGTTTTTTCTCCCAAATCAGTGACATCAGTTATGAACTTGGCAATGAAAGAGTTAAAATCATGTATTTTTGTAAACATTTGGTAGGTTTGATTAGTACTGAGGTTGATTAATAGATTTTTGCAAAAAATCTAATCATTTTTTACACCCGTTTAATTTAGTGGCTTTTTTGGCCAAATTAAATTTTTCACCAAAAATAATTTAATTTGCTGAAACACAGAGAAAGTTTTGGCCAAATTAAGACTTAAAAAAAGGTAATTCGGTCAAAAATGGTCTAAAGCACATGGTCTCAAAGGGTGTGTCCGAATACACTTTTGATAATTTAACAACAGGAAAAATGGTTTGTGCGCCTGGCACACAGTCTAAAAGGATTGTTCCTATTCTCGTAATGGGTGTTTTTTTGGACGTAACGTGCAATAAACCAATGAATGTCTCATCTCTCATCCCCTTTAAAAGCCAGTTCTGCCTATTCACTATTTAGATGGTGGAATATGTAAAATGAAAAACTAAGTGGAGGAAGAAGACGACCAGTTCTTAAAGTTAAAAATTGGGCTGTTTTTATTCGTTTTGAATTTGTTATTTTTTGCTGGTTGTCCTTTTCTTTCAGTCATGGAAGTGAAATTAGCAAATTGCTGTAAATGTATGGATAGCCTACATACGCATTTCTCAAAGTGTGGGGAACTCACTGGTGGGGAATAGGAACATTACAAGTGGGGCATGATGACAAACGGGAAGAAATTTTTGTGCCCATCTCTATATTACATCGTTTATTTATTGACCATACACTTAAAACAACACATTTAATTGTGAACCTAAAACAACATCAGACTGTGAAGAAAATATTACGCTGAATAAAAGCCTACAAGAATGAATTCATGTCAGAATGTTAATTGAACACTGTAAGACTTTTTATTGTATATATGCGGTAACTCACTGGCAACGTGTAACTGCCCCATTACAGTACCATAACTGTACATGTTTTTACAGTATGATGCCTTTACCGCAGTTCCATTTTACAGTAACATACCCTTACTGTAATCTAGTTTTAGGAAAAATTTTGCCTTGAAGGGGAATCGAACCTGGGTCGCCTGTGACATAGGTCCTTAACACTACCGCAGTGCCACAGAGTCACCAAATAAAAGTTACTCACTACACTCCCCAAGTAGCCTCTTCTGTCACTCTCCCGGCACTTCGAGGAGTGAAATCTTGGCGTCACTAGTGTTTTGAAGTCTTGAGGTCAAATTCAAATCTGACGGTCAAACATTTATCCATAATCCCTTTCTTGTTCCTATCTACAATTCTCAATAAATTATTTACACTGAAAAACAATTCACATTTTGAAATATGCTTCACTGCTAAAAGCATAACAAATAAAATGTATTTCATTTCATAGATATATTTTATTTTTCCAGTTTAAATGCTTTTATAACTATTTTTTTCAACTACAGTAACAATACTGCTGTTGTTTTACAGCAGTCTACCGCAAATTCAAAACATACAGTAAATTACTGTAAATTAAATGTTAATGCCCATAATGCAATGCATATTACAGTAATGAACTGGAAAAGAAAATGATGGTATTTTACTGGGCATTTTGTGGTAAGCGAAACAAAAACTTTAATGTGGAGAGGTGGTATAGGTGGTAACAGGTTTAAAAGTGGACAATGGATAAGTTTGTGACACAGAATAAAAATAAAACTGTAGATTCGACACCAGCAGAAAAAAACAACAACACAGAAACTAATAAACCAAAAAGCCAGCCGAAAAGAAAGTATGAAGACGTAAGTGCGTATTATTATTTACTTTTAAACAAAGTCTTATTTCATGCAAAGTAATAATGAGAAATTTATATTATTGATGACCGAATTAAAGTTCGTTAGAGTTTAATACAAAGAAACAACATCTTAATAAGAAATTAACACTTTTTTGTATCCTTTAAAACTATTAAAAATATTATTACAAACTGCTGTAATAAATGATTAAAGTGTGTTTATAACTTACCAACCAAACAGCAGAAGAAAACAAACACGAGAAGCATTTTTAGTTTCACTTTTTTACGGTTGTGATAAAATCTTTAGTGTTGTTCAGTGAACTCTACAGCTCTTGACATTTACACGATTCACGGAGCATGCGCATTGAGAACGTGGTCATAGCAGTGTTTTCCTCTCAGATGTTTGAACTGAATAATAATCAGAGCATTTAATTATTTTAGAAATAATGAAAAGTTTATAAAAGTGTAATTATAATAATGTTACATGTATGGTTGAAAAGTTGACAGATGATTTATGATGACATATCATAGGGGGCGGGGGTTAAAAACAGGTGAAGGTTAAAACGGTTAACATCATTAACAGTGTTGTCTTTACGCAACTTTAGCTGTAAGATTATCTCACTAAAGCTGTCGAGTGATTCATATGACCTGCTGAAGAAAATGTTTCCCATGTTTGTTTTTTTCTCTATGTGCTCTGAAGTTTTCTTGGTAAGTGATACAAGGAGGAGTTTTTTTTACAAATATATTGTTAATTAGTTTTATGCTTTTTGTAATGGTTTGTTATCTGTCTAATAGGTTAAATTGACTGTGTGAAATCTGTCTATGTTTGGTAATAAAGTGAAGTGATCGTCAGCGAGAAACTGGGGAGTTTCAGAGGGTCAGTTTCAGTTGTGTATCTCGGTCTCTTTTATCTGTCGAGCTGGAACTGGCACCCTTTTGACAAGTCAGTGTGTCTTTTCTTTTCCAGTCCTTTAATATTGCCATGTCATGCTGTAATCTTGCAAGTGGGTTGCAGTATTTCCGACGCACTCGAAATAAACAAAGAGCGTGGCGCATAAAACACGTCCAGAGCTGGGCAGATTACTTATGAATTGTAATCCGTTACGGATTACGAATTACATGACAAAATTTGTATTCAGTAATATAATCTCTTAAATTACACATCGTTGGTAACGTAATCGGACTACTTTTGGATTACATTTAGATTACTTTTGACAAATCTTATTTGATTTCAAATATATAGAGAGGGGGAAAAATATATTTAAATCTATTTCACAAACTAGAGCTTTATAAACTTAATTTTTTTTAAGATTTGTTAACCGTTTGTGGACCAACTATAGCGGTATTTTTACAGAACGCAGTTGTAAAAGATTCAAATCTCATTTAAGTGATTCATGGGTAAATTAATGTTAAATAAAATAAGTAATATGTAAAAAGGGGAGAGTCCACACTTTGATGACATCATGTAGTGCAGACCTTAGGAAACTTTAACACGAGTCTAAGAGGGGGCACTGGGACATATTTTGGTACAGACTCGAGCGTCACGCTGAAAATCGTCCATCAGTGCAAACTCCTCCCTTCGGACTCCTGATCAGTCGGATTCATTTTCGCAAGGACTTCTGGGTTGGTAAAGTGCGCGAAGCCTGCTGCAGTGTGGGCTTCACCGAAGACCGCATCAAGGGTGCAAAGGGGGCGCTAATGAGCATACTTCAAATCGTAAAAATTACAGATGGGTCACCCTATGGACTCGTAGACTCAGTGAGTACGCGCAATTTAAGGCCACGAGATCCACATGAAGTGCGCCATTTCGGACAGGGCCAGACTGTAGAGGGAAGCAGTGGAGACAGACTCTGCATTACACCAACCGGATATTTCACATGCTGACACCAGTGAATCTCCATCAGTATAAAAGTCTCTTTGTATGGTTTTAAGGTGGCTGTTACTGACTAACGCTCAGAGATCAGACACTAAAATACTTGACTCAACATGAAAAGGTTCACTTTACTCTTCATCGCCTTTTTATCCATCAACGGTAAGTTTGTTTATCAACATGCAACAGTTTTGGTAAATGTGGATTTGTTTAATAATATAATAACTGCAAGTGGTTTGGGGTTTATTATTTAGGTATGTATGTATATCATGTTTTATTGATCCAGATATTGATATTAAATGATATTACTTGGTTTGGTTTGATTGTAAAAGGTTTCACATGGTATTGTATTCAGATTGTTTCTGTTTGTGTGTTCAGGTGTGTTTGGTGATGAAGTCAAGACAGTGTTGGTGATGGAGGGAGATTCTGTTACTCTACACACTCATCTTACTGAAATACAGACAAATGATTTCTTAGATTGGAGGTTTGGTGGGAATGAGAAACGCATAGCTCAAATAAACCGTGAGGCCAATTTGATTTTAGTATATGCTGAAGTTCTTGATGGGAGATTCAGAGACAGACTGAAGCTGAACGATCATACTGGAGATCTCACCATCACAAACATCACAACTCAACACACTGGAGATTATAAACTAGAGTTTACCAGAGTGAGGATTACAAGAAAAACATTCAGAGTTAGTGAGTATATCAAGCTTTACATGAATAACCCTTATGAAAATTATGTTATTATTTCACTTTTACCACAAAAACATGGTTAATTTTCGTAATGGAATTAAATACATCATTATGGTTTTTATAATGAATGTAAAGTCTCTGTCCATCATTTTCATTTCTTTCTACAGATGTGATTGATGTTGATACAGATGAGATGAAGTCAGTGTCAGTGATGGATGGAGATTCTGTTACTCTACACACTGATGATCCTGATATTAAGAAATATGATGTGATACTGTGGAGGTTTCACTCTATTATAGCTGAACTCAACAGAAACACTGCTTTCTTCTCTACATATGATGATGTTCATGGTGTGAGATTCAGAGATAATCTGCAGCTGAATGTTCATACTGGATCTCTCACCATTACAGACATCACAACTCAACACTCTGGACTTTATGAAGTAGATCTCAGCAGCACCAGTGGTAGTTATACCATACATCAGTCATACACAGTTACTGTCAGTGGTGAGTCTTTTGAGTCTACTTTTGTCTAGTTTAATCTGGTGTGTCTCATACATCCTAAAAAGTGAAGCACCTGGCTCTTTGATCACCCCCTGGTGGTTGGCTGCAGCACAAGTCATAAACCCCACCCTCTCCATTCAAACAAATGGGACACTGCTCTAAATAATAAAAAAATTACACTTCCAATATCATTTTCCAAAATATGTTTTTTTCTTTTAACTCATTCACCGCCAGCCTTTTTGAGAAAAGTTGCCCACCTGCATTTTTGTGATTTTAACAAAATTTTCACAAAATTCCTTGCAGGAAAAATTATTTTCTATAAATATATAAACATAGAAATTATATCAAATTAAAGAACACACCCTCTGCTTTCAAACAAACAATAAACAAACAAACAAACAAACAAAATGGGGAAAAAACGTTTCATTATATATTTTCTTTTTTTTTTACTTAATTTAACCACTGAAATATGGATATTTCTCTTCAAAAATACAACATTTTGAGCAAAAAGCTTAAAAAATTGCGTTTTTGTAAAGAAATTTATGTTAGAGATCAGACTCAGAATGACTATCAAACATAAACGAAGTTAAAATAAATTATTAACTCTTTTTAACTTATGTTTTTGATAAATTCGTTTTAGCGCCATCTGCTGGATAAAAGCGGTATTAAACTTTCACTTTGAAATTCGTCCAGAAAGGCACATTTATTAGTTAAGTATGAACTCATAAATGACGAAATAACTCGTCAATGGCGGTGAATGAGTTAAGATAGTTGTTATCACGCTGATATATGTTCAAGTGTTCATTTTTGTGCTTAGTTTTATTTTAGCTAATTTGATGCTATAGAAATGGGGCGTGTCGTTATGATTGGTGTGCTTGAATTGGGCACACGAGCATTTGGGTGGAAGTTTGAAATACCGCGGCTCCGCCTTTGGCTCCATGGACGATTCCTTCTGCACTTGCCCTGGCTCCAAACCATAGACCAGGGTTCCCCAAATTTTACCCTAGAGGGCCAGAGCACTACAGAGTTTAGGTCCAACCCTAATCAAACTTACCTGTTATTTTCTAGTTATCATGAAGAGATTGATTAGCTTGCTCAGGTGTGTTTGATCAGGGTTGGAGCTAAACAGTGCTCCGGCCCTCCAGGGTAAGATTTGGGGAACCCTGCTATGGACTGTAAAAAAAGATGAATGTAGTATCGTCACCCCTAGGTTCCTGAAGATTGTTTTTGAAGACTAAAGTAGGGGCGCTTGCCGTCACAATCTTGCCCGCACATCACTCGCAGACAGTGCCGGGCAGTAGCTTCACTACAAGTAGCGAAGCTAGTAGTTTAACTACATTTTTCAGTAGCTTGGCGGTAGCTTAGCTGCTTTCTAAATAAAATAGCTTTTCGGTAGCTAAGCTCTTTTTTTGACCAAGTAGTGAGGTAGCTTCCACACAAGCTACAATTTTCCAAACATTTCTGAAGTCATCCTGAATTTGAGAATAAGCGTGTCATTTTGAATCGACACAGGACGTCGTTTGTCACGTATGTTCGATTTCTGCAGCCTTCCTTCATTCATACATACAAAACATTACCACTCGCATTCTGTGAAGACTCGTGCTACCTCTGATTGGGTTATGTCATCAAGCCAAGCTAATATAAAAACATGTAATAAATATTACAATTAAAACACTTAATAGAATGTGCTTTGGCGGGCACCTCACAGACTCTGTGCAGGCTACCTACCGCCCGCGGGCACCACGTTGGAGACCCCTATGTTAAGATATGTCAGGGCCAGGGGTTTCTTAAATTAAGGCAGCTCAAACATGCATTTTATTCTGGGAGTAGGATAAGACCTGTCCAGCAAACCGCCCCATAATGTAAAGTACCTATGGTATTACCAAAATGCTAAATGGAAACTAAATAAATAATAACATAATAAAACTGGTTAAAAGTAGCTTGGATGTAGCAAGCTACTATTGATGTAGCTTAGCTTGCTACATTTCCCAGGGGGGTAGCTTCAGTGTAGTGAAGCTTAATTTAATGTGAAGTAACTGGTAGCTTAGCTCACTACATTTTCCAAGTAGCTTGCCCAGCACTGCTCGCAGATATCCGAAAATGGGTAAAGAGGCGGGGCATGGGTGAAGCTGAGGTGGTTGCTTGCTGAAACCATGTGCCCCTAGCTCGACTCTAGTGACAACTCACTCAAGCGGCCCCGCCCTTAATTATGCAGAACTGTAAGGCTTAATATAAGTTATACGGAGGATTTACAGAAAAATTCACCCCCTTACAGTTGTCATGAAGGGTAAAATTAGCTATATAGACCAAAAACACTTGTTGTAAAAGGCTGTAAACATATTATTTTCTACTGTAAAGTTGGGCATTTTAACATGGGGGTATATGGGAACTGACTCCCTTTTGGAGCCAGCCTCAAGCAACCAGTCGATGAATTGCAGTTTAAGTCACTTCCGTATTGACTTCATCAGAGAGACGTTTTTATGTTTCATGGTTGGACATTTTGGCTTCAATTCATTACAATGGAAGGAGGCGACGTTGCGTCGCCCATCTTTTTTACGGGTTTAAAATACTGTAGCCGTTTCTCAATTTTTGTTATATTCATGTACAAATGTACAGTAGGTGCTTTTAAAATTTATCATTTTCATTCTTTCTCCCAGTGTGTTTGTTTTTCAGGATTGTTGTATGTTCATCTGACTGTAATGTTCATGTCTTTGGTGTTGTTACAGGTAAAGTGACGACAGTGTCAGTGATAACGGGAGATTGGGTCACTTTAAAGACTTATACTGAAATACAAACTTATGATCTGATACAGTGGATGTTTGCATCTGACCATGAGTTTAAGATAGCTAAAATATCAAACAATATGTTTGCAGTATATGATGGTGCTGATGGGAGATTCAGAGACAGACTGACGCTAAATAATCAGACTGGAGATCTCACCATCAAAAACATCACAACTGAAGATGCTGGACTTTATGAACTGAAGATGAGCAGCAGAAGACGATCCATTCAGAGGAGATTCAGTGTTAATGTCAGTGGTGAGTAACTTTTGTCTTTAAAAGCATTAATTCACCTAAAAATGAGAACGTTGTTATTAATAACTCACCCTGTCCAAGTGAGTAATGCAACTCACAACTGTCAAGTTCTTATAAAGACATCCTTAAAATAAATCATGTGACTACAGTGATTTAATCTTTATTTCATGAAGCGACTAAAACACTTTTCTGCTCATGAAGTCTCTGATGCATATTCATGAAAGTATAGAACATACACACCATCCTGGGATAGACATGTAGTTGTATGCCAGTCAAATGGCATTTTTTACGGAAAGACATTTGATGTCATTTTAAGCTCAGTTTTTTATGCATTCCCCCATATTGTTCATGTTATATTGTGGCACGTTAATATTGTCTCAAAAAATTAACTAAAGTGGTTTGTGCCCCTAAGTTTTTCCAAAATGAAGTTAAAGTAGAGCCTTGTAATGAAAGTAAAAAAGAAACTAGTTGAACATTACATTGAGTTACATTAATGCATCTCTCTCTCTCTTTTATTACAGAAAGAGGTCTGTCTTCATATGTTATAGCTGGATTATGTGCTGGTGTGCTGGTTATTGTTGCTCTAACAGCTGCTGGTGGGGTTTACTGTCGCCACAGGTTTCCTAAAGCAACAATACAAACAGGTAAGAATCATCTACAGATTAAGAAATAAATGGATATACTTGATATACACTTTGATTTGAAGTGGATCAAAAAAGTTCATCTAGATAAGATTGTACCAAGCCCCGGCCTAACGTGACATTGGAGTAAAAAAAATCTAAAGTTTATGTGCTCACGCAAAACCTTTATGTGCAGATTTTTTTTAAAGTTTAGTTTCACGTGCGTACGCGAAAGTTTCACATGAGCACGCAAAACTAAACACGGTAGTTTCACGCACGCACACGTAACTACACTCTCCATGTCCTATTTGGGGGTCCGTAAGATCAGGTATTATTCAAACAACTTTTATAAAAGGTTTTGATTCACTTTAAATGTTGACTAGTGTATATTAAGTAAGGAATAATTGACAACGGGCCATTGAATTATAAGAAAATAATGCACACCCAGGGTGGTTATGCGGCACGACGCTAAGCGGAGTGCTTTTTAAAAAAATAATTCAAATGAGTCAATTATTCCTCTTATACCACGGTTACCAAAAATATTGCTCTGGTGCCTATTTTTATAATAAGCGGAATAATTGACTCTAAAAATTATGCATGACATTTTCTTATAATAAATGGCCTGTCGTCAATTATTCCTTACTCATTAAATCATCTTTTGTGTGTCTTCTGGAATTGAATGTCGAGGGTTTACACTGATTTAATATCAAACATGAGATTCTTTGTATGTCTGAGCCAGATCAGTCTTTATAATCAGATGATGAAATATGATTTGTAAAGAGACTATAACATAAGAATTTAAACTGATCATAATAATAATAAAATTATATAAGTGCTAGTGATAGATGTATATAATCTTTGTATATAATTATTTATAATGATTGTGTTTTTTTTAATGGATTACAGTGATTAAGGGACATTTTGTCCGTCTTAAGACTGATGTTCATAACATAAAGACAGATGATGTGATCGAGTGGAAGTTTATACCTGGTGCTTTTCAACAAACCCTCATAGCTAAAATCCAGAATAACAACAAAACCGTTGATAAGAGATTCAGCAAAAATGCAGAACTGAACAAAAGGACCGGATCTCTCTACATCTCAAAAATCACAACTGATCATTCTGGACTTTATGAACTAAAAATCACCATTGATGGAAAAACCTCATACAAGAGATTCAGAGTCATTGTCACTGGTAAGTAACTACAATATAATTATTCACAATCATCTCAGATCTGCATATGATATAAAAGTTTGATATCATAAATGACGAGATGTGTTTATGAATATCTAATAGGGGTGCACCGATAAATGCCGATGTACACTAATAATACGTGGCTGATAACTATTCTGAATCGCACAGCTAATATTATTTACTATTTCATGTACGACAGCTTTTGATCAATAAATCCTTATCAATCTTGAATCACTGTTAGTTTGAGTCGTTTATTACATGCATTTGATAAAGCAACACTCCTCAAACATAATCATTATACATATTCTTTTTTATAATGAAAATAGCTGAAAAGGTTTTAAGAACAGCAATATAAATATATCCTTAAAGGTGCCGTGTGTAATTTTTAGAAGGATCTCTTGACAGAAATGCAAAATAACACACAAAACTATATGATCAGGGGTGTGTAAACACCTTTCATAATGAACTGTTATGTTTTTATTACCTTAGAATGAAATGTTTTTACATTCCCCTTACATGGAAGACGCCATTTTGTGCCGCCATGTTTCTACAGAAGCCCCTTAATGGACAAACTTTTTATACTAAGTTGTCTCCGAAGATGACATGTTTGTCCGCTGATGTCTACTGTACCTTCTCTATGCGTTTCAAAAGCGAGGGGTGAGCAGTGAACTGAGCCATTGGTTGCAATTCACAACCTCACCACTAGATGCCGCTAAAATTTACACACTGCACCTTTAAGACATATACTGGAGCTGCGTGTTATCTGCGTGTGTATGGTTCTTTATCTGCAACGCATATTGAGTTTCTGCATGAGAGCGCCCTCTGGCTTTTGGATATAGCGGCATTTCACCGTATTTCATTGAGAAGCATAGCAAGCATCATCGGACGATATATCGGTGCACCCCTAATATCTAATTACTTTAGCGCTTTTCACATCTTTTTTAAACTGACTTTAGACACTGCAACCTTTGACATAGGTTTGAAGGACAACATTAATGCTGGGTTATGAAACTTAAGCACTGCAAGTGTGGATTAACCCCTTACTACACTTTTAAAATTATGCCGTTGAAGAATGTGATGGTAATTTTCATTAACGGGCCGCATAAAATAGTTTTGCATGCAGTCATTGTTACTGATCAAATTATAGGGTTTGGATGTACATAGTGTACAGTTTGAAGGATTATTAAGTATAGACATGGAAATACATGATGCTAGAATGAAAGTTGGAAGATAGATTGCTCATTTAAAGATGTGTGACACTTTTTACTGTCTGATCATCTGTTTTGTGTGCTAACAAATTTTTTTTTGCAGAAAAAAATGTCTCTTTGAAGAAAAAGAAACGAACGATGTCAGAGTAACAGGATGAGCATCACGAACGCACAAGCAACTTTTAGCTTATATGAGCATCAAAAAACATACCTGCTCATAAACTTATATTTTAAATTATATTTTGCAAGACATAGACAATGTGTACTGAATGTAATATTTGCTGTTTCACAGTCATTTCTTTCACGGTATATTTGAATATGAGCTTAATATCTGCTGAAATGGATGGATAATATAAGTAGATGTGTGTGCCATTTAGTCTAAATGATATTAAATCTTGAGGTCATAAAACAGTGTGTTTTTATTAAAACGGTCTGATGTCTTCCTTGTTCTATGAAGTCCCTCCTTCAGAAATACATATCGAGTTCTGATTGTGTAGTTTGTTTAGTGTGTTGTGATTCGATAGCAGCTTGGCTTGCCGTTAGCTTAGCTGACAACTGATGTATTCCTGTGGGCGGAGTTTAGTCAGAAAACTGTTCGAGTGACATCATTAAAGCAGGAAGTAGAGGGCTGTAGTCCAAACCGGCCATTCGCTGTAGGCTTTGAATTCTGTTATATATCTGTTATATATATGTGAATTCTGAAAATATATCGCCTGGCAGTGAACTTTGATCTTTATAATTTTACAGGTATTATTTATGCTATTATAGCAACATTATACACTAACTAGGGCTTAAAAATTAGATCAGAAAGAATGTGACCTTTAAAGTCTTATTGCATCAAAATGATTGATTTGTTCATCAGTAGTTGATACCTTTAGTCATCAGACTTCACCTTTGACTTTTATAACACAGACCTTTGTGACATAATGAATGTAGACAGAATGTAGTAAAGAATAAATATAATTCATAAATATACACAGATGCTATGTACACATGTGCAAATTAAATAAATATTGAATAAATAGTTGCAGCTTCTAAAGCAGAAAAAAACTTCAGTAAAATTCAGCATTGGTTGCAAAGTCAAAAAGTGATTATTATATAGCCTAGAGTAGACATTCATGCATTTGTGTTTGAATATTAACCTTCAACATTATGTCACAATGTTCACTGTAATAGCACTTTGTGTATATTAAAGCTGGACAGGAAAAAAGTGACTTACAGTTCACATCACTCAAATGCACCCACAAACATCAACTAACAGACAAACACACATCTCACGTCTGCCAACACAACAAAACCACATTACTTTCCACATCTATTGAATGATGTTATCATGCAGAAGACAAGTTTTAACTTTCTTACAAAACAAAACTGAATGATATAAATATTTGTGACACTTTTCAGGTGAAACTTGTTTAGCCTTGCATTTGTTTATTTGTCAAACATGCATGTTTTCACAAACATGTGTTTTCACTTATGACTTATTAAACTAGTTTAGTGCATGATGATCACATGAGTTTTAGAGAAATGACGTGTGTGTTAAAACTGATGGTGGTCTTGTTCGGTTGTTAAATCCAACGGAAGTCAGCAGCATCGACCACATCACGCTCATATTGTCTTTAAGACTTTTACAGACCCCTGAAGTGATGAAGAAAATGTTTCTCATGTTTGTTTTTCTCTGTTTGTGCTTCTGCTGTCTGATGGGTGAGTTATACATGTTTTATGATTTATAGATCAGATTTACATTTACTTCTGTTTCCAGATGAATGACTTTAAATGTGTTTGTGTGTTCAGGTGTGTTTGGTAATGAAGTGAAGTCAGTGTCAGTGATGGAGGGAGATTCTCTGACTCTACACACTGATATTAAACTACAGAGAGATGATTTGATATTCTGGAGGTTTGGACATCAAAATTCTGCCATAGCAAGAATCATTGTAAAGGCTAAAGAGATCTCAATATTTGATGATGTTCTTGATTGGAGATTCAGAGACAGACTGCAGCTGGATAGGACTGGAGATCTCACCATCACAAACATCACAACTTATTACTCTGGACGTTATCAAATAAACATCAGAGGCAGACAGAAGATCTCATACAGAGTCAATGTTACTGTCTGTGAGTAAAGATTTGTTGTTTTGTATTATATTAAAATATTTCGACATGTTAGCTGTCATGATTTATATGAATGTGTCTTGGATCCACTCATATAATAAAATGATTTCTGTTTATTCTCTCATGTTTTTCAGCTCTGCCCATTCCTGTCATCTCTAGTTACTGTCCACAAAACTCATCATCAAGCTCAAATTGTGTGTTGTTGTGTTCAGTGTTAAATGTGAGAGATGTGAGTCTGTCCTGGTATAAAGGAAACAGTTTATTGTCCATCATCAGTGTGTCTGATCTCAACATCAGACTCTCTCTATTTCTGGAGGTTGAATATCAGGATACAAACACATACAGATGTGTACTCAACAATATCATCACAAACCAAACTCAACATCTCAACATCAAAAATCTCTGTCAGACGTGTTCAGGTGATGTTTGTGTTTAATCGTCTGTTACACTTTTTTTTAACCAAGATGCTTTTTATTAAAATTTAAGATGAGGTTTATAAGTATTTCTATCATTTGTTACCTCCAAATGTGAGTCAATCACTCCGTAGGAAATGATGTCATACTTGTCATCATTTTACCTTTAAGGTTAAAACATTTTATTTGTTTTATTTTGTTCTCTCAGATTGTGTTTGCTGTTGTCATGTTTCTGAAGCTGTGATCCGATTGGTGTTCTCTGCTCTGGTGGGTGTGGCTACTGTTGCTGTTCTGGTTTATGACATCACATCTAGCAGAACTAAACAGAAGAAAACATCACAGACACCATCAGACTGACACTGATCAACTTTATATTCTCACATTTAGGTGCTGTTGTGGATTTAAATGTTTGAGTTCACATTTCTGTTTTCTTTACTAACAACTGAAGCAAGTCTTGGGATGAAATGTATAAATGCTTTAATGTGTACTGTATGTGCTAATAAATTGATTCTTCTGGTTAAATTGAACTGAAATAAATGAACTGTTTTTGGCGTGTAAATGTGGATTTAATTGTCCCTCTTTTGTTATAATATATTGATGAGTTGAATTTAAATAATAGTTATTATTATCAAATGCATAAAAAACTTACTGTAGATTTAAATGGATGTTATTTACTGGCAACAGTTTGTTCAAAGTTAAATAAACATTAAACATTAACAAGACTTTATTTTTATTTTTTACTAAAAAAACAGCTTCATGCAAAGCATTCTGGGAACCAAAATCTGAAGAAAAAAAAAACAGAAAAGGTTGATGAGGGTTTTTCGTTCCCAGAATGCTTTGCATGAGGCTGTTATTTTAGTTTTATTCTGTTCAGCGCCTGAAAATAGTCCCCTGCTATTGAAAGTAACCAAGAGGACCATTTTTAATTTTCTGTCAGTCTTAGTACACGATGTAACTAGAAGAGTCAAGTATCAAAACTCTTTGGTTATTTCTGAGCGCAATGCTAATGGTCTAATCAGATTCAATGGATTGTGCTAAGCTATGCTAAAAGTGCTAGCGCCAGACCAGGGGCCTCATTTATCAAATGTGCGTACGTACAGAAGTGTGCGTAAAGTGTGCGTAGGAACAGTTTTACGCAAAGTGTGGAATTTATCAAATTGCACTTATACGTAGAAATCTGTGTAAATATACGCACACCTCTGAGTATGCGTACGCAGAGCATCTAGTGGTAGAATAGCGATACTACACAGGACCCTGTTCCAGTGAGTAAAGAAGTGTCTATTTTTTATCCACAAGCAGGTGTTAAAAATGATTAATGTCAGTATGGTAAAAGCAAATAAGTATAATGATTTATTTGTGATATGTATCTGTATCTGTAAAAGCTCTACATGTGATTTGTATAAATGAAGTCTCCGACAAATGCTTGACACAGTGCAATGGCTTATCTTGCGTTATTGGAAGACTTGGCAAATAATCATTCCGCAGGTAGCGCGTTTTCAAAGCGCTGGTTATATGCTGCTGTCCAAGGTGGAAAGTTGTCTGTCCTCCTCCAGTTGCACTCGTTTCACGTCGGTGTGCTGTGACGCGTTTTTTTTTTTTTTTTTTTTTTGCTGATAATTTAAAGTCAAACCACTTTTTTATTTTTGGAAGTGTTCTCTCCTCATATTCAACGGAATTAAACTCACTGGTAACATGTTCCCATGTAGATTTGTTTTCTTTTCTTAGTCATTCCTCCCGCACTAAGTAAACCAAACAGGATGTGTTATTAGGATTTAACCTCATCCACCAGTAACTCAATTTCTGTGTCTGTAAAATTCCTCTTTTACGCTGTCTTTGTCATTATTGTGATGAGGGAAAAAGCACAACCACGTGACATATAACGGGAGGTGTTGTCACCATATATGGTTCATTGGAGGCGTTTCGGAATGCAAATGACTATGAACATGCACGAGCATGGTGCTTAAGAACAAGTTGGATTTATCATCAAGGATTACTTACTGATGTGCGTACGAACCACGTGCGCACGTTTGATAAATCCCGATTTTTTTGTACTTAGGCACATTCTAAATTTCATTCGTAAGTACAAATATAGAACATTTTCTACGCAATGTTGATAAATGAGGCCCCTGGAGATCAGCTGAATGGATTCCAAAACGGTGAAAATCAAATGTTTAACTATTTAAAAAAAGTGGAGTGTCCCTTTAAACTACATTCAAAACATCTCTAGTTAAAGTCTTATTGCTTTAAAATGATTGATTTATTTATCAGTAGGTGATACCTTAAGTCATCAGACTTCACCTTTGACTTTTATAACCTTTGTGAAATAATGAATGTAGACACAATAAGCTAGTACAGAATAAATATCATTCATAAATATACACAAATGCTATGTGCACCTGTGCAAACTGAATAGTTGCAGCTTTCAAAGCAGAAAAAACTTCAGTAAAATTCAGCATTGGTTTCAAGGTCAAAGCGTTAAAGTGATTATTATATAGCCTAGAGTAGACATTCATGCATTTGTCATTGAATTTTAACCACATTGTGTAGAATTGAAGCTGGACAGGAAAAGAAAAGTGACGTACGGTTCACACCACTCAAAAAACACACAAATGCACACGCAAACATCAACTATCAGACAAACACACATCTCACATCCACCAACACAACACAACCACATTATTTTACACACCTATTGAATGATGTTATTACTCATGCAGAAGACAAGTTTTAATTTTCTTACAAAACAAAACCAAATAATATAAGTTTTCGTGACACTTTTCAGGTCAAGTTGGCCTCTAGTGTCTTTTTTTGTTTAGGCTTGCATTTGTTTATCTGTCAAACATGCAGTACACACGTATGTTTTACTCATGCTTTTATTTATTTAATTCAATTCAATTCAATTCAATTTTATTTATATAGCGCTTTTCACAATACTCAATTGTTTCAAAGCAGCTTTACATTAATAGAAGCAGTAAAAGCACAGAAAAACGACAGATAGCATAACATAATACACAATAGCATAAGCAGTCAAATTTGCTGCGGCTATGACGCGACATTATGAGCGAGCGTATTACTAATGTAACGTCTAGGAGAAGAAGCTAAGTTAAGCCAAAGCAGGCTACCTCCCCGGGGTAAAAAACCCCCTAGGAGAAAAAAACAAAAACCCCGGGTTGTTTAGCCGAGGAAATAAAAATAAAAGTCCTAGGAGGGAAAAACCCTTGGGAGAAAATAAAATTTAATCCATTTTAAAACAAAGCTTTATTTCTCCTTAATATTTTAAAGCAATATGTTAATGAAATTTCATTTAACTAGTTTAGTGCAGGATGATCAGATGAGTTTTAGAGAGATGACGTGTGTGTGAAACTGATGGTGGTCTCGTTCAGTTGTTAAATCGAACTGAAGTCATCAGCATCGACCACATCACGCTCATATTGTCTTTTAAACTCAAGTAAGACTTATACAGCCATCTGAAGTGATGAAGAAAATGTTTCTAATGTATGTTTTTCTCTGTTTGTGCTCCTGCTGTCTGATGGGTGAGTTATACATGATTTATGATTTATAGATCAGATTTACATTTATTTCTGTTTCCAGATGAATGACTTTAAATGTGTTTGTGTTCTTCAGGTGTGTTTGGTGATGAAGTGAAGTCAGTGTCAGTGATGGAGGGAGATTCTCTTACTCTACACACTCATATTACTGAAATACAGAGAGATGATCTGATAGACTGGAGGTTTGGACCAAATGAGACTCGTATAGCTGAGGTCAATAAAGAGGCCAATAAGATCACAATATATGATAAAGTTCTTGATGGGAGATTCAGAGACAGACTGCAGATGAATGATCAGACTGGAGATCTCACCATCACAAACATCAAAACCACAGACTCTGGACTTTATCAAATAAACATCAGAAGCAACAGACTAACCTCATACATATTCAATGTTACTGTCTATGGTGAGTTAAGATTTGTTGTTGTGTATTACATGAAAATATTTTGACATATTAGCTGTCATGATCTACATGAATGTGTCATATGAATTCACTCATATAATAAATAGATTTCTGTTTGTTCTCAAATGTTTTTCAGCTCATCTGCCCGTTCTTGTCATCACTAGAGACTCTTCACAATGTTCAAACTGTTCATTATTGTGTTCAGTGTTGAATGTGAGAGATGTGAGTCTGTCCTGGTATAAAGGAAACAGTTTATTGTCCAGCATCACTGTGACTTATCTCAACATCAGGCTCTCTCTATCTCTGGAGGTTGAATATCAGGATACAAACACATACAGATGTGTACTCAACAATACCATCACAAACCAAACTCAACATCTCAACATCACTCATCTCAGTCAGACGTGTCCAGGTGATGTTTGTTTTTAATCGTCTGTTACACTTTTTTTTAACCAAGATGATTTTTATTAAAATTTAAGATGAGGTTTATAAGTATTTCTATCATTTATTACCTCCAAATGTGAGTCAATCATCCGTAGGAAATGATGTCATACTTGTCATCATTATACCTTTAAGGTTAAAACTTTTATTTGTTTTATTTTGTTCTCTCAGATTGTGTTTGCTGTTGTCATGTTTCTGAAGCTGTGATCCGATTGGTGGTCTCTGCTCTGGTGGGTGTGACTACTGTTGCTGTTCTGGTTTATGACATCACGTCTAGCAGAACTAAACAGAAGAAAAGATCACAGACACCATCAGACCGACACTGATCAACTTTATATTCTTCTCACATTAAGGCACTGTTGTGGATTTATATTTTTGAGTTCACATTTCTGCTTTCCTTAATAACAACTGAAGCAAGTCTTGGGATGAAACGTATAAATGTTTTCATGTGTACTGTATGTGCTAATAAATTGATTCTTGTGGTTAAATTGAACTTGTATAGGAGAAATAAATGAACTGTTTTTGGCGTGTAAATGTGGATTTAATTGTCCCTCTTTTGTTATAATATATTGATGAGTTGAATTTAAATAATAGTTATTATTATCAAATGCATAAAAAACTTACTGTAGATTTAAATGTATGTTATTTACTGGCAACAGTTTGTTCAAAGTTAAATAAACATTAAACATTAACAAGACTTTATTTTTATTTTTTACTAAAAAAAAACAGCTTCATGCAAAGCATTCTGGGAACCAAAATCTGAAGAAAAAAAAACAGAAAAGGTTGATGAGGGTTTCTAGTTCCCAGAATGCTTTGCATGAGGCTGTTATTTTAGTTTTGTTCTGTTCAGCGCCTGAAAATAGTCCCCTGCTATTGAAAGTAACCGAGAGGACCATTTTTTATTTTCTGTCAGTCTTAGTACACGATGTAACTAGAAGAGTCAAGTATCAAAACTTTTTGGTTATTTCTGAGCGCAATGCTAATGGTCTAATCAGATTCAATGGATTGTGCTAAGCTATGCTAAAAGTGCTAGCGCCAGACCTGGAGATCAGCTGAATGGATTCCAAAACGGTGAAAATCAAATGTTTAACTATTTAAAAAAAGTGGAGTGTCCCTTTAAACTACATTCAAAACATCTCTAGTTAAAGTCTTATTGCTTTAAAATGATTGATTTATTTATCAGTAGGTGATACCTTAAGTCATCAGACTTCACCTTTAACTTATACATCCTTTGTAAAAATAATGAATGTAGACACAATTGGCTAGTACAGAATAAATATAATTCATAAATATAAACAGATGCTATGTACACATGTGCAAATTAAATAAACATTGAATAAATAGTTGCAGCTTCTAAAGCCGAAAAAACTTCAGTAAAATTCAGCATTGGTTGCAAGGTCAAAAAGTGATTATTATATAGCCTAGAGTAGACATTCATGCATTTGTGTTTGAATATTAACCACTTTGTGTAGAATTGAAGCTGGACAGGAAACAGAAAAGGAAAACTGACGTGCGGTTCACACCACTCAAATAAACACACAAATGCACCCACAAACATCAACAAACAGACAAACACACATCTCACATCTACCAACACAACAAAACCACATTACTTTATTGATATTTATTGATATTTTAAAGCAATATGTTAATGATTTTACATGTTATTTAACTAGTTAAGTGCAGGATGATCAGATGAGTTTTAGAGAGATGACGTGTGTGTGAAACTGATGGTGGCCTCGTTCAGTTGTTAAATCGAACGGAAGTCATCAGCATCGACCACATCACGCTCATATTGTCTTTCAAACTCAAGTAAGACTTTAACAGACCCCTGAAGTGATGAAGAAAATATTTCTCATGTTTGTTTTTCTCTGTTTGTGCTCCTGCTGTCTGATGGGTGAGTTATACATGTTTTATGATTTATAGATCAGATTTACACACTCTAAAAATGGTTGGGTTAAAAACAACCCAATTGGCAACCCAGCGCTGGGTAAATATTGGACAGAACACATGCTGGGTTAAAGTAACCCAGCAGGTTGGGTAACACATTTTAACCCAGCAGGTTGGGTTGTGCCAAGTTAATAGTGTTATTCTGCGGTTGTTGGTACATAATGGTAAAGATCATCACCTAATTCATTTACTAATCAAAACTTTATTTTCTGTCAAAAATGTAAATGGGATCCAGCACTTTCAGAGCAGTTTGTCATTAAGGAGTTTTAGAAACTTTGGACAAAAATATCCATTGTATAGTTGGGATGCCCAAACATCAAGAATCAGACTATGAATCTCAACCATGGTGACAATTAAAATTGTTTAAAAAATCCTTATTTATCCATGCTGCAGTGCATGCTGGGAGTCCTGAATGAGATTTGTAATTTGTTAATACCCAGCATGCATTGCAGCATGAAGTTTATCATTTCATTGTCACCATGATTGAGATTCATAGTCTGATTCTTGATGTTTGGGCATCCCAGTTATACAGCAGATTTTTTTGTCCAAAGTTTCTAAAACTCCTTAATGACAAACTGCTGTGAAAGCACTGGATCTCATTTACATTTTTGACAGAAAATAAAGTTTTGATTCGTAAATGAATTAGGTGATGATCTTTACCATTATGTACCAACAACCACAGAATAACACCATCAACTTGGCATGTTCATAACAAATGTGGCGCATCAACACAAAGTCAACACAACCAGGAAAAAACCAGCAAGCAAAAAGTCAAGTGTCAAGAGACCAACCAAAACAAACACCAATCACAACAAGGGTGACTCAAAACGAAACAAAACATCAACATCTAAACCTAGTAAGTGAATTGAGTTTTCTACAGCAGTGTATTTACTGCATACAGAAGTGGTGTTTTGTAAAATGGTGAAGTGCAATGTTTCTCTATCATTTACATAACAGTCAAACAAGTCAATATAATAAACAGTTGTTGTTTTAAACATTGTGTGAACATTAAAATATGACATTGTCATAACGTTTAAAAATGGTAAAATGTAACATTACTCTAACGTTCAGACAACAGAAACATTCCTAGAACTTAAAAAAAACTGGCCGCTTTTGGCGTTGGCGGAGTGTTTTTGGGAGCATTCGGGAGCTTTCAGGGAACGTTCTTGGAACTTTTTATTTCTAGCTGGGGAGGCTCATGTGCTTCGCGCCCTTGATGTTTGTCATTAAGGAGTTTTAGAAACTTTGGACAAAAAATATCTGATTTATAATTGGGATGCACAAACATCAAGAATCAGACTATGAATCTCAATCATGGTGACAATTAAATGAAAAACTTCATGCTGCAATGCATGCTGGGTATTAACAAATTACAAACCTCATTCAGGACTCCCAGCATGCACTGCAGCATCGATAAATAAGGATTTTTTTAACAATTTTAATTGTCACCATGGTTGAGATTCATAGTCTGATTCTTGATGTTTGGGCATCCCAACTATACAGCGGATATTTTTGTCCAAAGTTTCTAAAACTCCTTAATGACAAACTGCTGTGAAAGAGGTGGATCTAATATACATTATTGGCAGAAAATAAACTTTTGATTAGTAAATGAACTAGGTGATGATCTTTACCATTATGTACCAACAACCACAGAAATACACTAATAACTTTTCATAACAAATGACTTAAAATGAAACATCAACATCTAAACCTAGTAAGTGAATTGAGTTTTCTACAGCAATATATTTACTGAACATTCAGAAATAATGTTTTATAAAATAATAAAATGCAATGTTTCTCTATCATTTACATAACAGTCAAACAAGTCAATATAATAAACAGCTGTTGTTTTAAACATTGTGTGAACATTAAAACATGACATTGTCATAACGTTTAAAAATGGTAAAATGTAACATTACTCTAACGTTCAGACAACAGAAACGCTCCCAGAACCCAAAAAAAACTAGCCGCTTTTAACGTTGGCATAATGTTTTTGGGAACATTCTGGAACTTTCAGGGAACGTTCTTAGAACTTTTTATTTCTAGCTGGGTCTTCAAACAACCCAACATAATAACCCAGCAGTTTTAACCCAACACCTAGAAATCTGAAACTACCCAAAAAGTGTTTAAAAATGTAAAAAAATAACCCAGCAAAACAACCCAACAGACTCAACCCAGCATTTTGGGTTAAAAAATAACCCAGCCATTTTTAGAGTGCATTTATTTCTGTTTCCAGATGAATTAGTTTAAATGTGTTTGTGTTTCAGGTGTGTTTGGTGATGAAGTGAAGTCAGTGTCAGTGATGGAGGGAGATTCTGTTACTCTACACACTGATATTACTGAAATACAGCGATATGATCTGATACTGTGGAGATTTGGACCTCAAGAGGATCTCATAGCTAGAATCAACAGAGCAGCAAACAAGATCTCAATAAATGCTGATGTTCTTGATGGGAGATTCAGAGACAGACTGCAGGTGAATAATCAGACTGGAGATCTCACCATCACAAACATCACAACTCAACACACTGGACTTTATAATATAACCATTAGAGGCAAACAGAATACCTCACACAGATTTAATGTTACTGTTTATGGTGAGTAAAGATTTGTTGTTTTGTATTACATAAAAACATTTTGACATATTAGCTGTCATGATTTATATGAATGTGTCATATGAATCCACACATTTAATAAATTGATTTTTGTTTGTTCTCAAATGTTTTTCAGCTCGTCTGCCCGTTCCTGTCATCTCTAGTTACTGTCCACAAAACTCATTATCAATCTCAAACTGTTTATTATTGTGTTCAGTGATTAATGTAACTGATGTGAGTCTGTCCTGGTACAAAGGAAACAGTTTATTGTCCAGCATCAGTGTGTCTGATCTCAACATCAGACTCTCTCTATCTCTGGAGGTTGAATATCAGACTAACAATACATACAGTTGTGTGGTGAACAATTCTATCGGGAATCAGACTCAACATTTCAACATCACTCATCTCTGTCAGACGTGTTCAGGTGATGTTTGTGTTTATTAGTTTGTAAGTACTTATATATATTGTGACCTCCATATGTGAGTCAATCACTCCAGAGGCACAGGAAATGATGTCATACACCATTTTACCTTTAATGATATTCAGAGTAATGGGTCAGTGTAAGTTTTTTTTTTCTCAAATGAAAGCATTGAAACGTTAAAACATCTGATCTGTTTCATTTTGTTTTTTCAGATTGTGTTTGCTGCTGTCATGTTTCTGAATCTGTGATCCGATTGGTGGTCTCTGCTCTGGTGAGTGCAGCTACTGTTGCTGTTCTGATTTATGACATCACGTCTAGCAGAACTAACTGAAGAAAAGATCACAGACACCATCAAGCCAACACTGTTAAATTGAACATTCTCACAATTAGGTGCTGGTGTGGATTTATATTTTTGAGTTCATATTTCTGTTTTCTTTAATAACAACTGAAGCAGGGTTAATGCCAAAGATATTATTGAGTCAAATATATGGACACAACATGGACAAAAATAAATGTGTGCTTCTTTTGAGATGAAATGTATAAATATTTTTGTGTACTCTATGTGCATTTGAAACAAATTGATTTCTTGTGATTAAATTGTACTTGTATAAGAGAAATAAATAAACTGTTTTTGCAGTGTAAATGTGGATTTAATGTCCCTCATAAAATGTGTGTTATTTTAATATATTGATGAGGTGAATTAAAATAATGATTATTATTATCAAATTATCAGATTAAGTATTAATTGCTTAAGAGTTTAGTCTAAATTGTTACCAGTGTTGGGGGTAACACATTACAAGTAACGTGCATTACGTAATAATATTACTTTTCTGAAGTAACGAGTAAAGTAACGCATTACTTTATAAATGTACACATTTAAGCAATATCGCTCTCGGAGTCGTGTGATATAGCTCTATATCATCACGGCTGTGATTAGGCCAGAGGCACGAGGCCGGAGGCAATCACAGCCGTGATGATATAGAGCTATATCACACGACTCCGAGAGCGATATTGCTTTTATACAACAGTTCGACGGCACACGTTTGAAAAACGAAAACTAGAAAACAACAACGGAGTTATTTTAAAAGCCTCTTTGTTTGAGAACTACTTCTTCCGCCACGGATTTGAGAGCGGCCAGAATGACAGGAAACACTTTCGGCTGCTTTGAATCTCATATTAACTCAATGGACGGAGCAGACGTTTCTTTATATTACCGTTTCTTGGTCACAAAGTGTAGTTTTAAGATTAGTTCAGTCGAGAATGTATATGTATTATATTTAAATCTGCAGTCGATTAGTAAAGATAGCGCCTGTTTGAACGTTTGCTTAGTAAGATTCGGTACGAATGAGAACCAAAGCATGAGCGGACGTCAGTGTTCACTCGCCCCGCTGACCACCGCCCTCTCTGGGCTACATCTCTGACAGGGATTCCCTGGCTCTCATGTTCGCCTTACTATTGGTTTCCCATTTACTCTTAACGCGATACGAGCACTCGGTTATTATTAGACTTCGTTCTTGTCAGTACTTTATAAAACTGTTTTTTATAAGTGTCAGAGAGATGTTTTTGCATGCTGCTTATAAATATACCAGTGGCGATATTCTCATAACATGTCTTAATAGTCACGTCGCGATTAAATAAATGATCAATGTCCACATTTAAAAGCTGCGGTGCTTACCTGCAGTTCCACGGTGTTTTCGCGTTCTGATAAGAAATATAGCTCCAGAAAAAATGAGTGTTTACATTCCTCTTTCCAAGTGTTAATCGTCCACGCGATGTGACAAGACATTACTCCCATTAAGTTTAACATCCAAGAGCGCTGATCTTTGACGGAATAATAACTTCCGATTGGGATTCACAGACTGATTTACGAGCTAGTGAACTAATGAGACACACGGAGAGTGATTCAAACAGCGCGTCTGTGTTTTTCCATTCAGAGATGAGCCTGTTTAGAGGACCTCCATTCAAGTGGCGGAATGATACGAAAGGTGAAGCGGTTACTGTGTCGTTATCAGTACAATATCGCATAGCTCTTAGCCAATCAGATTCGAGAACCAGAAAGAACTGTTGTATAATAATATATAAGTTTTTTTTTTTTAAAGTAATGCAAGTTACTTTTCAGTTTATTTAATTCGATAAAAAATAATGTACTGAACAGAACTAAACGTAGTCAAGTAGAATTGCACAATCTATGTGCGCCTTAGCGGGAACAGTTTGAGTCAGAAACGGAGATGGCAGGCCAGAGCTTGACATTTTTGCGATGAAAATATGCAATTTCTGAATGCAGAACTTCATAAAAAACGCATGCAATGCCTGAAAGAGATCAAGCCTCAGCCAAGTAAGAAAAAGAACTCAAAAGTTAATTAAAAGAAAAGGAACTAAGTAACGCAATTAGTTACTTTATTGGGGAGTAACAGTAACTTTCCCCAACACTGATTGTTACAATTATGGTCATTTATTTATTTCATCTCAGTGTGTCATTTTGCTTTTGCACTTGTGTGTAAAGTATCATCTGTCATATCAGTCAAATATTCAGATGTAGATGTGAACTCATGCTGTGAACCCAATATGGCGCTCTACTGCTGCTTAAGATATTAGTGAGATAATTTCCCTTCTCAAACTCTCTCATTTTTTCTTCATGTTACTACTTTTGTGTGATGAAATGTCAAATATGCATCAAAAAAGCAACATTTTCAAAATTAAACTTTCTTTTGGGTCATGATTTGTCTTTGCCAAAGTCACGAGATCTGTCAAGTTCGGTTGTAATTCCACCCTTGGTAACTCTTCACTGCTAGATGACTGTAAAGTGTTTATTAAAATTCCTTTTAAAACATTTGTATTTTAAAGTCTCATTGCTTCAGATGGTACCCACTGACTTCCACATAGGAAAAACAAATACTATGAAAGTCAATGGTTTGGTTACAAACATTTGTTTTTAAATATCTTCCTTTGTGTTAAGCAGAACAAAGAAATTTAAACAGGTTTGTAACAACATGATGAGTACATGATGTCAACTTAAATTTTTGGGTAAACTATCCCTTTAAATGTTCTTCTGATGGAGTGTCCTGAAATGACATTTGTCACCCAACCCTATCTCTAAATGACACTCATGTTGTGTGAAATTTCCCATCACCCTCACAATACTAAAGAAAACAGTGGAGACAGATTCTGCATTACACCAACCGGTCATCCAATGATCATCAAGTCTCTTTGTCTGGTTTTGCGGTGTCTGTTACTGACTAACACACAGAGATCAGACACTAAAATACTTTAATAACTTTACGGCTCATCTTTATTATTTCTTTACCACCAACATCAAGATGAGGAAGATCTCTTTACTCTTCATCATCTCTTTATCCATCAACGGTAAGTCCATTTATCATTATTTTGGTTTTATTTGTTTATATGTAATAACTGCAGTCACATTTGGCAGTAATGTTTTTGATAATTACAGTGTTACTTTATTTTAATTTATTTTAATGTATGAATTTGGCAAATCCTTTAATGGAAAGCGATGTCATTTTAACATCCACATTTAATTATTGATCTTTAGAAATCGAACCCATGACCTTTGGTTTTGTTAGCTTTTAAGAAAATGTCTTTGATTCATATTATTATGTTTAAACATTGCTATAATATTTTTATTTACGTTCGTTTCAATTTAATTTGTTTATTATGAAAGACTGACGGCGCCATATAGGGTGTGGTAATGTATTGAATGATAAGTCGGTAGAAATGTTACTATTAAATAAAAACATAATTTTTGACTAGTTTTGTTCGCTCTTTTAAATTTTTTTATTTTATATAATTTGTTTCTTAATTTTGATCGTTTTTTGTTAAGATAAATAAACAAGAGCAACATAATGAACGCCTTGTGGAATTTTTCTACCGACTTATGGGTCAGACATAATTTGGGACTTTAAGTTTTGTTCGCTCTTTTAAAACGAATTTCGTTTTATATAATTTGATTCCTAATTTTAATCGATGTTTTGTTGTTTTTTGTTAATATAAATAAATAAATAAGAGCAACAGAATGAACGCCTTGTGGAATGAAGTGCGTGACAAATACAACAGCGGCCTTAAGAAAAGGCCAAAACAAAATGTTTGTCAGTTGTTATAGTCTTATAATACATTTTTAACTGATAGATTTCCTTAGGAAGACATTTAATTGTTTCAAATTGTTTGTGAGAGACGTCACATGAGATTATATTATGCAACAACTAACCGTGATTCGAAGCTTTGTTTCAATTGAACCACGTGCTTCAAAAATTATTCACGAAGCGGTCAAAACACCAAAATATGGCGCCCCCTGTTGGTGAAAATGTTGTAAAAGCAACAAGTTCTCAATCCAAACATTTAACACACCAATTGCAAAGTTTTTTCAAAAATATATTTTTAAAGAAAATAAATTCAAAGAAAATAGAATGAAGCCTCGTTTGGATAAAATTATGTGACTTGGCCAGTTTAAAAACAAAAGATTCGAAAAAGATTCATAAATGTTTTGAGGCTTCATGAAGCAATATTTCGAAATTGCCCATCTATACTGTCTTCATATTCAATGTAGAAATTACACGAGGTTTACTAGGCATGTTATCTTTTAACTGGCTGTTAGATTTAATTGTACTGCCTCTATATTTATGTGTTTCAGGTGTGTTTGGTGATGAAGTGAAGTCAGTGTCAGTGATGGAGGGAGATTCTGTTACTCTACACACTGATATTACTGAACTACAGAGAGATGATGTATTACATTGGTGGTTTGATAAAGACAATCTCATAGCTCAAATAAACAATGAGTCCAATTTGATTTTAATATTGGAGGTTCCTGATGGGAGATTCAGAGACAGACTGCAGGTGAATAATCAGACTGGAGATCTCACCATCACAAACATCACAACTCAACACACTGGAGATTATAAACTAGAGATCAATGGAGAGTCTACAGGACAGACATTCAGTGTTAGTGAGTATCTTGAATAATGTAGCCTACATACTTATTTTCTGGGTGTTATTTGCCATATCCTTAATTTTTGAGTAATCATATTTCTCTGCAGGTGTAATTCATGTTTATACAGATGAGATGAAGTCAGTGTCAGTGATGGAGGGAGATTCTGTTACTCTAAACACTGATGTTCTTGATATTAAGAAATATGATGTGATACGGTGGAGATTTCAACATGAAAACTCTCCTCTAGCTGAACTCAACAGAAAAACTGCTTTCTTCTCTACATATGATGATGTTCATGATGGGAGATTTAAAGGAAGACTGCAGCTGAATGTTCATACTGGATCTCTCACCATCACAAACATCAGAATCAAACATGCTGGACTTTATGAAGTAGATATCAGCAACAGCAGTTCACACACCATACATCAGTCATACACCGTTACTGTCAGTGGTAAGTAAATCAGATCCTACAATATAATAACATAGCAGGCATATGAGTGACCTTCAACGTTGAAATATGGTTGAAATAATTTCAGTTCTTGATTCAACGTTGAAGCAACATTGATACAACATTTAATTGCAAAATGTTAATAAAATGCGTAAAAATCAACTTTTGGATGAAACTTAGTTGAAATAATGTCAGTTGTTTGTTCAAAGTTGATTCAGTTTGGAAAATCAAAGGGTAATTCAATAGGTGGGAAAGATCTGATTCAGATCTTATGGCGCTGTGAATAATTCAGATATACTTTGGCTCAGTGTTCGAATTATGTCAAAAATGATGGGGTCCCCTAGCTAAGCCCCCATCATTACATTTTTTTTGTTTGTCCTGGATCAACATTTTAATAAAAATACTTAATTACTCTTAGCTCAAACCGTAATCGTACAGCAAAAAAATATATCTTCAAATATAATTTTAAATATATTTAAAAATATAAAAAATTGCCAAAAAATATGTGCTGAAATATATTTAGGAATATGTTCACAAAAATGTATTTTTCACCAATATATTAAATACATTTTTGGCCACTTTTTAAAAATATATTAAAAAATAAAAAAAATTAGCATTTATATTCACATTGCACTGAAAGAAAAATTTAGTTTGTTACAAACCTGTAAACATAAAAGGGTTTAAGATGTTAAAAGTGCATATTCAACTGTAAATATATACTTCTATATTTTGGCCAATAAACGTATATTTTTTGCCATATGGGTGGCAAAATTATAAATATATTTGTTTCCCTGAAATAAATTTAGAAAAATATGTTGATATATGAAAGTTAAAACCCATTATTATGTTGTCAAATTAAGAATATTTAATTAAGCTTGACTTTCTGCAAAATGTATTTGGCATATTTTAAAAACATATTTTGGCCAAATAAATAAATAAATAATAAATAACGGTGGTTATCTCGTTTTGCAACGAAACTCTTCATATATATATATATATATATATATATATATATATATATATATATATATATATATATATATATATATATATATATATATATATATATATATGATTAAAAAATATATATTTAATTTTTTTTGCCATATGGGTAACCATTTTTTACCCCTCAAATTATTGTGACATTTTTTAATTTTTAAAAGCCCCAAACCTAATCCTAAATCTAATGATTTGTAAATTCCTCCAAAAAACAGTGCAAGGCGAACTTGAAAGTTGCTTAGACAGAAACCTTTTGGATTCGATTTTTGTAAAATTGGAACAAATAATGGTCAATATTGCTTTGCTGCAGGGGAGCATGCAAATTTTAAATTCATTTAGTATTTTAATATGAACTAGGGGACCCATTCATTTTTTGTGCTTTAAAGAGGGTGCCTCAATGCTTAGTGGAGGTCAGGGACCACCCCAGGCCCCCCTCATTTTGAGCACTGCTTTGTCTATTTATTCCCCTGCTGTTATATGTATATGAATACATTACATTTGTTTCATATTCAGTCTGTTTATTTTTTTTCTCCGTCTTATTCTACAGTCATTCTCTTACACAATCTCAGTGAATCTCTGCACTTTGTCTTTGGTTCATGTCAGTACCATGAACTCTTTCTCTATAGCGTCTGGGTTTTGAATGGACAGTTTTGTGTTTCAGCTGATGTCACAGTGTGTGAGACGTTAATCATCAGGGTTTAATTATCATGGCAGTGCCTATGAGAGTCGACCTACTGCATGTTAAAATAATGGCTTTGGACAGATCTGAAGTGTTTAACATTTCACTGATATTTCACAAAATGTATAATATTCATATACCAATGCACAGTACAACAACTGCTTTATTTCTGTTTATTTAATGTTCATGTGTTTTGTGTTGTCAGTGGTAAAGTGACGACTGCGTCAGTGATAAAGGGAGGATCGGTCACTTTAAAGACTAATACTGAAATACAGAGCTATGATCTGATACAGTGGATGTTTGTACCTGATGATGACACACGGATAGCTGAAATATATAAATCAGACAATACATTTGCGGTATATGATGGTGCTGATGGGAGATTCAGAGACCGACTGATACTGAATAATCAGACCGGATATCTCACTATCATAAATATCAGAATTGAAGATGCTGGACTTTATGAACTGAAGATGAGCAGCAGTAGACGATCCATTCAGAGAAGATTCAGTGTTAATGTCAGTGGTGAGTACTAGTATCGACTAATCTTTATATTCAATTAAAATTCAATGTTGTCTTAAATTAAAATATTGCATGATTTTCTCACCCTCAAGCCATTCTTGATGTATATGATTATTTTGTTTCAGACAAACACAATCAGAGTTATATTAGAAAATGTTCTGGCTCTTCCAAGCTTTATAATGGTAGTGAATGGTGCTTGAGATTTTGAAGCCCAAAAAACGCATTCATCCTTTATAAAAGTAATCCACACGGCTCCAGTGGGTTAATAAAGGCCTTCTGTCCGACACAAGTGTATTCCAGCACATGACGTAGGACATATAACAACTCTCAACTTTTTTGGACTTCAAATCAGAAGCACCGTTTACAATAAGGGTCATACTTTGCCCTACTATTATAGACGCTATTGTCTCATCCCCCCCAAAAAATGATATATATTTGATATATTACCAAAACTCAATTTATAATTTTAACAATATTTTAAGCACCAACAGTGACGTTCTCTCTCTCTCTCTCTCTCTCTCTCTCTCTCTCTCTCTCTCTCTCTCTCTCTCTCTCTCTCTCTCTCTGTCTCTCTCTCTCTCTCTCTCTCATTACAGAACGAGGTCTGTCTTCATATGTTATAGTTGGATTATGTCTTGGTGTCCTCCTGGTTAGTGTTGCTTTAACAGCTGGTGTGTTTTACTGTCGCCAGAGGTTCCCTAAAGCAACAATAAGAAAAGGCAAGAGACAGATATACAGATGAAGAAATTTAATTATCTTTTTCTAGATCTCTAGAAATTAAATTTTTTAGATATTTTATTTAAAGATGAAAATGGGTTATTTGGCATTTAGCATTTTTAGCATTTGGTCAAAAAGAGACGACCCCAGTCTTTGTTAAATAAACCCAGAAAATGTTTAGATTTGACCCAATGGGTTAAATAAACCCATCATAGGTTAAATAGGTTAAACCCACCGGCTAGGTTTCATCCCTTTATGACTCAACGGTGGGTTGAAAATAACCCAGCGTTTTTTATTTCACATTTTTGTACAGCTTGATTTTGTAGAGGTTTTTATTCTGATATACAGGCAGAATACATGAACATGTTTATACATTTCTATTCGTTAAACGTATTTAAATTATTTGTATTTCATTAAAATGAACGTCAAAGTCCACAAACACAAAATCATGTAGTTTTAGCAAAAATTAAATAAAGTTTAGTTTCTCGTGCGCATGTGAAACTATCGCGTTTAATTTCGTGTGCGCACGCAAAACTAAACTTTAAAAAAAATTCTGCTCATGAAGGTTTCGCGTAAGCACATGAAAGTTTCACGTGAGCATGCGAAAGTTTTACGTGAGCACACAAAAGTTTTACGTGAGCACGCGAAAGTTTTACGTGAGCACGCAAAGGTTTTACGTGAGCACGCAAAAGTTTTACGTGAGCACGCGAAAGTTTTACGTGAGCACGCGAAAGTTTTACGTGAGCACGCGAAAGTTTTACGTGAGCACGCGAAAGTTTTACGTGAGCACGCGAAAGTTTTACGTGAGCACGCGGAAGTTTTACGTGAGCACACAACGGTTTTACGTGAGCACGCGAAAGTTTCACGTGAGAACATGATGGGGTGAGACTGGGTTGGAACATGACACTAAACATTAGATTTTTTACTCCAATGTCACATTAGAGGCTTGGTTTGAAAGAGATCAAGTGTCAGCCAAGTAATAAAAAGTAACGCAAAAGTAATGTAAGCATTACTTTTCATGAAAAGTAACTAAGTAACGTAATTAGTTACTTTTTTGGGGAGTAGCTTAATATTGTAATGCATTACTTTTAAAAGTAACTTTCCCCAACACTGATTATTAATGGTTTACAACATTCAGATTGATATCAAACATGAGATTCTTTGTATTAAATCATACTGATCTTTCTTTTATTGTTGTCATGCTCTTGTTATCATTTCTTTATCACTGTGACTGATGAATGGATTACAGTGATGGAGGGACGTTCTGTTCGTCTGAAGACTGATGTTGATAACATAGAGACAGATGATGTCATCGAGTGGAGGTTTAAGCCTGGTCCCTTTCGAAACACCGTCATAGCTAAAATCCAGAGTAACAACCTAACCGCTGTTAGTGATGAGAGATTGTGCAGGAATATGACACTGAACAAAAGGACTGGATCTCTCTACATCACAGACATCACAGCCGATCACTCTGGATCTTACGAACTAAAAATCACCAACGGTGTAATAACATCATACAAGAGATTCAAAGTCATCGTCTATGGTGAGTAACTAGATTCTGTAATCTTATATCAGCACAGATTATGACAACAGAATGTGAATGGAATCAGGTATATAGCGGTATATTCCTTTCCTGTGGCGCAATGCGGTATCTTACTACTGTGTCTCACTGCGATATATTGCGCTGCTGTGTTGCACTACTGTTCACGTGTGATATATTACATTACTGTGACATCGTACAATATATTATGATACTGTGGCATGCTGCGCGCTAATTGTTCTGCTGTGTCGCAGTGCTTACGATATATTGCACTACCGTGACTCTGTGCGGTATATTGCTCTGCTGTGGCACGGTATGTGGGTCTTATTGCACTTCTGTGGGTCTGTGCGGTATATTGCCCTGCTGTTGCGCGGTGTGTGCCATGTATTGCGCTGCTGTGACTCTGCGCGGTATATTGCGCTGCTGTGACTCTGCACGGTATATTGCATAGCTGTTACTTGCTACGGTATGTTAAACTGCTGCGGTATGTTGTCGTTGCTGTGTCTCATACGGTATATTGCGCTGCTGTGACATGGTACGGTGTGCTGTGCTGGTGTGCGATATATATATATATATATATATATATATATATGTATGTATGTATGTATGTATGTATGTATGTATGTATGTATGTATGTATGTATATATATATATATATATATATATATATATATATATATATATATATATATATATATATATATATATTTATATATATATATATATATATATTTATATATATATATATATATATATATATATATATATATATATATATATATATATATATATATATATATATGAAGAGTTTGGTTCCAAAACGCAATAAATCCATTTTGACAAATTTCGGTAAAAACGTGTTTTCTATACCAAGAAAGTGACAAGATGAAAACCAGTATTTTCTGTTACAAACTTTCACATAGCATCTTTATGTTATAAAAACATAAAAAATTCAAATCCATAACTTGATTTTCAAAGATTTATTATAAAAACGAATTCTTTTTTCCACAAAATGCAATAAATCCATGACAGTTTTTTATTTCAAAATGCTATAAATCTATTAAATCAATGTATAAATGTGCATTCATCTTTACCATTTTATATTTATTTAGTTGACTAGTGGTATAGAATGATTAAAAAATAAACATTAATGGCATTAACCAAAACACTTACTTTGTTATATTAAGAACACAATGTTTTAGCATGAGAAGCTTGATGCTGTCTGGAGAACAAGCAACCGAGTGCCTCTCGCGGAAATTATTAGCTGTTGATGGCTTACGTTTCTTTCCCGTCACAGAAAACCATCACAGGTTTGGCAATGCTATTAAAGTATTATTTTGTTTTGTTTGTTGATCACGAAGTACAAAGTAGATGAGGAAAATTAGGATTCCGTGTACTCAGCACGCCGCCATGTTTGTTTACATTGCGTGAATGGTCCGCTGTAATATCAGAAATGGATTTATTGCATTCTGTAAAAAAGGAGCAGTGGCGTTTGTCGCATTTTGGGAAAAAAGGGAGAAAAGATGACAGAATATCACGGCGGGTATTGGATTTTGCGTAAAATTAATTATTTACTTTTATACAACAGTTCTTTCTGGTTCTCGAATCTGATTGGCTAAGACCTATGCGATATTGTGCTGATAACAGCACTGTAGCCGCTTCACCTTTAGTATTATTCCGCCACCTAGTGAATGGAGGTCCTAAGCAGGCTCATCTCTGAATGGAAAAACACAGACGCGCTGTTTGAATCACTCTCCGTGTATCTCATTAGTTTACTAGCTCATAAATCAGTCTGTGAATCCCCAATCAGAAGTTATTAGTCAAAGATCGGCGCTCTTGGATGTTACGTTACAGTTAATGGGAGAAATGTCTTGTCACATCGTGTGGATTATTAACACTTGGAAAGAGGAATATAAACACTCGTTTTTTTTCTGGAGCTATATTTCTTATCAGAACGCGAAAACACTGTGAAACAGCAGGTAAGCACCGCAGCTTTTAAATGTGGACATTGATCATTTACTTTATCGTGACCTGACTATTAAAACATGTTATGAGATATCGCCACTGGTATATTTATAAGCAGCATGCAAAAACATCTCTCTGACACTTATAAAAAACAGTTTTATATAGTACTGACAAGAACAAAGTTTAATAATAATAATCGAGTGCTCGTATCACGTTAAGAATAAATGAGAAAGCAATAGTAACGTTATACAAATAGTTTTATTAACTTTTACCTCGCACCAAAACAATAACAACACAAAAGACACTAAATATGAATTAAAAAACAAGTAATAGTTTGATCATGACACCAAATACTGCTGATTTGATCTCATTTTGACGATCATGACAAACAAGGCCAACATGAGAGCCGGGGTATCTCTGTCAGAAATGTAGCCCAGAGAGGGCGGTGGTCAGCGGGCGAGTGAACACTGATGTCCGCTCATGCTTTGGTTCTCATTTGTACCGAATCTCACTAAGCAAACGTTCAAACAGGCGCTATCTTTACTAATCGACTGCAGATTTAAATATAATACAGATACATTCTCGACTGAACTAATCTTAAAACTACACTTTGTGACCAAGAAACGGTAATATAAAGTAAAGGGTTTTCCGTCCATTGAGTTGTTATGAGCTTCAAAGCAGCCGAAAGTTTTTCCTGTCATTCTGGCCGCCCTCAAATCCGTGGCGGAAGAAGTAGTTCTCAAACAAAGAGGCTTTTAAAATAACTCCGTTGTTGTTTTCTAGTTTTCGTTTTTCAAACGTGTGCCGTCGAACTGTTGTATAAAAGCAATATCGCTCTCGGAGTCGTGTGATATAGCTCTATATCATCACGGCTGTGATGATATAGAGCTATATCGCACTCCTACTCGAGCGCTATTGCTTAATTAACTACTGACCTGATATAATACTGATTTTGGCAGTAACTCATTTTTTTCAAAAATGGCGTTTATTGCGTTTTGGAACCAAACTCTTCATATATATATATATATATATATATATATATATATATATATATATATATATATATATATATATATATATATATATATATATATATATTTATATATATTTCACTACTGTGGCACTCTACGGTATGTTATCCTGCTGTGACGCTGTGTGCTGTTTTGCAATGCTGTGATGTGGTAGTTTACGCTATGTGGTATATTGTGATGCTGTGACATGCTGCGCTATGTTATGCTGCTGTGCAATATATTGCGCTGCTGTGATGTGCTGCAATTTTTGAATTTGGGAATATAATAGAAAGCTGGCATTGAGAATCTTAGCAAAAAACATTTGTGGCACACTCCCTATAAATTTGTATTATTTTTACGTAAAAAAGTATCGCTAAGCGCTATTTGGATTTAAATGATAAACCAATCTATGAATAAGATTTAATGTGTGTAGAGATGCACATCAGATGTCACTGTTTTCTCTCTCTAATCATCTTTTAATTTCATCTGTCGTCTGGGCTTCCTTATAGATTTCATCCCACCGAAAGATTTATTGGAGATAAGCTTTCCTTTGATGAGTAAATGGAGTCGGACAGCAGCAGAGTAACAAGAACAACAACATTACAACATCAGCGTGATATACAGTATCACTTATATGAACAATGAAAAACTTTCTGTGGACGGTTGAATGAACATAACTGTGAACTGAAGTTAAGACTGTGTCTTAAAATCTAGTCTGGGCAATTAGTAAGGGCTAATCATCAGTCTTACTATTTGGAATTAAATGATAAACCAATCTATGTAACATGCTAAAACACTTAAGATCAGTCTTGAAGAAACTTTTAGTCTTAGCGACCGTAAACTGTTCTGGTATGAAATAGAAACTTTTAGATTATTATGAAATTGATTTAAAGATTTGCAATAACTCATTATTTTATGTTTAACCTTTAATGTAAATGTCAGATTTTATTTCTATGTGTAGATGAAGATGAAGTGTGCACTGCATTTAATATTTCACTTTCATACTGTATCTTCAACACTATTATATTTAAAAAAGCTTAAAAAAAGCATTTTGGTTTTTTATTTGGGACACAACGGGGTGGTTTCCCGGACAGGGATTATTAATCCAGGACTAGTCCTTAGTTTAATTAGGAAAAATAACTCATTTTAACAAACATGCCTTACTAAAAACATTATTTCTGTGCATTTTGAGGCAAAACAAAGAGTAATGTATTTCAAAATATGTCAGTGCAAGTTGTTTTCGGTTTGGACAGCTGTTAATTTTTTTTAGTCTAGGACTAGTCTAATCCCTGTCCGGGAAACCGCCCCTACATGGAGTAAAATAAATGTGCACATCAAATGCACTATAAGTCTTTTGAGATGAAATGTATAAATGTAAATGTGTTCATAGTGTGTGCTATAGGTTATAATAAACTGATTTTGTGGTTAAATTGTATTTGTAGAAGCAATAGTTTAGTAGATTGATGAGTCACATAAATGCATTAATAATGGTTATAATAATCAAAAGCATTAAGTAAATAAAATAGCTTGAGAGTAAGAATTTGTTACAATTATGATGATTTATTATTTCTGATGACTGTGAGTTTGTGTTTTTGCTCTTGTAAAGTATCATCTTATATCAGTAAAAGGTTCAGGTGTAGATTTGAACACAAGGTGGCGCTTTATATAGTGATGCTTTATAGACGGTTTCATTGGACGCACGTGATACACGTGTGGATCCGAACTTTACTTCCGGTTTCGTTTTTTCAATGGTCTGACTAGTTGCTAAACTGATCTCTTGAACAAATGCCTCGTCGAAAATAACAAATATTTTGGTTTCTTAGGTAATGTGTTGTTTTTTTGCTTGTTATATAAATAACCTACGTCTAAAGTACTTTGTGGTTATTTATTATTAGCGGAGTTTGCCGGAAGTTACGTGCGGACCGCGACAGCCGCTTTTTTATGTTGTTACTGCTAAAACCGTCTATAATCTTTCTCCTCTGGGTCTGGCTAGATGGGATACAGCTACGACCAAACCTCGCGAGATGTTGGGTTTGGGCTAGGATTAGAATGAAAACACGATTTCACGATATTTTGGGTGTAGCTGTATTCCTTCTAGCCACAACTTTCTCCCCTTATTGTCTTCATGTTGCTTCATGTCATGTGTGATGAAGTTTTGACTCGTGTTCAGGTAAACATCCTTTAAAATGAACCTTTCAGATCTTGTACCAACATTTATGAATATATTTAAACATGATTTGAATGTAATGAAGTTGTTTTTAAAGTCCCATGACTCTGAAGGAGCAGCTGCAGGTGTTTGTATGTGAACTTCATCTCTTCTCCACCAGAGGACTCTAAACTAAACTGTGTAATTAAACTTGTTCAAAACATCTCTAGTTAAAGTCGTATTGCTTTAAAATGATTGATTTGTTTATCAGTAGTTGATACCTTTAGTAATTTCAGTCTTCACCTTTGACTTCTATAACACAGACCTTTATGACATAATGAATGTAGACACAATTGGCTAGTACAGAATAAATATAATTCACAAATATATAGATGCTATGTACACATGTGCACATTAAATAAATATTGAATAAATAGTTGCAGATTTATAAAGATTTTTTTTTTGTAAAATTTAGCATTGGTTGCAAGGTCAAAGCATTAAAGTGATTATTAGACATTCATGTCTTTGGATATCAACGTTAATATTTCACAAAGCTCACTGTGATAGCACTTTGTGTAAAATTAAAGCTGGACAGGAAAATGGTTGTCACATATCTGTTCACACCACTCAAATGCACACACAAACATCAACTAACAGACAACCACACATCTCACGTCCACCAACACAACAAAACCACATTACTTTCCACCTATTGAATGATGTTATAACTCATGCAGAAGACAAGTTTTAACTTTCTTTTTTACTTGAATACATTTGAAAACAAAGCTTTATTTCTACTTAATATTTTAAAGCTATATGTTAATTATATTACATTTAACTAATTTAGTGCAGGATGATCAGATTAGTTTTAGAGAGATGACATGTGTGTGAAACTGATGGTGGTCTCGTTCAGTTGTTAAATGCAACGGAAGTCATCAGCATCGACCACATCACGCTCATATTGTCTTTCAAACTCACGTAAGATTTTTACAGACCCCTGAAGTGATGAAGAAAATGTTTCTCATGTTTGTTTTTCTCTGTTTGTGCTTCTGCTGTCTGATGGGTGAGTTATACATGATTTATGATTTATAGATCAGATTTACATTTATTTCTGTTTCCAGATGAATTACTTTAAATGTGTTTGTGTGTTCAGATGTGTTTGGTGATGAAGTGAAGTCAGTGTCAGTGATGGAGGGAGATTCTGTTACTCTACACGTTGATATTACTGAAATACAGAGATATAATCTGATAGTGTGGAGGTTTGGACCAAGCAAAACTTGTATAGCTAGCATTAAAGGATTCAAAGAGATCTCAATATATGATAATGTTCTTGATGGGATATTCAGAGACAGACTGCAGATGAATAATCAGACTGGAGATCTCATCATCACAAACATCACAACTCATCACACTGGAGATTATAAACTGAGCATCAGCAGCGCTACAGAGATCTCATACAGATTCAATGTTATTGTCTATGGTGAGTAAAGATTTGTTGTTCTGTTTTACATGAACATATTTTGACATATTAGCTGCATGATCTTACATGCTTACATGAATGTGTCATATTATGATTCCACTCATATAATAAAATGATTTCTGTCCCAAATGGTTTTCAGCTCGTCTGCCCGTTCCTGTCATCAGCAGAGATTCTTCACAATGTTCAAATTGTTCATTATTGTGTTCAGTGTTGAATATGAGAGATGTGAGTCTGTCCTGGTACAAAGGAAACAGTTTATTGTCCAGCATCAGTGTGTCTGATCTCAACATCAGACTCTCTCTACCTCTGGAGGTTGAATATCAGGATACAAACACATACAGATGTGTACTCAACAATACCATCACAAACCAAACTCAACATCTCAACATCACTCATCTCTGTCAGACGTGTTCAGGTGATGTTTGTGTTTATTCACTGACTCTTTTTTTAATTAAAATGTAAGATGAATTTTTTAAGTATTATACAATTTGTGATCTGATCTGCCATGTGAATAACCACAGGAAATTATGTCATACTTGTCATAATTTTGTTCTTTTGTTTTTTCAGACTGTTTTTGCTGTTGTTATGGTTCTGAAGCTGTGATCCGATTGGTCGTCTCTGCTCTGGTGGGTGTGGTTACTGTTGCTGTTCTGGTTTATGAGATCATGTCTAGCAGATCAAAACTGAAGAAAAGATCACAGACACCATCAGACCGTTTCTGATCAACTGAACATTCTCACATTTAGGTGCTGGTGTGGCTTTAAAAGTTTGAGTTCACATTTCTGTACTTTTTTAACTATTTGTTTTCTTTAAATACAACTTAAAGCACAGTTAATGTCAAAGATACAGTATTATTGGATCAAATATATAATTTATGAAGTTGTTTTCTGGCCTGTAAAGTCAATGTTTAGGATTTGAGTTTCACTGTCAGTGCAGTCCTACTACAAACATTTATTGAGGGTCACCAATTGGGTTCAAAGTACACGAAACAGAGAGCTGGATGAGACACTGAGATTCTTAAAATAGTGAAAGATGAGTTGCATTAAAACTAATGAATGCAGAACTGAAAATGTAACTTTGTAACTACTGCAGATTGATAATAAACTACAATTATTCTTGCAATGTTGTATTATTAAAGGTGCAGTGTGTACATTTTAGCGGCATCTAGTGGTGAGGTTACGAATTGCAACCAACAGCTCAGCCCACAACTCACCCCTCGCTTTTGAAACACATAGAGAAGCTACAGTAGCCACCACCGGAAAAACATGTCACCGTCAGAAACAAAAAAAGTTTGTCCGTTAAGGGCTTCTGTAGAAACGTGGTGGCACAAAATGGCGACTTCCACGTAAGGGGACCCTCGTGCATCTAGTTAAAACATCTTATTTTAAAGTAATAAAAACGTAATGATTTATTATTATTAAAGGTCGTTACACACCCATGATAATGAAGTTTTGTATATTATTTTGCATTTCTGTCAAGAGATCCTTCTAAAAATTAAACACTGCACCTTTAAATGTTGTATGTGCAATTTCCCAGACAGGGCTTATATAGTCCCAGACTAAAATGCTTGTTTGAATTTAAAAACATCTTTCATTGACCAATCTTAACATATATCAGTTTAGTTGTTTTGTCTCAAGATGCACACCAGTATTATTTTTTTGTAAGTATGTTTGTAAAAACTACTAAATGTCCTAATATAACTAAGGCCTAGTCCTGGGGCCTCATTTATAAAGAGTTTTTACGCACAGATTTGATCTAAGACCGTGCGTACGCTCAAATCCACTCAAACGCTCAGATTTATAAAACTTGTCTTTGACGTGGAAAAGTACTTACCTCCACGTCAGGTTCCGACTTGACGTACGCACGTTTCCTTGTGGCAATATTGCAGTATTGCAGGTAGGCATATTCGAAACTTTTTGTTTTGTACCTTTTGTGGTCAAAATGCAGAAATTTTTTTCATTTGTTTTGGAGTTGTCCTTATTTAAAAAAAGAAAAAAAATGGTTAGATTTGTGCTCTTTTGTTAGAATTCATATATTTGTCTTAAGACTTTGGAAAATATTTAATTAGTTTTTTTCTCTTATGATATCGTATTACATACGAAATATTATTTGATTAATGTGTTACTTTTGTTTGCAACGTTTATTATAAATAAATGTAAATATGATGATTATAAACCATTATTCCGTATTTTTCTATTAGAAGTTAAGCAATAGGCTACCTAAAATCTATTAATAATCTGATAAACAAGAAAGCTGCTAAATGTATTAATGTATGTCAGCATTTCCATGTTTTTATTAAATTATTTTTCTCTTTCATCCCCTGGCTAATGTAAAAAAGTGTTGAATATGTTTGATAAAAAATAAATAAATATTCGAAACTTTTACAGCGTCAACATAATCTGTATTAGAGCTTCGATCGGGCACAAAAAACCATAACCGAAGCCCCTGCACGTTGTGTCCGAGCCCAGCCCGACTGACACATTACCGACAATGTTTTAATAGTGCGCCTTGACGTTCTCAACTACAATTCAGAGTTTTTTGAATTACAGAAATCTGTTTAGAATTATCTTAATGAGCTAATGCAACAAGGACGAAGCATGTAAACTGCGCTGTTTGTTTATTCAGAATAGAACCGTAAAAACATGCAACAATGATGCATATAGAAAATGAACAAACTGTGGAGAAGGCCTACTAGGCTACTCCAAAATAATTTAACCAGGTTTTAGAATATATTTTAAAACAAAATATGTTGGCCTATTTTGATATTTTAAAATGTAGGCCTATTCTAATGCAAAAAGATGGCGCCCAAGCTATAGGTTCAGAAACGATTTTCTAGTTAGTCATCTTTTCAAAAAATATTTAAAAATATAGCAAAATTGTTTCGCAGTGTTTAAGGCACATGTAAATGTTACAGAACATGTGCTTTATTGAATGAAAGTAAAACTGATCGAATTTAATGATTAAAACGATGTGAAAGGAACTAAATTGTGAAGCCTTGATTTAAGGGACATGCGACATTTAAGAGTGATGGGTATTTCAAAAATTAATACAAATTATCCCCATGCATCGATTTTAATGTTAAAGGGATACTTCACCGATTTAGCATTCAGCTTTGTATCTGTAGAAACCCGGCAGTATTACTGAATGACCATGTTTCCCTCCATCATTTCCCCCTGAGAGGAGAGATATCTGCATTTTGGTTCTGCAAAAAAGTCCTCCGATGATGCAAAAATCGTCATATTACATCATCGGAGGACTTTTTTGCAGAACCAAAACCGGGGATTTTGCTGTGCAGGGCAGTTTCCCAGACAGGGTGTCTGGGAAACTGCCCTGCACAGCAAAATCCCCGGTGTTAAATTAACACCGGCTCGGTGTTTATATGGGTACCACCAGCAGGGTGTTAAAAGTAACACCGAAGCAGTGTTAGAGTTAATTAGATAATTAAGCAATCATTTGAGTGATTATTTGATTATTGAAGACACCTGGTGATAATGAGCAGAACTACAACAACTTCCAGTCACTGCCTTAGATGAAATCAACTGAAAAGACATCTCTCTTATTACAAACCAGACTGACTTTTGTCTACTTTAAAATAGTTTGGTCACCATTATGGTGATCAGTGGTTCCTTTAGTTGGGTGGGTTGACTCTTGTTTTCTTTTTGATGTCTTTGCAACAGTGTTTACTGAACACATTATTTGTTGTAAAGGTTGTTAAAGCAAAGTTTATAAAGTTTTTATAACAGAGATTGTATATTTAAGTAAGTTGTTCACACAGTAAAAAAAATCAGTGTTCATAGAAAATTAGATGTTGATCAAATATATATTCTCTATTGGACTTCAGTAACATAGCTTTCCTCGGATCAAATTTTATTGTTAAATACTTGCTGGAAAAGCTTTTTTGCCTCACGTGCAGATATCATGAATCACCCCACTAATCGGAATCATGGTGACAAACATAATGTTGCAAAGCATGCTGGGATCCACCATAGTATAAAACTCATGACTCCCATCATGCATTGCAACATAAATTATGTCACCCTTGTTGCGATTAATGGGGTGATTCATGATATCTGCACATGAGGCACAATATAAACTTTCCGGCAAGTATTGTTAACAATAAAATTTGAAAAGCTCTGTAAGTTAAAACCAATAGAGAATATATATTTGGTCAACATTTTATTTTCCATGAATACTGAATTTTTTTACTGTGTAAACAATTTACTTCAATCTACAATCTCTGTTATAAAAACTTTATAAACTTTGCTTTAACAACCTTTACAACAAATAATGTGTTCAGTAAACACCAGAAACTGTAGTCAGCGACGAGGTGAGAGAACAAATTGAGAACGATTCACTGTCCCTTTGTGTCCCAGCTGTCGTCTGTGGAGGAAGAGAGAGAACAAGCGTGAGCTCTAAGGAGACCAGTTGTGAAGGAGAACCATACGTACCAGAAGCTGTAGTCAGCGACGAGGTGAGAGAACAAATTGAGAACGATTCACTGTGTCCTTGTGTCCCAGCTGTCGTCTGCGGAGGAAGAGAGAGAACAAGCGTGAGCTCTAAGGAGACCCGTTGTGAAGGAGAACCATACGTACCAGAAACTGTAGTCAGTGACAAGGTGAGAGAACAAATTGAGAACGATTCACTGTGTCCTTGTGTCCCAGCTGTCGTCTGCAGAGGAAGAGAGAGAACAAGCGTGAGCTCTAAGGAGACCAGTTGTGAAGGAGAACCATACGTACCAGAAGCTGTAGTCAGCGACGAGGTGAGAGAACAAATTGAGAACGATTCACTGTGCCCTTGTGTCCCAGCTGTCGTCTGCGGAGGAAGAGAGAGAACAAGCGTGAGCTCTAAGGAGACCAGTTGTGAAGGAGAACCATACGTACCAGAAGCTGTAGTCAGTGACAAGGTGAGAGAACAAATTGAGAACGATTCACTGTGTCCTTGTGTCCCAGCTGTCGTCTGCAGAGGAAGAGAGAGAACAAGCGTGAGCTCTAAGGAGACCAGTTGTGAAGGAGAACCATACGTACCAGAAGCTGTAGTCAGCGACGAGGTGAGAGAACAAATTGAGAACGATTCACTGTGCCCTTGTGTCCCAGCTGTCGTCTGCGGAGGAAGAGAGAGAACAAGCGTGAGCTCTAAGGAGACCAGTTGTGAAGGAGAACCATACGCACCAGAAGCTGTAGTCAGCGACGAGGTGAGAGAACAAATTGGAGTTGATTCACTGTGCCTTTGTGTCCCAGCTGTCGTCTGTGGAGGAAGAGAGAGAACAGGTGTGAGCGCTAAAGCAACGAGTCGAGAAGAAGAATTCAGACTTACCCAGAAGCTGTAGTCGGTGGAGAGGTGAGGAGACTCTCGTGAAAACGATCCACTGTGTCTTCATGTCCCAGCTGTAGCCGGTGGAGAGGTGAGGAGACTCTCGTGAGAACGATCCACTGTGTCTTCATGTCCCAGCTGTAGCCTGTGGAGAGAAAGAGAGAACAGGAAGGGAGAGTGAGTCGACAACCAAGGAGCTGCGTGGGAAGACGGCGGAGCGCCGCGAACTACACGCAGGTACACGGATAGGAAACAGTACATGCCAATACTCATTGTGATTTTATTCTGCCTCCAGGAAGGAAGAGAAGCGCGCCACGGGCAGAGGGAACCAGAGGCGGGAGCCCGTTCCCCGACGTAAACCCCCCCCCCCTCTGGAGGACAGATCCTGACCTTAGTTTTAATTTCCCTTTCCCCAAGTCCCCATATATTTTAAATATTTAAATAAATAAAGAATATTTTATACTTACCTGTACTCGTTGTTGTCTGGTCATTGGGTTGGTTTTGGGGACCTCCTTGAGGTGGAAGTTTAGAAGGGGCGTGGCTTAACCATTAGTGGCCAGCCCCTGGCTTGTGACAGATTTTGGCGTAGTCGGCAGGGTTCCACCTCGAGTTGAGTAACCAGACTAGCCCAATGACCGACAACGCGGGGCCCGCAGCCCAACCCCGTGCGGTGCCTGTCTTTATGGGCAGCCCTTGGGTGCAAAAGTATGGAGGGACAGAGTCGGGAGTACGATTGACAGAATGGAAGGCCCAGTTGGAGTATCTCGCCGACCTACAAGGCCTTAGCGTGGCCCAGCGGCTCCAGTTCGTGCTGAACTCCCTAGAGGGAGAGGCGCGGCGAGAAGTACAGGCCGCTCCTGAAGCTGTCCGAGCCAATGCCCAAACTATATTCCAGTTTCTCACCGAGCAATATGGTGATCACACCCCCGTAGCCGTCCTCCGTTCCCAATTTTTTAACTGTAAGCAAGGCCCCCGACAACCCATTAGAGCTTTTGCCCTGAGACTGCGAGAGCAGTTCACCCGGCTGCAGACTCGCCGCGATCATGGGCTAGGAGACGGAGAAACCTTGTTGCGCGACCAATTCCTTCTGGGGATGAAAGAGGGCCCCGTGAGACAAAGTCTGAGGGTCCAGTTTCGGAGGGACCCCGACCTCACATTTGAAGACCTAAAGAAGGAGGCGCTAGCTTTGGAGGGCGACGAGGTTGAAGTAAGTGAGGCCCCAGTATGTGCGGCTATAAACGAAAGCATGCCAACACAACCTGAGCGCACGGATTGGAAGCAGGCTTTGAAAGCAGAACTTTTGAAGGACGTCCGGGAACAGATGTCGGAATTATCAAAGACTCTTCTGGGGGAACTGCGCCAAGGTAGGGCGCGGGAGGAACCAAGGCCGGCACCCCGAGAGCGAGTATACTCGGAGAGGAGCCGAGAGCCACCTGGACGACCAAGCCGCTATAATTGGCCCCGGTTCGAATGGGATGACCAGGGGCGGCCGATTTGCAACCGTTGTGGTGAGCCAGGACATTATAGCCGTCAGTGTGGGCCCCGCAGGGCATCTGAAGGGGGTTTTTAGGACGACCGGCCACAGTGGGTCGTGTGCCCGGGACCCCTCGAGAAGACCCGGGAAGAAGGGACAGCTCTAGGCAACAGATGGTCGGGCATAGCCCGGTGGCAGAGGTAAAAGTGTGTGGCAAGTGGATTCAGTGCCTGGTGGACACGGGCTCACAAGTAACGATGTTTGCAGAAAGCCTCTCCAAGGAGATATTCGGACAGGAAGGAACACAAGGAACGGAGGCCCCCTGGCTGACATTGAAGGGCGCTAATGGCCTAGAAATTCCCTACATTGGCTATCGCCTGACGGATCTTGAAGTTCATGGGGTAGTCGTCCCCCAAAAAGGTGTGATCATTGTTGAAGATAAGTGTTTGGGCGCCCACCGCGCCCTATTGGGCATGAATGTCCTCTCCGAATGCTGGGAAGAGATATTCCAGGCTAGGCCTGGTCCAAGGATCTCACCTGCGGAGAGGCCCAAGTGGGAGCGCGTAGTGGCTGACTGCCGCCGGGTCCAAATGAACCAGGTGCGTAGAGATCGGGAGGAAGTGGGAAGAGTAATGTGTCGTTTTGCTTTGTCTATTCCCCCTAGGAGTGAGGCTATCATATGGGCGAGAGTGCCCCTTCGGGAAGCGAACCCAGAGGAGTGGGTGTTGGTCGAGCCACACACGGATTGCCCACAGGTGGAGGTAGCACGGGGACTAGCGGCGATCCACCGGGGGAGAATCCCTGTGAGGGTACGAAACGAGCACCCCTATGCAGTACAACTATACCGACATCAACGACTGGCCTGGCTGACGATGGTCACGCCTCACCAGGTGAGGGAAGAGAGGGACGTCAGCTTCGGTCAGGTGTGCCCCACTGTGATCGAGGTGGCCCTGACTCAAATGGATGCCCCGTCAAGTGACCCGGGGAGAGGTGTGCCAAAACATCTAGCGGGTGAGTCATTACAAGGGGACGACCTGGGACAGGTACAGGCACAGAAACTGCAGGCACTCCTTCGGAAGTGGCAACACGTGTTTGCAAGGCACGATGAGGACTACGGATGCACCAGGGTGGTGGAACACCACATCCCCACGGGGGACGCAGGGCCAAGTAGGGAAAGGTACCGACCCATCCCACCTACCTTGTATGCGGAGGTACGCACGCTCCTGCAGGGCCTGTTGGGCCGGGGCATCGTCAAGGAGAGTAGTAGCCCCTGGGCGGCCCCCATCGTGCTCGTGCAGAAGAAGACGGGAGCCTGGAGGTTCTGTGTGGACTATCGCAAGCTGAACCTGGTAACAAAGAAGGACGCGTTTCCTTTACCACGAATTGAAGACTCCCTTGCTAGTCTCACGCAGTCGGCCTGGTACTCTACTCTAGATCTGGCCAGCGGATATTGGCAGGTGCAAGTAGCCGAGGCAGACAGGGAGAAGACTGCCTTCACGACCCCGTTCGGATTATTTGAATGGGACCGGATGCCTTTCGGGCTCTGCAACGCTCCGGCCACGTTCCAACGCTTGATGCAACGCTGCCTTGGAGGTCAGTTGATGGAGTCAGTATTGGTATATTTGGATGATGTGATTGTGTATTCCCCAGATTTCGACTCACACCTCCGGCACCTAGAGGAAGTCTTTCGAGCTATGGAGAGATATGGGCTGAAGCTGCAGCCGGACAAATGCCATCTGCTGCGGCGAGAAGTGAAATTCCTAGGCCATGTGGTCAGCGCAGCAGGGGTGGCCGTGGACCCCGAGAAGGTCTCTGCGGTAAAGGATTGGAATGCACCGAAGACTGTAAGGCAAGTACGATCCTTTCTGGGGTTCGTGGGATATTATCAGCGATTTATTAAGGATTTCTCGAAGATCGCCAAGCCCCTTAACCAGTTGCTGGTTGGCACGGGGCGAAGCCGGGGCCGTGAATCACCCTCTATTAACTGGGGTAATGATTGCGAGATGGCTTTTCAGAGGCTGAAGCAGGAATTGCTACAGGCCCCCATCTTGGCGTACGCTGACTTTTCTAAACCTTTTGTCTTGTATACAGACGCGAGCAATCTGGGACTGGGGGCAGTACTGGCCCAACGGCAAGAAGGAACAGAGCGGGTAATCGCTTATGCGAGCCGAAGCCTCCACCCGGCAGAGAGGAATGATGCCAATTACAGCTCCTTTAAACTAGAACTGCTGGCCCTGAAGTGGGCCTTGAGCGAGAAGTTCAAGGACTATCTTTGGGGAGCCAAGGTAACAGTCATCACAGATAACAACCCTCTGGTACATTTACAGACGGCAAAGCTGGGGGCCGTGGAACAGCGGTGGGTGGCTCAGCTGGCAAATTTCGATTATCAACTGCAGTATCGGCCCGGGCGAGAGCATACGAACGCAGATGTCCTCTCGAGACTACCGGAGGTAAAGAGCCCCAGATGCCGGGGGTATCGAAAGGAAGATAGCCAGGAGGAAGGCTATATGATCGGGGCCGTGGAGGCGCCAGGAGGCCAGCAGGAGGCCGTGCCAGGGAACTGGGGGTGGGACCCCCGCCGCTGGATAGAGAGGCAGGCCCAGGATCGGGACGTGTGCCAGGTGAAGAGGTGGGTAGAGCAGGGCAAACGGCCGACGTCGGCGGAAAGACTGGCCCAGACGGAGATTGGGAGAAGATTACTGGGACAGTGGGAGAAGCTGGAGCTACAGGAAGGGGTGCTTTGTAGGAAGACCCGCGACCCGAAGTCGGGTGAGGAAGTGAGCCAGATCGTGGTACCCGCCGACCAGGTAAACGCATTAGTCACAGCCTATCATGACCAGTTGGGACACCAGGGACAGGAGAGGACCGTATCCCTACTACGGAGATTCTTTTACTGGCCTGGGCTGGAGGCATCTGTGCATGACTCAATTCAAGCCTGCCCCCGGTGCATACTGTTCAAATCTAGACGAGAGGCCCGAGTGCCGATGGTACCCATCCATGCAAAAGCCCCCCTCCACATAATGGCAATGGATTTCCTGACGCTGGGCCGCCCTCAGGACCGTTATCAGAACATCCTGGTGATCACTGACCTGTTTACTAAATACGCCTGGGCAGTCCCGACGCTTGATCAGACAGCCAACACCACCGCCACAGCTCTATGGCGAAATGTGTTTCAGACATTTGGATGTCCCGAGTTTCTGCACTCCGATCATGGGGCCAATTTTGAATCTAAGGTAATCCGTGAGTTATGCCAGTTGTATGGATGCACTAAAACCCATACGACATCGTATCATCCCCAGGGAAATGGAAGCTGTGAGAGGTTTAATCAGACCCTATTGGGGCTACTGGGGACGTTGGATCAACGACAGCAGAGCGACTGGGTGAGTGCTTTACCAAATCTTCTGCAAGCATACAATAACAGTGTTCATAGCACGACGGGGTACGCCCCTACTTACCTGATGTTCGGCAGGCACGTACGGATGCCCACTGACCCGGTCTTGGGAGTAGCAGCGGACCGGGAAGAAGTGAGTGTGACGGAGTGGGTGGGGCGCCACCACCAGCGTTTACACTTTGCGTATGAGCAAGTGTCAAAGAAGATACAGACGGCGGGAGAAAGGAACAAACGGTTGTACAATCGGACTGCTCGAGAGGCCCCCCTGTTACCAGGTGAGAGGGTCCTGGCGAGGGATAACCGGCGACAGGGGAAAGGAAAGCTGAGCGACCGCTGGGAGGCTATCCCGTATGTGGTCTGCAAGCAGCAGAGGCCGGGACAACCGGTGTATACCATCCGGCCCGAGGGAAAACCTGGCCCCGAACGGGTGGTACATCGGAATATGCTTCGCCCCTGTCCGAACTACCTCGAGGCCGTGAAGGAGGGGCCCACAGAACCAGTGCCGGCGGCCCCCTGGACGGAGGGATGGGCTGTGGTACCGGGTCGACCTGTGGTGGCGCTACCCCCGGCTGCCCAGATGCAGCCAGAACCGGCACCCGAGCCGGCTGAACCCCCGGCTGCCCAGATGCAACCAGAGTTAGCACCCGAGCCAGTTGAACCCGATTCGCCCGTGAGACGCTCCCAACGGGAGAACCGAGGACGTCCCCCGGCCCGGTACGGTGAGTGGACGACACCGAGGCATTCCAGGGACTAGAATGCATTGGCGGGGGAGGATGTCACAGGAGTGACGATCTTTTGGGCGGAACCAAAAGTTGGGAAAGTTTGGTTCCGCCCGGATGTTTCCGCCCGGACCGGAAAAAGAAAACACCGGACATCCGGTAGTACCGCGAGGGCTGTAATCAGCCAAACTACGGACAGCTGTGGGTTATTAACAGGAGCGCCGGGTGATTGGATGAAGGCAACACCCAGGTGAGTACTTAAGAACAGTTTAAACCACAGTTTAGGAGTTGTTGTTATCACCGGTGTTGGTGTGTGCCGTAGCGCTGAGTTGAGCTCGCCTGGTACGCCAGTCGGATCGTTGGACTTGCTCTCTCTCTCTTTGTGCATCGTGGGATTTCGGCTGATGGAGATATTGAAGACCTTATGGGTTGGAAAGTAAACGGAGACTGACCTTGTATGAACGAAGTGAAGGAAGAAGGAACGTGCTATCGTGAGTACCCATTTGTGCAACGGTGGTATTGACGACTGGAGAAACCGTTTATCTGTGTAGCTGGAATTATCGTAAGGAGAAGTCAACCTAAGGAAGCGTGAGCTCTAAGGAGACCAGTTGTGAAGGAGAACCATACGTACCAGAAGCTGTAGTCAGCGACGAGGTGAGAGAACAAATTGAGAGCGATTCACTGTGCCTTGTGTCCCAGCTGTTGTCTGTGGAGGAAGAGAGAGAACAAGCGTGAGCTCTAAGGAGACCAGTTGTGAAGGAGAACCATACGCACCAGAAACTGTAGTCAGCGACGAGGTGAGAGAACAAATTGAGAACGATTCACTGTCCCTTTGTGTCCCAGCTGTCGTCTGTGGAGGAAGAGAGAGAACAAGCGTGAGCTCTAAGGAGACCAGTTGTGAAGGAGAACCATACGTACCAGAAGCTGTAGTCAGCGACGAGGTGAGAGAACAAATTGAGAACGATTCACTGTGTCCTTGTGTCCCAGCTGTCGTCTGCGGAGGAAGAGAGAGAACAAGCGTGAGCTCTAAGGAGACCAGTTGTGAAGGAGAACCATACGTACCAGAAGCCAGAGGCGTCATGCCCATTCAAACTGAGGGGGCAACTGCCCCCTTGGTTTTTTTGAGCCAATGGATTTTGCATCCAACCTCAAAATCAAATAAGCTTCCATTAATCTGTTATTTGACTTTTAATCTGTTTAATATGCACAATATTATACATTATGTGCTGCATCCTTGTCACTTTTCGGAGATTTTCGCCATTTTGATAGTGTTTTGATCATGTTACATTACTTTTATTCTGGCGGCAGCTGCGCAGTCGCAGACGTCATCAGCGTCTGGGCGCGCTCACGTCACGAGCTCTCTGCTGTTGCTGACTTGCTGCTGCATTTGGCTATCTGAGGAATTAAAACGTGTTAGAAACGCTCACAACATTTCCAAACCCCAGTATGGTAATGTGCAGTTAACCTCCTCTGTGTAGAAAATGTATGGTTTAAAATGTGACCGTCTCAACGTTATATTAGTAGAGATTCATCTTCTTGGCACAACGCCTAAGTTTGCCAGAGTTATCGCGGGCGCAGAATCTCACATGCTCACATGAGGTAAAATTTAATGCAAAATCCGTTCCTCTAATAATTTTATCTAAACATATTTTTTAAAATCATTATTGAACATTAAAATCAATCACGTGGCTATAGCTTATGTCATTTTCGTTGTTTATATACTTTATCGATTTAAAATTACATTAATTTTATATGATAATGTAGTTGTTGTGCAAAATGCATTAATGACACAATTAAACAAGCCATTAAGACTTAAATAAAACATGCCGTTTCAGATGTAAATATGATGCAAATGTGTCATTATTCCGATTGAATAGTATTTGATATTAAAGTTAGTCATCACTCTTATTTTGGAGGTTTTTGCATGAAAGCAGGGGTTTTCAGATTGTTAGAAATGTAAGTGCCATGGAAAAGACTGAAAGCTCTATAATATTTCGTTTGATGACTGTGTATACACAAATTACTGTGAGCTGTTGACACTGTGCCCCCTTAAAAAAAAATGGTGCATGACGCCCCTGCCAGAAGCTGTAGTCAGCGACGAGGTGAGAGAACAAATTGAGAACGATTCACTGTGTCCTTGTGTCCCAGCTGTCGTCTGCAGAGGAAGAGAGAGAACAAGCGTGAGCTCTAAGGAGACCAGTTGTGAAGGAGAACCATACGTACCAGAAGCTGTAGTCAGCGACGAGGTGAGAGAACAAATTGAGAACGATTCACTGTGCCCTTGTGTCCCAGCTGTCGTCTGCGGAGGAAGAGAGAGAACAAGCGTGAGCTCTAAGGAGACCAGTTGTGAAGGAGAACCATACGTACCAGAAGCTGTAGTCAGCGACGAGGTGAGAGAACAAATTGGAGATCGATTCACTGTGCCTTTGTGTCCCAGCTGTCGTCTGTGGAGGAAGAGAGAGAACAGGTGTGAGCGCTAAAGCAACGAGTCGAGAAGAAGAATTCAGACTTACCCAGAAGCTGTAGTCGGTGGAGAGGTGAGGAGACTCTCGTGAGAACGATCCACTGTGTCTTCATGTCCCAGCTGTAGCCGGTGGAGAGGTGAGGAGACTCTCGTGAGAACGATCCACTGTGTCTTCATGTCCCAGCTGTAGCCTGTGGAGAGAAAGAGAGAACAGGAAGGGAGAGTGAGTCGACAACCAAGGAGCTGCGTGGGAAGACGGCGGAGCGCCGCGAACTACACGCAGGTACACGGATAGGAAACAGTACATTCCAATACTCATTGTGATTTTATTCTGCCTCCAGGAAGGAAGAGGAGCGCGCCACGGGCAGAGAGAACCAGAGGCGGGAGCCCGTTCCCCGACGTAAACCCCCCCCCCCCCTCTGGAGGACAGATCCTGACCTTAGTTTTAATTCCCCTTTCCCCAAGTCCCCATATATTTTAAATATTTAAATAAATAAAGAATATTTTATACTTACCTGTACTCGTTGTTGTCTGGTCATTGGGTTGGTTTTGGGGACCTCCTCGAGGTGGAAGTTTAGAAGGGGCGTGGCTTAACCATTAGTGGCCAGCCCCTGGCTTGTGACATTGACAGCACAATAGAGTTTCAATTACAATAAACCACCATCATTGTGATCAGTGTTTGCACTTCATCCGCTCATTTGCATTTTAAAAAACACACCCAAAACGACACATTTTTGCTCAAACCTACAAAGTGGCAATGCTAACATTTTCATCATATCCCAGCTAGAAATAAAAAGTTCTAAGAACGTTCCCTGAAAGTTCCCGAATGTTCCCAAAAACATTCTGCCAACGTTAAAAGCGGCTAGTTTTTTTTTAAGTTCTAGGAACGTTTCTGTTGTCTGAACGTTAGAGTAACGTTACATTTTACCATTTTTAAACGTTATGACAATGTCATGTTTTAATGTTCACACAATGTTTAAAACAACAGCTGTTTATTATATTGACTTGTTTGATTGTTATGTAAATGATAGAGAAACATTGCATTTTATTATTTTATAAAACATTATTTCTGTATGCAGTAAATATATTGCTGTAGAAAACTCAATTCACTTATTAGGTTTAGATGTTGATGTTTCATTTTAAGTCACCCTTATTGTGATTCGTGTTTGTTTTAGTTGGTCTCTTGACACTTGACTTTTTGCCTACTAGTTTTTTCCTGGTTGTGTTAACTTTGTGTTAATGCACCACATTTGTTATGAAAAGTTATTAATGTATTTCTGTGGTAGTTGGTATAACTCTAAAGATCATCACCTAATTCATTTACTAATCAAAAGTTTATTTCCTGCCAATATTGTATATTAGATCCAACTCTTTTACAGCAGTTTGTCATTAAGGAGTTTTAGAAACTTTGGACAAAAAATATCCGCTGTATAGTTGGGATGCCCAAACATCAAGAATCAGACTATGAATCTCAACCATGGTGGCAATTAAAATTGTTAAAAAAAATCCTTATTTATCCATGCTGCGGTGCATGCTGGGAGTCCTGAATGAGATTTGTAATTTGTTAATACCCAGCATGCATTGCAGCATGAAGTTTTTCATTTAATTGTCACCATGATTGAGATTCATAGTCTGATTCTTGATGTTTGTGCTTCCCAATTATACAGCAGATATTTTTTGTCCAAAGTTTCTAAAACTCCTTAATGACAAACTGCTGTGAAGGTGCTGGATCTCACTTACATTTTTGACAGAAAATAAAGTTTTGATTAGTAAATAAATTAAGTGATGATCTTTACCATTATGTACCAACAACCACAGAATAACACCACCAACTTGGCATGTTCATAACACATGTGGTGCATTGACACAAAGTTAACACAACCAGGAAAAAACCAGCAAGCAAAAACCCAAGTGTCAAGAGACCAACCAAAGCAAACACCAATCACAACAAGGGTGACCCAAAATGAAACAAACATCAACATCCAAACCTAGTAAGTGAATTGAGTTTTCTACAGCAATATATTTACTGAACATTCAGAAATAATGTTTTCTAAAATAACAAAATGCAATGTTTCTCCACCATCTACACAACAATCAAACAAGTCAATATAATAAACAGTTGTTGTTTTGAACATTGTTTGAACATTAAAACATGACATTGTCATAACGTTTAAAATGGTAAAATGTAACATTACTCTAACGTTCAGACAACAGAAACGTTCCTAGAACTTAAAAAAAACTAGCCGCTTTTAACGTTGGCAGAATGTTTTTGGGAGCATTCGGGGGCTTTCGGGGAACGTTCTTGGAACTTTTTATTTCTAGCTGGGATGACCCCTTTAAGTTTCAAACAGAGATGATGATAGAGAGGCAAAAGTTAAAGATGGCAGCTTTTTACTCTGCTTCAGTGTAACTTTTTAAAACTCTGTAAGATAGAATCATATATACACACAGCAGTTTTTATATGTCTTTTGCATTTCATATTTTGACCTTTTTCATCATGTTAGTATTACTTTCTCCAGAAAAATAAAATAAAAACTTAGAGACAGGAACAATTCTAAAATTAAGTTGATTTGACACGAAATGACCAGCAGGTGTTCACCATTAATGTCTTAATCATCACTTCATTATCTCATTAACTTTAACACTAATTCAGTGTAAATTTAACACTTTGTAGAGTGGGACCATATATGCTCCCAGCAGTGTTAAATTAACACTGGGAGTTTTACTGTGTATAAGAGCAATAGTTAATAGATTGATGAGTCACATAAATGTATTCATAATTTGTATTATAATCAAAAGCATTAAGTGAATAAAATAACTGAGCTTGAGAGTAAGAATTTGTTACAATTATGATGATTTATTATTTCTGATGACTGTGAGTTTGTGTTTTTGATCTTGTGTATAAAGTGTCATCGTATATCAGTAAAAGGTTCATTAGATTTGTAGATTTGAACACAAGGTGGCGCTTTATATAGTGCTGCTTTATATATCAGTGAGATTTCTCAACTCATCTTTCTCCTCTGGTTGTGGCTAGATGTGATACAGCTACGACCAAATCTCGCGAGATGTTGGGTTAGATAGAGGATTAGAATAAAAACACGATTTCACGATATTCTGGCCGTAGCTGTATCCCTTCTAGCCACAACTTTCTCCCCTGATTGTCTTCATGTTGCTTTATGTGTGATGAAGTTTTGACTCGTGTTCAGGTGAACATCTTTTAAAATGAATCTTTCAGATCTTGTACAAACATTTATGAATATATTTAAACATGATTTGAATGTAATGAATTTGTTTTTAAAGTCCCATGACTCTGAAGGAGCAGCTGCAGGTGTTTGTAAGTGAACTTCATCTCTTCACCAACAGAGGACTCTAAACTCAAATGTGTAATTAAACTACATTTAAAACCTCTCTAGTTAAAGTCTTATTGCTTCTTATTGATTTGTTCATCAGTAGTTGATGTTTTATTGATCAGAGTTGTAAGTAAATCTTCATCTTCATCAGTTTGTGTCTGGAGTCTGTCATCATCAAACATCTCTTATAAAGGTGAGAGTTTAACTTTATAACACACAACTTCTTTCTGAAATAATTGATTAATACAGAATAAATACAATAACAGAGAAAAACCAACATGAGAAACATTTTCTTCAACACCTCAGTGGTCTGCAAAAAAAGGTGTTACTTCGGAAGTCATCAACGTCAGGAGTATTAATATCAGCATCGACCACATCACGCTCATATTGTCTTTCAAACTCAAGAAAGACTTTTACAGACCCCTGAAGTGATGAAGAAAATGTTTCTCATGTTTGTTTTTCTCTGTTTGTGCTCCTGCTGTCTGATGGGTGAGTTAAATGATTAAATTATTTATGATTTATAGATCAGATTTACATTTACTTCTGTTTCCAGATGAATGACTTTAAATGTGTTTGTGTGTTCAGGTGTGTTTGGTGATGCAGTGAAGTCATTGTCAGTGAGGGAGGGAGATTCTCTAACTCTACACACTGATATTACTGAAATACAGAGAGATGATCGGATACAGTGGAGGTTTGAACCTCAAGGGACTCGTTTAGCTACAATAAACAAAGAAAACAATAGTAGCTCAATATATGATGATGTTCTTAGTGGGAGATTCAGAGACAGACTGCAGGTGAATAATCAGACTGGAGATCTCATCATCACAAACATTACAACTCAACACACTGGACTTTATAATGTAACCATCAGAGGCATACAGACGCCCTTAGCATACAGATTTAATGTTACTGTCTATGGTGAGTAAAGATTTGTTGTTGTGTATTGCATGAAAACATTTTGACATATTGGTGTCATGATTTATATGAATGTGTCATATGAATCCACTCATATAATAAATTGATTTCTGTTTGCTCCCAAAATTTTTCCAGCTCGTCTGCCTGTTCCTGTCATCAGCAGTAACTCAACACAATGTTCATCATCATCAACAAAAAGATCACCATGTGTGTTATTGTGTTCAGTGTTGAATATGAGAGATGTGAGAGATGTGAGTCTGTCCTGGTACAAAGGAAACAGTTTATTGTCCATCATCAGTGTGTCTGATCTCAACATCAGACTCTCTCTATCTCTGGAGGTTGAATATCAGGATACAAACACATACAGATGTGTACTCAACAATACCATCACAAACCAAACTCAACATCTCAACATCAAACATTTCTGTCAGACGTGTTCAGGTGTCACAGGTGTGTTTATTCACTGACTCATTCATTTAATAGCAGATTATTCAGCTTTATTGTCTATTAAATCTTTTTTAACCAAGATGCTTTTTATTTAAATTTAAGATTACGTTATTTATCATTTGTGATCTGTCATGTGATTAATCACAGGAAATTATGTCATGCTTGTCATCATTTTGTTCTCTCAGATTGTGTTTGCTGTTGTCATGTTTCTGAAGCTGTGATCCGATTGGTGTTCTCTGCTCTGGTGGGTGTGGCTACTGTTGCTGTTCTGGTTTATGACATCACATCTAGCAGAACTAAACAGAAGAAAAGATCACAGACACCATCAGACCGTCAGATCAACTGAACATTCTCACATTTAGGTGCTGTTAGGAATATATATGTTTGAGTTCACATTTCTGTTTTCTTTAAACAACTGCAGCAAGTCTTGGGATGAAATGTGTACATTTTTTATGTGTACTGTGTGTGCTAATAAACTGATTCTTCTGGTTAAATTGAACTTGTATTGGAGAAAGAATTTAGGACCCAGTGTAAATGTGGATTGATTGTCTCTCTTTTGTTCAACCCTCATAAACCCCTATTTTTATGTATACGTTAGAGTTCCCTGGGGGTAAAAATGACCCCAGAAATTAAAATAGTGATTAAAAAATACATACAATGTTGGGTTGTTGTTATGCAACCATGTGGTATAATAACCCAGCAGTCAATTTTTAGCATGTTCTGTCCAATATTTACCCATTATGGTTTAAATAACCCAGACATTTTTAGAGTGTACAAATAATATATCAATTTTTTGTTTACTTCCCATCTATACATTAATGCTGTGTTTTGGGAGATATGAAGTACTTTTGTACCTGTTTACCACTCAATTCCTCAACTACACCATAGCTTGCCTGTAAAATATCACATTTTTATGAAAAGTTCACATAAATTGATCTAAATTTTATTTAAATTGTTTTTAAATATTGATCTAGATGTTATGTGTTAAATTTGGTCATCTGGTATTTAGAAAAAAACATAAAAGAATTTAAGTTTAGGAAATAAATCATTTTGACCAGCAGATGCCATGAGACCCATTCATTTTACTGGATATGGACAACTGCTCAACACCATTACTTGAGTGATACATTTTGTGAATTTATGTGTGTGTGTGATTGAGCATGCATTTTCTATGTAACATTTGTGCTCTAGTACCAGGCCTACTTTTCTGTGTAGAAATTATCAGATTTATTCTAGATGCATTGATTTTTTTTACAAAAAAAAAAAAAAAATTTTTGCATTTCCCATTCATTTCAATACGGGTCATTTTTACCCCCAAAGGGCCCTTTTTGGTACATTTTATACCTCTTTAGAACGACCGAATCAAGCCCAGTTTTTTATATGAATCTTGACAGATAATCTGGAAAAGTCACAAAATCTTATTCCACTGAGTTAAAGGGAACCATGTTTTTAACTAAAGAAAAGTGGCTTGGGGGTAAGATTGACCCCAAGGGACTTATAAGGGTTAATATATTGATAAGTTGAATTAAAATAATAGTTATTATTATCAAATGCATAAAATAATCAGATTCATTATGTCTGAATTGTTACGATTATAATCATTTATTTATTTCATCCCTGTGTAGAGATGTGTGTTATTGTGTTTTGTGTTTAAAGGGACAGTAAGTAGGATTTACCCCCCTCTAGGGGTGAAATTGTGGTTTGCATTCAACCAAATAGTGCTCCCTAGCGCCTCGCTTTTCCAAATGCGTGTTGCAATGACGGTAGCCGTTATGTAATCACTAATCTCTGTCCGTTTCAGCTAGTTCACGTGTTCTGAACAGAAAATGCATTGTGGAAACGCTTTGGTAGGCTAGTGCTTTTTGTCCCTCTCTGCTATTATAGTTTATCAATAAGGCTGAACAATATGGAAGCCTCCTTGGACTTACCCGTTCAATGTAAGTAAAGAGAAGAAATTCTAAGCTTACAAAGAAAAATCAGATCACTGGCAGAGGTCATTTGACACCAACGAGGACATATTTATGAATAAAGACATTGAGTTTGATTAATTAAACACTTACTTACAGTCCCTTTAAAAGTATCATCATCTGTCATATCAGTCAAATGTTCAGCTGTAGATATGAACACAAGATGGCGCTACTGTTGCTTTATATATCAGTGAGATTTATCAACTTACTCTCTCCTCTGTCTTTCTGTTGCTTTATATGTCTGGTAAATTTTTGACTTGTGTGTCAGGTAAACATCTTTTAAAAGTCACCTATTATGCCCATTTTGAGTAATATAAGTCTTAGGTGTGCTCAGAATTTGTCTGTGATGTTTCAGCTTAAATTACAGACCGTTTATTATAGGATGTCTAAAATGCCCCTATTTAGGTGAAAGCAAAAATACGTTTTAAAATGCAAAAGATTGATCTGTTTTCCAGCGCTCTTTTATATGCACAAGGTTTACATAACAAGGAGAAAACAATTGAGTTTTGAGGCTCACGATATGCCATTACCATGTACAGAACTCTTATTATTCATATAAAAATACAGTTTTCTATGGCACATTTAATATTTCTCATTTGTAAGAGCTCACAGTAATGTCACAGTTACATTCAAAGCAGACTCTTATGTATCAAACTTTATCATTGATGGATGCAATATTTTTGAAGACTAAAAGCAATTTTGTATGTGTAAAAATAACATGGGCAAGAACAAAAGACATACATGCTGTTCACACTTCTGATACACACACATACAGATGAACCCACAAACATTTACTCTTCGACAATGTCCACCAGCAGAACAAAACCACATTTCTTTCCATATACATACAGATGAACACACACTAGGTTTCACTAGAAACGAAGCTGCAAGAGTGCTGCATGCATTCAGTGACAAACATTTTTTCTACAAAGATCACTATTTTTTGTCAAAATCTTAGTGATAATAGTTTACGGATTAATTTGCGTAAGAATGTTGCGTAAGCATAAAATTAGACTAAAGGCTGTAAATAATCTGATACCAGTTTTTAATTGTAATTAGATATTTTTATCAGTTCAGAGGTTAAACATACTGTTAACAAAGTTACTGGTTGTTACATATTTGACACATGTGGTCGACCACAGCATCTGCGGTTTAATCCAGCATGTTTAACGAAACAAATACAATCACATGTGTTTACTCTATCTTTATCATGAGACTATCTATGTTTATAGTCAACTCTGTGTTTCTCACACATATCTAACTTTCACTTTGAGTCTCAGTCTTTATACTATGTCCTAACTATGCTCTGAACTTAATAAGAGATTGGACTACATTATTGTGACATCAATCAGTTTACAGCCTTGACAGTCCATTACCATTGAACATGCGGGAACTTTAAAGGTGTGTGGTTAAAAAATGGGGGTGGTCTATTGCAACATCTTGCGGAAATCAGCAAGATGAATAACCACATCTATTGTCTCTACACGACTTCACTAAACAACAGAGACTTGTTAAGAGTTATTATTATTACTAGACTTTTGAAGTGTAAAAAAAAATGTTTCTCATGTTTATTTTTCTCTCTTTGCGCTTCTGCTGTCTGATGGGTAAGTTATAAATAAGTTAAAGTTTTATAATGTTATATTGAGATCGATTGAGATGCAGCAATGAAAATGTAATGATAGACTGTGGTGTTTATTTTCATAAATTACCATTTTTATTTAATCTTATTTTTTACATTAACATTTATGTTGTGCAACTGTTTAAGTGTGGATCAAATATGTTTAGAAACATGCTTTTTCCCTGCCAGCGTTAAAAAAAATTGGCAGCCAGCATTTTTTATGAATTTCACAAAAGTTTAATGCCTTACTTACAGAATATGTTCAATATAACAAAACCATTTCATCCTACCTTAATTTTGTCAGGATCCTGCCAGATACTTGTTTGTATTTAGATCTAGTCATCATGGCAGGGCTCTGACAGTACAATGTTTTATGTGGGAGATGCGTGGTTTTAGTATTGGTTTATTCTGACCACGCATTTCCCGGGTCTCGTCACTTTTCCCCCGATCCCTTACTTGTGATTATTTTCAGGTGTATGTAATTTATTTTCTCCCTCTTTAAGAGTCATTATGTTTGTCGTCCAGTGCGAGTTCGTCAGTGTTACTTTGTTCTTCAAGTACTCTACCAGTGAGTTTTGCTGTGTATATCTCGTGTTCCTGTTCCTGTTTATGTTTGGTGTTTTATTTAAATGATAGTGTTTAGTGTAGTCTTGTTTGATTTGTGTTTACCCTGTTCTGTTTGCCCCCTCGTGGGTTTTGTTTTCTGTTTTGTTTAAATAAATTATTGTATCTATACCTGTCGTGTCAGCGCTTGGGTTCATCCTCGTCCAAATCTTGACACATTTGTTTTCTTTTTATCACCTCTCAAATTTTGAGCAAAAAGATAATTGCATTTTTGTAAAAGACTTTTGTTGAGATCAGATTCAGAGTGATGATTAAAACTTACACGGAGTTTATCCTCTTGAGTGTTTTATAAGTTGCGTAATAGCGCTACCTAGTGAATATAGTGGAAATATGGATTGCCGTAAAAAAAACTCATTGGGAACCGTTTTCTGTTAATTGACGGGATAACTAAACATATTGGCTTTTATCTGAATATCGCCATTAATTGTGCAATTGTTGAAAAATTAAAAATATAATTAAAGACTTTTCATAAATCAGCAGGTAACAACAGTGGTGCATTGATACTTAAGCTATGTAATGCGGTCTGAAGCATGGGTTATTTTATCACAGCTTAGAACGAATGTTTTAACCAATAAAAATGACGTTTTATAATATGCTATAAACATGGGCTGTATCAAAAGCTCTAAATTGCTGCCTTCTGATTCACCATTCCAAGGCAGGAAGGCATCAAGGCATGTCCGAATCTAATGCTTGGTTTACTTCCTAGCTGAGATACCTTCATCGTCCTGTCCCACAATTTTATGCGTGTGTGAACACGGGGAATGTGATTGGTCGAGCCTAGTCGAGTTTGAAAAAATAAAATGGCGGCCAAGAAAGCCGCTACAGCACAAATTTTGTGTAAATAAAGTCTTATATTAAATTTTTAAACCTTTTAATTGCATTTCTAGTGAGAAATTAGTATTGTAGTTTTCAATTATGGGATTAGTTAAAACACAGACGCTCTCTGTTTATATTTCAAACTAAATTTCATTATGCTGCTGCCTATTAAGTGTGTCCGAAAGTGTAACTCACACCTGCCTTCATGCATCTTAAGTTATTGCCTCATGCTTTCAGACACAGTCGTTTGGGGACACGGGAAGTAAACTGTGTCCCGTAAACTGAATGGCTTAAAAAACATACTAAATGATCATTTTTATAAATTTAAGACAATGGTCTTTGTGATAGTTGGGGTTAGGGACTGTGGTAAGTAAGGGGAATAAAATATACAGTTTGCACAATATAAAATACATTTTGTCTATGGAATTGTAAACCACATATGCTCGTGTGTGCGTGTGCATGCGTGTGTTGAAATAGTCCAAACCAAACATTTTACTACAAACTAGCGTGCACTGAAAAAAATTATTCATTCAATGTTTTTAAATTATTTTTAATATCTCGAATGATCTGACCATTGTGAGGCGATATCTTAATGGTGAAAATGGTTTGGGATGGTCATCAGTCACTCAAAAACTGTAATCGTGTTATAAGAATCTGTCTCTGTTTGTGTCTTTAGGTGTGTTTGGTGATGAATTGAAGTCCATGTCAGTGATGGAGGGAGATTCTGTTACTCTACACACTGATATTACTGAACTACAGAGAGAAGATGTGATCCACTGGAGGTTTGGACCTCAAGAGTCTCTTATAGCTCGAGTCAATAGAGAAGCTAATGCAGTCTCAATATACGATGATGCTCTTGATGGGAGATTCAGAGACAGACTGCAGGTGAATAATCAGACTGGAGATCTCACCATCACAAACATCACAACTCAACACACTGGACTTTATGAAATGAGCATCAGCGGTATGCAGAAGATCTCATACAGATTTAATGTTACCGTCTATGGTGAGTAAAACTGGTTGCCGGTTTGATCAGAAAGAAAGTGAGCAAGGCACCTTATCCTCCATTGCTACCTGTGTTTGTGTGTGTGTTCACGACTGACTGGATGGGTTAAATGCAGAGGTCACATTTTGAGTATGGGTTACAATACATTGGCCATTATGTCACTTTTTTATGTCACAAAATATTTACAATGCACCATAGATTTTCACATGAATTAAAAAAAAATCTATTTTATGTTTATAATATGTGTATTTATTTTTGTGCATTCTCTTCTCTTATGAATATTCAGCTCGTCTGGCCATTCCTGTCATCAGCAGCATCTTTTCTCAAAACTCATCATCATCATCATCAAGCTCAAACTGTTCCTTCGTGTGTTCAGTGTTGAATGTGAGAGATGTGAATCTGTCCTGGTATAAAGGAAACAGTTTATTGTCCAGCATCAGTGTGTCTGATCTCAACATCAGTCTCTCTCTTCATCTGGAGTGTCTGGATGAATCTTACAGCTGTGTGGTGAACAATCCCATCAGTAATCAGACTCAATATCTCAACACAGATCTCTGTCAGCCGTGTTCAGGTATGATAACAGTTCTGTTTGGAAATGACTTAACCTTTAATCTTATTAAAGATACACACTGATCAGTTTCATGTTGTTTTTATTCCCTCAGATTGTTTTTGCTGTGGTTATGGTATTGAATCTGTGCTCCGATTGGCTGTCTCAGCTCTGGTGGTTGTGGCTACTGTTGCTGTTTTGGTTTATGACATCAAATCTTGAAGAATTCAGGCTTTACCATCAGACCATCACTGATGATCTGTACAGTCTCACACTACTAGATAAGTGTTAGTTTAACAGATGCATTAGTAGTCACTATAAAATTTCAATTGCTTGTAGAAAATCTTTGAATTTTTCACTTAAAGGGGTCATATGACTAGCGGATGAAGTGCAAACACTGATCACAATGATGGTGGTTTATTGTAATTGAAACTCTATTGTGCTGTCAAGTCCAAAAATGTGTCGTTTTGGGTGTGTTTTTTAAAATGCAAATGAGCGGATAAAGTGCAAACACTGATCACACTGATGGTGGTTTATTGTAATTGAAACTCTATTGTGCTGTCAAGTCCAAAAATGTGTCGTTTTGGGTGTGTTTTTTAAAATGCAAATGAGCGGATGAAGTGCAAACACTGATCACAATGATGGTGGTTTGTTGTAATTCAAACTCAATTGTGCTGTCAAGTCCTTCTTTTCTCTCTCTTTCAGAGTTCAGATTAAGGAGGCGGTATTATTCTAATAAGATATCCTTATGACATCATAATGAAAGCCAAATTTCAATGACCTGTTTTTGCTCACACCTACAAAGTGGCAATGCTAACATTTTCATCATATGACCCCTTTAAAGGTGCAATGTGTAAATTTTAGCGGCATCTAGTGGTGAGGTTGCGAATTGCAACCAACGGCTCAGTCCACTGCTCACCCCTCACTTTTAAAACACATAGAGAGGCTACGGTAGCCGCCACCGGAAAAACATGTCATCATCGGAGACAACTTAGTAAAAAAAGTTTGTCCGTTAAGGGCTTCTGTAGAAATATGCTGGCACAAAATGTAGATAAAAACCTCTCGTTCTAAGGTAATAAAAACATAACGGTTCATTAAAAAAGGTCTTTATACTCCCCTGATAATATAGTCTAATATAGTCTGTCAAGAGATCCTTCTAAAAATTACACACTGCACCTTTAACTGAAGCAGGAATGTTAAGGTCAAATTTTGTATAAAATGTTATAATTAAATAATAGCATAGTTAAAAATTAGTAAAATGAAAGCGAGAGAAGTTTGGAATGATGAATTGCAATATACAGTGGCATGTTTATTTTTTTATGATTTTTAAAATCATTACAATAATGTGAATGGTGATGTACAGATTGCAATAACATGCATGGTTATTATAATATGGCATATCAAATGCCAGACATAAAATTCAGCACTTGGGTTTAATTATGTTCCTGTGGAGACTATACGGGGCGGTTTCCCGGACAGGGCTTATAGTCCTAGACTAAAATGCATGTTTGAGCTGCATTTCATAAACATATGACACTGACATATTTTAACATATATTAGTGCTATTGTTTTGTAATGTATTTTTTTGTAAAGTTTGTTTGTAAAAACTACTTAAATGTCCTAAGCCTAGTCCTAGATTCATCTAAACCCTACTCGGGAAATTGTCCCTATGTTTGTGTAATCTGTAATATGATTTTTGTGCCTGTGATGTCATTGTTAAAAAAAGAGACGTTACATTTAAATTGTGTGTTGGATCATATGAAAAGAATGCAATGGTCCTGTAATCACCAAGATGGTAATTATGTGCATTATTTGTTTATCTCTTAATTTTTCTACTTTTCACGCTGACTTTAAACTGTGAAGTATTGCTATTGTGTCTGTTTTCTTGTCACACTGCAAAATCCCCGGTGCCAAATCAACACCGGCTCGGTGTCCACACGGGCACCACCAGCAGGGTGCCAAAAGCAACACCGAAGCAGTGTTAGAGTTAATTAGATAATTAAGCAATCATTTGAGTGATTATTTGATTATTGAAGACACCTGATGATAATGAGCCGAACTACATCTACAACTTCTAGTCACTGCCTTAGATAAAATCAACTGAAAAGACATCTCTCTTATTACAAACCAGACTGACTTTTGTCTACTTTGAAATTGTTTGGTCACCATTATGGTGATCTGTGGTTCCTTTAGTTGGGCAGTTTGACTCTTGTTTTTCTTTTAATGTCTTTGCAACAGTGTTTACTGAACACATTATTTGTTGTAAAGGTTGTTAAAGCAAAGTTTATATAGTTTTTATAACAGAGATTATAGATTTAAGTATATTGTTTAAACAGTCAAAAAATTCAGTATTCATGGAAAATAAAATGTTGACCAAATATATATTCTCTACACTGAAAAAAATGATTCATTGAATTTAATCAATTTTTTTAAGGTAAGTGGTTGCAATCAATTTATTTAAGCTACATTTAAACAAAAGTTTTATATTTTATTTTACTTTACTAATCGTTTTTGTTTAAATGTAGCTTAAATAAATTGATTGCAACCACTTACCTTAAAAAAATTGATTAAATTCAATGAATCATTTTTTTCAGTGTATTGGTTTTAACTTACAGAGCTTTTCAAATATTATTGTTAACAATACTTGCCGGAAAGTTTATATTGTGCCTCATGTGCAGATATCATGAATCACCCCATTAATCGCAACAAGGGTGACATAATTTATGTTGCAATGCATGATGGGAGTCATGAGTTTTATACTATGGTGGATCCCAGCATGCTTTGCAACATTATTGCTGGGTCCCAATTCGCCTACTTATACTACGACCTAAAAGTATGTACTGTTTTTGTGAGGAAAATGTACGTACTTTTGAGTGTGTAGCAAAAGAGTATGCACGTTCTGGGACGTACTTCGATGACGTCATGCAACGTGAACGACAACGTGGTTGCCTAGTTACGCACACCAAACGCAGGTCGTTTGTGAGGCGGCTGGTTACGATGTTCATGTGCAACAATGTGTGTAATGAAAGCTACTTATTTTAAATTCAAAATAGTTAAAGTTTATAGTATAACTATTGTTTAACGTATTTTATGCTTATTTTATACTTATGTTTGCAAATCAGAAATACCGCGATGAAAATGAACCATGCTTTTATTATAGTAAAAGTTAAGTAACTATATTTCTTAATAAAGTTAACATTTGTACAGCCACAGTATTACTACAAATAAGTCAGTGTGGTTAAACTATGATTAGTGTAGTAAAAGGTGTTTTTTCATAAGGGTTTATAGTAAGGTAAGACAGAAACATAAAAACAAATACATAAAAAAGACAAATGCATGACACAGTACTACAGCCATGGTACTTTATTTTCACAACATCAACCGAATATTACAAGACAATGAAAGATAACTTTAATTAGGGTTAAACATTTAAATTCTTACACTTAAAAGCTGAGGGCGCATCTCCGCTGCTGCGTCTGGCTGCCATATTTACATCACCACAAAGCTCCTCCCTCCCGCACGCAATGGGTTGTGGGCAATATTAGCCGTTAGAGTGTGGATCGATCTGCACTTCGAAATCTAACCGGAAATAGTAGACCATCCGGGTATCTTTGGGATACTCATTTCAACATACTACGTTTTGGGACGTACTAATTCTAGTTTCGAATACTATTTAGGACGGATAGTATGCGAATTGGGACTCAGCATATGTTTGTCACCATGATTCCGATTAGTGGGGTGATTCATGATATCTGCACGTGAGGCAAAAAAGTATTTCCAGCAAGTATTTAACAATACAATTTGAAAAGCTTGGAAAGCTATGTTACTGAAGTCCAATAGAGAATATATATTTGATCAACATCTAATTTTCTATGAACACTGAATTTTTTGACTGTGTAAACAACTTACTTAAATCTATAATCACTGTTATAAAAACTATATAAACTTCGCTTTAACAACCTTTACAACAAATAATGTCTTCAGTAAACACTGTTGCAAAGACCTCAAAAGGAAAACAAGAGTCAAACTGCCCAATTAAAGACACCACTGATCACCATAATGGTGACCAAACAATTTCAAAGTAGACAAAAGTCAGTCTGGTTTGTAATAAGAGAGATGTCTTTTCAGTTGATTTTATCTAAGGCAGTGACTGGAAGTTGTAGTTGTAGTTCAGCTCATTATCATCAGGTGTCTTCAATAATCAAATAATCACTCAAATGATTGCTTAATTATCTAATTAACTCTAACACTGCTTCGGTGTTACTTTTAACACCCTGCTGGTGGTACCCATATAAACACCGAGCCAGTGTTAATTTAACACCGGGGATTTTGCTGTGCAGGACATCCTTCAAAAAGTTACACACTGCACCTTGAAAGTACCCAGCTCTGTTAAAAAAGTAGTGTTCATTATTTAAAGTTTGTCATTTAATGCCAGGGCAATATACCGCAATGTAATTGGTGATATCAATTACATGTCTTTATCAATAAAAGGAAAATGTATAACTTGGCTAAATTTACAAATTATTATATGTTTTATACGGTCTCACTCTAAAACCTTCAGTAAGGCAAGTGTCTTCAACAGGTGGTCCTACGCTACTAGATATGAGATAGATCGATAAAGAGATATTACTCAACCACATACACTCAGCCACAGTGATATTATGCTCTCTCGTGCACACGCGTCTGTTGTACTGGAATCTAGTTATTTTAGTTTGTAAAGTTTCAAATATAGCACCAAAACACAATAAATTGCTGGTCTTATGCTGTTTATTCAGCAGGGGTCACTGGGACGGAACCTTTAAAAAATGTCCATTTTGGTACTGATATGTACCTCTGAGGTAACTTATAGAGACCAATGTGTATCTTTCAGTGGCGAACCGTGAGTATTACAGCTGGGCCTTCAAAATATGCAATGAAGTGCAAATGCCTCTCCATGCGCAATTACGCATGGCGCAATAAATTAAAGTCACAATTTTAATGGATAGGTTCTACTTACTACACCGCTTTAATTCTTAAAACAGGGAAACGGAGACAAGTGAGCATGGGGGAAAAAACACCAAAATAAATTGAGAGTAGTTTGTTTTTCATAAATTTTAAAATTCAGAATATAATACTAGGCTATTCGTATTTCGTTAAATCATACAGTGAACGTGTCAACAATTCTGAGCACGCAAAGTTAAATTACAGAATAGGCATCGTTTGCCTTTAAATGCAGTTTTAAAGTTTAAAATTACTTTAATCTAACTGATACAGACAAATACAGACTCTGCTGCTCTGTAAATTTGCATTTAATTTTTGTTTTTTGTAAATATATATTTAGCTGTAGGATAGCTTGTTAGTCTTTTTTCATAAGGGGAAATATAGCACCCTGCGTTCTCAGTGCACCTCCATGTGGCTTATAACTGTTATATTTTGCGGGCTCGCAAAATCCTTAGCCAGAGCCCCTGTGAATGTTTTTGCATTCTCTGAGATTTAGTTAGGTAATTATATTGTATGTAATTCGGCGTCTCCTGCAGTCATTACTATCCTCAAGTAAAACTGTCAGGAAGTGAAAGTATAATTAAACCCATTATTTTTCTCGTGTTCACGTCTGATATGCGCAGGCAGCTGCACGCGCATCTCTCGGCTGTGCTCTTCACGAGTACCCGCTTAAGTAATTTCGTTTTTACCTCAGCCCTATCAAACTAGCCACAACGTCAATCACGTTTTCTGCCATTTACCTCAACCACTCTCACCGCAGAGATTCGGGCCATTAGACGGTCTATGATTAGGACTTCTTCTTCTTTTGTGTTTTACGGCAGCTCGCATCCAGCTTGTTGCATGATTAGGACTTCATGAAGGCTTACAATGCTTTGTTTTTTACCCGCCCACTTGAAATCAAAGTGTGATTGGTCGATTTGCCCGTCACTCTCCACACCAAAACACAAATGCTGAGTCCCAATTCGCATACTATCCGTCCTAAATAGTATTCGAAACTAGAATTAGTACGTCCCAAAACGTAGTATGTTGAAATGAGTATCCCAAAGATACCCGGATGGTCTACTATTTCCGGTTAGATTTCGAAGTGCAGATCGATCCACACTCTAACGGCTAATATTGCCCACAAACCATTGCGTGCGGGAGGGAGGAGCTTTGTGGTGATGTAAATGTGGCAGCCAGACGCAGCAGCGGAGATGCGCCCTCAGCTTTTAAGTGTAAGAATTCAAATGTTTAACCCTAATTAAAGTTATCTTTCATTGTGTCGTAATATTCGGTTGATGTTGTGAAAATAAAGTACCATGGCTGTAGTACTGTGTCATGCATGTGTCTTTTTTATGTATTTCTTTTTATGTTTCTGTCTTAGATTTATACCTTACTATAAACCCTTATGAAAGTAAACACCTTTTACTACACTAATCATAGTTTAACAACACTGACTTATTTGTAGTAATACTGTGGCTGTACAAATGTTAACTTTATTAAGAAATATGGTTACTAAACTTTTACTATAGTAAAAGCATGGTTCATTTTCATCGCGGTATTTCTGATTTGCAAACATAAGTATAAAATAAGCATAAAATACGTTAAACAATAGTTATACTATAAACTTGAACTATTTTGACTTTAAAATAAGTAGCTATCGTTACACTCATTGTTGCACATGAACATCATAACCAGCGGCCTCACAAACGACCTGCGTTTGGTGTGCGTAACTAGGCAACCACGTTGTCGTTCACGTTGCATGACGTCGTCGAAGTACGTCCCAGAACGTGCATACTGTTTTGCTACACACTCAAAAGTACGTACATTTTCCTCACAAAAACAGTACATACTTTTAGGTCGTAGTATAAGTAGGCGAATTGGGACACAGCAATAGCTTGGCCTTCCTTGGGATTCTTGAAGTCCTAACCAATGAATGAGCCAGTTTACCGGGCCTTAATAGAGACAGACGATTCTGATTGGATATGAACCTGACAGTAAGCTTAACGTTAGAACATAGATGAGAGAAAATATATTACATGTATTAAATTAAATTAAATATAAATTTAAACATGTAAAAACATATTTTTATTGAATACTTTATTATTTATTAGTATTATTATAAAAAATATTTTTATTAATTTTTTTAGGCCTTCTCTGAAGGCGTAGAAGGCCCTGAAGGTTCCCCATACGTATCTTTAACCACGGGAATGGGAATTTTAGCATATGAACCCTGCCACAACGCAATTTTTACACCCGGAAAACGTTTGTTTCTGGAGGTTGGGATAGAGGAGCAATTGCGCGGGGTTTGCTGTGAAAACCTGGCAACCCACGCCGGTGTGATTTCGTCAGACTCCAAAACAAACACTACATGCGTCAATCCCACCCGTCAAGAAGTGCAGAAGTCCCATTTACGTTCAGCGCTCAAAAACACTACGTGGATCTTAGACACAGGAGTATGAAGATCAAATTTTTATTCCTAACCTTTTCACTATTCACAAACGGTAAGTTAACTTCTAAAACATTTGGATCCAGTAGGCTAGTTTCACTTTCGCCTTTAACAAACCGGAAATTTGTTTATCTCAGATTTGTTTTGGAATGGTCTATTTAAAGACAGATGTTGTGCAGATTGGCAGACGTTGTTGTAAGGGTTGTTTGTTGTACGATTGTATAATGTGAAAATTTAAAGTATAGATCAATGGACACTCAAAAGGCTTAAATTACCCACAACAACTCACCGCGAGATTGCGGAGATTAGTTGCGCAACATCGAATTTACAAATATAACAAAAATTATTGATGCGTCACTGAATCAATAAATTAAACAACAGGGTAAACATAACAGGACAAGTAATGAATGAAGAAATGCTTGAATGCAAATATGAGTTGTAGTAGGTCATTTAAATATGCACAGTAAGAGCAGGGCTGCGTTCCACTCCAGTTTTAAACACGCACTCGCGAACTTCCCTAAACACTTCCCCTCGAGGGAATCCCTGTCGCCATTTTAAAGTGCGTTCCATTTCGTCAAGTGGACGAGATATGAGCTGTGCCCCAATTCAAGGGATGCGACCTTATAAGCATGCAGCCTTAAAGGTGAGCACTCGGTCTTTCAAGGTGCCGCCTCAGAAGTTCGCGAAGAGAACTAAAATGAGATCTAACCTTCAGAGGACCCATAATTGGCGTCACCTGATGCACGCGCCCACCGCACCTGTCAGCAGGACACAGCAGAGACGTGTCTTATTAAAATAAATATGAAATCACAAAAATATAAATTTATTTTAGAAAATATGGCACGTTGATGTAGATTAAACTATTCAACAGTATATTAAATTAATCAACCTTAGAAATATACACAACATAAAAAGAATAATATTTACACAAAACATAACCTATAATACTGAAACAGTGACAAGAAAAATGTTTTCTGATAAATACACACTTTTATTTAATAAAGGTTTTAATTGTTTATTTTAGAATATCCAGCCATTATATGTAGCCGTTGCAGGGGCGCAATGAATCTTGGGATAGCCTCAACTGTTAAGGATCCATTTGTTTTATCCTTAACAGCGCAGAGAAATGAGGACGCATTTTGAGGCTTCATTCTAAGCATCCTTTGAATTGGGACGTGATTACTAGCCTCATGTCGCGCTGCTTAACGCAATCAGTCTTAAAATACGTCCTTAGAGGGTCGCAGCCTTTGAATTGGGACACAGCCATGGACAGACCCTAGCTCCCTTGATTTTGACAGAGGGAGCGAGTCTACTTCATATGCACACTTCAGGCAGCTCCATATACCACAATGCAACACGATTGTGTGACGTCACTTCAGCAGCTCGCGCTTTGCACAGTTCAAATGATGGAGGGGGCGGTCTTCACTTTTCATGTGAACAAAGACTTAGGGCGATCCATTTGAAAAACATAGATATAATACAAATATTTGAAAAATATACGTTTAAGTAGAAAGTAAACCCCCTGCTTGATAGTGACCCTAGCAACTTGTCAACCCACCTGTGGTCTGTGGAAGTTCATAGATATGTACACTAGATTTCGCCTTGGCTTCGGTAGTTCATTGGAACGAATGCGTCAAATAGAGCCGCCATCTTAAAACAGGGGATGTCACGGTTAAATCCGTGTCATGTTTTGTTTCTGTTCTGATCGTTGTCACCTGGACATTCATTGATTAATCACCTGATTGTTTCCACCTGTTTGTCATTAGTCTGTGTATTTATACCTGTGTTTGTGCAATACTGACTGCCGGTTCATTGTCCTTGCTACCTCGTCTGTTCCCTGTATTGGATGTTCCTGTGTTCACTGTATGCACCGTGTTACCCCTCGTGTTTTATCATTAAATGTTATTTATTTTCGAACTTTGCGTTTGCGTCCTGTCTCTCCTACCGTGTCATGACAGAATGAACCGGCCATTCAAGGACGCAGCAAGTTCACGGAGGGCGGCTCCCCCAGGAGTTTCGTCGAGGGGGAGTAGTGACATCGGGGTTCATTCCCCATCAGCCCTGATGTCTCTTGGGGACCACCGTGAGCGATCGCTCGCTCCTGCGGGCCTGCGGGAGGAGGATCTGCCCAGGCGGTCCCCCAACGGTTGAGTCGTCGACGACGGTCCCTCGGAGGACCACCGTCCCGCTTGTAGGGGGATCCGGAACGGACCACGCCCGATCATTTCCCCGGGGTGGCTACCGAGTGAGGGTCTCCATTTCCACGAGGGGACGGGAGATGATTTCCGGGGGGCACCTCATCGTCGACGATTCCCAGAAGGGGGGTAATTCGTCTCCCTCGGTTCTCGGAGCGATCGCTCCGGTTCTCCTGGCGCTGTCAGGCCCACCGTCCTGTTGGTTTCGTCCCGGCGGCTGCCGGCTTCGCCAGGGTCCCCAAGCCCTCCACCCCTCCCTTGGACTCTCGCTACCAGACTTTGTTTTTGTTTTGTGTTTATGTGAGTGTCTGGTAGCCACTCGTAGAAGGAGGGGTTATGTCACGGTTAAATCCGTGTCATGTTTTGTTTCTGTTCTGATCGTTGTCACCTGGACATTCATTGATTAATCACCTGATTGTTTCCACCTGTTTGTCATTAGTCTGTGTATTTATACCTGTGTTTGTGCAATACTGACTGCCGGTTCATTGTCCTTGCTACCTCGTCTGTTCCCTGTATTGGATGTTCCTGTGTTCACTGTATGCACCGTGTTATCCCTCGTGTTTTATCATTAAATGTTATTTATTTTCGAACTTTGCGTTTGCGTCCTGTCTCTCCTACCGTGTCATGACAGGGGAGCCCTGCATCAACGTCATTGTAGGCAATGGTGTAACAAGATTACATAAATTCAATCCTCCTTTCACTGTCTCTATATGTGTTTCAGGTGTGTTTGGTGATGAAGGGAAGTCAGTGTCAGTGATGGAGGGAGATTCTCTTACTCTACACACTGATATTACTGAACTAAAAAGTGATGCTGTGGTAGTGTGGAGATTTAAAAATAATCGCATTGCTACAATCAATAAAGAGGCTAAATCGATTCGTATGGAGTCAGATCGTAATAGGGACTTCAGAGACCATCTGCAAATAAACAATCAGACTGGAGATCTCACTGTCAGAAACATCAGAGCTGAAAATTCTGGAGTGTATGAAGTGGGTATCACCGGCATGAAGACTTCCATTACAAAGCTATTCAATGTTAGCTGTAAGTATCTTAATCATTACATTTGAACAAAAATGACCTTATTACATAATTTTTCTTTCTCTGTTTGATTAGTTTATATTATATTTATTTTTATTTGTATATGGTTCAGTAGTTAAGTAATTATACTTATATTTTTATAACTATACTATAGTTATAACCAGTAGCGGAGTGGCCATCGGGAGAGTCGGGATATTTCCCGGTGGGCCGGTAGTGTTTAGAGGCTGTGAGGGCCGGTCTGATAATAGTTATACATTGCAAGTTATATAGCAACCCTGTCTGGCGGCCTGATGTGCGGCCGCTTCCCTCTTGTCAAACTGTGCAGCCTCTTTGCTCAACACAGTAGGCTATATAAAGTGCTCAACCTGTTTCGGCAGGTCCAACCATGTTTTTAAAAAATATAGGGGGATTATTGAACGGCCCCTCTCCAAATTGCATAGCCTGTCGGCCTTTGATGTGAAAAGCCGCGTCGCCGAATGCTTGTTTATTTCAGTACATATTCGGTCAGATTGATCCATCAAGCGGAGACTATTTGATATAAAGTGTGGATTAAGGATGTTTAAAATCTCTAGCCTGGTGGTCAGTACTTGAATGGATAAAATCATCACATTTGCAAAGGTTTATCTCCATATGGCTGTATATAATAAATAAAATTTAGAAGGGTAACTTTGCAGTATCACATTTTATATTTCCTACTATTAGATTTCTATTAGATTTCCATATTAATAGACGAGAGTATTCAACTGAAATATATAAATATCCTCACAACATTATTATTTCTCAAAACTTATTTTCAAATGAACTGTATTCTTACAGTTATTCAAAGATGCACACATTATTCCGGATATGATTTGAATATTAGACGAGATAATATAACGGCAATGAACGTCTCATATGCCAATAAATATCCACATATAAATTAACATTACAGCATAATGAAATTAATAAAAAGACAAGGTAGCAGGATTGGCATGTAAATTGTATTATTATTAGCGAGAAAAAAAGCAATATTACTGAAATAAACTCTGAGGTAATGCGCCAAACACGTTAAAATAAATATGCAATAACCGTGGAAAAAAACATTATTATCTCTCAAAACTTTATATGACAAAAATTATATTTAAATGAAATATTCTTACATTTATTCAAAGATGCACAAATTATTCCATATTACTCCCGTTTATGAGCACATTCATCTCTGGTCTCGCTCTGTTATGTAATAGCTGATTGAGGTGCGCATCTCCACAGGTATAATTTTTTATACTCATTTAGGAAAATTAGCCATGATTTAATGATTTTATTATTATTATGATTTTTTTTTTTTTTTGGGCAAATTGATTACGATTTGTATTACCCTAGTTTTACTACAAATAGGCTACGAGACATTTTTTTTTTACCTCGGAGGGCTGGTGGTATACGAAATTTCCTGGTAGAGATTTTTTGGTCCCACTCCGCCCCTGGTTATAACTAACTTATATAGTTAGTATAGTTATATTTAATAATAATATTGTATAATATAATATATTATATAGTTATAATATTTTAGAACAGTCTTACAACTTTGGGTATTTGTTAACCTTGTTTATGATTGTATAAACCTGCCATTTTGAGGTTTTCTTTCCTTTAAAGGCGACATTTCACAAGACTTTTTTAAGATGTAAAAGAAATCTTTGGTGTTCCCAGAGTGCATATGTGAATACCAAAATACCATATGGATCATTTATTATAACATGTTAAAATTGTCACTTTGTAGATGTGAGCAGAAATGTGCCGATTAATGGTGTGTCCTTTTAAATGCAAATGAGTTGATTATGCAAATACTGATCACCATAATGGCTGTTTGTTAAAATCAAAACTCAATTTGTGCTGTCAATTATTCAAATCTCATCATTTGATTATGAGACTTTAACTTGGATTTCAAATGAGTTTGTATTGTATTGTCTTCAGGTGTGAGTGATTCTTCATCAGATGGAGTAAAGTCAGTGTCGGTGATGAACAGAGATTCAGTCATTCTACACACCGGTTTTACTGAAATAAAGCCAGATGATCAGATAGAGTGGAGATTTGGACCTCAACGTTCCCTTATAGCTTCATTTAATAAAACATCAAATATGTATAATGCTGTTTGGGGAATTGAAGACAGACGTCATTTGAACAACTGGAATGGAGATCTGACCATCAGACACATCAGAAATGACACAACTGGACTTTATGAAGTACAGATCAGAGGTGGCAGGAGCTACACTATAAAAAAGAGTTTCAATGTGACTATCAGTGGTGAGTAGATTTATGTGTGTGTGTGTGTGTGATCTCTATCTGTGTATTTATAATAACTGTCCGTGTTTGTTGTTGAGACAGATGGACTAAAAAGGGTCTCTGTGAATGAGAGACAATCTGTCACTCTGTGGTCTGGTGTTAAAGAAATACAGAGAGCTGATGTGATCCTGTGGTGGTTTGAACACGGAGATTATCCCATAGCTGAAATCAATAGAAAAGCTGGAAACTTCTCTACGTATGATGGTGATGATGGGAGATTCAAAGACATATTGCAGATCGATCATCAGTCTGGAAATCTCACCATTAAGAACATCAAACTTGAACATTCAGGACTTTATCATGTTGATAGCAGCAGCAGCACACACACTTTATTCACAAGATTCAGTGTTACTGTCTGCGGTGAGTAGATCATGCATTTCAATATTAACAACTACTTTATTATACTGTAGGGGGGTCACAATTAATCGATTGGGCGGTGCATTGCAATTCTGGTGTGGACGATTCTGCATCGATGCAGTAATACTCATAATCAATTATAAACTGCTGACGCCATTTGTCAGGTACGCACTTGTCGCGGTAAAGAAAATGGCGGAGGGTAGCGACAACAAGTCCTTTTATTGTCACAAAAATATATTTATTCATGTTACTGACACGACTTTCCACAGTTTTTCGTGCCTCTGGAGCACGAATGTCGTTTTCGTGCTTCCAGCACAAATTTCTATAAATGGTTTTTCGTGTCTGGCATTTTATATTTTTTTCTCATCGTTTTTCCCTATTTTTAAATCATTGTCGCTTGGGTTTAGGGTTAGATTCGGGTTTGCATTAGGATGTAACTTTATGCATTGGGTTCTACATGTTTTTTTTTATATGCTTTTAAAACTATTCTTGGAGTTGGGGTTAGAATTGGGGTTTGGGTTAGGAAGTTGCAGAAAGTGATTCTAACCCAAACCTCAAACAACACAATACAAAGAGGAAATTACTTCTGTAGCTTTAAAAAAAGTATAATTATATTTAATTTACAATAAAGACAGTGGTATCTGACTTCTTGCATTCATTGATATAAATGTGCAGTAATTCTAAAAACAGGATGCAACGCATCATGATATTGAATCTATTGTTAGCATAGTGAAGATTCACAGCTCTACTTTATTATTTTTATTATTATAAGTTAACAATACATAGGTGTTCCTGTATCTCAGTTGTAAAGCATTGCATTAACAGCACTGAAGGTTGGGGGATCGAACCCTAGGGAACACACATAATGATTAAATGTATGTCTATGGATAAAAGCATCTACCAAATGCATATATGTAAAACTAAAATTTAGAATATATAAATAAATTAAATGATATGAAAACATTTAGATACACATATTTGTCTTTAACTGTTATAGTTTAATACAACATGTATTTTTACACTTTTTCCTGTCTTTTTCATTACAGAAGAGTCTCTATATTCTGGTTTTATATCAAGAATATTTGTTCCCTCGTTTCTGGTTGCTGTTGCTTTTTGTGTTGTTGCTGCTGTTGTTGCGGTTATTTACTTTCGTCACATGTCCCCTAAAGCACGAGGCCTATTGGGTAAGAATACAGCAGGGGGAATATAATGATCTTTCGATACAGTAGAGATGTAGGGCCTACTAGCACTATGCAGTAAAGTTAGAAAAAGTAGATTTTCATAATATCAAAACTTTCATTTTTTTCTGAACTCAATGCCAAATACATGTCTGACTGTTGAAACGAACCAAAAGAAAACCAAGAAAATCACATTCATGACGATTTATGGTGATTTTATTTCCGTTACACCATTGCCTACAATGACGCTAATGCGTGGGTTCCCCTGTTTCAAGATGGCGGCTGTAGTTGACGTATTCGGTCCAATGAACTGCCGTAGCCAAGGCGACATCTAGTGTACATATCTATGAGTAATAATAAGGTCAGTCGCAAAAATAACTAGACCACACCCTTTCAGCGCTAATTATACACTGTGCGTCTTTAGTAAATCCCCACAGTTTGTTATTTAACGTCAAAATGATGGTTTGCTGTGATCAAGCTGTTATTAAATCTGGCCCTTAAAATGTTCATATTCAGGTTTAAACGGCATTATAATGACAATCTATAATAACTTGAAACTTAGGCTGATCTTTTGCGGTTTGTATGTGTGTGGGGTTTGAGTTTCAGAAGACATCAATTACTTTGCTTTTTTCTCTTGTCTAACTCCTGTTCTCTTTTTATTTCGTCTTAATGTGTCTCTGTTTTTGATGAACTGATGACAGTGATGGAGGGAGATTCAGTCACACTACACACTGATGTGTGTAGTATGGAGAAACAAGATATTGATGAGATGGAGTGGACATTTCAAAAGACTGTAATAGCTAAAATCAAGAGATCCAACAAAACAATATATGATGTTCTTGATGGAAGATTCAGAGACAGACTGACACTGAGCGAGTCTGAATCTGTCATCAATGACACCAGAACTACAGACGCCGGAGTTTATAAACTAAAAATCGTCAACAGAAGTGAAACCTCATACAAGAGATTCAGGCTGACTGTCACAGGTGAGTAGCCCGACCTTTTTCATACATTTACACATTGCCCTGATGCTTATTTTCAAAGCCACTTACAGTAAATTCACTTTAAAAATGTTTATCTTTATGCATGCTCCCTGAGAATTAAACCCATGACCTTGGGTTGCTAGCGCAATGCTCTAGCAGTTTACATACAGTGACACAATCAGTGTAATAATGGTCTTACTATATACACTTTGAAGATGTTATAAGTATCGAGTTACAATAGGGATTCTCACATGAATTGTACTAATTCCTGTGCTTCTGTGTGGTGCAGGTACACATAAACGAATGACAGTGAATGAGGGAGAGTCTTATACTTTACACACTGATGTCACTGATATACAGACATGTGAGGTGATCGAGTGGAAATTTGGAGATGAAGAAACTCTCATAGCTGAAATCATTCCTGCCAAGAATATCTTCAGTAAATATGATGGTGATTATGGTCTATTTAGAGATAGACTGAACCTGAATCCTCAGACTGGAGATCTCATCATCAATGAAAGCAGACAGGAACACTCTGGAGAGTATATGCTGAAGATAATCAGAGATGGAAAAACCTCATACAGGAGATGTAATGTGTGTGTCACAAGTGAGTAACTTCATAATCATAATTAAACATTTCTGAATATTCCAAAGAAATTATTAAGAGATATTGAATGACATTAAATGAAAAACAAAACTTTTATAATGTTTTTAATGATCAGACTTTATCAGATTTGGAACATAATTATCATCTGAGCTAGAGGATTTAAAGATGCTCCAAATCAACATAGATATTGTTTGAGAATATTCTTTATTCGTCAACATGATCTCACAAAGTTCCGTGGGATAGTCACGGAATTTTGTGCTCATTTTTCCGTGGCATTCTCACGGATCTCCGCATTTTTCCTTGGCCCTGCTATGGACTGTCTTTTTCCGTGGCATTCTCACGGATTGGTTACTCAACTGCTTTTTCCTATTTTCAAACCATTTTCGCTTCGGTTTAGGGTTAGATTTGGTGTTTGCGTTAGTATGTCACTTTAAATATTGGTTTATACAATTTTTTCTGATTTATTCTTTTATATTTTCTAAACTTTAAACAATTATTGCCTGGCGTTGGGGTTAGAGTTGGGTTTGGGTAGGGATGTCATTTCATGTAAATCTAACCCTAAACCGAAGCGAAAATGGTAAGAAAATAGGACAAAACAGTTGAGTAACCAATCCGTGAGAATGCCACAGAAAAATGAGCACAAAATTCCGTGACTATGCCACGGAGATTCGTGAGATCAGGTTGTTATTTGTACACTCGATCTTAGTCACAGATTTTCCTTTTTGATCCTTTTTTTCTGTCATCTCTGTTTCTTACAAAACCCAGTGAAGCTATGATGCCTTTGATCAATAGACAGCGTCGTGTAACCTGAAATCATGTCTGTATCAGTGAGTTTTAGCAGCTTGATATCCACTTGTATGTGCGGTTAAATGTGTCATAAATATAGAAACAAATTAAACAAATAGTGTTTCTTTAGCTATACCCACACTTGCAGTCTTTGCAGTTGACCACTTGACTACTTACATGATGTATTTCCTGTATTTGGGCCAAGTATTTAGTGGCATGAAGATCCTAAGCGTAATTATTCAGCAGATGGAACACACTTAGCAAGTGTAAAAATATCAAGGTAGTGGCAGCAGTTTGCACCAAAACATATTTGTTTTTTATTTAGGCTTAAAATATATATTTTTATATATAAGTTTTTCTTTAAATAAAATGAACACACACTATGAAATGAACTTAATAATTATTATCTTCACTGTTTGATGTAGAAGCAGAATTCTTTGCAACTGTGTAAACTTTTTATTTTGTTCATATAGTTGATTGTTTATTCAGTAGTCCCTGAACATTTGCAGATGAAGAGTTAGTTGAACTGTATAAAACAGGAATGGGACATTCCTACTGTGAAATACGAAGGTGCTGATGTTTTAGACATAGATATGTATATAAAGGCTAGATGGCTCGTCCGCGCTGCTGGCCAATGGAGTGCAGCGTCCGCATTTTGGCGGCCATCTTGCGACGGGGTGCTCGCTCACTTGTAGCATTGAGTTTTGATGATGCAGGTACTTTTGGATGGCCATGGCTTGCTTAATTTTTTACCGATTTTCAAACGGTTTGGTTTGTTATAAACGTCAAAGATGTACCTATGACACTGCATACCTATACTAAACATAAAAAATAAATTCATGAAACATGTTAAAGCATCCAGAATTATAGCCACGTTAATAACGTTTGTAAAAACCCAAACCGTTTGAGAATCGGTGGAAGGTTGAGCAAGTTGTGGTCATTTGGAAGTACCTGCACCATTGGGCTCGGCGCTACGAGTGAGCGAGCGCCCTGTCGTGGGATGGCCGCCAGGTGATGCCGTTAGGGACTCCGCCTTGAGCCATCTAGCCTTTATACATATCTATGGTTTTAGAGATGTATGAGTGACAAAGGTCATATACTAATATAGAGCATTAGTATATATAATAAAAAAATGGTTACAGTTACAGTGTAATACTACAATCTGTGAATTTTTTTTGTGTAGTCTCACTCTTTTACATATGCACTGAGTAGGAGTAAAAGTGATATTGTCATCTATTATATAAATGTGTTGATCATTGAATAAAGGGGAAAGGTACCAGTTCATGATGTTTGTTGAATTGACATTGGTGCTGCAGTTAATTTAAAGGTTTTGGGTATCTTTTCTTTTTATAATTATATCAATGTTCATGTTATCAGAACATCTTGGGTAAATTCTATGTTTCATAATTCATATTGTATCTAATTTCCCTACAAAAAAGTAATATAAATTTTGAGTCATATGAGCATTATAAAGTTTATTGTTTTGTCATTGGTTTAAAATATTCAAGATGTTGACGTCTGTAATAAATAAACATTTTGAAAATTGACATTAAATTTTGAGTCTGGTGACTTTTGGGAGACTTTTGTGCAGTGTTTCAGTAATTCACCTGATAATATATATTGTATAGTTTATATAAAATATACATCCAAAGCTCACTGTTAAATCACTTTGAATGAGAGCATCTGCCTATTGTGCCTAATGCATAAATGCATGCTTTACATTGTAAGTGCTACACGTACTAAGAAAGTGACATGCACTTTTTTTGCAGTGAAGGGGTGGATTTAATGTCCCTTCCCCTGATTTTAATTATTTTGTACGGTGTGCATGAGGGTTTCCCTGAGAGAGAAAAATATCCCAGAGGTAAGGAATTTCTTTAACCCTCAAGAGATCCTACAGTCATTTTGTGCCATTCTGATTTCATTTTAAACCATCTTGACTGTGTTGATTGAATATTGGCCAAAATTTCAGATGTTAATCATTTTTGATAAATTTTAGAATTTTGGTTTCAGTTTTTTTTTAATTAGCTTAAAATGGCTAAGCTACGCAAAAACCGACACATGTGGTCAAAATGCCCCATGCATTGAAAACCATTATAACTAAAATTTTTGACCCCCTATTTATCTTAACATAAACTAATACATACCTTTATGTCAATATATCATTAAATATTGACGTATGATATTTTTAGAGCAGTTTTTGTGAAGGTGTCATTTTTGGCCTTAGAAAGACATAGGCTACTTACGTTTTTTTGTAAGGATCTCTTAAAGCAACACTAAAGAGTTTTTGCTCTTTGCTCCCCCTACAGTTTGGAAGCGGAATTGTCCATTACCACTGTCGTAAATAATTTAGCCTACTGCAGCATAGCTGGCTCTGATTGGATTGTGGGTCTGCCATAAACCAAGTTTTTGTAGTTTTCACTCGAACTACAGGACCGCGACCCGACGGTTGGAAACTTCTTTAGTGCGGTTTTGGTCGATAGAGGGCTGCAAAGCGAATGTGAAAGTGCCATTCACCCTGTTTCGAGTGGATGAACGACTGAAACTATTTTAGAAACATTATTTTAAGGTAAAAAAAACTCTTTGGTGTTGCTTTAAAGGTTAAGAGCGTTGCATCAAACGTCTTAACTGTGTCACCCTTAAAGGAACAGTATGTAGGATTGTGGCCAAAACTGGTATTGCAAACAACAAAACTTGTGGCTAAAACTGGTACTGCAGTCAAACAACTGGTGGCCAATATACAAAATGACAACATTAACATCAGTTGAGGGCTGCAACTCCACTTTTTAAATGACAATATCCTGGCCAGACCACTGTTGTCAGTGATATAAGTATTTGAAATAAAAATGATTTCTTAATGTCTAGTGACATATCAGGGCCATTTTATGATTCATTGATATACATTTCTTATATACTGTTCCTTTAAGTGTTTATACTAAGTATTTTATGGTAGTTTCTTGCAAAACACGGCAATAGAGAAGCGCTTGCTATAGTTACAAAACCTCACAGCAACAAATCAAGGCACGCAGCTCAACAGACAGCGGATCTGTAATGATTCGTCGCAAATAGCAGACTGTAAAGTACCACATAAAGTCTCAAAGTATAATTAAAACTTGAAGCACTTTGGATTGACTGCTGATCAAACCAATATTCTCCTAAAAAATGCGCGCTTTTCTCTAAAGGATTATTTCGATCGTTAGAAATGCGCATTGGTACTTCCTCTTCTGAAATAACCATAAAATCAGTCATCGCTATACAACCGGACCTGAGGGGCGCAAATTCAAAATATGTGTTTGGAGTGTTATGTGTGTTACTCGTCATTCCAAAATATCTTTTTGTTGGGTCATGTGAACGATGTGCATGATGCGTCTTATCTAAATACGTGTCCGCTGGAAAGGTTTATGATAACAGAGACGTTCACAAGACACTAGATTAAACTAAACTCTGGTTACGCGAGTATCTGGCGAACACGAGTGTCTCTTTTATCAAAAATTCTTAAGATGCATGTGCAGCAGGCACTTATTTTGACAGTTCACATGACGCACCAAACACATATTTTAAAAACTGACGAACCACACACATAACAGGCTAAATTGTGACGAGCTTCGCATTGTGCGGACATCAAAAAGAAGACACTTGCCGCCACTGTTTAGGATACAGATTTGCTCCTGTGATTAACTGATCTTAACCGATTAAAATGATCAATTACATGCACAGAGGAAGAATTTAGTTATATATACTAACATTATTCTAATAACTCTTAAATTGTTTATTCTTAGTTGTGTATTTTTGCTCTTGTGTGTAAACTCTGAACACTGCAATGCTCTTCTGCTGCTTTATATATCACTGAGTTTTATCAACTCATTCTCTGTTTTCTTCGTTTATGTGATAAAGTTTCCTGACACGTGTCAGGTAAACATCTTTCAAAATTAAATATTCTTTCAGATCTTGAACCAACATTTTCAGGACTCACTGCAGGGGCCTCATTTATAAAGCATGGTATGCACCGATTTGATCGTAAAGTGTGCGTACGCAAAAATAAGTATAGTATATTTCATAAATATACAGATGTACGCATATAGACGCACACGTGTGTAAGATCAAAGCATGAGCATTAAAGTGATAATCATGCAGCGCAGATGTTCATGCATGTTTTTAAATTGATACAAAGCTCACAGTGGTATCCCTTTGATTGGTTGTGAGGTGTTTTGTAATTAATGGAAAATATTGGCTGGACAGGAAATGAAAAGTCACGTACTGTTCACACCACTTCCATAAACACACAATGCACCCACAATCACACATCTCATGTCCACCAGCACAACGAAACCACACGACTTTCCACGCCTACAGAATAAAGCCACACCGGGTTTCACTTGAAATGAAGCTAAAGGTGTCATATACATTCAGTGACAAAAAATAAACATACTTTGTGTATAAATATTTTTATTAATCACTGACTTTTCTATCTCGTTTTGGTATGATTTTTATTATGACTTACTTTGATTAGAAACACATTACAATAGTGTTATAATATAACATTGCCCTGTAAAACCCTTGCAATTGACCTGTATACTTCTGAAAAAATATACAGACCCAACATGATATTGAAATTAAAAACAGAAAAAAGTGGTGCAGAATACCATTAATAAATGATCAAATTGATATACCATAAAATTAATATATTTTAAATACATATATGCGAAAGAAATGTCATTATTTTTTTAAATACTTTTCTCTTTATATAGTTTTCATTTAACCTGCTGATGTGTCTTTCTGTGTTCCTTGCAAAAGCAGAAGATAAGAACCGCAGCTATCATCAGAAATCCAACAGAAGATGAGATCACAACTTTATGAATGAAGGTGAGAGCTGTAATGAATAATAAGAGACATTAATGTAACTGAATCTGATCTAAGATCAGCTCAGTGAACATCACATGTGACTCACCTGAACACGTCTGACAGAGATCCGTGTTGAGATGTTGAGTTTGATTACTGATGGGATTGTTCACCACACAGCTGTAAGAATCATCCAGACACTCCAGATGAAGAGAGATGTTGTTGAGATCAGACACACTGATGCTGGACAATAAACTGTTTCCTTTGTACCAGGACAGACTCACATCTCTCACATTCAACACTGAACACAACAAGGAACAGTTTGAGATTGATGATGATGAAGAACTTTGTGAAGGATCTCTCCTGATGACAGGAACTGGCAGATTAGCTGAAAAACATTTGTGAAATGAAAACATATTATACCAATATTATACCTATTATAAGTTAAACTATTTCAACTTGTTTTTATAAGTTATGTCAAAATTTTTTACAATAAGTAGGACTTTCCCCCATCTAGTGGTGAAATTGTATTTTGCATTCAAACGAATAGTGCTCTCTAGCGCCTCGCTTTTCCAAATGCGTATTGCAACTACGGTAGCCATTATGAATCACTGATCTCCGTGTAAAACATTTGTGTTTTATAGCAAACTTATACATTATTTTACGTATTAAACCAGCAGGCATATGACCGACCTTCAACATTGAAATATGGTTGAAATAATTTAGGTCCTTGTTTCAACATTGATACAACAGTTAATGCTAAATGGTTGCAAAGGGTTAATAAAATGCTTAACAATCAATGAAATTTGGTTAAAATAATGTTATTGTTTGTTCAACGTTGATTCAATTTCCAAAATCAAAAGGTAATTCAACGTTGATTCAACCTTGTCACTATTGAATCAACATTGCTGGGAAAAATAATTCTAACAGTAAATAGGTAAACAGTAAATCTTTACTCACCATAAACAGTAACACTGAATCTGTATGAGGTCCTCTGTTTGCCGCTGATGGTCATTTCATATACTCCAGTGTGATTGGTTGTGATGTCTGTGATGGTGAGATCTCCAGTCTGATCATTCACCTGCAGTCTGTCTCTGAATCTCCCATCAAGAACATCATCATATATTGAAATCTTATTGGCTTCTCTATTGATTCGTGCTATGAGAGACTCCGGTGATCCAAACCTCCACAGGATCATATAAGCGCTCTGTATTTCAGTAATATCAATGTGTAGAGTAACAGGACCTCCCTCCATCACTGACACTGACTTCACTTCATCACCAAACACACCTGAACAACACAAACAGAGACACAAAGCTTTCACATAAATTTAGCAGTTTTAAAAATGTATATATAAAAAGCTATTTTGGAAATGAGATCGTAAACTTACCCACCAGACAGCAGCAGCAGCACAAAGAGAGATAAACAAACTTGAAAAACATTTTTTTAAGTTTTAAAAGATGATTGTATAGTGCTGTGTTGTGAAAAGTCATCGATGGTGAGTCAACACAGGTTGAGATTAACCAAGACTATACAATAATAAGCTGCATGTTTTTTTTTTTACTGTGAATAGGAAAAAGTGCAACGCTTAAGGCTGCTTTAGTGAAAGGAAGTCCTGCCTTCCAGTGAAAAGGGGGAGTGTCCAGAGTGTAAAATACTTACAAGTACCAGTAAAAAGTACTTTACCTCTTAGTACTTTTTATGCATGCACAAGTTGATTTTTAGCACAGAAACTAAATATGTGATATTTTTAAAAATATCTTAATGTTATTTTCAGCATTTACTAATACATGTATAAAATCTAAAGTTTTAACATAAGTTAATACACAACTAAATAAACACCTGTATAACATTAACTAACATTAACAAAGATTAATAAATGCTGATAAACTACACTGTAAAAGTAAAAAGTTGGATCAACTTAAAAAAAAAAACTTCAATTGGTAACCTTAAAACTTAAGTTTATTCAACTTAAAATTTCACTTTAGATGAAAAATGTTCAAAAGTTATTTTTTAAGTTGATCCAACTTTTCACGGTGTAAAGTACTTAGTTGTGTTTCCATTACCCTTTGACATTGTGAATCAAAATTACAGCCGATGGAAACACGGCTAATGGAAATAGTCGTGTTTCCATGGGCCGTATTTTCAATTTGCGATTCTTTTCAATCTGCGCAATTCAAAGGGCAATGGAAACGCAGCTAGTTAGTTCGTGTTATAATGCATTTAACAAATACAACCTAATTGTAAAGTGTTACCGGTTTAGTTATTGGTAGATATGTTGTTTAATTATGACCTTAGCCAATAATTTAGGAGAAATTGATTTTCCTCTATTTAAGTTGATAGGACTTTGGTTTTGTACAGTATGTGCATGATACTTATAGTTTTACAGCATTGGATTTTCATTATGCTATTTTGTAAAACTTTTAACATTACAGCCTAACTAAATTCAGCTTATACAGAATCATGCAACATAAATTTTTGATTTTCAAACTCAAGATTTTATAAATGAATGATATCATAGCATATGAAATATGCTAAATATCAACTTTGCTTACTCCGCAAGATGATGGTTTATGAGAAATGGGGCATTGCGTGAAAGGATGATGGTGGTGGTCACACTCAGTGGTTAAATCTAACGGAAGTCAGCAACAATAGCAGTTTTAACTACAGTGATCTTTGTACAACCTTTCTTCAGACACACTTTTGCAGACCCTTGAAGTGTGAAAGTGTTAAAGTACAGTTTCTCATGTTTGTTTTTCTCTGTTTGTGCTTCTGCTGGTTGGTGGGTAAGTTATACATGTTTTATGATTTATAGTAGCAACTACATATTGGCTATGGAATTACTACTTTAATGTTTTCTAATCATTTACTTTAAATCTGTGTTTGTGTGTGCAGGTGTGTTTGGTGATGAAGTGAAGTCAGTGTCAGTGATGGAGGGAGATTCTGTTACTCTACAAACTGATCTTATTGACCTAAAGAGCGTTCATCTGATACTGTGGAGGTTTGGACCTCAAGAGTCTCTTATAGCTCGAGTCAATAGAGAAGCTAATACAGTCTCAATATATGATGATGTTCTTGATGGGAGATTCAGAGACAGACTGCAGGTGAATAATCAGACTGGAGATCTCATCATCACAAACATCACAACTCAACACACTGGACTTTATCAAATAAACATCAGCGGCAAACAGAAGAGCTCACACAGATTTGATGTTACTGTCTATGGTGAGTAGAGATTTACTGGTTGACCTCTGTATTATGTAACTGAGATCATATCAAGTAGTTATATGACTGAAGACATTAAAACATTATAATACAACAGACTTCTTGATTTCTGTTTGTTCTTAAATGTTTTTCAGCTCGTCTGCATGTTCCTGTCATCTCTAGTTACTGTCTTCAAAACTCTTCATCAGTCTCAAACTGTTTGTTGTTGTGTTCAGTGATGAATGCGAGAGATGTGAGTCTGTCCTGGTACAAAGGAAACAGTTTATTGTCACTCATCAGTGTGTCTGATCTCAACATCAGACTCTCTCTACCTCTGGAGGTTGAATATCAGGATAACAACACATACAGCTGTGTGGTGAACAATCCCATTGGGAATCAGACTCAACATCTCAACATCACTCAACTCTGTCAGACGTGTTCAGGTGAGTCTGCAGGTGATGTTTGTGTTTATTAAATCAGTTGATCTCTGTCTCATTTAGTTTTTACTTTCTTCAGATTGTGTCAGCTGTTGTGATACTACCGAAGTTGTGATCCGATTGGTCATTTCTGCTCTGGTGGCCGCGGCTACGGTTGCTGTTCTGGCTTATGATGTCAGATCGAGCAAAGATGAACCGAAGAAAAGATCTAAGACAGCTAGACACAAGGTGTGTTCGACAAAGTACAGTGAAAGAAAAACAAGACCAGCCAAGCTGCCTAGGTGAGGCCCCGGCAGTTCACTCAGAATCGGCTTTGAAAATCTCAGTGATGACACACTTTATTCTTACTAAATGGATTTACTGATGACAACAATTACCTGTTTAATCCTGACACTTTAATGAATGGTCACAAATTCATGTTTTTTAAACAATAAAACTCCTGATATAAAGTAAATGTATTAGATGTGAGATACTGTAAGTTTTAAAATCTTGTTGTCTTAATGCAATTTTTTTCTATCACTGTAAAAAATACACTGTAAAAAAATTCTGTGGAAATTGCAGTATTACTGGGTATTACTGGCAACTAGCTGCCAGTAACTTACTGTAGATTTTACATGTATGTTATTTACTGGCAACAGTTTGTTTGAGGTTGAATGAACATGAAGCATTTTCGGTCTTTGTCTTCTGCAGTGGGTTGCTGGCAACCAGCTGCATAATTACAGCAATTTTTTACAGTGTAGCTGTAATTGTGCAGCTGGTTGCCAGTGACTTGCTGTAGAAGATAAAGACTGAAAATGTTTCATGTTCATTTAACTTTAAACAAACTGTTGCCAGTAAATAACATACATGTAAAATCTACAGTGAGTTGCTGGCAGCTGGTTGCCAGTGATACCCAGTAATACTGTCATTTCTACAGCATTACTTATTCATCCTAATTTATACTAAAATGTAAAAAAAACTTGATTTCATGGGGACTTTTATAAGGAAGGCACTGGTGGGAAAGAACTTTTAGGGATAGACACGATCATACATCATATGCATATATGTATATAAATGTATATACAGGGATAATAAAGACCACATTGCAATTACTCTTCCTATTGAGTCTTCTTTACAAGTTGTTTAGTGTTGCATCTTTTGCAATCTGTTCCATTTTTAAAATATATTTTAAATCTTTAAAATATTTATCTTTTTGATTTTATCGTTGATTTTTAACTATATTTGACTTTATTCCTGTACATATTTTTACAATTTTATAATATTGTACATTTAATAAAATTACATAAAATATGGGGTTATGTCCTTTTATTCGGCCCTTTGCCCTTTATTCTCATTGTAAACCTGTAAAAATGTATTGTACTCTGTGCTTGTAACACTTTTTTTTCCGGAGAACGTACCTTTTTCTCAGTTAAATGCTTTAAGATGTTGTTACTAAAAACGTACATCGCAGTTTAATATCAAAGTACCGCGAGATCTATCCCAGAACAGTGATTTCGAATCGCTCTCGCGGTACTTAGATGTCATAGGCCGTTCGGTCTGCGCAGCGCTGCATGAGTTAACCATGAGGAAGTAAAATGTGCTGTTTGTCCACAGGTGTCTTCCCATAGGTGTATTTTACGGATAGTCTCGATAGACTAAACTCGCCAGTAACATTACTTTTTATATCCAGAGAGACACTTCATCGTCGGAGGAATCATTAAGATAATTCAACGTAAATCTTTATCGGTATATCATGCGGTGTATGTTTAGGTTTATTAGAGGATTTTATTATTTTCGTTCATATGTTGGTCGGACGGTGAGGGCTGTGGCCGCGGCTGCCGCAGATGTTATTGACAAATAGTCAAAGATCATGCACTGAAATACTTAAATATCATTACTGATCGTCTTTATTAACTAAACAACACCTACGTCAACATGAAAAAGACCACTTTACTCTTCTGCATTTCTTTATTTATCAACGGTAAGTTCGATGTATCAACGTTTACTTTCGGTTTCACTTTAATACTAATATGCTTCGTAGTGTAAATGTGTATGAAATTCGATATTTAAATCACCATAATAGTGTCAGATGCGTTGTTTTGCTCAAATGTTGTAACCTTGTTGGTGGTATCGGTTTTGTTTGTTTTTGAATAAATGATTACGTGATGGGCGGATATTTCACAGCAGATGACGTAAAGTCATACTTAATATATTTAATGTAGACAGCAGCATTTTCTATATTTGCTAGTAAAGACTTGATGATCTCAATGTAATCTTTGTATTGACCGTGTTTTAGTAGTAAGTTTCCCAGCTAACAGAAAAAAGTTCTAAGAACGTTCCCTGAAAGTTTTTAACGTTCCCAAAAACGTTCTGCCAACGTTAAAAGTGTCCAGTTTTCTTGACGTTCTAAGAACGTTTTTGTGTTGTCTCAACGTTAGAGGAATGTTACATTTGACCATTTTTAAACGTTATGACAATGTCATGTTTTAATGTTCACAGTCACACAATGTTTAAAACAACAGCTGTTTATTATATTGACTTCTTTGATTGTTATGTAAATGATAGAGAAACATTGCATTTTATTATATTTATTTTTTATATTTATATTATTTTATTATATTTATTATATATTATATATCTATTATATATTATATATCTATTATATGTAAGTTTAGATGTTGATGTTTTGTTTCATTTTAAGTCACCATTATTGTGATTAGTGTTCGTTTTAGTTGGGCTCTTGAGCCTTGTCCTTTGCTTGCTAGTTGTTTCCCTGGTTGTGTTAACTTTTTGTTAATACACCACATTTGTTATGAACATGTTAAGTTAGTAGTGTAATTCTGTGGTGTGGTGGTTGGTACATAATGGTAAAAAATCATTCCTAATTAATTTACTAATCAAATCAGTTTATTTTCTGTCAATAATGTAAATGAGATCCAGCACTTTCACAGCAGTTTGTCATTAAAGAGTTTTAGAAACTTTGGACAAAAAATATCCGCTGTTTAATTGGGACATACAAACATAAAGAATCAGACTATGAATCTCAATCATGGTGACAATTAAATGAAAAACTTCATGCTGCAATGCATGCTGGGTATTAACAAATTACAAATCTCATTCAGGACTCCCAGCATGCACTGCAGCATGGATAAATAAGGATTTTTTTTTCCAATTTTCTTTGTCACCATGGTTGAGATTCATAGTCTGATTCTTGATGTTTGTGCGTCCCATTTATTATGCAGATTTTTTTTGTCCAAAGTTTCTAAAACTCCTTAATGACAAACTGCTGTGAAAGTGCTGGATCTCATTTACATCATTGACCGAAAATACACTTTTGATTAGTAAATTAATTAGGAATGATTTTTTACCATTATGTACCAACCACCACACCACAGAATTACACTTCTAACTTAACATGTTCATAACAAATGTGGTGTATTAACAAAAAGTTAACACAACCAGGGAAACAACTAGCAAGCAAAGGACAAGGCTCAAGAGCCCAACTAAAACGAACACTAATCACAATAATGGTGACTTAAAATGAAATAAAACATCAACATCTAAACTTACACATAATAGATATATAATATATAATAAATATATAATATATAATAAATATAATAAAATAATATAAATATAAAAAATAAATATAGTAAAATGAAATGTTTCTCTATCATTTACATAACAATCAAAGAAGTCAATATAATAAACAGTTGTTGTTTTAAACATTGTGTGAACATTAAAACATGACATTGTCATAACGTTTAAAAATGGTCAAATGTAACATTACTCTAACGTTGAGACAACACAAAAACGTTCTTAGAACGTCAAGAAAACTGGACACTTTTAACGTTGGCAGAACGTTTTTGGGAACGTTAAAAACTTTCAGGGAACGTTCTTAGAACTTTTTTCTGTTAGCTGGGTTATTACTTAGTTGTATTCTCACTGTCTTATTTGCAGGTGTTGTGACAGATAAAATGGAGTCAGTGTCAGTGATGGAGGGAGATACTGTCACACTACACACTGATCTTACTGAACTACAGAGACAAGATGTGATTGAGTGGAGGATCGGAGTAAAACAAGAACTCGTAGCTAAAATTAACCGAGAAGCCAACACAAGCGAAATAGATGATGAGAGATTCAGAGGCAGATTAAAGCTGAATGATCAGAATGGAGATCTCACCATCACAAACATCACAACTCAACTAACTGGACTTTATTTTCTAGAGATCACTAGACAAAAGTCTATAACAAAAACATTCAATGTTAGTGGTGAGTATCTCAATGTTTACAAAAAATAAATACTTTTTACTCTGACTAGGTACTTGAGTACAAATTGTCAGCAATTTAACACTATATTTTACACTTCGTACTAACAACATTGAATTAAATGAATTATTTTTAGCAAATTTTCATCAACTGTATTAGTAGCTGAAGTACTTCCATTTGCTTTCAACTGCCTGCCTCACTTTTTTCACCTGTATTCTTTCTTTCCCAACTTTCCAACTTTCTCATCAGCTTGGTTGCAGCGGGTCATTCAGGTATTTGTAACTGCTTTTATAACTGCTGTGTATGCAGACATGCTATTCATTTGACATACTGCTTTTGCACACTATATAGTAAGGAAGCATGCATATATTCACTGAAAAAAATCTCCGGTTGCACATGATTAAATTATCTATGTAATTTAATTATGTATACCAGTTAACCATAATTGAATCAAGTTTTCTTAAAGGGATACTCCATCGTTTAGTCATATTAAACTATGTTATTACCTTAAAGGACAAGTTGGGTATTTTACACTTAAAGCCCTGTTTTCAGATTGTTTATGATGAAATAGAACGGTTTTGACTGAAATTTGGACACACGATGCTGGCCCGAAAATGTTCGGTTTCTGCTGTATCAGCCCCCACCTCCACAACGGCTGCATAGGTGCACCGGAACAATCCCTCCCAAAATGCACCAAACCCTCGCCCACAAAGACGTGAAACTCAGCGAGTGGTCAGGGGCGCTCACTGATACGCTCACACAAAATCGCCGCAAAAGATGCCTTCCAACAGGTGTTATACCATTCGTTGTAAACTTGTGGACCTATTTTTCCAAACGCCTCACACCCGTACATTCTTCTGTTGAGAGCTTAAATAATAGACACTCTAGCCTAGTTGGTGGCGATAATCCACCTTTGCCAATTGCAAGAATACAAATAAAGTTCCCGGTGTGGAGTAATATCTCACAGCACATCTAATACAAGTCAATGGAGTTGGACAAAAACTATGATAAAACCTGTTGGAATGCGTCTTTTGCAGCAATTTCCGTGTGAGCACACCAGTGAACACCCCTGACCACTCGGTGAGCCCCACGTCTTTGTAAATGAAAGTTTAATGCATTTTAGGAATGATTGTTCCAGTGCACCTATATAGCCATTGTAGAGGTGGGAGGTGATAGAACAAACACCCGAAAATACTTGGGCCAGCATCATATGTCCAAATTTCAGTCAAAACCGTTCTATTTTATCATAAACAATCTGAAAACAGGGCTTTAAGTGTAACATACCCAACTTGTCCTTTAACTATAAGAAGAGTTGATACATACCTCTATCATCTTAGTGCACGCACTTAATCGCTGTGGCGCGTGGCGACACTGATAGCACTTAGCTTAGCCCAGTTCATTCAATGGTATCAAACAGAGTTGAAGTTAGAAAAGACCAAACACATCAACGTTTTCCCTATTTAAAACGAGTAGTTATACGACCAAGTATGGTGGCACAAAATAAAACCTGGAATAGCACTTTGGGAGTACTTCGACTCTGCACAGTAAAAAGTCACGCCTGAAAAATCCACTCCTCTTCTCCCTCTCATAATGTAAGGGAGAGTTTTACTGCGCCGAGTTGAACTACTCCCAAAAGTGCTATTCCGCCATACATTATAGTTATCCTTTTTAACACACTTCGAAAAGCCCACGTTTTATTTTGTTCCACCATACTTGGTCATATAACTACTCGTTTTAAATAGGGAAAACGTTGATGTGTTTGGTCATTTCTCTGTTTGGTACCATTGAATGCACTGGGCTAAGCTAAGTGCTATCAAAGTGTCGCCGCACGCCTCAGTGCACGCACTAAGATGATAGAGGTATGTATCGACTCCTCTTAGTTAAGGTTATAACACAGTTTAATATGACAAAACGATGGAGTATAACTTTAAAATAAAATGAATTTTAATTAATGATGATTTCATTTTAAGAAAACTTAATTCAATCATGTGCACTCGATTTCCAGAAGTTTTTTTTCACTGTGCACACTGCACAGTATATTTATATGTTCATTACACTTAAAATAAACATTTATCACAGATGTTTCGATCAATCACAGGTGATACAGATCCTTCCTTGTTTACACCTGTGTTCAGTGCTGTCTGCTTATAACTGGATCACCTGAGATTGATTTTAGTGCTGGACTTAACATCTCCATCTCTTTCTGTCTTTCACCCCTGCAGGATCTTTCATCAGTTTTTAATATAATGTGGATGTGGACATAATGTGGCCTTAGAAAATGAGTATCTTGTCTTGTTTCTTTCTCAGGTGTGTTTGGCGTTACAGATGAAATGAAGTCAGTTTCGGTAAAGGAGGGAGATTCTCTCACACTACACATTGATCTTAGTGACAGACAGAAATATGATGTGATAGTGTGGCGGTTTCAACATGGAAACTTCCCTTTAGCTGAACTCAACAGAAAGACTCCTATCTTCCGTACATATGATAATGTTCATGATGGGATATTCAGAGACAAACTAAAGATGGATTTTCAGACTGGATCTCTTACCATCACAAACATCAGAACTGATCATGCCGGACTTTATGAAGTAGATTTCAGCAGCGGTACACACACCATACATCAGTCAATCACTGTGACTGTCAATGGTGAGTAGACTAAGGGCTTTGATATAATAAAAATCACCTTGAACAATTTAACCCTGTCATAAAACCACAGATGAAAGATATATTTAGCAACTAGTTATGTAATAATGAAAATTTCAGCCAATTTATGACACATATAGGGCCAGATTTACTAGCGCAAACCATAATTTTGGCATTAAATAATGACTGTCGTGATTTGCTAAAGACACGCATTGTTTCATTAGAGCTTTAAAGGTGTGATCTAGTTATTTTTGCAACTGATCATACGCCTTTTTAGGAGTTTCCATTTCAGACGCAAAATTTATGGGAGGAGAATATTAAATGATTCACGCAATGTGATTTACTTATGTTTGCGTGTGTGATATTACTGGTTTTTGTGCCATTATTTAACGTCGAAATTTTTTTCTCTTGAAATGGCTGCAATTGTTGCTGATAGGAGGAGGCATCAAAGATAAGAGAGCGTGTGGTACAAGGCAGAGGATTTTTTTCCCACACGTAACAGTTTTTTGGAATGCTAGGAACATAATATTAAAAAATATTGTTTGCCAAGCAATGTTATTTTTATTTATTTCTATAGCAGGTGTTTCAAAACTTTTTGTAAACCTTAATTTTTTGTTGTTCAGTGTACTATGTCTTCGTTAGATGGGATTAGCTGGGCCGTGGTGCTGAATTCAAGCGCATCAGGTGTTAGTAGATCACCAGCACCTCATCAGCTCCGCTTATTTGCAACCTTAAACTAATTTGTGCTGCTCATAGTAGATTGCGTTAGTCATTATGGAAATCAGCTGTGAGTTATTTAATTTGTGCCTTTTTAGTAAATGGCTTCAAATACAACTCAACAAATTATAACTACAGTGTATTATAAAGTGTTTAATCTCTGTTTACTGATTAAGCTTCTCTTGTGTGTTTGATGTTAATGCAGATGAAGTGAAGTCGGTGTCAGTGATAGTGGGAAGTGCTGTTACTCTTCCCACGGATCTTACCAAAATACAGAAAGGTGATCACATAGATTGGAGATTTGGACCTCAAGAGACTCTCATTGCTAGAATCAATAAAGACACCAATGAGACATCAATAAATGATGATGTTCTTGGTGGGAGATTCAGAGACAGACTGATGCTAAATGATCAGACTGGAGATCTCACCATCACAAACATAAGAACTGAAGATTTTGGACTTTATGAACTGAAGATGAGCAGCAGAAGACGATCCATTCAGAGGAAATATAATGTTAATGTCAGTGGTGAGTAACTAATGTATTTAAATAATATAATGAACTCATTTAGGTAGGAGTAGGGGTGAGCAGGCAACAAACTAACGCAGGGTTAATTATAACACGGATACTTTACATATTTCTACAGTGCCAAGCAATCTGTGCTTTTGGTCTTTTTCTCTTACTGTCAGATGATCTCCTGTGAATTTGTAAAATGTTTTGATGTGTAAGATATTAAACAAAGAGTGTTTTCATCTCATGTTCATTTTAACCACTGTCTTGTTACCTAAAACATAAAACCATTTTGAAAACATATCAGCAAGTCCTAGTAACTGATAGCTGGGATGGAAAACATTTTTACACAGCGGGGTTAGTTGTCACACAGTGTTTCAATTAAGCCTCAGTTATACAATGATAATGAAATGAAAACAATGTTAATACTACTGATCAAAATGATAAATGTTAATATAATATCAGAGGGAAATAACTCAAAAGTATGATATTAATTGATGCATAATAAATGGATGGTTAGATGAAGGATGATGGATGTATGAATGTGTGGATATCTATCTATATATAAACAATTATCCACCTTTAGTATATAGACAGAATTTGATTGAATTATTTTTGTTTAAACTAAATGTCTAGCAGGTGTTACAACAAACCCTCTGTTTGTTACAATGAACCCCATGATTAATCTAACTTAAATATTTTTTGAATGATAGAGCCAAAGTCAAAACGTGTTACTTTGTGCCCCACTCTCCCCTACAATAAACATTTCTACATTATACACTCTCTCTCTCTCTCTCTCTCTCTCTCTCTCTCTCTCTCTCTCTCTCTCTCTCTCTATTATTATTATAGCACAAGCACAAGGTCTTTCTTTTTGGGCTGTAGGAATATGTGTTCTCATCGTACTCCTCCTCATTGCTGTTGCTGGAGTGTTTTACTATCGCTATAGGATCACTAAAGCAAATAAATCAGTGGGTAAGAATCATCTACAGACAATACAACAGGAGCAATATAAGGATCTGATGTAATACAGATTTTGAAAATGTAAAATGTTTGTTCATATTTAGGGTTCAACCATTTCTGCTCATTGTGTGTCTGAAAGTATTGATTAGGTTTTGTTTCAAATAATAAAACACCATCAGTAAACAAAAAATTTAGACAAAAGTGATATTGTGTTGTTTGTATGGATATATATTCAGAAGACACAGATATGTATATCTATATACTGTATATGTAATAAATGCAGTCCTTTTACCATATGACCAGCACCTGTATGGATGTATGTTTGTGTGTGTATTTTGTTCTTGTTATAATTTCTGTTTTTCTTTCATCTGTCTCTGTGACTGATGACAGTGAAGGAGGGAGATTCTGTCATACTACACACTGATCTTACTGTCCTTCAGGAAAATCATGTGATACAGTGGACGTTTGGACCTCAAAATACACTAATAGCTCAAATCCCGAATTACAACATGACAATATGTGAGAGATTCGGAGACAGACTGGCACTGAGAGGTCAGTCTGGATCTCTCATCATCAATGACGCCAGAACTACAGACGCTGGACTTTATAAACTTAAAATCACCAGGGGCAGAATACCATCATACAAGAGATTCAAGCTGACTGTCACAGGTGAGTCAATATTTTTTTATTCATTTACATAGATGCATTTGACAGACACTTTCATCCAAAACAACTTTACACTGCATTCAATCTATATGTTCTATATAGACGTTTGTTCCCTCAGGACCAAAGTTATGACTTTTGTGTTGCTAACTAAAAACGATTGTTCATCCAAAAATGGAATTAACCCCATGATTCACTCACCCTCATGCCATCTGAGATTCTTTGGGCTTGAAGAAAGTGGACCATATTTTAAGTGTTATAAAGCTTGGGAAAGAGAGGAAATTTTCTAAAATAACTGAAAATGTTTTGGTCTGAAAAATTATGGTCATATGTTTCTCAGATGGCTTGAGGGCGAGTGAATCATGGGGTAATCTTCAGTTTTGGATGAACTTTTTCTTTATGCTTTAGCAGTTGACCTACTGATACACTTCCAATGTAATAATGGTCTCATTATTAATTTCTATTCTGTGTTTGTGTGTTGTTCAGATACACATCAAAAGATTACAGTGAATGAGGGGAACTCTTACACACTGAAGACTAATATTACTGATTTAAAGAGAGATGATGTGATCGAGTGGAGATTTGGAGAAACTCTCATAGCTGAAATCAATCCTGCCAACAATATCTTCAGTACATATGATGGTGATGATGATCTATTCAAAGATAAACTGAAGCTGAATCCTCAGACTGGAGATCTCAACATCAATGACATCAGAGAGGAACACACTGGAGTTTATAAACTGAAGATCATCGGAGGAGGAGAAACCTCATACAGGAGATTCACAGTGTCTCTCTTAGGTGAGTAGTTTAGGGTAGCACTATCTGTGACTATCAAAACAGTGGCATATAAATTAGTGTTTGACTGTTTAATGTGTGGAAAGTACAAACTTCAGTTTAAAATGGTTAACATCCCCAAACCGTTTAGTACTTTCCAGATATTATGGCCTTTTGCACTGCGGGAACCTTTTCATAGTAGCAGAACTATTTGTGAGACTACCCGCTTATAGTGTGTTCTTATCTCAGGGACTATTTTAGTACCGGGCCTCACTTTTCTGGGTCCAAATTAGCTCCTAGGGTCTAAGCAGCACAACTCAGCACAACACAAAACTATTTGTGATGCAAGTGTATGTCTATTGGCCAAAAGCATGTCATACAAAACATCAGAAGTCATATTTATTTGTCGGTGTGATGTCACATTAACAAGAGAATCAAAACAGCATGTCTAATGCCCTGGAGTGGGTAGATTTTTTCATTGTAGGGTGGTTGTGTTCACACACTGCCAAGACACATTTATATACAAACACCTTGAAAAGTTGATTTTGAATAATATGGGCCCTTTAACATTCATGTGCACTTTTATTCTAAACTTTATAGAAAAATATTGATATATCCTCCATTATTTAGATGGAATAATCATCCGTCTTCATTTTCCAACAAAGTGCAGTGCTGTTCATGTCTTTGCCATACTAAATTATCCATTTGCGGGTAAAACATACTGATTATTCACATTTCACAAACAACTGATAAATAACCAGCCACTAATCCAGTACTGTCAGCATGTATCGTCTTTCTTTCATGACACATGATGATGTGATGACAATATAAATGTGTATTATAGGGATAAAAGCTTATTATTTGGGCCAAATTGCTGTCTGGATGTTTTCTATATCACCCATCACTTTGTGAATGCCACTGCCATTTCCACTGATTTCAGATCAGCTATCAGACAAGTTGTACATCACTGAGTCCAACTGGCGGTGCAAATGCAACCAGGGAAATGGTTCTGAGAAATATTTGTTTTCAGGAAATCACCCCAGTACTCGTTTTTGTTAACTTATTACCCCAAATAAGTGGTGCGAAAGAAGCTAATATCTTAAAATAATTTTTTTGTGAGCTTTTGAATAGTAAAAAATTTATATATGCCTGGAATTTATGTCCTGGAAAAAATGTTGTTAAAAGAGTTTCATATGCATATATCTGTCTGAATATTTCTATTAATCTTATGAAAATTGTAAATGATGTGAAAATCCATAAAACCATTTATAAGGTTGTTAATAATAAATATCAAGTTTTCAACATTACTACCAACTGATAATCACAATCTAACAGAGACGCATTTGAGAACATCCTTCATTTGTAGATGTGTGTCACTGTTTCTGGTTGTATGTCACTGATTTGATGTGTAATCTGTCTTTTAGAGCCACGAATAGACCAGCCTTTGTTGAATGAAGATGGTGTTTCTGGGACCAGAGAGGCTTCTGTGTGAACACAAACACGCCTGTAAATGTTCTGGGATCGCTCCCGTAAAGAGGACCTACTGTAGGAACATTGCTGTAACATTCAACGAAAGCATTCTGTGTGAACAAGAGGCAGAAACAATGCTGTTAGGGGAGTGCCATAGTTAGGAAACATGTGTCATCCCAACCAGAAGTTAAGCTTTTTGACTCAGGAATTAAACGCAGATCAACATTCATGACTAGAAGTATCTGCAAACTGGACTGAAGCAGAGATCTGGGAGCTCATCACTATCAGTCGAGATCATTTACCAGTATGACAGAACAGCACATTACCTATGATCTTATAATAAACTAAAATGCACGTGCGTGGTATATCAACAGAGAAATCACAGAAAAACTTCAGACACTGTGGAAAAAGTTACCAAGTGCAGAACTTTAAACACGTAACGTATCTTTACGGGATCTTTACGGTATGTGTCTGAATGCACGGACATATTCTGGAAAATCATTGTCACTGTGAATGAACCAAAAGTCTAACTTTCTCAGAGAAATCCCGGATGCATTTTCTATGTTGTTTTTTTTGTGTAAACTCTGTGTGAAAAGGGTTTTATTTATATTTGCTCCTAAAAGTGATTGTGACTATGTTTGTGGTGCTTATTTAAAACACTGCCAGTATAAAACACAATGGGTAAAAGCAAGTATGCATACTTTTTCAGTACTACAGCATTTATTGTATGCAAAAGAGGATGAAATGATCAGCATTATTAGTGATAAAACGGCGTGTGATTTATGTGCCGTAAGACTCGAACCTTCAGGTTACAAGGCCAACTTAGCAATGACTGCCCCAAATTGTGTATTACTGTAATATACAGGCTCTTTTTTTATTGCACAATACTCTAGAAGTCATCTGTACTGTCCCACACCTAGATCAAGTTAAAGCGTAACTAAACCCATGGTCAGAGCCTGACTCCACCCACTGGCAATATTTGAAAAATGCAAGAAGAGTGGGCAGATCCCAACGGAGATAGAGGGGACGAACTAAGCGCGTACCAAGTGTGTGGTGAGATCGTAAGAAGGGCGTGGTAAGCTTGAACCTGCTTACGTCACGAGTTACTTTTTGGACCCAACATCCAATAGGAAAATTCAACTGCAGTAGCCACCGTTCAACCTGAAGAGGGCAGCACTCAGACGTTTTTACACCATATATTGTAGTATTGAAACACTTTATATCCAAATGTCAAAAAACTTACTAAAATCAATGAACAGCACTAATAAAGCATCATTCTTACAGATCATTAACTAAAAAAAGTTGGTTAAGGGTTTAGTTACTCTTTAAATATGTAGGGATTTTACTGATGAAATGCTTTTTTAAAGTTCATGATGGGTTTAGTGTGAATTTTAGTTGTAAATATTAGAATAACAGTGTTTTAGTTAAGAAGAAAGATTTTTAAAGTCTTGAGTTGTTTACTATGCTTTTTATTTCTTGTACTTTTATATTGTTGTAGTTTTTGGTCGCATCATTTTGTTTAAAACAGATATATGACCCTACTTGTGAAACCCAGCTAAAGTCATGTTTTGTGATTTAAGTGTTTTCTACATAAAATCATACTGCATAATGTATAAAGAACATTGTGTGAAAATATAACTTTGATATCTTTAAAGGAATATTCCACTTTCAAAAACTGATAATTTACTAACCCCCATGTCATCCAAGATGTTTATGTCTTACTTTGTTCAGTCGAGAAGAAATTACGTTTTTTTTTTTTTTTAGGAAAACATTCCTGTATTTCTTTCTCAATTTAATGAAGATGCTCCTCATCATTCCATTACAAGACTAACCTGGATTTCACGGACAGGCTCACATATTCTGTTTTTTAGCTGGGAATGCATTACCTCCTCATTTAAATCCCTGGCAAGCAATCAGTGTGAATTGCTGTTCTGTATGTACATTAAAGATCATGAATTCACCATTACCAGCCAGATAGGTCAACACTCACATTTTCCAGCAGTGTATCGGTTACATTTTGTAAACTGTTTATACTGTGTAATCATGATTAGTCTTTATGATCAGCTGTCCTTTTAATGTAGATCAAAAGGTTTGTTGCACAGACATTTCAATTTGGTACTGCTTTTATATTCTTATATTTAATTGTTTTGTTGGTAACACAAGGAAATAATGTATTGATTAATTCAAGGATTTTTTTAAACACTATTACTTATTGTATTAGAAGCTGAAGTGATGTCAATCGTCTGTGTGAAACTTTACACATTTAGTATTATTGGTCTTCCCATTTAGCATTATTGAGTATTTTTCCCCATAAAGAAAAGAAGCATTTTTACTTTTCAGGAATTTTTTGAGTGCTTTAAAATTTATATACAAAATGCACTGTTTTATTTATGTGTAAAATGCATACTAATAAAGTTTCATGAACTTTTTTGGCAGTGAATGGGTGAATTCACTTTTACTAACTTTAATGTCTCTGCCTCTTATTTTATTATTATTGTATTGATAAGTTACATTAATGTATTAGCAATGGTTATGATAATCATATAGTATGTCTATAGTCATTAACTGACTTGTGAAGAGAAGTGACTGTCAGGATAGAGTTAACGCTGTTTAACAATTTAGCTCAGACTTTAGGATACACATATGCTCATGTGATGTACTGATCTCACTAAAATCCTATACTGTTATGAATTGCATCAAACTTATTTTGTCATAGTTACGTGGTGTATGATATCCTACGTTCTTATAAAACCATGTGACTGCCTGAAACTCTGATGTCATTCTTTACTCTGTAGGTAAGATGGTATTAATCAGTCCATTTCAGAATCCGCACAACGGCCGGTGTGGGCTTATACGACATCGGTTATCGAATGAACGAGTTTACAGTTTTTTACGATTGCTATGACACTTTTTTCAATACTTTTAACAAATTTTCTAAACTCTTAACGCACCAACACACCTAAAACACACAACTGGCAAAACAATTAATTTTATCCTCAAAATCACACATTGTAAACTAAACTCTTACACTGTTTACAAAAACACTGTAAACATGTTTCAGAATCAACTAGTTATACCAGATCACCAACACATGTTCTCTTCCAACAGAAACATTTAGTCAATCGTAACACAATGTCATGAAAAACACAAACATAAGATGGAAAAACAAAAACTGCATAAGTTTATGTGTAAGTCCTTATACAATAGACAGTAGATTGTATTGATTATAGACTGAGTTTTGCACTGCAGTTTCTTTTGAAAACTTGGTTATATTTTTGTTTAGTTGGGTTTAGTAAATGCATTCATTATGTTTGTTTTGCTGCAGCAATTCAAGAGAAAAATTAATCATTCAGCTTAGATTACAGTTTATGAAAAAAAAGTAGAATTGTTGCAGTAAAGACTTTACAGTATTTACAACAGGACATTACTGCAATATAACAGTAAAAAGTAAAAAAAATACAATCAGAAAAAGCCACTGAAGAATAAAGCAAAAAAGAAAATCTCATCATCTAATCTATTGCGTTTCTATTTGGCCAAATGTTCTCATTCACATTACACCTGATTTTTCTCTGGCAAGGCATCTTGTGAAGAACCTTTTGCCATGTCTTATCCACCTCTGACAGTGTTCAGGTGTGATGTCTGGGAATGCACCATCTATTGCATCCAGGTGGGACTGGAGAAAAACCTCTCCCTTGTCCTGGTGGTCTTCCGCTGGCTCGTGCAGACATATATCTTATTTTTGTGTTGCTCATATTGTTCCTTTTCCACACAAGATCAACCTATAGAGGCCCTCCTTTACTCTATTCTATTGTATACCATATAGGCGTGCAATTGAAAGAACCTGAGTGTGTTTCCTAGGTGGGAATCAGCTGTGATTTATATATTTGCATTGGTACAATAAATTGTTTTTCAATCCCAATGGAATAAAATACAGGGGATATATTTATGTTTCAATTCATCATATAAACAGCTGTTTACTTTGACTATAAGTGAGGATAGCACATGATGTTATCTGTTTTGACATGCTGTGTTAAAGCATTTGTAAATTTGACATTCAAAATCTATTGTTTTGGTCTTGTTTGAGCTTGTCTGTAAAAGAAGTTAAAGCATCTTAAATTTGTGTTAATTGTATGCATTTTGTGTTAAACCAACAAGAAATGTGTTAATAGTATAGCTTACATAGGTGGATGTAGTGCTAACTGTGTTAAGAGTTTTGAAAACTTGTTAAAAGTATTGAAAAATCTGTCATAGCAATCGTGAAAAACTGTAAAGTAAAAGGAAAATCTCATAATCCAATCTATTGCATTTCTATTTGGCCATATGTTCTCATTCACATCACACCGGATATCTACTAAGAATCTTTTGCCATGTCTTATCCATCCCTGACAGTGTTCAGGTGTAATGTCTGGGAATGCACCATCTTTTGCATCCAGGTGGGACTTGAGGAAAACTGTCCTGGTGGTCTTCCGTTGACTTGTGCAGACATATATCTTTTTTTGTGTGTGTTGCTCATATTGTTCCTTTTCCACACAAGATCGACCTAAAGAGGCCCTCCTTTACTGTATACCATATAGTCATGGAATTGAAAGAACTTGAGTGTGTTTCCTAGGTGGGAATCAGCTGTGATTTATATATTTGCATTGGTACAATAAGTTGTTTTTCAATCCCAATGGAATAAAATACAGGGGATATATTTATGTTTCAATTCATCATATAAACAGCTGTTTACTTTGACTATAAGTGAGGTTTAGCACATGATGTTATCTGTTTTGACATGTTGTGTGAAAGCATTTGTAAATTTGACATTAAAAATCTATTGTTTTGGTCTTGTTTGAGCTTGTCTGTAAAAGAAGTTAAAGCATTTTAAATTTGTGTTAATTGTATGCATTTTGTGTTAAACCAACAAGAAATGTGTAAATAGTATAGCTTACACAGGTGGATGTAGTGCTAACTGTGTTAAGAGTTTTGAAAACAAACTTGTTAAAAGTATTGAAAAATCTGTCATAGCAATCGTAAAAAACTGTAATATAAACAGAATGATCAAATTTTTATCTAAATTCTATAATTACATAATTTTGATTCTTAATAACAAACTAAATGTTTATCTTTTGGAGTCAGATAAATCTACCCAAGTTGCGTAATGTTAAATCGTCATCTGCAAGCACCGGAAAAGACCGAACGTGCTTCGATCCTTCTGCCACGATGTTTCCGCCATTGGGTCAAACAAATGGATACATAATTTTTCCCTTACACTTCTGTCTACTGCAGAGAGTTTTAATGTAGGGTGAATAGTTATGTCTCAATTAACGTCTATCATTTAAAACTTTAGGATACAAGTGATGTTTAAATCAGTGGGATGCCATTAATATTATGGCTCAAAATAATTAATGTGAATCTGTCAATGAGTTTGACAGACTACAATTGAAAGTGAACTTAAACAAAAGGGTACAGGACATTACAGGATGTGCATCTGAGGTGTGAAATCGAGATGTCAAGAAGAGATTAAGCTTTCCGAGTGTTGGGTAAAACTGGAAATAACCTCTAATAAAACAAGGTCAGCACATGAGTAATGAAACATAAGATAATTGTATAATAAACTTGTGTAAGCCCTTGAATATTATCATAATATTTTACATTATTTCAATGTTAATCTGTTATTGTGTTATTGAGTAGGAGAAAAGCTGTATAGGAAAAATAAAACAAAAGGCTACACAAGCATTGTTCACACCTCAGACACACACAGATGCACCCACAAACATCCACTATCTGACAAACTCATGCCCATCAACAAAACAAAACCACATTTCCTTCCATATTAACACTGAAGACAGGCCAGGTCTTACTTGAAATAAAGCTGCAAGAGTGTTGCATGCCAAAATCAGTATATATATATATATATATATATATATATATATATATATATATATATATATATATATATATACACGCCCGCCGACAGGGGGGGACAAACGGGTCTGTTGTCCCGGGCCCAGGGTGGGGGGGGGCCCAGAACTGGAACCTATGGGATAATTTTTTTAAAATAAAGAAAATAGGCATATTTGTGGAAAAAAATATCTATTATTTGAGATACGTAAAAACTTTTTATTTGATTTCTTCCTGTACTTGAAATATTGGTCAAGAAACCCCCCGCCCAACACAAAAATGGTTTGGCCCCTGATCAAAATTGTATGATGTCATTTGATTTGAAGTCCGGTCAGACTCAGCACATCAGTCTTGCTCTGCTCTTGCCAGTGTACCCGCTGCGCTGTGTGCACTGACGCGAAGGGAATAATGTGTTTCCATTCATTATGGGGCATACTCACCAAAGCAAGTTTAACGATATGCGCGAGCAGTTTACATACAAAGTCAATGCAAAGACGCAATCAGACGCGTCCTCGCACGGGGCGATGCGAATGACGCTAATCGGGCGGCGCAATTGCCGCGAAAACACGCGCTTTTCCCTTTACACGTCTTCGCGCGAGTTGAAAATATGCTGCTCAAGCGAAAAACTCACAACCTTCAAGAACGCGCTCTCACGCAGGATCATTTGACATTGGAGAGAGAGAGAGAGAGAGAGAGAGAGAGAGAGAGAGAGAGCGACAGAGAGAGAGAGGGAGTGAGTGAGAGAGAGGTAAGAATGGTGCCCACTTCGAAAAACGTGTAAAGGATTAAAGTTTGTATGTCACTCATCTAATTACAGTATGTTAACTGGATAACACTGGATATAACTCATTGTATAAAATAATTTATTTTGATTACACAAATCAAACCTGTAGTGATTGTTTTACTAGCTGCTGACCAGCATAGGGAATATTGCTATGGCTTATTATAAGACATGTTGATGATACAGTGTTGTACCTTTTCTTGTTAATTGAGTCTTTTGGGTATCTTATGCCTAGAATTATTCAAGGTTCTTTTAACTTCCTTCAAAGTTTGATCAATTGTGCATAATGACATGTGCAGCAAATTCATATAGGGTGTCAAACTCATAGATTTGCATCATTTAAAATTCAGATGCTCTTTTTAAAATATTTAGGGTCAACCTCTGGCACAGCTTTAAAGCTGAAATGTATCAAATCCTATCAGAGGTCCAGAATGTCATTGAAACACACCAGTGGCTTTGGTGTCATCAGTATTAAACATGTTACCCCTCGAAGTACCCCTCCCACAACAAATCTCAATTTAACCCCTGTGTATAAGGGAATAGCGTGCTGCTAAAAACATGCACATAAAGATTTTTTGACGGATAAAACAAGAAGACAATAAACTCAGTTGGGATTATATATGGTCTATCTGTGTTCTTCCAGTCATGTCAGGTATTTTAATAACCAATACAGTATATTTGTTAGAATGCAACACTTATAAACATAACCTTTAGCACGGTAGAATACAATAACTTAATATTATAGTTTCATTTAATGATCCAAAGCCACATCACCTCACATATGGTTATTTAAAACACTCAAATTCTGTTATAAACTGAGTTTGTAGCAAAAACATGGGTTTAATCCCACTATTTGTTGTGTTTTCATAGTGTGCTAAGCTTATGCTTTTAGTGCAAAGGCTTCATGAACTGTATCTAATTTTAGTTTGGGTATGACTTTTTGGGGTTTTCAAAAGAGGGGGTTGACGTTTCACTGGTTTTAATAATAATGAGTGCATTTACACATCTATTTTTGCTGCGCTGATCATGCTTAATTAAAGTGAAACACACTTTTAATGGACAAAATAAATATGATTTCACAGAAAAAGTGCCACAGATTTTGCATGTGTGTTTTGACAAGAACTGCAGTAGGCTATGTCAGAAAAGAAAATGAAGGCATTTAAAAAGTAAAAAGTAGGGGGGACGGGGGGCGGCCCCTCTAAGATTATCTTGTCCCGGGCCCAGGCAAGACTGTCAGCTGGCCTGTATATATATATATATATATATATATATATATATAAAACAAAAATGAAACTCCTCCCCTAACTCCAATATCAGGAGCGAAAGCAAATCAGGCGAAAATCGTACAAATGTGGTTGTACAAATTTTTACGAATTAGCCATCTTGTGGAGACGAATTGAGATCATTGCTATCTGCCAGAATAAAAAATAAGACCGATTCAAACTGTGTTCTTAATATTAATAATCTTAATATTAATCTCTGAATTAAAGCTCGTAAATTTTCAATATTTCAAAAAATTTGATTCCTCGTTATATTCAAATCAATGCAATTTCACGTTTAATAAAATTGGTCAATTGAGTCAATTGAACTTATTATACCTTTTTGACTAGTATATAGTTGGCATAACATAAATCCAGATTGTAAATATTTAACTTAATTTGTTAAGTAGGAGTAAAACTAAAACTTATGTTGATATAAAAATTGTAAAGTTCGTAAAGTTTTGTATGATTCGCTTTCGTTCTTGTGACATTGGTGTTATTGGTGGAGTATCTTTATTGTTTTTATATATTTATTGTATGTTTTTGTACTATTTGCTTCGTACGAATTTATACGAATTAGCAAACTCGTAACAATTTCCATAGTTCGTAAATATAGTTGCGTTGCAGCATCTTTAGACTGCCTGCCGATGACCTTTGCGAATGTTGACATGAAAACTCACAGGTTTAAAACAGTTTTTACGATTTTCATTATTTCCTTTTCACAATTTAGTTTTTAGGAAGAATGAAAAACAAAATGTTAAAGAAAGATAACAATTCTTCTTTTTGCATCTTTTTGTTTATCATGAACAGAAGATACTCAGATTCTTGTTTCTTTCTGTTTTGGTCATCTGCCCCATGGCGTCAGTACCAGTTTATGTTTTCCTGTTTATGAGTCAAAGTGAAAGAAAGTGTTTTATAATCCTCTGTCTCATCATTTAAAGATGGTGTCTCTCTTCCCGTCCGGTGTGTGCAGGTGTGGGTTTTTAAAAGAAATGGTGTGTGGTTTAAAATGGGCGTTGTCTAATTCAGTGGCGAAACTTACAGCACAGGTCAGCAAAATGTTTAACATGATATATCACACCGCTTCACTGAATAACACAGGATATATGACTTGTCATAGTTGACTGGTATTGTTAATTATATCACAGACATCCGAGACACTGAAGGAAATGTTTCTCTTGTTTGCTTTTCTCTCAATGTGTTTGAACTCTCTGGTGGGTAAGTTTATGTTCTTTTACTGTATATGATTTATTACATAAGTTAAAGAGTTTGTGATGGATCTAAATATTTTTAAGCTTTAATTCTGAGTTTAAAACTGACAAATTGTCATGAACCATTTGAATGGTGAGATAGCTAACAATCATGTTGATATTTCTTCAAAAAGGTGTTTTTGGGTGTGGTTATCATAGTGGTTTTTTAAGTCTATCATGAGGTCATGTTATAAGTCATAATATTATCAATAATTTAGGATGTTGCGGTAAACTTTAAAATACTTTTTCTATGAGATTAATGTGATTGTCACCAAACTTTGTCGACATTATATAGCATTACATGTATGCGTTTGGTAGTAGGGGTGAGACGATACAGAGTAGTATCACAATATTTCATGTGGTGATATTGTATTTATTCACAGACGCTGATCATATCGATCTTTTATTAAAGAAATTGCACATGAGAATTTACCTTTTTGGTAGAATAATAAAATGAGATGAACAGACAGGAAATATGTATTTACTTTTTAGATAAAACCAATGTTAACAAAGGTTTTCTTTGGGGCCATAGTTTGAAGTCTGAAAATGTAGGGAAAAGCGCAATATAGTGCAACAGCAAAAGTACCATGATGATAATGCATCGTGGCGCCTCTGATGATTCCCAACTATTTGGAAGACCAATAGTTTAATCCAAAGCTACTTACAGTGCATTATGCCAATACACTGAAATGGTAAATTGCAAACTGATTTTAGATCTTGAACAATGTTCCCATGGTGGTTTTGGCGGAAATTGAATACAGGATGTGTCTTATCGTCTACGTGCATTGAGTGATTTGGATCAAACTTGAGCTGTATGTTTGGTCATGGAGTCCAACCACATTGATGTGACTTGTGCATCATGGGCACCAACGGGCAACAGGAAGTTCAATGATAAGAATTCTTCATGCAAGATTTTCTTTCCGTTTGTGTGTGCAGGTGTGTTTGGTGATGGAGTGAAGTCAGTGTCAGTGATGGAGGGAGATTCTGTTACTCTACACACTAATATTACTGAACTACGAAGTAAAGATGTGATAGTTTGGAGGTTTGGATCACAAGGGTCTCTCATAGCTCGAATCAATAGAGAGGCCAATACAGTCTTAATAAATGCTGATGTTCTTGATGGGAGATTCAGAGACAGACTGCAGATGAATGATCAGACTGGAGATCTCACCATAACAAACATCACAACCAATCACACTGGAGATTATCAACTGACCTTTAGCAGCAATCAGAAGACCTCATACAGATTCAATGTTACTGTCTATGGTGAGTAAAACAGGATAAAATGATTTCAATTACATTCATAAATATAAATATTTTTCACAGTAATACCATAGAAAAAACATTTTTGGCTACTCAAAGAACCATTCAGTCATGGTGCGTTCACACTAGATGGGACTGAAGCGTCAAGTAGGCGTGATTGAGTTAAGTCAATGCAAAGATCCGATTGACATCCTGCGGCACGATTTGCGCGAATGAGGCGGCGTGAATGATGCAATTCGCACGAAATGGGTGTTTCTGGTGTCTGAGAAGTTGAAAATATGAACTTTATATTCACCCTGCAATCTAAAGCTTGCTCTAGTAATGATGTTATTATGATGTAGCGAGCTGAGGCAGAAATACGAAATGACAATGGAGGACAAAATTATGGTTGTTGTATGTGGACAACCGGAGCTGTACGCAACATCTTAGTACGTACTTTTTTGGAAACAAATAAAAATGATCTTGCTTGAAAGAAGCAGGTCAGAAAATCTGGTAAATTGTAAAAACCCTCTTCACCCAATTTGAGATTGAGACTATATACATATTGAGACTACAAGCTAGCTAAAGTCAGCCAATTGAGCGTATTAGCATCTGAATTTCACATACTAATAACGCAAGTTAACTCAAATGTTTAATGGGGCGTACACACCAAATGTGAATTCAACGATTTACGTTAATATTAGATACAAGTCAATGCAAAGACGCTAATAGACACAAACTCATGCGTGGCGCGATTGGAGTGAAATTGCGCTATTCACCTCAAACGCGTTGAAAATATTCAACTTGAGCAAAAACTTAGCATGACACGAATTTAAATCCCGCTAGTAACCTAGAGCGAAGAACACTGTTCCTATTTGCTATTCGCGTATAGTTGGACGCTTATGGGGCGTACACACCAAATGTGAAGCATTGCAATTTATTTGCTTCATTTGCATCTTGCACAATCAAAGGTTCATCAGATGTTAAAGGTTCCTTATGGAAACTTTCAGCCAAAAATGGTTCTTCTATGACATCATTACAGAGCTTATTTTTAAGAGTGTAGTTTTTCTTTAATATCGAGTTCATCCTATAGCATATTTTCGTGCTATATTTTTCATTATTTTCTTCTAATTATTCAGCTCGTCTGCCCATTCCTGTCATCAGCAGAATCTCTCCACAAAACTCCTCTTCTTCAGAAAGCTCAAATTGTTCCTTATTGTGTTCAGTTTTGAATGTGAGAGATGTAAGTCGTCTGTCCTGGTACAAAGGAAACAGTTTATTGTCCAGTATCAGTGTGTCTGATCTCAACAACAACATCTCTCTTCATCTGAAGTGTCTGGATGATTCTTACAGCTGTGTAGTGAACAATCCCATCAGTAATCAGACTCAACATCTCAACACTGATCTCTGTCAGACGTGTTCAGGTATGATAGCGGTTCTGTTTATAATTAAAATGCCTTCTTTATTAATACTAAAAGTGTAATGAACTGGTTCCTTTAAAAATGAAATACTTATCGTTTTTGTGTTGTTTTTTATTTCATCAGACTGTTTTTGCTGTTGTTATGGTCCTGTAGCTGTGATCCGATTGGTTCTCTCTGTTCTGGTGGGTGTGGCTGCCATTGCTGTTGTGGTTTATGACATCAGAACCAGAGGAGATCAACAAAAGAAAAAATCACAGACATTATACAATCACTAATGAGCTCTATCTTCTTACATACCCAGCTAACAGAAAAAAGTTCTAAGAACGTTCCCTGAAAGTTCTTTACGTTCCCAAAAACGTTCTGCCAACGTTAAAAGTGTCCAGTTTTCTTGACGTTCTAAGAACGTTTTTGTGTTGTCTCAACGTTAGAGGAATGTTACATTTTACCATTTTTAAACGTTATGACAATGTCATGTTTTAATGTTCACACAATGTTTAAAACAACAACTGTTTATTATATTGACTTGTTTGATTGTTATGTAAATGATAGAGAAACATTGCATTTTATTATATTTATTTTTTATATTTATATTATTTTATTATATTTATTATATATTATATATTTATTATATATTATATATCTATTATATATAAGTTTAGATGTTGATGTTTTGTTTCATTTTAAGTCACCATTATTGTGATTAGTGTTCGTTTTAGTTGGGCTCTTGAGCCTTGTCTTTTGCTTGCTAGTTTTTTCCCTGGTTGTGTTAACTTTTTGTTAATACACCACATTTGTTATGAACATGTTAAGTTAGTAGTGTAATTCTGTGGTGTGGTGGCTGGCACACAAAGGAAAAAAATCATCCCCAATTAATTAAAGCCTATTCTCTGTCAACAATGCAAATGAGATCCAGCACTTTCACAGCAGTTTGTCATTAAGGAGTTTAAGAAACTTTGGACAAAAAATATCCGCTGTATAATTGGGACGCACAAACACCAAGAACCAGAATACGAATCTCAACCATGGTGACAAACAAAATTGTAAAAAATAAAAAAAATTTTATCCATGCTGCAGTGCATGCTGGGAGTCCTGAATGAGATTTGTAATTTGTTAATACCCAGCATGCATTGCAGCATAAAGTTTTTCATTTAATTGTCACCATGATTGAGATTCATACTCTGATTCTTGATGTTTGTGCATCCCAGTTATACAGCAGATATTTTTTGTCCAAAGTTTCTAAAACTCCTTAATGACAAACTGCTGTGAACGCACTGGATCTCATTTACATTATTGACAGAAAATAAATTTTTGATTAGTAAATTAATTAGGGATGATTTTTTACCATTATGTACCAACCACCACACCACAGAATTACACTACTAACTTAACATGTTCATAACAAATGTGGTGTATTAACAAAAAGTTAATACAACCAGAACAAATGTGGTGTATTAACAAAAAGTTAATACAACCAGGGAAAAAACTAGCAAGCAAAAGACAAGGCTCAAGAGCCCAACTAAAACGAACACTAATCACAATAATGGTGACTTAAAATGAAACAAAAAATCAACATCTAAACTTATATATAATAGATATATAATAAATATAATAAATATAATAAAATAATATAAATATAAAAAATAAATATAATAAAATGCAATGTTTCTCTATCATTTACATAACAATTAAACAAGTCAATATAATAAACAGTTGTTGTTTTAAACATTGTGTGAACATTAAAACATGACATTGTCATAACGTTTAAAAATGGTAAAATGTAACATTCCTCTAACGTTGAGACAACACAAAAACGTTCTTAGAACGTCAAGAAAACTGGACACTTTTAACGTTGGCAGAACGTTTTTGGGAACGTAAAGAACTTTCAGGGAACGTTCTTAGAACTTTTTTCTGTTAGCTGGGTAGATGGTGGTATCACTGCAAAAGCTTACCTGTTTATATCAATTTTCACTGAACTTATTTTATATTAAGCTAAATGTTAGATGGATTGTTTTAGTTAAACATTATTGTTGTATTAATGCTTGAGACTATCAAAGTTCAAGTTCAGATAGTGTAAATGGTCCATCTGTCTTACAATTAAACTAAAATGTATGGCTCTGTAACCCATTCATTTTAATTGAAAAAACTGTGATTGAGGAATTGTGAATTTGATTTGATTTGAAATTTTATATGATGCTTATAATAGTGAATAATGATGTACAGAGTAATATCAATGTGTAATTTTAATCTACTGTTTTAACGTAATAGCACTTATTTTCATAACATATATTATTATTATATAGGATGCATTTCATAGACCATTAACATTCAACACTTTATTTTTGTTACATTCCTGTGGAGACAGTATGTGTTTGCATCATCTTAGAGCTGCTTTAATTGCCTGTGATGTCATCGTAAAAGATGCCACTTTTAAAGTTCAACCATCGCGACAGAGTTCACTATTTATTGTTTGTCAAATATCTGTATACATTTGTTATATAGCAATGTAATGTGATATAAACTACACCTCATTTTTTTCAAATAAAACACAAATTTGATAATTTATGATTAATTTAAATTATGAAAGGCTATCCAACAGGTGCACATAGTGGTACTCCCCAATAAAACTGAAAATAAATAAATAAATATAGCTGCAAGCAGCGATACCGGGGTCAAGCCAAACATGGCAAAAAATGATTCATACCTGATGACTGTCATGATTTAAGATCTAAGTTTGCATTAGTTTTACGAAAAAAAGCTATTTTTTTGTAACTTGAGACCACTAGGTGGCACTGTGCCGAAACAATAGATGGTGCCTCAGGCCATGACTGTGATGACACATACCAAATTTAGTGTAAATACAATAAAGCGATACGGAGATATAGCCTTAAATGACTTGACCACTAGGGGGCACTGACCAAACAATAAATTGTGACTCAGGTCTTGATTGTGATGACACCCACCAAATTTGGTGTAAATACAATAAAGAGATGCAGAGCTATAGCCTTAAATGACTTGACCACTAGGGGGCACTGACCAAAAAATAAATTGTGACTCAGGTCTTGATTGTGATGACACCCACCAAATTTGGTGTAAATACAATAAAGAGATGCAGAGATATAGCCTTAAATGACTTGACCACTAGGGGGCACTGACCAAAAAATAAATTGTGACTCAGGTCTTGATTGTGATGACACCCACCAAATTTGGTGTTAATACGATAAAGAGATGAAGAGATATAGCTTCAAATCTTTTGTCCACTAGGGGGTGCCGAAAAGTTTACAAGTCCTCCCAGAACATGTTGCTGATGAACCATACTAAGTTTCATAACAATACGCAATTGCGTTTCTGAAATACTTCAATTTAAAGAAAAAATTCAAAATGGCCGACACACAAAATGGTCGACCAAGAACCATTTGGTATCGTTTGACTCGGCATGCCTCACGAAATCTAAAAAGACCAGTCTCATAATTTTACATTCAAGTTTGCAGTAGTTATAAGCAAAAATAGACATATTTTATATCTCATGACCAGTAGGGGGCAGTGTGACGAAATGGTGCATGCACCCTCAGGTCATCACTGTTATGACATGTACCAAGTCTCATATTAATACGCAAAAGTTTTGCGAAGATACAGGCTCAAACACATTTTGGCGTGCTCGCCCTCGCATTCTTTGATGCGTTATACGACAACGGATAGGTCTACGGAAAATCTTTTGATAACTTTTTGTCTAGAGTGACTCTAGATGATGCCTACCAAAATTCAAGCCAATCAAACAAGCGCTCTAGGAGGAGTTCGAAAAAGTAGGTCTTCAATATAATTCAAAATGGTCGACAGGAAGTAGGTTTGACTCAGACATACTTGGTACAGTCGGACTCAGCATGAGCCAAGGAATCAATAGAGTGAAGTCTTATGTCATAGTGGCAATTTAATCAAATGAAATAAAGATTTTAAACAATTTATTTACATATCCTGACCACTAGGTGGCGCCGTCCTAAAGATTTATAGGTGCGCTCAGAACATGTCACTGATGAACCATGCCAAATTTCATAGCGATACGCCATTCTGTTTGTGAAATACTGAACTTAATGAGAAAATTCAAAATGGCCGACACCCAAAATGGCCGACCGAAAACCGTTTGGTATCGTTTGACTCGGCATGCCTCAAGCAATCTAACAAGACCACCTTCATGATTTTAGACTCAAGTTTGAAGTAGTTATAAGCGAAAATAGGCATTTTTCGAATCTCGTGACCACTAGGTGGCGCTGTGACGAAACGTTGCAGGCACCCTCAGGTCATGACTGTAATGACATAAACCAAGTTTCGTGTCGATACACCAAAGTGTTGCGAAGATACGGCCTCACGTCCGTTTTGGCGTGCTCGCCGCCGTATATGTTGTTACGGTATACGAGAACGCATTGGTCTATCAAAAAGCTTTTGATAACTTTTTGTCAGGGGTGTCTATAGATGCTAGATACCAAAGGACATGCAAATCGGAAAAACGCTCTAGGAGGAGTTCGAAAAAGTAGGTTTTACGGAAAATTCAAAATGGCGGAAAGATGTGCATGACACAAATGACATCAATGTGTGCATTTGAATCATCATGAGCCAAGGATTCAGAGGAAACAAGAACTTAGTTTCTAGGACTCACGGGTCAGAAGTTGTGAGCATGAACATAGGTGGATTTTTGGACTGTTGGTGGCGCTAGAGGGTTTGAGTCAGACACACCAATGTTGCTATAGTAACTTCTGAGACTGTCCTCTGCATGTGTGCCAAATTTCATAACTTTCCTACGTACGGTTCTATGGGCTGCCATTGACTTCAATGGCGGAAGAACAAGAAACAGAAATATAGCTGCAAGCAGCGATACCGGGGTCAAGCCAAACATGGCAAAAATAATTCATACGTGATGACTGTCATGATTTAAGATCTAAGTTTGCACTAGTTTTAGGAAAAAATTGAAATTTTTTGTATCTTTTGACCACTAGGAGGCACTGTGCCGAAACAAGAGATGGTGCCTCAGGCCATGACTGTGATGACACATACCAAATTTAGTGTAAATACGATAAAGCGATACGGAGATATAGCCTTAAATGACTTGACCACTAGGGGGCACTGACCAAAACAATAGATGGTGACTCAGGTCATGATTGTGATGACACATACCAAATTTAGTGTAAATACGATAAAGCGATACGGAGATATAACCTTAAATGACTTGACCACTAGGGGGCACTGACCAAAACAATAGATGGTGACTCAGGTCATGATTGTGATTACACCCATCAAATTTGGTGTAAATGCAATAAAGAGATGCAGAGATATAGCTTCAAATCTCTTGACCACTAGGGGGCGCCGAAAAGTTTACAAGCCCTCTCAGAACATGTTGCTGATGAACCATACCAAGTTTCATAACAATACGCAATTGCGTTTCTGAAATACTTGAACTTAAAGAAAAAATTCAAAATGGCCGACACACAAAATGGCCGACCAAAAACCATTTGGTATCGTTTGACTCGGCATGACTCACGAAATCTAAAAAGACCAGTATCATTATTTTACATTCAAGTTTGCAGTAGTTATAAGCAAAAACAGACATATTTTATATCTCGTGACCAGTAGGGGGCAGTGTGACGAAACGGTGCATGCAGCCTCAGGTCATCACTGTTATGACATATACCAAGTCTCATATTAATTCGCAAAAGTTTTGCGAAGATACAGGCTCAAACACATTTTGGCGTGCTCGCCCTCGCATTCTTTGATGCGTTATACGACAACGGATAGGTCTACCGAAAAGCTTTTGATAACTTTTTGTCTAGAGTGTCTCTAGATGATGCATACCAAAAATCAAGCCAATCACACGAGCGATCTAGGAGGAGTTCGCAAAAGTAGGTGTTCAATATAATTCAAAATGGCCGACAGGAAGTAGGTTTGCCTCAGACATATTTGGTACAGTAGGACTCAGCACGAGCCAAGGAATCAATAGAGTGAAGTCTTATGTCATAGTGGCAATTTAATCAAATGATATAAAGATTTTAAACAATTTATTTACATATCCTGACCACTAGGTGGCGCTGTCCTAAAGATTTATAGGTGCGCTCAGAACATGTCACTGATGAACCATGCCAAATTTCGTAGCGATACGCCATTCTATTTGTGAAATACTGAACTTAATGAGAAAATTCAAAATGGCCGACACCCAAAATGGCCGACCGAAAACCGTTTGGTATCGTTTGACTCGGCATGCCTCAAGGAATCTAACAAGACCACCTTCATGATTTTAGACTCAAGTTTGAAGTAGTTATAAGCGAAAATAGGCATTTTTCGAATCTCGTTACCACTAGGTGGCGCTGTTACGAAACGTTGCAGGCACCCTCAGGTCATGACTGTAATGACATATACCAAGTTTCGTGTCGATACAATAAAGTTTTGCGAAGATACGGCCTCACGTCCGTTTTGGCGTGCTCGCCACCATATATGTTGTCAATTTGTACGAGAACGCATTGGTCTATCAAAAAGCTTTTGATAACTTTTTGTCTGGGGTGTCTCTCGATGCTACATTCCAAAGGACATGCAAATCGGACAAACGGTCTAGGAGGAGTTCGAAAAAGTAGGTTTTACGGAAAATTCAAAATGGCGGAAAGATGTGGATGACACAAATGACATCAATGTGTGCAATTGAATCATCATGAGCAAAGGATTCAGATGAAACAAGAATTTATTTTTTAGGACTCACAGGTCAGAAGATATGAGCATGAACATAAGTGGATTTTTGGACTGTTGGTGGCGCTAGAGGGTTTGAGTCAGACACACCAATGTTGCTACAATAACTTCTGAGGCTGTCCTCTACATGTGTACCAAATTTCATAACTTTCCTACGTACGGTTCTATGGGCTGCCATTGACTTCAATGGCGGAAGAACAAGGATGAATAATAATAATAAGAAAACTGACAATAACAATAGGTGTCTACGCCACTTCGTGGCTTGACCCCTAAATATAGCTGCAAGCAGCGATACCGGGGTCAAGCCAAACATGGCAAAAAATGATTCATACGTGATGACTGTCATGATTTAAGATCTAAGTTTGCATTAGTTTTATGAAAAAAACAGCAATTTTTTGTATCTTGAGACCACTAGGTGGCGCGGTGCAGAAACAATAGATGGTGCCTCAGGTCATGACTGTGATGACACATACCAAATTTAGTGTAAATACGATAAAGCAATACAGAGATATAGCCTTAAATGACTTGACCACTAGGGGGCACTAACCAAACAATAAATTGTGACTCAGGTCTTGATTGTGATGACACCCACCAAATTTGGTGTAAATACAATAAAGAGATGCAGAGATATAGCCTTAAATGACTTGACCACTAGGGGGCACTAACCAAACAATAAATTGTGACTCAGGTCTTGATTGTGATGACACCCACCAAATTTGGTGTAAATACAATAAAGAGATGCAGAGATATAGCCTTAAATGACTTGACCACTAGGGGGCACTGACCAAAAAATAAAGTGTGACTCAGGTCTTGATTGTGATGACACCCACCAAATTTGGTGTAAATACGATAAAGAGATGCAGAGATATAGCTTCAAATCTCTTGACCACTAGGGGGCATCGAAAAGTTTACAAGTCCTCCCAGAACAAGTAGGTAATGAACCATACCAAGTTTCATAACAATACACAGTTGCGTTTCTGAAATACTTGAACTTAAAGAAAAATTCAAAATGGCCGACACACAAAATGGCCGACCAAAAACCATTTGGTATCGTTTGACTCGCCATGCCTCACGAAATCTAACAAGACCAGTCTCATAATTTTACATTCAAATTTGCAGTAGTTATAAGCAAAAATAGAATTTTTTTATATCTCGTGACCAGTAGGGGGCAGTGTGACGAAATGGTGCATGCACCCTCAGGTCATCACTGTTATGACATATACCAAGTCTCATATTAATACACAAAAGTTTTGCGAAGATACAGGCTCAAACACATTTTGGCGTGCTCGCCCTCGCATTCTTTGATGCGTTATACGACAACGGATAGGTCTACCGAAAATCTTTTGATAACTTTTTGTCTAGAGTGTCTCTAGATGATGCATACCAAAAATCAAGCCAATCACACGAGCACTCTAGGAGGAGTTCGAAAAAGTAGGTGTTCAATATAATTCAAAATGGCCGAGAGGAAGTAGGTTTGACTCAGACATATTTGATACCGTCGGACTCAGCATGAGCCAAGGAATCAATTGAGTGAAGTCTTATGTCATAGTGGCAATTTAATCAAATGATATAAAGATTTTAAACAATTTATTTACATATCCTGACCACTAGGTGGCGCCGTCCTAAAGATTTATAGGTGCGCTCAGAACATGTCACCGATGAACCATGCCAAAATTCGTAGCGATACGCCATTCGGTTTGTGAAATACTGAACTTAATGAGAAAATTCAAAATGGCCGACACCCAAAATGGCCGACCGAAAACGGTTTGGTATCGTTTGACTCGGCATGCCTCAAGGAATCTAACAAGACCTCCTTCATGATTTTAGACTCAAGTTTGAAGTAGTTATAAGCGAAAATAGGCATTTTTCGAATCTCGTGACCACTAGGTGGCGCAGTGACGAAACGTTGCAGGCACCCTCAGGTCATGACTGTTATGACATATACCAAGTTTCGTGTCGATACACAAAAGTTTTGCGAAGATACGGCCTCACGTCCGTTTTGGCGTGCTCGCCGCCATATATGTTGTCAATTTATATGAGAATGCATTGGTCTATCAAAAAGCTTTTGATAACTTTTTGTCTTGGGTGTCTCTAGATGCTACATACCAAAGGACATGCAAATCGGACAAACGGTCTAGTAGGAGTTCGAAAAAGTAGGTTTTACGAAAAATTCAAAATGGCGGAAAGATGTGCATGACACAAATGACATCAATGTGTGCAATTGAATCATCATGAGCCAAGGATTCAGAGGAAACAAGAATTTAGTTTCTAGGTCTCACGAGTTAGAAGTTGTGAGCATGAACATAAGTGGATTTTCGGACTGTTGGTGGCGCTAGAGGGTTTGAGTCAGACACACCAATGTTGCTATAGTAACTTCTGAGACTGTCCTCTACATGTGTGCCAAATTTCATAACTTTCCTACGTACGGTTCTATGGGCTGCCATTGACTTCAATGGCGGAAGAACAAGATGCAGAATAATAATAAGAAAACTAACAATAAATATAGCTGCAAGCAGCGATACCGGGGTCAAGCCAAACATGGCAAAAAATGATTCATACGTGATGACTGTCATAATTTAAGATCCAAGTTTGCATTAGTTTTATGAAAAAATAGCAATTTTTTGTATCTTGAGACCACTAGGTGGCGCTTTGCCGAAACAATAGATGGTGCCTCAGGTCATGACTGTGATGTCACATACCAAATTTAGTGTAAATACAATAAAGCAATACGGAGATATAGCCTTAAATGACTTGACCACTAGGGGGCACTGACCAAACAATAAATTGTGACTCAGGTCTTGATTGTGATGACACCCACCAAATTTGGTGTAAATACAATAAAGCGATACGGAGATATAGCCTTAAATGACTTGACCACTAGGGGGCACAGACCAAATAATAAATTATGACTCAGGTCTTGATTGTGATGACACCCACCAAATTTGGTGTAAATACAATAAAGAGATGCAGAGATATAGCCTTAAATGACTTGACCACTAGGGGGCACTGACCAAAAAATAAATTGTGACTCAGGTCTTGATTGTGATGACACCCACCAAATTTGGTGTAAATACAATAAAGAGATGCAGAGATATAGCCTTAAATAACTTGACCACTAGGGGGCACTGACCAAAAAATAAATTGTGACTCAGGTCTTGATTGTGATGACACCCACCAAATTTGGTGTAAATACGATAAAGAGATGCAGAGATATAGCTTCAAATCTCTTGACCACTAGGGGGCACTGGAAAGTTTACAAGTCCTCCCAGAACATGTTGCTGATGAACCATACCAACTTTCATAACAATACGTAATTGCGTTTCTGAAATACTTGAACTTAAAGAAAAATTCAAAATGGCCGACACACAAAATGGCCGACCAAAAACCATTTGGTATCGTTTGACTCGGCATGCCTCACGAAATCTAACAAGACCACTCTCATAATTTTACATTCAAGTTTGCAGTAGTTATAAGCAAAAATAGACATTTTTTATATCTCGTGACCAGTAGGGGGCAGTGTGACGAAATGGTGCATGCACCCTCAGGTCATCACTGTTATGACATATACCAAGTTTCATATTAATACACACAAGTTTTGCGAAGATACAGGCTCAAACACATTTTGGCGTGCTCGCCCTCGCATTCTTTGATGCGTTATAAGACAACAAATAGGTCTACCGAAAAGCTTTTGATAACTTTTTGTCTAGAGTGTCTCTAGATGATGCATACCAAAAATCTAGCCAATCACACGAGCGCTCTAGGAGGAGTTCGAAAAAGTAGGTGTTCAATATAATTCAAAATGGCCGACAGGAAGTAGGTTTGACTCAGACATATTTGGTACAGTCAGACTCAGCATGAGCCAAGGAATCAATAGAGTGAAGTCTTATGTCATAGTGGCAATTTAATCAAATGATATAAAGATTTTAAACAATTTATTTACATATCCTGACCACTAGGTGGCGCCGTCCTAAAGATTTATAGGTGCGCTCAGAACATGTCACTGATGAACCATGCCAAATTTCGTAGCGATACGCCATTCTGTTTGTGAAATACTGAACTTAATGAGAAAATTGAAAATGGCCGACACCCAAAATGGCCGACCGAAAACCGTTTGGTATCGTTTGACTCGGCATGCCTCAAGGAATCTAACAAGACCAACTTCATGATTTTAGACTCAACTTTGAAGTAGTTATCAGCGAAAATAGGCATTTTTCGAATCTCGTGACCACTAGGTGGCGCTGTGACGAAACGTTGCAGGCACCCTCAGGTCATGACTGTAATGACATATACCAAGTTTCGTGTCGATACAATAAAGTTTTGCGAAGATACGGCCTCACGTCCGTTTTGGCGTGCTCGCCGCCATATATGTTGGCAATTTGTACGAGAACGCATTGGTCTATCAAAAAGCTTTTGATAACTTTTTGTCTGGGGTGCCTCTAGATGCTACATACCAAAGGACATGAAAATCGGACAAACGGTCTAGGAGGAGTTCGAAAAAGTAGGTTTTACGGAAAATTCAAAATGGCGGAAAGATGTGCATGACACAAATGACATCAATGTGTGCAATTGAATCATCATGAGCCAAGGATTCAGAGGAAACAAGAATTTAGTTTCTAGGACTCACGGGTCATAAGTTATTAGCATGAACATAAGTGGACTTTTGGACTGTTGGTGGCGCTAGAGAGTTTGAGTTAGACACACCAAATTTGCTATAGTAACTTCTGAGACTGTCCTGTACATGTGTGCCAAATTTCATAACTTTCCTATGTACGGTTCTATGGGCTGCCATTGACTTCAATGGCGGAAGAGGAAGAATAATAATAATAAATATAGCTGCAAGCAGCAATACCGGGGTCAAGCCGAACATGGCAAAAAATGAATCATACGTGAAGACTGCCATGAACTGATGACACCCACCAAATTTGGTGTAAATACGATGAAGAGATGCAGAGAAATAGCTTCAAAACTTTTTGACCACTAGGGGGCACCAAAAAGTTTACAAGTGCTTTCAGAACATGTTGCTGATGAACCATACCAAGTTTCATAACAATACGCAGTTGCGTTTATGAAATACTTGACTTAAAGAAAAAAATCAAAATGGCCGACACCCAAAATGGCCGACCAAAAACCATTTGGTATCGTTTGACTCGACATGCTTCAGGAAATCTAACAAAACCACTCTCATAATTTTACACACATGCTTGCAGTAGTTATAAGCCAAAATACTCGATTTTCATATCTCGTGACCACTAGGGGGCGCTGTTACCAAATGGTGCATGCACCCTTACGTCATCACTGTTATGACATATACAAGTCTCATATCTCATAAGTTTTGCGAAGATACAGGCTCAAACACATTTTGGCGTGCTCGCCTTCGCATTCTTTGATGCGTTATACGACAACGGATAGGTCTACCGAAAAGCTTTTGATAACTTTTTGTCTGGAGTGTCTCTAGATGATGCCTACCAAAAATCAAGCCAATCAAAAGAGCGCTCTAGGAGGAGTTTGAAAAAGTAGGTGTTCAATTTAATTCAAAATGGCAGACAGGAAGTAGGTTTGACTCAGACATATTTGGTACAGTCGGACTTAGCACGAGCCAAGGAATCAATAGAGTGAAGTCTCATGTCAGTGTGGCAATTTAATCAAATGATATAAAGATTTGAAACAATTTATTTACATATCCTGACCACTAGGTGGCGCCATCCTAAAGATTTATAGGTGTGCTCAGAACATGTCACTGATGAACCATGCAAAATTTCGTAGCGATACGCCATTCTCTTTTTGAAATACTGAACTTAATGAGAAAATTCAAAATGGCCGACACCCAAAATGGCCGACCAAAAACCGTTTGTTATCGTTTGACTCGGCATGCCTTAAGGAATCCAACAAGACCATCTTCATGATTTTAGACTCAAGTTTGAAGTAGTTATAAGCAAAAATAGGCATTTTTCGAATCTCGTGACCACTAGGTGGTGCTGTGACGAAACGTCGCAGGCACCCTCAGGTCATGACTGTAATGACATATACCAAGTTTCGTGTCGATACACAAAAGTTTTGCGAAGATACGGCCTCACGTCCGTTTTGGCGTGCTCGCCGCCTTATATGGTGTCACTGTATACGAGAACGCATTGGTCTATCAAAAAGCTTTTGATAACTTTTTGTCTGGGGTGTCTCTAGATGCTCCATACCAAAGGACATGCAAATTGGACAAACGCTCTAGGAGGAGTTCGAAAAAGTAGGTTTTATGGAAAATTCTAAATGGCGGAAAGATGTGCATGACACAAATGACATCAATGTAGGCAGTTGAATCATCATGAGCAAAGGATTCAGAGGGAACAAGAATTTAGTTTCTAGGACTCACGGGTCAGAAGTTATGAGCATGAACATAAGTGGATTTTTGGACTGTTGGTGGCGCTAGAGGGTTTGAGTTAGACACACCTATGTTGCTATAGTAACTTCTTAGACTGTCCTCTACATGTGTGCCAAATTACATAACTTTCCTACGTACGGTTCTATGGGCTGCCATTGACTTCAATGGCGGAAGAACTAGGATGAATAATAATAAGAAAACTAACAGATACAATAGGTGTCTACGCCACTTCGTGGCTTGACCCCTAAATATAGCTGCAAGCAGCAATGCCGGGGTCAAGCCAAAAAGGGCACCGAAGAAAGTAAAGTTGAATTCGGATGAGCAGTTTAAAGAACCTAGGAAAATCTCTTGATTTCAGACTAAATAATATAACAGTTATCAGCAAAAAAGCTGTGTTTTCATTCAGTGTAACCTCTCCCTCTCTTCTTGAGGAGCATTGACAACTAGAACACTGAAGAAAATGTGAGTGGTGCTTGCAGTGGCAATTCTCAGCTCACAAAATGTTACAGTGGTGTTAATGAGTCAAAAGAGACCACCCCCATGTCTCTACGATGTTCTGATGCAGAGATATAGCTCTTGTAAAAAGGGTTGATAAGGTATCCTAATTGGTTTCTAAGGAGTTAATTGGCATGCACCAATGATCTCCAAGCCATGAAAGGAATAATACATGATGACCCAAGATTTTAGATGTACTGTTGGAGTAGTTTTAGGCAAAAATACCATATTTCTATCTCAAAACCACTAGGTGGCGCAATGACAAAGTTGTGCATGCAACCTCAGGTCATAACTGTGTTACATCTAGCTAGTTTTATGACTATACACTTTAGTTTAGTGAAAAAACAGTTGTATGACCATAGGGTGGCTTGATTTCAAAGGTTTTGTTCAATTATAAGGCCAACTAGTGGTGCAAGCATACAATTTTTTTTGTGTAGCCTCAGATTGTGGTCGTACATCAGTGTATCAAATATGGCGAAAAAATCTCTTTGCTTTACGAAGTTATAACCATTTATGTGTAAAAAACACAAAATGTAAAGGTAATTTTTCGTTTTTTGCAATTTTCGGCCATTTCTGATGAAAACTTTAATATAACGCCAATAGAACTTTTTGTTCAGAAGGTAAGGTTAGTTTCTTCCTATGGTGTTTTCGAGTCGATCAGAATAACGCTCGCGGAGATATTTGCGCTTGTTTGTTAAGTACTTTTTTTGCTGCGCAGGGTTAATTATAAGGCGAATTCTGGCATCTTTGGTATTGTTGGACTTGCCAACTATTCAGGACTCCAAAAAATCAAGTCCCGTGAAAATACGTTGATCACAGCCAAAGTTATAAGCATGTACAACATTCATATGACCACTAGGTGGCGCTGTGACGAAACTCTGCATGCCCCCTCAGATCCTGACTGGCATCACAACTACCAAGTGTGGCGTCAATAGACATAAGATTGGCGAAGATACACACTAAAACCTGTTTTTTTGCGCTCTACGTAAAATTTGTTGATGCGCCATACGACAACGGATTGGTTTATCGAAATTCTTTTGATAACTTTTTGCCAGGAGTGTCTCTAAATGCTACACACCGATTTTCGTGGCAATCAGGGAAAATCTCTAGGACAAGTTCGCAAAAGTAGGTTTTACAAATAATTCAAAATGGCGGAAACATATTCATGATGGAAATGACGACATTGGGTGCAATCGAATTGTCTTGAGCCAAGGAATCGGGAGAAACAAGAATTTCGTTTCTAGGACATATGGGTCAGAAGTTATAAGCAAAAACGTAAGTGCAACTTTGGACTGTTGGTGGCGCTAGCGGGTTTGATATAGAGACTTCAATTTTACTGTGGAAACTTTTTGGACTGTCCTCTATCGGTGCGCCAAATTTCATAACTTTCCTATGTACGCTGCTATGGGCTGCCATAGACGCAATGGCGGAAGAAGAAGAAGAAGTAAGAATAATAATAAGAATACTAACAATAACAATAGGGTTCTACGCCCCTTCAGGGCTTGACCCCTAATAAGAAAACTAACAATAACAATAGGGTTCTACGCCCCTTCGGGGCTTGACCCCTAATAAGAAAACTAACAATAACAATAGGGTTCTACGCCCCTTCGGGGCTTGACCCCTAATAATAAGAAGAAAACTAACAATAACAATAGGTGTCTACGCCACTTCGTGGCTTGACCCCTAATAAAAAGAAAACTAACAAATACAATAGGGGTCTTCGCCCCTTCGGGGCTTGACCCCTAAATATAGCTGCAAGCAGCAATGCCGGGGTCAAGCCGAAAAGGGCACAAAAGGATGTTAAATTGAGTTTGGATAAGCAGATTGAAGAACCTAAGTAAACCTAATAATTTTAGATGAAAAAACAAAAAAGTTATCCACAAAAATAATCTTAGTTCTTGTCTACTGCAATCGTCCTTCTGTTATTGACAATCATGGAACATTAGAGCACTGAAGGACATGTGAGTGGTGTTTGCAGTGGCAAAACATGGGTCACATCATGTTATAACACGTTTAATTAGTCAAAAGAGACCATCCCCGTGTCTCTACAATGTTCTGATGCAGAGATATAGCTTTTGCATAAACTTTTAATAAGGTATTCTCAATGGTTGCTAAGGAGTGAATTGGCAACCACCAGTGATCATAGTCAAAGCCATGAAAGGAATAATCCATGATGACTAATGGTTTTAGATGTGTTGTTGCAGTAGTTTTAGGCAAAAATACCATATTTCTATCTAAAAACCAGTAGGTGGCGCAATGACAAAATTGTGCATGCAACATTAGGTCATGATTGTGTTACATCTAGCTAGTTTTATGACTATACACTTTAGTTTAGTTAAGAAACAGTTGTATGACCATAAGGCTAGCTTGTTATCAAAGGTTTTGTTCAATTTTAACGCCATCTAGTGGTGAAAGCATACAATTATTTTTGTGTGGCCTCAGAATGTGCTCATACATCAGCGTATCAAATCTGGTGAAAAAATCTCTTTTCATCACAAAGTTACAACCATTTATGTGTAAAAAACACAAAATTTGAAGGTAATTTTTCGTTTTTCGAAAATTTCGGCCATTTCTGATGAAAATTTTAATATAATGCCAATAGAACTTTTTGTTCAAAAGGTAAGGTTAGTTTCTTCCTATGGTGTTTTCGAGTCGATCGGAAAAACGCTCGCGGAGATATTCGCGAGTGTTTTTTAAGTGCTATTTTGCTGCGCAGGGTTAACCGTAAGGCGAATTCTGGCATGTTTGGTATCGTTGGACTCGGCAACTATTCAGAACTCCAAGAAAATAAGTCCTGTGAAAAAAAGTTGCTCACAGCCAAAGTTATAGGCGTATAAAACATTCGTCTGGCCACTAGGTGGCGCTGCAATGAAACTGTGCATGCACCCTCAGTTCCTGACTGGCATCACAAGTACCAAGTTTCGTGTCAATAGTCCTAAGTTTAACGAAGATACAGGGTAAAACCTGTTATTTTGAGCTCTACGTAAAATTCGTTAAGTTGGTATATGACAACGGATTGCTGTATCGATCAGAAGTTATAAGCAAAAACGTAAGTTCAACTTTGGACTGTTGGTGGCGCTAGCGGGTTTGAGATAGAGACTCCAAAAGTGCTATGGATATTATTTGGACTGTCCTCAATCAGTGTGCCAAATTTCATAACTTTCCTACGTACGGTTCTATTGGCTGCCATCAGTGGGGAACCTTCAGGGCCTTCTACGCCTTCAGAGAAGGCCTAAAAAAATTAATAAAAATATTTTTTATAATAATACTAATAAATAATAAAGTATTCAATAAAAATATGTTTTTACATGTTTAAATTTATATTTAATTTAATTTAATACATGTAATATATTTTCTCTCATCTATGTTCTAACGTTAAGCTTACTGTCAGGTTCATATCCAATCAGAATCGTCTGTCTCTATTAAGGCCCGGTAAACTGGCTCATTCATTGGTTAGGACTTCAAGAATCCCAAGGAAGGCCAAGCTATGTGTTTTGGTGTGGAGAGTGACGGGCAAATCGACCAATCATGCTTTGATTTCAAGTGGGCGGGTAAAAAACAAAGCATTGTAAGCCTTCATGAAGTCCTAATCATGCAACAAGCTGGATGCGAGCTGCCGTAAAACACCAAAGAAGAAGAAGTCCTAATCATAGACCGTCTAATGGCCCGAATCTCTGCGGTGAGAGTGGTTGAGGTAAATGGCAGAAAACGTGATTGACGTTGTGGCTAGTTTGATAGGGCTGAGGTAAAAACGAAATTACTTAAGCGGGTACTCGTGAAGAGCACAGCCGAGAGATGCGCGTGCAGCTGCGCTGCGCATATCAGACGTGAACACGAGAAAAATAATGGGTTTAATTATACTTTCACTTCCTGACAGTTTTACTTGAGGATAGTAATGACTGCAGGCGACGGCGAATTACATACAATATAATTACCTAACTAAATCTCAGAGAATGCAAAAACATTCACCGGGGCTCGGGCTAGGGATTTTGCGAGCCCGCAAAATATAACAGTTATAAGCCACAAGGAGGTGCACTGAGAACGCAGGGTGCTATATTTCCCCTTATGAAAAAAGACTAACAAGCTATCCTACAGCTAAATATATATTTACAAAAAACAAAAATTAAATGCAAATTTACAGAGCAGCAGAGTCTGTATTTGTGTTTATCAGTTAGATTAAAGTAATTTTAAACTTTAAAACTGCATTTAAAGGCAAACGATGCCTATTCTGTAATTTAACTTTGCGTGCTCAGAATTTTTACACGTTCACTGTATGATTTAACGAAATACGAATAGCCTAGTATTATATTCTGAATTTTAAAATTTATGAAAAACAAACTACTCTCAATTTATTTTGGTGTTTTTTCCCCCATGCTCACTTGTCTCCATTTTCCTGTTTTTAAGAATTAAGGCGGTTTAGTAAGTAGAACCTATCCATTAAATTTGTGACTTTCATTTATTGCGCCATGCGTAATTGCGCATGGAGAGGCATTTGCACTTCATTGCATATTTTGAAGGCCCAGCTGAAGTACTCACGGTTCGCCACTGGCTGCCATAGACCGCAATGGCGGAAGAAGAAAAATTTACTAACAGAAACAATTGCCAATATAGCTGCAAGCAGCGATACCGGGGTCAAGCCAAACATGGCAAAAAATGAATCATATGTGTTGACTGTCATGATTTAAGATCTAAATTTGCATTAGTTTTATGAAAAAATAGCAATTTTTTGTATCTTGACACCACTAGGTGGCGCTTTGCTGAAACAATAGATGGTGCCTCAGGTCATGACTGTGATGACACATACCAAATTTAGTGTAAATACGATAAAGCTATACGGAGATATAGCCTTAAATGACTTGACCACTAGGGGGCGCTGGCTAAAACAGTAGATGGTGACTCGGAACATTACTGTAATAACACCCACCAAATTTGGTGTAAATACGATGAAGAGATGCAGAGATATAGCCTCAAATATTTTGAACACTAGGGGGTGCCAAAAAGTTTACAAGTCCTCTCAGAATATGTTGCTGATGAACCATACCAAGTTTCATAACAATACGCAATTGCGTTTCTGAAATACTTGAACTTAAAGAAAAAATTCAAAATGGCCGACACACAAAATGGCCGACCAAAAACCATTTGGTATCGTTTGAGTCGTTATGCCTCACGAAATCTAACAAGACCACTCTCATAATTTTACATTCAAGTTTGCAGTAGTTATAAGGAAAAATAGAAATTTCTTGTATCTCGTGACCAGTAGGGGGCAGTGTGACGAAATGGTGCATGCACCCTTACGTCATCACTGTTATGACATGAACCAAGTCTCATATTAATACGCAAAAGTTTTGCGACGATACAGGCTCAAACACATTTTGGCGTGCTCGCCCTCGCATTCCTGGATGCGTTATACGACAACGGATAGGTCTACCGAAAAGCTTTTGATAACTTTTTGTCTGGAGTGTCTCTAGATGATGTGTACCAAAAATCAAGCCAATCAAACAAGCGCTCTAGGAGGAGTTCGAAAAAGTAAGTGTTCAATGTAATTCAAAATGGCCGACAGGAAGTAGGTTTGACTCTAACATATTTGGTACAGTCGGACTCGACACAAGCCAAGAAATCAATAGGGTGAAGTTTCATGTCAGTCTGGCAAAAGAATTAAATGATATAAAGATTTTAAACAATTTATTTACATATCCTGACCACTAGGTGGCACCGTCCTAAAGATTTATAGGTGCGCTCAGAACATGTCACTGATGAACGATGCCAAATTTCGTAGCAATACGCCATTCTGTTTGTGAGATACTGAACTTAATGAGAAAATTCAAAATGGCCAAAACCCAAAATGGCCGACCGAAAACCGTTTGGTATCGTTTGACTCGGCATGCCTCAAGGAATCTAACAAGACCCCTTCATGATTTTAGACTCAAGTTTGAAGTAGTTATAAACAAAAAAAGGCATTTTTGAAATCTGGTGACCACTAGGTGGCGCTGTGACGAAACGTTGCAGGCACCCTCAGGTCATGACTGTAATGACATATACCAAGTCTCGTGTCGATACACATAAGTTTTGCGAAGATACGGCCTCACTTCCATTTTGGCGTGCTCGCCGCCGTATATGTTGTCACGGTTTATGAGAACACATTGGTCTATCAAAAAGCTTTTGATAACTTTTTGTCAGGGGTGTCTCTAGATGCTATATACCAAAGGACATGCAAATCAGACAAACGCTCTAGGAGGAGTTCGAAAAAGTAGGTTTTATGGAAAATTCAAAATGGCGGAAAGATGTGCATGACAGAAATGACATCAATGTGTGCAAATGAATCATCATGAGCCAAGGATTCAGAGGAAACAAGAATTTAGTTTCTAGGACTCACGGGTCAGAAGTTATGAGCATGAACATAAGTGCATTTTTGGACTGTTGGTGGCGCTAGAGGGTTTGAGTCAGACACACCAATGTTGCTATAGTAACTTCTGAGACTGTCCTCTACATGTGTGCCAAATTTCATAACTTTCCTACGTACGGTTCTATGGGCTGCCATTGACTACAATGGCGGAAGAACTAGGATGAATAATAATAAGAAAACTAACAGATACAATAGGTGTCTACGCCACTTCGTGGCTTGACCCCTAAATATAGCTGCAAGCAGCGATACCGGGGTCAAGCCAAACATGGCAAAAAATGATTCATACGTGATGACTGTCATGATTTAAGATCTAAGTTTGCATTAGTTTTATGAAAAAATAGCAATTTTTTTGTATCTTGAGACCACTAGGTGGCGCTGTGCCGAAACAATAGATGGTGCCTCAGGTCATGACTGTGATGACACATACCAAATTTAGTGTAAATACGATAAAGCGATATGGAGATATAGCCTTAAATGACTTGACCACTAGGGGGCACTGACCAAAACAATAGAAGGTGACTTAGGTCTTGATTGTGATGACACCCACCAAATTTGGTGTAAATACGATAAAGAGATGCAGAGATATAGCTTCAAATCTCTTGACCACTAGGGGGTGCCGAAAAGTTTACAAGTCCTCCCAGAACATGTTGCTGATGAACCATACCAAGTTTCATAACAATACGCAATTGCGTTTCTGAAATACTTGAACTTAAAGAAAAAATTCAAAATGGCCGACACACAAAATGGCCGACCAAAAACCATTTGGTATCGTTTGACTCGGCATGCCTCACGAAATCTAACAAGACCAGTCTCATAATTTTACATTCAAATTTGCAGTAGTTATAAGCAAAAATAGACATTTTTTATATCTCGTGACCAGTAGGGGGCAGTGTGACGAAATGGTGCATGCACCCTCAGGTCATCACTGTTATGACATATACCAAGTCTCATATTAATACGCAAAAGTTTTGCGAAGATACAGGCTCAAACACATTTTGGCGTGCTCGCCCTCGCATTCTTTGATGCGTTATACGACAACGGATAGGTCTACCGAAAAGCTTTTGATAACTTTTTGTCTAGAGTGTCTCTAGATGATGCATACCAAAAATCAAGCCAATCACACGAGCGCTCTAGGAGGAGTTCGAAAAAGTAGGTGTTCAATATAATTCAAAATGGCCGACAGGAAGTAGGTTTGACTCAGACATATTTGGTACAGTCGGACTCAGCATGAGCCAAGGAATCAATAGAGTGAAGTCTTATGTCATAGTGGCAATTTAATCAAATGATATAAAGATTTTAAACAATTTATTTACATATCCTGACCACTAGGTGGCGCTGTCCTAAAGATTTATAGGTGCGCTCAGAACATGTCACTGATGAACCATGCCAAATTTCGTAGCGATACGCCATTCTGTTTGTGAAATACTGAACTTAATGAGAAAATTCAAAATGGCCGACACCCAAAATGGCCGACCGAAAACCGTTTGGTATCGTTTGACTCGGCATGCCTCAAGGAATCTAACAAGACCACCTTCATGATTTTAGACTCAAGTTTGAAGTAGTTATAAGCGAAAATAGGCATTTTTCGAATCTCGTGACCACTAGGTGGCGCTGTGACGAAACGTTGCAGGCACCCTCAGGTCATGACTGTAATGACATATACCAAGTTTCGTGTCGATACAATAAAGTTTTGCGAAGATAAGGCCTCACGTCCGTTTTGGCGTGCTCGCCGCCATATATGTTGTCAATTTATTCGAGAACGCATTGGTCTATCAAAAAGCTTTTGATAACTTTTTGTCTTGGGTGTCTCTAGATGCTACATACCAAAGGACATGCAAATCGGACAAACGGTCTAGGAGGAGTTCGAAAAAGTAGGTTTTACGAAAAATTCAAAATGGCGGAAAGATGTGCATGACACAAATGACATCAATGTGTGCATTTGAATCATCATGAGCCAATGATTCAGAGGAAACAAGAATTTAGTTTCTAGGACTCACGGGTCAGAAGTTATGAGCATGAACATAAGTGGATTTTTGGACTGTTGGTGGCGCTAGAGGGTTTGAGTCAGACACACCAATGTTGCTATAGTAGCTTCTGAGACTGTCCTCTACATGTGTGCCAAATTTCATAACTTTCCTACGTACGGTTCTATGGGCTGCCATTGACTTCAATGGCGGAAGAACAAGAAGAAGAATAATAATATAGCTGCAAGCAGCGATACCGGGGTCAAGCCAAACATGGCAAAAAATGATTCATACGTGATGACTGTCATGATTTAAGATCTAAGTTTGCATTAGTTTTATGAAAAAAAAAAACAATTTTTTCGTATCTTGAGACCACTAGGTGGCACTGTGCCGAAAGAATAGATGGTGCCTCAGGTCATGACTGTGATGACACATACCAAATTTAGTGTAAATACAATAAAGCGATACGGAGATATAGCCTTAAATGACTTGACCACTAGGGGGCACTGACCAAAAAATAAATTGTGACTCAGGTCTTGATTGTGATGACACCCACCAAATTTGGTGTAAATACAATAAAGAGATGCAGAGATATAGCCTTAAATGACTTGACCACTAGGGGGCACTGACCAAAAAATAAATTGTGACTCAGGTCTTGATTGTGATGACACCCACCAAATTTGGTGTAAATACAATAAAGGGATGCAGAGATATAGCTTCAAATCTCTTGACCACTAGGGGGCACCGAAAAGTTTACAAGTCCTCCCAGAACATGTTGCTGATGAATCATACCAAGTTTCATAACAATACGCAATTGCGTTTCTGAAATACTTGAACTTAAAGAAAAATTCAAAATGGCCGACACACAAAATGGCCGACCAAAAACCATTTGGTATCGTTTGACTCGGCATGCCTCACGAAATCTAACAAGACCAGTCTCATAATTTTACATTCAAATTTGCAGTAGTTATAAGCAAAAATAGACATTTTTTATATCTCGTGACCAGTAGGGGGCAGTGTGACGAAATGGTGCATGCACCCTCAGGTCATCACTGTTATGACATATACCAAGTCTCATATTAATACGCAAAAGTTTTGCGAAGATACAGGCTCAAACACATTTTGGCGTGCTCGCCCTCGCATTCTTTGATGCGTTATACGACAACGGATAGGTCTACCAAAAAGCTTTTGATAACTTTTTGTCTAGAGTGTATCTAGATGATGCATACCAAAAATCAAGCCAATCACACGAGCGCTCTAGGAGGAGTTCGAAAAAGTAGGTGTTCAATATAATTCAAAATGGCCGACAGGAAGTAGGTTTGACTCAGACATATTTGGTACAGTCGGACTCAGCATGAGCCAAGGAATCAATAGAGTGAAGTCTTATGTCATAGTGGCAATTTAATCAAATTATATAAAGATTTTAAACAATTTATTTACATATCCTGACCACTAGGTGGCGCCGTCCTAAAGATTTATAGGTGCGCTCAGAACATGTCACTGATGAACCATGCCAAATTTCATAGCGATACGCCATTCTGTTTGTGAAATACTGAACTTAATGAGAAAATTCAAAATGGCCGACACCCAAAATGGCCGACCGAAAACCGTTTGGTATCGTTTGACTCGGCATGCCTCAAGGAATCTAACAAGACCAATTTCATGATTTTAGACTCAACTTTGAAGTAGTTATCAGCGAAAATAGGCATTTTTCGAATCTCGTGACCACTAGGTGGCGCTGTGACGAAACGTTGCAGGCACCCTCAGGTCATGACTGTAATGACATATACCAAGTTTCGTGTCGATACAATAAAGTTTTGCGAAGATACGGCCTCACGTCCGTTTTGGCGTGCTCGCCGCCATATATGTTGTCAATTTATACGAGAACGCATTGGTCTATCAAAAAGCTTTTGATAACTTTTTGTCTGGGGTGCCTCTAGATGCTACATACCAAAGGACATGCAAATCGGACAAACGGTCTAGGAGGAGTTTGAAAAAGTAGGTTTTACGGAAAATTCAAAATGGCGGAAAGATGTGCATGACACAAATGACATCAATGTGTGCAATTGAATCATCATGAGCAAAGGATTCAGAGGAAACAAGAATTTAGTTTCTAGGACTCACAGGTCAGAAGTTATGAGCATGAACATAAGTGGATTTTTGGACTGTTGGTGGCGCTAGAGGGTTTGAGTCAGACACACCAATGTTGCTATAGTAACTTCTGAGACTGTCCTCTACATGTGTGCCAAATTTCATAACTTTCCTATGTACGGTTCTATGGGCTGCCATTGACTTCAATGGCGGAAGAGGAAACATAATAATAATAATAATAATAATAATAATAATAAGAAAACTAACAATAACAATAGGGTTCTACGCCCCTTCGGGGCTTGACCCCTAATAATAAGAAAACTAACAATAACAATAGGGTTCTACGCCCCTTCGGGGCTTGACCCCTAATAATAATAAGAAAACTAACAATAACAATAGGGTTCTACGCCCCTTCGGGGCTTGACCCCTAAATATAGCTGCAAGCAGCGATACCGGGGTCAAGCCAAACATGGCAAAAAATGATTCATACGTGATGACTGTCATGATTTAAGATCTAAGTTTGCATTAGTTTTATGAAAAAAATAGCAATTTTTTGTATCTTGAGACCACTAGGTGGCGCTTTGCCGAAACAATAGATGGTGCCTCAGGTCATGACTGTGATGACACATACCAAATTTAGTGTAACTACAATAAAGCGATACGGAGATATAGCCTTAAATGACTTGACCACTAGGGGGCACTGACCAAACAATAAATTGTGACTCAGGTCTTGATTGTGATGACACCCACCAAATTTGGTGTAAATACGATAAAGAGATGCAGAGATATAGCTTCAAATCTCTTGACCACTAGGGGGCGCCGAAAAGTTTACATGTCCTCCCAGAACATGTTGCTGATGAACCATACCAAGTTTCATAACAATACGCAATTGCGTTTCTGAAATACTTGAACTTAAAGAAAAAATTCAAAATGGCCGACACACAAAATGGCCGACCAAAAACCATTTGGTATCGTTTGACTCGGCATGCCTCACGAAATCTAACAAGACCAGTCTCATAATTTTACATTCAAGTTTGCAGTAGTTATAAGCAAAAATAGACATTTTTTATATCTCGTGACCAGTAGGGGGCAGTGTGACGAAATGGTGCATGCACCCTCAGGTCATCACTGTTATGACATATACCAAGTCTCATATTAATACGCAAAAGTTTTGCAAAGATACAGGCTCAAACACATTTTGGCGTGCTCGCCCTCGCATTCTTTGATGCGTTATACGACAACGGATAGGTCTACCGAAAAGCTTTTGATAACTTTTTGTCTAGAGTGTCTCTAGATGATGCATACCAAAAATCAAGCCAATCACACGAGCGCTCTAGGAGGAGTTCGAAAAAGTAGGTGTTCAATATAATTCAAAATGGCCGACAGGAAGTAGGTTTGACTCAGACATATTTGGTACAGTCGGACTCAGCATGAGCCAAGGAATCAATAGAGTGAAGTCTTATGTCATAGTGGCAATTTAATCAAATGATATAAAGATTTTAAACAATTTATTTACATATCCTGACCACTAGGTGGCGCCGTCCTAAAGATTTATAGGTGCGCTCAGAACATGTCACTGATGAACCATGCCAAATTTCGTAGCGATACGCCATTCTGTTTGTGAAATACTGAACTTAATGAGAAAATTCAAAATGGCCGACACCCAAAATGGCCGACCGAAAACCGTTTGGTATCGTTTGACTCGGCATGCCTCAAGGAATCTAACAAGACCTCCTTCATGATTTTAGACTCAAGTTTGAAGTAGTTATAAGCGAAAATAGGCATTTTTCGAATCTCGTGACCACTAGGTGGCGCTGTGACGAAACGTTGCAGGCACCCTCAGGTCATGACTGTAATGACATATACCAAGTTTCGTGTCGATACAATAAAGTTTTGCGAAGATACGGCCTCACGTCCGTTTTGGCGTGCTCGCCGCCATATATGTTGTCAATTTATACGAGAACGCATTGGTCTATCAAAAAGCTTTTGATAACTTTTTGTCTGGGGTGTCTCTAGATGCTACATACCAAAGGACATGCAAATCGGACAAACGGTCTAGGAGGAGTTCGAAAAAGTAGGTTTTACGGAAAATTCAAAATGGCGGAAAGATGTGCATGACACAAATGACATCAATGTGTGCAATTGAATCATCATGAGCCAAGGATTCAGAGGAAACAAGAATTTAGTTTCTAGGACTCACGGGTCAGAAGTTGTGAGCATGAACATAAGTGGATTTTTGGACTGTTGGTGGCGCTAGAGGGTTTGAGTCAGACACACCAATGTTGCTATAGTAACTTCTGAGACTGTCCTCTACATGTGTGCCAAATTTCATAACTTTCCTATGTACGGTTCTATGGGCTGCCATTGACTTCAATGGCGGAAGAGGAAACATAATAATAATAATAATAAATATAGCTGCAAGCAGCGATACCGGGGTCAAGCCAAACATGGCAAAAAATGATTCATACCTGATGACTGTCATGATTTAAGATCTAAGTTTGCATTAGTTTTACGAAAAAAATAGCAATTTTTTTGTAACTTGAGACCACTAGGTGGCGCTGTGTCGAAACAATAGATGGTGCCTCAGCTCATGACTGTGATGACACATACCAAATTTAGTGTAAATACGATAAAGCGATACAGAGATATAGCCTTAAATGACTTGACCACTAGGGGGCACTGACCAAAAAATAAATTGTGACTCAGGTCTTGATTGTGATGACACCCACCAAATTTGGTGTAAATACGATAAAGAGATGCAGAGATATAGCCTCAAATCTCTTGACCACTAGGGGGCGGCGAAAAGTTTACAAGCCCTCTCAGAACATGTTGCTGATGAACCATACCAAGTTTCATAACAATAAGCAATTGCGTTTCTGAAATACTTGAACTTAAAGAAAAAATTGAAAATGGCCGACACACAAAATGGCCGACCAAAAACCATTTGGTATCGTTTGACTCGGCATGCCTCACCAAATCTAACAAGACCACTCTAATAACTTTACATTTAAGTTTGCAGTAGTTATAAGCAAAAATAGACATTATTTATATCTCGTGACCACTAGGGGGCACTGTGACGAAACGGTGCATGCACCCTCACGTCATCACTGTTATGACATATACCAAGTTTCATATCAATACGCAAAAGTTTTGCAAAGATACAGGCTCAAACACATTTTGGCGTGTTCGCCCTCGCATTCTTTGATGTGTTATACGACAACGGATAGGTCTACCGAAAAGCTTTTGATAACTTTTTGTCTGGAGTGTCTCTAGATGATGCATACCAAAAATCAAGCCAATCACACGAGCGCTCTGGGAGGAGTTCGAAAAAGTAGGTGTTCAATATAATTCAAAATGGCCGACAGGAAGTAGGTTTGACTCGGACATATTTGGTACAGTCGGACTCAGCACGAGCCAAGGAATCAATAGAGTGAAGTCTCATGTCTGTGTGGCAATCTAATCAGATGATATAAAGATTTTAAACAATTTCTTTACATATCCTGACCACTAGGTGGCGCCGTCCTAAAGATTTATAGGTGCGCTCAGAACATGTCACTGATGAACCATGCCAAATTTCGTAGCGATACGCCATTCTGTTTGTGAAATACTGAACTTAATAAGAAAATTCAAAATGGCCGACACCCAAAATGGCCGACCGAAAACCGTTTGGTATCGTTTGACTCGGCATGCCTCAAGGAATCTAACAAGACCACCTTCATGATTTTAGACTCAAGTTTGAAGTAGTTATAAGCGAAAATAGGCATTTTTCGAATCTCGTGACCACTAGGTGGCGCTGTGACGAAACGTTGCAGGCACCCTCAGGTCAAGACTGTAATGACATATACCAAGTTTCGTGTCGATACACCAAAGTGTTGCGAAGATATGGCCTCACGTCCGTTTTGGCGTGGACGCCGCCGTATATGTTGTCACGGTATACGAGAACGCATTGGTCTATCAAAAAGCTTTTGATAACTTTTTGTCTGGGGTATCTCTAGATGCTAGATACCAAAGGACATGCAAATCGGACAAACGCTCTAGGAGGAGTTCGAAAAAGTAGGTTTTACGGAAAATTCAAAATGGCGGAAAGATGTGCATGACACAAATGACATCAATGTGTGCAATTGAATCATCATGAGCCAAGGATTCAGAGGAAACAAGAATTTAGTTTCTAGGACTCACGGGTCAGAAGTTATGAGCATGAACATAAGTGGATTTTTGGACTGTTGGTGGCGCTAGAGGGTTTGAGTCAGACACACCAATGTTGCTATAGTAACTTCTGAGACTGTCCTCTACATGTGTGCCAAATTTCATAACTTTCCTACGTACGGTTCTATGGGCTGCCATTGACTTCAATGGCGGAAGAGGAAACTTAATAATAATAATAAGAAAACTAACAATAACAATAGGGTTCTACGCCCCTTCGGGGCTTGACCCCTAAATATAGCTGCAAGCAGCGATACCGGGGTCAAGCCAAACATGGCAAAAAATGATTCATACGTGATGACTGTCATGATTTAAGATCTAAGTTTGCATTAGTTTTATGAAAAAAATAGCAATTTTTTCGTATCTTGAGACCACTAGGTGGCGCTGTGCCGGAACAATAGATGGTGCCTCAGGTCATGACTGTGATGACACATACCAAATTTAGTGTAAATACGATAAACCGATACGGAGATATCGCCTTAAATGACTTGACCACTAGGGGGCACTGACCAAACAATAAATTGTAACTCAGGCCTTGATTGTGATGACACCCACCAAATTTGTTGTAAATACGATAAAGAGATGCAGAGATATAGCTTCAAATCTCTTGACCACTAGGGGGCGCCAAAAAGTTTACAAGTCCTCCCAGAACATGTTGCTGATGAACCATACCAAGTTTCATAACAATACGCAATTGCGTTTCTGAAATACTTGAACTTAAAGAAAAAATTCAAAATGGCCGACACACAAAATGGCCGACCAAAAACCATTTGGTATCGTTTGACTCGGTATGCCTCAAGAAATCTAACAAGACCAGTCTCATAATTTTACATTCAAGTTTGCAGTAGTTATAAGCAAAAATAGACATTTTTTATATCTCGTGACCAGTAGGGGGCAGTGTGACGAAATGTTGCATGCACCCTCAGGTCATCACTGTTATGACATATACCAAGTCTCATATTAATACGCAAAAGTTTTGCGAAGATACAGGCTCAAACACATTTTGGCGTGCTCGCCCTCGCATTCTTTGATGCGTTATACGACAACGGATAGGTCTACGGAAAATCTTTTGATAACTTTTTGTCTAGAGTGTCTCTAGATGGTGCATACCAAAAATCAAGCCAATCACACAAGCGCTCTAGGAGGAGTTCGAAAAAGTAGGTGTTCAATATAATTCAAAATGGCCGACAGGAAGTAGGTTTGACTCAGACATATTTGGTACAGTCGGACTCAGCATGAGCCAAGGAATCAATAGAGTGAAGTCTTATGTCATAGTGGCAATTTAATCAAATGATATAAAGATTTAAAAAATTGTTTTTACATATCCTGACCCCTAGGTGGCGCCGTCCTAAAGATTTATAAGTGCGCTCAGAACATGTCACTGATGAACCATGCCAAATTTCGTAGCGATACGCCATTCTGTTTGTGAAATATTGAACTTAATGAGAAAATTCAAAATGGCCGACACCCAAAATGGCCGACCGAAAACCGTTTGGTATCGTTTGACTCGGCATGCCTCAAGGAATCTAACAAGACCACCTTCGTGATTTTAGACTCAAGTTTGAAGTAGTTATAAGCGAAAATAGGCATTTTTCGAATCTCGTGACCACTAGGTGGCGCTGTGACGAAACGTTGCAGGCACCCTCAGGTCATGACTGTTATGACATATACCAAGTTTCGTGTCGATACAATAAAGTTTTGCGAAGATAAGGCCTCACGTCCGTTTTGGCGTGCTCGCCGCCATATATGTTGTCAATTTATATGAGAACGCATTGGTCTATCAAAAAGCTTTTGATAACTTTTTGTCATGGGTGTCTCTAGATGCTACATACCAAAGGACATGCAAATCGGACAAACGGTCTAGGAGGAGTTAGAAAAAGTAGGTTTTACGAAAAATTCAAAATGGCGGAAAGATGTGCATGACACAAATGACATCAATGTGTGCATTTGAATCATCATGAGCCAAGGATTCAGAGGAAACAAGAATTTAGTTTCTAGGACTCACGGGTCAGAAGTTGTGAGCATGAACATAAGTGCATATTTGGACTGTTGGTGGCGCTAGAGGGTTTGAGTCAGACACACCAATGTTGCTATAGTAACTTCTGAGACTGTCCTCTACATGTGTGCCAAATTTCATAACTTTCCTATGTACGGTTCTATGGGCTGCCATTGACTTCAATGGCGGAAGAGGAAACATAATAATAATAATAATAAATATAGCTGCAAGCAGCAATGCCGGGGTCAAGCCGAAAAGGGCACAAAGGATGTAAAATTGAGATCGGATAAGCAGATTGAAGAACCTAGGTAAACCTAATAATTTTAGATGAAAAAACAAAAAAGTTATCAACAACAATAATCTAAGTTCTTGTCTACTGCAATCGTCCTTCTGTTATTGACAATTATGGAACATTAGAGCACTGAAGGACATGTGAGTGGTGTTTGCAGTGGTAAAACGTAGGTCACATCATGTTACAGCAAGTTTATTGAGTCAAAAGAGACCACCCCCATGTCTCTACGATGTTCTGATGCAGAGATATAGCTTTTGCAAAAACGGTTGATAAGGTGTTCTCAATGGTTGCTAGGGAGTCAATTGGCAATCACCAGTGATTATAGTCAAAGCCATGAAATGAATAATCCATGATGACTCATGGTTTTAGATGTGTTGTTGCAGTAGTTTTAGGCAAAAATACCATATTCTATCTCAAAACCAGTAGGTGGCAAAATGACAAAATTGCGCATGCAACATCAGGTCATGATTGTGTTACATCTAGCTACTATTATGTCTATACACTTTAGTTTAGTTAAGAAACAGTTGTATGACCATAGGGCTGGCTTGTTATCAAAGGTTTTGTTCAATTATAAGGCCATCTAGTGGTGAAAGCATACAATTTTTTTTGTGTGGCCTCAGAATGTGCTCATACATCAGCGTATCAAATCTGGTGAAAAAATCTCTTTTCGTTACGAAGTTACAACCATTTATGTGTAAAAAACACAAAATTTGAAGTTACTTTTTCGTTTTTTGCAATTTTCGGCAATTTCTGATGAAAATTTTAATATAACGCCAATAGAACTTTTTGTTCAGAAGGTAAGGTTAGTTTCTTCCTATGGTGTTTTCGAGTCGATCGGAAAAACGTTCGCGGAGATATTCACGCATGTTTTTTAAGCGCTATTTTGCTGCGCATGGTTAACCGTAAGGCGGATTCTTGCATGTTTGGTATCGTTGGATTCGGCAACTACCCAGAACTCCAAAGAAACAAGTCCCGTGAAAATATGTCAATCGGGGCCCAAGTTATAGGCATGTAAAGCATTGGTCTGGCCACTAGGTGGCGCTGCGACGAAACTGTGCATGCACCCTCAACTCCTGACTGACATCACAAGTATCAAGTGTCGTGTCAATAGGGCTAAGTTTCACGAAGATACAGCCTAAAATCTGTTTTTTTGTGCTCTACGTTAAATTCGTTAAGGCGGTATACGACAACGGATTGCTGTATCAAAATTCTTTTGATAACTTTTTGCCATGAGTGTCTCAAGATGATACATACCAATTTTCGTGGCAATCGGACAAAAGCTCTAGGACGAGTTCGAAAAAGTAGGTTTTACGAATAATTTAAAATGGCGGAAAAATTTTCATGACGGAAAATGACGACATAGGGTCCAATCGAATCGCCTTGAGCCAAGGAATCAGAAGAAGCAAGAATTTTGTTTCTAGGACTTACGGATCAGAAGTTATAAGCAAAAACATAAGTGCAATTTTGGACTGTTGGTGGCGCTAGCGGGTTAGACATAGAGACTCCAAATTTGCTGTGGGGACACATTGGACTGTCCTCTATCAGTGTGCCAAATTTCATAACTTTCCTACGTACGGTTCTATGGGCTGCCATAGACCGCAATGGCGGAAGAAGAAGAATAACTAATAATAATAATAATTGTTATAAGAAAACTAACAAATACAATAGGGGTCTTCGCCCCTTCGGGGCTTGACCCCTAATAATAATAATAAATATAGCTGCAAGCAGCAATGCCGGGGTCAAGCCGAAAAGGGCACAAAAGGATGTAAAATTGAGATTGGATGAGCAGATTGAAGAACCTAGGTAAACCTGATAATTGTAGATGAAAAAACAAAAAAGTTATCCACAAAAATAATCTATGTTCTTGTCTACTGCAATCGTCCTTCTGTTATTGACAATTATGGAACATTAGAGCACTGAAGGACATGTGAGTGGTGTTTGCAGTGGCAGAACATCACATCATGTTATAACAAGTTTAATTAGTCAAAAGAAACCATCTCCGTGTCTCTACGATGTTCTGATGCAGAGATATAGCTTTTGCAAAAACGGTTAATAAGGTATTCTCAATGGTTGCTAGGGAGTGAATTGGCAACCACCAGTGATCATAGTCAAAGCCATGAAAGGAATAATCCATGATGACTCATGGTTTTAGATATGTTATTGCAGTAGTTTTAAGCAAAAATACCATATTTCTATCTCAAAACCACTAGGTGGTGCAATGACAAAATTGTGCATGCAACATCAGGTCATGATTGTGTTACATCTAGCTAGTTTTATGTCTATACACTTTAGTTTAGTGAAGAAACAGTTGTAAGACCATAGGGATGGCTTGTTATCAAAGGTTTTGTTCAATTATAAGGCCATCTAGTGGTGCAAGCATACAATTTTTTTTGTGCAGCCTCAGAATATGCTCATGCATCAGTGAATCAAATCTGGTGAAAAAATATATTTTCGTTACGAAGTTACAACCATTTATGTGTAATAAACACAAATTTTGAAGGAAATTTTTCGTTTTTTTGCAATTTTCGGCCATTTCTGATAAAAATTTTAATATAACGTCAATAGAACTTTTTGTTCAGAAGGTAAGGTTAGTTTCTTCCTATGGTGTTTTCGAGTCGATCGGAAAAACGTTCGCGGAGATTTTCATGCGTGTTTCTTAAGCGCTATTTTGCTGCGCAGGGTTAACCGTAAGGCGGATTCTGGCATGTTTGGTATCGTTGGACTCGACAACTATTCAGAACTCCAAAGCAACAAGTCCCGTGAAAATACGTCAATCGGAGCCAAAGTTATAGGTGTATAAAACATTTCTCTGGCCACTAGGTGGCGCTGCGACGAAACTGTGCATGCACCCTCAGTTCCTGACTGGCATCACAAGTACCAAGTGTCGTGTCAATAGGCCAAAGTTTGACGAAGATACAGCCTAAAATCCGTTTTTTTGCGCTCTACGTAAAATTCGTTAAGGAGGTATATGACAACGGATTGCTGTATCAAAATTCTTTTGATAACTTTTTGCCATGAGTGTCTCAAGATGATACATACCAATTTTCGTGGAAATCGGACAAAAGCTCTAGGACGAGTTCGAAAAAGTAGGTTTTTTAAACAATTCAAAATGGCGGAAAAATTTAATGACGGAAAATGACGTCATAGGGTCCAATCGAATTGTCTTGAGCCAAGGAATCAGAAGAACCAAGAATTTTGTTTCTGGGACTTACGGATCAGAAGTTATAACCAAAAACATAAGTGCAACTTTGGACTGTTGGTGGCGCTAGCGGGTTAGAGATAGAGACTCCAAATTTGCTGTGGGGACACATTGGACTGTCCTCTATCAGTGTGCCAAATTTCATAACTTTCCTATGTACGGTTCTATGGGCTGCCATAGACCGCAATGGCGGAAGAAGAACCAGAATAATAATTATTAATATAGCTGCAAGCAGCGATACCGGGGTCAAGCCAAACATGGCAAAAAATGATTCATACCTGATGACTGTCATGATTTAAGATCTAAGTTTGCATTAGTTTTACGAAAAAAATAGCAATTTTTTTGTAACTTGAGACCACTAGGTGGCACTGTGCTAAAACAACAGATGGTGCCTCAGGCCATGACTGTGATGACACATACCAAATTTAGTGTAAATACGATAAAGCGATACAGAGATATAGCCTTAAATGACTTGACCACTAGGGGGCACTGACCAAAACAATAGATGGTGACTCAGGTCATGATTGTGATGACACCCACCAAATTTGGTGTAAATACGATAAAGAGATGCAGAGATATAGCCTCAAATCTCTTGACCACTAGGGGGCGGCGAAAAGTTTACAAGCCCTCTCAGAACATGTTGCTGATGAACCATACCAAGTTTCATAACAATACGCAATTGCGTTTCTGAAATACTTGAACTTAAAGAAAAAATTGAAAATGGCCGACACACAAAATGGCCGACCAAAAACCATTTGGTATCGTTTGACTCGGCATGCCTCACCAAATCTAACAAGACCACTCTAATAACTTTACATTTAAGTTTGCAGTAGTTATAAGCAAAAATAGACATTATTTATATCTCGTGACCACTAGGGGGCACTGTGACGAAACGGTGCATGCACCCTCACGTCATCACTGTTATGACATATACCAAGTTTCATATCAATACGCAAAAGTTTTGCAAAGATACAGGCTCAAACACATTTTGGCGTGTTCGCCCTCGCATTCTTTGATGTGTTATACGACAACGGATAGGTCTACCGAAAAGCTTTTGATAACTTTTTGTCTGGAGTGTCTCTAGATGATGCATACCAAAAATCAAGCCAATCACACGAGCGCTCTAGGAGGAGTTCGAAAAAGTAGGTGTTCAATATAATTCAAAATGGCCGACAGGAAGTAGGTTTGACTCGGACATATTTGGTACAGTCGGACTCAGCACGAGCCAAGGAACCAATAGAGTGAAGTCTCATGTCTGTGTGGCAATTTAATCAGATGATATAAAGATTTTAAACAATTTCTTTACATATCCTGACCACTAGGTGGCGCCGTCCTAAAGATTTATAGGTGCGCTCAGAACATGTCACTGATGAACCATGCCAAATTTCGTAGCGATACGCCATTCTGTTTGTGAAATACTGAACTTAATGAGAAAATTCAAAATGGCCGACACCCAAAATGGCCGACCAAAAACCGTTTGGTATCGTTTGACTCGGCATGCCTCAAGGAATCTAACAAGACCACCTTCATGATTTTAGACTCAAGTTTGAAGTAGTTATAAGCGAAAATAGGCATTTTTCGAATCTCGTGACCACTAGGTGGCGCTGTGACGAAACGTTGCAGGCACCCTCAGGTCAAGACTGTAATGACATATACCAAGTTTCGTGTCGATACACCAAAGTGTTGCGAAGATACGGCCTCACGTCCGTTTTGGCGTGGTCGCCGCCGTATATGTTGTCACGGTATACGAGAACGCATTGGTCTATCAAAAAGCTTTTGATAACTTTTTGTCTGGGGTGTCTCTAGATGCTAGATACCAAAGGACATGCAAATCGGACAAACGCTCTAGGAGGAGTTCGAAAAAGTAGGTTTTACGGAAAATTCAAAATGGCGGAAAGATGTGCATGACACAAATGACATCAATGTGTGCAATTGAATCAACATAAGCCAAGGATTCAGCGGAAACAAGATTTTAGTTTCTAGGACTCACGGGTCAGAAGTTATGAGCATGAACATAAGTGGATTTTTGGACTGTTGGTGGCGCTAGAGGGTTTGAGTCAGACACACAAATGTTGCTATAGTAACTTCTGAGACTGTCCTCTACATGTGTGCCAAATTTCATAACTTTCCTACGTACGGTTCTATGGGCTGCCATTGACTTCAATGGCGGAAGAGGAAACTTAATAATAATAATAAGAAAACTAACAATAACAATAGGTGTCTACGCCACTTCGTGGCTTGACCCCTAATAATAAGAAAACTAACAATAACAATAGGGTTCTACGCCCCTTCAGGGCTTGACCCCTAAATATAGCTGCAAGCAGCGATGCCGGGGTCAAGCTAAAAAGGGCACAGAATGAAGTATTGGTTGATGACCGTCATGATCTAAGATTTAAGAAGTTTTCAGTAGATTAAGGCAAATATAGCCATTTTTCAAATCTTGAGTGCTGTGTAGAAACAATGGGTTTTGCCTCAGGTCACGTTTGTGATGACACCCACCAAATTTAATATACATATGATTAAGCAATGTTGAGATATAGCCTCAAATGACTTGACCACTAGGGGGCACTGCACTAAAACAATAGATGGTGCCTCAGGTCACGATTGTGAAGACACCCACCAAATTTGGTGTACATATGATTAAGCAATGTGGAGATATAGCCTCAAATGACTTGACCACTAGGGGGCACTGCATCGAAACAACAGATGATGCCTTGGGTCATGATTGTGATGACACCCACAAAATTTGATATACATGTGATTAAGCAATGTTGAAATATAGCCTCAAATGACTTGACCACTGGGGGCACTGCACCGAAACAATATGGTGCCTCAGGACATGATTGTGATGACACCCACCAAATTTGGTGTACATATGATTAAGCAATGTGGAGATATGTCCTCAAATGACTTGACCACTAGGTGGCACTGCACCGAAACAATAGATGATGCCTTGGGTCATGATTGTGATGACACCCACAAAATTTGATATACATATGATTAAGCAATGTTGAAATATAGCCTCAAATGACTTGACCACTGGGGGCACTGCACCGAAACAATATGGTGCCTCAGGTCATGATTGTGATGACAAATCCAAATTTGGTGTACATACGATAAAGTGATCTGGAGATAAAGCCTCAAAACTCTTAACCAGTAGGGGCACTGAAAAGTTTACAAGGGCTTTCAAAAAATGTCACTGATGAACTAGGTGGTGCAGTAACAAAACATTCCATACACCCTCAGTTCATGACATTTCCAAGTTGTGAAACATTCACCTATTCATACAGTGTCAGCCACACAAGAGCCATCCAGCTCATCGGGAGCATTTGGGCTTAGATGTCTCACTCATGGACACCTCAACACTTGGACAGGTGGAGCTGGGGTTTGAACCACCAACCTTCCGATTTGTGGACAACCTACACTAACCACTGAACCACTGCCAATACTCACATCAATGTGCAAAACCTTTGCGAAGATATAGCCTCAAATCCATTTTCGTGCTCGCCATTATATTTGTTAATGTGCTATACAACAACTGACAAAAACTTTTTCTCTAGAGTCTAGATTGTGTGTACCAAATCCAAGCCAATCAAACGAACGCTGTAGGAGGAGTTTTGAAAAAGTTGGTATGCTTTGTTATTGAAAATGGCAGACAGAAAACGTTTTGATATCATTTGACTCGGCATGCCTCAAGGAATCTAACAATAGCACTTTCATGAATTTAGACTAAATTTTGCAGTAGTTATAAGCAAAAAAAAATCACTTTTCAATGACTGTTATGACATATAACTCATGGACATCTTGACACTTGGTCAGGTAGAGCTGGGGTTTGAACCACCAACCTTCCGATTTGTAGACAACCACCACTAACCCCTGAACCACTGAACCACTGCCAATGTGCAAAACTTTTGCGAAGATATAGCCGCATATCCATTGTGGCATGCTCATCAACATGCTCAAACTAGGTGGCGCTGTACCGAAACTGTGCACGCACCCTCAGGTCATGACTGCCATCAAAACTACCAAATCTCATGTGAATATGTTTAACTTTGGCGAAGATACTGCCTCAAATCCGTTTGTTCCCACTCTGCGTAAAATTTGTTGACGCGGTGTACGGAAACGGATTGGCGGATCGACACGAATTCCATAACTTTTTGCCATGAGTGTCTCTAGATGCTACACACCCATTCTTTACGCAAATTGGACAAAAGCTCTAGGACGAGTTCGAAAAAGTAGGTTTTACAAACAATTCAAAATATCGAAATAATTAGCATGACGGAAATGATGTCATATGGTGCAATCGAATTGGCATGAGCCAAGGAATCAGAAGAAACAAGAATTGCATCTCTATGACGTACGGGTCAGCAGTTATAACCAAAAATGTAAGTGAAAATTTGGACTGTTGGTGGCGCTATCGGGTTTGACATAGACACTCCAAATTTGGTGTGGGGACTATTTGGAATGTCCTCTTTGAGTGTGCCAAATTTCATATCTTTCCTACAAAAAAAGTTAAAATTCAAAATGGCCGACCCCCAAAATGGCCGACCGAAAACCTTTTGGTATCGTTTGACTCGGCATGCCTCAAGGAATCTAACAATAGCACTTTTATAATTTTAGACTCAAGTTTGCAGTAGTTATAAGCAAAAATAGCCATTTTTCAAATCTCGTGAACACTAGGTGGCGCTGTGACGAAACTGGGCATGAACCCTCAGGTCGTGACTACCATCAAAACTACCAAGTTTCGTATGAATACGCTTAACTTTGGTGAAGATACAGCCTCAAATCCGTTTTTTCGCGCTCTACGTAAAATTCATTGACGCGTTATACGGTAACGGATTGGTGAATCAACACGAATTCCATAACTTTTTGCCATGAGTGTCTATAGATCCTACACACACATTCTTTAAGCAAATTGGACAAAAGCTCTAGGACGAGTTCGAAAAAGTAGGTTTTACAAACAATTCAAAATATCGAAATAATTAGCATAACGGAAATGACGTCATATGGCGCAATCGAATCGGCATGAGCCAAGGAATCAGAAGAAACAAGAATTGCGTTTCTATGACGTACGGGTCAGCAGTTATAACCAAAAATGTAAGTGAAAATTTGGACTGTTGGTGGCGCTATTGGGTTTGACATAGACACTCCAAATTTGGTGTGGTGACTTTTTCGAATGTCCTCTATGAGTGTGCCAAATTTCATAACTTTCCTACGTACGGTTCTATGGGCTACCATAGACGCAATGGCGGAAGAAGAAGAATAATAGATAATAATAATAATAATAAATATAGCTGCAAGCAGCGATACCGGGGTCAAGCCAAACATGGCAAAAAATGATTCATACATGATGACTGTCATGATTTAAGATCTAAGTTTGCATTAGTTTTTTGAAAAAAAATAGCAATTTTTTCGTATCTTGAGACCACTAGGTGGCGTTGTGCCGAAACAATAGATGGTGCCTCAGGTCATGACTGTGATGACACATACCAAATTTAGTGTAAATACGATAAAGAGATGAAGAGATATAGCCTTAAATGACTTGACCACTAGGGGGCACTGACCAAAAAATAAATTGTGACTCAGGTCTTGATTGTGATGACACCCACCAAATTTGGTGTAAATACGATAAAGAGATGCAGAGATATAGCTTCAAATGTCTTGACCACTAGGGGGCGCCGAAAAGTTTACAAGTCCTCCCAGAACATGTTGCTGATGAACCATACCAAGTTTCATAACAATACGCAATTGCGTTTCTGAAATACTTGAACTTAAAGAAAAAATTCAAAATGGCCGACACACAAAATGGCCGACCAAAAACCATTTGGTATCGTTTGACTCGGCATGCCTCACGAAATCTAACAAGACCAGTTCTATAATTTTACATTCAAGTTTGCAGTAGTTATAAGCAAAAATAGACATTTTTTATATCTCGTGACCAGTAGGGGGCAGTGTGACAAAACGGTACATGCACCCTCAGGTCATCACTGTTATGACATATACCAAGTCTCATATGAATACACAAAAGTTTTGCGAAGATACAGGCTCAAACACATTTTGGCGTGCTCACCCTCGCATTCTTTGATGCGTTATACGACAACGGATAGGTTTACCGAAAAGCTTTTGATAACTTTTTGTCTAGAGTGTCTCTAGATGATGCATACCAAAAATCAAGCTAATCACACGAGCGCTCTAGGAGGAGTTCGAAAAGGTAGGTGTTCAATATAATTCAAAATGGCCGACAGGAAGTAGGTTTGACTCAGACATATTTGGTACAGTCGGACTCAGCATGAGCCAAGGAATCAATAGAGTGAAGTCTTATGTCAGTGTAGCAATTTAATCAAATGATATAAAGATTTTTAAAAAATTATTTACATATCCTGACCACTAGGTGGCGCTGTCCTAAAGATTTATAGGTGCGCTCAGAACATGTCACTGATTAACCATGCCAAATTTCGTAGCGATACGCCATTCTGTTTGTGAAATACTGAACTTACTGAGAAAATTCAAAATGGCAGACTCCCAAAATGGCCGACCGAAAACCGTTTGGTATCGTTTGACTCGACATGCCTCAAGGAATCTAACAAGACCACCTTCATGATTTTAGACTCAAGTTTGAAGTAGTTATAAGCGAAAATAGGCATTTTTCGAATCTCGTGACCACTAGGTGGCGCTGTGACGAAACGTTGCAGGCACCCTCAGGTCATGACTGTAATGACATATACCAAGTTTCGTGTCGATACAATGAAGTTTTGCGAAGATACAGCCTGACGTCCGTTTTGGCGTGCTCGCCGCCTTGTATGTTGTCACTGTATACGAGAACGCATTGGTCTATCAAAAAGCTTTTGATAACTTTTTGTCTGGGGTGTCTCTAGATGCTACATACCAAAGGACATGCAAATCCGACGAACGCTCTAGGAGGAGTTCGAAAAAGTAGGTTTTACGGAAAATTCAAAATGGCGGAAAGATTTGCATGACACAAATGACATCAACGTGTGCAATTGAATCATCACGAGCAAAGGATTCAAAGGAAACAGGAAATTAGTTTCTAGGACTCACGGGTCAGAAGTTATGAGCATGAACATAAGTGGATTTTTCGACTGTTGGTGGCGCTAGAGGGTTTGAGTCAGACACACCAATGTTGCTATAGTAACTTCTGAGACTGTCCTCTACATGTGTGCCAAATTTCATAACTTTCCTACGTACGGTTCTATGGGCTGCCATTGACTTCAATGGCGGAAGAACAAGAAACTGAATAATAATAAGAAAACTAACAGAAACAATAGGTGTCTACGCCACTTCGTGGCTTGACCCCTAATAATAAGAAAACTAACAATAACAATAGGGTTCTACGCCCCTTCGGGGCTTGACCCCTAACAATAGGGTTCTACGCCCCTTCGGGGCTTGACCCCTAAATATAGCTGCAAGCAGCAATGCCGGGGTCAAGCCGAAAAGGGCACATAAGGATGTAAAATTGAGATCGGATAAGCAGATTGAAGAACCTAGGTAAATCTTATAATTTTAGATGAAAAAACAAAAAGTTATCAAAAAAAATAATCTAAGTTCGTGTCTACTGCAATCGTCCTTCTGTTATTGACAATCATGGAACATTAGAGCACTGAATGACATGTGAGTGGTGTTTGCAGTGGCAAAACATGGGTCACATCATGTTATAACAAGTTTAATTAGTCAAAAGAGACCATCCCCGTGTCTCTACGATGTTCTGATGCAGAGATATTGCTTTTGCAAAAACGGTTGATAAGGTATTCTCAATGGTTGCTAGGGAGTTAATAGGCAACATCCAGTGATTATAGTCAAAGCCATGAAATGAATAATCCATGATGACTCATGGTTTTAGATGTGTTGTTGCAGTAGTTTTAGGCAAAAATACCATATTCTATCTCAAAACCAGTAGGTGGCGCAAAGACAAAATTGTGCATGCAACATCAGGTCATGATTGTGTTACATCTAGCTAGTTTTATGACTATACACTTTAGTTTAGTTAAGAAACAGTTGTATGACCATAAGGCTGGCTTGTTATCAAAGGTTTTGTTCAATTATAAGGCCATCTAGTGGTGCAAGCGTACAATTTTTTGTGTAGCCTCAGAATGTGCTCATGCATCAGCGTATCAAATCTGGTGAAAAAATCTCTTTTCGTTACAAAGTTACAAGCATTTATGTGTAAAAAACACAAAATTTGAAGGTAATTTTTCGTTTTTTGCAATTTTCGGCCATTTCTGATGAAAATTTTAATATAACGTCAATAGAACTTATTGTTCAGAAGGTAAGGTTAGTTTCTTCCTATGGTGTTTTCGAGTCGATCGGAAAAACGCTCGCGGAGATATTCACGCGTGTTTTTTAAGCGCTATTTTGCTGCGCAGGGTTAACCGTAGGGCGAATTCTGGCATGTTTGGTATCGTTGGACTCGGCAACTATTCAGAACTCCAAAGAAACAAGTCCCGTGAAAATACATCAATCGGAGCCAAAGTTATAGGCATGTAAAGCATAAGTCTGACCACTAGGTGGCGCTGTGACGAAACTCTGCAGGCACCCGTAGTTCCTGACTGGCATCACAAGTACCAAGTATAGTGTCAATAGGCTTAAGTTTGTCGAAGATACAGCCTCAAATCCGTTTTTTTGCGCTCTACGTAAAATTCGTTGACGCGGTTTACGGAAACGGATTGACGAATTGACATGAATTCCATAACTTTTTGCCGTGAGGGTCTGTAGATGCTACATACCGATTTTCGTGGAAATCGGGCAAAAGCTCTAGGACGAGTTCGCAAAAGTAGGTTTTACGAATAATTCAAAATGGCGGAAAAATTTTCATGACGGAAAATGACGTCATAGGGTCCAGTCGAATTGTCTTGAGCCAAGGAATCAGAGGAAACAAGAATTTAATTTCTAGGACGTACGGGTCAGAAGTTATAAGCAAAAACGTAAGTGCAACTTTGGACTGTTGGTGGCGCTAGCGGGTTAGACATAGAGACTCCAAATTTGCTATGGGGACACATTGGACTGTCCTTTATCAGTGTGCCAAATCTCATAACTTTCCTATGTACGGTTCTATGGGCTACCATAGACCGCAATGGCGGAAGAAGAAGAAGAAGAAGAAGCAGAATAATAATTATTATAATAAGAAAACTAACAGATACAATAGGGGTCTTCGCCCATTCTGGGCTTGACCCCTAAATATAGCTGCAAGCAGCGATACCGGGGTCAAGCCAAACATGGCAAAAAATGATTCATACGTGATGACTGTCATGATTTAAGATCTAAGTTTGCATTAGTTTTTTGAAAAAAAGCAATTTTTTCGTATCTTGAGACCACTAGGTGGCACTGTGCCGAAAGAATAGATGGTGCCTCAGGTCATGACTGTGATGACACATACCAAATTTAGTGTAAATACAATAAAGCGATACGGAGATATAGCCTGAAATGACTTAACCACTAGGGGGCACTGACCAAAAAATAAATTGTGACTCAGGTCTTGATTGTGATGACACCCACCAAATTTGGTGTAAATACGATAAAGAGATGCAGAGATATAGCTTCAAATCTCTTGACCACTAGGGGGCGCCGAAAAGTTTACAAGTCCTCCCAGAACATGTTGCTGATGAACCATACCAAGTTTCATAACAATACGCAATTGCGTTTCTGAAATACTTGAACTTAAAGAAAAAATTCAAAATGGCCGACACACAAAATGGCCGACCAAAAACCATTTGGTATGGTTTGACTCGGCATGCCTCAAGAAATCTAACAAGACCAGTCTCATAATTTTACATTCAAGTTTGCAGTAGTTATAAGCAAAAATAGACATTTTTTATATCTCCTGACCAGTAGGGGGCAGTGTGACGAAATGTTGCATGCCCCCTCAGGTCATCACTGTTATGACATATACCAAGTCTCATATTAATACGCAAAAGTTTTGCGAAGATACAGGCTCAAACACATTTTGGCGTGCTCGCCCTCGCATTCTTTGATGCGTTATACGACAACGGATAGGTCTACCGAAAAGCTTTTGATAACTTTTTGTCTAGAGTGTCTCTAGATGATGCATACCAAAAATCAAGCCAATCACACGAGCGCTCTAGGAGGAGTTCGAAAAAGTAGGTGTTCAATATAATTCAAAATGGCCGACAGGAAGTACGTTTGACTCAGACATATTTGGTACAGTCGGACTCGGCATGAGCCAAGGAATCAACAGAGTGAAGTCTTATGTCAGTGTGGCAATTTAATCAAATTATATAAAGATTTTAAACAATTTATTTACATATCCTGACCACTAGGTGGCGCCGTCCTAAAGATTTATAGGTGCGCTCAGAACATGTCACCCATGAACCATGCCAAATTTCGTAACCATACGCCATTCGGTTTGTGAAATACTGAACTTAATGAGAAAATTCAAAATGGCCGACACCCAAAATGGCCGACCGAAAACCGTTTGGTATCGTTTGACTCGGCATGCCTCAAGGAATCTAACAAGACCACCTTTTAGACTCAAGTTTGAAGTAGTTATAAGCGAAAATATGCATTTTTCGAATCTCGTGACCACTAGGTGGCGCTGTGACGAAACGTTGCAGGCACCCTCAGGTCATGACTGTAATGACATATACCAAGTTTCGTGTCGATACAATAAAGTTTTGCGAAGATATGGCCTCACGTCCGTTTTGGCGTGCTCGCCGCCATATATGTTGTCAATTTATACGAGAACGCATTGTTCTATCAAAAAGCTTTTGATAACTTTTTGTCTGGGGTGTCTCTAGATGCTATATACCAAAGGACATGCAAATCGGACGGACGGTCTAGGAGGAGTTCGAAAAAGTAGGTTTTACGGAAAAATCAAAATGGCGGAAAGATTTGCATGACACAAATGACATCAACGTATGCAATTGAATCATCATGAGCCAAGGATTCAGAAGAAACAGGAATTTAGTTTCTAGGACTCACGGGTCAGAAGTTATGAGCATGAACATAAGTGGATTTTTGGACTGTTGGTGGCGCTAGAGGGTTTGAGTCAGACACACCAATGTTGCTATAGTAACTTCTAAGACCGTCCTCTACATGTGTGCCAAATTTCATAACTTTCCTATGTACGGTTCTATGGGCTGCCATTGACTTTAATGGCGGAAGAACAAGAAGAAGAATAATATATAAATATAGCTGCAAGCAGCGATACCGGGGTCAAGCCAAACATGGCAAAAAATGATTCATACGTGATGACTGTCATGATTTAAGATCTAAGTTTGCTTTAGTTTTATGAAAAAAAACAATTTTTTCGTATCTTGAGACCACTAGGTGGCACTGTGCCGAAAGAATAGATGGTGCCTCAGGTCATGACTGTGATGACACATACCAAATTTAGTGTAAATACAATAAAGCAATACGGAGATATAGCCTTAAATGACTTGACCACTAGGGGGCACTGACCAAAAAATAAATTGTGACTCAGGTCTTGATTGTGATGACACCCACCAAATTTGGTGTAAATACAATAAAGAGATGCAGAGATATAGCCTTAAATGACTTGACCACTAGGGGGCACTGACCAAAAAATAAATTGTGACTCAGGTCTTGATTGTGATGACACCCACCAAATTTGGTGTAAATACGATAAAGAGATGAAGAGATATAGCTTCAAAACTCTTGACCACTAGGGGGCATCGGAAAGTTTACAAGTCCTCCCAGAACATGTTGCTGATGAACCATACCAAGTTTCATAACAATACGCAATTGCGTTTCTGAAATACTTGAACTTAAAGAAAAATTCAAAATGGCCGACACACAAAATGGCCGACCAAAAACCATTTGGTATCGTTTGACTCGGCATGCCTCACGAACTCTAACAAGACCAGTCTCATAATTTTACATTCAAGTTTGCAGTAGTTATAAGCAAAAATAGACATTTTTTATATCTCGTGACCAGTAGGGGGCAGTGTGACGAAATGGTGCATGCACCCTCAGGTCATCACTGTTATGACATATACCAAGTCTCATATTAATACGCAAAAGTTTTGCGAAGATACAGGCTCAAACACATTTTGGCGTGCTCGCCCTCGCATTCTTTGATGCGTGATACGACAACGGATAGGTCTACCGAAAAGCTTTTGATAACTTTTTGTCTAGAGTGTCTCTAGATGATGCCTAATAAAATTCAAGCCAATCAAAAAAGCGCTCTAGAAGGAGTTCGAAAAAGTAGGTGTTCAATATAATTCAAAATGGCCGACAGGAAGTAGGTTTGACTCAGACATATTTGGTACAGTCGGACTCAGCATGAGCCAAGGAATCAGTAGAGTGAAGTCTTTATTTCATTTGATTAAATTGCCACTATGACATAAGATTTTAAACAATTTATTTACATATCCTGACCACTAGGTGGCGCCGTCCTAAAGATTTATAGGTGCGCTCAGAACATGTCACTGATGAACCATGCCAAATTTCGTAGCGATACGCCATTCTGTTTGTGAAATACTGAACTTAATGAGAAAATTCAAAATGGCCGACACCCAAAATGGCCGACCGAAAACCGTTTGGTATCGTTTGACTCGGCATGCCTGAAGGAATCTAACAAGACCACCTTCATGATTTTAGAATCAAGTTTGAAGTAGTTATTAGCAAAAATAGGCATTTTTCGAATCTCGTGACCACTAGGTGGCGCTGTGACGAAACGTTGCAGGCACCCTCAGGTCATGACTGTAATGACATATACCAAGTTTCGTGTCGATACATTAAAGTGTTGCGAAGATACGGCCTCACGTCCGTTTTTGCGTGCTCTCCGCCTTGTATGTTGTCACTGTATACGAGAACGCATTGGTCTATCAAAAAGCTTTTGATAACTTTTTGTCTGGGGTGTCTCTAGATGCTATATACCAAAGGACATGCAAATCGGACGAACGCTCTAGGAGGAGTTCGAAAAAGTAGGTTTTACGGAAAATTCAAAATGGCGGAAAGATTTGCATGACACAAATGGCATCAATGTGTGCATTTGAATCATCATGAGCAAAGGATTCAGAGGAAACAAGAATTTAGTTTCTAGGACTCACGGGTCAGAAGTTATGAGCATGAACATAAGTGGATTTTTGGACTGTTGGTGGCGCTAGAGGGTTTGAGTCAGACACACCAATGTTGCTATAGTAACTTCTGAGACTGTCCTCTACATGTGTGCCAAATTTCATAACTTTCCTACGTACGGTTCTATGGGCTGCCATTGACTTCAATGGCGGAAGAGGAAACATAATAATAATAAGAAAACTAACAATAACAATAGGGTTCTACGCCCCTTCGGGGCTTGACCCCTAAATATAGCTGCAAGCAGCAATACCGGGGTCAAGCCAAACATGGCAAAAAATGATTCATACGTGATGACTGTCATGATTTAAGATCTAAGTTTGCATTACTTTTATGAAAAAAAATAGCAATTTTTTTGTATCTTGAGACCACTAGGTGGCGCTTTGCCGAAACAATAGATGGTGCCTCAGGTCATGACTGTGATGACACACCAAATTTAGTGTAAATACGATAAAGCGATACGGAGATATAGCCTTAAATGACTTGACCACTAGGGGGCTCTGACCAACCAATAAATTGTGACTCAGGTCTTGATTGTGATGACACCCACCAAATTTGGTGTAAATACGATAAAGAGATGCAGAGATATAGCTTCAAATCTCTTGACCACTAGGGGGCGCCGAAAAGTTTACAAGTCCTCCCAGAACATGTTGCTGATGAACCATACCAAGTTTCATAACAATACGCAATTGCGTTTCTTAAATACTTGAACTCATAGAAAAAATTCAAAATGGCCGACACCCAAAATGGCCGACCGAAAACCGTTTGGTATCGTTTGACTCGGCATGCCTCAAGGAATCTAACAAGACCACCTTCGTGATTTTAGGCTCAAGTTTGAAGTAGTTATAAGCGAGAATAGGCATTTTTCGAATCTCGTGACCACTAGGTGGCGCTGTGACGAAACGTTGCAGGCACCCTCAGGTCATGACTGTAATGACATATACCAAGTTTCGTGTCGATACAATAAAGTTTTGCGAAGATACGGCCTCACGTCCGTTTTGGCGTGCTCGCCGCCATATATGTTGTCAATTTATACGAGAACGCATTGGTCTATCAAAAAGCTTTTGATAACTTTTTGTCTGTGGTGTCTCTAGATGCTACATACCAAAGGACATGCAAATCGGACGGACGGTCTAGGAGGAGTTCGAAAAAGTAGGTTTTACGGAAAATTCAAAATGGCGGAAAGATGTGCATGACACAAATGACATCAACATGTGCAATTGAATCATCATGAGCCAAGGATTCAGAGGAAACAAGAATTTATTTTCTAGGACTCACGGGTCAGAAGTTGTGAGCATGAACATAAGTGGATTTTTGGACTGTTGGTGGCGCTAGAGGGTTTGAGTCAGACACACCAATGTTGCTATAGTAACTTCTGAGACTGTCCTCTACATGTGTGCCAAATTTCATAACTTTCCTACGTATGGTTCTATGGGCTGCCATTGACTTCAATGGCGGAAGAGGAAACATAATAATAAATATAGCTGCAAGCAGCGATACCGGGGTCAAGCCAAACATGGCAAAAAATGATTCATACGTGATGACTGTCATGATTTAAGATCTAAGTTTGCATTAGTTTTATGAAAAAAAGCAATTTTTTGTATCTTGAGACCACTAGGTGGCACTGTGCTGAAAGAATAGATGGTGCCTCAGGTCATGACTGTGATGACACATACCAAATTTAGTGTAAATACAATAAAGCGATACGGAGATATAGCCTTAAATGACTTGACCACTAGGGGGCACTGACCAAAAAATAAATTGTGACTCAGGTCTTGATTGTGATGACACCCACCAAATTTGGTGTAAATACAATAAAGAGATGCAGAGATATAGCCTTAAATGACTTGACCACTAGGGGGCACTGACCAAAAAATAAATTGTGACTCAGGTCTTGATTGTGATGACACCCACCAAATTTGGTGTAAATACGATAAAGAGATGCAGAGATATAGCTTCAAATCTCTTGACCACTAGGGGGCACCGGAAAGTTTACAAGTCCTCCCAGAACATGTTGCTGATGAACCATACCAAGTTTCATAACAATACGCAATTGCGTTTCTGAAATACTTGAACTTAAAGAAAAATTCAAAATGGCCGACACACAAAATGGCCGACCAAAAACCATTTGGTATCGTTTGACTCGCCATGCCTCACGAAATCTAACAAGACCAGTCTCATAATTTTACATTCAAGTTTGCAGTAGTTATAAGCAAAAATAGACATTTTTTATATCTCGTGACCAGTAGGGGGCAGTGTGACGAAATGGTGCATGCACCCTCAGGTCATCACTGTTATGACATAGCCCAAGTCTCATATTAATACGCAAAAGTTTTGCGAAGATACAGGCTCAAACACATTTTGGCGTGCTCGCCCTCGCATTCTTTGATACGTTATACGACAACGGATAGGTCTACCGAAAATCTTTTGATAACTTTTTGTCTAGAGTGTCTCTAGATGATGCATACCAAAAATCAAGCCAATCACACAAGCGCTCTAGGAGGAGTTCGAAAAAGTGGGTGTTCAATATAATTCAAAATGGCCGATAGGAAGTAGGTTTGACTCAGACATATTTGGTACAGTCGGACTCAGCATGAGCCAAGGAATCAATAGAGTGAAGTCTTATGTCATAGTGGCAATTTAATCAAATGATATAAAGATTTTAAAAAATGTATTTACATATCCTGACCACTAGGTGGCGCTGTCCTAAAGATTTATAGGTGCGCTCAGAACATGTCACTGATGAACCATGCCAAATTTCGTAGCGATACGTTATTCTGTTTGTGAAATACTGAACTTAAGGAGAAAATTCAAAATGGCCGACACACAAAATGGCCGACCGAAAACCGTTTGAAATCGTTTGACTCGGCATGCCTCAAGGAATCTAACAAGACCACCTTTGTGATTTTAGGCCAAAGTTTGAAGTAGTTATAAGCGAAAATAGGCATTTTTCGAATCTCGTGACCACTAGGTGGCGCTGTGACGAAACGTTGCAGGCACCCTCAGGTCATGACTGTAATGACATATACCAAGTTTCGTGTCGATACAATAAAGTTTTGCGAAGATAAGGCCTCACGTCCGTTTTGGCGTGCTCGCCGCTATATATGTTGTCAATTTATATGAGAACGCATTGGTCTATCAAAAAGCTTTTGATAACTTTTTGTCGTGGGTGTCTCTAGATGCTACATACCAAAGGACATGCAAATCGGACAAACGGTCTAGGAGGAGTTCGAAAAAGTAGGTTTTACAAAAAATTCAAAATGGCGGAAAGATTTGCATGACACCAATGACATCAATGTGTGCATTTGAATCATCATGAGCCAAGGATTCAGATGAAACAAGAATTTAGTTTCTAGGACTCATGGGTCAGAAGTTATGAGCATGAACATACGTGGATTTTTGGACTGTTGGTGGCGCTAGAGGGTTTGAGTCAGACACACCAAAGTTGCTATAGTAACTTCTGAGACTGTCCTCTACATGTGTGCCAAATTTCATAACTTTCCTATGTACGGTTCTATGGGCTGCCATTGACTTCAATGGCGGAAGAGGAAACATAATAATAATAATAAATATAGCTGCAAGCAGCGATACCGGGGTCAAGCCAAACATGGCAAAAAATTATTCATACGTGATGACTGTCATGATTTAAGATCTAAGTTTGCATTAGTTTTATGAAAAAATAGCAATTTTTTGTATCTTGAGACCACTAGGTGGCACGGTGCAGAAACAATAGATGGTGCCTCAGGTCATGACTGTGATGACACATACCAAATTTAGTGTAAATACGATAAAGCAATACAGAGATATAGCCTTAAATGACTTGACCACTAGGGGGCACTAACCAAACAATAAATTGTGACTCAGGTCTTGATTGTGATGACACCCACCAAATTTGGTGTAAATACAATAAAGAGATGCAGAGATATAGCCTTAAATGACTTGACCACTAGGGGCCACTAACCAAACAATAAATTGTGACTCAGGTCTTGATTGTGATGACACCCACCAAATTTGGTGTAAATACAATAAAGAGATGCAGAAATATAGCCTTAAATGACTTGACCACTAGGGGGCACTGACCAAAAAATAAATTGTGACTCAGGTCTTGATTGTGATGACACCCACCAAATTTGGTGTAAATACGATAAGGAGATGCAGAGATATAGCTTCAAATCTCTTGACCACTAGGGGGCACCGAAAAGTTTACAAGTCCTCCCAGAACATGTAGGTAATGAACCATACCAAGTTTCATAACAATACACAGTTGCGTTTCTGAAATACTTGAACTTAAAGAAAAATTCAAAATGGCCGACACACAAAATGGCCGACCAAAAACCATGTGGTATCGTTTGACTCTGCATGCCTCACGAAATCTAACAAGACCAGTCTCATAATTTTACATTCAAATTTGCAGTAGTTATAAGCAAAAATAGACATTTTTTATATCTCGTGACCAGTAGGGGGCAGTGTGACGAAATGGTGCATGCACCCTCAGGTCATCACTGTTATGACATATACCAAGTCTCATATTAATACGCAAAAGTTTTGCGAAGATACAGGCTCAAACACATTTTGGCGTGCTCGCCCTCGCATTCTTTGATGCGTTATACGACAACGGATAGGTCTACCGAAAAGCTTTTGATAACTTTTTGTCTAGAGTGTCTCTAGATGATGCATACCAAAAATCAAGCCAATCACACGAGCGCTCTAGGAGGAGTTCGAAAAAGTAGGTGTTCAATATAATTCAAAATGGCCGACAGTAAGTAGGTTTGACTCAGACATATTTTATACCGTCGGACTCAGCATGAGCCAAGGAATCAATTGAGTGAAGTCTTATGTCATAGTGGCAATTTAATCAAATGATATAAAGATTTTAAACAATTTATTTACATATCCTGACCACTAGGTGGCGCCGTCCTAAAGATTTATAGGTGCGCTCAGAACATGTCACCGATGAACCATGCCAAATTTCGTAGCGATACGCCATTCGGTTTGTGAAATACTGAACTTAATGAGAAAATTCAAAATGGCCGACACCCAAAATGTCCGACCGAAAACGGTTTGGTATCGTTTGACTCGGCATGCCTCAAGGAATCTAACAAGACCTCCTTCATGATTTTAGACTCAAGTTTGAAGTAGTTATAAGCGAAAATAGGCATTTTTCGAATCTCGTGACCACTAGGTGGCGCTGTGACGAAACGTTGCAGGCACCCTCAGGTCATGACTGTTATGACATATACCAAGTTTCGTGTCGATACAATAAAGTTTTGCGAAGATACGGCCTCACGTCCGTTTTGGCGTGCTCGCCGCCATATATGTTGTCAATTTATATGAGAACGCATTGGTCTATCAAAAAGCTTTTGATAACTTTTTGTCTTGGGTGTCTCTAGATGCTACATACCAAAGGACATGCAAATCGGACAAACGGTCTAGGAGGAGTTCGAAAAAGTAGGTTTTACGAAAAATTCAAAATGGCGGAAAGATGTGCATGACACAAATGACATCAATGTGTGCAATTGAATCATCATGAGCCAAGGATTCAGAGGAAACAAGAATTTAGTTTCTAGGACTCACGGGCCAGAAGTTATAAGCATGAACATAAGTGGATTTTTGGACTGTTGGTGGCGCTAGAGGGTTTGAGTCAGACACACCAATGTTGCTATAGTAACTTCTTAGACTGTCCTCTACATGTGTGCCAAATTACATAACTTTCCTACGTACGGTTCTATGGGCTGCCATTGACTTCAATGGAGGAAGAAGGAAGAAGAATAATAATAAGAAAACTAACAGATACAATAGGTGTCTACGCCACTTCGTGGCTTGACCCCTAAATATAGCTGCAAGCAGCGATACCGGGGTCAAGCCAAACATGGCAAAAAATGATTCATACGTGATGACTGTCATGATTTAAGATCTAAGTTTGCATTAGTTTTATGTACAAAAAGCAATTTTTTTGTATCTTGAGACCACTAGGTGGCGCTGTGCCGAAAGAATAGATGGTGCCTCAGGTCATGACTGTGATGACACATACCAAATTTAGTGTAAATACAATAAAGCAATACGGAGATATAGCCTTAAATGACTTGACCACTAGGGGGCACTGACCAAAAAATAAATTGTGACTCAGGTCTTGATTGTGATGACACCCACCAAATTTGGTGTAAATACGATAAAGAGATGCAGAGATATAGCTTCAAATCTCTTGACCACTAGGGGGCACCGAAAAGTTTACAAGTCCTCCCAGAACATGTTGCTGATGAACCATACCAAGTTTCATAACAATACGCAATTGCGTTTCTGAAATACTTGAACTTAAAGAAAAAATTCAAAATGGCCGACACACAAAATGGCCGACCAAAAACCATTTGGTATCGTTTGACTCGGCATGCCTCAAGAAATCTAACAAGACCAGACTCATAATTTTACATTCAAGTTTGCAGTAGTTATAAGCAAAAATAGACATTTTTTATATCTCCTGACCAGTAGGGGGCAGTGTGACGAAATGTTGCAAGCACCCTCAGGTCATCACTGTTATGACATATACCAAGTCTCATATTAATACGCAAAAGTTTTGCGAAGATACAGGCTCAAACACATTTTGGCGTGCTCGCCCTCGCATTCTTTGATGCGTTATACGACAACGGATAGGTCTACCAAAAAGCTTTTGATAACTTTTTGTCTGGAGTGTCTCTAGATGATGCATACCAAAAATCAAGCCAATCACACGAGCGCTCTAGGAGGAGTTCGAAAAAGTAGGTGTTCAATATAATTCAAAATGGCCGACAGGAAGTAGGTTTGACTCAGACATATTTGGTACAGTCGGACTCAGCATGAGCCAAGGAATCAATAGAGTGAAGTCTTATGTCATAGTGGCAATTTAATCAAATGATATAAAGATTTTAAACAATTTATTTACATATCCTGACCACTAGGTGGCGCTGTCCTAAAGATTTATAGGTGTGCTCAGAACAGGTCACTGATGAACCATGCCAAATTTCGTAGCGATACGCCATTCTGTTTGTGAAATACTGAACTTAATGAGAAAATTCAAAATGGCCGACACCCAAAATGGCCGACCGAAAACCGTTTGGTATCGTTTGACTCGGCATGCCTCAAGGAATCTAACAAGACCACCTTCATGATTTTAGACTCAAGTTTGAAGTAGTTATAAGCGAGAATAGGCATTTTTCGAATCTCGTGACCACTAGGTGGCGCTGTGACGAAACGTTGCAGGCACCCTCAGGTCATGACTGTAATGACATATACCAAGTTTCGTGTCGATACAATAAAGTTTTGCGAAGATACGGCCTCACGTCCGTTTTGGCGTGCTCGCCGCCATATATGTTGTCAATTTATACGAGAACGCATTGGTCTATCAAAAAGCTTTTGATAACTTTTTGTCTGGGGTGTCTCTAGATGCTACATACCAAAGGACATGCAAATCGGACGGACGGTCTAGGAGGAGTTCGAAAAAGTAGGTTTTACAGAAAATTCAAAATGGCGGAAAGATGTGCATGACACAAATGACATCAACATGTGCAATTGAATCATCATGAGCCAAGGATTCAGAGGAAACAAGAATTTAGTTTCTAGGACTCACGGGTCAGAAGTTGTGAGCATGAACATAAGTGGATTTTTGGACTGTTGGTGGCGCTAGAGGGTTTGAGTCAGACACACCAATGTTGCTATAGTAACTTCTGAGACTGTCCTCTACATGTGTGCCAAATTTCATAACTTTCCTACGTACGGTTCTATGGGCTGCCATTGACTTCAATGGCGGAAGAGGAAACATAATAATAATAATAATAATAATAAATATAGCTGCAAGCAGCGATACCGGGGTCAAGCCAAACATGGCAAAAAATGATTCATACGTGATGACTGTCATGATTTAAGATCTAAGTTTGCATTAGTTTTATGAAAAAATAACAATTTTTGTGTATCTTGAGACCACTAGGTGGTGCTGTGCCGAAACAATAGATGGTGCCTCAGGTCATGACTGTGATGACACATACCAAATTTAGTGTAAATACGATAAAGCGATACGGAGATATAGCCTTAAATGACTTGACCACTAGGGGGCACTGACCAAACAATAAATTGTGACTCAGGTCTTGATTGTGATGACACCCACCAAATTTGGTGTAAATACGATAAAGAGATGCAGAGATATAGCTTCAAATCTCTTGACCACTAGGGGGCGCCGAAAAGTTTACAAGTCCTCCCAGAACATGTTGCTGATGAACCATACCAAGTTTCATAACAATACGCAATTGCGTTTCTGAAATACTTGAACTTAAAGAAAAAATTCAAAATGGCCGACACACAAAATGGCCGACCAAAAACCATTTGGTATCGTTTGACTCGGCATGCCTCACGAAATCTAACAAGACCAGTCTCATAATTTTACATTCAGGTTTGCAGTAGTTATAAGCAAAATAGAATTTTTTTATATCTCGTGACCAGTAGGGGGCAGTGTGACGAAATGGTGCATGCACCCTCAGGTCATCACTGTTATGACATATACCAAGTCTCATATTAATACGCAAAAGTTTTGCGAAGATACAGGCTCAAACACATTTTGGCGTGCTCGCCCTCGCATTCTTTGATGCGTTATACGACAACGGATAGGTCTACGGAAAAGCTTTTGATAACTTTTTGTCTAGAGTGTCTCTAGATGATGCATACCAAAAATCAAGCCAATCACACGAGCGCTCTAGGAGGAGTTCGAAAAAGTAGGTGTTCAATATAATTCAAAATGGCCGACAGGAAGTAGGTTTGACTCAGACATATTTGGTACAGTCGGACTCAGCATGAGCCAAGGAATCAATAGAGTGAAGTCTTATGTCATAGTGGCAATTTAATCAAATGATACAAAGATTTTAAACAATTTATTTACATATCCTGACCACTAGGTGGCGCCGTCCTAAAGATTTATAGGTGCGCTCAGAACATGTCACTGATGAACCATGCCAAATTTCGTAGCGATACGCCATTCTGTTTGTGAAATACTGAACTTAATGAGAAAATTCAAAATGGCCGACACCCAAAATGGCCGACCGAAAACCGTTTGGTATCGTTTGACTCGGCATGCCTCAAGGAATCTAACAAGACCACCTTCATGATTTTAGACTCAAGTTTGAAGTAGTTATAAGCGAAAATAGGCATTTTTCGAATCTCGTGACCACTAGGTGGCGCTGTGACGAAACGTTGCAGGCACCCTCAGGTCATGACTGTTATGACATATACCAAGTTTCGTGTTGATACAAGAAAGTTTTGCGAAGATACGGCCTCACGTCCGTTTTGGCGTGCTCGCCGCCATATATGTTGTCAATTTATATGAGAACGCATTGATCTATTAAAAAGCTTTTGATAACTTTTTGTCTTGGGTGTCTCTAGATGCTACATACCAAAGGACATGCAAATCGGACAAACGGTCTAGGAGGAGTTCGAAAAAGTAGGTTTTACGAAAAATTCAAAATGGCGGACAGATGTGCATGACACAAATGACATCAATGTGTGCATTTTAATCATCATGAGCCAAGGATTCAGAGGAAACAAGAATTTAGTTTCTAGGACTCATGGGTCAGAAGTTATGAGCATGAACATAAGTGGATTTTTGGACTGTTGGTGGCGCTAGAGGGTTTGAGTCAGACACACCAATGTTGCTATAGTAACTTCTGAGACTGTCCTCTACATGTGTGCCAAATTTCATAACTTTCCTATGTACGGTTCTATGGGCTGCCATTGACTTTCGGCGGAAGAACGAGGAAGAAAAATAATAATAAGAAAACTAACAATAACAATAGGGTTCTACGCCCCTTCGGGGCTTGACCCCTAATAATAATAAGAAAACTAACAATAACAATAGGGTTCTACGCCCCTTCGGGGCTTGACCCCTAAATATAGCTGCAAGCAGCGATACCGGGGTCAAGCCAAACATGGCAAAAAATGATTCATACGTGATGACTGTCATGATTTAAGATCTAAGTTTGCATTAGTTTTATGAAAAAAATAGCAATTTTTTGTATCTTGAGACCACTAGGTGGGGCGGAGCCGAAACAATAGATGGTGCCTCAGGTCATGACTGTGATGACACATACCAAATTGAGTGTAAATACGATAAAGCAATACAGAGATATAGCCTTAAATGACTTGACCACTAGGGGGCACTAACCAAACAATAAATTGTGACTCAGGTCTTGATTGTGATGACACCCACCAAATTTGGTGTAAATACAATAAAGAGATGCAGAGATATAGCCTTAAATGACTTGACCACTAGGGGGCACTGACAAAAAAATAAATTGTGATTAAGGTATTGATTGTGATGACACCCACAAAATTTTGTGTAAATACGATAAAGAGATGCAGAGATATAGCTTCAAATCTCTTGAACACTCGGGGGCACCGAAAAGTTTACAATTCCTCCCAGAACATGTTGCTGATGAACCATACCAAGTTTCATAACAATACGCAATTGCGTTTCTGAAATACTTGAACTTAAAGAAAAAATTCAAAATGGCCGACACACAAAATGGCCGACCAAAAACCATTTGGTATCGTTTGACTCGGCATGCCTCAAGAAATCTAACAAGACCAGTCTCATAATTTTACATTCAAGTTTTCTTTATTTATAATCAAAAATTGACATTTTTTATATCTAGTGACCAGTAGGGGGCAGTGTGACGAAATGGTGCATGCACCCTCAGGTCATCACTGTTATGACATATACCAAGTCTCATATTAATACGCAAAAGTTTTGCGAAGATACAGGCTCAAACACATATTGGCGTGCTCGCCCTCGCATTCTTTGATGCGTTATACGACAACGGATAGGTCTACCGAAAAGCTTTTGATAACTTTTTGTCTAGAGTGTCTCTAGACGATGCATACCAAAAATCAAGCCAATCACACGAGCGCTCTAGGAGGAGTTCGAAAAAGTAGGTGTTCAATATAATTCAAAATGGCCGACAGGAAGTAGGTTTGACTCAGACATATTTGGTACAGTCGGACTCAGCATGAGCCCAGGAATCAATAAAGTGAATTCTTATGTCATAGTGGCAATTTAATCAAATGAAATAAAGATTTTAAACAATTTATTTACATATCCTGACCACTAGGTGGCGCCATCCTAAAGATTTATAGGTGCGCTCAGAACATGTCACTGATGAACCATGCCAAATTTCGTAGCGATACGCCATTCTGTTTGTGAAATACTGAACTTAATGAGAAAATTCAAAATGGCCGACACCCAAAATGGCCGACCGAAAACCGTTTGGTATCGTTTGACTCGGCATGCCTCAAGGAATCTAACAAGACCACCTTCATGATTTTAGACTCAAGTTTGAAGTAGTTATAAGCGAAAATATGCATTTTTCGAATCTCGTGACCACTAGGTGGCGCTGTGACGAAACGTTGCAGGCACCCTCAGGTCATGACTGTAATGACATATACCAAGTTTCGTGTCGATACAATAAAGTTTTGCGAAGATATGGCCTCACGTCCGTTTTGGCGTGCTCGCCGCCATATATGTTGTCAATTTATATGAGAACGCATTGGTCTATCAAAAAGCTTTTGATAACTTTTTGTCTGGGGTGTCTCTAGATGCTACATACCAAAGGACATGCAAATCGGACGGACGCTCTAGGAGGAGTTCGAAAAAGTAGGTTTTACGGAAAATTCAAAATGGCGGAAAGATTTGCATGACACAAATGACATCAACGTATGCAATTGAATCATCATGAGCCAAGGATTCAGAGGAAACAAGAATTTAGTTTCTAGGACTCACGGGTCAGAAGTTATGAGCATGAACATAAGTGGATTTTTGGACTGTTGGTGGCGCTAGAGGGTTTGAGTCAGACACACCAATGTTGCTATAGTAACTTCTGAGACTGTCCTCTACATGTGTGCCAAATTTCATAACTTTCCTACGTACGGTTCTATGGGCTGCCATTGACTTCAATGGCGGAAGAACAAGAAGCGGAATAATAATAAGAAAACTAACAATAACAATAGGGTTCTACGCCCCTTCGGGGCTTGACCCCTAAATATAGCTGCAAGCAGCGATACCGGGGTCAAGCCGAACATGGCAAAAAATGATTCATACGTGATGACTGCCATGATTTAACATCTAAGTTTGCATTAGTTTTATGAAAAAAAAGCATTTTTCTCCTATCTTGAGACCACTAGGTGGCACTGTGCCAAAAGAACAGATGGTGCCTCAGGTCATAACTGTGATGACACATACCAAATTTAGTGTAAATACAATAAGGCGATACGGAGATATAGCCTTAAATGACTTGACCACTAGGGGGCACTGACCAAAAAATAAATTGTGACTCAGGTCTTGATTGTGATGACACCCACCAAATTTGGTGTAAATACAATAAAGAGATGCAGAGATATAGCCTTAAATAACTTGACCACTAGGGGGCACTGACCAAAAAATTAATTGTGACTCAGGTCTTGATTGTGATGACACCCACCAAATTTGGTGTAAATACAATAAAGAGATGCAGAGATATAGCCTTAAATGACTTGACCACTAGGGGGCACTGACCAAAAAATAAATTGTGACTCAGGTCTTGATTGTGATGACACCCACCAAATTTGGTGTAAATACAATAAAGAGATGCAGAGATATAGCCTTAAATAACTTGACCACTAGGGGGCACTGACCAAAAAATAAATTGTGACTCAGGTCTTGATTGTGATGACACCCACCAAATTTGGTGTAAATACGATAAAGAGATGCAGAGATATAGCTTCAAATCTCTTGACCACTAGGGGGCACCGGAAAGTTTACAAGTCCTCCCAGAACATGTTGCTGATGAACCATACCAAGTTTCATAACAATACGCAATTGCGTTTCTGAAATACTTGAACTTAAAGAAAAATTCAAAATGGCCGACACACAAAATGGCCGACCAAAAACCATTTGGTATCGTTTGACTCGGCATGCCTCACGAAATCTAACAAGACCACTCTCATAATTTTACATTCAAGTTTGCAGTAGTTATAAGCAAAAATAGACATTTTTTATATCTCGTGACCAGTAGGGGGCAGTGTGACGAAATGGTGCATGCACCCTCAGGTCATCACTGTTATGACATATACCAAGTCTCATATTAATACACAAAAGTTTTGCGAAGATACAGGCTCAAACACATTTTGGCGTGCTCGCCCTCGCATTCTTTGATGCGTTATACGACAACAAATAGGTCTACCGAAAAGCTTTTGATAACTTTTTGTCTAGAGTGTCTCTAGATGATGCATACCAAAAATCAAGCCAATCACACGAGCGCTCTAGGAGGAGTTCGAAAAAGTAGGTGTTCAATATAATTCAAAATGGCCGACAGGAAGTAGGTTTGACTCAGACATATTTGGTACAGTCGGACTCAGCATGAGCCAAGGAATCAATAGAGTGAAGTCTTATGTCATAGTGGCAATTTAATCAAATGATATAAACATTTTAAACAATTTATTTACATATCCTGACCACTAGGTGGCGCTGTCCTAAAGATTTATAAGTGCGCTCAGAACATGTCACTGATGAACCATGCCAAATTTCGTAGCGATACGCCATTCTGTTTGTGAAATACTGAACTTAATGAGAAAATTCAAAATGGCCGACACCCAAAATGGCCGACCGAAAACCGTTTGGTATCGTTTGACTCGGCATGCCTCAAGGAATCTAACAAGACCACCTTCGTGATTTTAGGCTCAAGTTTGAAGTAGTTATAAGCGAGAATAGGCATTTTTCGAATCTCGTGACCACTAGGTGGCGCTGTGACGAAACGTTGCAGGCACCCTCAGGTCATGACTGTAATGACATATACCAAGTTTCGTGTCGATACAATAAAGTTTTGCGAAGATACGGCCTCACGTCCGTTTTGGCGTGCTCGCCGCCATATATGTTGTCAATTTATACGAGAACGCATTGGTCTATCAAAAAGCTTTTGATAACTTTTTGTCTGGGGTGTCTCTAGATGCTACATACCAAAGGACATGCAAATCGGACGGACGGTCTAGGAGGAGTTCGAAAAAGTAGGTTTTACGGAAAATTCAAAATGGCGGAAAGATGTGCATGACACAAATGACATCAACATGTGCAATTGAATCATCATGAGCCAAGGATTCAGAGGAAACAAAAATTTATTTTCTAGGACTCACGGGTCAGAAGTTGTGAGCATGAACATAAGTGGATTTTTGGACTGTTGGTGGCGCTAGAGGGTTTGAGTCAGACACACCAAATTTGCTATAGTAACTTCTGAGACTGTCCTCTACATGTGTGCCAAATTTCATAACTTTCCTACGTACGGTTCTATGGGCTGCCATTGACTTCAATGGCGGAAGAGGAAACATAATAATAATAATAATAATAAATATAGCTGCAAGCAGCGATACCGGGGTCAAGCCAAACATGGCAAAAAATGATTCATACGTGATGACTGTCATGATTTAAGATCTAAGTTTGCATTAGTTTTATGAAAAAATAGCAATTTTTTCGTATCTTGAGACCACTAGGTGGTGCTGTGCCGAAACAATAGATGGTGCCTCAGGACATGACTGTGATGACACATACCAAATTTTGTGTAAATACAATAAAGCAATACGGAGATATAGCCTTAAATGACTTGACCACTAGGAGGCACTGACCAAAACAATAGATAGTGACTCAGGTCTTGATTGTGATGACACCCACCAAATTTGGTGTAAATACGATAAAGAGATGCAGAGATATAGCTTCAAATCTCTTGACCACTAGGGGGTGCCGAAAAGTTTACAAGCCCTCTCAGAACATGTTGCTGATGAACCATACCAAGTTTCATAACAATACGCAATTGCGTTTCCGAAATACTTGAACTTAAAGAAAAACTCAAAATGGCCGACACACAAAATGGCCGACCAAAAACCATTTGGTATCGTTTGACTCGCCATGCCTCACGAAATCTAACAAGACCAGTCTCATAATTTTACATTCAAATTTGCAGTAGTTATAAGCAAAAATAGACATTTTTTATATCTCGTGACCAGTAGGGGGCAGTGTAACGAAATGGTGCATGCACCCTCAGGTCATCACTGTTATGACATATACCAAGTCTCATATCAATACGCAAAAGTTTTGCGAAGATACAGGCTCAAACACATTTTGGCGTGCTCGCCCTCGCATTCTTTGATGCGTTATACGACAACGGATAGGTCTACCGAAAAGCTTTTGATAACTTTTTGTCTGGAGTGTCTCTAGATGATGCGTACCAAAAATCAAGCCAGTCAAACAAGCGCTCTAGGAGGAGTTCGAAAAAGTAAGTGTTCAATATAATTCAAAATGGCCGACAGGAAGTAGGTTTGACTCTAACATATTTGGTACAGTCGGACTCGGCACGAGCCAAGAAATCAATAGAGTGAAGTCTCATGTCAGTGTGGCAAATAAATCAAATGATATAAAGATTTTAAACAATTTCTTTACATATCCTGACCACTAGGTGGCGCCGTCCTAAAGATTTATAGGTGCGCTCAGAACATGTCACTGATGAACCATGGCAAATTTCGTAGCGATACCCCATTCTGTTTGTGAAATACTGAACTAAATGAGAAAATTCAAAATGGCCGACACCCAAAATGGCCGACCGAAAACCGTTTGGTATCGTTTGACTCGACATGCCTCAAGGAATCTAACAAGACCACCTTCGTGATTTTAGACTCAAGTTTGAAGTAGATATAAGCGAAAATAAGCATTTTTCGAATCTCGTGACCACTAGGTGGCGCTGTGACGAAACGTTGCAGGCACCCTCAGGTCAAGACTGTAATGACATATACCAAGTTTCGTGTCGATACACCAAAGTGTTGCGAAGATACGGCCTCACGTCTGTTTTGGCGTGCTCGCCGCCGTATATGTTGTCACGGTATACGAGAACGCATTGGTCTATCAAAAAGCTTTTGATAACTTTTTGTCAGGGGTGTCTCTGGATGCTAGATACCAAAGGACATGCAAATCGGACAAACGCTCTAGGAGGAGTTCAAAAAAGTAGGTTTTACGGAAAATTCAAAATGGCGGAAAGATGTGCATGACACAAATGACATCAACATGTGCAACTGAATCATCATGAGCAAAGGATTCAGAGGAAACAAGAATTTAGTTTCTAGGACTGATGGGTCAGAAGTTATGACCATGAAAATAAGTGGATTTTTGGACTGTTGGTGGCGCTAGAGGGTTTGAGTCAGACACACCAAAGTTGCTATAGTAACTTCTAAGACCGTCCTCTACATGTGTGCCAAATTTCATAACTTTCCTATGTACGGTTCTATAGGCTGCCATTGACTTCAATGGCGGAAGAACAAGAAGAAGAATAATATATAATAATAATAATAATAATAAATATAGCTGCAAGCAGCGATACCGGGGTCAAGCCGAACATGGCAAAAAATGATTCATACGTGATGACTGCCATGATTTAACATCTAAGTTTGCATTAGTTTTATGAAAAAAAGCATTTTTTTCCTATCTTGAGACCACTAGGTGGCACTGTGCCGAAAGAATAGATGGTACCTCAGGTCATGACTGTGATGACACATACCAAATTTAGTGTAAATACAATAAAGAGATGCAGAGATATAGCCTTAAATAACTTGACCACTAGGGGGCACTGATCAAAAAATTAATTGTGACTCAGGTCTTGATTGTGATGACACCCACCAAATTTGGTGTAAATACAATAAAGAGATGCAGAGATATAGCCTTAAATGACTTGACCACTAGGGGGCACTGACCAAAAAAATAAATTGTGACTCAGGTCTTGATTGTGATGACACCCACCAAATTTGGTGTAAATACAATAAAGAGATGCAGAGATATAGCCTTAAATAACTTGACCACTAGGGGGCACTGACCAAAAAATAAATTGTGACTCAGGTCTTGATTGTGATGACACCCACCAAATTTGGTGTAAATACGATAAAGAGATGCAGAGATATAGCTTCAAATCTCTTGACCACTAGGGGGCACCGGAAAGTTTACAAGTCCTCCCAGAACATGTTGCTGATGAACCATACCAAGTTTCATAACAATACGCAATTGCGTTTCTGAAATACTTGAACTTAAAGAAAAATTCAAAATGGCCGACACACAAAATGGCCGACCAAAAACCATTTGGTATCGTTTGACTCGGCATGCCTCACGAAATCTAACAAGACCACTCTCATAATTTTACATTCAAGTTTGCAGTAGTTATAAGCAAAAATAGACATTTTTTATATCTCGTGACCAGTAGGGGGCAGTGTGACGAAATGGTGCATGCACCCTCAGGTCATCACTGTTATGACATATACCAAGTCTCATATTAATACACAAAAGTTTTGCGAAGATACAGGCTCAAACACATTTTGGCGTGCTCGCCCTCGCATTCTTTGATGCGTTATACGACAACGGATAGGTCTACCGAAAAGCTTTTGATAACTTTTTGTCTAGAGTGTCTCTAGATGATGCATACCAAAAATCAAGCCAATCACACGAGCGCTCTAGGAGGAGTTCGAAAAAGTAGGTGTTCAATATAATTCAAAATGGCCGACAGGAAGTAGGTTTGACTCAGACATATTTGGTACAGTCGGACTCAGCATGAGCCAAGGAATCAATAGAGTGAAGTCTTATGTCATAGTGGCAATTTAATCAAATGATATAAACATTTTAAACAATTTATTTACATATCCTGACCACTAGGTGGCGCTGTCCTAAAGATTTATAAGTGCGCTCAGAACATGTCACTGATGAACCATGCCAAATTTCGTAGCGATACGCCATTCTGTTTGTGAAATACTGAACTTAATGAGAAAATTCAAAATGGCCGACACCCAAAATGGCCGACCGAAAACCGTTTGGTATCGTTTGACTCGGCATGCCTCAAGGAATCTAACAAGACCACCTTCGTGATTTTAGGCTCAAGTTTGAAGTAGTTATAAGCGAGAATAGGCATTTTTCGAATCTCGTGACCACTAGGTGGCGCTGTGACGAAACGTTGCAGGCACCCTCAGGTCATGACTGTAATGACATATACCAAGTTTCGTGTCGATACAATAAAGTTTTGCGAAGATACGGCCTCACGTCCGTTTTGGCGTGCTCGCCGCCATATATGTTGTCAATTTATATGAGAACGCATTGGTCTATCAAAAAGCTTTTGATAACTTTTTGTCTGGGGTGTCTCTAGATGCTACATACCAAAGGACATGCAAATCGGACGGACGGTCTAGGAGGAGTTCGAAAAAGTAGGTTTTACGGAAAATTCAAAATGGCGGAAAGATGTGCATGACACAAATGACATCAACATGTGCAATTGAATCATCATGAGCCAAGGATTCAGATGAAACAAGAATTTATTTTCTAGGACTCACGGGTCAGAAGTTGTGAGCATGAACATAAGTGGATTTTTGGACTGTTGGTGGCGCTAGAGGGTTTGAGTCAGACACACCAAATTTGCTATAGTAACTTCTGAGACTGTCCTCTACATGTGTGCCAAATTTCATAACTTTCCTACGTACGGTTCTATGGGCTGCCATTGACTTCAATGGCGGAAGAGGAAACATAATAATAATAATAATAATAATAATAATAATAATAAGAAAACTAACAATAACAATAGGGTTCTACGCCCCTTCGGGGCTTGACCCCTAATAATAAATATAGCTGCAAGCAGCGATACCGGGGTCAAGCCAAACATGGCAAAAAATGATTCATACGTGATGACTGTCATGATTTAAGATCTAAGTTTGCATTAGTTTTATGAAAAAATAGCAATTTTTTGTATCTTGAGACCACTAGGTGGCGCTTTGCCGAAACAATAGATGGTGCCTCAGGTCATGACTGTGATGACACATACCAAATTTAGTGTAAATACAATAAAGCGATACGGAGATATAGCCTTAAATGACTTGACCACTAGGGGGCACTGACCAAACAATAAATTGTGACTCAGGTCTTGATTGTGATGACACCCACCAAATTTGGTGTAAATACAATAAAGCGATACGGAGATATAGCCTTAAATGACTTGACCACTAGGGGGCACAGACCAAATAATAAATTATGACTCAGGTCTTGATTGTGATGACACCCACCAAATTTGGTGTAAATACAATAAAGAGATGCAGAGATATAGCCTTAAATAACTTGACCACTAGGGGGCACTGACCAAAAAATAAATTGTGACTCAGGTCTTGATTGTGATGACACCCACCAAATTTGGTGTAAATACGATAAAGAGATGCAGAGATATAGCTTCAAATCTCTTGACCACTAGGGGGCACCGGAAAGTTTACAAGTCCTCCCAGAACATGTTGCTGATGAACCATACCAAGTTTCATAACAATACGTAATTGCGTTTCTGAAATACTTGAACTTAAAGAAAAATTCAAAATGGCCGACACACAAAATGGCCGACCAAAAACCATTTGGTATCGTTTGACTCGGCATGCCTCACGAAATCTAACAAGACCACCCTCATAATTTTACATTCAAGTTTGCAGTAGTTATAAGCAAAAATAGACATTTTTTATATCTCGTGACCAGTAGGGGGCAGTGTGACGAAATGGTGCATGCACCCTCAGGTCATCACTGTTATGACATATACCAAGTCTCATATTAATACACACAAGTTTTGCGAAGATACAGGCTCAAACACATTTTGGCGTGCTCGCCCTCGCATTCTTTGATGCGTTATACGACAACGGATAGGTCTACCGAAAAGCTTTTGATAACTTTTTGTCTAGAGTGTCTCTAGATGATGCATACCAAAAATCAAGCCAATCACACAAGCGCTCTAGGAGGAGTTCGAAAAAGTAGGTGTTCAATATAATTCAAAATGGCCGACAGGAAGTAGGTTTGACTCAGACATATTTGGTACAGTCGGACTCAGCATGAGCCAAGGAATCAATAGAGTGAAGTCTTATGTCATAGTGGCAATTTAATCAAATGATATAAAGATTTTAAAAAATTTTTTTACATATCCTGACCACTAGGTGGCGCCGTCCTAAAGATTTATAGGTGCGCTCAGAACATGTCACTGATGAACCATGCCAAATTTCGTAGCCATACGCCATTCTGTTTGTGAAATACTGAACTTAATGAGAAAATTCAAAATGGCCGACACCCAAAATGGCCGACCGAAAACCGTTTGGTATCGTTTGACTCGGCATGCCTCAAGGAATCTAACAAGACCACCTTCATGATTTTAGACTCAAGTTTGAAGTAGTTATAAGCGAAAATAGGCATTTTTCGAATCTCGTGACCACTAGGTGGCGCTGTGACGAAACGTTGCAGGCACCCTCAGGTCATGACTGTTATGACATATACCAAGTTTCGTGTCGATACAATAAAGTTTTGCGAAGATAAGGCCTCACGTCCGTTTTGGCGTGCTCGCCGCCATATATGTTGTCAATTTATATGAGAACGCATTGGTCTATCAAAAAGCTTTTGATAACTTTTTGTCTAGGGTGTCTCTAGATGCTACATACCAAAGGACATGCAAATCGGACAAACGGTCTAGGAGGAGTTCGAAAAAGTATGTTTTTTGAAAATTCAAAATGGCGGAAAGATGTGCATGACACAAATGACATCAATGTGTGCATTTGAATCATCATGAGCCAAGGATTCAGAGGAAACAAGAATTTAGTTTCTAGGACTCACGGGTCAGAAGTTATGAGCATGAACATAAGTGGATTTTTGGACTGTTGGTGGCGCTAGAGGGTTTGAGTCAGACACACCAATGTTGCTATAGTAACTTCTGAGACTGTCCTCTACATGTGTGCCAAATTTCATAACTTTCCTATGTACGGTTCTATGGGCTGCCATTGACTTCAATGGCGGAAGAACAAGAAGAAGAATAATATATAAAAATATAGCTGCAAGCAGCGATACCGGGGTCAAGCCAAACATGGCAAAAAATGATTCATACGTGATGACTGTCATGATTTAAGATCTAAGTTTGCATTAGTTTTATGAAAAAAAGCAATTTTTTTGTATCTTGAGACCACTAGGTGGCACTGTGCTGAAAGAATAGATGGTGCCTCAGGTCATGACTGTGATGACACATACCAAATTTAGTGTAAATACAATAAAGCGATACGGAGATATAGCCTTAAATGACTTGACCACTAGGGGGCACTGACCAAAAAATAAATTGTGACTCAGGTCTTGATTGTGATGACACCCACCAAATTTGGTGTATATACGATAAAGAGATGCAGAGATATAGCTTCAAATCTCTTGACCACTAGGGGGCACCGGAAAGTTTACAAGTCCTCCCAGAACATGTTGCTGATGAACCATACCAAGTTTCATAACAATACGCAATTGCGTTTCTGAAATACTTGAACTTAAAGAAAAATTCAAAATGGCCGACACACAAAATGGCCGACCAAAAACCATTTGGTATCGTTTGACTCGCCATGCCTCACGAAATCTAACAAGACCAGTCTCATAATTTTACATTCAAGTTTGCAGTAGTTATAAGCAAAATAGACATTTTTTATATCTCGTGACCAGTAGGGGGCAGTGTGACGAAATGGTGCATGCACCCTCAGGTCATCACTGTTATGACATATCCCAAGTCTCATATTAATACGCAAAAGTTTTGCGAAGATACAGGCTCAAACACATTTTGGCGTGCTCGCCCTCGCATTCTTTGATACGTTATACGACAACGGATAGGTCTACCGAAAATCTTTTGATAACTTTTTGTCTAGAGTGTCTCTAGATGATGCATACCAAAAATCAAGCCAATCACACAAGCGCTTTAGGAGGAGTTCGAAAAAGTGGGTGTTCAATATAATTCAAAATGGCCGATAGGAAGTAGGTTTGACTCAGACATATTTGGTACAGTCGGACTCAGCATGAGCCAAGGAATCAATAGAGTGAAGTCTTATGTCATAGTGGCAATTTAATCAAATGAAATAAAGATTTTAAATAATTTATTTACATATCCTGACCACTAGGTGGCGCCGTCCTAAAGATTTATAGGTGGGCTCAGAACATGTCACTGATGAACCATGCCAAATTTCGTAGCGATACGCCATTCTGTTTGTGAAATACTGAACTTAATGAGAAAATTCAAAATGGCCGACACCCAAAATGGCCGACAGAAAACCGTTTGGTATCGTTTGACTCGGCATGCCTCAAGGAATCTAACAAGACCACCTTCATGATTTTAGACTCAAGTTTGAAGTAGTTATAAGCGAAAATAGGCATTTTTCGAATCTCGTTACCACTAGGTGGCGCTGTGACGAAACGTTGCAGGCACCCTCAGGTCATGACTGTAATGACATATACCAAGTTTCATGTCGATAGACCAAAGTGTTGCGAAGATACAGCCTCACGTCCATTTTGGCGTGCTCGCCGCCATATATGTTGTCAATTTATATGAGAACGCATTGGTCTATCAAAAAGCTTTTGATAACTTTTTGTCTGGGGTGTCTCTAGATGCTACATACCAAAGGACATGCAAATTGGACAAACAGTCTAGGAGGAGTTCGAAAAAGTAGGTTTTACGGAAAATTCAAAATGGCGGAAAGATGTGCATGACACAAATGACATCAATGTGTGCAATTGAATCATCATGAGCCAAGGATTCAGAGGAAACAAGAATTTAGTTTCTAGGACTCACGGGTCAGAAGTTGTGAGCATGAACATAAGTGGATTTTTGGACTGTTGGTGGCGCTAGAGGGTTTGAGTCAGACACACCAATGTTGCTATAGTAACTTCTGAGACTGTCCTCTACATGTGTGCCAAATTTCATAACTTTCCTATGTACGGTTCTAGGGGCTGCCATTGACTTCAATGGCGGAAGAGGAAACATAATAATAATAATAATAATAAATAGCTGCAAGCAGCAATGCCAGGGTCAAGCCGAAAAGGGCACAAAAGGATGTAAAATTGAGATTGGATAAGCAGATTGAAGAACCTAGGTAAATCTAATAATTTTAGATGAAAAAACAAAAAAGTTATCAACAAAATTAATCTAAGTTCTTGTCTACTGCAATCGTCCTTCTGTTATTGACAATCATGGAACATTAGAACACTGAAGGACATGTGAGTGGTGTTTGCAGTGGTCACATCATGTTACAACAAGTTTAATTAGTCAAAAGAGACCATCCCCATGTCTCTACGATGTTCTGATGCAGAGATATAGCTTTTGCAAAAACGGTTGATAAGGTATTCTCAATGGTTGCTAGGGAGTAAATTGGCAACCACCAGTGATTATAGTCAAAGCCATGAAAGGAATAATCCATGATGACTCATGGTTTTAGATGTGTTGTTGCAGTAGTTTTAGGCAAAAATACCATATTCCATCTCAAAACCAGTAGGTGGCGCAATGAAAAAATTGTGCATGCAACATCAGGTCATGATTGTGTTACATCTAGCTAGTTTTATGACTATACACTTTAGTTTAGTTAAGAAACAGTTGTATGACCATAGGGCTGGCTTGTTATCAAAGGTTTTGTTCAATTATAAGGCCATCTAGTGGTGCAAGCATACAATTTTTTTTGTGTGGCCTCAGAATGTGCTCATGCATCATCGTATCAAATCTGGTGAAAAAATCTCTTTTCGTTACAAAGTTACAACCATTTATGTGTAAAAAACACAAAATTTGAAGGTAATTTTTCGTTTTTTGCAATTTTCGGCCATTTCTGATGAAAATTTTAATATAACGCCAATAGAACTTTTTGTTCAGAAGGTAAGGTTAGTTTCTTCCTATGGTGTTTTCGAGTCGATCGGAAAAACGTTCGCGGAGATATTTACGCGTGTTTCTTAAGTGCTATTTTGCTGCGCAGGGTTAACCGTAAGGCGAATTCGGGTATGTTTGGTATCGTTGGACTCGGCAACTATTTAGAACTCAAAGGAAACAAGTCCTGTGAAAATATGTCAATCGGAGCCAAAGTTATAGGCATGTAAAACATAAGTCTGACCACTAGGTGGCGCTGTGACGAAACTCTGCATGCACCCTTAGTTCCTGACTGGCATCACAAATACAAAGTATCGTGTCAATAGGCTTAAGTTTGGCGAAGATACAGCCTCAAATCCGTTTTTTTGAGCTCTACGTAAAATTTGTTGACGCGCTATACGACAACGGATTGGTTTATCAAAATTCTTTTAATAACTTTTTGCCTTGAGTGTCTCTAGATGGTGCATACCGATTTTCAAGGCAATCCGGCAAAAGCTCTAGGACGAGTTCGCAAAAGTAGGTTTTATGAATATTTAAAAATGGCGGGAAAATTTTCATGACGGAAAATGACGTCATAGGGTCCAATCGAATCGTCTTGAGCCAAGGAATCAGAGGAAACAAGAATTTAATTTCTAGGACGTACGGGTCAGAAGTTATAGGCAAAAACATAAGTGCAATTTTGGACTGTTGGTGGCGCTAGTGGGTTAGATATAGAGACTCCAAATTTGCTGTGGGGACACATTGGACTGTCGTTTATCAGTGTGCCAAATTTCATAACTTTCCTACGTACGGTTCTATGGGCTGCCATAGACCGCAATGGCGGAAGAAGAATAACTAATAATAATAATAATAAAATTAAGAAAACTAACAAATACAATAGGGTTCTACGCCCCTTCGGGGCTTGACCCCTAATAAATATAGCTGCAAGCAGCGATACCGGGGTCAAGCCAAACATGGCAAAAAATGATTCATACGTGATGACTGTCATGATTTAAGATCTAAGTTTGCATTAGTTTTATGAAAAAATAGCAATTTTTTCGTATCTTGAGACCACTAGGTGGCGCTGTGCCGAAACAATAGATGGTACCTCAGGTCATGACTGTGATGACACATACCAAATTTAATGTAAATACAATAAAGCGATATGGAGATATAGCCTTAAATGACTTGACCACTAGGGGGCACTGACCAAACAATAAATTGTGACTCAGGTCTTGATTGTGATGACACCCACCAAATTTGGTGTTAATACGATAAAGAGATGTTGAGATATAGCTTCAAATCTTTTGACCACTAGGGGGCGCCGAAAAGTTTACAAGTCCTCCCAGAACATGTTGCTGACGAACCATACCAAGTTTCATAACAATACGCAATTGTGTTTCTGAAATACTTCAATTTAAAGAAAAAATTCAAAATGGCCGACACACAAAATGGCCGACCAAAAACCATTTGGTATCGTTTGACTCGGCATGCCTCACGAAATCTAAAAAGACTAGTCTCATAATTTTACATTCAAGTTTGCAGTAGTTATAAGCAAAAATAGACATATTTTATATCTCATGACCAGTAGGGGGCAGTGTGACGAAATGGTGCATGCACCCTCAGGTCATCACTGTTATGACATATACCAAGTCTCATATTAATACGCAAAAGTTTTGCGAAGATACAGGCTCAAACACATTTTGGCGTGCTCGCCCTCGCATTCTTTGATGCGTTATACGACAACGGATAGGTCTACCGAAAAGCTTTTGATAACTTTTTGTCTAGAGTGTCTCTAGATGATGCATACCAAAATTCAAGCCAATCAAACAAGCGCTCTAGGAGGAGTTCGAAAAAGTAGGTCTTCAATATAATTCAAAATGGCCGACAGGAAGTAGGTTTGACTCAGACATACTTGGTACAGTCGGACTCAGCATGAGCCAAGGAATCAATAGAGTGAAGTCTTATGTCATAGTGGCAATTTAATCAAATGAAATAAAGATTTTAAACAATTAATTTACATATCCTGACCACTAGGTGGCGCCGTCCTAAAGATTTATAGGTGCGCTCAGAACATGTCACTGATGAACCATGCCAAATTTCGTAGCGATACGCCATTCTGTTTGTGAAATACTGAACTTAATGAGAAAATTCAAAATGGCCGACACCCAAAATGGCCGACCGAAAACCGTTTGATATCGTTTGACTCGGCATGCCTCAAGGAATCTAACAAGACCACCTTCATGATTTTAGACTCAAGTTTGAAGTAGTTATAAGCGAAAATAGGCATTTTTCGAATCTCGTGACCACTAGGTGGCGCTGTGACGAAACGTTGCAGGCACCCTCAGGTCATGACTGTAATGACATATACCAAGTTTCGTGTCGATACACCAAAGTGTTGCGAAGATACGGCCTCACGTCCGTTTTGGCGTGCTCGCCGCCGTATATGTTGTCACGGTATACAAGAACGCATTGGTCTATCAAAAAGCTTTTGATAACTTTTTGTCAGGGGTGTCTATAGGTGCTAGATACCAAAGGACATGCAAATCGGACAAACGCTCTAGGAGGAGTTCGAAAAAGTAGGTTTTACGGAAAATTCAAAATGGCGGAAAGATGTGCATGACACAAATGACATCAATGTGTGCATTTGAATCATCATGAGCCAAGGATTCAGAGGAAACAAGAATTTAGTTTCTAGGACTCACGGGTCAGAAGTTATGAGCATGAACATAAGTGGATTTTTGGACTGTTGGTGGCGCTAGAGGGTTTGAGTCAGACACACCAAAGTTGCTATAGTAACTTCTGAGACTGTCCTCTACATGTGTGCCAAATTTCATAACTTTCCTATGTACGGTTCTATGGGCTGCCATTGACTTTCGGCGGAAGAACTAGGAAGAAAAATAATAATAATAATAATAAATATAGCTGCAAGCAGCGATACCGGGGTCAAGCCAAAAATGGCAAAAAATGATTCATACGTGATGACTGTCATGATTTAAGATCTAATTTTGCATTAGTTTTATGAAAAAATAGCAATTTCTTTGTATCTTGAGACCACTAGGTGGCGCTGTGCCGAAACAATAGATGGTGCCTCAGGTCATGACTGTGATGACACATACCAAATTTAGTGTAAATACGATAAAGCGATACGGAAATATAGCCTTAAATGACTTGACCACTAGGGGGCACTGACCAAACAATAAATTGTGACTCAGGTCTTGATTGTGATGACACCCACCAAATTTGGTGTAAATACGATAAAGAGATGCAGAGATATAGCTTCAAATCTCTTGACCCCTAGGGGGCGCCGAAAAAGTTTACAAGTCCTCCCAGAAGATGTTGCTGATGAACCATACCAAGTTTCATAACAATACGCAATTGCGTTTCTGAAATACTTGAACTTAAAGAAAAAATTCAAAATGGCCGACACACAAAATGGCCGACCAAAAACCATTTGGTATCGTTTGACTCGGCATGCCTCAAGAAATCTAACAAGACCAGTCTCATAATTTTACTTTCAAGTTTGCAGTAGTTATAAACAGAAATAGACATTTTTTATATCTCGTGACCAGTAGGGGGCAGTGTGACGAAATGGTGCATGCACCCTCAGGTCATCACTGTTATGACATATACCAAGTCTCATATCAATACGCGAAAGTTTTGCGAAGATACAGGCTCAAACACATTTTGGCGTGCTCGCCCTCTCATTCTTTGATGCGTGATACGACAACGGATAGGTCTACCGAAAAGCTTTTGATAACTTTTTGTCTAGAGTGTCTGTAGATGATGCATACCAAAAATCAAGCCAATCACACGAGCGCTCTAGGAGGAGTTCGAAAAAGTAGGTGTTCAATATAATTCAAAATGGCCGACAGGAAGTAGGTTTGACTCAGACATATTTGGTACGGTCGGACTCAGCATGAGCCAAGGAATCAATAGAGTGAAGTCTTATGTCAGTGTGGCAATTTAATCAAATGATATAAAGATTTTAAACAATTTATTTACATATCCTGACCACTAGGTGGCGCTGTCCTAAAGATTTATAGGTGCGCTCAGAACATGTCACTGATGAACCATGCCAAATTTCGTAGCGATACGCCATTCTGTTTGTGAAATACTGAACTTAATAAGAAAATTCAAAATGGCCGACACCCAAAATGGCCGACCGAAAACCGTTTGGTATCGTTTGACTCGGCATGCCTCAAGGAATCTAACAAGACCACCTTCATGATTTTAGACTCAAGTTTGAAGTAGTTATAAGCAAAAATAAGCATTTTTCTAATTTCGTGACCACTAGGTGGCGCTGTGACGAAACGTTGCAGGCACCCTCAGGTCATGACTGTAATGACATATACCAAGTTTCGTGTCGATACAATAAAGTTTTGCGAAGATACGGCCTCACGTCCGTTTTGGCGTGCTCGCCGCCTTGTATGTTGTCACTGTATACGAGAACGCATTGGTCTATCAAAAAGCTTTTGATAACTTTTTGTCTGGGGTGTCTCTAGATGCTACATACCAAAGGACATGCAAATCGGACGGACGGTCTAGGAGGAGTTCGAAAAAGTAGGTTTTACGGAAAATTCAAAATGGCGGAAAGATTTGCATGACACAAATGACATCAACATGTGCAACTGAATCATCATGAGCCAAGGATTCAGAGGAAACAAGAATTTAGTTTCTAGGACTCACGGGTCAGAAGTTATCAGCATGAACATAAGTGGATTTTTGGACTGATGGTGGCGCTAGAGGGTTTGAGTCAGACACACCAATGTTGCTATAGTAACTTCTATGACTGTCCTCTACATGTGTGCCAAATTTCATAACTTTCCTATGTACGGTTCTATGGGCTGCCATTGACTTTTGGGTGGAAGAACGAGGAACAAGAATAACAATAATAATAATAATAATAAGAAAACTAACAATAACAATAGGGTTCTACGCCCCTTCGGGGCTTGACCCCTAATAATAATAATAAGAAAACTAACAATAACAATAGGGTTCTACGCCCCTTCGGGGCTTGACCCCTAATAATAAGAAAACTAACAATAACAATAGGGTTCTACGCCCCTTCGGGGCTTGACCCCTAAATATAGCTGCAAGCAGCGATACCGGGGTCAAGCCAAACATGGCAAAAAATGATTCATACGTGATGACTGTCATGATTTAAGATCTAAGTTTGCATTAGTTTTATGAAAAAAACAGCAATTTTTTGTATCTTGAGACCACTAGGTGGCGCGGTGCAGAAACAATAGATGGTGCCTCAGGTCATGACTGTGATGACACATACCAAATTTAGTGTAAATACGATAAAGCAATACAGAGATATAGCCTTAAATGACTTGACCACTAGGGGGCACTAACCAAACAATAAATTGTGACTCAGGTCTTGATTGTGATGACACCCACCAAATTTGGTGTAAATACAATAAAGAGATGCAGAGATATAGCCTTAAATGACTTGACCACTAGGGGGCACTAACCAAACAATAAATTGTGACTCAGGTCTTGATTGTGATGACACCCACCAAATTTGGTGTAAATACAATAAAGAGATGCAGAGATATAGCCTTAAATGACTTGACCACTAGGGGGCACTGACCAAAAAATAAAGTGTGACTCAGGTCTTGATTGTGATGACACCCACCAAATTTGGTGTAAATACGATAAAGAGATGCAGAGATATAGCTTCAAATCTCTTGACCACTAGGGGGCATCGAAAAGTTTACAAGTCCTCCCAGAACAAGTAGGTAATGAACCATACCAAGTTTCATAACAATACACAGTTGCGTTTCTGAAATACTTGAACTTAAAGAAAAATTCAAAATGGCCGACACACAAAATGGCCGACCAAAAACCATTTGGTATCGTTTGACTCGCCATGCCTCACGAAATCTAACAAGACCAGTCTCATAATTTTACATTCAAATTTGCAGTACTTATAAGCAAAAATAGAATTTTTTTATATCTCGTGACCAGTAGGGGGCAGTGTGACGAAATGGTGCATGCACCCTCAGGTCATCACTGTTATGACATATACCAAGTCTCATATTAATACACAAAAGTTTTGCGAAGATACAGGCTCAAACACATTTTGGCGTGCTCGCCCTCGCATTCTTTGATGCGTTATACGACAACGGATAGGTCTACCGAAAATCTTTTGATAACTTTTTGTCTAGAGTGTCTCTAGATGATGCATACCAAAAATCAAGCCAATCACACGAGCACTCTAGGAGGAGTTCGAAAAAGTAGGTGTTCAATATAATTCAAAATGGCCGAGAGGAAGTAGGTTTGACTCAGACATATTTGATACCGTCGGACTCAGCATGAGCCAAGGAATCAATTGAGTGAAGTCTTATGTCATAGTGGCAATTTAATCAAATGATATAAAGATTTTAAACAATTTATTTACATATCCTGACCACTAGGTGGTGCCGTCCTAAAGATTTATAGGTGCGCTCAGAACATGTCACCGATGAACCATGCCAAAATTCGTAGCGATACGCCATTCGGTTTGTGAAATACTGAACTTAATGAGAAAATTCAAAATGGCCGACACCCAAAATGGCCGACCGAAAACGGTTTGGTATCGTTTGACTCGGCATGCCTCAAGGAATCTAACAAGACCTCCTTCATGATTTTAGACTCAAGTTTGAAGTAGTTATAAGCGAAAATAGGCATTTTTCGAATCTCGTGACCACTAGGTGGCGCAGTGACGAAACGTTGCAGGCACCCTCAGGTCATGACTGTTATGACATATACCAAGTTTCGTGTCGATACACAAAAGTTTTGCGAAGATACGGCCTCACGTCCGTTTTGGCGTGCTCGCCGCCATATATGTTGTCAATTTATATGAGAATGCATTGGTCTATCAAAAAGCTTTTGATAACTTTTTGTCTTGGGTGTCTCTAGATGCTACATACCAAAGGACATGCAAATCGGACAAACGGTCTAGTAGGAGTTCGAAAAAGTAGGTTTTACGAAAAATTCAAAATGGCGGAAAGATGTGCATGACACAATGACATCAATGTGTGCAATTGAATCATCATGAGCCAAGGATTCAGAGGAAACAAGAATTTAGTTTCTAGGTCTCACGAGTTAGAAGTTGTGAGCATGAACATAAGTGGATTTTTGGACTGTTGGTGGCGCTAGAGGGTTTGAGTCAGACACACCAATGTTGCTATAGTAACTTCTGAGACTGTCCTCTACATGTGTGCCAAATTTCATAACTTTCCTACGTACGGTTCTATGGGCTGCCATTGACTTCAATGGCGGAAGAACAAGATGCAGAATAATAATAAGAAAACTAACAATAACAATAGGGTTCTACGCCCCTTCGGGGCTTGACCCCTAATAATAATAATAATAAGAAAACTAACAATAACAATAGGGTTCTACGCCCCTTCGGGGCTTGACCCCTAATAATAATAAGAAAACTAACAATAACAATAGGGTTCTACGCCCCTTCGGGGCTTGACCCCTAATAATAATAATAATAAGAAAACTAACAATAACAATAGGGTTCTACGCCCCTTCGGGGCTTGACCCCTAATAATAATAATAATAATAATAATAATAAGAAAACTAACAATAACAATAGGGTTCTACGCCCCTTCGGGGCTTGACCCCTAAATATAGCTGCAAGCAGCGATACCGGGGTCAAGCCAAACATGGCAAAAAATTATTCATACGTGATGACTGTCATGATTTAAGATCTAAGTTTGCATTAGTTTTAGGAAAAAAATAGCAATTTTTTTGTATCTTGAGACCACTAGGTGGCGCTCTGTCGAAACAATAGATGGTGCCTCAGGTCATGACTGTGATGACACATACCAAATTTAGTGTAAATACGATAAAGCGATACGGAGATATAGCCTTAAATACCTTGACCACTAGGGGGCTCTGACCAAACAATAAATTGTGACTCAGGTCTTGATTGTGATGACACCCACCAAATTTGGTGTAAATATGATAAAGAGATGCAGAGATATAGCTTCAAATCTCTTGACCACTAGGGGGCGCCGAAAAGTTTACAAGTCCTCCCAGAACATGTTGCTGATGAACCATACCAAGTTTCATAACAATACGCAATTGCGTTTCTGAAATACTTGAACTTAAAGAAAAAATTCAAAATGGCCGACACACAAAATGGCCGACCAAAAACCATTTGGTATCGTTTGACTCGGCATGCCTCACGAACTCTAACAAGACCGCTCTCATAATTTTACATTCAAGTTTGCAGTAGTTATAAGCAAAAATAGACATTTTTTATATCTTGTGACCAGTAGGGGGCAGTGTGACGAAACGGTGCATGCACCCTCAGGTCATCACTGTTATGACATATACCAAGTCTCATATTAATACGCAAAAGTTTTGCGAAGATACAGGCTCAAAGACATTTTGGCGTGCTCGCCCTCGCATTCTTTGATGCGTTATACGACAACGGATAGGTCTACCGAAAAGCTTTTGATAACTTTTTGTCTAGAGTGTCTCTAGATGATGCATACCAAAATTCAAGCCAATCACACGAGCGCTCTAGGAGGAGTTCGAAAAAGTAGGTGTTCAATATAATTCAAAATGGCCGACAGGAAGTAGGTTTGACTCAGACATATTTGGTACAGTCAGACTCAGCATGAGCCAAGGAATCAATAGAGTGAAGACTTATGTCATAGTGGCAATTTAGTCAAAAGATATAAAGATTTTAAACAATTTATTTACATATCCTGACCACTAGGTGGCGCCGTCCTAAAGATTTATAGGTGCGCTCAGAACATGTCACCGATGAACCATGCCAAATTTCGTAGCGATACGCCATTCGGTTTGTGAAATACTGAACTTAATGAGAAAATTCAAAATGGCCGACACCCAAAATGGCCGACCGAAAACGGTTTGGTATCGTTTGACTCGGCATGCCTCAAGGAATCTAACAAGACCTCCTTCATGATTTTAGACTCAAGTTTGAAGTATTTATAAGCGAAAATAGGCATTTTTCGAATCTCGTGACCACTAGGTGGCGCTGTGACGAAACGTTGCAGGCACCCTCAGGTCATGACTGTTATGACATATGCCAAGTTTCGTGTCGATACACAAAAGTTTTGCGAAGATACGGCCTCAAGTCCGTTTTGGCGTGCTCGCCGCCATATATGTTGTCAATTTATACGAGAACGCAATGGTCTATCAAAAAGCTTTTGATAACTTTTTGTCTTGGGTGTCTCTAGATGCTACATACCAAAGGACCTGCAAATCGGACAAACGGTCTAGTAGGAGTTCGAAAAAGTAGGTTTTACGGAAAATTCAAAATGGCGGAAAGATGTGTATGACACAAATGACATCAATGTGTGCAATTGAATCATCATGAGCCAAGGATTCAGAGGAAACAAGAATTTAGTTTCTAGGACTCACGGGTCAGAAGTTGTGAGCATGAACATAAGTGGATTTTTGGACTGTTGGTGGCGCTAGAGGGTTTGAGTCAGACACACCAATGTTGCTATAGTAACTTCTGAGACTGTCCTCTACATGTGTGCCAAATTTCATAACTTTCCTATGTACGGTTCTATGGGCTGCCATTGAATTTCGGCGGAAGAACGAGGAAGAAAAATAATAATAAATATAGCTGCAAGCAGCGATACCGGGGTCAAGCCAAAAATGGCAAAAAATGATTCATACGTGATGACTTTCATGATTTGAAATCTAAGTTTACATTAGTTTTATGAAAAAATAGCATTTTTTTTCGTATCTTGAGACCACTAGGTGGCGCTGTGCCAAAACAATATATGGTGCCTCAGGTCATGACTGTGATGACACATACCAAATTTAGTGTAAATACGATAAAGCGATACGGAGATATAGCCTTAAATGACTTGACCACTAGGGGGCACTGACCAAAAAATAAATTGTGACTCAGGTCTTGATTCTGATGGCACCCACCAAATTTGGTGTAAATACGATAAAGAGATGCAGAGATATAGCTTCAAATCTCTTGACCAATAGGGGGCGCCAAAAAGTTTACAAGTCCTCCCGGAACATGTTGCTGATGAACCATACCAAGTTTCATAACAATACGTAATTGCGTTTCTGAAATACTTGAACTTAAAGAAAAATTCAAAATGGCCGACACACAAAATGGCCGACCAAAAACCATTTGGTATCGTTTGACTCGGCATGCCTCACGAAATCTAACAAGACCAATCTCATAATTTTACATTCAAGTTTGAAGTAGTTATAAGCAAAAATAGGCATTTTTCGAATCTCATGACCACTAGGTGGCGCTGTGACGAAACGTTTCAGGCACCCTCAGGCCATGACTGTAATGACATATTCCAAGTTTCGTGTCGATACACCAAAGTTTTGCGAAGATACAGCCTCACGTCCGTTTTGGCGTGCTCGCCGCCATATATGTTGTCAGTTTATATGAGAACGCATTGGTCTATCAAAAAGCTTTTGATAACTTTTTGTCTGGGGTGTCTCTAGATGCTACATACCAAAGGACATGCAAATCAGGCAAACGGTCTAGGAGGAGTTCGCAAAAGTAGGTTTTACGGAAAATTCAAAATGGCGGAAAGATGTGCATGACACAAATGATATCAATGTGTGCAATTGAATCATCATGAGCCAAGGATTCAGAGGAAACAGGAATTTAGTTTCTAGGACTCACGGGTCAGAAGTTATGAGCATGAACATAAGTGGATTTTTGGACTGTTGGTGGCGCTAGAGGGTTTGAGTCAGACACACCATTGTTGCTATAGTAACTTCTGAAACTGTCCTCTACATGTGTGCCAAATTTCATAACTTTCCTACGTACGGTTCTATGGGCTGCCATTGACTTCAATGGCGGAAGAGGAAACATAATAATAAATATAGCTGCAAGCAGCAATGCCGGGGTCAAGCCGAAAAGGGCACAAAAGGATGTAAAATTGAGATTGGATAAGCAGATTGAAGAACCTAGGTAAACCTAATAATTTTAGATGAAAAAACAAAAAAGTTATTACCAAAAATAATCTAAGTTCTTGTCTACTGCAATCGTCCTTCTGTTATTGACAATCATAGAACATTAGAGCACTGAAGGACATGTGAGTGGTGTTTGCAGTGGCAAAACTTGGGTCACATCATGTTATAACAAGTTTAATTAGTCAAAAGAGACCATCCCCGTGTCTCTACGATGTTCTGATGCAGAGATATAGCTTTTGCAAAAACGGTTGATAAGGTATTTTCATTGGTTGCTAGGGAGTGAATTGGCAACCACCAGTGATTATAGTCAAAGCCATGAAAGGAATAATCCATGATGACTCATGGTTTTAGATGTGTTGTTGTAGTAGTTTTAGGCAAAAATAGCATATTCTATCTCAAAACCAGTAGGTGGCGCAATGACAAAATTGTGCATGCAACATCAGGTCATGATTGTGTTACATCTAGCTAGTTTTATGTCTATACACTTTAGTTTAGTGAAGAAACAGTTGTATGACCATAGGGCTGGCTTGTTATCAAAGGTTTTGTTCAATTATAAGGCCATCTAGAGGTGCAAGCAAAAAAAAATTTTTGTGTAGCCTCAGAATGTGCTCCTGCATCAGCGTATCAAATCTGGTGAAAAAATCTCTTTTTGTTGCAGAGTTATAACCATTTGTGTGTAAAAAACACCAAATTTAAGGGTAATTTTTCGTTTTTTGCATTTTTCGGCCATTTCTGATGGAAATTTTAATATAACGCCAATAGAACTTTTTGTTCAGAAGGTAAGGTTAGTTTCTTCCTATGGTGTTTTCGAGTCGATCGGAAAAACGCTCGCGGAGATATTCGCACGTGTTTTTTAAGCGCTATTTTGCCGCACAGGGTTAACCGTAAGGCGAGTCCTGGCATGTTTGGTATCGTTGGACTCGGCAACTATTCAGAACTCCAAAGAAACAAGTCCCTTGTAAATACGATGATCATAGCCAAAGTTTTAGGCCTATAAAACATTCGTCTGGCCACTAGGTGGCGCTGCAACGAAACTGTGCATGCTCCCTCAGTTCCTGACTGGCATCTCAAGTACCAAGATTTTTGTCAATAGGCCTAAGTTTGGAGAAGATACAGCCTAAAATCTGTTTTTTTGCGCTCTATGTAAAATGCGTTGACGTGCTATACGACAACGGATTGGTTTATCGAAATTCTTTTAATAACTTTTTGCCGTGAGTGTCTTTAGATGCTGCATACCAATTTTCGTGGCAATCGGGCAAAAACCCTAGGACGAGTTCGCAAAAGTAGGTTTTACCAATAATTCAAAATGGCGGGAAAATTTTCATGACGGAAAATGACGACATAGGGTCCAGTCGAATCGTCTTGAGCCAAGGAATCAGAGGAAAGAAGAATTTTATTTCTAGGACTTATGGATCAGAAGTTATAAGCAAAAACATAAGTGCAACTTTGGACTGTTGGTGGCGCTAGTGGGTTAGACATAGAGACTCCAAATTTGCTGTGGGGACACACTGGAGTGTCCTTTATCAGTGTGCCAAATTTCATAACTTTCCTACGTACGGTTCTATGGGCTGCCATAGACCGCAATGGCGGAAGAAGAATAACTAATAATAATAATAATTATTATAAAAAGAAAACTAACAAATACAATAGGGTTCTACGCCCCTTCGGGGCTTGACCCCTAATAATAAGAAAACTAACAAATACAATAGGGTTCTACGCCCCTTCGGGGCTTGACCCCTAAATATAGCTGCAAGCAGCAATGCCGGGGTCAAGCCGAAAAGGGCACAAAAGGATGTAAGATTGAGATTGGATAAGCAGAATGAAGAACCTAAGTAAACCTAATAATTTTAGATGAAAAAACAAAAAAGTTATCCACAAAAAATAATCTAAGTTCTTGTCTACTGCAATCGTCCTTCTGTTATTGACAATCATGGAACATTAGAGCACTGAAGGACATGTGAGTGGTATTTGCAGTGGCAAAACATGGGTCACATCATGTTATAACAAGTTTAATTAGTCAAAAGAGACCATCCCCCTGTCTCTACAATGTTCTGATGCAGAGATATAGCTTTTGCAAAAACGGTTAATAAGGTATTCTCAATGGTTGCTAGGGAGTGAATTGGCAACCACCAGTGATCATAGTCAAAGCCATGAAAGGAATAATCCATGATGACTCATTGTTTTAGATGTGTTATTGCAGTAGTTTTAGGCAAAAATACCATATTTCTATCTCAAAACCACTAGGTGGCGCAATGACAAAAATTGTGCATGCAACATCAGGTCATGATTGTGTTACATCTAGCTAGTTTTATGTCTATACACTTTAGTTTAGTGAAGAAACAGTTGTATGACCATAGGGCTGGCTTGTTATCAAAGGTTTTGTTCAATTATAAGGCCATCTAGTGGTGCAAGCATACAATTTTTTTTGTAGCCTCAGAATGTGCTCATGCATCAGTGTATCAAATCTGGTGAAAAAATATATTTTCGTTACAAAGTTACAACCATTTATGTTTAAAAAACACAAAATTTTAAGGTAATTTTTAGTTTTTTGCAATTTTCGGCCATTTCTGATGAAATTTTTAATATAACGCCAATAGAACTTTTTGTTCAGTAGGTAAGGTTAGTTTCTTCCTATGGTGTTTTCGAGTCGATCGGAAAAACCTTCGCGGAGATATTCACACGTGTTTCTTAAGCGCTATTTTGCTGCGCAGGGTTAACGGTAAGGCGAATTCTGGCATGTTTGGTATCGTTGGACTCGGCAACTATTCAGAACTCCAAAGAAACATGTCCCGTGAAAATACGTCAATCGGAGCCAAAGTTATAGGTGTATAAAACATTTCTCTGGCCACTAGGTGGCGCTACGACTAAACTGTGCATGCACCCTCAGTTCCTGACTGGCATCAGAAGTACCAAGTGTCGTGTCAATAGGCCTAAGTTTGACGAAGATACAGCCTGAAATCTGTTTTTTTGCGCTCTATGTAAAATTTGTTAAGGCGGTATACGACAACGGATTGGTGTATTGAAATTCTTTTGATAACTTTTTGCCATGAGTGTCTCTAGATGCTACGTGCCGATTTTCGTGGCAATCGGACAAAAGCTCTAGGACGAGTTCGAAAAAGTAGGTGTTACGAATAATTCAAAATAGTGGAAAAATTTTCATGACGGAAAATGACGTCATAGGGTCCTTTCGAATCGTCTTGAGCCAAGGAATCAGAGGAAACGAGAATTGTGTTTCTAGGACATACGGACCAGAAGTTATAAGCAAAAACATAAGTGCAACTTTGGACTGTTGGTGGCGCTAGCGGGTTAGACATAGAGACTCCAAATTTGCTGTGGGGACACACTGGAGTGTCCTTCATCAGTGTGCCAAATTTCATAACTTTCCTACGTACGGTTCTATGGGCTGCCATAGACCGCAATGGCGGAAGAAGAATAACTAATAATAATTGTAAAAAGAAAACTAACAAATACAATAGGGGTCTTCGCCCCTTCGGGGCTTGACCCCTAAAAAGAAAACTAACAAATACAATAGGGGTCTTCGCCCCTTCGGGGCTTGACCCCTAAATATAGCTGCAAGCAGCAATGCCGGGGTCAAGCCAAAAAGGGCACAAAAGGATGTAAAATTGAGATTGGATAAGCAGATTGAAGAACCTAGGTAAACCTAATAATTTTAGATGAAAAAACAAAAAAGTTATCAACAAAAATAATTTAAGTTCTTGTCTACTGCAATCGTCCTTCTGTTATTGACAATTATGGAACATTAGAGCACTGAAGGACATGTGAGTGGTGTTTGCAGTGGCAAAACATGGGTCACATCATGTTACAACAAGTTTAATTAGTCAAAAGAGACCATCCCCGTGTCTCTACGATGTTCTGATGCAGAGATATTGCGTTTGCAAAAACGGTTGATAAGGTATTCTCAATGGTTGCTAGGGAGTTAATTGGCAACATCCAGTGATTATAGTCAAAGCCATGAAATGAATAATCCATGATGACTCATGGTTTTAGATGTGTTGTTGCAGTAGTTTTAGGCAAAAATACCATATTCTATCTCAAAACCAGTAGGTGGTGCAATGACAAAATTGTGCATATAACATCAGGTCATGATTGTGTTACATCTAGCTAGTTTTATGACTATACACTTTAGTTTAATTAAGAAACAGTTGTATGACCATAGGGCTGGCTTGTTATCAAAGGTTTTGTTCAATTATAAGGCCATCCAGTGGTGAAAGCATACAATTTTTTTTGTGTAGCCTCAGAATGTGCTCATACATCAGCGTATCAAATCTGGTGAAAAAATCTCTTTTCGTTACGAAGTTACAACCATTTATGTGTAAAAAACACCAAATTAAAAGGTAATTTTTCGTTTTTTGCAATTTTCGGCAATTTCTGATGGAAATTTTAATATAACGCCAATAAAACTTTTTGTTCAGAAGGTAAGGTTAGTTTCTTCCTATGGTGTTTTCGAGTCGATCGGAAAAACGCTCGCGGAGATATTCACGCGTGTTTTTTAAGCGCTATTTTGCTGCGCAGGGTTAACCGTAAGGCGAATTCTGGCAAGTTTGGTATCGTTGGACTCGGCAACTATTCAAAACTCCAAGGAAACAAGTCCCGTGACAATACATTGACCGCAGCCAAAGTTATAGGCGTGTAATACATTAATCTGACCACTAGGTGGCGCTGCAACGAAACTGTGCATGCACCCTCAGTTCCTGACTGGCATCACAAGTACCAAGTGTCATGTCAATAGGCCTAAGTTTGACGAAGATACAGCCTAAAATCAGTTTTTTTGCACTCTATGTAAAATTTGTTAAGGCGGTATACGACAACGGATTGGTGTATTGAAATTCTTTTGATAACTTTTTGCCATGAGTGTCTCTAGATGCTACGTGCCGATTTTCGTGGCAATCGGACAAAAGCTCTAGGACGAGTTCGAAAAAGTAGGTTTTACGAATAATTCAACATAGTGGAAAAATTTTCATGACGGAAAATGACGTCATAGGGTCCTTTCGAATCGGCTTGAGCCAAGGAATCAGAGGAAACGAGAATTGTGTTTCTAGGACATACGGACCAGAAGTTATAAGCAAAAACATAAGTGCAACTTTGGACTGTTGGTGGCGCTAGCGGGTTAGACATAGAGACTCCAAATTTGCTGTGGGGACACACTGGAGTGTCCTTTATCAGTGTGCCAAATTTCATAACTTTCCTATGCACGGTTCTATGGGCTGCCATAGACCGCAATGGCGGAAGAAGAATAACTAATAATAATTGTAAAAAGAAAACTAACAAATACAATAGGGGTCTTCGCCCCTTCGGGGCTTGACCCCTAATAATAAATATAGCTGCAAGCAGCGATACCGGGGTCAAGCCAAACATGGCAAAAAATGATTCATACGTGATGACTGTCATGATTTAAGATCTAAGTTTGCATTAGATTTATGAAAAAATAGCATTTTTTGTATCTTGAGACCACTAGGTGGCGCTTTGCCGAAACAATAGATGGTGCCTCAGGTCATGACTGTGATGACACATACCAAATTTAGTGTAAATACAATAAAGCGATACGGAGATATAGCCTTAAATGACTTGACCACTAGGGGGCACTGACCAAACAATAAATTGTGACTCAGGTCTTGATTGTGATGACACCCACCAAATTTGGTGTAAATACAATAAAGAGATGCAGAGATATAGCCTTAAATGACTTGACCACTAGGGGGCACTGACCAAAAAATAAATTGTGACTCAGGTCTTGATTGTGATGACACCCACCAAATTTGGTGTAAATACGATAAAGAGATGCAGAGATATAGCTTCAAATCTCTTGACCACTAGGGGGCACCGAAAAGTTTACAAGTCCTCCCAGAACATGTTGCTGATGAACCATACCAAGTTTCATAACAATACACAATTGCGTTTCTGAAATAGTTGAACTTAAAGAAAAATTCAAAATGGCCGACACACAAAATGGCCGACCAAAAACCATTTGGTAACGTTTGACTCGGCATGCCTCACGAAATCTAAGAAGACCAGTCTCATAATTTTACATTCAAATTTGCAGTAGTTATAAGCAAAAATAGAATTTTTTTATATCTCGTGACCAGTAGGGGGCAGTGTGACGAAATGGTGCATGCACCCTCAGGTCATCACTGTTATGACATATACCAAGTCTCATATTAATACGCAAAAGTTTTGCGAAGATACAGGCTCAAACACATTTTGGCGTGCTCGCCCTCGCATTCTTTGATGCGTTATACGACAACGGATAGGTCTACCAAAAATCTTTTGATAACTTTTTGTCTAGAGTGTCTCTAGATGATGCATACCAAAAATCAAGCCAATCACACGAGCGCTCTAGGAGGAGTTCGTTAAAGTAGGTGTTCAATATAATTCAAAATGGCCGACAGGAAGTAGTTTTGACTCAGACATATTTGGTACAGTCGGACTCAGCATGAGCCAAGGAATCAATAGAGTGAAGTCTTATGTCATAGTGGAAATTTAATCAAATGATATAAATATTTAAAAAAAATGTTTTACATATCCTGACCACTAGGTGGCGCCGTCCTAAAGATTTATAGGTGCGCTCAGAACATGTCACTGATGAACCATGCCAAATTTCGTAGCAATACGCCATTCTGTTTTGAAATACTGAACTTAATGAGAAAATTCAAAATGGCCGACAACCAAAATGGCCGACCGAAAACCGTTTGGTATCGTTTGACTCGGCATGCCTCAAGGAATCTAACAAGACCACCTTCATGATTTTAGACTTAAGTTTGAAGTAGTTATAAGCGAAAATAGGCATTTTTCGAATCTCGTGACCACTAGGTGGCGCTGTGACGAAACGTTGCAGGCACCCTCAGGTCATGACTGTAATGACATAAACCAACTTTCGTGTCGATACAATAAAGTTTTGCAAAGATACAGCCTCACGTCCGTTTTGGCGTGCTCGCCACCATATATGTTGTCAATTTATACGAGAACGCATTGGTCTATCAAAAAGCTTTTGATAACTTTTTGTCTGGGGTGTCTCTAGATGCTACATACCAAAGGACATGCAAATCGGACGAACGCTCTAGGAGGAGTTCGAAAAAGTAGGTTTTACGGAAAATTCAAAATGGCGGAAAGATTTGCATGACACAAATGAAATCAATATGTGCAATTGAATCATCACGAGCCAAGGATTCAGAGGAAACAAGAATTTAGTTTCTAGGAATCACGGGTCAGAAGTTATGAGCATGAACATAAGTGGATTTTTGGACTGTTGGTGGCGCTAGAGGGTTTGAGTCAGACACCCCAATGTTGCTATAGTAACTTCTGAGACTGACCTCTACATGTGTGCCAAATTTCATAACTTTCCTACGTACGGTTCTATGGGCTGCCATTGACTTTTGGGTGGAAGAACGAGGAACAAGAATAACAATAATAATAATAATAATAAGAAAACTAACAATAACAATAGGGTTCTACGCCCCTTCGGGGCTTGACCCCTAATAATAATAATAATAATAAATATAGCTGCAAGCAGCGATACCGGGGTCAAGCCAAACATGGCAAAAAATGATTCATACCTGATGACTGTCATGATTTAAGATCTAAGTATGCATTAGTTTTACGGAAAAAAAAGCTATTTTTTTGTAACTTGAGACCACTAGGTGGCACTGTCCCGAAACAATAGATGGTGCCTCAGGCCATGACTGTGATGACACATACCAAATTTAGTATAAATACAATAAAGCGATACGGAGATATAGCCTTAAATGACTTGACCACTAGGGGGCACTGACCAAACAATAAATTGTGACTCAGGTCTTGATTGTGATGACACCCACCAAATTTGGTGTAAATACAATAAAGAGATGCAGAGATATAGCCTTAAATGACTTGACCACTAGGGGGCACTGACCAAAAAATAAATTGTGACTCAGGTCTTGATTGTGATGACACCCACCAAATTTGGTGTAAATACAATAAAGAGATGCAGAGATATAGCCTTAAATGACTTGACCACTAGGGGGCACTGACCAAAAAATAAATTGTGACTCAGGTCTTGATTGTGATGACACCCACCAAATTTGGTGTAAATACGATAAAGAGATGCAGAGATATAGCTTCAAATCTCTTGACCACTAGGGGGCACCGGAAAGTTTACAAGTCCTCCCAGAACATGTTGCTGATGAACCATACCAAGTTTCATAACAATACGCAATTGCGTTTCTGAAATACTTGAACTTAAGAAAAATTCAAAATGGCCGACACACAAAATGGCCGACCAAAAACCATTTGGTATCGTTTGACTCGCCATGCCTTACGAAATCTAACAAGACCAGTCTCATAATTTTACATTCAAATTTGCAGTAGTTATAAGCAAAAATAGACATTTTTTATATCTCGTGACCAGTAGGGGGCAGTGTGACGAAATGGTGCATGCACCCTCAGGTCATCACTGTTATGACATATACCAAGTCTCATATTAATACGCAAAAGTTTTGCGAAGATACAGGCTCAAACACATTTTGGCGTGCTCCCCCTCGCATTCTTTGATGCGTTATACGACAACGGATAGGTCTACCGAAAAGCTTTTGATAACTTTTTGTCTGGAGTGTCTCTAGATGATGCCTACCAAAAATCAAGCCAATCAAACGAGCGCTCTAGGAGGAGTTCGAAAAAGTAGGTGTTCAATATAATTCAAAATGGCCGACAGGAAGTAGGTTTGACTCAGACATATTTGGTACAGTCGGACTCAGCACGAGCCAAGGAATCAATAGAGTGAAGTCTCATGTCAGTGTGGCAATTTAATCAAATGAAATAAAGATTTTAAACAATTTCTTTACATATCCTGACCACTAGGTGGCGCCGTCCTAAAGATTTATATGTGCGCTCAGAACATGTCTCTGATGAACCATGCCAAATTTCGTAGCGATACGCCATTCTGTTTGTGAAATACTGAACTTAATGGGAAAATTCAAAATGGCCGACACCCAAAATGGCCGACCAAAAACCGTTTGATATCGTTTGACTCGGCATGCCTCAAGGAATCTAACAAGACCAACTTCATGATTTTGAAGTAGTTATAAGCAAAAATAGGCATTTTTTGAATCTCGTGACCCCTAGGTGGCGCTGTGACGAAATGTTGCAGGCACCCTCAGGTCATGACTGTAATGACATATACCAAGTTTCGTGTCGATACACCAAAGTGTTGCGAAGATACGGCCTCACGTCCGTTTTGGCGTGCTCGCCGCCGTATATGTTGTCACGGTATACGAGAACGCATTGGTCTATCAAAAAGCTTTTGATAACTTTTTGTCAGGGGTGTCTCTAGATGCTAGATACCAAAGGACATGCAAATCGGACAAACGCTCTAGGAGGAGTTCGAAAAAGTAGGTTTTACGGAAAATTCAAAATGGCGGAAAGATGTGCATGACACAAATGACATCAATGTGTGCATTTGAATCATCATGAGCCAAGGATTCAGAGGAAACAAGAATTTAGTTTCTAGGACTCACGGGTCAGAAGTTATGAGCATGAACATAAGTGGATTTTTGGACTGTTGGTGGCGCTAGAGGGTTTGAGTCAGACACACCAATGTTGCTATAGTAACTTCTGAGACTGTCCTCTACATGTGTGCCAAATTTCATAACTTTCCTACGTACGGTTCTATGGGCTGCCATTGACTTCAATGGCGGAAGAACAAGGATGAATAATAATAATAAGAAAACTAACAATAACAATAGGTGTCTACGCCACTTCGTGGCTTGACCCCTAATAAGAAAACTAACAATAACAATAGGGTTCTACGCCCCTTCGGGGCTTGACCCCTAAATATAGCTGCAAGCAGCGATACCGGGGTCAAGCCAAACATGGCAAAAAATGATTCATACGTGATGACTGTCATGATTTAAGATCTAAGTTTGCATTAGTTTTATGAAAAAAAAAAAACAATTTTTTCGTAACTTGAGACCACTAGGTGGCACTGTGCCGAAAGAATAGATGGTGCCTCAGGTCATGACTGTGATGACACATACCAAATTTAGTGTAAATACAATAAAGCGATACGGAGATATAGCCTTAAATGACTTGACCACTAGGGGGCACTGACCAAAAAATTAATTGTGACTCAGGTCTTGATTGTGATGACACCCACCAAATTTGGTGTAAATACAATAAAGAGATGCAGAGATATAGCCTTAAATGACTTGACCACTAGGGGGCACTGACCAAAAAATAAATTGTGACTCAGGTCTTGATTGTGATGACACCCACCAAATTTGGTGTAAATACAATAAAGGGATGCAGAGATATAGCTTCAAATCTCTTGACCACTAGGGGGCACCGAAAAGTTTACAAGTCCTCCCAGAACATGTTGCTGATGAATCATACCACGTTTCATAACAATACGCAATTGCGTTTATGAAATACTTGAACTTAAAGAAAAATTCAAAATGGCCGACACACAAAATGGCCGACCAAAAACCATTTGGTATCGTTTGACTCGGCATGCCTCACGAAATCTAACAAGACCAGTCTCATAACTTTACATTCAAATATGCAGTAGTTATAAGCAAAAATAGACATTTTTTATATCTCGTGACCAGTAGGGGGCAGTGTGACGAAATGGTGCATGCACCCTCAGGTCATCACTGTTATGACATATACCAAGTCTCATATTAATACGCAAAAGTTTTGCGAAGATACAGGCTCAAACACATTTTGGCGTGCTCGCCCTCGCATTCTTTGATGCGTTATACGCCAACGGATAGGTCTACCGAAAAGCTTTTGATAACTTTTTGTCTAGAGTGTATCTAGATGATGCATACCAAAAATCAAGCCAATCACACGAGCGCTCTAGGAGGAGTTCGAAAAAGTAGGTGTTCAATATAAATCAAAATGGCCGACAGGAAGTAGGTTTGACTCAGACATATTTGGTACAGTCGGACTCAGCATGAGCCAAGGAATCAATAGAGTGAAGTCTTATGTCATAGTGGCAATTTAATCAAATGATATAAAGATTTTTAAAAAAAATTTACATATCCTGACCACTAGGTGGCGCCGTCCTAAAGATTTATAGGTGCGCTCAGAACATGTCACTGATGAACCATGCCAAATTTCGTAGCGATACGCCATTCTGTTTGTGAAATACTGAACTTAATGAGAAAATTCAAAATGGCCGACACCCAAAATGGCCGACCGAAAACCGTTTGGTATCGTTAGACTCGGCATGCCTCAAGGAATCTAACAAGACCACCTTCATGATTTTAGACTCAAGTTTAAAGTAGTTATAAGCGAAAATAGGCATTTTTCGAATCTCGTGACCACTAGGTGGCGCTGTGACGAAACGTTGCAGGCACCCTCAGGTCATGACTGTTATGACATATACCAAGTTTCGTGTCGATACAATAAAGTTTTGCGAAGATAAGGCCTCACGTCCGTTTTGGCGTGCTCGCCGCCATATATGTTGTCAATTTATATGAGAACGCATTGGTCTATCAAAAAGCTTTTGATAACTTTTTGTCTTGGGTGTCTCTAGATGCTACATACCAAAGGACATGCAAATCGGACAAACGGTCTAGGAGGAGTTCGAAAAAGTAGGTTTTACGGAAAATTCAAAATGGCGGAAAGATTTGCATGACACAAATGACATCAAAGTGTGCAATTGAATCATCATGAGCCAAGGATTCAGAGGAAACAAGAATTTAGTTTCTAGGACTCATGGGTCAGAAGTTATGAGCATGAACATAAGTGGATTTTTGGACTGTTGGTGGCGCTAGAGGGTTTGAGTCAGACACACCAATGTTGCTATAGTAACTTCTGAGACTGTCCTCTACATGTGTGCCAAATTTCATAACTTTCCTATGTACGGTTCTATGGGCTGCCATTGACTTTCGGCGGAAGAACGAGGAAGATAAATAATAATAATAATAAGAAAACTAACAATAACAATAGGGTTCTACGCCCCTTCGGGGCTTGACCCCTAATAAGAAAACTAACAATAACAATAGGGTTCTACGCCCCTTCGGGGCTTGACCCCTAATAATAATAATAATAAGAAAACTAACAATAACAATAGGGTTCTACGCCCCTTCGGGGCTTGACCCCTAATAATAATAAGAAAACTAACAATAACAATAGGGTTCTACGCCCCTTCGGGGCTTGACCCCTAAATATAAAAATAATTGATAAACAAAAATGCAATACTGCTCTATTTTGTAATACCCTTACAAAGCACAAAGTTCAGCTAAATGTTATATCCTACATATTTAGTAGGGGTATGTTATAAAATGTAGCAAATTATGTAACTCTGCACACTAATAATGATTAATGCTTCTCTTTTTAAAGTTAACACCTTTAGTTGTGTTTAAAACATTAATATGACACACCGCAGACGGATGTGTTGAAAGTCGATCGCTTCATGAAGTTACCGCGAGAACAGACAGCTCCGTATGTTGTGTCACATCGCTCTCGCGGTAGCGTGATGTCATAAGATGATCGTTCTGCGCAGCGCCACATCAAGTCGATCATACCTGTGGAATATGGACAATGCACGCTATCTCTGTTTTGTCCCTCCCTTTTCCTCGGAAGAAAGTGAGGAGAAACTTTGGAGGGAGCCCAAAGGCACACCATACGATACGAAAGTATGAACGTCTTTATTTTCTTCTCAATTTTGTCACTCTTCACGGACGGTAAGTTGTTGACTTATAACGTTAAATGTGGGTTAAATAGTTTCGGTTTTGCTCGTTTACAAACTTAAAGTACGCTTGTTATTTTCTGAATGGGGCCATGATGATTTATTAATGACTTCATAAGTGTTCGCATCTTGCATCGCATAGGTTTTTATTAGAATTTGTATGAAATTGTAGTATGTTGTTTTTAAAGGACGTGTGCAGGTTGTTTGGCTGTATCACTGTCACACAAGCACAGAAAAAATCGCAGCGTCTAGTCGAGCTCTTGTCGCATCAAAACTGGAATACTGCAATGCCTTGGCTGGTCTTACTAAAGAAAAACATAAAAGCTAAAACAAGAGTTACACACTAAAACTAAATAATGGTTTATGCTGGCTAGGAAGTTTTAAGTAGTTTCAACAGCTTAAGTTTTGAAAGTTTTAGGCCAACCATGTGGTCTATCAGATAGATTCAGGTTGGATCACATTGAGATTATATCAGTGTAGCAGCATAACTTTGTGCTACAAAACAAGTGATACAATTTCAGAGTTTAACCCTTTACCTGATGCTGTCTCGTAAGCGGGACGCCTTCAATATTTATCATGTAAATTTGCATTTAATCATGACAAACTATATCATTTGAAAACTCTTAAGAGTCTAGAATACATATTTTAACTGTGTTTTATCAAATTAATTATGTAGGTTGAGTAATCGATTAATTTACGAATATGTGTGCCTCAAAACATGTATATTCTGGGGTGAAACATTTTCATTTTTATGATTATATGTGTACAATATATACTTTATTGCATTATTTTTTTTTATTAAAGTAAATGTAAACTGCTATGACAATAAAACTGCTAGACAATAAATGGCGGATTTGATGGATGTCTGCATGAAGGGTGCAGAGTGGGATGCAAAACATGTTCAAAGAAAAGGAGCCAATTATTGCGTTCAGTCCGAGTTTAATGATTTGTTGAACATTTTTTGTTCTTACGCTTTTCACAGATGACACATGTTTATACAAATACATTTAGACAACTTAACATAGTGATTGCTATCAGAATGTGAGGAGACTTTTAACCAGTATAGCTAAAAATGTTTTGTATCAAATCAGATACCCTGCCTTTAATTTGAATCACCTTTTCACCCCCTCGCTCAAAAAAGGCTGTACCAGGTAAGGTGTTAAAGGAATGAGATGATGACATATGGCCCTTATAACAATTCTAAACACCATAATGCACCCCATCCCTCCTGAGGCTTGCAGTCTTTATATTCAACACAACACTGTAGTGATTTTCACAGACTGGGACTGTGTCCATAACCCAAGGCAGCTGACTTGTTACCTGTCTGCCTCATGAGGCAATAGGTGTGTTCGACAGATCGATAGGTGGATGACTTGAAGCAGTGCATGCTGGTTAGAAATTTTGTCTGACTTGAGCTGGCATTAAAGGCATATGACTTTGATGTATGGTATCTCCAGAGTCAGGAAGGAAAGCAAATATTGGATTCTGACATGCCCTGATGCCTTGCTGCCTTGGAATAGTTCCTTCGAAGGCAGCATTTTAGAGCTTTTGGATGCAGCCCGTGTTACCTAATTTTAATCTTTCTTATGTCTGCAGGTGTGTTTGGTGATGAAGTGAAGTCAGTATCAGTGATGGAGGGAGATTCTGTTACTCTACACACTAACCTCACTGAAATTCACAGCGATGATCTGATACAGTGGACATTTGGAAGGACTCCCATTGCTTCAATCAATACAGAGGCCAATTCGATTCATATTGAGTCAAATCGTCTGCAGATAAACAATCAGACTGGAGATCTCACTATCAGAAACACCAGAACTGAAGATTCTGGAGTGTATGAAGTAGATATCACCGGCACGAGGACTACATTCAAAAAGCTATTCAATGTTAGCTGTAAGTAAAGTTTTTTTCTATAATTGATTTAAATTATCTTTACTTTTGATTGTTAATGCACATGATTTCAGTCCTTACGGTTATTACTTGCAGTGTCAACATTTACCGAGCAACAAAGAATAAAATCAAACATAACAATTTATTAACCAGGTAGGCAAAACATAATTCAGAAGCCAATTTACAATCCAATTTACAATTCAAATCAAATTCGAAACAATCAAACAAAGAACCATTGCATACCTGGTAAGGACGAAGATCTGGTTACAGATTCCTCAAAATAAAATAAAAATAAATGATGCTGTGCCAAGACACATCATCATGGGGTTAATTTCTGAATGATAGAAATCCCCCTGAACCATTTACAAACTTTTGCTTAAATATCCAGAGAGAACAAAGCATATAGGAATTTGGTACTTATTGGTTGCTGTAAACACAGGGCTGTCCTTAATTTGCATATAGTGGTTGATAGGTTTATGCCTAAAAGGGCAGGTGTCTCTCAAGTGAAGTTTTCTTAATGTATTGTTACACTTTAACATTGAATTCTGTTGTCATATTTTTCAACCCATTCTACCACTTGCATTGACACATTTTATATGATACCAAACAAGACCAGATTCAGATATTTTTGTATGCAGAATGTAGCATTCCATGTACAGTTCGCTTTGAAAAAATGAGGAGGGGTGACGAGAAAGTGCGTAAGATACCATTTATATATACGTGAATGTGCATCTGTAGAAACAACGGCAGCCAAAAAACTTTTCCACATATGTGAACGTTAGCTTAAAATACTATATAGATAGTTTATTATAGCATGTTTAAATTGCCAATTTGTAGGTTTGATAAAAAATGTGCAGTTTTTTGGGCTTGTCCTTTGAAATGCTTATGCCAACACTGATCACCATAATGTGCAAATTTTAATTCTTACTGGATAAACCATTTTATTATTATTTTTTTAATATATCAATAATTTCATGCTTACTAGTGCTATATATGTATACTTATATTATTTTTGACAATGTTAACTTTTCCACAAATCTGAAGGTTTAGCTTTAAAGACCATATATATTGTTTATTATAGCATGTTTAAATTGCCAGTTTGTAGGTTTGAGAAAAAATGTGCCTTTTTTTAGGTGAGTCCTTTAAAATGCAATGAAGCTTATGCTAACACTGATCACCATAATGGTCAAAATATCATTCTTACTGTATAAACCATTTTATTATTATTTTTGAATATATTCATAATTATGTGCTTACTGGTGCTATATAGGTATACTTATTTTATTTTTGACAACGTTAACTTTTCCACATATGTGAAAGTTTAGCTTAAAATACCATATAGATAGTTAATTATAGCATGTTTAAATTGCCAATTTGTAGGTTTGAGCAAAAATTTGCAGTTTTTTGGGAGAGTCCTTTAAAATGCAATTAAAGGGATACTTCACCGATTTAGCATTCAGCTTTGTATCTGTAGAAACCCGGCAGTATTACTGAATGACCATGTTTCCCTCCCTCATTTCCCCCTGAGAGGAGAGATATCTGCATTTTGGTTCTGCAAAAAAGTCCTCCGATTATGTAATATGACGATTTTTGCATCATCGGAGGACTTTTTTGCAGAACCAAAATGCAGATATCTCTCCTCTCAGGGGGAAATGATGGAGGGAAACATGGTCATTCAGTAATACTGCCGGGTTTCTACAGATACAAAGCTGAATGCTAAATTGGTGAAGTATCCCTTTAAGCTTATGCTAGCACTGATCACCATAATAGTCAAAATGTAATTCTTACTGGATAAGCCATTTTATTATTTTTAATATATCAATAATTATGTGCTTACTAGTGCTATATAGGTATACTTATTTTATTTTTGACAATGTTAACTTTTCCACATATGTGAAGGTTTAGCTTAAAATACGATATAGATAGTTTATTAAAACATGTTTAAATTGCCAATATGTAGGTTTGAGCAAAAATTTGCAGTTTTTTGGGTAAGTCCTTTAAAATGCAATGAAGCTTATGCTAACACTGATCACCATAATGGTCAAAATATCATTCTTACTGGATAAACCATTTTATTATTATTTTTTAATATATTAATAATTATGTGCTTACTAGTGCTATATAAGTATACTTATTTTATTTTTGACAATGTTAACTTTTCCACATGTGTGAAGGTTTAGCTTTAAATACCATATAGATCGTTTATTATAGCATGTTTAAATTGCCAATTTGTAGGTTTGAGCAATAATTTGCTGTTTTTTGGGTGAGTCCTTTAAAATGCAATTAAGCCTAATGTCAACACTGATCACCATAATGGTCAAAATTTAATTCTTACTGGATAAACCATAATATTATTTTTATATATCAATAATTATGTGCTTACTAGTGCTATATAGGTATACTTATTTTATTTTTGACAATGTTAACTTTTCCACATATGTGAAGGTTTAGCTTTAAATACCATATAGATCGTTTATTATAGCATGTTTAAATTGCCAATTTGTAGGTTTGAGCAATAATTTGCTGTTTTTTGGGTGAGTCCTTTAAAATGCAATTAAGCCTAATGTCAACACTGATCACCATAATGGTCAAAATTTAATTCTTACTGGATAAACCATAATATTATTTTTATATATCAATAATTATGTGCTTACTAGTGCTATATAAGTATACTTATTTTATTTTTGACAATGTTAACTTTTCCACATGTGTGAAGGTTTAGCTTTAAATACCATATAGATCGTTTATTATAGCATGTTTAAATTGCCAATTTGTAGGTTTGAGCAATAATTTGCTGTTTTTTGGGTGAGTCCTTTAAAATGCAATTAAGCCTAATGTCAACACTGATCACCATAATGGTCAAAATTTAATTCTTACTGGATAAACCATAATATTATTTTTATATATCAATAATTATGTGCTTACTAGTGCTATATAGGTATACTTATTTTATTTTTGACAATGTTATGTTCAATGTTCAATTTATTTACAAAGCACATCATTAATTACATTGATCAAGAATGTGTTTTACTAGCTAAACTGCAATGTATGATGTCAGGTATTTGTATTTCTGCAAGTAAATAATGTCATATTCTTATCACAAATTAACATTTTTACTATTAGAAATCAAAATACTGATGATATAAATATTTAAATCAAATTGTTACCTATAGAAATCACATTTGTAATATCAAGAATGATTTTGTTTTTTTTTTACTGAAAACTGAATTGGTGATATCAAATATTCATGTCCTGTATGGCTTGCCGCAAAAATTAACTGATTGTAAATGTGATAGATATAATAACACAAATGAGTAACAATCTTTAATGTTTTTTCTTCAGGTGTGAGTGATGAAGTAAAGTCAGTGTCAGTGATGAATAGAGATTCAGTCATTCTACACACCGGTTTTACTAAAATAAAGCCAGATGATCTCATAGAGTGTAGGTTTGGACCTCAACGTTCCCTAATAGCTTCATTTAATAAATCTTTACATACGTATAATGCTATTAGGGGAATCGAAGACAGACTTCATTTGAATCATTGTAATGGAGATCTGACCCTTAGAAACATCCGAAATGACACATGTGGACTTTATGAAGTACAGATTAAAGGTGGCAAGAGCTACACTATAAAAAAGAGTTTCAATGTGACTATCAGTGGTGAGTAGACTTTAACATGTGTGAAATCTCACACTAAATAAATATCTGTATATATGTCTAATGAACTAATGGTGTAACTGAATGCTGTTCATGTTTGTTGTTGAGACAGGTGGACTGAAAATGATTTCTGTGAAGGAGAGGCGCTCTGTCACTCTATGGTCTGGTGTTAAAGAAATAGACAGAGATGGTGTGCTCTTGTGGTGGTTTGAACACGGAGATTTACCCATAGCTAAAATCGATCGAAAAGCTGAAATCTTTCACACATATGATGGTGATGATGGGAGATTCAAAAACAGACTGGAGTTTGATTATCAGTCTGGAAATCTCACCATTAAGAACATCAGAACTGAACATTCCGGACTTTATCATGTTGATATCAGCAGCAGCACGCACACTTTATTCACTAGATTCAGTGTTACTGTCAGTGGTGAGTAGATTTTCAATATTAAAAAATCTGACTTTTTAAGTGCTATAATTGGGTCCCCGGTGCTTCTATCAACCTAGAAAATGTGAAAAAGATCAATTCAGTAACTTATACCTTGTTCACACTGTCAGTCTAAATCAGATTTTGATCCATATCCAATTTGACAGACTCACTGTCCATATTGTGTATCACAACTGTTTAGATTCGATCTGTGTGTCGCGTTCTGCTGTGTTCCGGATTATCTGCACTGTTTCTATGGCAATTACGTCGCGCTGGCATGACAATCTGCCTCGACGTTTGATGTTGTATAAACTATATTCCTCAATACATGGACTTTCCCAAACACCCCTATTATTTTGTCAGAAATGGACTGTTCCAAAGTTCGCCCTGGGGTTGCGTTTACACGACCTGACAGGATGACGTAATCAAATACCTACACACATGCGATGAGAGGGGTTAGACTGAAACGGATTTCTGGGAATGTGATTTGAAAAGGATTTCAAACCACGTCTGGATGTAGCCTGAAAAGGATAAAAAACTGATTTCATGTGTTTTTTTGCCGTTCACGTGTTCTAAATGTGATTGGATTCCAATTGGATATGCATCTAAATCGAATTTGGACTGACAGTGTGAACAAGGTATTAGTTTTGATAACCATTCTCTGCAAGCATGTGAAAAAATAGGTTATTGAAATGTGGCTCCCCTTGTGATGTCAGAAGGGGATCATATTATAATAATACCACCCCTTAATCTGCACTATCCAACCACAGGACTGACTTAGTGCAGAGAAAAAGAGAAAAAAAATAATTGAGTTTCAATTTCAACAAATCACCATTATGGCGATCAGTGTAAGCATAAGCTTATTTGCATTTAAAGGAAACACCCCCAAAACCCCCTAAATTTTTGCTCAAACTTACAAAGTGGCAATTTAAACATGCTATAATATATTATCTATATGGTATTTTGAGCTAAACTTTCACAAATGTACTTTGGGGACACCAAAGATTTATTTTACATATTAATAAAGTCTTGTGAAATGTCCTCTTTAACAATTATTTTATTTAAACTAACACTTTGTTGGCAATTTACTAATATTATTTGTTTTCAGTAACACTAATGACTCTCTCTCGTTCTCTCTCTTAGAGCGTGATTTGTCTGCAGTCGCTGCAGTCGGAATTAGTTTTCCTCTTCTCTTCCTGTTTATTGCTGCTGTTGCTGGTTTGTGTTACTACCGACGGAGATTCTTTAAATTACAAAGACGTCGGGGTAAGGAATACAGCAGGAATATATACAGCAGGAATATATAATCATATTCATTGTATTACAGTAGACAGAACTGATCTCGATTTTATTATTGGTATTCAATATTTAGAAAGGTCATGCTTTGCAGACATTCATGCAAATAATTATTAATATTCACAAACATTGAATGTATGTACATTGAGTTCAGAATTGTATAAAACGCAAGTTTGTTTTGTGTAAGAAAATATGTAGATTATCATTTGTGACCCTGGACCAGGTCATATGGATACATTTTTTGAAATTGAGATTTGTACATCATTTGAAAGCAGAATAAATACGCTTTCCATTGATGTATGGTTTGTTAGGATGAGATATAAAATCTAAAATCTGAAATATTGAGAAAATCGCCTTTAAAGTTGTCCAAATGAAGTCCTTAGCAACACATATTACTAATAATAAATACTTTTTTGTATAGTTACGGTAGAAAATGTACAAAATATCTTCATGTAACATGATCTTTACTTAATATGCTACTGATTTGTGGCATAAAATGATTTTGTGCATGATTTTTTCTTTTATCTGTGCTTTCTCACAGGTATTACATTACCATAGGAGATGAAAAGCATCCTGACTCAACTGTAAGAATATCAAAAACATCTACACCAACTTTTCAGGAACATCTAAAATCTTTCTTGGAACACCCCAGACAAGTGCTGGTCAGGTCCAATATCTAAGCTTCCTAATATTGTTAAAGAGTGCCCAACAACAGGTTTAAATGCATGCAAGCTTAAAAAACACTGTCCTTTTCTCAAAATATAAATGTAATATAATATTACCCCATTTCTCAGAGATCCCCAAACGATTCATGCAAAGCTGTTTAAAGATTCAGTCTGCCTTAATCCCACCTTTCCGTAGCCTACACTGTTCTGATTGGTCAACTGACACAATCCAACAATAGTGCAATATGCTTTGACCTAGTGCTAACGTGACTTACTGACAAGACATTAAAAACGACATCAATAATACACATAATATCATTATTAATCCAAGTAATAAAAATTACAAAAGGCACTAAAATTTTTACACTCATTTAAGCAAGTAAGCTAACCAGGCCACAGCTAAACAGCAAACATTAGTTTAACTGCAACATGCGTTGCTAGCGGGGCTTACCTATAAGACATTACAGTAATGTTAAACAAGAAATACACTGGGGGAAAATAAACACATAACGTAATAGTCATACTTACAGGTTGTGGTTAGGAGATCCATGTTGTTCCAAATAAAATGTGTACTGAACCATCTTTAGTAAATTCTGCCTTGAAAAGTAATCTTCATCACATCTTCATCGTTTTGTTGTAAAAACAACACAAACTTGCATTTACAGTTGAAAACACAATGTCTTCTCAATATGATATTTACACACCAACTAGCCAAACTGTCTTTTCTCACACAGTAAATGCAGCTAACTGCAAAACAAATCTAAATGTATATAGAAAGAAGTTAAATATAAAATATAAGTATGAACATAGTAAAAAACAACTATAAAAGGTTTAAAGAAAAAAAATTGAGATGAAGCAATACAAATTCACACAATATCAATAAAGACAAAATAAACCTACAGACAATTTCACACAATATCAATTATACATCAAACTTTATACATTAAAAATATAATTGTTTTATTTTGATTATTTTAGAAATATAGTGGTGAAAAGATGCACCACCTGATCACTTAAAATTTACTGTAAAATGTGCAAAAAACTAAGATCTAAAACGTTTATATTTGTGACCCTGTCTGTTAAATCCAGACTAAAGTCTCATAATATAATAATGAGATTTGGAGCACCAAGTTTGATAATAACTGGAAGGTAAATTTAGGTCCTGAACATTTTTATTTTATGGCCTGGAGAACTTGTAAACTCATCAATGAAAGTATTATCAATACTATTCAATAGTAGATCTTATCTGTTCTTTCTTAACATTAAAAAATGTTGCGAATTAATATAAAAAGGCGATCCATGGTTGAAAAAGTCAGATTTTTTTTTTTTGAAAAACATAATTTTGTTTTTTGTCTCTTTGTGTTTTCTCCAGTGTCAGTCAATAAAATCTCACGATAAAGAGTTTATTTTGATTTTTAATTAGTTGCTCTGACTTAAAGCCTTTCATCTTTAACTGATAGATAAACCTTTAATTTTCAATTGCATATTCTTGCTATTGATATTATGTTGATTTTAAAGGGGCACTAAAAAAATGTGTATGTCAGCATTTCACTCAAAGATAAAGGCTTTTGTCAGATCTCATTAATAAAACACTGCCTATTTAGTTTATCTTTAGGCTGAAATATAGTGTTAATTTTGTACATTACAATGACATTACACAATTGGGTTTTTTGGGGGCTAAAAGGTGGTTATAAAAAAATCGGTTGCAAATCAGGTTTTTTATACTGTTGATCAAATGTGTGATTACAAAAGTTTTTGGGAATCTTCTTTTATTATACTGATGTAGCTAAAGTGTTACTGTAGGTGGTGAATGTTTTTTTTTTATTTTCCTTTATGAACTATACATTTTTGTATGAATATTACAATGAATACATGACTTTGTATAGGATTTATTTTAATATTTTGGTTATATTAATACATATTGTGCACAGAAACTGTAACCACAGGTAGCTTTATTTCACTGTTTTATCTAGGCAGAGTTTTTACATTTGTGCTTGGGGAGGCATCTACCAGCAAACAGGGGAACTGCAGTACTTTAAGATTAGCGAGAGAGTACGGCCTCATGGTTTTTAAAAATTAAAACTATTTTAGCCTTAAACTACTTAATCTAGCTAAGAACATATCAAATAGACAAATAAAATATTAATTCTTATATTTCAATTTCAATAATAGCTCAGACAAAATCATAGGTGACTCTGGTGTGGGGGCAGTGCCCCCTTGTCTCCCCCAAACTCTGCCTATGTGTTTTTTACGCTCAAAAGTTTTAAGAAAACCTGGTTATATTTCGCATCTTCAAAGTAGACACCCTTTGACTACAAATTGCAAAGTCATAACATTGCAGGGCTCCAAACTAACTTTTTTCACTAGGAGCACAGTGGCCCCAACTGAAAATTTTAGGGGCGCAACCAGAAAATTTAGGGGCACACACCAAAAATCAACATGCTTACCAAATATTAACATTTCTACTAATTTCCACTGTATTACTAATAAATACTTTAATGACAGATGCAGAAAGTACAATGTGCTGTTTCAAATTCAGTGTCACATCACAAAAAAAAGGTCAAATTTACTGGTCGCACATGTGCACCTGGATGTAAAATTCAGTGGCACACTCTCAAATTTTTTTGCCACCATTTGGTGGCAGTCTGGAGCCCTGCATTGTCACTATCAAGCAGCTTCTTGAGGTCACACCTTGGAAACTTAATTCTTGGACTTCTATTGGCTGCTTTTTTCTCGTTTTTTTTTTGGTCCAACTCATTCATTTGAAATATATATTTTTTAAATAAAATTTTAATTTTCTAATGAAAGAAATGACTGTTGCAGTTTTATTTTTGTATACAAAAGTAATTTCAAACATGCATATTCAGTTTAAAGTTGGTGTTTAAATTGGTGTGTGGTTTTCCTTGTTAAACTGATATTTTATTTCATGGATATGTTATGTAATGTGTTTTATATGTGTGAAGTATTGGTAATAAAATTACTTTATTTGCAGCTCTGTAGGCTATCTGTTAATTTTTCTTGCTAACTACATCATAATGTCAGACTGAGCTATAACCTATAATTCACTTTTTTTTGACTTTCTATTGGGCTTCATCTTAAATCTTTTGACATAACTTCATACATAACTAGAAGTGTACTCGTCGGTATTATCTAAGTTTAGGTATAAATATAGTCAAATAAAAAACTGTGTTGTTTTCCTTTAAGTTCCCCTGTTATAGGAAACTCTGTGATTGTTTCTAAATCCCAGTTTATTCATATTAATTCCCTTTAAATCTCATATTTCCCATTAATTCCCATGAAAAGTTTCCAGCCTTGAAAATTCCTGGAAATTTTCCAACCTACAGGCTTCAGATGTGAAATTAACAGACTTTGATTTTTCACATCTGCGACTATTTTTTTCTTGTTGTTTTGTATTTTGCAACAACTTTCTTTAGTCTATGTTTTGTAAGCAAGCTTTTTTAAAAACAAGTCTTCATCCACTACCACTAAAAATAACTGAATCATTGATGGGCATGTCCACTAAAATGTCATTCATGCATTTTTGTCTCGAAATGAAAATAAAAATTATTTATTAATATATACTTTCAAATTGAATGATTTGTTATTTGTATGCCTGGTATTGTGGGCTAAAATGGCTATATTTAATGTATTTTTTCCTTTAGATACCCAGAAGATTCGGTGTAAAACGTTCAATTTTCAAAACTGACCAATAGTTTTATTAGTTTGCTTTGTGATCAACTCCTCCTAATGGTGAACCATACGATTTTTTTAATCAACATATATAGTTATTACAATACCAAGAGTGTGTATAAGTAAATAAAGACAAAAATATAAAAAACGTGTCAAAAGCTAAATAAATAATAAAAACAATTCCTTCTTCCTAAAAGACAAATTCACAGTAAATACAAAAACAATACTGTAAGCTTTTCGACAGGGGGTGCACCTAGCACTAAAGGGTCACCAATAAAATGGATAATAAATAAATGTAAAAATTATTGATAACAAAAATGCAATAATATGTTCAACCAAAGTTATTACATTTCTGTAGCAGGTTTAAGAACTTTAGGTTTAAGGTTGCAGCCTCCTGCAGCCCATCTCTTCCTTGAAACATTCTGGGATTCATGTCAAACAGGTCAACATTTTCATAAAGTTCAATGGAGTATTAAAAAATCTAAAATCAACCATAATATAAGTAGAAGGGAGAAAGTTATCCTCACTCATTTACGAACAGGTCATTCTTATCTTAATCACACGTTATAATAGGGAAACATAATACAGGGTTATGTGAAGTATGTTTAACAAAGGAAACGAGGTATATGAAGGTATATGAAAGAGAAAGGCAAAGTCTTAAGAAGGAAATGCAATCACTGGGAATCCAAGATTTCACATTAACTCAAATATTAACTGATGGATCAAATGCAGGGAAAATATAAATGCAATTATGAGATTTATTAGGATAAGTGGATTCAAAAATAGAATATAATTATTTTTTCTTCTCTTTAGTTTAATATTTTGTTTTGTTAGTTATTCTCTTCACCCTCCACCACAGTAGGTGGCGGTATGCACCTATGAAGTTGGTTCGCAATCCGCCATAAAATCACAGAAGAAGAAGGAGAAGGAGAGAGCCCAAGGACACCGTCCGCCACACAGAAGTATGAACGACCTTATTATCTTCTTCATTTTTTCACTCTTTACGAACGGTAAGTTGTTGACTTTTAACGTTAAACGTTTCAGTTTTGCTCGTTTTCAAAGCGGAAGTGTGCATGTGAGGTTTGGCTGTATCACTGTCACGCAGGTACAGAAGACTGGACTAACTGCAATGCCTTATTATTGGCTGACCTTCCTAATGTAAAACGTAAAAGTGAAAACAGCTCCGTGTCAACAGCTTGGGGTTTGAAATTTTTAAGGCCATGCAGTCTATAAAAAGATTCAGGTTGGAACTTGACACATGGCGATTATATCAGGGTAGCACCACCAGCATAACTTTAGCACACATAGCATAGCTACAATCTCAGAGTTTAACCCTTTACCTTATACAGTTCCGTGAGTGGGACACCTGAGTTTTTTTTCAATATTTATCATGTACATTTTCATTTAATCATGACAAACTATATATCATTGGAAAAGTCTAAGAGTCTAGAATACATATTTCAATATATAATATGTTTATAAAATAAATTATGTAGTGAGAGTTATCGATTTACAAATATAGTAAAATTAAAAAAAAAGATGGCTTTTATTTGAAAAAGAACAGTGATTTTTAATAGTAATGAAAATGTAATAAAATGTAATTGTTGCAACGTCTCAATCAATTGACCAATCAATATTTGAAGAGTTTCGTTGCAAAACGAGATAAATCCATTTTTTAACATTTTTGTCAAAACATGTTTATTATTATGTTATCATGTTATTATTTTGTTTTATGGTGCTACTTAGCTGTATTTTTTAAGTTATGAAGGTTTAAATCAAAACAAACCAACTGCAGTTGCATTGAAATTAATTGGAATGCACAACCAAAAAACGAGATTTCTGAACAATTAAAAAAATGGTGGTTATCTCGTTTTGCAACGAAACTCTTCATTTACAAGAAACAAATAACAATGACACAAAAGGGGAAAGGGGCCAAGCGGTGCCAAAACAAAGAAATAAACAAAACCGTTCTAACTAAAGTTTAACCCTCTTACCTACGCTACAAAGGAAAAGGTAATGAGATAAATCTTCACTGTCACATGACACCCTACCTAACCTACACTACCTACAGCATTTCAGAGCTTTCGAATGCAGCCTGTGTTACCTAAATTTAACCTTCTTTTGTTTGTATCTTCAGGTGTGTTTGGTGATGAAGTGAAGTCAGCATCAGTGCTGGAGGGAGATTCTGTTACTTTACACACCGATATTACTGAAATTCACAGAGATGATCTTATAGAGTGGACATTTGGAAGCACTCCCATTGCTTCAATCAATAGAGAAGCCAATGCGATTCGTACCAAGTCAGATCGTCTGCAGATTAACAATCAGACTGGAGATCTCACTATCAGAAACACCAGACCTGAAGATTCTGGAATGTATGAAGTAGATATCACCGGCACGAGGACTTCATTTAAAAAGCTATTCAATGTTAGCTGTAAGTATAGTTTTTATATGTATGATTTAAATGATCTTTACTTTTGATTGTTAACCGTTAATGATGTACTGCAGATTGTAAAATAGAGATGTTGTTACATTTTTCCCACCAGTTAATTAGCGTGTGACAATACCAGTATCACCGTGTGGGAGGGGCTTATAAATGCGTATGCAGCCATTATTAGGAAATATAACTAGTTTTAACAAACATGCATTAATAATTACTTGTGTGCATTTTGAGGAAAAACAAAGGGCACTGATGGATTTTAAGATATGGCATGCTAGTTGTGGACAGCTCTCACATTTATTTTACTCTAGAACTAGTTTAATACCTGTCCGGGAAACCGCCCCTTTATGTTTAATACTTTTTTTAAAACTATATAATATGTTTTATTGAACTTTGTTATGTAAACACAACATTTGTTGATAGCATTTATTAATAAACATGTGAATGTGCATCTGTAGAAACAACGACAGCGAAAAACTTTTCCACAAAATGTAATTCTTACTGGTAAAGCCATTTTATTTTTTATTCTTTATTGTTTATATTAATAATTATGTGATTATTAGTACTACAGGTGGGTGATTCTCACGAAAACTTGGTTTTAAACATGTCAAGCTTGAAAATGTAAAAATTGCTTAAATTTACTTTTTTTCCCACCAGACATTGAAAAACAAAGTCTGAAGTAAATGAGAACATTAATTTAAAAACTTTTACTTGTCATTTAACACTTTTTGTAACATAATTTAAAAAATTAGTCCTAAAAAATCTCATTACCGCAACAGTCAGAAAACATCAACACTGACATATTTTCAAAATGACATGACAAACCTGAAAGAACATAATTTGGAGATTCTGCACATGCATTTAAAATCAAAGTATTATGCTTCTATTAATTAAATTAACATTTAATAAGCATCTGTTGCGGTAATGATAATCAAAATGTCGTGTAAGCATTCTGACAAGACAATATTTCAAATTAACTGTAAAAAAATGATCTTACCTGGTAGCCATCTTGAAGTAACTGGTCCATGTGCTTGGTCACTCAAAATCAAACTTTATTAAAATTCTGTATGTGTGCTTAAACTGTTCTCAAAAAGTGTTGCGGAGAATGAGAACCTCAGGTATGGACACATCATTTTCCAAATTTTTCTTCATTATTATTATACATGAATATTCAGTAAATATTTTTTCTGTCATCTATAGTAGTCTACCAAACATCCATTTATTTTTTTTCTTAATATTTTTGTGTTCATTTGATTAAATTACAACATAACGCATGTTCAAACACAGCCGGACACATTGCGGTAATGAGAATTTCAGCAGAAAATGAGATAAAATTTACAATTATAAATTCTTATGTTGAAATCACACATTGTGCAAGGTAGAACACAGTATTGTGTTAATTCTGATGCTTTTTAATGTTACTATATTACACATTTTAAAACTAAAATCATAAGTGCCGTGGTGTTTCAATGGTTTCGTGAGAATCACCCAGGTACACGTGTCCTGTATATTTATTTTTGACAATGTTAACTTCTCATATCGGTAATGTGATTAGTACTAGTAAGAAAGACATTCTGGATATGTATAATTATTTTCCACTTTATTTATATCTGTAATCAAAACCTGTAATCCATATTCGCATATCCAAGAATTGTGTTGTTTTAATAGTTGCAATGCAATATATGATGTCATGTATTTCTGCAAGTAAATTGTTATATTTATATCACAAATTCGCGTTTTTACTATTAGATCCAAAGTAGCCATTTTAACCAGAAGAAATCACATTTGTGATGGCCCGAATAATTTTTAAAAACTGAATTGTTCATATCAAATATTGATATCCTGTGAATGATTTAAAGCTAATTTGGCTTGCCGTTAAAATTTACTGATTGCGGTCTAAGGTGTTTACTAAAAGCGTTAAAAATATAACACCACAAATGAGTAACAATCTTTATTGTGTGGTCTTCAGGTGTGAGTGATTCATCATCAGATGGAGTAAAGTCAGTGTCGGTGATGAACAGAGATTCAGTCATTCTACACACCAGTGTTACTAAAATAAAGTCTGACGATCTGATCGAGTGGAGATTTGGACCTCAACTTTCCCTTATAGCTTCATGTAATAAAACATCACATTGGTGTAATGCTGTTGGGGGAATCGAAGACAGACTTCATTTAAACCATCGTAACGGAGATCTGACCATCAGACACATCAGACATGACACATCTGGACTTTATGAAGTACAGATCAGAGGTGGCAAGAGCTACACTATAACAAAGAGTTTCAATGTGACTATCATTGATGAGTAGACTTTAACAACGTTTGAACTAATGGTGTGTATTTGGTACTGAATGCTGTTCGTCTTTGTTGTTGAGACAGATGGACTAAAAACGATGTCTGTGAAGGAGGGGCTGTCTGTCACTCTATGGTCTGGCGTTGCAGAAATACACAGAGCTGATGTGATCCTGTGGTGGTTTGAACACGGAGATTCTCCCATAGCTAAAATCGACAGAAAAGCTCAAATCTTCGAAACCTATGATGGTGATGATGGGAGATTCAAAGACATACTGACAATTGATCTTCAGTCTGGAAATCTCACCATTAGGAACATCAAAACTAATCATTCAGGACTTTATCATGTTGATAGCAGCAGCAGCACGCACACTTTATTCACAAGATTCAGTCTGACTGTCTGTGGTGAGTAGATCAAGATTTGACTTTTTCCATGTTTAAGTGCTATAATTGGGTCCCCAGTGCTTTTATCAACCTAGAAAATGTGAAAAAATCAACCCAGTAACTTGGTAAAGCTCTGGTAAACCGTTCTCTGCAAGCATTTGAAACAATAGGTCATTGAAATTTGGCTCCCCTTGTGATGTCAGAAGGGGGCACAAATAATTGACATTTTGGCATTTAAAATGACACATGCAAAAACACCTACAAAGTGTCAATTTTAACATGATATAATAAATTATCTATAGTGGTATGTTGAGCTAAAACTTTACATACATACTCTGGGGACACCAAAGATTTATTTTACATCTTAAAGTCTTGTGAAATGTCCCCTTTAACAATTATTTTATTTACATTAACACTTTGTTGGCAATTTACTAATATTATTTGTTTTATCAGTTACATTAATATTACTCTCTCATTCTCTCTCTCTCTCTCTCTCTCAGAGCATGATTTGTTTTCAGTCGCCGGAGTTGGTCTTTATCTTCTTATTGCTGTTGCTGCTGTTGCTGTTGTTGCTGTTGCTGCTGCTGTTGCTGGTTTGTGTTACTACCGACGGAGATCCTATCAATTTCAAAGATGTCAGGAGAAGAATTCAAAACCAAAGCGCACCCAGTCCATATAAAATGTTTTCTATTTGCTCTTCTCCACAATATGTACATGGTAAGAATGTTGTCCAGCCAAAGTTGTGATTCCTGCTCAAAATATTGCAGTAATTCAACCGCAGTTACCAAAAAGGCCACACATTAATCCCACAAAGTTTCTGTCTGTTTATCCTGAATCACAGAAAATAAACAGATGCATTCTGACCAATTGAAGGAGAGTTTATTAGTACAAGTTTACTCGCACGTGACTTGTGCTAATAAACTCTGGTTCGTTTGAAAATCTTGCCTTGTGAATGTGAACCGAACCAACATGAAATTGCATTATAGCATTTAACCCCCAGTTTCAGAACAAAGCAATCGATCTACAGGTCTGAAAACACCCTTATAGACGGTTTCATCGGATACACGTGATACATGTCTGGATCCGAACTTTACTTCCGGTTTCGTTTTTTTAATGGTCTGATTAGTTGTTAAACTGATCTCTTGAACAATTGCCTCGTCGAAAATAACAAATGTTTTGGTTTCCTAGGTAATCTACGTGTTGTTGTTTTTTTGCTTGTTATATAAATAAACTACGTTTAAAGAACTTTGTTGTTATTTATTCTTAGCGGAGTTTACCGGAAGTTACGTGTGGACCGCGACAGCCGCTTGTTTATGTTGTTACTGATGAAACCGTCTAAACATAATTTGAAAGCAGAATAAATACGCTTTTACATTGATGTATGGTTTGTTAGGCCAAGATGCAACTATTGAAAAATCTGAAATTTGAGGGTGCAAAAATTCAAAATATTTGAGAAAATCGCCTTTATAGTTACTAATGATTTTGGGCATAAAAGAAACATACAATGTATTATTGGCTTTTGCCACAAGTATACTCAGGCGACTTATAACTGGTTTTGTGGTCCAAGGTCACATTTAAGAGAGAATTTAATGGGTGCGAAAGTACGATATTGAACAAAAACTGCAATATGTGTTAGCTTGCCAGGTGTTGCGGTATATGATATTTGATAGGGCTGTCAAAAGATTAATCATGATTAACCGCATACAAAATTATGGTTTGTGTTTGCATAATTTATTTGTGTGTAAGTTGTGTAATTATTATGTATATATAAATTAGGGATGCACCGCTGTGAATCCACTGTTTAAGATTCGTCCGAAACCGAATCCTATTCGCATCCTTTTTCCATTAACACAGTAAAACACATTAATGAAGTAAACAACGTTCACAGCAGTGTATTTTTCATTTTATTAAATTTTAACTGTAAAAAAAAGGATTGGCAACATTATGCCAGGATGACAAGTGGGAAAAACTATTTTGACAATTACCATAAGCCTATGCATAATGAAAGCGATGCGGTGCGACACACTCGCGTACGTGAAATGTGACCCACCCCTAAGGCTCACCAAAAGAAAAAGCTTACCTCCATGTCAGCACCCGATGTGTGTAATCAACGGCCGCGTGACGTCGACCAGCGTAGTGCAAGCCTAGGATTCGGTTCGGTGGAAAAAAATCTAGGATTCGGCCGAACCTCGTCAAAAATGCCGAATCCGAATCCTGGATTCGGTGCATCCCTAATATAAATAGACACATACATGTATGCATAAGATTTTTTATTTATGTATATAATTTTTAATTTAAATATAATATAAACATATATAAAAGTCTAAATAAATATAGGCTAAATATACATGTAAATGTTTTTTTTAAATACGTGTGTGTGTGTGTGTGTGTGTGTGTGTGGGTGTGTGTGTGTGTGTGTGTGTGTGTGTGTGCGTGCGTGTACAAAACAATTGCACAAAGTGCACAGGCATATATTATGCAAAACAGACTTTTATTTTGTATGCGATTAATCATGTTTATTCTTTAAACGCCCTAATATGTGATACGGTAAGTTTGTAAAAACAATTTAAATATATATTTAAAAACTGAAAATTATATAAGCGTAACTCTCTCTATTCTTTCTGCATCGACCTATAACTTTGACTGTACATTCAGTTATTGTGTACCATTGCTTTACACATATTGCTATATGAACATTCCAGTATTCCAGTCTAACCCTACCTCAAAGTTTGGGTACAAGGCTTGATATGATGGTGACCAATTTTTAAGCATGTAGATGTGTTAAATTTGAACACGTATAAGTTGTCAACTATGCTAGGAGTGCACTAGTATACAGTAGAAAGGCTATGGACTACAATCCACAAGACAAAAACTTTAAGTGGGTGCATTTAGCGAAATCAGCTTTCATTTATAAGAATGTTGAATCTGTGCATTGCAAACATAACAGTCCAACAAATAAAACTGCAGAAGAATTTTATCATCTCCATCTCTTTTTTATGACATTTTGGCATAATTTCTTTTTTTCTCATAGGTTATGCATTACCACAGGAGATGGCTCTTGTTTAAGACCTGGGATACATCAGACAGATGTTAAAACTGTGAGAGACCACATACATAAGGACCCTCTCATCCAAAAACACTATCATCAAATATCAAACAAATCTAAACTAGATTTGGATAAACTAAAATTGTTTTATATAGCACTTCTTATACATTGAATGCAGCTAACTGCAAAACAAATATAAGTTCATATATAAATAATTAAATATAAAATATAATGTCAGTATAAACATAGTCAAAAACAACTATAAACGGTTTAAAGAATAAAATAGAGATAGAATTAATACAAATTCACACAATATCAATAAAAACAAAATAAACCTACAGACAATTTGACACAATATCAATTATACATAAACAACTTTATAAACAAACAAAAAAATGAATGCTTCAATTAAATTAACATTTAGGCTGACGTTCTACTATTGACGTTACGTTTTTCAGGTCCATACTGAAAAAACACAAACTTACCACTCAGAAACGTCCATTAACAATCTCCAAACAATTCATTACTCCTCAAAATCTGTATCTTCATCTGATACAGACTCAAACACAAGATCTGTTTACACACACACAGAGCTACTGAAGGAGCTGCTCTGAAAAACAGCCAATCAGAGCAGAGCTCAACATTATCATTTTAAATGAGGTAATTATTTATCATTTTACTTTGTAAATAGACATATAAAACTGTCTCTGGATAGTTTTGCACTGAACATAGTTACAAACATTCTGTGTAGATATCAGAGAACAATTTAATAGATTATTACAATGCATTCTTTGGCACCTTTAATCTCAAATCAATCACTTCCTTTAATACTGCTGTGTCAGGATGTCTGAAACCTGACTGATATTTCTGCTGTATATTCATCTAAAACTTGATGCTGTTGTTGCTTTGCAACCTTTTCTAAAAAATAATTAAAATGTGTCTAGTTAAGAAGAGAACAAACAATCCAGTTTTTTCTTTAAAGTGCCTTTACAACAGCACATTTCTGAGAATTAAGAAAAATGTCTGACAAATAGTGTGAAACCTCTTTAAAAACATGGTTGCTATAGGGTCATAATAACTGGAAGTTGAATTCAGCTGAAAAATAAAAAGTCTTTCGTCTATTTTCGTTAATAATCTTTTAATAACATAATTTTGTTTCAGAGCGTGCACTTTTATTTTCTCTAGTGTTAGTCAATGAAATCTTGCGACAAAGAGTTAATTTTGTTTTTCTTTAGATGCTCTGACTTACGGCCTTTCCTCTTTAACTGATAGATGTGTTTAATTTTCAATTGCGTATTCTTGCTATTAATCTTACGTTGATTTTAAAAAGGCATTACAATTTTGTGTACTGTCCGCATTTCACTCAAAGATAAGGGTTTTTGTTAGATATCATTAATACAACTATCAAAAATGCTAAAAAAGCTGTTTATTTAGTTTGTTTCGGCTGAAATATAGTATTAATTTTGTACATGATGACATTACATTTTGGGGGGACTAAAAGGTGGTTGTGAAAAATCGGCTTCAAATTAGGTTGCACCCCAAGCTCAATTATTTTTTTATACTGTTGATAAAATGAATGATTAATTTAAATGTTTTGGGAATCTTCCCTTATTATGCTGATGTGTATGTGGTGTTTTTTATTTTCCTTTATGAACTATAAATGTTTTGCATAAGTATTACAATGACTACATGCATATATGGTAATGTAACAGGTAGCTTTATTTCACTGTTTTATCATAGGCAGAGTTTTACATTTCAGTTCTTTAAGAAACTATCATGGTTTTTAAAAATGTTTTTAATTAATTTAAACTATTTTAGCCTTAAGTTACTCAATCAAGCTATTTAACTAAAATATTAAGATTAGACAATAAAATATGGGGGACAGTGCCCCCTCGCCTCCCCCCAAACTCTGCCTATGTGTTTTTTTTTAAAGATTGTGTGCACACTTCCGTTCAAAAGTTTTGAGACACTTTTAAAATGATAAAAACTACAGAATAATACAATTGTGATTACCAAAAGGAATCAAAACTGTTATATTCTCACGGCTTCAAAGTACACATCCTTTGCCTAGAATTTGCAAGTCTTACCATTGTCACTTTATCAAGCGGCTTCTTAAGGTCACACCTTGGAAACTTTATTCTTGGACTCTTATTGGCTGCTTCTTTCTTATTATTTGCTCCAAGTCATTTTCAAATATATATATATTTTTTAATTAAATTTTAGTTTTTTAATTTAATAAATAACTGTTACAGTTTTATATTTGTATACAAAAGTCCTTTCAAACTTTAAACATGAATATTCAGTTTAAAATTGGTGCTTAAATTGGTTTGCAGGTTTTAGTTTGACTGAGTTTTAAACATCAGAAGAACTATATTTTGCTTTGTTAAACTGATACTGTTATTTTATTGCATGGGTGTGTAATGTTTACTGTTTCAAGTATTGGAAATAAAATGAATGTTTTCCATTGTCTGTCTGTATCTGTTAATCTTTCTTGCTAACTACATCATAATGTCAGACTGAGCTATAACCTATTTGAGCTTTTAAAGCACTTGTATAAAATTTCAAAACAATAATCATCAATCAGTTATTTTAACTTTAACATTTTAACATAAACTCGTTCAGGTGCACAAAAAATTTTTTCAAGTTCAGTTGGGTTTCATCATTAACCTTTTGACATAACTTCTTTTAAATTCTGGAGATTAAGGGGTTAATATACATAATATGATACCCAGCTCATTAGGATAATTTATGCAAAAATAGTTGTAACTGTACACATTTTGCAAGTGCAAGTTTTGCAGACTGGTGCTGAAACCACAGGCATATTTGCCACCTCCTGCATTATACCAATTTTTGTAAATTTGTTATGATCAGTGTTATGCGTTAGCATTGTTTTGTGTAGAGTAAAGGTCAGACTGTTAACTTCTTATCATATACTACCTGTACATTGTGGGACTTTCCATAGACATAATGGACCCTATATGCACCCGGCGCAATGCGACACCAGGCGCGAAGTGTTTCTTCCGATGCACACATTTGCACCCACCTATTCCCCCATGGGTGTGCTGGTCTGTAAACGAGGTGTTTTCAGGTACATTGTTGGCTTGTTGCTGTTTTGAGGCAGCTGAAATAGACTCTGACTTTGACCAACTCAAACCTGGTCTAAAGTCAATGGCACATTATTTGTTATTTAAAGAGCGTTAGTTAGATGTGTTTACATTGCATGTATCAGAATGACCTATTTGCAGTAATGCAGAATGAAATTGGTTTCCTCTCGTTTAAATTTTGCTCTTGCAAATTCTACCATGTAAATAGCGAACCTGCTATATGGTGCACGTGCAACTTTTTGTTGATGTTGTGGGGACATTGGTCTCTCGCTTTCTTCTCTCGCTCTCTATCTCGCTCTCTCACGCATTCACTCAAAACATAACACATTTCTTTCCACACTTAAGTTTCAATTTGAGTCAGAAATGACGCTCATATGCATTTATAGGAATACAATACAAGTGATACTCAAATAAACTACAGTGAATCTAGTCTTACTCACAGTTGTGTTAAGCCTGTACAGTATTTTTTAGCTGATAATTAGTAATAAATGTTTTGTCCATCATATTTCTTTCTTGGCTTGTAGACTGCTGACAACGATACATTGGTGAATTCATGAATATGTGCTGTATGCACATATGAAAGTTCAAATCCTTTGACTTTAAAATTAAATTAATATTATAAAATGAAATCCAGTGCCACCAAGAGTTTGATCATCGTCTCATGACATTCGAGTACAGCACCTCATCCTCCACCGGAGCTTTCTGTTCAAACACATCACACAAGATACAAAAACATTTGAATATACGTTGCAATACTACAATGAAAAAAAATTGCTGTAATTATGCAGCTGGTTGCCAGTATTTACTGTAGAAGATAAAGACTGTAAATGTTTCATGTTCATTTAACTTTGAACAAACTGTTGCCAGTAAATAACATAAATGTAAAATCTACAGTAAGTTACTGGCAGCTAGCTGCCAATAATGCCCAGTAATACTGTCATTTCTAAAGAATTTTTTTACAGTGTAATAAAGTGCTATATGTGCAAATGACAGGACTGAACCTCAGCGAGTAAACATAAATATGCAACATTGAATATCTCAAATTGAAAAATGGTAGTTTTACTTGTCTGTTTATCTCTTACATCAGATTCCCAGGAGAAGCATATTTACCAAAATAAATTAGCATCGGTCAGACAACATTGCACTCAGGTTTCATGTTTTCTTACACACTTTTTACAAACTTAATTATAAAATATTACAGATTATTTAATGCCCTCTTATATGAGAGTTTTTTTGGGTCTCTTGTAACTCACACTTCTGCGTAACTGTTAAACGGTGAATGTTTAGCACAAACACCGTGCACATTGAAGTGTTGTAATGGAGGAGGGCAACACCCCACAGATACGCTCACTAGAAGTGTAACCGTTGGTGTTATCACACATTTGTAATGGAACGAGGTTTCAGTCTCGTCTCACGCCTGACATTCTGATCTGATGAAAATTTGTACATATACGAGTTGGCTCATTCATAACGCATACGAAGTAAATTGCACAAATATTTGAAAACAAACAATTATGGTACCCCACCCCTAAACCCAACATCACAGGGACGAAAGCAAGTCATTTAAAAATGTATGAATTTGGTCTTTAAATTAGCCCATAAAGGAATTCCAGTGAATTCTAAATTTAAAAATAAAAGTCATCAAAACTGTGAAATAACACACATTAAGCTAATGGAATTATGTAGCGACTTATAATATTAAATAAATTGGTCCTTTGCAATCATTAATTTCCATGTATGATGGAAACCCAAAATTCACATACAAAATTAATTCCAAGTCTTTTAAAGCAAAAAATAATAAGAATGTTAGATTTGAATAATTGTGTCCAAGATGTAATGGCTAAGTACAGCACAGTAAAGCACACATTTATATCTCGCTGTCACTAAAAGATAAATTCTTACCGATTGATGCGTTTGTCTTTTACAGAATATCGGATCTACATAGGTGATCTCCTCTTCACCGGTTTGAACTGTTTCAGAAACAGTAAAAGCTCCATTAGATCTGGTTCTTCATTAAAATGTATTATTATTTCAAATATATTTAAAACCCCATCAGTATGCCTTATGTTTTGTTACTTCTGTATTAACAGCAGATCATTTACTTGCCTTGTTGATTTGTGTTTCTGTGTTTCCTGTAGATCCAGAAGATCAAAACTAAAGCTACAATCATTACAGATCCAACAACAGAACAGATCAAAACTATATGATAAGAGGTGCGACTCTGTTCTGTAAAGAAAAATTAAAGTCATTATATAGTAGTAAAGTATAATGAATATATACCATAATACAATATGATTGAAATAAGGTTAAAGTCCAATTTCACTTTACAACCAAAATTAGATTTTCTCATAGACTAGGTCTGTTAATAGACGTCATTTCAACGACTTGCACTTTCAACACAATTTTAACATTGTTACAATGTCTTTTTAATGAGTTTTGTATAGTATAGTATAGTATAATGAATATATTACATAATGAATTTATATTTGAAACGAGGTAAAAATTCAAGCTTAGAAAATATGTCACTTTACAACTTTTTTAGGCTAGATCTATTTATAGACGTCATTTCAATGACTTGGAAAAAAATGTCTCTTCACTTTTGATGCCCAGCCGATGTGCGACCAACGACCACGAATGAACCAGTTTAATCTTACCCTTTAAGCTTACCCGTTTCATATCCCTATCATGTTTATATTAGGGCTGTCAAAAGATTAAAAAAATTAATCTAGATTAATCGCATGATTTCATGAGTTAACTCGTGATTAATCGCAAATTAATCGCACATTTTATCCATTCTAAATTTACCCTAATTTAACACTATTTAGGTTTTTAATACTCTAATAATATATATACATATATAGATGCTTTATGCAAATGTATGTTAACAACAGTCTGTTTACTTTTTTAACAGAATCATCAGCCATTGTTTTGTATATAAATTTTCCTTTCAGAATAATTTTCTTTCCTCATTTTTGTTTGATGCTGCATCATTTGTGACCTGTGCTGGCAAGTTGAGTTGGAATTAGCAAAAAAAATAGTTGTTCATATTTTGACATTCTCTGTTAAAACATAGAACAATGCATGATTTGGTGGAATATAACAAAATATGACAGAACTACACCTGTTTGAAGTTAAAAGAGTCAGCAAAGTTAAATTACCAGAACAATTACCACATCCATACATTAAATTACCACATCAATACCTTAAAATCACTGGTAAAACTAATAGATTTAGCACACACAAAGCAAAAACATCATCAATGTATGTTCAACTTTTTTTCCTTTTGTTTGATTGACATTGAGACAGACTGCTTAAAATCTAAGTGATCTAATATAATGTTACACATCAGATATTTTTACCCAACAGTTAACCAAACATTTACTTAAGACATAACAGATTATAGATCATACCTGCGTGAATTCTTATCAAAACAGATATTTGTAAAACTGTAATTTTGTGTAGATGTCTATATATCCGGGTCGCGCACTTGCTTCAGATGTCAGTCAGTCAGTGTGAGAAAGATCGCTTTTGAGTCTTGTCGCTCTTAATAACTCTTTAACATTAATCAGGTACCGAACTTTATCTCTCTTAATGACTCTTTTAACATCAAACAAGTCCTGCAATCTAATTTCTAAGTCATGCATAAAAGCGAAACCAAAATGAATTGAGACGCATTTTTGTATTAGATTAAGCATTAGGAGGACAGTAACGTTACACCTCTCAGACGTATAAATAAAGATCAACAGAAATTGCGCGTTGCGTTAATCGCCGTTAATAAAATTAGTGGTGTTAAACTGAATTTGCGTTAAAGCGTTATTAACGTGTTAAATTTGACAGCCCTAGTTTATATATATAAATATATATGTATCTCTCTCAAGGGTTTTTCTCCTCCTAGGAGTTTTCCCACAGGGTTTTTCTCCTAGGGGGTTTTTCCATCCCCTGGACAGTCAGCCAACATTGGCTTAACTTAGCACTTTACTGTATACGTTACATTGTTACTATGCTCGCTTGTACGGTTTATATTCTACTTCTTATATTATCTATCGATTATTCTGTGTTTTCCCCTACATCTATTCATGTAAAGCTGCCTTGAAACAATAAACAATTGTGACAAGCGCTATATAATAAAATTTAATTGAATTTTTTTTATTTCAAGCCAATGTGACAACGTCTTTTCAATGAGTTTCTGAACCTCTCAGTCTGACATATACTCATTTATATAATTGTCAGAGCATGCGACTCTTTACTTACCGTAGACAGTAACATTAAATCTGTGTGACATCTTGTGTGTCATGCTGATGCTCATTTCATAAAGTCCTGAGTCGGTGGTTCTTGTGTCTGTGATGGTGAGATCTCCAGTCTGATCATTCACCTGCAGTCTGCCTTTGAATCTCCCACCAAGAACATCATCATTTATTGTTGTCTTATTAGCTGCTTTATTAATTTGAACTATTTGAGTATCTTGAGGTCCAAACTTCCACAATATCAACTGAATCTTCTGTATTTTAGTGACATTACTGTATAGAGTAACAGAATCTCCTTCCATCACTGACACTGACTTCACTTCATCACCAAACACACCTGCAGACAAAGACAGTTTCACACAGATTAAACATCTCAAAGGTTGGGGACTACCCTTACAAAACGACCCATTTGTACTCTACCTAAAGGGTCATTATTTGTACCATAAAGGTTCATATCTTTTTGTAAAAAGTATATATTTAGACCTTTTTAAAGTATCATCCCAGTGACAACGTTTATAGTTTATTTTAAAAATTCTGTCATCGATGTAAGATTTAACCAGCAAGTGCAGATTTTTCTTTATACTAATTGCCACCATGAAGCATAAAAACATGCATAACTTACCAAGCAGACAGCAGAAGCACAAGCAAAGAACGAAAAATGTGTCAACCACTTTCAACATTTCATGGATCTTCAGTACTTAAGTGTTGTGTTGTATAGTCACGCACAGTGATTGAAATGCTCTGACTTACTAAACAAACGTGTTGATGGGATGTCAAGGAGGGAGGGCTATGCAGCATAAACTTACTGTATGTGGTGCAGCTGTGACCCTAGTGGTTAAAGAGTCAACTTGTTGCAAATGAGGAACTGCAGACTGGTGCTGTCCAAAATGGGGGCGTGAACTCCAAAAGTGGGTGGTGGTGTTGGCACAGTTGATAAGACACACGCCTTTGGTGTGAGAGACCCGGTTTGAAATTCACACACCATTGTGTCCCTGAGCAAGACACTTAACCCCTAGTTGCTCCAGAGGCGTGCGACCTCTGACATATATAGCAATTGTAAGTCGCTTTGGATAAAAGCGTGAGCTATATGAATAAATGTAAATGTAAAAGTAGGTGAGAAGGGATCAGGAGTGCGTTTCGCAAGTATTTGATGAATATATAATACATACAGAAAGCAAGCATTCGGTCATCATTATCTCATTTTTAATTAAGGTTAGGAGGCACAACTCATTTGTCTTTACAGGATCTTTACAGTATGTTTATGAATGCTCCCAAAGATACCGGAAAATCATTGGCAGTGTGAATGAAGCAAAATCAGACAATCCAAAGACAAATCCAGGGATGCATTTTCCGTGTTTTTTCTGTAATCTGTGTGTGAAAGGGTTTTAGATTCATTGCTAATGTTATGCCAAGTTACTGCAAGATGTCACAATTCTAGGGGGTTGCAAAAGGGGCGGTACATATCTGGAAACTTTCTATGGGAAATATTCAAAATTGGAAATTTAAAAGGAATTTATGTGAATTATTTGGAAATTTAGGAAACTTTATATAAATTATATCCTACACAAACATAAATAAACATTTAGTTTGGTCATAAAACAATTTTGGAAGAATCCTGAGGTTTGAGTTAAATCACTCCACAACTTGGCCCATCTTTGTTTTCACTGTTGCAAGAAATTACCTATGATGCAGTTTTTTTACCTGACGGGAGGGGTTCTGGTGGACCAATCACAGCGAAGTGGTCCATGTAGAACTGACGAGCTGTTAAAAATTTTGCGAGTTTACACACGACTACAAATCGGGCTTTACGCTCATCAAGCCTGGTTTATTTAATTCAAAATAAAAGTTTTAAACAAAAATATGTGACAAACAATATTACTAAATTTAAGTTCCATGTTATAGGCAACTCTGCAATTTTTTTCAAATACCCAGTTTATTCCCATTAATTCCAATATACTCCCATTAATTCCCATGGAAAGTTTCTAGCCTTGAAAATTCCCAGATTTTTGCAACCCTACACACTTCAGATGTCAAATTAACAGATTTGCCATCATCTTTTCTTGTTTCTGTGAATATTTAATGTCCACTAAAATTTAATCAATGTATTTTTGTTTCAAATGAAAATAATAATAATTTTTTAATACATAGGACTTTCAAAGTGAATGATTTGTTATTTGTATGCCTGGTATTAAGGGATATAAACTGCTGTATTTAATTTCTTTTCGTCGTTAAGATGCCCAGCCCAGAAGATTCAGTGTAAAACATTTCATTTTCAACACTGACCAAGTTTAATTAAAACTATAGTAGACACTGGTTCATTAGTTTAGTTTGTGATCATCTCCACCTGGTGGTGAACCATTCAACTTTTTATTCAACAAATATTGTTATTAGAATACAAAGAGAAACAAGAAAATGTTTCTAAAAACAATCACAAAAGGTATCAAAAGCTTACTAAATAAAAAAATCTGGTAACACTTTACAATAAGGTTCATTAGTTAACATTGGTTAATGTATTAACTTACATGAAGAAACCATGAACAACACAATTTGTTACAGTATTGTTAATGTTAGTTAATAGAAATAAAGCTCTTAATTGTTTGTTCTTTTTATTTCACAGTGCATTAACTAACGTTAACAAGATTTTAATAAAGTATTAGTAATTGTTGAAATTAACATTAACAAAGATGAATAAATGCTGTATGAGTGCATTTTTGATTATTAGTTCATGTTTACTAATGTCGTTAACTAATGCTAACTACTGAACCTTATTGTAAAGTTTTACCAAAAATTTGTATATTGGAAAAATTTACAGTAAATACAAAAACAGTACTGTATAATAAAAAAATATATATTTTTAAATAATCTTCCCTTTATTATAATTTTCCCTTTGTTCTTCATAAGCATTATGGATTTATTTAGCGACTTAATTTCGGATAAAACTATTTCGGAATGAATTATGTAAGGGTTTGGCAAACGTTTGTTTGTGAATATAATATTTAAATATTAGGAACAAGCGAGAGATTGGTTACATCCCTAAAGGACGTCACGTTTTTGACGGCGCTGTTTGGATTACCTAAAATACTACCTCCCTATTTTAAATACAAACTTTGAAGGCGGGTTCACGTGTTTACTGGAACGTAAATTACCGGAGTGTAATCTCATATACCCTTACATGTTACGATGTAAATAGTCCTCAGATTGTATATTATATTGTATTACCAGACGTTCATGCGAAATCTGATGTAAACAATAGACTATATATCTATATTTCACGGATTATACGCATTTGTGGACAAAAATGGTCATTGGATGATTCACACATCTGAAACAGACTGTATTCGACTTGGGAAAAAGTTCTGTTTATTTTTGCATGTTGTCACAGGGCTCCACATTGCCACCAAATGGTGGTATTTTGCCATCAAAAATTAAGAATGTGCCACTGAATTTTACATCCATTCGCACATGTGTGACCAGGAAATGTGACCTTTTTTTGTGATGTGACACTGAATTTAAAAACAGCACATAGTTTCTGCATCATTAAAGTATTTATTAGTAGTAGAAATGTGAATGTTTGGTTAGCATGTTGATTTACGGTGTGTGCACCTAAATTTTCTGGTTGCGCCCCTAACATTTTCAGTTGGGGGCAACTGTGCTACTCAGGGACGTGCACAGGGGGGTTGCTCAGGTTGCCCGGGCAACTTCCCATATGCCCTTCTCGACTCAAGTTGCCCTTCTGAGGTCGACATTTTTTTTACTTTTACTTCGTTTACATTGTGCAGCGTTCCTTCGTTACTGTATTTTAATTAATTAGAAAATTTAGATTTTATTTTTAAATTGCTGTCTCGTGTTTCTGAGGCATTCGCGAATTAATGACTTGTCGATTCCTTACAAAGTGTTGCAAATAAATGAGTATTTGGAATCGATTCTTTACAAAGCAAATGGGCCAAACGTTTGAATTGGTTCGCGAATCAGTTTGAATGAATTGTTCAGATCGCTGCAAACACGGAATCGTCTGATGCTGTTTTACTCGTAGCCTATGTAGAAACACGCAGAATATAAACAGTTTTGGGTGACGTGGATATAAATTTACCAGTCTTTTAACTAAAAGCAGAACTTCACACATGTACCCGCCATTACAGTTACCCGACAACACAGTTAAACGCGCGCAGCCTCCAGAAAATCCATCGATGATTGACGTCTGATTCGCTGTATACTGTACTGATGTAAGTGATTCTCACAAAACACACGTGACATGACAACATAAGAAAACATGAGTTTTGTCTAAAATCAGTTTGTATCATGTAAGTGTAAACTGTCAATGTCCTCAGACCATCTTTTGGAGATTCTAACTTTATATATAGTGAATGCAAAACTCTTATCAGTTTACTTGTCTGATATTTCAGCTATCAACATTGAGACTAGAGTTAATTTGTAATGCTTGTCTATTTTGTGTTTGTATTCTTTTTTCTGTACTGTTTGTGTATGTTGCAGTTTTACACATAGGCCTAATGTATAAGTGCCCTTCATAAGTATTGCTCTGTTTGCTGTGGAGTCAAGAAATGTCTAAACATTAAAAGATGAACATGATACAAAAAGTACAGAATCTGTCACATTATTTTTTATGGGCACTGAGCTGTGTCCTGATTGTTTACACATGAAAAGCATAAAATGTGTAGGATCAGTTTGATTCACTTGTGTGCATCTGGGTACAACACATAAGTCAGCATTTAATGCTGTTGTTCTTTGTTGTTAAAGCATGTATGTGTAGAAACATAGACAAAGATTAATAAAATGTGACATTCTAAACTTCTGACATACTGATATTTATCTTACCAATATCTGGTCTCCACAGCAAAAAGAAAAATGTTGTCTTTACTGTTCTGATACTTATGGAGAGCACTGTTTTGTGGGTGTGTGTGCGCGTGCATGTATGTATACCTAGATTTATTTTTTCATGAGTGTAACCCACTCGAAAATAGCCTACAAACAAGATTAGGTTATTTCTAGTTTAATACTATATTGTATTGAAGTATTTTTTGGTTACTTGTAGTTACATTCTCTTTCTATGCTATATTTGTCCAGTAGATGGCAGTGGTGGCGCTGCATAAGGGAAAAACAGCTACACAGATTTTTAGAGAGAAGAAGAGACAAAAACACATGGAACATAGTGAGCTGAAGCCATGCTTTGATTTTTACAAACTGAGTGAAAATAAGTGTTAAATAACACTAAAGAACTAGTTAAAGAAAACCTATTTTCACCAAACCTATTTCTAAGAAAAAAAGCAGAGAATAAAGGGTTGAGGTTGGAACAAGGATATTATTTTCTTGTATTCCTTTTCTCTGGTGAGTGTTTTTTTTTTCACGTGTTTAGTCTCTTGTGTTACTATCAGGCATAACGTGGTAGATGTGTTTGCTGAATCAAGAAAGCAAAGTTATCTTAATTTTTCTACATTTTATTTCTTGCTGTTAATTCGGTTGGTAATGCATTGTGTGAATATGTATTGATGTGTATTGCATATGAAAAAAACCAATCAGAGTTAAACATGCTATGTTGAAGTTTTGTTACTGCTTGGTATGTTAGTGCTCGAGTTTCATCTGTGTAGTAAAAAAAAAAAAGAATTTAAGCTACTAAAATTAAGCAATGAGAGTTATATTCCCAGATCTGGTAGTTATTGAAAGTAATTGAATATCGCCCTGCTCTGCAGGTTGGTTTTTTATGCATGATTAGAAAGAGAGAGTTCCATTGGACAGGTTTGTCACTGGACACACGAGGCAGAAGTGCAGAGGGATTGGATCATCTTGCCTTCAATACGGACTGCTTCTATTCATCATTATTCTTTACGTCATACAGATAAGCGGAGATCTCACCACACATTAAGGAAAAAAGCATACTACCTGGGTAAATGGACTTTGGTTTATTTATTTTTTTTTTTTTGGGGGGGGGGGTGTATTTCATCAGAGCCTCTGAGGTTATTTAATTTTTTTGTTTATTTCTCATTTTGTGTGGAAAGTGAAAATTAAGATAAATATTGATTTTCACTACTAAAAGGACATTACAAAAAGAAACAAAAGAGAAACAAAGTCATGCTTTTGGATAATTAATGTTTAATAAATGCCGGCTAATGTTCTAAGTAAATTATTTTGGTATCTTCTCTTTTGAAAAGTTCCTTAGAATGGCATTATTTCTTTCTAGTTTATAAGTGCCTGTTACATGAGTATCTAGCAACTCGCTTGAGTATTATTTTCATTGCATACTTTTTACTTCTTCTTGAGTAATTATTTCTTAACTCACTTGTACTTTTACTTAAGTAAAGTTATTGGCTACTCTTTCCACCTCTGTTAAAATCTTCATAAATCCAGGCTGAGTTTGCCATGTTAGCTTAAATAATTAGACAGATAGCAGCTTGCTATCATAGCTTGCAGACAAGCAGCCTAGGCTACTATTTTTTTTGTAGGCATTAGGCAAACATGTTTGGTGATTTTAATAAAGACCCTGTTATTCTCAGTCCTTCATATAGGCCGTAAGTTTTTTTTCAGGGGGGTGCCCTTTTTTTAGGATAGAGCAACTGCCCCTAAAAATTCCTGTGCACGTCCCTGGTGCTACTAGTGAAAAAACGTAGTCTGGAGCCCTGTTTCATTTGGACTTCTGTCATAAAATATTACATATGAACATCTGTATCTCAAAACGGCTTTACAGGGGGTATGGTTTAGCTAAATGAGATGTAAATGAGCCCTATTGTCTCCCCCAGCTGGCAAGAAGAGTCCCTTTTCTCTCGATTTTCTCGGTTTGAGTTTTTCTGAATTCCTATATTCAAATGGCTACAACTTCTCCACATCTTATCAGATTTCCATGCAGTGGCGAAGCTACGGGTGGGCCTGGCCGGGCCTGGGCCCGCCCACTTTGAGTTGTGGCCCATCCAATCAGAAGGCGATTTTCCAGACAAATGTGTAAATAATTTATCAAAAATAAATAATAGTACTACGAATAGACGTCTTATCACACTATAATTTCATATATGTAATAAAATTATAAATATAATTAAAATATAAAATATAAGTGCAAGTTTGCATGTTCAGGCAGTTTCGCAGTTTTCTTTTACCCTATTGGTGCACACGCTTGTCAACATGAAACGTTGAATATGATTCGTCAGTCATTGTTTAGTTCCGCCTATGCGCGATTGAACTGAATTTGAAAATAGCGAGTCGCAAATCATCGCGTTTAACAGCCTTTCCATGATGACATCTGCTGTTGTCTGTTTACTTTTGGAGACAGAGACTATACATCACTCATGGAAATTTTGGATTACTGAGGACATCTTTTCAAACGTCGTCAAAATGAAACGAGCACTTATTACTTTGATAATGACGTCATGCTGTGTCAAAGACTGTTCTTCACCACATACTGTATAAAAAACATGTAACGTTACGCTCATCGATGATAAATGCGCGTCTGAGAAATGTATTTCTGCTTTTCTTTGCGCAAAGGGACATATTATGATCAAAGATATTGGACTTTGTTATTATGATCGAGACTTTCTCCATCTTTAACCAGAAGCCCCGTCTCATACAGACTAATACAGTAGGACATCTAAAGGTGAGTTCAGACATTTTCGTAATGTTTATAGTGGTGTCATTGCTATTTACAGTTTATAGTCAAGAGTATTAAGTTACTCCAGTCAACTATTTAAGGGGGAAGACTCTGTGTTGTGTCATAGGCTGTATGATTTAATGTTGCTGGAATAAAATTTACACTTAAATGACAACACATGAAATTTGGATTGCGCCATGTTGTTTGATGGCCATTTTCTCATTAAATAACAATCTCTCAAACGAGTTCTTTAGTAAAATCAAATCACTAACGTTACCTGTTGAATCTGTCGTATCCTATGACGCTTTCATGTCATGCATTTTGCTGACGAGGAATGACAAATCATGGTTCGGAACTATGTTCACGTAACGTAAATAACGTAAAAACTATTTCCTTTACTAATTCAGTTTATATTGAGTTCTGTGTTTTCAAGTGGATTAATAATTTGGTGTGGCACTGCCCATAGACTGTATAAAACAGGCACAACCCCACCTGCCCATATACTGTAGACAAGCTACTGTTGGTTATTTATAAGTTGTTTATAATTTTGGCTTAGGTAGCGTGCACACCAACGTTTTTAAACGGGGCTGAAAACGCCTGGAGGACGCCAAATACCAGCTGTTTTTTCAGCCGAGCGCTTTGGTTGCTGTGATACTTGAGCTGTGAGCCGGTTGGTTGTTGTGATATTTGTCCCGCCCTTCGTCCACTGTGATTAAACGGCCGTGTGAGAACTTACATTGACGAGCTGAGCTTTTTCAATAAATGGACAGCTGCTGGCTGTTTTGAAAAACGCCATGCTTCCATTGGGAAAAAAAACATACGCCCACCACGGGCGTAAAAACTTTGTTGTGCACGCCCCCAGTTTATGTACATTCTATGCTTTGCCCACCCTGTTTTATAAAGGCCCACCCACTTAAACATTTCTGGCTTCGCCACTGTTTCCATGTGTTACACATCGTTGGAAAGCTTAGAAACTGCACTTTCAGAATGATTAACTCAAAATGGCAGCATTAGAAGGGTTTACATTGATTATCGATTACTTGTTTTTGTCAAGGAAACCATTTCCCATTAATTTTTCCATTGTATACATACAAAGATGTTTTAGGCTGAATTACAACAATTTATAATGAAAAAATGGAACATTGTTTTACAGTTAACTGGATTGGACATATTAATACACATTAATTATCAAACACTTGATAAAGAAAAGGAAGACTCTGAACCACTGATTCGAATCTGAAACAATTTTTTAATCTTCCCTTATTTAAATACCATCATGTCACAAGTTCTTTTTTTCAGATACAGTGGTAATAAAAGTGGACACAATAAGCAGACTGTCTTTCTTAACACTGCAACAACATGATGACTGTTGGTTTAATAGTTTTTTCTCTTGTAGTGAATGGTAAGATGACTTTGTTTCACTTTCTATAATTTAATTTTAAAGATTTTAAGAATTTGGATCAGTAAAGAGAATTTATGATGGTAACACTTTATATTATGACCCGCAATGTACCGCTTAATTAAACAGAATTTACAGCGTGCCTATTTGTAACAACAGAGTACCTTCAAAACACAGAAAAATTCAGATGAGATTATTGTCATTCAGTTTGCGGTGTTCGCGGCAATGATTCAGTTTAGTTGTTTATATCTGTTTGTCTGTCTATATATTATTTATTATAATTATTGCTGTGTAATGTACAGTCTTATGGCATTGGTGTAGATTATCCAAGTACTTTAAAAGGTGGAGCATTTTAAATCGCACACATAACCCACTTTAAGTTTGAATGATACTAATACAAATGTGTTCAAGGTTTACTCTCTCTGTGTCTGCAGGTGTGTTTAGTGATACAGTGACAGTAAATGAAGGAGATTCAGTTACTTTACACACTGGCGTGACTGAGATACAGATGGATGTTGTTATCGAGTGGATGTTTGGACATGATCAGGTTCTCATAGCTGTTATCAACAGAGCAGCTGATACAATTGCATTGGATGGAGATGATGTGAGATTCAGAGACAGACTGAAGCTAAACAATCAGACCGGAGATCTCACCATCACTGACATCAGATCTGAACACACTGGAGTTTATAAACTAGAGATCACTGGAGAGAAGACCACAACAAAAACATTCAGTGTCAGTGAGTATCTCAAGCATTTTATTTTAACATTTCGCACATTGATTCTTTCCATACTCTTGAAAACTTGTTTTCATTTTTGTCATTAACTGAAAGCCCAGATTCTGCTTTTGTGTGGCTTTGCATTTTCAGTTTCTGTGAACATGTGATAGTTCCTTTTTATTAACATGACTTTTTACCACTATGCCTTTTAAAAAAAAGAAACATGAGCTGAAGACTTGTGACACACAAATTGTACACAACTTATTCCCACTCATGCAGTGATGCAATTTTTCGTACAATAAAAACCGAGTTTGTCAGTCCCAAACTTTCTGTCAGAATGCTAACCATTCACATAATAATTAAAAAATACATTTTGAATTAAAATATCTATTTGCTTCTGCAGGTGTGTTTGGCAGTACAGGAGGAGTAAAACAAGTGTCAGTGATGGAGGGAGATTCTGTTACTCTACACACTGATATTACTGAAATACAGAGAGATGAGAAGATATTGTGGCTTTATGAACGTGAAAATACAGTCTTAGCTCAAATTAACAGACCAGCCCATATCTTTTTTATAAACCCACATTTTGCTAAAAAAAGAATATTACCCAAACTACATGTGGATCATCAGAAAGGAGATCTCACCATCAGAAACATCGGAGCAGCACAGTCTGGACTTTATCAAGTACACATCATCAGCGGCATGCATACTATACATAAGAGATTCAATATGAGTAGCTTGTTTCTTTCAGTGTAAGAATATCACATTAAATTACCTGCATACGTAATCATGTGTCATTTAAATCATCTGATAAATGGAGGTGCAAAATTAAATGCACAGCTTATTGTATTTTTACGACTACAAGCAAAAACCTGCTTATGTTATTTCTGCTGTCTGTAGTGTTTTCTCACTTCCCACTAAACAGTGTAAACTCAGAAAAGTGAAATTTACTTAAAGAGGGCATGTCACAAGACTTTTTAAAGATGTCAAATAAATCTTTGGTGTCTCCAGAGAACGTATGTGAAGTTTTAGCTCAAAATGACCGTATGGATAATTTATTATAGCATGTTAAAATTGCCACTTTGTAGGTGTGAGCAAATGTGTGCCGTTTTTGGGTGTGTCCTCCTAAAAGCAAGTGGCCTTATGCAAACACTGATCACCATAATGGGGATCTGTTGAAATTGTGCTGTCAATTATTTGTGCCCCCTTCTAACATCACAAGAGGTGCCAAATTTTAATGACCTATGTTTTCACATCCTTGCAGAGAACGGTTTACCAAATCTAAGTTACTGGGTTGATCTTTTTCACATTTTTTATGTTGATAGAAGTACTGGGGACCTAATTATAGCACTTAAACATGGAAAAACTCAAATTTTCATAATATATCCCCTTTAAAAAAATTTATGGAAAGTAATGTGAACTAAAACAAGAGTACATTAAAAATTTAAGCAATTCCAACTTAATTCAGCAAGTTCAGTAAACTTAATTTTAATTTGATTTAACTTGAAATAATTTGTAATATCAATTGCTCTGTCCAACATCTCCATTTAGTTAACCAAGTTACTTTTAGTGTTATAAACCACATTATAACAAAATACCAGGGTTCGTATAAGTAAAAACTGATAACCTGAACAATGACTTTACAAAATTTTAATAGACGGCAAAACAACGTTAATAATATAAAAGCTTAAACCTTGATATGACATTTTATTAACAAATATTTAAGCAATTAAAGTTCTTTTATTATCAGTTCTTATTTTGCGAAAAAGCAGAAACTCATCAAAGTATCATGGGTATTCCTTACAAAATGTATTGATCATTTTAAGTTAATTTCACTTGAATGTTTTAGTTTAATGCATTTTATACACTTAAAAGTTAAATGAACTACAATAAAGAAGTATATGTAACATACAATTATTAATTGATGTTTACTTCATTGTTTAAAGGAATAGTCTACTCATTTTCAATATTAAACCATGTTATTACCTTAACTAAGAATTGTTGATACATCCCCCTATCATCTGTGTGCGTACACGTAAGCGCTGGAGCACGCTGCGACGCTTCGATAGCATTTAGTTTAGCCCCATTCATTCAATGGTACCATTTAGAGATAAAGTTAGAAGTGACCAAACACATCAACGTTTTTCCTATTTAAGATGAGTAGTTATACGAGCAAGTTTGGTGGTACAAAATAAAATGTAGAGCTTTTCTAAGTGGATTTAAAAGAGGAACTATATTTTATGGCGTAATAGCACTTTTGGGAGTACTTCGACTCCTCTTCTCACTCTCATAATGGGAGAGGGAGGGTGTCACTGCGCCGAGTCGAAGTATTCCCAAAAGTGCTATCACGCCATAAAATATAGTTCCTCTTTTAAATCCACTTAGAAAAGCGCTACGTTTTATTTTGTACCACCAAACTTGCTCGTATAACTACTCGTCTTAAATAGGAAAAACGTTGATGTGTTTGGTAGAGCCCGACCGATTTATCGTTTTGCCGATTTTATCGGCCGATATGAGCATGTCGCAGATATATCTGTATCGGCGTATAAGCCGCAGATATGCGCCGATATGAACGTTTGTTACAGAACACATTAAATGCATTTGAAAGATGTAAGTACTTGTTTGTCCAGCAGAGTCCGCCATACTGGTTGCTAATGGTGACCCAGATCACTCACTGTAGTGACACCAGCCAATCCCCCACCCCCTTCACTTCACTTCAGTCTCTTCAGTCTCTCAGTTCAGGTGGCTGCAGTCACGCAGTGTCTTCTAAACAACATTGTTACACCTGGTATTAAGACGCGCTTTGGTCGATTGGATTATAAATGGACAAGAGAGACGCATTCCCGCTTACATTTGGTGTTTTTAATCCGTCTCTTTGTCGACTTGCGAGTTAAAACGCAAGCGGGAGAAATGACGCGAGACGGAGAAGTGACACGTTTAAACTACGCGCAGCCGTGCACTTATATATCACTATATGAGATTACTGCTGCTTGTGTTGTTAGTTAACATGCTAATTTCAGAGCAATTGATTCAATAAGCTCGCGCAACTCTACACCCTTGCTAAATAAAAGAGGCAGAGCGAAGACGCTTTATTTTTATAAAAGTCTAAAGTTTGCACGGAACCCTGGGTTTGTGTTATAAAAACGTTGTGCACAACATTAAACATAGCGTACATTAGTATGTGCTCCGTCAAGCATTGTCTTCGTAACTGTGAGTGGCTAACTAATTTGTGAAGAACACAACTTACTGTAAAGCTAATATTAATCAATGACTTCATAAGTTTCTCTTTATTTCGTTATTCTCGTCAAAACTGCAAATGATGCAAGTTTTATGTCTTTTGTTCTCTTTGTGTTTTAAAGTTATTTATAATAAGTCAAGTTTACTGTTTAGTGCACTGATATCCAACAAATTTTGGATAATAAAGTTTATTGTTAACTTCTTGCCTATAGTACATATCTTTGTCACATCAATATAAGTGTTGGATCACCACATTTGTGAGTGATCACCACATTTGTGAGTGATCATTGCATTGCATTGTATTTATTCATATACAGTATATTATGTTAAAGTATATAGTGTATTCTATGTACAGTACTGTAGTATAATATACTGTAGTACATACTGAACTATAATATACACATAAAGAATATCGGCCGATATATCGTTATCAGTCTTTTTTTACTCCCTAATATCTGTATCGGCATCGGCCCGAAAAAACGCACATCGGTCGGGCTCTAGTGTTTGGTCACTTCTAACTTTATCTCTAAATGGTACCATTGAATGAATGAGGCTAAGCTAAATGCTATCGAAGCGTCGCAGCGCGCTCCAGCGCTTACGTGCACGCACACAGATGATAGAGGGATGTATCAACAATTCTTAGTTAAGGTAATAACATATTTTAATATTGAAAATGAGTAGACTATTCCTTTAAGTTAAGGCAATATCTGGGTTAACAGTGCAGACTTTTTGCATTAACAAACAATACCACATGTGTTTTCCATGATGATGTTGTAATGAATTATGTATTTTTTATGTAGATGGAGTTAAGATGATATTAATAAAGAAAGGAGATTCTGTTACTCTACACACTGATCTTACTGATGTACATAGCGATCATGTGATGTGGTGGATCTCTGATACGGTCATAGCTGACATAGATGGAAAAGCCAGTATCTTCTCCATATATGATGCTGATGGGAGATTCGGAGACAGACTGAAGCTGAACAATCAGACTGGAGATCTCACCATCACAAACATCAAATCATCAGAGGCGGGACTTTATAATCTTGAGATAAACTGCATCAGATACACCTTACACAAGATGTTTATTCTTACCGTCAGTGGTGAGTAACCAATGTCTTTAAATAATACTATTATTTTACACCGATCAGTATTGTTGGGTGATCTTTAAAGAACATATGAAGAGTTTCGTTGCGAAACGAGATAACCACCGTTTTTTTTAATTGTTCAGAAATCTCGTTTCCAATTAATTTCAATGCAACTGCAGTTGGTTTGTTTTGATTTAAACCTTCATAACTTATAAAATACAGCTAAGTAGCACCATAAAACTAAATAATAACATAACATAATAATAAACATGTTTTGACAAAAATTTTAAAAAATGGATTTATTTCGTTTTGCAACGAAACTCTTCATATGCTGACAGATTCCATTAAATTTAATCAAATCCAGTATCCAATAACAGAGACGATTGTGACAAATTCAGTTTGATTTATTTTTATAGTCTTTTTTATTTCAAGCTTCATGTGCCCATGTTTTTATACATTGAATCATTGTTTATGCACAATTGTCAAACATGTACAGGTGTACAAAAGAAAGTGTACTCTGAGGGAAAGCCGATCACTCTTCATGCTGGTGTTGGTACACAGACATATAAACAACTATTGTGGAAATATGAAGACATTTTAATAGCTCATCTTAAGGAAACAGGCCAGACCGAATTAGCACACGATGAGAGATTCAGAGACCGACTTCAAGTAGATATTCAGACTGGAGATCTCACCGTCACAAACATCAAAACTCATCACGCTGGAGTTTATCACCTGGAGATGAAAACAAGCAGACATACTTTACTAAAGAAATTTTATGTTGTTGTCTCTGGTAAGTGGCTGAAAATGTGTCTCTTTATTCTCGCCATCTGATGAAGATCAGATTCAGTTAAAATGATGACTGTCTTTTTTCATCATTACAGAACAAGAATATGGTCAGTGGAATACAGTACTCTTAGTAGTTATATGGGCTGCTATAGTACTGTCGGTGGTGATGTTGTTGATGGTGCTAATTTTTTTGCCACTGCACAAGTGCATGAATTGATAAAATAACATAAATGCATAAAATTACAATTTGGTAAGTTTTCTCTACTACATTTTTTTTCGACATTTTGTGTTTGTGATGGTTTGATTTTTTTTAGATTTCAATAAGATGCAAAGACTTTTATGATCTTGTTCAGTGTGCATTGCATTGCATGTACGTTGATTCAGGTATTAGTTTCAAAATCAAAATATATTTCTTCACAACCTGTTTTATCTTTTGAATATTGGAAATGTATAGGAAGGTTGTGTTTTACAAATACAGTAATGTGCAACATTAAATGATTGCTATTGTTCTTCGATTTTCAGATTAATTCATGCTGTTTGATTATAAGTGAAGAATTTCGTAGCAAAACGAGATAAATCCATTTTTTAACATTTTTGTCAAAACATGTTTATTGTTATGTTATCATGTTATTATTTTGTTTTATGGTGCTACTTAGCTGTATTTTTAAGTTATGAAGGTTTAAATCAAAACAAACCAACTGCAGATGAATTTATATTAATTGGAATGCACAACCAAAAAATTCTGAAAATTTAAAAAAAAACGGAGTTATCTTGTTTTGCAACGAAACTCTTCAAGTGTAAGTTTAGTGCGGGTCAAATATGGACAAACCCAACTGTTAGGTTATAAATAACCATATTCTGGGTTGTTGTTACCCAACTAAATGTCTATAACTGTCTATAATGTCTATAACATTATCTTTTAAAATTAAGTTTTTCTGAAAAATTGTACTTTCGCCCCCACTCTCCCCTTCTTCTGAGGAGGCGTGCACACCAATGCATTTACGCTGGTGGCCATTGTTTCCAATGGAAGCGCCACAATGAAAAATGTTAAACTTTGGGTGAAATGCTCAGCTCGTCAATGTCACTTCTCACTCGGCGGTCCAATCACAGTGACGGAGGGGCAGGACAAATATCACAACAACCAACCGGGGGTCGTTCTATATTCTCCTATGAATTAGTCATGGGAGTGCTGGGCAAACCTAGTACACAGACAATAGTCCCTTTCACACATACAGTCTTTACTGGTAGTTTACTGGTAAATTGCCGTTAACATGTCATGTGTGAACAGAACCTTTCCGGTAAATCAGTGCTCCCAATTTACCAGTAAGACAGGTTGTAAGATTACCAGTAATTTACCGGTAAGCGCTGTGTGTGAACGAAAATTATAGGATTACCGGCATTTAGAACGGACGACGTCAGACCGTGCTGACAGCTTTGGGCCAATCATAGCGTTTTAATACAGATGACGCGTTTAACCCCGCAGTGTTTACTGACGTTTTCACACAAGTTGTTTAAAACAGCTTACCGCCGAATTGCCGACGTCCTTAGCATGCCCTCTGTGAAGCCTAAAGTGCAAACAGTACTGTTGTTAAAAATGCATTTTCGGTTTGAAGTCGTCTCATTCAATGTTGTTTGGTCATGAGCAACTTCTTCGCGTGTTTACCACAGACGTGAAAACCACAAAATACGGACCGTGGTTATGAACGACGTGGATTGTTTACAAATACAACACTGAGCTCGCCGCGTGCTACAGGTACTTCCGCTTTCTCAATGAATTTACCGGTATTTTGATACTGATGTGTGAATGATGTCTTACTGGTAAAATAACGGAACGCCACTGCGTGTGTGAACAGCACATTTTTGTATTTACTGGTAAATTCATTCTGGTAAATTCATGGTAATTTACCAGAATTACTGTGTGAAAGAGGCTATTTAAACACTCACCACATGAAGCTAAAACTTTCTTTAATACATCTTTATTTGACAATTAACATCACATTTCAACAAGTAGACATTTTCATAACACATTTGATTCGATCTCTTTACTTTCTTGCAGATATACAGAACCAGCGAGATGAATTGACTTTGACACACAACACCACCAACCTTAAGTCATTTTTATGTGATTGACTATTTTCTACATAAAATCATCCTACATAATGTAAAGAACATTCTGTAAAATATAACCCTGATATAATATTAAATATAAAAAAGGAATACAAGTCATTACAAATGAAAGTAAAATCTTTTTTTATTACTGTTGTGCATAGATAAATGAGGGATTGTTCAAAAAGAAATCTGTCAACAAATTTAATACAAATGCCCACAATATCCAAAATGTAATTACATAATTTTTAATGGTTTTGCGCTCAACTGTCTTTGGTCTCGTTCTTGTCTCGTCTCAACCCCTCAATGTCTGGGTCTTGTTTTGGTCTCGGTTTAGGTGGTTTCGACTACGACACTGTGTGAGAGTCATGGCTTTTATGTTGCGCCTTTTTTTAAAAAAAAAACTCCAAAAAGCACATCCAGTTAAATGCACTTTAATATGCTTTTCACAAAACATATATATTTTTAAAGCTGCTTAATTCAAAACCAAAATTAGCAATAATTACAAAAAGTAACCCATAAGATTTTAATGGGTAAATACAGTAAATGTCATGTGATGTAAGCATATCGTAAAAGCTCACTTAAGAAATGAAGATCAGAGAAGCGCACACTGAAAACCTTATGAAGTTGACTTTAATTGTTATATTTAGTAAATTTTGTTCCTTAATTCAATGTAATTAATGTATAAATGAAATCAAACTGAAAACTGTCATATTTTGTTATGTTTTAGAAATGACTTATCTGTGAGCTTCATTCATTTTTTTTGCCAGTTTATTTAATTTTCCTGATTTATTTAAATTCATGTTTAATCTTTTAGGTCATTTGTTTCTATCCCAATGTCCAAATGTGTACTACACTGTGCCATCTGCTTAAATCATTAAAGAAAAATACACAAAAATGTGAAATGTGAAATGTGTTATCATTTATGAATAACTTTGTTTAAATGTAATGAACTTGCTACTTAAGTCACAAGCAGCTGCAGGTGTTTGTAAAGTGAACTTTATCTCTTCACCACCAGATGGCTGTAATTTAAAATGATTCAGAAAGTTTGATCTGTCCATAGTTGATGTTATATTGATCAGAGTTGTAATAAAATCTTCATGTGGAGGTTTGAGAGGTCAGACATCTTCATCAGTCTTCATCAGTTTGTGTCTGTAGTGTCTGTCTTTGAAGTCAATCAACATCGTGATTTCATTTCCCCAATTGATGTTTAATCTCGAGGTCATATGCTTTACATGTGTAGCGTATGTCACATACTGCTTAAATAATTTAAAAATTCACTGTTAAATGTGTTATAATTAATGAATTATTTATAAAATGAATTTTATTGGTTGAATGTAACAAACTTGTTCTGTTACAGTATGAGCTGTGTTGTAAATCTTTTTAGTGAAGACCAGGAGACTTGGATTTCCTCGAGCAGTAGTCTTTATTGGCGAAAGTGATCTTCACATCAGAGTATATAGGGAGCTGCAGTCACCAATTCTGACTACATTGCATTTATACACATTTTTCTGGGGCAGTGCCTTACTTTAAACAAAGCATTGATAAAAGTAATCCTGCCATCCTGACTATGCCACGGAAATTTGTGAGATCAGGTTGATGTCCATCAGTAGTTCATGTTATATTAATCAGTGTTGTAATAAAATCAAAATTTTCCTCATGTGGAGGTTTAAGAGGTCAGATGTCTTCATCAGTCTTTATCAGTTTGTGTCTGTTGTCTCTGTCTTTGATCACAGTCAATCATCTTGACTTACGACTCCTGCATACACCACATCATCCATCACTGAAGCTGTCTGAACAAAACAAACATGATATACAATTATATAAAATTAAGATATTAGTATATGATATTTTAACAATATGTTTCAGTGTGTTTTAAAATTTATGTTTGAATGAATGATCTCAACAATTATATAATAGACACATGAAAGTACATTATTGGTTTATATCAGACATTAATTCATTATATTACAGTTATATTAGCAGTAGTTTTCACTTGCCCCGCTGTTCTGTGTTTTTTCGTTTCCTGCAGATGCAGCAGATCAGAACTAAAGCCAAAATCATCAGACATCCAAAAGCACAACCGATAAGAATGAGGGAGTGTCTGGAGGACTCTAAGACCAAAGAAATATAATGTGTGTATGTATATCATATACTCACACTCTCTGTCAAACACAAACATTCATCTCTTAATACAAGCGTTTACCTAAATTATCCTTTATAAATGCGGCATAAATTCAGATTAAAGTCTTATCTGATTATCCTTGAAGATTCATAGTAAAATAAATGTGTAACAAGCATTCGACAGTGAAAATGACAAAACTTCACTCACCATAGACAATAACATTAAAAACATGATATGAGGTCTTCTGTTTGCCGCTGATGATTATTTTATACTCTCCAGTGTGTTGAGTTGTGATGTTTGTGATGATGAGATCTCCAGTCTGATTATTCACCTGCAGTCTGTCTCTGAATATCCCATCAAGAACATCATCAAATATTAAGATATCTTTTGCCACTCCATTGATTCTTGCTATAAGAGTCTTGTTAAGTCCAAACTTCCACAATATCAGATCATCTCGCTGTAGTTTAGTAATATTACTTTGTAGAGTAAGAGAATCTCCCTCAATCACTGACATTGACTTCACTTCATCACCAAACACACCTGAAAATACAAAGAGAAACAAATTAACTTGACAAAACGTATTTTGGACCTTGTATATATTGAGAAATCGAATTTTTAAAGACTTAAAACAACAGCATTGATGAAGAGGACACACGCAAAGTTCCGTGAATTCAGACATTTGAATATTTTCACTCATCAAGCCAAAGTCCATTTTAATTTCTTTATTGATGACAGAATTAAAGTTTCACAGTAATAAGATCATCTAAGAAGAGAAACACAATTTAACTTCCAGATCTTCTTTAACAGAACATTAAGATAAATATTATATTATATGAGATTACAGACATTCATTCAATCTTACATCTTTGAGTTAAACTATAAAATAAAAAACATAAACATTATCTTTATAACTCTTAAAATGTGTATAACTTACCAGTCAGACCACAAAAGCACAAAAAGAGATAAACACAAATGAGAAACATTTTCTTCAACACTCGACACAGAATGAAAAATGTGTGAATCACTTTCAACATTTCATAGATTTAAGTACTTAAGTGTTATATAGTCACGCACAGTCATTGAAATGCTCTGACTTAATGAACAAACGAGTTGATGGGATGTCAAGAAGGGAGGGCTATGTAGCATAAACTTACTGTATGTGGTGCAGCTGTGGCCCTAGTGGTTAAAGAGTCGACTTGTTGCAAATGAGGAACTGGTGCTGTTGTCCAAAATGGGGGCGTGAACTCCAAAAGTGGGTGGTGGTGATGGCACAGTGGATAAGACACACGCCTTTGCTGTGAGAGACCTGGTTTCAAATCCACTGTGACAAAACACTGTGTGTCAAAATCATTGGCAGTGTGAATGAAGCAAAATCAGACAATCCAAAGACAAATCCAGGGATGCATTTTCCGTGTTTTTTCCGTAATCTGTGTGTGAAAAGGGTTTTAGATTAATTGCTAATGTAATGCCAAGTTACTACAAGATGTCACAATTCTAGGGGGTTGCAAAAGGGACGGTACATATCTGGAAACTTTCTATGGGAACTTATGGGAAATATTCCAAGTTGGAAACTTAAAAGGAATTTAAGAAGCCTCTCCATGTTTGAGATAGCAGTTTTTGTATATTTAAAAGCGTACATTTTGTGGTTGAAAATTGAAAATCTATGTACGGTTTTTCCATGTCCAGAAAGGTAATAAGAACATCATCAAAGTAGTCCATGTGACATCAGTGGGTCAGTTAGAGTGTGTTAAAGCATTGAAAATACATTTTGGTCCAAAAATAGCAAGAATTACGACTTTATTCAGCATTGTCTGGTTCGAGCGTGAAGTCACGTGACTGTAGTGACGTGGCTGCCCTGTTCAGACATGTTTGCCATGTTTTTTTTTCAAACTTATAGCGTGCGTCTCCCCAGACTGTAAACGAAGCTCAGGCACACAAAACAAAAGAAAAATAAAAGAAGCTGGGGCGGAACAAATAGCAGTCAGCCGCGTCGTACGTCAGCCGCGTCACTGACTTTATGCTGCACTGCAGGATCTCATCTCTCTGTCAGTTCTTGCAGCGCAGCATGAGTCCAAACACAGATAAGTTACACAGAGATCGTTAAATTCGTTATATAATTGGCTACATGTTTTGTGTATCAATGTTTTTCATGAAGACATGGCGGCACAAAATGGCGACTTCCATGTAGGGGACCCGCGGTGTATGTAGATAAAAATATCTCATTCTAAGGTAATAAAAACATAACGGTTCATTATAAAAGATCTTTGTACACCCCTGATCATATGGTTTTGTATATTATTTTGCATTTCTGTCAAGAGATCCTTTTAAAAATTACACAATGCATCTTTAAAAAATCAAATCTAGTTCTTTTATTAGAAAGATACAACTTTTCAAAACATTTCGAAAATTTAATGAAGCCCACTTGATTGAAACAGCCTTTTAAAAGATTACATATACCCAGTTAAACGTGTTATACTGCGTTTACACCAACCGCGTTTGAGGCGTCAAAATCACGTCTACATTCGCGCATCTAGAGCGAAGTAGACACATGGAAAAAGCAAACATTTGACTGTTGAGGTGTTTTTATTATTTGACGCGCATCAGAGGCAAAATCCGCTTCTTGTGGGAGGGGCAAGTGCTATGCGGTTGTCTGTTTGCAAGATGACTGATGTTGATTGTGCATTTATCAAGAAAGTTACCAGTTTGTATTTGGTAACCTTACTATAGGGGGGAAATAAACGCTGTGGGTCGATAAACGTCACGTGACTCAAAAGTGAAATGTGTATTTACAACTTACCAGGTTGCCCAAAGGCCTCACTGACACTCTTCCAAGCGAGGACCTTTTTATTCCTGTCTCTATAGAAATAAGAACTTGTGTCGTATAGATCCGGGTGACTGCTTACGAACAATATCAAGGGTTCCTTCATGTTGAATGAGTGACTCCGGGCGGGGCTGCCACCACAGCAGCAAGCAGACTCCTGATTGGTTAACGCGGCATGAAAATCCGCTAAAGCTCAATTTTTTTAACTCGGGCATCAGCCGCAAATTGCCGTCAAATGCAAAATGCACAAAAAACACCATTCGCGCGTACCGGACCAGACGCTCAATTCGCCCCATTCGCGCGAACTAGACGCTGCGCTAAACGCCTCATTCGCGCCGCAAGACCTCCAGATGCTCATCTTCACATTGACTTAACATTGAAATCACTCACGCTTGATGCCTCTACCGCGACTGGTGTAAACGCAGCATTAGAAGGGTTTACATTAATTATCGATTACTTGTTTTTGTCAAGGAAACCATTTCCCATTAATTTTTCCATTATATACATACAAAGATGTTTTAGGCTGAATTACAACGATTTATAATGAAAAAATTGAACATTGTTTTAAAGTTAACTGGATTGGACATATTAATACACATTAATGATCAAACACTTGATAAAGAAAAGAAAAGACTCTGAACCACTGATTCGAATCTGAAACAATTTTAAATCTTCCCTTATTTAAATACCACCATGTCACGAGTTCTTTTTTTTTCAGATGCTACAGTGGTAATGAAAGTGGACACAACAAAAGGACCGTCTTTTCTTAACACTGCAACAAGATGATGACCATTGGTTTAATTGTTTTTTCTTTTATAGTGAATGGTAAGATGACTTTCAGTTTCACTTTCTATAAATTAATTGTAAAGATTTTGAAAATTTAGATCAGTAAATAGAATTTAGGATAATTTATTACATTTACATGTAAGCTTAAGGAGTTCATTTTAAACAGGAAGTGAAAGAAGGCTACAAAGTTTCTGTATCAAAACACAGATGAGTTATTGTCATTTAGCTTTTTCAAGCACTGTTCACAGCAATGATTCAGTTTAGTTGTTTATATCTGTTTGTCTGTCTATATTATTTATTATAATTATTGCTGTGTAATGTACAGTCTTATGGCATTGGTGTAGATTATCCAAGTACTTTAAAAGGTGGAGCATTTTAAATCGCACATATAACCCACTTTAAGTTTGAATTATACTAGTACAAATGTGTTCAAGGTTTAATCTCTTACTTTCTCTGTCTGCAGGTGTGTTTAGTGGTACAGTGTTAGTAAATGAAGGAGATTCAGTTACTTTACACGCTGGCGTGACTGAGATACAGATGGATGTTGTTATCGAGTGGATGTTTGGACATGATCAGGTTCTCATAGCTGTTATTAACAGAGCAGCTGATACAATCTCATTGGATGGAGCTGATGTGAGATTCAGAGACAGACTGAAGCTAAACAATCAGACCGGAGATCTCACCATCACTGACATCAGATCTGAACACACTGGAGTTTATAAACTAGAGATCACTGGAGAGAAGACCACAACAAAAACATTCAGTGTTAGTGAGTATTTTATTTATTTATTTCCATACTCTTGACAACTTGTTTTATTTTTGTCGTCAACTGAAAGCCAAGATTCTGCTTTCGTATGGCTTTGCATATTCATTTTCTGTTAACATGCTGTATGATAGTTGAACAATTTCCTTATTATTTATATAAAAAGAAAAATCCCTAACATGAGCTGGAGACTCGTGACATACACAAAGTGTATGTGTCATCTTACCCAGTCATGCACTGTTAACCCCAACGATAAAAAAACATTAGGTTTTCTATGAAACCCAAGGAGAAATGTTCTTGTTTTTTTGTACAATAATAACAGATTTTGACAGTCCCAAACATTCTGTCAGAATGGTAACCATTCACATTAATAATAAAAAAATACATTTTGAATTAAAATATCCATTTCGTCTGCAGGTGTGTTTGGTGGTACAGGAGGAGTGAAACAAATTTCAGTGATGGAGGGAGATTCTGTTACTCTACACACTGGTCTTACTGAAATACAGAGAGATGAGAAGATACTGTGGCTTTATGAACGTGAAAAAACTGTCTTAGCTCAAATTAACAGAGCAGCCCATATCTTTTTTATAAATGATATTGCGAAAAAAAGAATCGTACCCAAACTACATGTGGATCATCAGAAAGGAGATCTCACCATCAGAAACATCGGAGCGGCACAGTCTGGACTTTATCAAGTACACATCATCGGCAGCATGCATACTATACATAAGAGATTCAATATTACTGTCTGTGATGAGTATAGCTCATGATTTTCAATGTAAAAAACAGATTCAGTTTCATGTGCATGTATCTTTGAATAAAATCATCTGATAAATGTTTTTACTTCCCCACATTAAATGCACAGCTCATTTAATTTGTGTTTCTGACTACTACAAGCAAAAAAAATGCTTATGTCAGCTTTCCATATTTTGCTGTCTGTGGTGTTTCTCATTTCTCTTTTTCTGAGTAGGGTTGCAAAGCTTGGTAAATGTTGGTTAATTTTTGTAAACTGTATCACATACAAACATAACCTCCTCGAGACCTAACTCGTCTTTTTCCGTGTACCACCAGTGTTGGGGAAAGTTACTTTTAAAAGTAATGCATTGCAATTAGGGGTGTCACGATTCTCCAAATCCTCGATTCAATGACATTTTCGATTCTAAGGTCACGAATCGATTCGATTCTCGATTTTTTTTATTTTTTAAAGACAAAAAATGATACGCCATTATTATTTATTATTATTATTATTATTATTATTATTGTTATAGTTTCATGCTTTACCTCGCATGGGGTTTTGTGGGCTTCACCTTACACGAGAGGGTTTGTAGAGACCGGATTCTTCTTGCACGCACATGGACTTAATCCGCACGTCTTGGACTCCTAGCATCTGAAATTAAACCAGCGCATCATAAGCAGCTGCGCTGCTCTCTGTCTCACGTGCACGCGCTCTCACATCTATCCGAAATATAAACATGAACTAAAGTAGTAAACCTTACATATTTGTTCAGTTTTATGCGTTTCATGCGAGCTGAGGCAAACTATCCCTTTTGCTTAAAATATAACCCGCTGCATCTTGGCACTCGGTCCGAAGTCAGATAGTTATCCTGTTTATGATATGCATTTCAAGGAGTTGCAGCAATACATTCCTTGTTTAAAATTTAAATTGCGTTTCGCTGGATCTATGTTTTTGAAGGCACCTCTGAGAGGCTTATTTCCCCCCGCTTGGCAAGCCGACCGGACGTGAATTTCGATCGATTTCGATTTAAAATCGAAATTGTGACTCCCTTAATTGCAATATTAAGTTACTCTAAAAAAAGTAACTATTTTTCATGGAAAGCAATACTTATGTTACTTTTGCGTTACTTTTGCGTTACTTTTTCTTACTTAGCTTAGGCTTGACCTCTTTTAGGCCTTGTAGGGTTTTTTTATGACTTACTGTGGGTTTACACCAGCTGTGCTTGATGTGCCAAATTCGCGTCTAGTTTGCAGCTTAAACATTTTGAGTTTTCTCAGTTCATTCACGCGTGAAAGACACGCATGAAATTCTAGTTATCGAGACTTTCGTGTCATGGGAGGGGCTTTTACGACTCCGCTCGCTTTCTGTAATCACGTCACTACTAGAGCAAGCTCCTGATTAATGCAGCACACTTTTCTGCAATAGTTCAAAATTTTCAACTCGCGCGTTTCCAGCGGCAACGCTCAATTCACGCCATTTGCGCTACACGCCTCATTCGCACCGCAAGACCTTCAGATGCGCGTCAACGTGTCTTTACCTTGACTTAACGTTGAAATCACTTGCGCTTGACGCATCTACCACGGCTGGTCTGATTGCAGCATTACCGTGGGTTCACACCAGCCGCATTTGAGGACTTTAAAAATCCTGTCTACCGCGCCTAGTTTGCCGATTAAACAGTTTGAGTTTACTCGCTTCATATAATACAAATTAATTCAACTGAAAAGAAACTCGCATTACTTTTTAAAAAAACGTGTACATTTATAAAGTAAAGCATTACTTTACTCGTTAATTCAGAAAATTAATATTATTACATAATGCACTTGTAATGCGTTATCCCAACACTGTGTACCACAATTACCATATATTCCTGTGTAATTTCCATGGATAGTTTTATCAACCCTACTTCTGAGATAATTCCCAAGCACAAACGTTTTGCCTCAACAAAAACACATTACGTTTTCCATGATGATGGTGTAATGAGTTATGTATTTTATGTTGATGTGATGGAGTTAAGACAATCTCAATAATGAAAGGAGATTCTGTTACTCTACACACTGATCTTACTGACGTACAGAGAGATCATGTGATGTGGTGGATCTCTGATACAGTCATAGCTGAAATAGATGGAAATGCCCAGATCATTTCTACATACGATGGTGCTGATGGGAGATTCGGAGACAGACTGAAGCTGAACAATCAGACTGGAGATCTCACCATCACTGACATCAGATCAACAGAGGCGGGACTTTATAATCTTGAGATCAGCGGCATCAGACACACCTTACACAAGATGTTTTTTCTTACTGTTTGTGGTAAGTAACCCATGTCTTTCAATATAATGATTATTTTCTTTAACCATTGTACATTGTTCAAATTCACTACCCTTTAGTGTTGTTAGTGGCAAAAAGACTGATCAAAACGACCAAATGTTTACAAAAAAAATCACGATTTTAACTCTTTAATTACAGAGTTTAATTACAGAGTTCATAACTTATTTGGAGGAAAACACAAATTTACTGATTTTCAGTATAAAAAGTGATTTGTTTTTCACCTTGGGCATGTCAAAGATTAAAAATCAAAGCCAATGTTTTTACTAATCTTTGGCATGGCCAAGACTGTGAAAAGGTAAAAAAATCCAGTCCACAGTCATTTTTATATTGTTTCATTGTTTTTCCCCCCAAAATCAGTGACACCACTTATGAACTTGGCAATTAAAGAATTAAAATAATGGAAATTCTGGCCTTTTTTAGCCACTAACAACACAAAAGGGTAGTAAATTTGCCCACGGTATATTGCTGAGTTTTTGAAAAATTTCAAAGCATTTTCTTAAAATATATGTCAATATAAGATCTGTCACAAAATACAGAGAAAGTTATGGCCAAATTAAGATAAAAAACCTTGAAATGGCCCCAACAACACATAAGGGTTAAGATCAATATTCTTATATAAATAACATGTCTTTCACAGTATTTGCAGAAATTTACAGGAGTACTTCATTTGTGTTTACTTTGTGTTATTGATCTAAGTTACTTTCTGTTTGTCTGTGGCATGTGTTTGATGCTGTAACAGATGTGGTGAAGACTGTGGAAGTGACTGTGGGAAAATCTATTACTCTTAATGCTGGTGTTAGGTCAAAGACTTATAATCAACTATTGTGGCAATATAAAGACACTTTTATAGCTCAACTAAACAAAACCGGCCAGATCAAATTGACACATGATGGGAGATTCAGAGACAGACTGGAGATAAACAATCAGACTGGAGATCTCACCATCACAAACATCAGACCTGAACACACTGGACTTTATAAAGTACAGATCAGCAGCAGCAGACTTACTTTACTGAAGAAATTTGATGTTATTGTCAATGGTGAGAAACTTAATATTTAACTCTGACAGTCTTTAATAAATCAGATTAATTTATGTTAAGTTAATGACTGTCTCTATTCTTACAGCACAAGATTCCTTCAATTTACCTCTAACAGTAGTAATATGTACTGCTGTCGTACCGATATTACTGGTGATGCTGATTGTGATCATTTCTTACTGCCGGATGATCATGCTAAAGAGTAAGTGGAGTTTAACGTGAAGGACTTGGGGTTTTAAAAGCACTAATGTGAATCAATCATTGTTTCTGTTCTCATTTCGTTTCTGTTTTTCTGTTTCTGTTCAGATAAAAAAAGAGAAAACAACCATATAGAAAGCATTTTCCCAACATGCCATGATTAAATTGAACGGTATGCACACACACACACACACACGACATGTAACTAAATGATATGAAATAAATACATATACATTTACAATGTAAGCATAAATAACAGTTAGATCCTTGCCATCAATATATCTAATTTTTTCTGTTTAGGTTGTTAGCTTAGCTAGGAGTGCCCTATAGAGTTAGTAGACTAAGTAAGAGACTAAAACTGACTAAACAAACATTGATTACAAGACATTGAACAAAAACTTTTGTTCAAACTTTTCTTAATATACTTTAAATTTATTATAAATATTACATTTTAACAAAGATACTGCAGCAGTACACAAATCTGCAGTCTTATTTTCAGAATGTTTTAAAGGGCACCTATTATGCAAAATCCACTTTTACAAGGTGGTTTGAAAATAAATGTGTGTTGGCAGTGTGTAAACACAACAACCCTACAATAAAAAAAATTCAATGACTACTCCTTTTTCAGCCCAGTCACACGAAATCACTTACTTATAGTTTACGTATTTTTTTCGTGTTTTTTTGTGATCGTATCACGAATATCTGTTTATGTGTCATTGTCACGTATTGGATACTCAACTGTTTTGTCCTATTTCCTTACCATTTTCACTTCGGTTTAGGGTTAGATTTACATAAAATGACATCCTTACCCAAACCCAACTCTAACCCTAACGCCAGGCGACAATGGTTTAAATTTAGAAAATATAAAAAAAAATCAGAAAAAACAATACTTAAAGTGACATCCTAATGCAAACACCAAATCTAACTCTAAACCGAAGCGAAAATTGTTTGAAAATAGGAAAAAGCAGTTGAGTAACCAATACGTGACAATGACACATAAACAGAAATTTTTTGATAAGATCACGAAAAAATGCGAAAATTCGTGACAGTATCATGAAAAAGAATGAAAATGTTACATGACTAGTACATAATTTTGTGAGACCGGGTAGCTTTTTTATCCCATTAAACCAAAGCAGTCTCATTAAACATACGGCTTTGATTCTCTTGTAAATGTGACGTCACACAAACAAAGCCCCACCCATGGCCACTGACTGACTGGTTAATTTTCCCAAAAGCTTTTTTAAATGTGTTTGTCAGTACTTGTTGTGGCACTAATACGGAAGTAAAAAGTGTTTTTTAACCAAAAGTGCCCACTGTCTGTCGGTAAGGGAGTGAGGAACTGTGGCTCATTTGCATTTAAAGGTACAGGCCTGAAAACAGGGTTTTTGGCTCCAGCCCAAATATGGGCATTTTGGACATGCTATAATAAATATATACTGTATAATAAATGATCTGTGGGGTATTTTAAACTAAAACAGACTAATACATTTTTTTTTAAAAATAGGCATAATATGTGCGCTTTAAGATGTTTTGGCATTGGTTCTTCTCTTTTTTTTAATTTTATCTGTCATTTGTACTTTCTTGCAGATGATACATTACCAGAAGATAAGAAAAGTACTGATGTATCTCAATTCATCTCTGCCCCTTTTCAAATGAACAAACAATGCAAAAGACTTTTTAAGAGCCTCGAAGATCTTCCTTGTACAGTATGAATGAGTTTAAACTTTGATATTTATTTGTATTGCGTGGAAATATTACAATTGAAGGTTTCCGGCATGGATCATTTTAAAAGCAAGTTGTATATTAAGGATCAGCAATATTTTCCCACAGCACATAATTTTTAGCTTTCATGTTTCAACAAATCGTGTTTTATCTGACAGCTTATGATTTGAACCGAATTGAAATATGTGATCGTGTATGTGAAAAATCCAGTCTCATGATGAGTTTAGGAGCATCAAAGTTTGATTTCACATTTCAATCTTTAACATGATCTTACTTGGTCAATATTAAAGAAATCAAGATTATATTTTCACAAAATGATTATGTACATTATGCACATTTATGTAGAAAACACTAACTCACAATGTTGTAAATATGAATAGTTTAGGAAACTTCTTTCTTTGTTCTCTTTGTCTGTATTCTTCCACAGGCCTTGTGTAATCAAATCACTTAAATTAATTTTAATTTGCTGTGGTTGATTAGGATAGTGCAATTTATTCCTTGGGTTATACAGTACATCAAATATGACACAATAGTGTTGAAAATGACTTTTATAAGCCACATGGCATGAAGAAGCAGGTGTTTTTAACTTCAACTGTTTAACACCAGATGGCGGTACATTAAATTGTGTATTTGTGTATAAAACCTAATTTAGAAAGTTTGATCTGTCCAGTAGTTAATGTTATATTGATCAGAGTTGGGAGTCGGTCAATAAGGGGCACTGGGGCGCCGCCCCCTTAAAGTTGACCAGAGAGGAAAGCTTTTTTAACATTTTACCAAAAAATTAAATATATAGTGCATATTAATACAAAAAAAAAACATTTAATTGTACTATTTCACTGTTAGGAATGTTATAATTTATTAAAAATATTAAAAATAAAAAATGAGTTTGTTGTGTGTCATGTTTGTGTGTCTGGGGCGCACCCCTAATAAGTTTCTATGTACATCAGTAAATGGGGTAAAAACGTGACTTGAAGCTGAGCTCTAATTGGCTGGTTTCGGAACCGCCTTGGGGCGCAGGACTGTGCGCCCCAAACCCTCCAACTTATGTTGTAAGCAAATCAATAGTTTTTTTTTTTACATTTTTGACCTCATGTGATTGGTTCGTTCTCATAGTCTCATAACCGCTTTGCAGATAGTTACAGATAGTTACAGTACTGATCAGTGGAAGCAGGTGAATTATCTTGAGATGAAGGAAAATATGATTTTATCCTTACCAAATCACCCTTTACAAGGCATTTAGTTGAAGAACAAATAAAGGATTAAGGGTGTTTTCACATCTGTAATTTGGTTCATTTGGTCCGGACCAAAAGCAAAAAAGTGATACATTGCAACTTTTTTAGCAATTTTGGTTCCTTTTCACACCACACTGATTGCTCTGATCCACACCAGTTGAAACAAACCAAAATTCAGTCATGTGATAAGATCCACATCACTCATGGGCCATATGTATTCAAATGCATTTCCTAAACTGCTTCTCGATTGGTCAGAATCAACATGCGCGAAATTCCAACGGAACCCCGGAAGTAAACAAAAAAAAGGAAAACACAGCAAACACCATAGACAGCCGGCTGCACGCTGTAATTATGTCTCCGTGGTTGTTATACATAGTTTGTATACAGCACTCTAGACAAACTGTTTATTTTCAGAATGAATCGCGGATGCGGCTTGAAAACAACTTTTAATGCACTACAAACGGCGAAGACACCATATTCCTGATGCTCCGCCCGCACCTCCCCGCAACTCCAGGTATGTCCGTGATTTGCTAATAGAAACAGTCAACAAACACTTCCTCATCTGATAATGCACTGCGCAGATAACTATGGCAGCTGGTTTAGTCCAAAATGCGCAGTACTTTTGCAGTTAGGTCGTGTTCTCACCACAAACAAACCGCTCTAGAGCTCGTTTGAAAGCGTACCGAGATCTCGGCCCGCTTGTTTGGTCCGCTTTTGGTGCGTACCAGAGTTCGATTGCTGCATTCTCACCTGCCCAAATGAACCGCACCAACTTAGCAATCGAACTCTGGTACGATTCAACCGAACTAAACAAGGCAGGTCTGAAAGCACCCTAAGAGGCTTGGACCAAATCGACCAACAGAGTCAAATGATTGCAGTTTGTGTGCTCCACCACTTCTTATGTCAAACGAAGTTGGTTAGCTTGATGCTGTAAGTCATGACTTTTATTGTTTTCTCTGTTTGCTGTTTTAAAGTCTGAATGCATGACAGACTGCACAAAATGTGGCGCGTTTGAGCTGGCGTTATGATAATGAGAGCAAGAGATTAGATAATCCAAAAATGGTCGACTTTGTTGTTTATGGAGTTTAAGCACCCACAAAAAACACTTTGTTTCAGGGACTACAAGAACCGTGCAGAATGAGCTGTTGGACTATATGTTGTTTGTTGTGAGGGAAAACGTGCTTGTGCTATTGCTATTGAAGCAAAATGAAACGTACTGGCCTGTGATTATAGGCAACTTTACTGTGCGTGCGTGTAAATGATTACCTTGATTAGTTCATTACTAAAAATAAACCCACATTACACTCAAATTTACAGATTCATAGTACATTTATTTCATGCTGTTTTTCAGCATTTAAGCTGATACATTGTCACTTGATAAATGGCTATATACAGTCCTGCATTACTACAGTAAAAGTTTGATTTTTGGTTTATTTGCCCCCCCACCCAAAAAACAAAACAAAAACATTTTTAGCACCAGCCACCACTGGTTGTAATACAATCTTCATTTTCCTCAGGTTGAGGGGAGGTCAGATATCTTTATCAGTTTGTGTCAGAAGTCTCTTTCTTTGATCACAGTCGATCATCATCTCATGATTACTGCATACATCACAGCATCCCTCACTGGAGCTCTCTGAACACATATTGATCAATGAGATTCAGTGTGTTTTTAAATGTATCATGTTTGCATGAAATCTAGCTAATGACATTCTGTCCATTTGTTAATAATCTCATGTCAGTTTATATTTATGTTACTTTAATTTGTATGAATAAAGAAGTTGAACATACAAGTAACAATTATAATGCATGCTGGATATGTAACACTTCACAGAGTCATACTCAGTTTTAAAGTAAATTAATAACAAAGCCATTTGGATGAATTGTTTGAATAGAAGACAATCTCAATGATCTCACCGTTTCCTGTGCTTGTGTTTTATTGAATGCTAGATATGTGTAAGTGGCCTCATCTTGAACTGTTTTAATTATAAGACACATGAAAGTACATTATTGAGTTATATCACACATAAAGGCACTGTATTACAGTTACTGTATATTAGCAGTAGTTTTCACTTGCCCTGTTCTGTGTTTTTTCGCTTCCTGCAGATGTAGAAGATCAGAACTGAAGCCACAATCATCAGACATCCAACAGCACAACAGATCAGAACAGGGATGTAGCCGGAGGACCCTAAGACCAACAAATATAGTGCTTTTATGTATTATATCAGTATTACTGTCATTCAACAGTACAAAATACAAAAAACTCAGTAAACCTTCACTTACCATAGACAGTAACATTGAAACTATTTGAGTTATTCTGCTTGTCACCGATGATAATTTTATAAAGTCCAGTGTGTTGAGTTGTGATGTTTGTGATGGTGAGATCTCCAGTCTGATTATTCACCTGCAGTCTGTCTCTGAATCTCCCATCAAGAACATCATCATATATTGAGATATTTTTGGCCACTCCATTGATTCTTGCTATGAGAGAATTTTGAAGTCCAAACCTCCACAGTATCAGATCATCTGTCTGTAGTTTAAAATCAGTGTGTAGAGTAACAGAATTTCCCTCCATCACTGACACTGACTTCACTTCATTTGGATCAGCTGATAAAGCTGCAGGCATAAATAATATACATACAAATAACTAAAGAAAGCATATTTCAGACTTTAAATAAATGAATTAACAAATAAAAAATACTTAAATTTACAAATTTGGGCTTTGGAAATTAGATCTTCAAACAAAAGCAATGAAAGAAGAAGACACATGCAAATTCGGAAACGTGTATATTTTACATTTTTGTTACATTTACTAAATAAAATTCACATTCAGTTAGAGATTCTGAGGAGTCCAATTCAATTTCTTTACTAATGTCAGAATTAAAGTTTATTAGAGTTTCAACAAAAATATCATCTTAACTGAGAAACACATCTTTCAGATCTTCTTTAACAGGACATAATATAATAATATATGAGATTCCAGACCCAATTTTATTATGTGAATTAAAGCAAGTGCATCTTCAGACTGATCAAATTAATAATTAAATAAACATAAAGAAAAACTTTATAACTCTTTATAACAAATTAAAACTTTATAACTTACCAGCTAGGCCACAGAAGCACAAACAGAGATGAACCCACATGAGAAACATTTTTTCAGCAGTCTGATGGACTGAAACACAAATCTATTATTTTATTATTAGGCTACATGAAGAGGAACAGTGATTAATATGAGACTTTAAAAACGTTTCGAAACTTAGGAGTATTGAAACCTGTTTTTTACCACTTGATTTCAGTGTGCTCGATCTGTACCACTGAATCGTAACAAACGGATTCGGATCAGAAGCTTCAAATCATCTGAACCAATTGCTTCGAAAAATGATTCACGGTTTGGAAAAGCTTGAAATGCCTGAATATAACGCCACCTGCTGGTGAAAACAGTGTATAATTAACATCTCAGTGTAAACATTTGACACTTTTTTGGAAAATATATTTTTAAGAAAAATATATTATTTACTGAAAGTCTATTCTGAGCACAAACCAAATATTAACACTCTAGCTTCCCTTTTAATTATAAACATGTTTGCAATTAAATCTGTCTATAAACAAAATGTAGCCAACATGGTCTCAGTCACAAGGATGAATGTTTAATGAACTTGCATAATTAAACTGACCCGAGTGTACATAAAAACTAAACACTGGGCATTTGTGATCATCTGTCCCTTAGTGGTGAATTATCGAATTTTCGAAACAGTTATGACGCAATAAACCTCGTTTTGCTAAAATCACGTGACTTGACCAGTTTGAAACACGCTCTGAACCACTGATTCGAAACAAAAGATTCGTAAATGCTTCGATGCTTCCTAAAGCAGCCTTGAAATCGCCCATCACGGGTTTAGTTTTTCATATGCTGCAGTGATGACGATTAACTTTACTGATAACTCACCTTACAACAACATGAAGACACTTGGTTTAATCTGTATTTTGTCACTGGTCATGAATCGTAAAATGACTTTTGGTTTCAAGTTCTTTAATTTCATTTTAAAGATTTTTAAAATTTGTCATTAGTAAAGAGAATGTATAATATATATTATATACGATTTTGGTATGGCAGTTTAAGCGAGAAGTGAAACTGCTTTTTTGTGGTAATAGTAAACATGTTGTTTTCGTGAATTAATTACTGTTAGCAAAACCATTTTTTAATAATGTGCACAGCAAAATCCCCGGTGTTAAATTAACACCGGCTTGGTGTTTATATGGGTACCACCAGCAGGGTGTTAAAAGTAACACCGAAGCAGTGTTAGAGTTAATTAGATAATTAGGCAATCATTTGAGTGATTATTTGATTATTGAAGACACCTGGTGATAATGAGCCAAAGTACAACTACAACTTCCAGCTACTGCCTTAGATAAAATCAACTGAAAAGACATCTCTCTTATTACAAACCAGACTGACTTTTGTCTACTTTGAAATTGTTTGGTCACCATTATGGTGATCTGTGGTTCCTTTAATTGGGTGGGTTGACTCTTGTTTCTGTCTTCGAGGTCTTTGCAACAGTGTTTACTGAACATATTATTTGTTGTAAAGGTTGTTAAAGCAAAGTTTATATAGTTTTTATAACAGTGATTATAGATCGAAGCAAGTTGTCTACACAGTCAAAAAATTCAGCGCTCATAGAAAATCAGATGCCGACCAAATATATACTCTCCACTGGACTTCAGTAACAGCTTTCCTCGGATCAAGTTTTTCAAATTTTATTATCAAATACCTGCTGGAAGTACCTTTTTGCCTCACGTGCAGACACCACGAACCACCCCACCAATCGGAATCATGGTGACAAACATAATGCCGCAAAGCATGCTGGGATCCACCATAGTATAAAACTCATGACTCCCATCATGCACTGCAACATAAATTATGTCACCCTTGTTGCGATTAATGGGGTGATTCATGATATCTGCACATGAGACACGATATAAACTTTCCGGCAAGTATTTGTTAACAATAAAATTTGAAAAGCTCTGTAAGTTAAAGCCAATAGAGAATATATATTTGGTCAACATTTTATTTTCCATGAATACTGAATTTTTTGACTGTGTAAACAATTTACTTCAATCTACAATCTCTGTTATAAAAACTTTATAAACTTTACTTTAACAACCTTTACAACAAATAATGTGTTCAGTAAACACTGTTGCAAAGACATCAAAAGGAAAACAAGAGTCAAACTGCCCAACTAAAGGAACCACAGATCACCATAATGGTGACCAAACAATTTCAAAGTAGACAAAAGTCAGTCTGGTTTGTAATAAGAGTGATGTCTTTTCAGTTGATTTTATCTAAGGCAGTGACTGGAAGCTGCAGACGCAGTTCGGCTCATTATCACCAGGTGTCTTCAATAATCAAATAATCACTCAAATGATTGCTAAAGTATCTAATTAACTCTAACGCTGCTTCGGTGTTACTTTTAACACTCTGCTGGTGGTACCCATAGAAACACCGAGCCGGTGTTAATTTAACACCGGGAATTTTGCAGTGTGTAATGTACAGTATAGATTCTCCAAGGACTTTAAGAGATGAAATATATATTAAGATGACCAGATTTTTCAAATACAAAACGGGGACATGCCCTAGTTCAATAGTTAAAATATAATTAAAATGTTTTAAAAAATATAGTTTGTTATAATCAAAAAATTAAATTACGGGGACAAAACCTTTTTAAATGCTTTCATCTTTATATTGTTGTCACAACCTCATTCTGGAACTGTTCCTGGAAAACGGGGATGTCTTGTCACCTTAAAGGGGTCAAATTATGAGGTTTTTTTTAGGTGTAAAATAAGTCTTTGGTGTCCCCAGAGTACGCATGTGAAACTTTAGCTCAAAATATTATATAGATATTTTATTATAGCATGTTAAAATTACCACTTGGGCGAGCAAAATGTGCAGTTTCCTTTAAAATGCAAATGAGCTGATAATGCATGCACTGATCACCATAATGGTGGTTTTTGAAATTGAAACTCAATTGTGCTCTCAATAATTTTTCTCTCTCTTACATTTGATTTACTTTCTTGCAGATATACAGAACCAGGCGAGATGAATTGACTCTGATACACAACAACACCTACCGTAAGTCATTTTTATGTGATTGTTTTCTACATAAAATCATCCTACATAATGTGAAGAACATTCTGTGAAAATATAACCCTGATGTCTTTAATATTTAAATGAATATGAGTCATGACAAAGATTGAAATGAAAGTAAAAACAATGAAATCAAACTTTTTTTGACTTTGAGGCTTTAACCTGAATTTTCACAGTAACATTTGGTCACATTTCCCTTTTTTCTTCATTTTTTTTTTAAAGCAAACATTGACTTATTCCTCATTTGATTTTTTTGTTACTGTTGTGCTGAGATAAATGTGTTATTTTTTCAAAAGAAATCTGTCAACAAATTTAAATCAAATGCCCACAATATCCAAGATGTAATTCCAACATTTTTTAATGGTTTTGCTCTCAACTGTCTTTGGTCTCATTCTTGTGTTGTCTCAGCCCTTAATGTCTTGGTCTTGTTTTGATCTCGGTTTAGGTGGTTTCGACTACAACACTAAGTGAGAGTCATGGCTTTTATGTAGGGTAATAATGTTGCGCCTTTTTTTAAAACTCCAAAAAGCACATCCATCCATCATAAAATGCAATTTAATATGCTTTTCACAAAAGATATATATTTTAAAACTGCTTAATTCAAAACCAGAATTAGCAAGAATTACAAAAAGTAACCCATAAGACGTTAATGGGTAAAACAGTAATGTAAGCATTGTAAAAAGCTCACATAAGAAATTAAGATCAGAGAAGTGTACAGTGAAAACCCTGTGAAGTTGACTTTAATTGTTAAATTTAGTAAATTTTGATCCTTAATTCAATGTAATTAATGTTATAATGAAATTGAAATGAAAAACTGTCATATTTGGGGAAATATTTTTGCTTCTATCTTGTGAAATATATAAATGATATTTACCATTTTTTTCCCCTGATTAATGTTTAATCTTTTAGGTAATTTGTTTCTATCCCAATGTCCAAATGTGTACCACACTGTGCAATCTACTGCTTAAATCATTTAAGAAAAATACACAAAAATGTGAAATTTGTTATCATTTATGAACAGTGTTGGGGCTAGTTACTCAAAAAAGTAACATATTACGTATTACATATTACTCTTAAAAATAGTAATGCCTTACTTTACTTTATTACTCCCTGAAGAAAGTAACTAGTTATATTACTAGTTATATTACTAGTTACATTTTTTTTTCTGGACAAGAATGTTTATTTGGGCAAGCCACGGCCAAGAAAATGCTGGCTTCCTTACCCGCTACCGGACGCGGGGCACAGCGTTCGGAGAAACATTAAAGAGTGTGCACTTCACCGTCAAGTTATTTTCCTTCCGTTGAACATAATAAAATATGACTGAATCTCCACCCGTCGAAACTAGCTTTCTGTTGCTGGGAACCTTCCTCTGAAAAAGAGCTTGCCGTTGTTGACGCTTCCATTTTCCCGATCGTTCTTTGAGTGTGCCGCTGCCGCTCTGTGCTGCTGGATGCCGGGTGTTGACCAATCGGTGATGGTAAATGATACCTTGTGCCAAACTTAGATCAATCACTGTTCCATTCACGCCCTCCTCCCCTTCCCTTTTGTTCTCTGTGTTTTGTGCCTTGTGTGATGAAGGTGCTACTGGCAAATGTAACGCAAGTAACTAGCTCGGGAAAACTGTAATAATATTACCATTTTCAGACGGGTAATGCCTTACACTACTAGTTACTGAAAAAAGTAATATTATTACAGTAACTAGTTACTTTGTAACTAGTTACACCCAACACTGTTAATGAATAACTTAGAAAATGACTGTTTAAATGTAATGAACTTGCTACTTAAGTCCCAAGCAGCTGCAGGTGTTTGTAAGTGAACTTTATCTCTTCACCACCAAATGGCTGTAATTTAAAATGATTCAGAAAGTTTGATCTGTCCATAGTTGATGTTATATTGATCAGAGTTGTAATAAAATCTTCATGTGGAGGTTTGAGAGGTCAGATATCTTCATCAGTCTTTGATCACAGTCAATCATCATCGTGACTTACGACTCCTGCATACACCACATCATCCATCACTGAAGCTGTCTGAACACAACAAACAATCATGTAATAACAATTAGATCAATTAGATTTGTACAAATCTATACAATTTCTGATATTGATAAATGAGATTCAGTGTGATTTTTATTTGTTTATGTTTGGATGAAATCTAGCTAAAGACATTGTGATACTTATGTCAGTTTATATTTATTACTTAAAATTTTATGAATAAAAAATTAAACATACTGGTAACACTCAAAGTGAATAATTACCAAAATATCTAACACTTCACAGAGTCATCATCAGCTTTAAACTAAACCAATAACAAAAACATTTCTATTGTTTCTAATAGTCGTGAATGATCTCACCTCTTCACATGCTTGTGTTTTATTGAATGCTAGATCTGTGTAAGTGATCTCATCTTCAACTGTGTTAACTATAAGCAACATGAAAATACATTATTGGGTTATATCACACATACATGCATTATTTTACAGTAAATTTTCAGTTTCATTTACCCTGTTGTTTTGTGTTTTTGTATTTTCTGTAAATGCGGAAGATCAGAACTGAAGCCACAATCATCAGACATCCAACAGTAAAACTGATCAGGACAGGGATGTAGATGGAGGACCCTAAGACCAAACAAATATAGTGCGCGTATGTATATATTAGTATTACTGCCATTTACCAGTAAAAATACCAAAACTCAAATAAATCTCCACTTACCATAGACCGTAACATTGACTCTGTATGAGATCTTCTGCTTGCCACTGATGGCTATTTGATAAAGTCCAGTGTGTTGAGTTGTGATGTTTGTGATGGTGAGATCTCCAGTCTGATTATTCACTTGCAGTCTGTCTCTGAATCTCCCATCAAGAACATCATCATATATTGAGATATCTTTGGACACTCCATTGATGCTTGCTATGAGAGAATTTTGAAGTCCAAATCTCCACACTGTCAGATCATTTGTCTGTAGTTTAATATCAGTGTGTAGAGTAACAGAATCTCCCTCCATCACTGACACTGACTTCACTTCATCTGGATCAGCAGATATAACTGCAGGCACAAATATACAGACAAAGAACTTGAGATATGATATTTTATAATTTGAATAAATGCATTAACAAATAACTAAAAAAAACTTAAAATTACAAATTTTGGGCTTTGGAAATTAGATCCTCAAACAAAAGCAATGATAAAAGAGGACACATTCAAAACTCGGAGATCTGTAAATTTGTACGTAAAGTTAATATTTTACACTGTAAATAAAATTCACATCCAATTAGACATTCTGAGTCCATTTTTTAGAATTGAAGTTCATTATAGTTTCAACAAAAATATCATCACCTTAGCAGAGTAACATAATTTAACTTCTACATCTTCTTTAACAGGACATAAATAATATAATAATATTTCTTTATATGAGATTATAGAAATGAATCCAATTTTACATCTGTGAATTAAAGCAAGTGCGTCTTCAGACTGAACAAACTAAAAGTAATAAACATAAACACTTTATAACTCTTAAAACAAAAATTAAAACATTTATAACTTACCAGTCAGACCACAGAAGCACATACAGAGATAAACACACATGAGAAACATTTTCAACACTCGACACAGTGATGCTATCAAGAAGAGTTGTGTAGAGATAAGTTCAGATGTCTGTCTTATACGGTTATATAAGATAAGATGTAAGTATTGTGCAGAAATAACACAACTGTGTACTCTGATGATGTGCATGAGCTTACGTGTCAAGATTGTACTTTTAGATTTCTGCAGCAGATTTTATCTCACAGATTCAGTTGAGCTGTTTGCTGTTTATCAAGCTGTGCAACCCTGTATCACAAAATTATGTACCTAAAGTCAAGTAATTTTGTGTTTTCCGTGACACAAACGTTTTTCCGCCTTTTTGCATGAACATGTTACGTATTTCTGTTTACGTGTCACGTATTTGTTACCCAACAATTTTGTCCTATTTTCAAATCATTGATGCTTCGGTTTAGGGTTGGGTTTGGGTAAGGATGTCATTTTATGTAAATAAAACCTTAAATGGAAGCATCAATGGTTTGAAAATAGGACAAAACAGTCGAGTAACAAATACGTGACAGTGACACTAAACAGAAATGCGTGACATGTTCAATCAAAAAGGCGGAAAAACGTGTCAATGTCACGGAAAACACTCACAAAATTATGTGACAATAGGTATGTAATTTCGTGATAATAAGTTATGATATAAATAAAGTACGGACTACACCAGTTTATTTCATTTCCCCAATTGATGTTTAATCTTGCTACCCAGTCTCCTGAGGATGCGTATAAATAGCACGAAGTGTAAAAATGGTGCAATACATACGCCAAATTCCACTTTGGCGTGCATATGATACGCCAGTCCTTCCCATTCACTTAAACGGTGCATTTTTTTGTCGTTTTATTTATTGGTTTCTCAGTTTTTTTCTGTTTTTTAAACCATTTTTGCTTGGGTTTAGGGTTAGATTTTAGATTTCCTTAATGAGGTTATTTAATATACAGGTTTCTCAATGTTTTTGTCCATATTTAAGCCATGGTCGCTTGGAGTTGGGGTTAGAGTTGGGGTTTGGGTTAGGATGTCATTTTTATATAACAAAAAGTTGTTCTAACCCTAAACCCAAGCGAAAATGGTAAAAAATACCAATAAATAAAACGACAAAAAAGATGCACCATTTAAGTGAATGGGAAGGACTGGCATGTCATGTGCACACCGGGGTGGAATTTGGCGTATGTATTGCACCATTTTTACACTTCGTGCTATTTGAGTATGTCACATCTACTGCTTAAATACATTAAAATTCACTGTTAAATGTGTTATAATTAATGAATTATTTATAAAATGAATTTTATTGGTTGAATGAAACAAACTTGTTCTGTTACAGCATGAGCTGTGTTGTAAACCTTTTTATGAAGACCAGGAGATTTGGATTTCCTCAAGCAGGAGTCTTTATTGCAGAAAGCGATCTTCAAATCAGAGTATATAGGGAGCTGCAGTCACCAATTCTGACTACATTGCATTTATACACATTTTTAGGGGGCAGTGCCCTACTTTAAACAAAAGATTGAAGAGAAGTAATACTGCCACCCCCAAACCCTTGGTGCAAACATAAGCAAATGGCCACCAAACAGGGCCACAGTTACCTGGCTAATTTCTTTCATATTAAGATGAGTCAGGAACCCCTTTACATTATCATTTAGAGGACAGTGTTACTTGGTTTTGCTCTCAAACATGATAAACATATGAAGAGTTTCGTTGCAAACGAGATAAATCCATTTTTAATATTTTTCAGAAATCTCGTTTTTTGGTTGTTCATTCCAATTAATATCAATTCAACTGCAGTTGAAATTCAGTCAAAAATACAGCTAAGTAGCACCATAAAACAAAATAATAACATGATAACATAATAATAAACATAAATTGACAAAAATGTTAAAAATGGATGTATCTCGTTTTGCAACGAAACGCTTCATATATATGCAATAAAATTAAGCCAATGACTTAAATTATTTTCCCACCGCTGTAATTTAAACTGTATGAAAATAGGAAAAAGCAGTTGAGTAACCAATCCGTGAGAATGCCACAGAAAAAAAGTCGGAAAAATGCGGAGATCCATGAGAATGCCACGGAAAAATGAACAAAAAATTCTGTGACTATGCAACGTAAATTTGTGAGATCAGGATGGTGTCCATCAGAAGTTGATATTATATTAATCAGTGTTGTAATAAAATCTTAATTTTCCTCATGTGGAGGTTTGAGAGGTCAGATGTCTTCCTCAGTCTTTATCAGTTTGTGTCTGTAGTCTCTGTCTTTGATCACAGTCAATCATCTTGACTTACGACTCCTGCATACACCACATCATCCATAACGGGAGCTCTCTGAACAAAACAAACATGTAATACAATTAGATAAAATTAGTACGATATTAGTACGAAATCGATATGATTTTTGATAAACGAGTTTCAGTGTGTTTTTAAATTTATATTTGAATGAATGTGTCACAGGGTGACGATCGTTTAGGGGCGGAACTAAAAGTTGGAGAGTTTTGTTCCGCCTGGAAGCGTTTCAGTTCAGACGGAAGACCACGAACACAGGAACTTCCGGTCAGGGGCGTCATGCACCAATTTTTTTTAAGGGGGCACAGTGTCAACAGCTCACAGAACTTTGTACATCAAACAAAATATTATAGCACTTTCAGTCTTTTCCATGGCACTTACATTTCTAACAATCTGAAAACCCCTGCTTTCATGCAAAAACCTCCAAAATAAAAGTGGTGACTAACTTTAATATCAAATACTATTCAATCGGAATAATGACACATTTGCATCATATTTACATCTGAAACGGCATGTTTTATTTATTTAAGTCTTAATGGCTTGTTTAATTGTGTCATTAATGCATTTTGCACAACAACTGCATTATCATATAAAATTAATGTACTTTTAAATCCATAAAGTATATAAACAACGAAAATGACATAAGCTATAGCCACGTGATTGATTTTAATGTTCAATAATGATTTAAAAAAAATATGTTTAGATAAAATTATTAGAGGAACGGATTTTTGCATTAAATTTTACCTCATATGTGAGCATGTGAGATTCCGCGCCCGCGTGAACTCTGGCGAACTTTGGCGTTGTGCCAAGAAGATGAATCTCTACTAATATAACGTTGAGACGGTCACATTTAAAACCATACATTTTCTACACAGAGGAGGTTAACTGCACATTACCGTACTGGGGTTTGGAAATGTTGTGAGCGTTTCTAACACGTTTTAATTCCTCAGATAGCCAAATGCAGCAGCAAGCCAGCAACAGGAGAGAGCTCGTGAGCGCGCCCAGACGCTGATGACGTCTGCGACTGTGCTGACTGCAGCACCAGCTGCCGCCAGAATAAAAGTAATGTAACATGATCAAAACACTATCAAAACGGCGAAAATCTCCGAAAAGTGACAAGGATGCATCACAGAATGTATAATAGTGTGCATATTAAATAGATTAATAGTCAAATAACAGGTTAATGGACGCTTATTTGATTTTGAGGTTGGATGCAAAATCCATTGGCTCAAAAAAACCAAGGGGGCACGTGCCCCCTTAGTTTGAATGGGCATGACGCCTCTGCTTCCGGTAAACCCCGCAAGCGCAAAATCAGCGAATTCGTCGCAGGTGCGGCTGATTAACCGTAGCGGTTGCTGATTGGAAGAAACAACGGATCCGGGGAGTATAAAGAGATCATCTAAAAACGCAGTTAGTGGTCGATTGCTGGAGTCTTTGTTTACGTGTGTTGGCGTTGCTGCTGTGTTGTATATTCTCTTCAGGCTGGGCTGGCGTGACTGTGTGGGACGAAGGAAAGCATACTGCTGGAAACCTGAAACGAAATAAAGGGAGAAATCGGCGTCAGAGTGAGTAATAAAGGATTTGAAGGAAACAAGAGCTACTGACCTTATTGGTGTAAACATTGTGCTGCATGTGCACACGCCAACTCGTCTGCTGCTGTGGATGTGAACCTGTGTGTGAAGAAAGGCTGCCAACGGAGCATACTGTGCGGTGCTTGTGAGTACAAGTAAATAATTTTAGACATTGGCTGCTAACCTGTTGTGTGATAAACTGTTGGAAACAGGACGGCCCTACCGCGGAGCAGTGTGGTGGGAGTGCCGAAGGAAAGCCAGCTCGGGTGACTATAGCCCCTATGAAGGTAGACTGAGTCGGTGAACAGCGCCATACCGAATTCCGGGGAAGAAGGAGCAGACGGGGTCTTTCAGTGCTCACTTATAGTGTGGTGTGGTGAGTCTATATTGTGTGGAACTTTTCACTTGAAGTGGTGCAGTGTCTTGTCTTTGCTGTGTGTGTGTATTATCTGCCAGACCCCCGCCGCCATCCTCTGAACTGTAGAAGACGTAAGGGCTGTCGGTGCCAGTCGCTGCATCATTGTAACATATGCTGTAGGTGAGCCCGAGTGGAAACGCTTTATTGAGGCTGGGTATTAACGGACCTTCTGTGAACTTGGGTTGTGTGACGGAGTGGTGGTGAAGCGTTGGCCACGAGGAACGGTGTGAGTAACCTGAAGGATATACAATTGCATGTATTGTTGTGATTCATAACCTGTGCTTTGCGGAGTGGGGCGGAGTCGATCTCCTCTGTCCCGTAGCCTCTTCAAAAGGGTGCCCCTGTCTAGTGTTCGCCAGCTGACGAAGTGGAAAGGAGAGGGCAGCACTCGGCACGGTGTGACGGAGTGAGTTGTGCCCCCGCAGTAGCCACAGTCGTCGAGAAGCGTTGTCCCTCGACGCCATAATTGTCATCTGCCTCAAGGCCTTCGGCGAGTTGAGGAACAACGGCCACTGTAAGTCCACCTTTTTCTTCTTTCAACCACCCAAACGAAGCGTATACCTGTATTGATCGTCTACTAGCCACGTGTGAAAGTAAGGGAATTAGAGAAGAGGAGATTATACCTACCATACTTACTGTATGTCGTGTCCGCTGGAGAGGTGAGAGAAACCCCCTGTGTGTACTAACCGTTCTGTGTGTCCCAGCCAGCAGCCTGTGTGAAGAAAGAGAGAAGGAGAGATCATACCTACCATACTTACTGTATGTCGTGTCCGCTGGAGAGGTGAGAGAAACCCCCAGTGTGTACTTAACCATTCTGTGTGTCCCAGCCAGCAGCCTGTGTGAAGAAAGAGAGAAGGAGAGATCATACCTACCATACTTACTGTATGTTGTGTCCGCTGGAGAGGTGAGAGAACCCCCAGTGTGTACTTAACCATTCTGTGTGTTCCAGCCAGCAGCCTGTGTGAAGAAAGAGAGAAGGAGAGATCATACCTACCATACTTACTGTATGTTGTGTCCGCTGGAGAGGTGAGAGGAACCCCCAGTGTGTACTTAACCATTCTGGGTGTCCCAGCCAGCAGCCTGTGTGAAGAAAGAGAGAAGGAGAGATCATACCTACCATACTTACTGTATGTTGTGTCCGCTGGAGAGGTGAGAGAAACCCCCAGTGTGTACTTAACCATTCTGTGTGTTCCAGCCAGCAGCCTGTGTGAAGAAAGTGAGAAGGAGAGATCATACCTACCATACTTACTGTATGTTGTGTCCGCTGGAGAGGTGAGAGGAACCCCCAGTGTGTACTTAACCATTCTGTGTGTCCCAGCCAGCAGCCTGTGTGAAGAAAGAGAGAAGGAGAGATCATACCTACCATACTTACTGTATGTTGTGTCCGCTGGAGAGGTAAGAGAAACCCCCAGTGTGTACTTAACCATTCTGTGTGTCCCAGCCAGCAGCCTGTGTGAAGAAAGAGAGAAGGAGCGATCATACCTACCATACTTACTGTATGTTGTGTCCGCTGGAGAGGTGAGAGAAACCCCCAGTGCGTACTTAACCATTTTGTGTGTCCCAGCCAGCAGCCTGTGTGAAGAAAGAAAGAAGGAGAGATCATACCTACCATACTTACTGTATGTCGTGTCCGCTGGAGAGGTGAGAGAAAACCCCCAGTTGTGTACTTAACCATTCTGTGTGTCCTAGCCAGCAACCTGTGTGGAGGAAGAGAGAGAAGAGGAAGCCATACTTACCATACTTGTTGTGTGTGGCGTTCGCTGGAGAGGTGAGAGAAACCCCCAGCTGTGTTGCACAACCCCTCTGTGTGTTCAACCAGCTACCTGTGCAGAAAGAGAGATATACCCGTGACTAGGGGTACATTCCAGACACACACACGCCATCGTCCAACACTCATTTTATTTCTGTTCTGCCTCCAGGAAGAAGAGGAGGGCGCCACGGGAATTACGAGCCAGGCGGAGAAGCCTGACGTACGCATTCTCCCCCCCCCTCTTCCATTGCTCTGGACCACGACCCACCTGGAGAACAGAGCGAGAGCATTAGTTTTAAATATCCCCCTCCCCCTGCCCTTCTTAAAAGTTATTTTAATTAAATTAAATTAAAAGATTATTTTTATACTTATTCACGCTTGTGTTGTCTGGTCATTGGGTTGGCTTTGGGGACCTCCTCGAGGTGGAAGTTAAACAGGGGCGTGGCCTAGTTACATTTGTGGCCACCCCCGGCTTGTGACAAATGATCTCACAGTTTCATGTGCTTGTGTTTCATTGACTGTTAGATCTGTGTAATTGATCTCCTCTTTACCGATCTGAACTGTTTGAACAATTATATATTAGACACATGAAAGTACATTATTGGGTTATATCAGACATTAATACATTATATTACAATTATATTAGCAGTAGTTTTCACTTGCCCCATTGTTCTCTGTTTTTTCGTTTCCAGCAGATCCAGAAGATCAGAACTGAAGCCACAATCATCAGACATCCAACAGCACAACCGATCAGAACAGGGATGTAGCCGGAGGACATGGAGGACCCTAAGACCAAACAAATATAGTGTGTGTATGTATATCATATACTCACACTTACTGTCTAAAACAAACATTCATCTCTTAAAACAAGCGTTTACCTAAATTATCCATTCATCTGAATTTATGCCGCATTTATAAAGTCTTATCTGATGATCCTTGAAGATTCATAGTAAGATAAATGTGTAACAAGCATTCGACATTGAAAATGACAAAACTCAACTCACCATAGACAATAACATTAAAAACATATGAGATCTTCTGTTTTCCGGCGATGATCATTTGATAAAGTCCAGTGTGATTAGTTATGATGTTTGTGATGGTGAGATCTCCAGTCTGATTATTCACCTGCAGTCTGAATCTGAATCTCCCTTCAAGAACATCATCATTTATTGAGATCTCTTTGGCCACTCCATTGATTCTTGCTATAAGAGTCATGTTAAGTCCAAACTTCCACAACATCATATCATCTGTCTGTAGTTTAATAATATTACTTTGTAGAGTAACAGAATCTCCCTCCATCACTGACACTGACTTCACTTCAACACCAATCACACCTGAAGACACAAACAGAGACAAATTAACTCGACAAAACTTATATTGGACCTTGTATAAATGTTGAGAAATTGAATTTTTAAAGACTTAAAACAACAGCTTTAAAGTAGAGGACACACGCAAAACACAAAGATCTGTGAATTCAGACATTTGAATATTTTTCACTCTGGTTATTTACATTTTAAATCTAATATAAAAATCATGCCAAAGTCCATTTCAATTTTTTTATTGATGACAGAATTGAAGTTTCACAGTAATAAGATCATCTTAGAAGAGAAACAACTTCCAGATCTTCTTTAACAGAACATTAAGATAAATATTATACTGTATGAGATCACAGACATTGATTCAATCTTACATCTGTGAGTTAAACTAAAAATAAAAAACATAAACATAATCTTTATAACTCTTAAAATTTGTATAACTTACCAGTCAGACCACAAAAGCACAAAAGGAGATAAACACACACGAGAAACATTTTCTTTAACACTAGACAGAGTGATGATCAAGAAATGTTAGTAGAGATAAGTTCAGATGTCTGTATCATTGGGTTATATACGATAAGCTGAGTAGGCTATTGTGCAGAAATAACACAATTGTGTGCTCTGATAAAGTGAGCTTGCGTATCGAGATCGTATTTTGAGATTTGTGCAGCAGTTTTTTCCTCAGATTCAATTACCATACGGCAAAAAATATATATTTTCAAATTTAAACGGCTCAACTGCAAAAATCTACTTTAATTGTACATTTTTTACATACACTGTATACATATACTTTATACATATTGTAAAAACGAAAAAACGAAAAAAAAAAGAAATTCAATTTGAAATAAATGCTAAAAAATCGAATTCTTTGCCGTCTGACAAGCATGTGACGAGCGTACGACCGAAAACTGTAGGCTACGTCGTTTCCACGCAAGATTTTGCATTATACTTATCATGGGCATGAGTGTTGGTTACGATCAAATCTCACATCAGGTTTCACCTCATGTGCGTGAGGCAACCCAGTATCACGAAATTACGTACCTATAGTCACGTAATTTTGTGAGTCTTTTTTGTGACACAGACACGTTTTTCCGCATTTTTGCGTGAACATGTCACGTATTTCTGTCGTATTTCGCGCGTTTTGCCCTATTTTCTTACCATTGTCGCTTTGGTTTAGGGTTAGATTTACATAAAATGGCATCCTTACCCAAACCCAACTCCTGCCCTAATGCCAGGCAACAATGGTTTAAAAATTAGAAAATATTACAAATAAATCATGAAAAAAGGTTGAAACCAATACTTAAAGTAACATCCTAACGCGAACACCAAATCTAACCCTAAACCGAAGCGTCAATGGTTTGAAAATAGGACAAAACAGTTGAGTAACAAATACGTGAAATACGTCAGAAATAGGTGATATGTTCACGCAAAAAGGTGGAAAAACGCGTCAGTGTCACGGAAAAGACTCACAAAATTACGTGACTATAATTCGTGATACAGGGTTGCATAATACAAATCTACCTCGTGTATTGAGTATATTGAAGATACACTTTTATTTGAGTCAAATATTTTCCTTTGATTTGTCATAAAGCTTTGTACAAAATCAGACCATTTGAGGAAAGCAGGGATATTTGGAACTACAATAATGTACGGTATGCGGAAAATAATGTTTTTTGAACCATAAACCACGCAAACACATTGTATTATACCAAATACTGTACACAAAATAACGTTGTTTTAGCAATGAAATAGGTGCCCTTTAATATAAATATCTGTAATGATGCAGTCAGTCCTCTGGGTGCTAGTCTATTTTTTCAAACTTTTTGTGTTTGATTTTTGTTTAAATTAAGTCCTTTATTTAAATCAAAAACCAGACACATTTTCCATCTGGTTTTTGTGATAATAGATGTTTTGTGTTACTAGACAACGTGTACTCCATTTTATAATCATATAAATTTTATATCATATAAATTAATACACTGTAAGCCCGGATAAGTTGAGTATACTTAAAAAAAATGAAGCAAACTTGTTGCCCTAAAAACTTTAAGTAATGATTACTTAAACATATAAACTGTTCTAACAACAATTATAAGTTGAATAGACTTCTTCCAATATTCCTGCACTCTTAACCCAGATTAGTTGACATTACTAGAAATTTGTGAGGAAACCCCTTTGCATATAACTTTAGTTTTTATCACCTTATATTACTTTTGATGTTATAAATGGTATTATAACACAGAATTGATGACTGATTTTAAGTCAGTCATTGAATAAACGTGATTCTCCACAGAAACACACACAAAACTGTGTTTTTGACATGCATTGTCAGGACTGTGGAGAGAAATACAATAAAGTGTTCTGAACAGGTTTCATGTACGGAAACACTGGCTGTTTCTCAATATGCATTCTTCAGCGATCTTGCGTCCTCGTGTCCTCGCTCTACGTCATCATTAACGGTCGAAGTTCATTCCAATTCTCAAGAACGCAAGGACAGAGGACGCATGAAAATACCCGGATGTGTTCTTGATATTGAGGATGCATCGAGTGCAGACTTGCTGAAATCGCTTAACGCCCCAGAAGTCATTGCGGCAAAACTTCCGAGTTCGTTCTTTCAAGGTCGCCTGGCAAGACTGATCTCCACGAGGACGCAAGTCCGTTCTTTGCGTTCTTGGAATTGAGAAACAGCCACTGATCACCTGAACGGTGACTTTACAAAATTATAATTTACAACAAAACAACATCAATAATATAAGAGCTTAAACCTATATGACATTTTATTAACAAATATTTAAGTGAAAGTTCTTATCAGTTTTTATTCTGTGAAAAAGCAGAAAATAATCAAAGTATTCAGGCGCAAAGGATTATGGGTATTCCTCACAACATGAACTAATTATTTTAAGTTCATTCTACTTGAATGTTTTAGTTGAATGGATTTTGTAAGCTGAAAAGTTAAATCAACTAAACTTTTTTAAGCTTTGGCTTCAAAACACAAAATATTTAAGTGATGTTTACTTCACTTCTTTAATGTCTTTGTTCACTTAATTTAATCTAATTGAAATTAAAATAAGCTAATAAAAGGCAGCTACTAGTTTGACTATTTGCACATTTGTTTTTGATATCTGCAACTGACATTGTTGTAATGTTTATGTAGTAAAGACAATATCAGGGTTAACAGTGTAAGTACTATGTAAGGGATAATGTAAAGGGGTAATGCAATGTTCTGCAGGTTATTATGTAAGGAATAATTGACGACGGGCCATTGATTATAAGAAAATAATGCACACCCAAGGTGCAATGCTTCGCATCGTGCTGTTACACCGCGGGTGTGCATTATTCTCAAACAACTAAAAGGATCGGATTCAGTTATTCCTCTTATACCACGGTTACCACAGACATTGCTCTGGTGCCTATTTTTAAGACATATGACAAGTTAGGTGTGCGTTATCAGAAATTAATGCATACCCACGGAACATTTCTCAGCCAATCCAAATACAGCATTCAACAGACCCGTGGTATAATACGGAAATAACATACCTTGGAAGGTCACGACTGGCCAATCAGAATTAAACATTTTTTGTAATAAACCAGTTTATTTAATTTTCCCTGATTGACGTTTAATCTTGACGTTTCTATACCATATGTGTACTACAGTATGTGACATCTGCTTAAATAATTTAAAATATACAGTAAAATGTGTTATCACTTAAGAATAAGTTTGAAAAGAACTTTTATTGGTTGTACACTGTAAAAAGTGAAAAGATAGATCAACTTAAAAAAATGGTAACACCTAAAAAAGTTTGCTTTTTTAAGTGTAAAATACCTTAAAGCTCCACTGTGTACTTCTTTTAGTTAATTATTAGCAAAAACCCATGTTTTCTTTCAAAAGTATGTGCTCATTCATGTGTAATTACTTCCACCCCACTAATCAAAGTATTCGCGTAAGTGTAGAATCTGCTATTTAAAATACATACCGCCGTATCGCTCTCTGGCTGAATCCATGTTGTGCCTCCATCTTTGAAATACATTCGCCGATGAGGGACATTCCTGAAATTCAAGCTCCGCCTTTCGCGCTTTCAGACTACACGTAAACGCTGGTTGCACGGAGGTTGCATGCGTAGGCGGTATACGTCATCAAGACTGCGTAGACTGAATCCTTTGGCAGCACGCCGTGATAAACCTGCGATCTAATGCTTTGATTTGAAAGCCTGTTGAAGACATATTCTCGAGGACATTAAAACAAGTCGCCAAGGAAGTGAAACGGGGATTTTAAACAACAACGCGACAGGAAAAACATCAAGACCAAAGTCAATATTGGAGTTAGTTTTCCAAGATGGGGCCTCAATGGACACTGAAGTTGCTAAGTTATTTTATATCTTCACCACAGGTAATTCAGCATATTCGTTTACATCTATACAGTCTATGTTGTAAACTTGAAGTTTTATAGTTCCTTGGCTAACTATAGCATGGATATGCAGTTACTGTAAACACGCATGTGGTTTTGTGTGCGAACAGCCACACGCTGTCTCTCCGCCCATTTATGTAATCTGAGGTACTGAGATAAATGTTTTTCATATTTTCTGACCTCTAGCACAAACACACGGTGACAGCGCTATTTTTAGCCTTTCATTGATAAAAGCGTCTGATCTGCGCGTCTTTCGTTTCATTTTACAAGCGTGCGAAAGTTGTGCAATCTTATTTCACCAATATCAGAGAAAGCTCTTACATATACACGGACATGTAACGTTTACTTAAAACATGAGCATTGGACTCTGACATATTAGTTTTGCGTCCATTTAAACCCGTCATTACTCTCGCTCATGATTAAATGACAGGAGAGGGACTCGTCCACAGACCATCTCCTCAGTAATCTGGAAAGAAGCGGTCGAAAATGGACCAAAAGAGACGGATTTAAACACCAAGTGTAAACGTAATGTCTCTCTCTCGTCCACTTGTGATCTGATCGACGAAAACACATCTAAATACCAAGTGTAACAGCCCCTGTGATATTTTTCCTCGCGTGGATGAAAAAGGAGTGTCTAAGCTACGTTTATGGTTGTTTTTTGTATGTGATTTTAAACGGACATATCATGACAATCAGACTTTTTACATGTTTAACATAAATCTGTGTGCTTTGACGGATCACACGATTGCAAATTGTTCATTTTTTTCATTGCTTTAGCTACTGGAAGCCATGTTAACCTTGACATGACAGGGCCACCGTACTAGTTAAAACGCGTTCCGAATGGTGGGGGCTAGAGCGTATTAATCAGTTGGTTGTCATATAGATTTCTACCGCTAGATGGGAGTAGATCCTACACAGTGGGGCTTTAAGTGAAAAATTTATGTTGAAATAATTAAGTTGATTTTTTTGGTGTTACCAATTGAAGTATTTTTTTTTAAGTTGATCGATTTTTCACTTTTGACAGTGTAATAATAAACTTGTTCTCTTACAGCAGGTGTCTGTAAGTGTAAGTAATTTCAACCGTGCATTTCTATTGGTGTATAAAGCCTCATTCAGAAAGTTTGATCTGTCCATGGTTGATCAGAGTTGTAATAAAAGTTCAATCTTCCTCAGGTGGAGGTTTCCAAGGCCATCTTCATCATCAGTTTTCATCAGTTTCTTTGTCACCATTGAAGATCTTTGATCACAGTCGATCAAGGTCTTATGACTCTTGTATACACCACATCATCCATCACTGGAGCTCTCTGCACAAACAAACAACATTTAATAAAATCAGATCAAATTATTAAAAATCAAAATTGATATATATCTATTGATAATATTATATATTATCTTTTGTGTTTTTTAAAATTCATGTTACTTTAATTTCTATAAATAAAGATGTCAAACATACTGGTAACAATCAAAGTTGCTGGGATATTTAACACATTGAGTCATCCTCAGCTTTAAGTAAATCAATAACAAAGCCATTTGGATTTATTGTTTGTATGCAAGACAGTCTCAATGATCTTACCGTTTTATGTGCTTGTGGTCTATTGAATGTTATGTATGAGTAATTGTCCTCCTCTTCACCATTCTGAGCTGTTTTAACAATAATATAATAGACACATGAAAGTACATTGTTGAGCACACATAAATGTTGATTGTTGTTTGTTACGTTATTATGCACACATAAATGCATTATATTACAGTTGTATTAGCAGTAGTTTTCACTTGCCCTGTTGTTTTGTGTTTTTTCGTTTGATACAGCAGATCAGAACTGAAGCTACAATCATCAGACATCCAACAGCACAACAGATCAGAATGAGGGCGTATCTGGAGAACCATGACCCTAAAACCAAACAAATATAGTGTGTGTGTGTGTGTGTGTGTGTGTGTGTGTGTGTGTTTGTGTGTGTGTGTGTGTGTGTGTGTGTGTGTGTGTGTGTGTGTGTGTGTGTGTGTGTGTGTGTGTGTGTGTGTGTGTGTGTGTGTGTGTGTGTGTGTGTGTGTGTGTATAACAATATTACTGTCATTCAACAGTAAAAATACCAAAACCTCCACTTACCATAGACAGTAACATTGAATGTGTATGAGATCTTCTGTTTGCTTCTGATGGTTATTTGATAAAGTCCAGTGTGTTGAGTTGTGATGTCTGTGATGGTGAGATCTCCAGTCTGATTACTCACTTGCAGTCTGTCTCTGAATCTCCCATCAAGAACATCATCATATATTGAGATATCTTTGGCCACTCCATTGATGCTTGCTATAAGAGTCATGTTAAGTCCAAACTTCCACAGTATATAATCATCTGTCTGTAGTTTAGTAATATTACTTTGTAGAGTAACAGAATCTCCCTCCATCACTGACACTGACTTCACTTCATCTCTGTGTAGTTTAGTAATATTACTTTGTAGAGTAACAGAATTTCCCTCCATCACTGACACTGACTTCACTTCATCTCTCTGTAGTTTACTAATATTACTTTGTAGAGTAAGAGAATCTCCCTCCATCAATGACTCTGACTTCACTTCATCACCAAACACACCTGCACACACAAATATAAAGACAGAACTAGACGTTAAATAAATGTATTGAGAAACAAAAAAAATTGAAAGACTAAAAATTACAGTTGGACTTTGGAAATTAGATTTTTATGTGCAAATGGAGATTTGTAACTGTATTTCAGAAATTTTAATATTATATACTCCTGTTACTTTTAGATATTCAATCTAAAATAAAAGTGATGCCAAAGTCCATTTCTTTATTGATGACAAAATTGAAGTTCTTTAGAGTTTCACAGAAATCACATCTTAGCATAGAAATTAGCTTCCAGATCTTCTTTAACAGGACATTTAGATATTTAATCAAATATAATAATATTTGATTATATGAGATCACAGACCTGAATCCAATTTTACATCTGTGAATTAAAACAAGTGCGTCTTCAGACGGATCAAACTTAAAATAAAATAAACATAAATAAGCACTTTATAAGAAAAATTAAACTTAAAATAAAATACAGAAAATCTTTATAGCAAAAATTAAAACTTTATTAACTTACCAGTCAGACCACAGAAGCACAAACCGAAATAAAAACATGCGAGAAACATTTTCTTCAACACTCAACACAGATATCTTGAAGAGTTGTGTAGAGATAACTTCAGATGTCTGTATCATTGGGTTATATAAGATAAGCTGCAAGTATTGTGCAGAAATAACACAACTGTGTGCTCTGATGATGTGAGCTTACGTGTCAAGATCGTACTTACAGATTTGTGCAGCAGTTTTTTTCTCACAGATTCAGATGAGCTGTTTGATGTTTTATTACTCAAGCTGTATTCATCTCACAGACTCTCTGTACTATAGATCTTATTTCAAAAGTACAAGTGATTACATTACACAGTAAAAAGTTAATTTGGATCAACTTAAACAAATGACTTCAATTTGTAACATTAAAAAAATATAAAATAGAGAAATTTTAGGATGATTTTTAATTATTAAAATTGGTAGCACATAAAAATGTAAGCTTTTACAACTTAGATTTTCACTTAAAGTGACAAACTTTAAGTAAAAAAAATATATTTTAGTTGTTAACAACTGAAGTAATTTAAGTTAATCCAACTTTCAATTTTTACAGTGTAGTTTAACTCGAGATTTTGCAGTGCTTCCCCACTCTTTCTAAACAAAAAGCATTACTTAAAAAGTTTTTGTATTAGGCTCTGTCACAAACAATACTTTTTTAGTGTCTTAACCATCACTATTCATATCTGTAAACTCCACAAGACCATATAGTCTCTTATTTTGTTATATGTTTCAGGATGGATACTTATGTGCACTCTTTGTAAGTCCTGTGTGTTTATATTGTGTCCTATTTTTCAGGTTACCTTGAGAATCTGGTTCTGATTCAAAACACTTTGATCTGAATTCTGACCAGAACCACAGTGAGCAATGTCACTTATTTCCATTTCTATGTGTATGTGTGTGTATAAACATTGATGTTTTTGAGGGTGTGTGGTTGAAGACATGGGGGTGGTCCAAACTCAGCAGATGTATCTCTACACAACTTTTGTTGATAGCATCACTGTATTGACTCTATCAGACACTGAAGTGTTGAAGAAAATGTTTCTCATGTTTGTTTATCTCTGTTTGTGCTTCTGCGGTCTGACTGGTAAGTTTTAAACATGTTTTAAGATTTTATAGTTTACATTTTCATTCAGTCAGAAAATTTGCACTCACTTTCTAACTTTTTAATTGAAACAAATACCGTAAGCAAAGCCTAAACATTCAGTGATCTGATTTCTTCATCTCTGTGTTAATTTTTTCCATTCTTGATGTCATGTCTTCTAACAACTGATTTTAAAAGCCAAAGGTTTCCAATTGCTTAACTACTTGTTAACTATGTTTTCTGTGTTAATGTTTGTATCTACAGGTGTGTTTGGTGATGAAGTGAAGTCAGTGTCAGTGATGGAGGGAGATCCCACGTAGAAGGTGACGTTCTCGGGACCTTTCGCAACGTTCCCTAAAAGTTCTCTAAAGAGGATGAAAAGACCTGAACCTTTAGAGAACATTAGGTACATTCCTAAAACGTCCTTTGTTGGTCTTAAAAGTCTTGCAGTTCAAGGTTCCTCATGTGACTTTAGGGGGACGCCCGAGACATTTACAGAACATTCCCACATGGTACTATTTTGGTCAAATAAAAACGTTCCCGATATGACTGTAGGAAGACGTTCCATATTGGTTCTCCTGTGGTCGCATAAGAACGTTACAGAAAGGACATTTGGAACATTTACAGAACCATCCTACATGGTCCTCTGTTGGTCATATAATATTGTTCTTGATATGACTTTAGGGGGACGTCCCATATTGGTTATCCTGTGGTCACATGCACAGCAAAATCCCCGGTGTTAAATTAACACCGGCTCGGTGTTTATATGGGTACCACCAGCAGGGTGTTAAAAGTAACACCGAAGCAGTGTTAGAGTTAATTAGATAATTACGCAATCATTTGAGTGATTATTTGATTATTGAAGACACCTGGTGATAATGAGCAGAACTACATCTACAACTTTCAGTCACTGCCTTAGATAAAATCAACTGAAAAGACATCTCTCTTATTACAAACCAGACTGACTTTTGTCTACTTTGAAATTGTTTGGTCACCATTATGGTGATCTGTGGTTTCTTTAATTGGGTGGGTTGACTCTTGTTTCTGTCTTCGAGATCTTTGTAACAGTGTTTACTGAACACATTATTTGTTGTAAAGGTTGTTAAAGCAAAGTTTATATAGTTTTTATAACAGTGATTATAGATGCAAGTTGTTTACACAGTCAAAAAATTCAGTGTTCATAGAAAATTAGATGTTGATCAAATATATATTCTCTATTGGACTTCAGTAACATAGCTTTCAAAGCTTTTCAAATTGTATTGTTAAATACTTGCTGGAAATACTTTTTTGCCTCACGTGCAGATATCATGAATCACCCCACTAATCGGAATCATGGTGACAAACATAATGTTGCAAAGCATGCTGGGATCCACCATAGTATAAAACTCATGACTCCCATCATGCATTGCAACATAAATTATGTCACCCTTGTTGCGATTAATGGGGTGATTCATGATATCTGCACATGAGGCACAATATAAACTTTCCGGCAAATATTTTTAACAATAAAATCTGAAAAGCTCTGTAAGTTAAAACCAATAGAGAATATATATTTGGTCAACATTTTATTTTCCATGAATACTGAATTTTTTGAGTGTGTAAACAATTTACTTCAATCTACAATCTCTGTTATAAAAACTTTATAAACTTTGCTTTAACAACCTTTACAACAAATAATGTGTTCAGTAAACACTGTTGCAAAGACATCAAAAGGAAAATAAGAGTCAAACTGCCCAACTAAAGGAACCACTGATCACCATAATGGTGACCAAACAATTTCAAAGTACACAAAAGTCAGTCTGGTTTGTAATAAGAGAGATGTCTTTTCAGTTGATTTTATCTAAGGCAGTGACTGGAAGTTGTAGTTGTAGTTCTGGTCATTATCACCAGGTGTCTTCAATAATCAAATAATCACTCAAATGATTGCGTAATTATCTAATTAACTCTAACACTGCTTCAGTGTTACTTTTAACACCCTGCTGGTGGTACCCATATAAACACCGAGCCGGTGTTAATTTAACACCGGGGATTTTGCAGTGTGGCAACGTTACAAAGAGGACATTTGGAACATTAGTAGAATGTTCTCACATGGTCCTCTGTTGGTCATTTAATAATGTTCCTGATATCACTAGGAGGACAAAATATGAAATTACAGTTAGAGCATTTTATTTTTATAGGCAGTTAATACAAAGGATGTGTCAATGTGCAGTGGACCATACAAACAAAGTAATAAATAAATGATTTCAGAATTAAGAAAAATAAATGAGTGATTCAGTCTGCACTATCGTACATCAGACAAAGACAAATAGTAATTAAATAAGACTTTACATTACATTGTGTTAACAAGCACAAAAAATACTAGTAAATAATACTATACTAATATGTATTATGTTGTACTCTCTGAATATAATGATGTAGATTGCAATGCATCTTGGAAACAGTAGTCAGTTAACAGCAACAGCGTTCAATCCGCTTTATGAAAAGAACTACCTTTCCCATAATGCAACAGCTTAAGTCACATGAAATTCAAACTGCCACACTTGATGACGCGTGATCTTTGTTTTGTCTTTATATAATACTTTAAGGTAAGTTATACTTTTCTTTTTAAATAGATTTCACTCGTTGTTCTACAGCGAGTTACATAAATGTTTTTTCTGTTTATTTGCTATTCTTTTCTGTGATGTTTTTTATTTCTATGTTAGGCTATATATTCTTATTTGCCATTTAAAGTATAATGATAAACATGCAGGCTTACAGTGAGCTAAACAATTTTCATAAAGAGGATGTTAAAAAAAATCTTTAAGATGTTCGATCTTTACAAAATAAATTAATGCTCAGCCCACAAAGAAGCCAACCGAAAATCAAATGATTTGTGTACAAAACAAAAAAAATCGACATTTTTGGAAATACTTTTGTAAAGGAATTTAATACCTAAGAATCATAAATTAGCGTTTGTCTTACTCTTTTATTTTACTTTTTTTTTACAAAAGCACAAGTGTTTTGGCTTAAAAGTGACAGCATGTTTTAAAAATGTTTCAGGTACTGGGGCTTGGATTGTTTGAAGTAGTAAAGAATAATGGCAAATAATGAAGCAGGCAATAAAAAATACTTGACCAAAAAGTTTTGGAGCTTAACATTTTTGTAGTTTGTAATTGCTTTTTTCTTTAAGTTGGTAATTTGAAAATCTTTCTGGAAGTCTGAAATCTTCCAACATATTTTTTTCACATCTCGATTTGAATGTTAAAAATCTTAGTTCTTGGATTTGTGATGTTTTGTAGTATGTGTTTTTGCCCTTACTTATGCATTTTATGTAAATGTATTTTTAACTGGATTTGTATTTGTATGCTCTTATTCTGCAGGCTCCAGACCTGGAGATTGAAGTTCCTAAAGGTTGATGTTTATCAAGCTTGTGACCTTATTGCATGGTGTTATTTTTTTACATTTATATATCTAATACACATTTGCACATCTGTAAACATAAATTTAATATTTTGTGGGCTATTTTTTATTTTATTTAACCAGTTGTTGTATATTGAAATCTGTTACATTTTATGCACTCCAAATGTAAATGTTTTGTTTTAATTGCATATTTATTGTTTAAAACAATTTAATTAATGTGGGTTTTTGTTAGCTTTTATGTTATTCTTGTATTTTTTGGCTATTTATTTGTTTTTGTTTTTTATTATCCTTCTGTTAATTTGCCAGATTTTGACCTTCTATTTGTTTTTCCTGTAATCTCACTTCAATTATTTTCTGTGTTTCTCAATGATACATTTTGTCACAGTCCCAATTTGTTCCTGCTTGTTTCTCCATGTTTCCCTGTTCATCATCCATTTGGACTTCATTTCCCATAATCCTTTTCACTCTCTCACCTGAACTGTGTTTGTTATTATCCTCACCTGACAGTCATCCCCCTCATCACTCAATTGTCTAAATACCCTGCTTTTCCCTTTGTCTAGGTCAGTTCTTGTTTATAGTGATGTGTTGTGTGTTTTGCTTTTTACCAGTTTCCATGTTCCTTGTTTTATATTAATTAAAGATTATCATTTTGGATTCATCATGATCTCCATCTCCTCCTTTATCCTCCACCACACCAACCGTATCAATTTCACAGTATAATTATATATTGTTTGAGTTATGGTTATGTTCTGGGGGTTCTGGATAAGTTGTGGCTGAGTCTCAAATGTTCTGGGAACTTTACTAGGCAATGTCCTTAACACCAGCGGGGTCGTTCTGGGAACATAAAATTTCTACATAAAATATCTACATAAAATGTGGTTCCCTTAACATTTCCAGAACATCCTGAATGTTCCGTGAAGGTCTGCCAAATAACGTCCTTCAACCTTTTAAAGAACTCCACATCACGTCTGTCTTATAATGTTCTGGGAATGTTACTAGACAACGTCCTTAACACCAGTAGGGTCGTTCTAAGAACGTTATGGGAACCAGAAATTTCTACCTAAAATATGGTTATCTTAACATTCCCGGGATGTTCTGAATGTTCCGTGGAGGTCGACAACACGTCCGTCTCGGAACGTTCTGGGAACTTTACTGGGCAACATCCTTAACACCAGCGGGGTCGTTCTAAGAACATTATGGGAACGTAAAGTGTACATAAACTATGGTCCCCAATCCTTAACACCAGCAGGGTCGTTTTGAGAACGTTATGGGATCTTGAAATTTCTACCTAAAATATGGTTCTCTTAACATTCCCGGGATGTTCTGAATGTTCCGTGGAGGTCGACAACACGTCCGTCTCGGAACGTTCTGGGAACTTTACTGGGCAACATCCTTAACACCAGCGGGGTCGTTCTAAGAACATTATGGGAACGTAAAGTGTACATAAACTATGGTCCCCTTAACATTTCCAGAACGTCCTGAATGTTCCGTGGAGGTATGCCAAATAACGTCCTCCAACCCTTTAGGGAACTCCACAACACGTCCGTCTCATAACGTTCTGGGAACTTTACTGGGCAACGTCCTTAACACCAGCGGGGTCGTTCTAAGAACGTTATGGGAACGTAAAATGTACATAAAATATGGTCCCCTTAACATTTCCAGAACGTCCATAATGTTCCATGGAGGTCTGCCAAATAACGTCCTCCAACCCTTTAGGGAACTCCACAACACGTCCGTCTCATAATGTTCTGGGAACTTTACTGGGCAACGTCCTTAACACCAGCGGGGTCGTTCTGAGAACGTTATGGGAACGTACAATTTCTAGGGGGGATTCTGTTACTCTAAACACTGATGTTAATCTACAGAGAGATGCTCTGATACTGTGGAGGTTGGGACCTGAAAATTCTCTCATAGCTCGAATCAATGGAGTGGCCAATAAGATCTCAATATATGATGATGTTCTTGATGGGAGATTCAGAGACAGACTGCAGGTGAATAATCAGACTGGAGATCTCATCATCACAAACATCACAACTCAACACACTGGAGATTATAAAATAATCATCAGCGGCAAACAGAAGATCTCATACAGATTCAATGTTATTGTCAATGGTGAGTAAATATTTAGAAAAAGTTCACTGGAAGTAAACACAGATGCATTGTATTATTTCAATTAGATTTAATGCACTGTTGTGTCCGAGTTTGGTTACATTTTTAATCTGACATAATTTGACACCATGATGCAGCGCTGCAGGAACAGACAATTGGATGACATCAAAGTACCGCGAGAATGAAATCATGTTACAGGTACTGTGATGTCATCCGCCTGTTGGTTCTTGCAGCTAAGCATGAAGTCAGACAAACTTTTAATTACAAACCAGAGAACACAGAGGGAAACTTTGTCGGAGGAACAGAATCACATTTTTCTGAAAGTTGCTTGCCCCTGCATCAGTGTGATGAACTCAGAAATGTTTTTTGTGGCAGCTTCACTATTGACACAGTAATTATGTTTATACATTTTTTAAAATCTACATTGTAACTTAAAAGTTTTAAATCTCTGACATGAACTTTGGATAAACCTAAAGTACGAAAAAAAAACATTTTAATGTAGAATTTAGACATTAAATAAATGGGCAACACTTTACAATAAGGTTCATTAGTTAACATTAATTATTAACTAACATGAACAAACCATGAGCAGTACATTTGTTACAGTATTTATTAATCTTTGTTAATGTTAGTTAATAGTAGCAGAGTTAAAATTACGGTGTTAATGGAAATATAAAGAGTTCAGAGTTAATTTAACCCTGTATTGAGTTAAAACCATTTTATTTTACTCTATAAAAATAAAGAGTTGGTGTCAAAACAGAGTGTTACCACTTAAAAAAGTAAGTGGTGTTTGTAACTCTTAGGGTCTTAAATAGAGAAGACCTCCCCCTCTTTACAGCACAAACTGAACCGTGTTTTTGGATGATGCAGTTCAAGCAGAAGGTCATCTCTTTCACTGTAAATGGTAAGTAAATGTTCAATAAATAAAATTTTGATCAATAACATTTGAGAGTTGTGAGGTGTTATGTTTTATATTGCGGTTAGTATCAAGTTTAACATTAATGTGTCATTGTCATTATATGAATACGGCAGTTGAGTTTAGGTCTTAGCCTCAGATGGAGCAATTCATACTCATAATGCTTTGGGGAGTTTTTTGCTTTATATGCTGTTTTAGTTTAAAAAATATATTTTTAAATCCATTAATGTGTGCAGGAGATTTGCTTTGGGGACTTTGGAGGAGCACAGAAATAGGCCTTCATGAAAATTTCTTCAGACAAAGAGCAATTTTATTACAAAGTGAGTATCTTGTGCAAAACATAAATGTATAAATGATTTTAAAAGTATTTTGTAACGTGTTCTGTATGTGAATTCTGTATGATTTTTGTTTCTGCGGTGTTATACTTAGTTATTAGTTGTTTTTTAATAACGCATTTTTCCATTTTATTTTTGTTTTATTAACAGAGAAGTTCAATATCCAGTCTGAAGGTCTGACTGAGGATCATATCACCTCCTTACAGCTGGTTCATCGTTTTCTGCTGTTATTATGTGAAAACCAACATGGCTTTTGGATTGAAATTAAGTCAAACTTGTTTGTATGAACTAAAGCATCTGTACTTCTGTTATACATTGGGAGTGTTCTTTTTAGTTGTCTCGGATATTATGTTAATTTAATAAACACATAAATGCATGATACACTGAGGACAATTTAAAAAAAATCCTTAACAGTTTTTATAATGAGAATGATGGATTAACTGCTGTATTGTTACATTTTAAAAAACTTTTTGAAAATAAAGATTTTTGTCCCAAAAGTACCGTAATATGTTGCCGTCTTTACATTTACCATATTAACACCATAGTATTAAAAATATAACACTACATTGGAGTTAACAAATTATTTATATATATAACACTACATTGGAGTTAACAAATCATATATATAAATATATAAATATATATATATATATATATATATATATATATATATATACATATACATATACATATACATATACACACACACACACACACACACACACACACACACACACACACACACACACACACACACACACACACACACACACACACACATATATACATATATGTTAACACTTTAAAAGAGTCAATGTGCCAACACTTTCAAAAGTGTTAAAATAACTCTTTTGGGAGTGGACCCCATGAGACACTTTCAAAGTGTTGAAATTAACTCTGATAGAGTTATTCTGAGGTTCCAGATTTTGCTGTGTAATAGTTTGTTTATGTTAGTTCCCTTTCAGTCGGTCACTACGACGTCACGTCGTGACCGACGAATTGGGAACTCGCTTAGAGAGACCAATCTGCTTCGAATACTACTAAAACGCCAATGAACTTGGCATTGAGATATTTGCATAATGCTGGCGCCGCCCCGCCAGGTGCGTATATAAGCCCCAGGTGCAAATATAGAAATCAGCTTTTTATCGCTTCGAAAGCCGGCATTATCTGCTACTGAGAAGCTACTCTCTGCTCTTCTGGGAACGGTTGCTGAAGTTGATTGACAAGCAGTACTGACACAGCGGACGCTCGCAGTATTCCACTGCTCTGCATATTTTTTGTTTTGAGTTTAGTGTGTGCGTTGCCTCTCCCAGTGCGCATCATCAGCTGAGCACCAAAAGAGTGATTTCCCTAAAGAGTGATACGTGAGAGCTCTGTGTCTTTTTAAAGACAGCCACTATCTCGTATATTCGGAGATTAGCGTCCTTTTCAGGATAGCTTTTCCTCCGTGCGATCTTGGATGCGAGAAGTACAGGGATTCCAGTGACGGTCACGAGCGCTGTCTTCGTGCTTGGGCATCGAGCACTCCGAGGCTGCGTTCGTGGAGAGCTTTTGTTCTCTCTGTGAGAGCATAACCCTCTTGGATTGCGGAGACGTCTGTCATTTCTACGGGAACGACGTCCGCGTCTTTGCAGTGCTGAACGCCGTCATGGTGCGGCTGTCAAGCGCTCGCAGGACGCTCTTCGCATCACTACGCTGAGTAGGACGGAGGATGCGTCCTTCACCTACCGGCCTTCTCATCCTCAGCCGGTTGAGGCTCCGGTGGAGACTGCAGAGTCGTGTTCTGCGATTTCTGCCGAATCCATTGGACCTCCTTCTGGTCCCGTCACTTCTGCAGCATCAGAGGGGTGTCCGTTTTTTCCATCCGAGGCGGAGTCATCCCGGAGATGGCGGCCGTGCCCGCTCGAGCGGCGGAAACGGTAGAGTTGGAGGGGTTAACCCCTCTCCGCCCGAACCGTTCCGCCCACATGATTGGTACTTCGGAGCTGCCCGGGCCTCTACGGTCCTCACCTCCTGTGCTTTCCCGACGGCACGAAGAGCTGACGTGATTTGCGGCCGTCTCGGCCGTTCAGCTTTCACCCCTCACCTCCCTCACCAACGGAGCCGCTAAGGGGGGGATCCCTTCAGTAGAGCGGGGGGTTGCGATGCAGCTGCGTTCCTGGAGGGACCACCCAACCCTTCCCTCCCGTGTTTGTATGGACAGTCGTCCAGTTACGGGCGCTGCCCATCAGGCATGCGGAGACGCGGCTTCAGCCCTGCACGCAATAACGTTACTGCAGGTTCACCAAGCGAAGGCTTTAGAGATTTACGAGGGAAGCCGCGACCTTCAGTCGTGCGATGTCCACCACAGTGTTCAAGATCGCCACCTTTGGCTATGTCTGACTTACATGACGGACGCAGACGAGAACAACTTCTTGAATGCTCCTGTCTCACAGACCGGCCTCTTCGGCGAGCCCGTGGAGTCGTACAGCTCCGCTGCGCAGACTGAGGCGATCTCCTAGGTCATGCCCCGGCGAAATAGAGCTGCCCTTGGTCCACCACGCCGGCTCCTCAGTCTGCCTCTCGCCGTCGGCGTTCTGCGGTGGCCACCTCTGTTCCCCTCCTCGGACCCCATCTCGGCAGCGCATGGGAACCGGTCGTCAGCAGCTCGCCCCGCCCGCTTAGCCGCTTCCCGTGAAAATCGGGAGTTTAAGTGGCCAGTAACGGGCGACCAGGATTGGCAGAGGATCACTCTTCAGGAGACGGTGATTCGCTCCTTCCCCCGGTAGAGGGTCGGGTGGAAAATTCTTGGTTTGCATCTGTTCCACCGGCTGTCCAGCCGGTACCCACTTAACCACACATAAGAGTGCATTCCTCTTCCCTCTCCAGGTCTCCAGAGGATCGAGAGAGCCGTGAGCGGGCACACCAGCTCACCCTACCTCTCCTCTATCGCCAGCGGGTGTTTTTCCGGAGTCTGCGCTCTCCGCGCAGGAGACCAGACGACCGTCACCCTCAGCGGGCTCAGGTTAGTGTCACACACACACATACTGTAGATGTTTATGCTGTCACAGCAGACGCACCGGCAGTTTCACCTGTCTCGCTTCGCTGCCCCACCGCGGGTACTTCGGTAGTGTCGTTAATTCTCCTCGTACGGTCTCTGGATGCTTCGCTTCAGTTCCCAGCCCGTCTCGTTGAGTTTTACGCACTGTCCGCCTCGGTTACGAAATACAATTACCGGCACTCCCCCAAATTCTCGGGCATTCGTTTCACTATAGTGAAAGCGTCCGATGCACATGTACTGCGTGCAAAAGTCGATGTCCTGCTGGCGGAGGACATTTCGAGCCGGTCCCTCTTACCGAGAATGATGATAAGGTTTTTCCAGCCTTTATCTCATATTACCCAAAATACGCGGTGGGTTACGACCGATTTATTTACGCACCGGCTCTACAAATGTGATCCTTTTAGGATGATACGCCGAGGCTCGTATTTCAATATTCAGATCGGTTTGCAGCCTTAGACCTGTAGACGTGTACTTCATGTGTCCATCTCCCCTCGCCTTAGACCGTTTATTCGCTCTGCGTCATGGGGTGGGCATATTAATACTAAGTACACCATTCGAGCTGTCTCTCTCTCCCCGTGTCTCCATGAAAGTGCTAGTCACGGCATTAAAATCTCCGAGAGAGAGAGCGTTGTTCGCATTCTACGTATATTTACGTCAACTATAATGGCTCGTTCTTGGCAGACGTGCGCGAACACAGAGATTTAATGCTTTAGCATCTCGCTCGTTTAAGTCTTCAGGTCAGCTGGGAAAAGAGCAACTTTGCCCCGTGCAGAGGATCCTTTTCTCAGTATGGAAATAGACTCGATCGATTTATTGGCGTGTTTTACAAGAGCGCGCGAGTCAGTTCTGACTTGCCTCGGTTTAATTCGAGGGAAGTACGCGGTCCCTCTGAAACAATTTCAGAAGCTCTTGGACATATGACAGCATGCTGCGGCTGTGACACTGCTCGAGCTGCTTCATATGAGACCGCTTCAGCATTGGTTTTACGATCGAGTCTCGAGGAGAGCGTGGCGCAACGGCATACACTGTGTAACCATTACACCTGCGTGTCATTTCAATTTTACCCCGTGGCAGACCCAGCATTTCTGATAGCAAGATATGCCCCTGAGTCGGGTCTCCTGGCATTCTGTAGCACATACGATGCCCCCAGCACGGGATGAGCAGCCACGTATGACGGGCTTGCAGTCTCAGGGGTGTGCGTAGCACCCCAACTGCCGCGAGCGGTGCGCTGTATATCTGGGACTTGTACGCTCCGCTATGGAGATGCGAGGGAAGGATGTATTAGCCGACACCGACAACATTGCGACTGTTGCGTTATTTACCGTTAAGGCGGTTTTTGCGCTCTCGTCACCTGTCGCATCTCGCTCGTCATCTCCTCCTTTGGAGTCAGAAGCATCTGGGTCCCTTCGTGCCATTTACATCCCGGGTACGCTCAATACAGCGGCAGACGCGCTTTCCCGAGCTTCGCGAACCGGCGAATGGCGACTCCACCCCCAGACGGTTCAGCTAAGTTGGAAGAAGTTTAGTTGTGCGCAGATATATCTATTTGCGTCACCGGACGATACCCACTGTCGCATGTTTAATTCACTACCGAGGGCAGCCTCGGCGTGGATGCGTTGGCACACAGCTGGCCGCGGGGACGCGCAAATACGCATTCACTCCAGTGAGCTTAATCGCACAGACACTGTGCAAAGTCAGGCAGGACGAGTAGAGCCTTTTATTAGTCGCCCCGTACTGGACGACCAGGAATTGGTTTTCAGAGTTAATGCTCCTCGCGACAGCCCCTCCCTGGCGAATTCCCCGGAGGAAGGACTTTCTTTCTCAAGGAAGGGGCACATTATGGCACCCGCGCCCCGACCTGTGGGATTTCCATGTATGGTCGTTGAGTGCGCGCAAGGTTTAGGTGATTTATCGCAAGCGGTATCTAACACCATCGACGCGGTACGAGCACCGTCCACAAGACGGGCTTACGCGCTTAAATGAAACCCTTTTCGTCACCTGGTGCTCTTCGCAACGCGAGGACCCCAGAGAATGCTTAACATTGTGCTTTTATATATCTTCAACATAGGTTAGATGGTAGGCTGTCACCCTCCACCATTAAAGTTGATATCGCCGCTATTTCTGCTCATCACTCACTTATTAACGGCAGACCAGTTGGCCAGCATGATTTGGTTATTAGATTCCTATATCTATTCCTCCGAAACCTGTCCATGGTGCTGAAGCCCTACTACAGGTTCCGCGTTCGAGCCTTTGCAGTCTGCGAGTCTGAAGTTTTTGTCAATGAAAACTCTGACCCTACTAGCATTGGTCTCCGTGAAGAGAGTCAGGAATTTACATGCATTCTCTGTTGACGATTCGTGCCTTCAGTTTGGTCCTGCTGTCTCACTGAGACCCAGACCAGGCTACGTGCCCAAAGGTTCCACCACTCCCTTCAGAGATAAGGTGGTGAGCTTGCAAGCTTTGCCCGCGGAGGAGGCAGACCCAACCATGGCTTTATTATGCCACGTACGAGCGTTACGCATCTACGTGGATCGCACACAAAGCCTTAGGACCTCAGATCAGCTCTTTGTTTGTTATGGTGGTCAGCAGAGAGGGAAAGCTATCACTAAGCAGAGGATGTCTCATTGGATAGTTGATACTATCGCCCTTGCTTATAATCTGCAGGGCATTCCTTGTCCATTTAATTTGAGAGCTCACTCTACTAGAAGTGTTGCCTCATTTTGGGCATTCGCTCGTGGTTCCTCGCTAACAGACATCTGCAGAGCTGCTGGTTGGGCGACACCTAATACGTTCATTAGATTTTACAGTGTTCGTGTCGAGCCTGTCTCCTCTCGTGTCCTTTCCTCGTTAGGGGAAGCACAGAGAACAGGCTCGCAGGTCGGCTTGCAGCCTCCGACTGCTGCTCCAAACTGAGCTCAGTATGGAAGGCCATCGAGGCAAAAACGCGTAATAATTTGTTTTGCCTTCCTCCGCTGCCTTGGCAGCCTGATGTTGCGGAGCATCCGCTGCCAGCCTCTCACTAGCTGCATCCTCGCGAACCTGTGTTTGGCTCGGGCATCCACATTGCGTCCCACCGGGTTCCTTTGTGAGTATTTTTCCGTGGGGTTAATCCTACTAGCCCACGTTTCCCTCAGCAGAGCACTGCTTTGCTTACACAGCCACGGCTGTCATTGATACCTCAACTACGGTTGACTTTCGACCACCAATAGCCCTTAACGGGGCGGTGGCTTCCGCAGCGTCCCTATACCGCTTAGATAGGGCGCTTCCCAGTCGCTGGCACTACTGTGGGTTAAAGGAACATCTAGTGCCCGGCCTTCTTCATTAAAACCTAATTCTCATTATCCTTTTGTGGAACCGGAGGGCTTTACGCAGACACTGGAAGAGGTCAGCCCTCAGTGGCGTTTTGGTAGGGATTCCCAATTCGTCGGTCACGACGCGACGTCGTAGTGACCGACTGAAAGGGAACGTCTCGGTTACGTATGTAACCCTCGTTCCCTGAAGGAGGGAACGGAGACGTCACGTCCCGTCGCCACAGGGCTGCTCCCTGCTGTTTATCGGCCGGTCACACTTTCCGGCTTTCTCAGCGAAAAAGAAGCTGATTTCTATATTTGCACCTGGGGCTTATATACGCACCTGGCGGGGCGGCGCCAGCATTATGCAAATATCTCAATGCCAAGTTCATTGGCGTTTTAGTAGTATTCGAAGCAGATTGGTCTCTCTAAGCGAGTTCCCAATTCGTCGGTCACGACGTGACGTCTCCGTTCCCTCCTTCAGGGAACGAGGGTTACATACGTAACCGAGACGTTCACAGTGCTACTTACGTTATCAAGATTTTAATAAAGTATTAGTAATTGTTGAAATTAACATTAACAAAGATTAATAAATGCTGTATAAGTGCAGTTCATTATTAGTTCATGTATGTAGTTAACTATTGAACCTTATTGTAAAGTGTTACCAATAAATGTATCTATAATGAAAATGAAGTTCTGAAAGATGTAAAATTACAAATTTGGTGCTTTGATTTAAGAACTTCAAAGAACAGCAAAGATATGTGAATTCGTACACTTTCATATTTTTGTTACTTTTTTCTTAAATTTTTTACATTTATTGTATAAAATAAAATTGATGTCACATCCAGTAAAATATTTCATATTTTATTAAGGACAAAATTAAAGAACATTAGTTTTAACAAAAATATCATCACCTTAGCAGTGAAACAAAATTTAGCTTCCAAATCTTCTTTAACAGGACATTTAGGTGTAAGGAAAACGCAGAAACAGCGGGATCCATTTTGCAGATGTTTATTAAAACAAACCAAACCAAACGTTAGGGAAGCGGGTAAACTAAGACAGGCATGCAGATCAATAACAATAGGCAGTCCAATACAGGCAAACAGAGACAAAGGGGCAATCCAAAGGCAATAAACAGGTAAACAGGCAAAAGGTCATATACAGGCAGTCAGAATAACACTCAGAATAAATGCTTGGTATGCAGGGTAAACTGGCAATACTTTGCGCTAGGCCTAGCTTAGCTTGAAGCTTAAGTAAGGCTACACAGGAAATGATCAGAGAAACAGAGAGCAGCGCCATGTCAGTACTCCGGAGAGGGCTCCCTCTGGTAGCGCGGCGGTATGGACGTTACAGAATTCCCCCCCCTAAGAGTGCCTCCTGGCGCTCTACGGGGCCTTCCTCAAGGACGTGGTGCAGGTCGGTCAGGTCTGGCTCTGTGGAAATCCTCGATGAGGTTGGTGTCCAGAATGTCGTCCGAGGCTACCTTTCCTGTGGGCCATAGCCCTCCCAATCAACCAGGTACTGGAGTCAACCCCCGCAGTGCCTCGAGTCTAACATCTCTCTGACGTCCAGAGGAGGTGGTGGCTCTTGAGGCTCCGCGTTCAGGTCGTACTCCGCATGATAGGGTATAAGCAAGGAAACATAGAAAGAAAGAAATGTTCTATAATTAACGGGGAGTTCCAATTGATAAGTAACATCATTCATTTGTCTAATTATTCTGAAAGGTCCTACGTACCTCGGACTTAGTTTCTTGGATGGTAGCTGCATGGAGCTTGAGATCCCTCGTAGAGAGCCAGACCCTTTGGCCAGGTTGGTACGGGGGGTGAGGACGTCTGTGACGATTAGCGTGGAGTTCCTGGTTCCTGATGGCTTTCTGGAGTCTTACATGGGTGCTTTCCCAAACTTCTCCACTCTTCCTCATCCAATCGTCCACAGCAGGGACAGCAGACGGTTCTCCTGACCAAGGGAACATGGGTGGTTGGTAGCCGAGTACGTACATTTTTATCAAGCTGGTTACAAAAAGCTTTCCAAACCTGAGAGGTGAACTGGGTGCCACGGTCTGATACGATGTCCTCTGGGATTTCATAATTTCTGAAGATGTGGTGAAACATAGGTAGTAGGTAATCCTCTGAGGGGGACTAGATGGCAGGCCTTTGAGAATCAGTCAATGATTTCCAGAATTGCAGTGTAATTATTAGAATTGGGGAGATCAGTAATAAAGTCAATGCTGAGGTGTGACCAGGGGCGTTGTGGAATGGGCAGGGGTTTTAGCAGACCAGAGGGTAGTTCCTTGGGAGTTTTAGATTGGTCACAGATACGGCAGGACTTAACGAAATTCGTGACATCATTATTCATGGTGGCCCACCAAAAGGACGTTCCCATAAGCGCAATGGTGCGTGAGATACCTGGATGTCCAGAGCTAAGGGAACCATGAACCCATTGCAGGATGCGGGGACGGAGAGACAGAGGAACGTAGGTTTTCTCAGTAGGACATTCTGGCGGTATGGGATCTTGTTGGTACTCTTGTTGAATCTTTTGCATTATATCCCACGAAATGGGGGCTATGATGAGAGATGGTGGCATGATGGATGCAGGGGTACGGTCAGAAGGTGTGGGATCGTGGTAGCGGGATAAAGCGTCTGCCTTGCCATTCTTATATACGGGCCTGTAATAAATGGAGAAAATAAATCGGTTGAAAAACAGAGACCATATTGCCTGTCGTGCGTTGAGTAGTTTAGCTCCCTTGACATCCTCCAAGTTCTTGTGGTCTGTGAGAATAATGAAGTGATGTTTAGCACCTTCGAGACAGTATCTCCATTCTTCTAAGGCTGCTTTAATGGACAGAAGTTCTTTATTTCCGACATCGTAGTTTCGTTCAGCAGGGGTGAGTTTTCGGGAAAAGTATGCACTGGGATAGGACAGCCCCTTTACCCGTATCAGAAGCGTCAACCTCCACAATAAACGGTTTCTCAGGATCCGGGTGTTTCAGAATAGGGGCTGAAGTAAAACATACCTTCAGTTGTTGAAATGCCTTTTCTGCCTGGGGGTTCCAAGATAATTTTTTCGGCTTGCCTTTGAGTAGTGACGTGAGTGGTGCTGCAACCATGCTGTAGTTACGGATGAACCTCCGATAGAAGTTTGGAAATCCAAGGAATCTCTGTAGTTCTTTAATAGTGCGTGGATTGGGCCATTCTGTGACTGCCTTGACCTTTGAGTCGTCCATTTCGACTCCCTGTGAACTGATATTGTACCCCAGAAAGTTAGTTTTGGAAACATGAAACTCACATTTTTCAGCTTTCACATATAACTGGTTTTTGAGTAGACGAGACAGAACTTCTTTTACATGGCTGATGTGGTTCTCCATATTGTGGAAAAAATGAGTATATCATCAATGTATGCAATGACATATTTGTTGAGGAGATCTCTGAACACTTCATTGATAAAGAACTGGAACACTGCTGGTGAGTTGAATAGCCCATACGGCATCACAAGATATTCATAGTGCCCCCTAGTGGTGTGGAAGGCAGTTTTCCACTCATTGCCTTCTCTGATTCGTATGAGGTTGTAGGCCCTACGGGGATCGAGCTTGGTGTAGATCTTGGCTTCTCGGAGCTGTTCAAGGGCAGAAGGGACAAGAGGTAAAGGATACGGGAATTTTACTGTAATGTTATTCAAAACTCTGTAATCGATGCATGGTCTCAGGCCTCCGTCCTTCTTTTCCACAAAAAAGAAACCACCAGCAGCAGGAGAGGTGAAGGAGCAAATAAATCCATTCTTTAATGCTTCAGAAATATAATCCTCCATAGCGCGGGTTTCAGGCTGGGACAGTGGATAAACTTTACTCTTGGGGGGCATGGTGTTAGGAAACAGTTCTATAGCGCAGTCCCATGGTCTGTGGGGAGGCAACTCAGTAGCTTTGGATTTACTAAAACTTCAGAAAATTCATTGTACAGATCAGGAATTTTAATGTCCTTACCAGACGGGCTTTCAACACTGGTAGACAGCAGGGTTTGGGCTTAGGGGGTATTATACAATTATTCATGCAACGAGGCGACCACTGTAATATCTCTCCAGACCTCCAGTTGATCTTGGGATTGTGTGCCACTAGCCAGGGATGACCAAGGATGATATCATAACGTGGGGAGGAAATAACATACAGTGTTATGGTTTCACAGTGCAGTGATCCAACTCGGAGTATGAAGGGAATGGTGCAATGAGTGATACCATTACCAATGGGAAAGTCATTTATGGCTGAAATTTGCAGAGGTGGTTGACATGGGATGACAGGGATTTGGTATTTTGTAATGATATCTTCGCTGATGAGATTTAAGGCAGAGCCTGAGTCAATTAATGCAGTAAATGACAGGATATCATCCTCGTGTATTATCATTACTTCTTGTGAACACATTTCATGGCAAGGAGGGAGGGTTTTAGGCTGGCTTACCAGGTTGTTGTAACGTGGTGCTTTAGCAGGAAAAGATTTGATGCGGTGGCCAGGTTCTCCACAATAAAAACAGAGATTAAGATTCCGTCTGCGTTGACGTTCTTCCATGTTGAGTGGGGAAAATCCCAATTGCATGGATTCTACGACATTTGAAGAATTAACAGGGCAATACAATACTTTGCGGGTTGTACTCACAGCACTCGTAGCACTCGAAGAAGTCCTCACTTTAGCATTAGCGGGTACGTTTTCATCAGGTTGTCAATATGGACTGCAAGGGTTACATAAGAAAAAGGGAGATCCTCACCTTTACAAGCAAGCTCGGCCTGGAGTTCAGTATCGAGACTGTTCTGGAACACATCCTTAAGGGATTTTTGTCCCACCCGCTCTGTGCAGCGAGTGTGCGAAACTCGCTGGCGTATTCAGCTACTGGTCGATGATTTTGAGACATTCGGATGATCCGAGATGCAGCACTTCTGCACCCGGCTTGATATTTAAATACTTCTCTAAGTTGTTGAATGAAGTATGCGTAAGAAGTGCAGAGATGATGATCCGTGTCCCAAACAGCGGCTGCCCACTCGATAGCTTTACCTGATAACAACGACAAGACTTTCGAGCATTTCTTCTCGTCAGGTAAATCTTCACCCTCATGATGCTTAAAATAAATTTCCAGTTGTCGAACAAAACCTCTCACATGCTCAGCGGTAACATGAAATTTATTCGGTTCGGATACACTCACTCGTTTGGCAGACGTAGAAGGCAAGGCTTGAATATAGGATTGAATATAATTGGTGAGATGGCAATTCACGGAATGGAGACGTGAAGGTTGTTCCTGATATCCCTGCTGGAGGCTGCTTTGATGTTGGTAAGCAGCCCGTAGATTGGCAACATCCGCTGGATCGATGGTAGGCGAAGTATTCTGTAAGGAGGATGCAGAAACAGCGGGATCCATTTTGTGGATGTTTATTAAAACAAACCAATCTAGCAAACAAATCCAAAACGCAAGTAAACGCGGGTAAACTGAAACAGGCAGGCAGGTCAATAACAATAAGCTGCCCAATCCAGGCAAACAGAGACAAAGGGTAATCCAAAGGCAATAAACAGGTTAACAGCCAGAAGGTCAACAACAGGCAGTCAGAATAACTCTCAGAATAAATGCTCGGTATGCAGGGTAAACTGGCAATACTTCGCACTAGGCCTAGGACAGCTTGAAGCTGAAGTAAGGCAAAACAGGAAATGATCAGAGGAGCAGAGAGCGGCGCCATGTCAGTACTCAGGAGAGGGCTCCCTCTGGTGGCACGGCGGTATGGACGTTACATTAGGTGAATACTTAATATTTTATTAATTAATAATAAATAATGATTTAATAATTGAATAATTGATTAATTAATAATTAATTATATGAGCTCACAGCACTGAATCCAATTTTACATCTGAATTAAAGCAAGTATGTCTTCAGACTGATCAAAGTAAAAAATTAACTTTCTCCTGACATATCTAATTAAAACATGTTTATAACTTACCATTCAGACCGCAAAAGCACAAACAGAGATAAACACACACGAGAAACATTTTCTTTAGGGTCTGATAGTCACTCGACAGTCGACACAGTGATGCTATCAAGAAGAGTTGTTTAGAGATAAGTTCAAATGTATCATATAAGATAAGCTGTAAGTATTGTGCAGAAATAACGCAACTGTGTGCTCTGATGATGATGTGAGATTACGTGTCGAGATCGTACTTCTAGATTAGTTTTTTTTCATGTGCTTCAGTTTTTATCTCAGTTTACCTCAGTTTGTTTTTCTGTGGTATGACTGTTAGTTAAAAACATATTTTATTATTTTATAGTTTAATAATTCTTATTCTTTAATCAGTCAGAAGAATTGTACTCACTTTCTTGAATGAAGCAAATAGGCAAAGCCTAAACATAAAACATATGAATGTGTGAATTCAGACATGTTATCCGTGTTTATTTTGCCATTCTGTTGTTTTTAAATCTATGCCATGTCTCACAATAGAACTGATTTTAAGAGATAAATTGTGTTTGGAGTTCATGTTGTTTACCTACCACTAAGTGTATGTAAAAAAATCATAAATTTAAGATCTTCAATCTATGACAAATCTTGTCTCTGTGTTTGCAGGTGTGTTTGGTGATACAGATGAATTAAAGGCGATGTTAGTAAAGCAGGGAGCTTCTGTTACTCTACACACTAATCTTACTGAAATACAGAAAAATGATGTGATACTGTGGAGGTTTGGACTTCAAAAGGCTCTTATAGCTCGAATCAATGGAGTGGCCAGAGATATCTCAATAAATGTTGATGTTTTTGATGGGAGATTCAGAGACAGACTGCAGTTAAATAATCAGACTGGAGATCTCACCATCACAGACATCACAACTAGAGGTCTACACGGGTCCAAAAATTCCTACCCGAACCCGATCAGACCCGTAAATGTGCTACACTGAACCGACCCGGACCCGTCTGTTAAAGCTGGACCCGGATCCGACGCGGACCCGTCTATTATTTAAAAGCTGGACCCGGATCCGACGCGGACCCGTCTATTATTTAAAAGCTGGACCCAAACCCGTCCGGGAAGACACAGACCCGACCGGCAAATATTCTTTAGCCAAATGTTATTAATAAGTCAATAAACAAGTAGCGAAAATTAAACTTTTTGTCTTACCCATAACGTCAGAAGTTAGTCTTCTCCCTCCTTGTACCTGACTGTGTGTGATGCACAATCCTTATTTCCAAGAAAGTTCCATCCATGTTATTCCTCTCTTGACGATTGAAATGTTTAATGCTTATTCCAGCTTTAAAAGTCCACTTTGTTGTGTATCGGGTCAACTTGCTTAATAATGTTTGCCCATTTGGATAATAACGATTCCTCATTCAGTGTCATAGCTGCTTTCGTTAGCTTTACTTTGCTATCATCTCTGTGCTCTTTGAGCAGAGTCGCAAAAACTGTAGATATAACAGCAAGACGTTCAATTTATAATATTATTATAAAAATTTGAGAAGTCACGTCAGTGCAAAATGCGCGGTACGGCGGAACAGGTCCCGCCTTCTAAATAAAATAGCCAATTGTCAAAGGTAAAGTCATTGCGTCTCACTGCAGAAGCTCCTGACTGGTAGCCAGATAAAACATTACAAGAGCGCATGCGCGTTAGCTGCCTGGTTGGAGCAACCAAATATAAACTTTTTAACGCAACTTTAGCGTCATAGAAAAAATGTATGCGACAGTTCATCTAAGTTTTTGTTGCTGGAGAAATATTTTATTTAAATGTGAGTCCGATCGACCTCGGGTATTACCCACAATGTTAAACAGACCCGGACCCGAAGTAATAGATTGAGACCCGACCCGGACCCGGCTGATCATTTAAAATATAGACCCGAACCCGTACGGGTCCCGGGTCGGGTCCCGGGGTCTTCGGGTCTCGGGTCTTCCGTGTAGACCTCTAATCACAACTCAACACACTGGACTTTATGAAATGATCATTGTTAGGATTTGACCGGGAGGATAGGAGGCAAAAGTGACACAGAAACCGCTTGGATTCAAGTGAAGGGTGATTTATTAATGACACACGGTGTAAAAGTAGAAAAATAATCAAAAAGAAAATAAACTGTACAAAATATACACTATATACAAAGTATTTACATGCTAGTTCAGCTAAATCAACTGATCTGAACTGCATCAACAAGAAATCCGCAATAAACTTTGTATAAAGCAAAACACAACTCCTACAACAACCCACACTGACTGACTGTGTGGGAGCCATTTTATATTCTTAGCTCCGCCCCTGGACCAAACCATTCTGAAATTGTTGGGGGTTTCTCTTCTAACTATAAAAACATACATGGGCAACAAAATATACATTAATGAAAATAAATAAGTACAAGTACAAAATTCCACAGACATATCAAACAACCATTAAGACTTTAAACAGAAAACAAAACACTTTTATACAGGCATGAACTGGTGACCCGTATGATGTCACAACCAAAATGGCTGCTCAGCATGGTAAGTGTATAAAAGTCCCAGGTTGTATGTTGCACAGGTTTGGTTCTGGAAAGTGGAAACTGGTGAGTGTTTGTAATCTTTGTATGCGTGTTTATTGCCCAATAAATGATAGTAGATAAATAATATGCGTGTGCCCAGCTAGAAATAAAAAGTTCTAAGAACGTTCCCTGAAAGTTCCCGAATGTTCCCAAAAACATTCTGCCAACGTTAAAAGCGGCTAGTTTTTTTTAAGTTCTAGGAACGTTTCTGTTGTCTGAACGTTAGAGTAATGTTACATTTTACCATTTTTAAACGTTATGACAATGTCATGTTTTAATGTTCACACAATGTTTAAAACAACAACTGTTTATTATATTGACTTGTTTAGTTGTTGTGTAGATGATGGAGAATGATTGCATTTTGTTATTTTGGAAAACATTATTTCTGAATGTTCAGTAAATATATTGCTGTAGAAAACTCAATTCACTTACTAGGTTTAGATGTTGATGTTTCATTTTAAGTCACCCTTATTGTGATTCGTGTTTGTTTTAGTTGGTCTCTTGACACTTGACTTTTTGCCTACTAGTTTTTTCCTGGTTGTGTTAACTTTGTGGTAATGCACCACATTTGTTATGAAAAGTTATTAGTGTATTTCTGTGGTTGTTGGTACATAATGGTAAAGATCATCACCTAGTTCATTTACTAATCAAAAGTTTATTTTCTGCCAATATTGTATATTAGATCCAACTCTTTCACAGCAGTTTGTCATTAAGGAGTTTTAGAAACTTTGGACAAAAAATATCCGCTGTATAGTTGGGATGCCCAAACATCAAGAATCAGACTATGAATCTCAATCATGGTGACAATTAAAATTGTTAAAAAAATCCTTATTTATCCATGCCGCAGTGCATGCTGGGAGTCCTGAATGAGGTTTGTAATTTGTTAATACCCAGCATGCATTGCAGCATGAAGTTTTTCATTTAATTGTCACCATGATTGAGATTCATAGTCTGATTCTTGATGTTTGTGCATCCCAATCGTACAGCGGATATTTTTGTCCAACGTTTCTAAAACTCCTTAATGACAAACTGCTGTGAAAGCAAATCTCATTTACATTTTGACAGAAAATAAACTTTTGATTAGTAAATGAATTAGGTGATGATCTTTACCATTATGTACCAACAACCACAGAATAACACTATTAACTTGGCATGTTCATAACAAATGTGGTGCATTAACACAAAGTAACACAACCAAGAAAAAACTAGCAGGCAAAAAGTCAAGTGTCAAGAGACCAACTAAAACAAACACGAATCACAATAAGGGTGACTTAAAATGAAACAAAACATCAACATCTAAACCTAGGAAGTGAATTGAGTTTTCTACAGCAATATATTTACTGAACATTCAGAAATAATGTTTTATAAAATAATAAAATGCAATGTTTCTCTATCATTTACAGAACAATTAAACAAGTCAATATAATAATATATTTACTGAACATTCAGAAATAATGTTTTATAAAATAATAAAATGCAATGTTTCTCTATCATTTACATAACAATTAAACAAGTCAATATAATAAACAGCTGTTGTTTTAAACATTGTTTGAACATTAAAACATGACATTGTCATAACGTTTAAAATGGTAAAATGTAACATTACTCTAACGTTCAGACAACAGAAACGTTCCTAGAACTTAAAAAAAACTAGCCGCTTTTAACGTTGGCAGAATGTTTTTGGGAACATTCGGGAACTTTCAGGGAACGTTCTTAGAACTTTTTATTTCTAGCTGGGTGGTTATTTCAATGTTTTATGGCAGATGAAATGTAGTTTTTTTTGGGAAGTAACAAACAGTGATAAACAACATAAAACATTAAACACAGATGCACAATACACTACACCACTAACACAGATCCGTGTATACATTAAATGCTGGCATTCGAATCGTGCTTGGTGTTAATGGTGGCTGTGTAATAATAAAAGCTGTGTATGAGGCTAGTCACAGTGCCATAACCTCATACTACACTGTGACAATCATCAACAGCACTAAAGAGAGCTCATACAGATTCAATGTTACTGTCTATGGTGAGTAAAGATTTAGAAAATAGTTCACTGGACATAACCACAGATCATGCTTTGTACTATTCCAACTAGATCTGATGTACGGTTGTCATTTTCAAGATTCATTTTTGATCTGAGTAATTTGTCATAATAGCACGGATGTAGTACCGTAGTTATTTTCAAAGGAGGAATGGGGGTTTGTCAACTGTCGGTGGACTGACTTTTGAAGTAAGCACTATTGCAGGGCTATTCAAATCTTACCCTGCAGGGCCTGAGCACTGCAGAGTTTAGCTCCAACCCTAATCAAACATAACCACCTGTGATTGGCTAGTGATCATGAAGACCTTGATTAGCTTGCTCAGGTGTGTTTGATCGGGGTTGGAGCTAAACTATGCAGTGCTCTGGCCCTCCAGGGTATGATTTGAATAGCCCTGCACTATTGGAACACGTAGTGTTAGTGAATTTCGGTAAAAATGTGTTTTCAAGAAAGTGACAAGATTAAACCACTATTTTCTGTTACAAACCTTCACATAGCATCCTTAGGTTATAATAACATTAAAAACTCAAATCCATAATTTGATTTTCAAGATTTATTATAAATATTTTTTTGCAAAATGCAATAAATCCATGATAAGTTTTTTTTAAAAATGGTATAATCTATTAAATCAATATATAAATGTGCATTCATCTTTCCCATGTTATGTTAATTTAATTGACCAGTGGTATACACCGATTAAAAAAACATTAATGGCATTAATCAAAACACTTACCTTATCATATTAAGAACACTGTCATTGCTGCGGTTAGACGTCGTCACTGAACCTTTTTTAAAGCGATTAGCTATAAAATGTTTTGGTCCTGCTCGATTTTCGTTGACTTTGAGTAAAATAATGGAAAGTTTTTCATAAGATCCGCTGGGGTCAATGTGTTAGCATGACAGAAGCTTGATGCTTTTGGGAGTACCTCTCGCGTTATTATTTGATTTGTTGAGCAGATTTATTGCATTCTGCAGAGATGGACTGGCGTTTATCGCGTTTTGGGAAAAATACTGACCTGGTACAATATGTTTTTGGCGGTAACTATAAAAAAAGGTGTTTATCGCGTTTTGGAACCAAACTCTTCAAATACACTTTTAAAACAAACCAAAATGGGCACTTGGTCTAAAAGTGCAGGGCACAGAATGACCTCAATCCAGGGTTTGAAAATGTCAATTTTTTTAAATTAATTTAATGTAATTTATTATTTTTTCTATCAAATGTTTTTCAGCTTTTTTGCCCATTCCTGTCATCACCAGAGACTCTTCACACTGTTCTTCATCATCATCATCATCATCATCAAATTGTTTATTATTGTGTTCAGTGTTGAATGTGAGAGATGTGAGTCTCAAGAGATCTCTCATATTATCATCTTGTGTAAATCCCCTGATCAGTTTCACAAGTTAACATTTACACAAGCACATTCTGTTAAATAACAGTAATCAACTGGAAGCTTGGTTGCCAGCAAGATAATGTTTTTTTACCGTCTCCTTCGGACTGTTAAAAAACATTAGCATTCTGTGTTTTTATATCTTACACATTTATCCCTTTAAAAATCTTTAGTGTCAAAAGAACAATGTGTCCACACTACACAGAGTAAAAGAAACAGACCCAATGTTGAAGTTAATGAGATAATGAAGTGATGATTGATTGATTGATTAATGATGAACAGCTGCTGTTAACAAAGACAATCACTGAATGAAAAATAAACAAGAAAGAGAAAACAAGCAGAAACTCAATTTACAGACTTAGATGAGACTCAAGACTTACCCAGATTCTCTAAGATCTCACAAGAAGATCATCAAACAACTCCACAAACAGCATTACCATCTTCACTTATTACAAACCAGTATGATTTTATATTATATGTACATTAGCTCAGAAGTAAATCATAAGGGGTGGTTTCCGAACCGGGATTATCTTAAACCAGGAATAGTTTAATTAGGAAATATAACTAGTTTTAACAAACATGCCTAACTAAAAACATTACTTCTGTGCATTTTCACGCAGAACAAAGGGCACAGAGGGCTGTTTCATAAAACTAGATTACAGAATAAGCCAGGCTTATTTTGTTAAGTCTGGCTTATTACCGGTGGATTTCGTTTAATAAAACAAACTTGAACTAGTTCAACCCCGGTTACTATGGAAACTTATGCTTGGAAACTAGCCTGGTCCGGAGCAGGCTAACTGTCAGGCTAAGCCTCATTTGTTGCTTAACTAGACTTCCACTAACACTGAAATGTAAATGCAATGATATTACAGCTGACTTTTTGACATTTTATTTTACTTTATTAACCACTATTAATCTAACAATTAAAGAAAATCAACGTATATATTAAATTTGATAAATTTTGTTACAATAATAATTAATAAAATATAGATATGTGTTTCATAATATGGTATATTATAGGCCTATCAAATGTTGAATATAAATGATAATCTTACAGTAACTAGCCCAATATAAGGATAATAGTTTATTAACAAATTTAAGAAATTATATATTTTTTTTTATTCAGATTGTCTGTCACACAAAGAGGAAATTTAATTTAACACACAAAAGTCAAGTACAGTCATTTCATTTTTTATGCTTGGTGTGCATAAAAATAAACATTATTTTAAAGATCTACACTATTTGTATCTTTCTCTAGTTGTTACATTTTTCTTGAAATTTAAAAAGAATTATGGTGTCTGCATGGCTGAAGGAATACAATATAATTATGTGATGGTATGCTCTTGGCATTTTGTTGTAATGAGTTAAAATTATTTTTTATCACAGAGAAGATTGTTAGTGCCCTGCATACAATAATTTTTCAGCTCACAAGGCTTGTACACTTACAGTATAATGTACTTATACCTCAGGTTTTTCTTCAACTGATCCTCACCCTGTAACCATTCATAAAACTCTATTTATCTATCAACACCTAACACTACACTGTTAAAAAATTATGTAGAACTTACAGTATTACTGTCAGCTGTTTGCCAGTAACTTACTGTATTTATATGTATGTTATTTACTGGCAACAGTTTGTTCAAAGTTAAATGAACATGAACATTAACAAGTCTTTTTATTTACAGAATAAAACCATCAAATAACAGCCTCATGCAAAGCATTCTGGGAACCAAAATATGAAGGAAACAACAGAAAAAGGTTGATGAGGATTTCTGGTTCACAAAATGCTTTGCATGAGGCTGTTATTTTATAGTTTTATGCTGTAAAATCATAGACTTGTTAATGTTTAATGTTGATTTAACTTTGAACAAACTGTTGCCAGTAAATAACATACATTTAAATCTACATAGGTTACTGACAAACAGCTGCATACAACTAATTTTTTAACAGTGTGATAATAAACCAGTGGTTTAAACTCTCTCATACTCCCAGGGTTTAACATGATGACTTGTGACTCTATAACGCACACATAATTTGCCATCAAAAATGTTTTGAGTAACATGTCAAGTAATAATGATTGGTCAAGAATATGTGTAACATATATGATTTTACACAATCATTTCTTGTAACACTGTAAATTCAGAAATGCATATGCTGTTCACCCACCATGCTCTCAGTGACCCCATTTTTTTCTTTGAAGAACAGTTCATCTGCAGGAGTAAAGCTGTGCTGCTGATAGATGACAGTGCTCTCCTCATACATCTTTGGCAGCTGACATAATGAGATTAGACACCTCTAGCATATAATTATGCTTAAATCAACTACAGTTCATATGACAATATATTTATGTTTTATTTTCACCTGTTACTTTTTTGTCCACTCAAGTTGCTGCTTTTAAAACGTACCCCCAAATTAAAAATAAATAAATGTAAGTTACATTTAAAGTTAAATGTATTAAAATCATTCATCTGCTAAATATGTATTATTTAGGTTACTTAGTAAACTACAAATTGTATTTTAAAAGTTAAGATTTGTGTTATTTTTAAAAAGTACAGCATATACAAATTAGCAAAGTATAGCCACTTTGACGGGGATCGAACCCGGATCACCGCATGCGTTGCTGAGAGCACTAACCACTAGCCCATCATTTCTAACAGTGTTTCATACTTTCATGTGATCGTTTTAAAATAAGACAATATATTTAAATTTAGTTTCTGCATGCAAGGATTTGATCCATAAGGACTTTCCAACTATTTTATGGGTTTGTTTATTGCAGCAGTATTATAATTTTCAGTCAGTAGTAAATTTTTCATACATTTTTATCAAAAATTACCGCTTTCACTTTAACTTGGATCGATTTGATCCACGCTCGACCTCTAGGGCTGCTCAAGAATAGCGTGCACGCGCAATTATCTTGACTAGGGAAATCTGGATCACATTAGTTGGATTGCGTAAGCTTCACTTGCCTTTTTTGAAACCGCTTTATCCTCGCCTCATTTGTTAGGTTAATTCAAGTCGAGTTTGTAACTTTAATCCTCGCTTTTCCAAGCGAGTTTTATGAAATAGCCCTCAGATGTATTTTAAGATATGTCAGTGCAAGTTGTTTTGAGTTTGGACAGCTCTAGTCTAATAGTCTAATCCCTAAATAATAGTTACCATTCTCGTGATCAGCAGTTGCTTTAGTAGGTCTCTTGATCCTTGGCTTGGCCCCTTGGCATTATTCATGCTTTTCATTGTTATTTGAAAGACATTGAATATGGCAAAAAAGTTTAAATAAATTATTATCACTGTCTTACGACCATTCTGGTGTTGGTGTCAAGAGTCACAAGTAATTTACTGATTTATACAGAAGCTCATAAGGGATTAGATGGTTGGCAACCCCTTATAGTAGTCTTATAATGTGACAGAAATGAGTGTTGAGGTGGCCAGAGGAATCTTAAAAACATTGGGATTAAATGAAATAAAAAACAGAAGCAAAATTCATACACAGACATCAAGAATCAGGCTATGAATCTCAACAATGGTGACTATCAAATGAAAAGCTTCATGCTGCAATGCATGCTGGGTATTAGCATAGTACAAAACTCATTAGGCCGATGAACTGTTTTCCCATTTTCTTTTGTCACCCTAGTTGAGAATCATAGGCTGATTCTTGATGTCTGTGAGTGTCATCAGAGGACTGGTTTCAAGTTCGCTAAAGTCCATATGTATGCAATTCTGTCAAGATATCAGATTACTGTTATACTAAGTATTGTAATGATTCTGATACAAATATGTAAATACTAAGTCATAAACATCCCTAAGTACTACTAATTGTTATTGTGATTAAGCTTCATAAGGCTGGCAAGATAAACTACTGATCAAAAACCAAACATCCAACCTTACAAGAGTTTATCATCTCTTGGTTTTCTTTGCCATAACAAACATGCATCATAAAGACACAGTTATAGGAACCAGACTGAACACCAAGTCAAGAGCCCAACTAATGGAAACAGTGATCACCATAATGGTGACTTTAAAGAAAATGCTTATAAAGTCTAGTAAACACCTGTTTGTTCTCAGTAAGAACTGTTGTAGATGTATAACAGAAATAAAGTCAAAGTGTTTTATAAGTGAAGATGGTAATGGTGTTTGTGTAAATGTTTAATTCTCCTCTGGTGATATATGGAGATGTTTAATGTTTTGTGTTATTTTCAGTTGATGTTCATCTAAGTCTTTGTGTCTGTAACTGTTTCTGCTCATCACTTCTCTTTTTTATTTATCTTTTCTTTAGTGATTCTGTTTATTAGCAGCAGGTGTCCATCATTAATGCTTCAGTATCTGAACTTATTGACTTGATTTCAGGTGGATCATTAGGAAACTAATGTAGGGAATAGTGAATGAGGGTGTAAGGTGTGATTTGGGACGCAGTCTTAAACGGTGGACTCTCAGGGCTGTAAATTCACATTATTCTGAGAACTGTTTTTTTACAGAATGCAGAATTTAACAGTATACTTCTGTTTTTGTTAAAAAACAGAATTATACTGTTAAATTTGGCTGTTTTTTAACAGCAATTTTTTACAGTGTGTGCTTGTGTTTCATTGACTGTTAGATCTGTGTAATTGATCTCCGCTTTACCGATCTGATCTGTTTTAACAATTATATAATAGACACATGGAAGTATATTATTGGTTTATATCAGACATGAATGCATTATATTACAGTGATATTAGCAGTAGTTTTCACTTGCCCTGTTGTTTTGTGTTTTTTTCGTTTCCTGCAGATGCAGCAGATCAGAACTAAAGCCACAATCATCAGACATCCAACAGCACAACAGATCAGAATGAGGGAGAACAGGTAGGACTCTAATGGTGCATTTACACCAACCGCGCTAGAGGCGTGAAGCGCGAGTGATTTCAATGTTAAGTCAATGTGGAGACGCGTTGACGCGCGTCAGGAGGTCCCGCGGCGCGGAAGAGGCGTTCGGCGCGGAGCGGAAGACGCGTTTCCGCCTCATTCGCGCGTGAAGCTCGCGTGAAAGGCGCGAATTGAGCGTTGTGCGCGGTACGCGCGAATGGTGCTTTTGTGCATTTTGCGGTTCACGCGAATTTGCGGCTGACGCCAGTGGCGGCGCCAAGGGGGGTCTTGAGGGGTCTTAAGACCCGCCCAAAAAACGCCTTGACCCCCCATTTGACCCCCCACCCTCTTCCTGATTTAATATATATATATCCGGGATAATATTTAAAAATGTTTCTCTACGCAGAACAATAATAAAGAATAATATTTTTCGACATAAAAAATATATAAACATAAAAATCACTGCGATGCACTGTGACGCGTGAACGTCGCTGCGTCATTGCGTTCAAGGCGCTGCTGTGAGCCCGCTAGAGCTGCTACGCTAAAGCTAGCTTCAAGCGGAAAATGGATCGCTTTGTCATACCTCAGAAAAAAATGAGAGCAGACGGAAATTTAAGGACTGAAAATATACCCGTTGTCGTGGATGAAGAGCCGTGCTTGCTTATAGAAACAGAGGACAACGAGGAATTGGAGGAGGAGCAACTCGCAGCCTCCGAGGCGGGGGCGACAGGTGAGCAGATAGAAAACAATGGCGCCTCATCGAGCTCTACAGCGGGCACGGATGGTGAGAATCCTGGTGGCGGAGTGGATTTAACGGGGGATTTAAGCCATGGCCCAGCCGAGAAACCAAGACAACCTCAACTTAAAGCATACCCGCGTCGTTCTTTTGGATCGCAGGGACAGCTAGCATCCAGGAGTTTTAGTTACTCGTGGTTCAAACAGTACCAGTGGCTTGAATATTCTGTCTCAAAAGACGCGGCTTTTTGTTTTGCGTGTCGTCATTTTTTTCACAGTGTGCATGGATCTGGTGGTCACTCAGAAAAGTGCTTCACCCAGGAAGGGTTTAAAAACTGGAGAAAAGGAGGAGAGAAACTGGCGCAACATAACGCCAGCGCTTCTCACAAAGTGGCAATGGAAGGGTGGTGTGAATTTAAGGAGAGAGAGAAAAACGGATCAAGGATTTTGACGCAACTCCATGACGATGGGCATAAGAAAATTGTTAAAGAAAACAGGATCTACATGCGAGCAGTTGTTGAGTCACTGCGCTTTACAGCTTGTCAAACCATTGGTCAGAGAGGCCACCGAGAGGATGAACAGTCCACCAACAGAGGTAATTTCCTTGAAATGTTACATCTGCTGGGGAAGTTTGATAGCACTGTATCCAAAAAATTATCAAGTGGGCCAGGTAATGCAAAATATGTCCATCATGACATTCAGAATGAGTTAATTGATATAATGGCCTGCATTTTGAGAGAACAGGTTAGTAACGAAGTTAAACTAGGAGAGCACTTTACTTTACACTGCATGAAAAGTGGAATTTTCGTCAGAATGTGGCACTGTAGATTGCTGTGAAACTCCAAGTTTACGACTGCGCACGACAATTTGCAGCCAACACCGAAAACTGCCGTAAGTTGTCAGAAGTTGACGTGGGTCTTGCTTGGAAGTTGTCCCCCCTTCCCCTAATTCTAGGGGAGGCTTTAACATGTAAATGAACATGCTGTGAGCTATACAAATGCAAATCAGGGTAGCAGCTGGGGGAGTTTTACTCAGGTAACATTCTGACAGGTTTTAATCTTTGATTTTAAGAAAATCTTTGGTATCAGTAAAGCCAAATTACAGACTCTTAAATTTTAGTTTGAATTTATTTATTTTTAAAGTATGCTACACGGTTAACACATTGTCTTCATGATGTAAACATCACTTAATATTTTGAGTTATGGACATTTACTTAAAAATCTTAGTTTATTTAACTTTTAAGTGTATAAAATTAATCAAACTAAAACATTCAAGTGAATGAATTTTAGCAGTACATGTTGTAAGGAACACCCATAATCCTTTGTCTCAGAATATTATGATTATTTAAGCTTTTTTACAGAATTAAGAACTAATAAGAACTTTAACTACAACTTTAACAAACAATACTTAAATATTTGTTAAAATGTCATAGAGGTTTATGCTCTAATATTATTCATGTTGTTTAGTTTAAAATGATAAATTATCATTTTTGTAAATGAAAGTCCCCGTTCAGGTGATCAGTGTTTATTGACATAAACAACACATTGTATTGTATTGTATTGTATTGTGTTTCAGTGGAGAATCAAGTTTATTTAATGACTGACTAAGTCATGAGTTTTGTGTTATAATACCATTTATAACACTAAGAGAATTATAATTATACATTAATTAAAAATATATATTTTTTCAACTCAGTTAACTAAGTGGAGATGTTGGACAGAGTAATTCAAAATCAACTTTAAGTTTAATGACAATCATTTATCAAACTTTTCTTCACCATTTATCACAATACTTTCAAAATATTTTTTCCTAATAATTTTTAAACTATCCCTTTAAGTAGATTCAATTTCTCCAGGCTAACAGTGTATATTAATTACTCTGTATGTAATTAGCAATAACCAATGTTAGGTAAAAAAAGATACACCAAACTATTTATTTCAACAATTTTAATTGTTTTAACAGTTTTAATCAGGCTCAATTTGTGCATTCTATGCAAACACCATCAAACAACATGTCAAACAACAAAATGTCTGTCCGGATGGGAATGAAGCAAGGTAACTTGTGCAATTACATCACAGCTCAAATACTGTGCATAGTGGCATGACTACAGTTTATTGAATTCACATACTGGTAATCCTGGCATACTTGTCCATCATTTACATCTCCTAACACACCCTTTGTCAGTTCCCGCTTTCGCCTTTCATCTAATTTCTCTTCAAATCCAAGTCTTTTAACAAGTCCTCCCAGAGACTGCACAACACTCTTGTAACAGTAAGAACGTATTGGATGGACATACTCTTCACCGCTCGAATATGTAGCCTTTCTTAGCAAGGCAGAGCCATATTTCTTCCTTAATGCAGACCTCTGCTTTGGGTGATTGTAGAACGGGATGTGACCACAAGTCCTGCAAACCTTTGTACCATCCCGTCTGCGCTCATGGGTTTCAGTAAGCATGTACACTGTCATACATTTTGGACAAACCACATACTGTAAGTCGTCGTCACGGAGGATACCAGTCAATTTCATCATGGCCAAAAGTTTCATCAACAAGTGTTCTGTTTTTTCACTTCTGGACTGATCACTTCCATGCTGCTCCCCATCTTGTATGTAAGGATAGGCTTCACTCTGCTCCTCAGCAAGGATTTCCCCCTCTTCATCCACATAGTCATCCTATGGAAATTTAAAGGACATATTTAAAACACATGCAATGCACATACTCAGCACCACCATTAGACCATTAGAGATTGAAAAGTCCATCATGAATATGGCCATTTGAGATTGAAAACCCCATCGTTAATATGGTCATTTGAGATTTAAAAAGAACATAATTAATATGGTCATTTCTCATCAATATGGCCATTTGAGTATGAAAAGATTTGAAAACTGTAGTTGGAAAAGATCATGTGCATCTCAAACAGCTAGCTTTATCTTAGTGCAATGAACCAGTTAAGTACTTTGTGGGAACTTCATCCACTTCAACTTCATTTTAGTTTTTTTTTATACTTTATAAAGTGTGTTTATACTTTAGTTGCTTTCATTAGTTAACTAACAGAAATTTGAGAGTGGAAAACAATAATGTGGGTGAAACATGTTAGGTTTTCCCATTTTAGCTCTGGATTAGCATGTACTGAACTTTATACCGGTATATCCAAATGTAATTTCATGCTTACCACACAACAGGAGATGTCCAGGAAAAGATGAATGCTTTGGTCATCTGCTGTTTCGTCTGAAAAACAACAAACAGAAGATACCGTTATGCATTATAACGCGATATTCCTATTTAATTATAAATTAATTTATACTATTAAAATAACAACAACAGTGATAATCAACCACATTTAACTAGACCAGGGGTCTCCAACCTTTTTGTGAGCAAGGGCTGCCACAATGGATAAAACATGCTGGATGGCTACTTTTTGATATAGCATACTCAAAACGTTTTTGTTTAACTTGTTGATTTTATTTTATTTTATTTTACTTGTTGATATGTTTTAGAATTGTTTAAAATGTTAACATACGTAAAGCAAGCCAAGCTTATATAAAAATATGTAATTATGCTCACCGTTGTCTGAACTGCAATACGCTGGGTGCATTTCTTCAAATTCTTCAATCACTTTTTTTCCTGGGTCCTCGGATTGCATTTCACTTTCACCAATCTCTCTAACTCCAGTAAAGTTATCCTCCGGGTCTTTACACATGACAGGACATCACTCACAGCGGGTTCATGACTGGATAGCAGCAGGCTCTGTACGTTATCTGACCTGACGTAGTCCTTTTGGATTTTTTCTCCCAAACTCCATTTTTGAAATAGCCCTTTCTGTGGTCAAAATACTGTGTATGACACAGTTCAGTGTTGCAATGTTCACAGAAGCGCACATAGATATGTATATAAAGGCTAGATGGCTCAAGGCGGAGTCCCTAACGGCATCACCTGGCGGCCATCTTACGACAGGGCGCTCGCTCACTCGTAGCATTGAGTTTAATGGTGCAGGTACTTTTAAATGACCATAACTTGCTCAATTTTCTACCGATTTTCAAACGGTTTGGGTTTTTACAAACGTTATTAACGTGGCTATAAATCTGGATGCTTTAACATGTTTCATGAATTTATTTTTTATTTTTAGTATAGGTATGCAGTGTCATAGGTACATCTTTGACGTTTGTAACAAACCAGACCGTTTGAAAATCGGTAAAAAATTAAGCAAGTTATGGTCATTTAAAAGTACCTTCATCATTAAAACTCAATGCTACGAGTGAGCGAGCGCCCTGTCGTAAGATGGCCGCCAAAATGCGGACGTTGCACTCAATTGGCCAGCAGCGCGGACGAGCCATCTAGCCTTTATATACATCTCTATGGAAGCGCCAAGGTCGTTTCTTCAGTCTTGGGACTTCCATCTTTCAACTGACAGCACACTGTGTTGATATCACACAGAGCTCCCGGCACATCGCGTTTGTTGTTTATATCATACGCATGCGCGCACGTCTCACAAGATTTTCCTTATATCAATAACCTCGCGTGTGATTGGAGGAGCCCGACAGGCTTCTCGCCTTCGTCCAATCGCGTGCGAGGTCATGGCCACGGCTCACACAGCAGTACAAGAGGAACATTAAGCGATGTTTGGTTGGGTGTTTGTAACTCTCCAAGAAGAGAAGACGGGTGCACAATCCCAAGATTGCGGTAAGAATGATTTTATGTAAAAGCATATTTTTAAGTAGCCCAAGCTGTGTTTTTTATTGCTTAGAGGTGTTTTTGTCTTGTAATTTTTAGGAGGCTGTACGGCGTCTCTGAGGTACACTGCAGGCGCTTTGAACCAGAGCAAAGGTAACGTTACGATTTAAAGAATATGCTTTTATTCTTGTATAAGGAAATAGATACGTTAATAGATCCGATCTTAAACCCGCACATCTTGTTTTCACAGACTAACGTCGCCTCATAACGAAGCCGTGACCTCCTATTTGGTTGGGGCTATTTTAGCAAGTCCACATTTAACTGCTGAGAATGACGACATTGTTTGTAAGTATAACTTCTAATGTTTTTCCTCATTTCTTGTTTAATTGTACCGTGACTCTGTTTATTAATACCAGTCTCATTTAATTGTTTCTGCCTGTAAGACGTATTATGAGTCGGTTCGCCGGAGCTTCAGATACAAACAACCTGAACTCGCATCGCGGGCGGAAAATGCGAAAAGTTTAGCTCGGAGTCGACCCAGAAGAAAAAGGGTAAGATTTATTATATTAGATCAGTTTTTTGTCAATGTGAGTATTTTTCTGGTCACTTATTGTCTTTATTGATTATATTACAGTTGCTGGAAGCGAGACGAAGTGTGCTGGCTGAGGGTGAGATGGACATTTGAAAGTGCGCCACCATAGATCTCATGTCTGATGAAGACGGCATTGTTGGCGGGGTGTCTGGATGGATTGTGCGGCCACCGCCCTCTCGCAGCCTGGAACTTTCCGAGCTCTGTGCCACGCTGCAATTCAGATTAGAGGCGATACCAAAGTACAGGGCAACTCACCATATACGCCTGAAAAAGTGACTTTTTTTACAACGTTTTTGAGTTTTTTTCTTTTTTCAACACTTGATAACTTTGAAAAAGATTTTTAGGGATCTTTCCCGAATGTCTTGGGCACTTTTTGACGTGTTTGGAGGACAACATAAGAGACATTATGCTGCTTTGTACATAGTTGTGTGTTTCTAATTAAAGCTCTTTCTTTGAATAAACAGCTGTGTGTGTTTATAAATAAACCTCTTTGTTTTCTCTTATATTTCTTGATGGTGTGAATAATGAAGTACATAGCACAATGACATTATTATATAAAAAATTAATATCACATAAATTAATATATTTATTATTATTATTATTGGGGTTTACATTTATAATGAGCCAGGGTGCCCAATAACCCCCCTCTTTAGAGTAACGGCCCGACTTGAATTTACTCACTCGGTATTGGCTGAAGCCACTTCTTTTAAACAAGAAAAATCCCTTGTGATTGGTTTGAAGTGATCTGCCAACCATTCACGGGAGATTTTACTTTTTTAAAAGTAGTGGCTTTAGCCAATACTGAGTGAGTACATTCAAGTGGGCAGTTACTCTAGTTTTGCTGCTATTCACATGCTAATTAGACTAGAGACGCTCTACCTGGCCGGCAGAGGTTTCGCTGCTATTCATATGCTAATTAGAGGCATCGTACCCCCGCGGGGCTCTCCACCTGCGTCATGGTTCGTTTACAACAATTTGTGACACAGACGAACGCGACGCTCGCTGCCTGTAAATTGAGGAGAGCTGCCGAAAATTAGGGAAATTTTCGGGAGCCTACAGGCGCTTACGGGGACGAAAATCCCACTTTTCATGCAGTGTTAATGGTGGATGAAACAAAAGATGTGAGCAAAAAAGAGCAGATATCTATTGTTCTGCGCTACATACACAATGATGACATTTATGAAGAGTTTCTTGATTTTGTTCCTGCTGATGGTTTGGATGCAGAGTCTTTACTTGTGACAGTGAAAGGGGCATTGGCTAAATTCAATATAGACAAAAATGCATGCGTTGGACAATGTTACGACGGGGCATCTGTCATGTCTGGCTGCAACAACGGTGTTCAGGAAAAATTTCGCAGAGAAGTCCCACATGCAGTGTACATCCACTGCCATGCACACAGATTAAACTTGGTTTTAGTTGACTGTGTCCATAATGTAAAACCAGTTGCTGACTGCTTTGCCACAGTTCAGCTACTTTACAACTTTTTTTCTGGTTCAGTAACTCACAAAGTGTTCATGCAGAAACAAACAGAACTTGAGCCCACTAAAAGAGCTGTGGAATTAAAACGTCTGTCAGATACCAGATGGGCATGCCAGTACTATAGTCTTTGGGCAATAAAGCAAACCCTCCCTAGCATCTTAGCCACACTTGAGGAAGTCACCAATCAAACAAATAGCCATAGAGCCATTGAGGCTAGATCACTAAATGGCTTGATTGATGCACAGTTTGTTTTGCAAATCTACATGTTGGAGAACATATTTGGGCTCACAAAAACTTTATCTGACCAACTACAGGCCACAGATTTAGATTTGGCATCCGCCATTGATCTGGTCTTTGTACTGGTTGACACACTCAAAGAAAAACGCAAAGGTGAAACTTGGACCCATTTGTGGCAGGGTGCAAATGACATGTGTGAGAGAGTGGGCATTGACATGCAGCACCAACAGGCAAAAAGAAAAATAATACAGCCCTCCCACCTGCAGCAGTTTCATGTCAGCAATAGCAACACAAGGAAAAAGATACTGCAAACACCAGAAGACTACAAAATCCACTGTTTTTTCCCAGTACTTGACCGTTTAATCAGTGAATTGAATAGGCGCTTCTCTGCTGACAGTTGCCACGTTATGAAAGGAGTTGCAGCTATTAATCCCAAACACAAGACCTTCCTGCACCAAGATGCCCTTCAACCCATGGCTAGGCACTATGGCATATTAGAAGACAACCTTTCAGCAGAGCTACATCAACTAAAACGACTCATTGACAGAAAAAAACAAAATGGTGTCTCTCTCAACAGCACCCATGACTTGCTGATTCTATTAAGACCATACAAGGAGGCTTTCATTGATTTATACAAACTTGTGTGCATCTCCATGACACTGCCTGTATCAACAGCTGCTTGTGAGAGGAGCTTTTCTTGCTTACGGCGTTTAAAAACCTACCTCAGAAACAAAAGTGGCGATGTCCGAACCAGCAATCTTGCTGTGCTGGCAATCAGCTCACGAAGAACAAAAGAGATTGATGTAGATGTTGTTATTGATCGCTTTGCAGCCAATCATAACAACAGGCGAATTGTTCTCTTTTAAGTGGTGAGTACACTCTTACATTATATTTTAACAGGTTTAAATTGTACTGTATTAAATGTGCTATAACACAATTATTGCAGGAAATCACACATGTGGAGAATGGATTGAAGACAGGAGGAGACTTAAGAGGAGCAGAGAAAATGAGGAAACTGGACAAAAGAGCAGTCAATATTGGTAAGTGAAGTGAGTTAGGTGAACCTCTAGCTATTGTATTGCTGTATTTAGCATAAATACTAACCTATTTATGTGCACTATAAACTCATATGTTGCAGTAAATCACACCTGTGGAGACTGAAGAGAGGAGAGAAGATGAGAGGATGACACTGGAGAGTAATAGGAGTAAATTACACACTGCAAAAAAATGACTTTTTTACTTAGTGTTTTTGTCTTGTTTTCAGTAAAAAATATCTTAAAATTATTAAATCAAAAATGTATTTTCATGATGAGTAAAATGACCTAAGAAAATAGTTTTCTAATTTTTACTGAAAACAAGACAAAATTATTAAGTAAGAAAGTCATTTCTTCAACTGAACAGAAGTAGGGCAATCAAAAGAGAGTATGAGAATAGATACTATTTTGTTTTCTGTCATGGGTATGGCTATGGCAGTTATAGTTTGAGCGCATTGTTTGTTAACTGGAATTGATTAATTAATAAAAACAAAGTGGTTCATATGCTGTGTTGTTTTTGTTGTTAAGTAGCAGTAATATGCCATTATTAGCCTTGTCCACTGTATTTTTTGTTGGTTTTCATGAGACCCCCCTTGAAATGACTAGGACCCCCCATTGCCCCCCCAATCAAAATTGTCTGGAGCCGCCACTGGCTGACGCCCGAGTTGAAAAATTTGAACTTTGGCGGAATTTCGCGCCGCGTTAACCAATCAGAAGCCTGCCTGCTGCTGTGGTGGCAGCCCCGCCCGGAGTCACTCATTCAAGCAGTCACTCGGAGCTATATGACACAAGTTCTTATTTCTATAGGATACAGGAATAAAAAGGACCTTGCTTTGAAGAGTGTCAGTAAGGACTTTGGGCAACCTGGTAAGTTGTAATACACACTTTACTTTTGAGTTAGGTTACGTTTATCGACCCGCGCCGTTTATTTTCCCCCTATAGTAAGGTTACCCAATACAAACTGGTAACTCTCTTGATAAATGCACAATCAACATCAGTCATCTTGCAAACAGCCACTTGCACAGCAGTTGCCCCTCCCACAAGAAGCGGAGTTTGCCTCGGACGCGCGTCAAATGCTTGCTTTTTCCGCGCGTCTACTCCGCTCTACACGCGCGAATGCATTCAAAGTGTTCAAGCGGCAAACTAGGCGCGGAAGACGCGATTTTGACGCCCAAAACGCGTCTGGTGTAAACCCTGCATTAGACCAAAGAAATATAATGTGTGTATGTATATCATATACTCACACTCTCTGTCTAAAACAAACATTAATACAAGCGTTTACCTAAATTATCCTTTAATCTGAATTTATGGCACATTTATAAAGTCTTATCTGATGATCCTTGAAGATTCATAGTAAGATAAATGTGTAACAAGCATTCGACAGTGAAAATGCCAAAACTCAACTCACCATAGACAATAACATTAAAAACATGATATGAGGTCTTCTGTTTGTCGCTGATGATTATTTTATACTCTCCAGTGTGATTAGTTGTGATGTTTGTGATGATGAGATCTCCAGTCTGATTATTCACCTGCAGTCTGTCTCTGAATATCCCATCAAGAACATCATCATATATTGAGATCTCTTTGGCCACTCCATTGATTCTTGCTATAAGAGTCATGTTAAGTCCAAACTTCCACAGTATCATATCATCTGTCTGTAGTTTAGTAATATTACTTTGTAGGGTGACAGAATCTCCCTGCATCACTGACATTGACTTCATTTCATCACCAAACACACCTGCAGATACAAACAGAGACAAATTAACTTGACAAAACATATTTTGGACCTCGTATAAATGTTGATACATTTATTTTTTAAAGACTTAAAACAACAGATTTGAAGTAGAGGACACACGCAAAACACAAAGATCCGTGAGTTCAGACATTTGAATATTTTCACTCTGGTTATTTTAGATAATAAATCTAATATAAATATCAAGCCAAAGTCCATTTTAATTTCTTTATTGATGACAGAATTAACGTTTCACAGTAATAAGATCATCTTAGAAAAGAAACAACTTCCAGATCTTCTTTAACAGAACATTAAGATAAATAATATATTATATGAGATTACAGACATTGATTCAATCTTACATCTGTGAGTTAAACTAAAAATAAAAAACATAAACATAATCTTTATAACTCTTAAAATTTGTGTAACTTACCAGTCAGACCACAAAAGCACAAAAGGAGATAAACACACACGAGAAACATTTTCTTTAACACTAGACAGAGTGATGATCAAGAAATGAAAAAATGAATAAATTCAGTTGTCTCTATCATTCGGTTATATACGATAAGCTGAGTAGGCTATTGTGCAGCAATAACACAACTGTGTGCTCTGATAAAGTGAGCTTGTTAATCGAGATCTTATTTTGAGATTTGTGCAGCAGTTTTTTCCTCAGATTAAATTACCATACGGCTAAAATATATATTTTCAAATTTAAACTGCAAAAATCTATTTTAATTGTATATTTTATACATACACTGTATACATATACTTTATACATATTGTAAAAAAGAAAAAAAAAAGAAATTCAATTTGAAATAAATGCTAAAAAATCTAATTCTTTGCCGTCTGACAAGCATGTGACGAGCGTACGAACGAAAACTGGGCGTAGCCTACGTCATTTCCATGCAAGACTTTGCATTATACTTATTATGGACATGAGCGTTGGTTACGGTCAAATCTCACGTCAGGTTTCACCTCGTGTACACAGGTTTTGGATTAGCGTGAGCGGATGTATATTTTACGTGTTTAATATCTTATCTGAAAATAAACATAAAGGAATAGTTTTATTTAGCTTATCAAACGGAAAAATAAATTCTGCTTATTTTTTCACAACAGAAAAATACTTATTTACTAGAGTCTTTACTTCAGTAAAACTGTTAGCGCTTTAATAACTTTTAACAGGTGCCCAAGCTCAGAGGACTTCATTTAATTTATACGCGGCAGCTCCCAGTGTGCGCCCGCGTGAGAGTTAAGTGCGTTTTTACAATCAGTCTGAAGAGAAAGATATGTTTTATCATTTATTTACTAATTTTACCTACACTGTTACGTGCAAAACCGGCAACGAAATTCACATATACAGTATGATATTTATTTGTATACCAACATGACAGATAAAAAAAATCGTATATATATATATATATATAGTCTTACATTATTTATTTTGTAATTATGTTAGCAATTTTATTATTTGAAATTACAAGGTTAACATTTTTGGTGTAAGGTAAAAGTTCAGTATCCATGGAAACACTCTGCGTGGTCGGATTACATCGTTTTAAAGCTATGGTCTACGATTTCAAAGATTGTTCATTATTAATAAACTCGTTTAGATGCTGGTTATGGTTCTACAGTAAAATCCTAACAATATGAAGAGAAAAAAGAATTTAAAAAATCCATTCAGTCTATTGGGTGTACGGCGGCAGATAAGTTGACCAATGTAAACTGTCCGGCCGAACAGCTTACATTGGTTAACTGCTCTCATCAAATCCCTGTACACTTGAAAATCCACCTCGTGTCTCCACCCCATCGCACACCACCCCGCCCCTCTCCTGCCTGCGACATGAAATTTGTGTCAGTGTATGTTAGCTAGCGAAGCAGCAACATCTCACTAATGAAAAAACAAACCGACAGCAGCAAGCTTCTTGTCCCTACAGTAAAGGTTGGAAGAAAAAGGAAGTCTTTAGAGGAAAGAGCAGAGGTAAAAAAAGTGTGAAAAACGCCGGACTCTAAGTAGAATCAATATAGGGTCCGCCATTGACCGTTGGAGGAAGCTTCAGGGAGATTTGAATCTGAAAACCGACGCCGACACGGCAGACTTTTTGTTGTACAGGTAGGTACGCATCTATTTATACTTTTATTGTGTGAGGTGTTACATAGATATCTTTTTATGAGTCTGGCAACATCATGCTCATGCTGCCGGTCGGCATTGGAATGTTACCCGTTTAGCATCGCTTATCACGGGTCAAAGTAATTATATTTACAAAGTCATTTCTTGAAGCTCAGGAGGGGAAATGTATGCCAAACGTTGTTGTGAATGTAAATAACGTCAATTACAATCATAATTTGTTCATTCCTTCAAGGCTTTATGTGTTTACTGCTCAGTAAATCTCTGTTCTGATGTTTACTACTGGTGATCACAGCTTGACTGAATGACGTTGTTCAGCTTGTTTCCCGGTGGGAGGGATCAGGTAGCACAGAGGGGCGGGATGAGTTTTTTAAAACTTACTAACCGTCTCAGGCTTTCTCGACCGATTTTCAACATCGTAGACTACAGCTTTAATTACGAAGTATCTTTGGGATACTTCAGTGGTAACACCTAAAAAAAGTTTGTTTGTTTTTAAAGTGAAAAATACTTGAAATAAAACATTTAAGTTGAAATAATTAACTTTAATTTTTCGGGGTCCAAATGAAGTATTTTTTTTTAAGTTGATCCATTCTGCACTTTTTACAGTGTAATAAACTTGTTCTCTTAGCAGGTGTCTGTAAGTGTAAGTAAATTCAAACGTGCATTTCTATTTGTGTATAAAGCCTCATTCAGAAAGTTTCATCAGTCCATAGTTGATCAGAGTTGTAATAAAAGTTCAATCTTCCTCAGGCGGAGGTTTCCGAGGCCATCTTCATCATCAGTTTTCATCAGTTTCTTTGTCACCATCGAAGATCTCTGATCACAGTCGATCAAGATCTTATGAGTCTTGTATACACCACCTCATCCATCTCTGGAGCTCCCTGAACACAACACTACACAACATTTAATAAAATCAGATAAAATTATTAAAAATCAAAATTGATATATATCTATTGATCATATTATATATTATCTATTGTGTTTTAAATTCATGTTACTTCAATTTCTATAAATAAAGATGTCAAACATACTTGTAACAATAAAAGTTGCTGGGATACAGTATCTAACACATTGAGCCATCCTCAGCTTTAAGTAAATCAATAACAAACCCATTTGGATTTATTGTTTGTATGCAAGACAGTCTCAATGATCTTACCGTTTTATGTGCTTGTGTTCTATTGTATGTTATATATGAGTATGTATAATTGTCCTCCTCTTCACCATTCTGAGCTGTTTTAACAATTATATAATAGACACATAAATGTACATCATTGGGTTATATCAGACATGAATGCATTATATTACAGTTATATTAGCAGTAGTTTTCACTTGCCCTGTTGTTTTGTGTTTTTTCGTTTCCTGCAGATGCAGCAGATCAGAACTGAAGCTAAAATTATCAGACATCCAACAGCAGCACAACAGATCAGAATGAGATTGTAGTGCGAGGACATGAATGACCCTAAGACCAAACAAATAATGCATGTATGTATATCAGTATTATCGACAGTAAAAATACCAAAACTCAATAAACTTCCACTTACCATAGACAGTAACATTACATCTGTATGAGATCTTCTGTTTGCCGCTGATGGTCAGTTGATAAAGTCCAGTGTGTTGAGTTGTGATGTCTGTGATGGTGAGATCTCCAGTCTGATTATTCACCTGCAGTCTGTCTCTGAATCTCCCATCAAGAACATCATCATATATTGAGATCTTATTAGCCACTCCATTGATTTTTGCTATAAGAGAATGTTCAGATCCAAATCTCCACAGTATCATATCATCTCTCTGTAGTTTAATATGAGTGTGTAGAGTCACAGATTCTCCCTCCATCACTGACTTCACTTCATCCCCAAACACACCTGCACACACAAACATACAGACAGAACTAGACGTTGAATAAATGTATTGAGAAATATAAAAAATTATAAAGACTACAATTTACACATTTTGGACTTTGGAAATTAGTTTTGTTATGTGCAAAAGGAGATGTTATTTATGTGTGTTACTTTTACATATTCAGTCTAAAATAAAATCATGCTAAAGTCCATTTCTTTATTGATGACAGAATTGAAGTTCTTTAGAGTTTCACAGAAATCTTAGCATAGAAAGACAAATAGCTTCCAGATCTTCTTTAACAGGACATAGATCATATAATAATATTTGATTATATGAGATCACAGACCTGAATCCATATTTACATCTGTGAATTAAACCAAGTGCGTCTTTAGACTGATCACAATAAAAATAAAATGAACATAAAGAAAAACTTTATAACAGCATTTCAAACTTTATAACTTACCAGTCAGACCACAGAAGCAGAAACAGAGATGAACACACGCGAGAAACATTTTCTTCAACACTCGACACAGTGATGCTATCGAGAAGAGTTGTGTAGAGATAAGTTCACATGTCTGTATCATTGGGTTATGTAAGATAAGCTGTAAGTATTGTGCAGAAATAACACAACTGCGTGCTCTGATGCTGTGAGCTTACGTGTCAAGATCGTACATTTAGATTTGTGCAGCAGATTTTTTTTCACAGATTCAGATGAACTGTTTGCTGTTTTATTACTTAAGCTGTATTCTTAGATCTATTCTGTAGATCTTTTTAAAAAAGAACAAATGATTACACACTGTAAAAAGTAAAAATTGGATCTACTTAAACATTAAAAAAATTGAGATCATTTAAGAGGATTTTTTTTTATTAAAATTGATAGCACCTAAAAACGTAAGCTTTTACAACTTAGATTTTTCACGTAAAGTGACAAACTTTAAGTTGAAAAAAATATTTTTAGGTGTAACCAATTGAAATAATTTAAGTTAATCAAACTTTTAATTTTTACAGTGTAGTTTAACTCAAGAGTTTGCGGTGCTTCCTGACTCTTTCTAAACAAAACGCATTCCTTAAAAAAGTTTTTGTAGGCTGTATCACAAACAATTATTTTGTAGTATCTTAACCATCAATACAATACAATACAATACAATACAATACAATACAATACAATACAATTTGTATAGCACATTTAAAAAACAACTTGTGTTGACCAAAATGCTTAACAAGGCAAGGAAAAATATAAAATACAAAACACAGAACATCAACAAAAACACAGCAGAGGTAGATGACAAAAAACATCAAGGTATAAAAGCTATTGAAAAGAAATACGTTTTTAGCGAAGTTTTAAAAAGTGTCAAGGTTTGGGCAGATCTGATGTGAAGAGGTAAGCTATTCTATAGCTTTGGTCCATAGACTCCAAAATCACGGTCACCTCTATTTTTGAGCCTAGTTTGAGGGACAGATAGCAAGTTTGAATTGCCCGATCTAAGTGATCTTGACCTAAGAGACTGGGTGGATCAGTTCAGATAAGTTTTGTAGAGACTTAAAAACAAAAAGCAACACTTTATAATCTATTTGAAATTTAACCGCCAATGAAGCTACCTCATATCTGTAAACTCCACAAGACCATATAGTCTCTTATTTTGTTAGATGTTTCATTATGGATGCTTATGTGCACTTTTTGTGAGTCCTGTGTGTTTATATTGTGTCCTATTTTTCAGGTTACCTTGAGAATCTGGTCCTGATACAAAACACTTTGATCTGGATTCTGACCAGAACCACAGTGAGCAACGTCATTTATTTCCATTTCTATGTGTATGTGTGTGTATAAACATTGATGTTTTTGAGGGTGTGTGGTTGAAGGCACGGGGGTGGTCCAAACTCTGCAGATTTATCTCTAACTTTTGTTGATAGCATCACTGTATTGACTCTATCAGACACTGAAGAAAATGTTTCTCATGTTTGTTTATCTCAGTTTGTGCTTCTGCGGTCTGGCTGGTAAGTTATAAACATGTTTTATGATTTTATAGTTTACTGTAAGAAATAATTCACATTTTCATTCAGTCAGAAGATTTCAGGAAGATTTGCACTCACTTTCTTACTTTTTAATTGAAACAAACAACAAAGCCTAAACATTCAGAGGTCTGATTCTGCATCTTGTGTTTATTTTTTAATTCTGTCTTCAACTGATTTTAAAAGCTAAAGGTTTCCAATTGTTTAACTACTTGTTAACGTTTTCTCAAGTTCTGTGTTAATTTATCTCTGTTTGTGTGTTTCAGGTGTGTTTGGTGATGAAGTGAAGTCAGTGTCAGTGATGGAGGGAGATTCTGTTACTCTACACACTGATATTAAACTACAGAGAGATGATCTGGTAGTTTGGAGGTTTGGACCTGAAAATTCTCTCATAGCAAAAATCAATGTAGTGGCCAAAGATATCTCAATAAATGATGATGTTCTTGATGGGAGATTCAGAGACAGACTGCAGGTGAATGATCAGACTGGAGATCTCACCATCACAAACATCACAACTCAACACACTGGACTTTATAATATAATCATCAGTGGCAAGCAGATCTCATACAGATTCAGTGTTACTGTCTATGGTGAGTAAAGATTTATGTCAGTGAAGGACAAAAAGTAATTTTTCTGAAACCCAAGCGACAATGATTTAAAAATAGGGAGGAAAAAACAATGAGAAAACAAATAATGATACGAAAAATAACGTACTCTGAACACAAAAAACTATTTATAGAAGTTTGTGCTGATTGACTCGAAAAGACATTCATGCTCAATGGCATGGAAAAAAGCAAAAAACAGTCTTGCCTTGAGATTGTGTTGCAATGGCATGCGGGTGGTCCAAACTCAGCAGACCCGACCTTTGTTGATAACATCACTGTATTGAGTAACAATATGTTTTAAATATGTAGCCTACACAATAACCTCATACGCTATAATAAAATACTATTCTATAATTATAATAATGTTGATATATTACACTTACATTATTATATTTTATATCAAATTTTCTGTTTTTTATATTAGTATATACATTATCTATATTTTTATTATATAGAGGATATTATACATTATTATTTCCTACTTATTTTTTCTACACATAAAAAGTTTGACAAAACGTAATGACAAATCTTCGCACTTTCCTTCCTCACTTTTTAAGTCTCTATGAAAGCGTCTGCTTAAAGGGACACTCCACTTTTTTAAAAAATATGCTAATTTTCCAGCTCCCCTAGAGTTAAACATTTGATTTTTAGGAAAATAGGAAAAATATTGAAACTCTTTGGTTATTTTTGAGCGCAATGCTAATGCACAGGAAAATCCCCAGTGTTAAATTAACTCTATCAGTGTTAAATCAACACTATTTGGTGTTTATATAATCCACACCAAGATCGGTGTTAAAAAAGACTGGTGTTAAAAATATAACTCTGAATCAGTGTTAAAGTTAATGAGATAATGAAGTAATGATTAAGACATTAATGGTGAACACCTGCTGGTCATTCAAGTCAATTACATTTTGGACATTTTCCTGTCTCTGAATTTTTGTTTTGATGGCTCGTTTTCTGGAGAAAGTGCTGGAATGGTAAGGAGAGACAGATTGTTGAATGCAATGGATGAATACTGTTGGGTGTATGCCTCCAAAAGCTTTCACGTTTGCCTCTCTATCAGCATCTCTGTTTGAAGATAAAAAGATAACTTGCTGAGTTATTTTCTAATTGGATAAGTTTGGCTTCTATCAGCTGTCAGAGCAGGATGCAGGTGCTCAACTGTTCCAGCATCCGCGCGTGTGGTTTGGTGGACGGATCTTCTTTCTGACGCGATGTCTCACAAGTCAAATAGACATTTATCACAAAATGTATCACATTAAATCTTAAGTTTGTGTTTGTTATGAGTTCATTTGAAGTCACCATTACTGTGACTAGTGTTTCCTTTAGTTAGGCACTTGTCCCTTGATCTTCTCTGATCTAACTTTCCTCTTTTAGCAATAGCAACAATGTTTTAGTAAAACCACTTGTTCATTGCTTCATGTAGAGGGAAAACCTTCCAGACCTTCTTAGTTTATTTTTATTATATTCTACTCTACAAATCATTGAAACATTTGATCACAAATTAATTATAAAGAAACAGGCATATAGAAAAGCTCTATGCAAATGACATTGTATTGAATGAGACTGCTGTAATGCTTTAGTGTTTTTTTGTTGTGTTTGTTGTTTTCTGCTTAAGAGAGACTTCATGATTTCTGATACAAATCTCAACAATGGTGACAGTTAATGGTAAGAAAGTTGCTACATTTTTGTCATGTTGCAATGCATGATGGGATTTATGAATGAGTTTTCTGCAATCCTGGTGCCCAGCGTGCATTGCGGCGTGGGGCTTTGTTGTTGATTGTCACCATGATTGTGTTTTATAGGCTGATTGTTGATGTCTCAGTGTGTCTGATTAACACCACAGATTAGATTTGGGTAAACAATATTTAACTCTTCAGGGTATGTGGACTATCACAGCACTGTTGGATTTCATGGGAGCCTCACAGGGTTGGCAGAACATAAATTAAACACTTATATTTAGTGATTACTTTTTTATGATAGCATTGAATCCCAAGACTTATACTTTCATACTAATTAACATAGCATGAGTTACAGACTTCATTTCTCTCATCTTCCTCTGCTTTAACAGATGTGTTTTATAAACTGCCACAGTTAGCAGAAGAAAACTAACACTAAACTTCAAGACCCAAGTACCCAACTAAAGGAAACACTAATCGGAGCAATGGTGACTTACTTTATTAACCAGATTTACAGCAGTTCTTTAGAAGTTCAACCTATCATCCATGTAACTCTGGATGCAAGTTGTAATTTTAGTTTTCAAACAGATATGATGATAGTGTTCATTTAACTATGGTGATTTCATCTATTGCATTTAATAATTTGGCTTTCTTCCACATTTTAGTATTACTTTATCCAGAAAAAGAGTCAACAAAATAAACAATTCCAAAATTGAGTTGATTTGACATGGAATGACCAGCAGGTGTTCACAATTAATGACTCAATCACTTCATTATCTTATTAACTTTAACACTGATTTAGTGTTTTTTTTAACACCAATCTTGGTGTGGATTATATAAACACCGAGCAGTGTTAATTTAACACTGGGGATTTTACTGTGTGGTCTAATCAGATTCAATGGATTATGCTAAGCTATGCTTAAAGTGGTACCACCAGACCTGGAGATCGGCTAAATGGATATCAAAACGGTAAAAATCAAATGTTTCACTCTAGGGGAGCTGGAAAATGAGCCTATTTTCAAAAAAGAGTGTCCTTTTAATGCCTAATGTAAACGTTATGGAAATGTAATAAGGAAGTCCAAACGTCAATCACTTGATCTTCTGTCTGTTGAAAGAAAAAGTATGTGAACCCTTTGGGCTTACTTGGATTTCTTCATAAATTGGTCATAAAATGTGTTCAATAAAAACATGAAAACGTATAATGTTTGTGCGGTATTAGTTTAAGCAGACTGTGTTTCTCTATTGTTGTGACTTAGATGAAGATCAGAACACATTTTATGACCAATTTATGAAGAAATCCAAGTAAGCTTAAAGGGTTCACATACTTTTTCTTTCAACTGTATAGATGCGCATCTCTGTCATACTGATTAAATGTCATATTAATAAATGTGTTTGTGATCGCATCCAATACTTTAATGTTAGCCTACTCCGGTGGAGACATACTTGCTTCGTCCAGCGACAGCAAAACCTCCTAAATCAAAAATGCAAAACACAATATTACCTGTATTAAATATGATCATGAATTTCTTTTCGAGTTCTTTTGCTTCGGTGACAAACTGCTCTAAAATGTTCTGTGGACTAGAGCTGCGAAAATTTGTATATGGAGCTAGATTGGGCGTCTTTTATGCAAATTGAAAACCTAATGCACACGACCACTCATGTAGGACACTCCAAATTCACTAACGTAAGAACAAGACACAATTCATGTGCGCATACACGTGTTGTGAATTAGGCGGAAATAATTTTTGGTTCCCAAAATCCTTTGCACGAGGCTGTTATTTTAGTTTTATTCTGTAAAGTCAAGATAAAGACTTGTTTCTAATTTTAACTTCTACTGAGCTTTTATATTTAAGATCTTTCTTATTTGTCAAACCTTATCTCTGTGTCTCCAGGTGTGTTTGGTGATGAAGTGAAGTCAGTGTCAGTGATGGAGGGAGATTCTGTTACTCTACATGCTAATATTACTGAAATACAGAGTAAAGATGTGATACTGTGGATGTTTGGACCTGAAAATTCTCTCATAGCAAAAATCAATGGCGTGGCCAAAGATATCTCAATAACTTCTGATGTTCTTGATGGGAGATTCAGAGACAGACTGCAGGTGAATGATCATACTGGAGATCTCACCATCACGGACACCACATCTCAACACACTGGACTTTATCACATGATCATCGGCGGCAGACAGAAGATCTCATACATATACAATGTTACTGTTTATGGTGAGTAAAAATTTAGAAAAAGTTCACTGGAAGTAAACACAGATGCATTGTATTATTCCAACTAGATTTGTTGCACTGTTGTGTTCCGAGACGTGTCCGAGTGCTTTTTCGTCTTTACTGAATTTGGCTACATATTTAATCTGACATCATTTGACAACATGATGCAGCGCTGCAAGAACAGACAATAGGATGACATCAAAGTACTGCGAGAATGATTTGAGAAATCATATGGAGGAGTCTGTCTTTGGATCGCTCTCGCGGTACTTTAACGTCATCCGCCTGCAAGTTCTTGCAGCTCAACATGAAGTCAGACAAGCTTTAAACCAGAGAACACACACAGAAATGTGTTTGGCGCTGGTTCAAAAAAGTGTAAGGGACAAAATCACAATGTATTTGAAAGTTGCTTGCTACGGCCTTGCATCAGTGTGATGAACTCAGAAATATTAACAGAGTAATTATGTTTATATATATTATATATATAGTTTTAAAACACTAATGAACTTTGGATAAACCTAAAGTACAGAAAAAAACAGTTTAATGTAGAATTTAGACCGTAAATAAATGTATCTCAAAATTATGAAAATTAACTTATGAAAGAATTTGTAAAATTACAAATTTGTGCTTTGGAATTAAGATATTCAAAGAACAGCAAAGATCTGTGAATTAAGACACTTTCATATTTTTACACATGTTAATTTTCTTCTTTAATTTCTTACAATTATTATCTAAAAAAAATTCATGTCACATCTAGTAAAAGAATCTGAGTCCATGTCAATTTCTTGATTAATGACAGAATGTTTTAACAAAATTATCATCATCTTCTTTAACATTGTGAATTAAAGCAAGTGTGTCTTCAGACTGATCAAACTAAAACATTAACTCTCTCCTGACATATCTAATTAAAATGCTTATAACTTACCAGACCACAGATGCACAAACAGAGATAAACACACATGAGAATTTTTTTTCAGGGGTCTGATAGTCACGCAACACAGTGATGCTATCTTGAAGAGTTGTGTAGAGATAAGTTCAGATGTTTGTATTATTGGGTTATTATAAGATACGCTGTATGTATTGTGCAGAAATAACACAACTGTGTCTGATGATGTGAACTTACGTGTCGAGATCATACATTGAGATTTCTGCAGCAGTTTCTCACAGATTCAGTTTGCTGTTTTATTACTCAAGCTGTATTCATCTCACAGACTCATACTACACTGAAAAAAAATGATTCATTCAATTTACTAATTTTTTTTAAGGTAAGTGCCCAGCTAGAAATAAAAAGTTCTAAGAACGTTCCCTGAAAGTTCCCGAATGTTCCCAAAAACATTCTGCCAACGTTAAAAGCGGCTAGTTTTTTTTAAGTTCTAGGAACGTTTCTGTTGTCTGAACGTTAGAGTAATGTTACATTTTACCATTTTTAAACGTTATGACAATGTCATGTTTTAATGTTCACACAATGTTTAAAACAACAGCTGTTTATTATATTGACTTGTTTAATTGTTATGTAAATGATAGAGAAACATTGCATTTCACTATTTTATAAAACATTACCTCTGTATGCAGTAAATACATTGCTGTAGAAAACTCAATTCACTTACTAGGTTTAGATGTTGATGTTTGTTTCATTTTAAGTCACCCTTATTGTGATTAGTGTTTGTTTTAGTTGGTCTCTTGACACTTGACTTTTTGCTTGCTTGTTTTTTCCTGGTTGTGTTGACTTTGTGTTGGTGCACCACATTTGTTATGAACATGCCAAGTTGATGGTGTTATTCTGTGGTTGTTGGTACATAATGGTAAAGATCATCACCTAATTCATTTGCTAATCAAGACTTTATTTTCTGTCAAAAATGTGGATGAGATCCGGTGCTTTCACGGCGGTTTGTCATTGAGGAGTTTTGGAGGCTTTGGACGGAAGGTGTCTGCTGTGTAGCTGGGATGCACAAACATCAGGGGTCGGACTGTGAATCTCAATCATGGTGACAATTAAATGAAAAACTTCATGCTGCAATGCATGCTGGGTATTAACAAATTACAAACCTCATTCAGGACTGCAGCATGCACTGCAGCATGGATAAATAAGGATTTTTTTAACAATTTTAATTGTCACCATGGTTGAGATTCATAGTCTGATTCTTGATGTTTGGGCATCCCAACTATACAGCGGATATTTTTTGTCCAAAGTTTCTAAAACTCCTTAATGACAAACTGCTGTGAAAGAGTTGGATCTAATATACAATATTGGCAGAAAATAAACTTTTGATTAGTAAATGAACTAGGTGATGATCTTTACCATTATGTACCAACAGCCACAGAAATACACTAATAACTTTTCATAACAAATGTGGTGCATTACCACAAAGTTAACACAACCAGGAAAAAACTAGTAGGCAAAAAGTCAAGTGTCAAGAAACCAACTAAAACAAACACGAATCACAATAAGGGTGACTTAAAATGAAACATCAACATCTAAACCTAGTAAGTGAATTGAGTTTTCTACAGCAATATATTTACTGAACATTCAGAAATAATGTTTTATAAAATAATAAAATGCAATGTTTCTCTATCATTTATATAACAATTAAACAAGTCAATATAATAAACAGCTGTTGTTTTAAACATTGTGTGAACATTAAAACATGATATTGTCATAACGTTTAAAATGATAGAATGTAACATTCCTCTAACGTTCAGAGACAACAGAAACGCTCCTAGAACGCAAAAAAAACTAGCCGCTTTCAACGTCGGCAGAATGTCCTTGGGAACACTCGGGAACTTTCAGGGAACGTTCTTAGAACTTTTTATTTCTAGCTGGGTGGTTGCAATCGATTTATTTAAGCTACATTTAAGCAAAAGTTTTTTGTTGTTTTTTTCTTTTTTTAATGTAGCTTAAATAAACTGATTGCGACCACTTACCTTAAAAAGGGTAAATTGAGTAAATTGAATGAATCATTTTCAGTGTATAGATCTTATTTCAAAATTACAAATGATTACATTACACTGTAAAAAGTGAAAGTTAGATCTACTTAAATATATTACTTCAATTAGTAACAATTTAAAAAATAAGTTTTGCCAACTTAAATTTTCTACTTAAAATGAGAAACCTTCTGTTGAAAAAAAATTATATTTTTTAGGTGTAATCAATTGAAGTTATAGACAGTTATAAACATATTTTATTATTTTATAGTTTACTGTAATAATTCTTATTTTTTTATCAGATTCCCACTGACTTGAAGCAAATAGGCAAAGCCTAAACATAAAAAATATGAATGTGTGAATTCAGAGATGTTATCTTTGTGTTTATTTTACCATTCTGTTGTTTTTAAATCTATGCCATGTCTCACAACAAAACTGATTTTAAGAGATAAATTGTGTTTGGACTTCTTATTTACCTACTTAGTATTTGTAAAAATCTTACATTTATGACAAATCTTGTCTCTGTGTGTGCAGGTGTGTTTGATGATACAGATGAAGTGAAGTCAGTGTCAGTGGTGGAGGAAGATTCTGTTACTCTACACACTCATCTTACTAAAATACAGAAAAATGATGTGATAGTGTGGAGGTTTGGACTTCAAAAGTCTCTTATAGCAAGAATCAATGGAGTGTCCAGTGAGGCCTCAATATATCCTGATGTTCTTGATGGGAGATTCAGAGACAGACTGCAGGTGAATGATCAGACTGGAGATCTCATCATCAGGGACACCAAACCCAAAGACTCTGGACTTTATGAAATGATCTTTAACAGTGCTAAAGAAAGTTCATACAGATTCAATGTTACTGTCTATGGTGAGTAAAGATTAAACATTCAGAGATCTGATTTCTGCATCTGTGTTTTTAGTTTTCCATTCTGTTGTTTTTAAGTCTATGTCATCATGTATTCCAAAAACTGATTTTAAAAGCCAAAGGTTTCTAATTGTATACAGAAACAAGTTCATCTTAAATTTAAGAGCTTGTGACTATCTGTTTTTGCAGGTGTGTTTGGTGATAAAGTGAAGTCAGTATCAGTGATGGAGGGAGATTCTGTTACTCTACAAAGTTATATTACTAAACTACAGACAGATGATCTGATACTGTGGAGATTTGGACCTGAAAATTCTCTCATAGCAAGAATCAATGGAGTGGCCAATAAGATCTCAATATATGATGATGTTCTTGATGGGAGATTCAGAGACAGACTGCAGGTGAATAATCAGACTGGAGATCTCACCATCACAAACATCACAACTCAACACACTGGACTTTATATAACCATCAGTGGCAAACAGAAGATCTCATACAGAGTCAATGTTATTGTCTATGGTGAGTAAAGATTTAGAAAACATTCACTGGAACTAAACACAGATGCATTGTATTATTCTAACTGAATTTGGCTTGAGCCCCGGACCTGTTTAGTAAAGCCCCGGTTGTTATAATAATATGCCTGATACGCGTGTCACTAATTTTAATGCACGTTAAAATATTTTCTATTACAGCCGAACCGCAAATCTCTCGTCAAGAACTGTCAATTTGCGTGTCAACTTCACGTCTGACAAGAACCGCCCACTGAGGGTTCCAGAAATTACTGACCAACTATCAATGAGATACTGTAGGGCAGTGGTCTCAAACTCCCGGCCCGCGTCTACTGTCAAAAATATAACATAGTTTTTCCTTCAAAAGCGAGAGAGTGGTACGTCTTTCGCTGCTACGCAACCTTGAGCGCGCTTCCCATTACGTTGAGGATAACTGAATGCGTGATCAGATTTTAATTGCACATCATCTGCACCTCACGTCAATCATATAATTGTCACCATGCGATCAGTTATTCTTGTCGGGACTTTGGAGTTTTCGTCTAGAGAAGATCTGTTACTCAAAGAGCTGTGCGGGGTTAATTCACACCAAGTCACAGCTTCAATGGCAACACCTCATATACGGACTACCAGCACATCCGGGAACTTGACTGTAAATTTCGTCACCGCCCCTTTTTGGGGGATAAAAAAGCAGCGCTTCCATTGGCTTCCATTCAAAATAGCGGAACAAAGCAACGTTTTTACACAGCCGGCACGCGTAAATAACTTATGAAATCACTCAGATTATTATTATTATTTATCTGTCCACCCTGCCTGCCATAAAGCACGAAAGATACATTAACACATTTAATTTGGTCAATATAAAAACATGTCCCTTTCATTCTCACAGCATCAAATTTGTGTAACAACGCCATCCAGTGATTGCTAGAAATATCACTAAGCCAGTTAGTTGTATGACTCGACGGAAAAGTGCACTCATTACTCTAAATATAGAGACATAATAAATAAATGCTAAGTAACTTTCAAATACGAAGTAAAATCATTCACTTGCTTTCCTGTTGACTCGATGAGGTACGAGTAAATGTCCGGGTAAGACACCTCTGGCCAATAGGGAGCGTTGTTACACAAATTTGATGCTGGGAGAATGAAAGAGACATGTTTTTATATTGACCAAATTAAATATGTTAATTTATCTTTCGCGCTCTATGGCAGGCAGGGTGGACAGATAATTACTCAACACGTTCAATCTGAGTGACTTCACAAGCCATTTACGCCTGCCGGCTGTGCACGAAGGCTGCCTTGCTCCGCTATTCTGAATGGAAGCCAATGGAAGGTCTAGTCTGATCTCCCCCAAAAGTGGGCGTGAACCTGTTCAGAGACATTCTATGACGTTGCGCCGGTTGTGCGTATAGGAAGGGAGAGATGAGATGGAACATAACCAAGTCACGTCCTAAATAAATCAGAAACACTACCTGGTTGTAGAATGTATTGTTAATAAATTCATATTCAGGAATTAAATTAGTTAGTTTAGTGCCATGTTTTGATATAAAGTTATTTAAGATAATATACAGTTATTTAAGATAGGTCTGTTGTCATGACAGGTCATTGTCATATTTGAAGACCCAGCTTTGACTCATCTTCAATGCTATAACTGAGGGAAGGGGGTTGTTCCCCAAAATCTTGCAATACCCCGATCATCCTCTCCTTAATACAGTGCAGTCGCCCTGTCCCATGTGCAGAAAAACAAACCTACATTTATGACAAATCTTGTCTCTGTGTGTGCAGGTGTGTTTTGTGATACAGATGAAGTGAAGTCAGTGTCAGTGGTGGAGGAAGATTCTGTTACTCTACACACTCATCTAACTAAAATACAGAAAAATGATGTGATACTGTGGAGGTTTGGACTTCAAAAGTCTCTTATAGCAAAAATCAACAGAGCGACCAGTGAGATCTCAATATATGATGATGTTCTTGATGGGAGATTCAGAGACAGACTGCAGGTGAATAATCAGACTGGAGATCTCACCATCACAAACATCACTACTAAACACTCTGGACTTTATGAAATGATCATCAACAGCACTAAAGAGATCTCATACAAATTCAATGTTACTGTCTATGGTGAGTAAAGATTTAGTAAATTCACTAGACATAAACACAGATCATGTTTTGTACTATTCCAACTAGATCTGATGCACAATTGTCATTTTTAAGGAGTAATTTGTCATAATAGCAGGGACATAGTAGCTATTTTTAAAGTTGAAATGGGGGATTGTCAGCTGTCGGTGGTGTGACTCTCAAAGTTACCACAGTAAACACTATTGAAACACCTAGCGTTAGTGAATGAAAGTACTAAAATATAATAAGATAAGCATTCAGCGCTAAACAACTTGGCCTAATTGGGTAAGGAAGAAAATTTGAAGAGTTTGGTTCCAAAACGCAATAAATCCATTTTGACAAATTTCGGTAAAAACGTGTTTTCTATACCAAGAAAGTGACAAGATGAAAACAACTATTTTCATGTTACAAACTTTCACATAGTATCTTTAGGTTATAAAAACATAAAAAATTCAAATCCATAATCCAAGATTTATTATAAAACTGATATTTTTTCACAAAATGCAATAAATCCATGACCATTTTTTTATTCAAAATGCTATAAATCTATTGAATCAATGTATAAATGTGCATTCATCTTTGCCATGTTATATTCATTAAGTTGACTAGTGGTATAGGGGAGAGCGGGGTATGTTGTCACACTTTTCACACTGTCTAACATTTACTGAGCACCATACATCAAAATGGTATAAATCTCATACCAAATGAAAGAAGGAAGTCTTGGGCACATATGTTGTATTCATAACATCTTTATATCTTATCTCATTACAGAGTTGTAGACTGTTGAATAGTGACTGTGCACTTGTGACAATTTGCCCCATCGGAGGGTAAGTTGTCACACTAGGGCGGGTAAGTTGTCACACTAGATTATCTAAAAATAAGAACACAACTACTTAATTGTGAATATTGATTTTAATTTTTAAACTCAAACCAAACTGGAAATATAAACATCCGTGCCTGGAGAATCTGGAAAAACAATTATTTCAATCCAAATAATGCACATTTCAATTAAGTGGCAAGACCACTTTACTTTGAACTTTGGTTCAAATGTTCTATGGCTTTCACATAAAACCAGATAACTGAATGGAACGCTGCAGATAACTTGCTTAACTTAACATGTTTAACCTCTGAACAAAACAGATGCCCTGTATGACTAATAGGACTCATCTCCAGAATCACAATTCTGACACACATAAATTGCCTGGCCTGAGGTGCAAGCATCATGGGCCCAATTGTTGCATTTTACACATTTTACCCAGGTCTCCTTTGGACGACTCTTTGAAAATGGCTCTACACAGACGAGGCAGAAGCACTCTTCATCATCTGATGATGACTCTTGCATGATTTTTCTTCTTTTAGCTGCCTTGTTTTTCATAGGTCCAGATTTCTGCTTCCCTTTCTTTTGAAACAGCTTTTTGCTAGATTGAGGCTTATTCTTTTCTATATCATGTTTTCTGAGCATGTTCGATGTGTTTGTTTGTACAGGGGCAAGTTGTCAGATGTGACGACTTGCCCCAAAGTCATTGAGACAACTTGCCCCATACTTACTTGTGTGCTAATGTTGTCTAAATCTCAAGTTTAGCTCATCATATCACTTTAGCTAAAGTATCAAAAGACACTTTACGGTCTCCTCTATTTTGTGCAAAATAATCATTTTAAACATTCACACCTAACAAAGTTGTATTGCATAAAATGTAAAGTGATTTTTTTTTACTTTTTAAGCAGAAAAATAAGAAAATTGTGCTAACTTCAGATTACAGTGATCTTGACCACATGTGAACAGGAAGTTCACTATAGAAGAAGAAGTCACATAAAGTGGCTATTTGATTTTTGAGATAGAGCCTCTAGTGTTGGAGTTATTAACAGTGTGACAACTTACCCGTGTGACAACTTACCCCGCTCTCCCCTACACTAATTAAAAAATAGACATTAATGGCATTAATCAAAACACTTCCTTTGTCATATTTAGAACACTGTCATTGCTGCTGTCATCCTTGGGACGTCCTCGCTGAAGTTTTTTGACAGCGATCAGCTGTAAAATGTTTTGATCCTGCTCGATTTTCATTGGCTTCAAGTATTATTGGATTTTGCGTAAAATTAAGAATTTACTTTTTAATACTGACCTAATACAATACTAATTTTGGTGGTAACTCTTTTTTTTTTTTAAAGGAGTTTATCGCGTTTTGGAACCAAACTCTTCAAATACACTTTTAAAACAAACCAGAGAACACGAACGGAATGGGCACTTGGTCTAAAATACAGGGGACAGAATGACCTCAATCCAGGGTTTGAATATGTCAAAAAAAATATTTAATTTAATGTAATTTATTATTTATTCTATCAAATGTTTTTTCAGCTTTTTTGCCCATTCCTGTCATCACCAGAGACTCTTCACAATGTTCTTCATCATCTTCAAGCTCAAATTGTTCGTTGTTGTGTTCAGTGTTGAATGTGAGAGATGTGAGTCTGTCCTGGTATAAAGGAAACAGTTTATTGTCCAGCATCAGTGTGACTTATCTCAATTCCAAACTCTCTCTACCTCTGGAGGTTGAATATCAGGATACAAACACATTCAGATGTGTGGTGAACAATGCCATTAAAAATCGAACTCAACATCTTAACATCACTCAACTCTGTCAGCCGTGTTCAGGTAGAACTGCAGTTTTGCTTAGAAATGACTTCACTTTATCTTTAATAAATGTAAATAATAAATTTCCCTTTAAGATATTGGCCATGTTAAAACATTTGTTTCATGTTGTTTTCCTCAGACTGCGTTTGCTGTTGTCATGATTCTGAAACTGTGATCAGATTGGTTGTCTCTGCTCTGGTGGGCGTGGCTGCGGTTGCCATTTTGGTTTATGACATCAGATCAAACAGAGTTGAACAGAAGAAAAGATCACAGACATCATCAGACTATTAGTGATGAAACATATATTATAGTTACATAAAACCACTATTTTTACTCTTCTTTTTTTATTGTTTGTTTGCTCTGTATATAAAACACTCTATATAACACATATTATTGCTTTAAATATTATGGAAGCCGATTTAAAAATATGAAAGTTCTGTCATCATTTACTCACCATAATGTTGTTTTAAACCTGTAGTTTTTAAATTCTGTTGAACACATGCTAAATGTGCATAAGTGCTAAGAATTATCGGAAAAGCAACTCAGATCATTCGCTTTTTATAGTAAAGGGCTGAGTAAACATACATTTGTGTTTTTTCTTTCATTTATTGTTTTACTTCATTTATCATTATATACTCTTACAATTTTTTGTATTCATTAATTTAAGCATTTTATCATTCACTTTTATTCTTTTTAAATGTTTTATGTTATATTGATAAAACTACTGAGCAAGTAAAATTATTTAATAAACTATCTTTATTATATTTACATCACTTCGTCTCCTGTTTGCTGTTTTTTACCTTCATCTATTTATTTGCCTCGTGGTTGATTTGAAGTATTAACTCACAACAGAGTTGATATTCAAGTACAGCTTGACACTATATACAGATTTCCTGAATGGAGAATTTCCTCAGTAGGACTGAAAGATCAGGGCCCGGTTGCATAAAGCACCTTAAGTTTTTTCCTTAAGTATGACACTTAAGGGGTAAATTCCCCTTAACTTCTGTAAGATAATAATTAAAGAGTTTTGCATATAATCCCTTAAACGGTTCTCTTAGGTAAGAGTAATCGTTAAGTGTTTCATGACAGTGACCCCAGTTTGTTGTTATAAAATACTATTGTTGCCATGGAGACACAACAGAAAAAACTTAAGGGTTTTTCTGCAACACCCTTAAGTTTAAAGGAAACAACTTAAGGTAAAATTACACTTAAGGTGCTTTATGCAACCGGGCCCAGGTCTTTAGGACATTTAGATAAATAATAATAATATTTCATTATATGAGATTACAGATATTAATCTAATCTTACATCTGTGACTTAAAGCAAGTGCGTCTTCAGACTGATCAAATTTAAAATAAAATAAGATCATAAAGAAAAACTTTATAACAAAAATGTAAATGTTTATAACTTACCAGTCAGACGACAGAAGCACAAACAGAGATAAACACACATGAGAAACATTTTTTTCAACACAGTGATGCTATCAAGAAGAGTTATGTAGAGATAAGTTCACATGTCTGTATCACTGGGTTATATAAGATAAGCTGTAAGTATTGTGCAGAAATAACACAACTGTGTGCTCTGATGATGTGATCTTACATGTCGAGATCTTATTTTCAGATTTGTGCAGCAGTTTTTTCTCACACATTCGGTTGAGCTGTTTGCTGTTTTATTGTTTAAGCTGTATTCATCTCGCTCTAAAGATCTTCAAAAGTACAAATGATAACATTACATTGTAGAAAGTAAAAATTGGAAATATAAATAAAAACAAAATATATTCCCTAACAAAGTTTTTTGCAGTAGGCTCTGTCACAAACAACTTTTGTAGTCTCTTAACCGTCTCTAATCTGTAAACTCCACAAGACCATATAGAGTGTCTCTTATTTTGCTATATGTTTCAGGGTGGATGCTTATTTGCACTCATTGTAATTTCTTTGTGTCTAAATTGTGTCCTATTTTTCAGGTTTCCATGAGGAACTTACAGTTGGACATCTGGTCCTGATACAAAACACTTGATGACTAGACCACACTGAGCAATGTCACTTATTTCCATTTCTATGTGTATATGGGTGATTCTCTGGAAATTAGACTTATGAGGTGTCATGAAACCTTTTGATAAAAAAGTAAATGCAAAGTAAGATCAAAATATGAAGCATACAGTTACAAACATCTCTTCATGTACTATTTTGCACATGATTTCAAATTACATCATACAAATCAATTATGTAGATTTCCCCACATTTAAAGGAATAGTCTATCCTTTTGCCATATTAAACTGTTATTACCTCAACCTAGACGAATTAATACATACCTATCTTTTTTCAATGCGTGCACTGTACAGTGTGTTATGAATGTGTTAGCATTTAGCCTAGACCCATTCATTCCTATGGTATATATGTATATGTACCCGCTAAAGTAGCAAGTGTAGCATGCTGGTCAGTGCTTCACTATGACTAAAAGTTTGAAATGTCACAAAACCATGCTGTTACACATCCTCGCGCTATTTTTAGTGGGTATATGCGTATCACGTAGACTACACCACTGCTGAGCTGTACTGCTGGTACGGTCCCAACATCCAAACCAACGTGGGACTACAGTGATTGGCTGTCGTGCAGGCAGCGCGCGTGCTCTCTGCATGCAGGTTGTGCACATTTTTTTCACAGATGCAGATACACTGAGAGCGGCGCGGCCGTGTGAAAAAAAATCCCCAGGTTTTCATGTGAAGTAGCAAGTCTTCTCGAGTCATAAGGCGCAAGTCCAAGTGAAGTCACGAGTCATTGATGTTCAAGTCCAAGTCGAGTTGCAAGTCTTTGTACATTTTGTCGAGTCGAGTCTGAAGTCATCAAATTCATGACTCGAGTCTGACTCAAGTCCAAGTCACATGACTCGAGTCCACACCTCTGGCTCTGTGTGTCTGGTCATTGGGGTGGCTTTGGGACCTCCTCGAGGTGGAAACTAGGAAGGGGTGTGACTTATTAACATCTGGGTCCGCTCCGACCTGTGACATAATCATCTTAATTTAAAGGGGACATGTCACGAAAATCTGATTTTTTCATGTTTAAGTGCTATAATTGAGTCCCAGTGCTTCTATCAACATAGAAAATGTGAAAAAGATCAACCCAGTAACTTCCCCTAAATCTGCACTATCCAACCACAGCACTGCCCTTAAGTGCAGAGAGAGAGAGAAAAAATTATTTACAGCACAATTGAGTCTCAATTTCAACAAATTACCATTATGGTGATCGGTGTTTGCGTTATCAGCTCATTTGGATTTAAAATTACACACCCCAAAACAGCACATTTTTGCTCACACCTACAAAATGGCAATTATAACATGTTATAATAAACTATCTGTGGGGTATTTTAATCTAAAATTCACATTTGTACTCTGGGGACACGAAAGGTTTATTTTACATCTTATAAAAAGTCTTGTAAAATGTCACCTTTAACATCCTAAATATCAAACATGTTAGATATGATCGTAAAAGCCACGGTTTGTAGACCAGACAAAGAGTATGCTTATATTATTGTATGAGTTAAGAGTCTGGCAGGTCCATGCGCATACAATTTGATATTGAACTTGAACTCATAAATTTATTAGCATTTTTATATATGAATTATTAAATTGATTTCTCATTTTATTTTAAAGCAGCTTTATTAAACATGTGATTGTTTTAAATGCATTTTTGCTATCACACACCATTAACACATCAAATGGCAATCACAATATTTAAAGAAATATTTAAAGACTTATTGACAGAGGGAAAGCAATTAAACAGGAACAAGAAAAATAGTGGTTCTATAATTTTGTGACTATGATATGTTTCATTACTAATAAAAACATCACTAAAACTAGTCTGATAGTCTCTGTGATCTTTTCTTCTGTTCAACTCTGCTCGAGCTAACCTCATAAACCAAAATGGCAACCACAGCCACGCCCACCAGAGCAGAGACGACCAATCGGATCACAACTTCAGAAATATGACAACAGAAAACACAGCCTGAGGGAAACAACACAAACAGATGAGTGTATTTCAACAAGACACCTTGAACCTTACACATTATTAAAGATAAATTCAAGTAATTTCTAAGCAGAACTGTTGTTTTGTGTTTTTTCGTTTCCTGCAGATGCAGCAGATCAGAATTGAAGCTAAAATTATCAGACATCCAACAGCAGCACAACAGATCAGAATGAATTTGTAGCTCAATAACATGGATAAACCTAAGACCAAACACATAGTGCATGTATGTATATTAGTATTACTGTCATTCAACACTAAAATACCAAAACTTAATAAACCTCCACTTATCATCGACAGTAACATTGACTCTGTATGAGATCTTCTGTTTGCTGCTGATGATCATGTGATAAAGTCCAGTGTGTTGAGTTGTGATGTTTGTGATGGTGAGATCTCCAGTCTGATTATTCACCTGCAGTCTGTCTCTGAATCTCCCATCAAGAACAGCATCATATATTGAGATCTTATTAGCCATTCCATTGATTGCAGCTAGGAGAGAATTTTCAGCTCCAAATCTCCACAGTATATGACTCTGTAGTTCAGTAATATTAGTGTATAGAGTAACAGAATCTCCCTCAATCACTGACACTGACTTCACTTCATCACCAAACACACCTGTAGATACAAATATAGAGACAGAACTAGACGTTGAGTAAATGTATTGAAAAACAAAAAATTGAAAGACTAAAAATTACAAATTTTGGACTTTGGAAATTAGATTTCTTATGTGCAAAAAAATATGTTATTTAAGAAATTTTAATATTATATACTTGTGAATCGTGTTACTTTTACATATTCAATCTAAAATAAAAGTCATGGCAAAGTCCATTTAAATTTCTTTATTGATGACAGAATTTAAGTTCTTCAGAGTTTCACAGAAATCACATCTTAGCATAGAAACACAAAAAGCATGCAAATCTTCTCTGACAGGACATTTAGATAAATAATATAATAATATTTCATTATATGAGATAACAGACCTGAGTCCAATTTTACATGTGTCAATTAAAACAAGTGCATCTTCAAACTGATCAAACTTAAAATAAAATAAACAAAGAAAAACTTTATAACAAAAAATCAAACTTAAAATAAATAAAGAAAAACTTTATAACAAAAATTAAAACTTTATAACTTACCAGTCAGACGACAGAAGCAGAAACAGAGATGAACACACGTGAGAAACATTTTCTTCAACACAGTGATGCTATCAAGAAGAGTTGTGTAGAGATAAGTTCACATGTCTGTATCATTCAGTTATATAAGATAAGCTGTAAGTATTGTGCAGATGATGATGTGAGCTTGCGAGTCAAGATCGTACATTTAGATTTGTGCAGCAGTTTATTTTTTCACAGATTCAGATAAACTGTTTGCTGTTTTATTACTTAAGCTGTATTCATTTCAATCTCTGTAGATAAAAAAGGACAAATGATTACACACTGTAAAAAGTAAAAATTGGATCTACTTAAACATTAAAACAATTTACATCATTTAAGAGGATTTTTTTATTAAAATTGGTAGCACCTAAAAATGTAAGCTTTTACAACTTAGATTGTTCACTTAAAGTGACAAACTTTAAGTTGAAAAAATATTTTTTTAGGTGTAACCAATAGAAATAATTTAAGTTAATCAAAATTTAAAAGTTTTACAGTGTAGTTTAACTCAAGAGTTTACGGTGCTTCCTTACTCTTTATTAACAAAACGCATACCTTAAAAAAGTTTTTGTACGCTGTATCACTAACAATAATTTTGTAGTATCTTAACCATCAATACAATACAATACAATACAATACAATTTGTATAGGACATTTAAAAAACAACTTGCGTTGACCAAAATGCTTAAGAAGGCAAGGAAAAATATATAATACAAAACACAGAACATCAACAAAAAACACAGCAGAGGTGGATGACGAAAAACATCAAGCTATATTAAAAGCTATTGAAAAGAAATACATTTTTAGGGAAGTTTTAAAAAGTGTCAAGGTTTGGGCAGATCTGATGTGAAGAGGTAAGCCATTCCATAGCTTTGGTCCATAAACTCCAAAATCACTGTGACCTCTATTTTTGAGCCTTGTTTGAGGGACAGATAGCAAGTTTGAATCGCCCGATCTAAGTGATCTTGACTGAATGACTGGGTGGATCAGTTCAGAAAAGTACTGGGGAGCTTGGTTTTGTAGAGACTTAAAAACAAAAAGCAACACTTTATAATCTATTTGAAATGTAACCGGTAGCCAATGAAGCTACCTCATATCTGTAAACTCCACAAGACCATATAGTCTCTTATTTTGTTAGATGTTTCGTTATGGATGCTTATGTGCACTTTTTGTGAGTCCTGTGTGTTTATATTGTGTCCTATTTTTCAGGTTACCTTGAGAATCTGGTTCTACAAAACACTTTGATCTGGATTCTGACCAGAACCACACTGAGCAATGTCACTTATTTCCATTTCTATGTCTATGTGTGTGTATAAACATTGATGTTTTTGAGGGTGTGTGTTGAAGGCACGGGGGTGGTCCAAACTCAGCAGATGTATCTCTACACAACTTTTGTTGATAGCATCACTGTATTGACTCTATCAGACACTGAAGTGTTGAAGAAAATGTTTCTCATGTGTGTTTATCTCTGTTTGTGCTTCTGCGGTCTAACTGGTAAGTTTTAAACATGTTTTATGATTTTATAGTTTACATTTTCATTCAGTCAGAAGATTTGCACTCACTTTCTAACTTTTTAATTGAAACAAATACTGTAAGCAAAGCCTAAACATTCAGTGATCTGATTTCTTCATCTCTGTGTTAATTTTTTCCATTCTTGATGTCATGTCTTCTAACAACTGATTTTAAAAGCCAAAGGTTTCCAATTGCTTAACTACTATGTTAACTATGTTTTCTGTGTTAATGTTTGTGTCTTCAGGTGTGTTTGGTGATGAAGTGAAGTCAGTGTCAGTGATGGAGGGAGATTCTGTTACTCTACACACTGATATTAAACTACAGACAGATGATCTGATACTGTGGAGATTTGGACCTGAAAATTCTCTCATAGCAAGAATCAATGGAGTGGCCAAAAATATCTCAGTATATGATGATGTTCTTGATGGGAGATTCAGAGACAGACTGCAGGTGAATAATCAGACTGGAGATCTCACCATCACATACATCACAACTCAACACACTGGACTTTATCAAATAATCATCAGTGGCAAACAGAAGATCTCATACAGATTCAATGTTACTGTCTATGGTGAGTAAATATTTAGAAAAAGTTCACTGGAAGTAAACACAGATGCATTGTTTTATTTGAATTAGATTTAATGCACTGTTGTGTCCGAGTTTGGTTACATTTTTAATCTGACATAATTTGACACTATGATGCAGCACTGCAAGAACAGACAATTGGATGACATCAAAGTACCGCGAGAATGAAATCATGTTACAGGTACTGTGATGTCATCCGCCTGTTGGTTCTTGCAGCTAAGCATGAAGTCAGACAAACTTTTAATAACAAACCAGATAACACAGAGGGAAACTTTGTCGGAGGAACAGAATCACATTTTTCTGAAAGTTGCTTGCCCCTGCATCAGTGTGATGAACTCAGAAATGTTTTTTGTGGCAGCTTCACTATTGACACAGTCATTAAGTTTATAAATTTTTTAAAATCTACATTGTAACTTAAAAGTTTTAAATCACTGACATGAACTTTGGATAAACCTAAAGTACGAAAAAAAACATTTTAATGTAGAATTTAGACATTAAATAAATGGGCAACAATTTACAATAAGGTTCATTAGTTAATATTAAATAATGTATTAACTAACATGAACAAACCATGAGCAGTACATTTGTTACAGTATTTATTAATCTTTGTTAATCTTAGTTAATAGTAGCAGAGTTAAAATTACAGTGTTAATGGAAATATAAAGAGTTCAGAGTTAATTTAACTCTGGATTGAGTTAAAACTATTTTATTTTACTCTTTAAAAATAAAGGGTTGGTGTCAAAACAGAGTGTTTCCACTTAAAAAAGTAAGTGGTGTTTGTAACTCTTAGGGTGTTAAATAGAGAAGATCTCCCCCTCTTTACAGCACAAACTGAACCGTGTTTTTGGATGTTGCAGTTCAAGCAGAAGATCATCTCTTTCAATGTAAATGGTAAGTAAATGTTCAATAAATAAAATTTTGATCAATAACATTTGAGAGTTGTGAGGTGTTATGTTTTATATTGCGGTTAGTATCAAGTTTAACATTAAGTCATGTGTTATTGTCATTTTATGAATGCGGCAGCTGAGTTAAGGTCTTAGCCTCAGATGGAGCAATTCATACTCAGAATGTTTTGGGGAGTTTTTTGCTTTATATGCTGTTTTAGTTTAAAAAATATATTTTTAAATCCGTTAATGTGTGCAGGAAATTAGCTTTGGGGACTTTGGAGGAGCACAGAAAGTGGCCTACATGAAAATTTCTTCAGACGAAGAGCAATTTTATAACAAAGTGAGTATCTTGTGCAAAACATAAATGTATAAATGATTTCAAAGTATTTTGTAACGTGTTCTGTATGTGAATTCTGTATGATTTTTGTTTCTGCGGTGTTATACTTAGTTATAAGTTGTTTTTTAATAACGCATTTTTCCATTTTATTTTTGTTTTATTAACAGAAAAGTTCAATATCCAGTCTGAAGGTCTGACTGAGGATCATATCACCTCCTTACAGCTGGTTCATCATTTTCTGCTGTTATTATGTGAAAACCAACATGGCTTTTGGATTGAAATGAAGTCAAACTTGTTTGTATGAACTAAAGCATCTGTACTTCTGTTATACATTGGGAGTGTTCTTTTTAGTTGTCTCAGATATTATGTTAATTTAATAAACACATAAATGCATGATACACTGAGGACAATAAAAAAAAAATCCTTAACAGTTTTTATAATAAGAATGATGGATTAACTGCTGTGTTGTTACATTTTTAAAATGTGTTTGAAAATAAATATTTTTGTCCCAAAAGTACGGTAATATGTTGCAGTCTTTATATTTACCATATTAACACCATAGTATTAATAATATAACACTACATTGGAGTTAACAAATTATATATATATATATATATATATATATATATATATATATAGTGTTCCCTTTCAGTCGGTCACTACGACGTCACGTCGTGACCGACGAATTGGGAACCGCTTCGCGGGTGACCTATCTACTTTGAGAACTATCAGAAACGCCAATGAACTTGGCATGCAGGTATTTGCATAATGCCGGCGCCGCCCCGCCAGGTGCGTATATAAGGCGCAGGTGCATAATACCAAATCAGCTTTATTGCTTCGAAGCCGGTAGACATCTGCTCACGAGAAGCTGTTTAAACTGATCTTCGTAGATCCTGTCTCTAAGAGGGAAAAGAAAAAATCTCAGCTTGCTGAAGTTGGTTGGGCAAAGACACCTCAGCGGAGGCTCGCAGTGTTTTCTCCACCCTTTCTCTCTCTCTCTGTCTCTTTTTTTAGGACTTTAGTTCGAGTGAGTGCGTTTGCCTCTCCCTGTGTGTTTCACCAGCTCGCACAAAAGAGTGATTTCCCTGAAAGAGCAGCACGTTTGAGCTTTGTGTCTTTTTAAAGACAGCCACTCATTCGTGTTACGGTCGGGGTCGTCTTTTTAAAGATGGATTTCCGTCCGTGCTCCGTTTCTGGATGCGGTGTGTTCATCGCCCCCCAGGATGGCCACAAGCGTTGTCTTTCGTGTCTGGGGCTCCAGCACGCAGAGGCAGCGTTGCGTGATAGCTCATGCTCTGTCTGCGAGGGCATGACTATGGCGGATTTGCGGAGACGGGTGTCGTTCCTCCGGCAACGGCCCCCGCCTTCCAAGTCTGATACTGCTAAGGGCGCAGTTACCAGACTTGCGAAGGATGATCTCCGTATAACGGTGCTGGGTCGGTCTGCTGGTTCGTCCAGCAGCTCCCAGCGCCCTGATCCGTTGCCAGCGGAGGTCCCGATGGAGACGAGCGGCCCGTGTTCTACGGTGTCCTCGCGCTCTGTCGAGCCTCCACCTGATGCGATGTCCACCGTAACGTCGGAGGAGGGGGTTGTCAGCCTCGGACGTCGATCCGGATCCGCTCCCGCCTTCGGGCCAGGTTGCGGGTCCTGAGTTTGACCCTGAGATGGCAGCCATGCTCGCTCGGGCGGCGGAGGCGGTCGGCTTGGAGTGGACTAAACCTCCCCCACCTGAACCGTCCCGCCTTGATGATTGGTTCTTCGGGGGTGCCAGGGCTTCTCAGTGCTCGCCCCCGGTGCCTTTCTTCCCCGAGGTGCATGAAGAGCTGACGCGGTCGTGGAAAACCCCGTTTTCCGCCCGGAACCGGCCGTATCAGCCTTCACCTCTCACCTCTCTCGAGGGTGGAGATGCCAAGGGGTACACTGGTATCCCGTCAGTGGAGCGCCCGGTCGCGATGCAGTTGTGTCCGGCCGGTGTCGCTTCCTCCTGGCGGGACCAGCCTACTCTCCCCTCACGGGCCTGTAAGCAGTCTTCGGCGCTGTCCGGTGCTGCTTACAAGGCTTGTGGGGAGGCAGCCTCTGCCCTGCATGCCATGGCATTGCTGCAGGTTCACCAGGCTAAGGCTCTGAGGGACCTGCACGCGGGAGGTCATGACGTCGGGCGTGCGATGTCTACCCTGGTAGTCCAGGAACGCCATCTCTGACTGTGTCTGGCGGACATGAAGGACGCCGATAAAACCCGGCTCCTGAATGCTCCGGTTTCCCAGACCGGCCTGTTCGGCGAGACGGTCGAGGAGTTTGTGCAGCAATTCTCCGCGGCCAAGAAGCAGACTGAGGCCATCGCTCAGATCATGCCACGTCGGAAGCGTCCTGCGCCTGCCCCGTCCACGTCGGCGCCTCAGCCTGCTCCTCGCCGAGGGCGTCCTGCGGCGGCCGCCTCCGTTCCTCCCCGGGGCTCTTCTAAGAAGCGAGGAACCGGTCGTCAGCAGCCCGCCCCGCCCGCTCAGCCCGCTTCAAAGGGTGGAAAAAGAAGATCAAAGCGGCCCTGAGACGGGCGACCTAGAGATGGAGGGGATCGCTCTTCGGGAGATGGTGAAGGCACCACTCCCCCCACCGGAGGAGGGCCGGTTGGGGAATCTTTTGTTTCATTTTTCTGTTCCGCCGACTTTTCAGTCGGCACCCACAAATTCACAGAAAAGCGAATTCCACTTCCATCTCTAGGTCTTCAGATGAGCGCCGGAGACACGAGCGGGCTCATAACCCCCCCTCGTTCTCCGACTCATCAGAGGAGAACGAGAGCGACGCACGGGCTCATAACCCCACCGCGCTCTCCAACTTCTCAGGCGGTAGGAGACAGCTACGGGCTCATAACCCATCGTCTCCCTCCTCTGTCGCCAGAGGGTGCATCGAGTGGTGTGAGGTGTCTTCAGCAGAGCCTCCCTTACTCAACCACCCAGCAACGGACTCAGGTGAGTGTTATCACACACAACACTGCTGTCGGTGCGGCCGTTACGCACACACCGGCGATCACCTCCGTTGCGCCCGCTGCGGGTACACCGATCGTGCCTTTAGTCCCCCTCGCACGGTATCTGGGGGCGTGGGAACAGCTTCCCAGCCCGTCGCGTTGGCTTTTACGCACGATTCGTCTCGGCTATGCGATCCAATTTGCCCGGCTTCCCCCCAAATTCTCCGGCGTTCGTTTCACGACGGTGAGAGCTGCCGATGCGCACGTCCTCCGTGCGGAGATCGCTGTCTTATTGGTGAAAGACGCGATCCAGCCGGTCCCTCCAGCCGAGATGAGGTCGGGGTTTTACAGCCCTTACTTTATTGTACCCAAGAAAAGCGGCGGCTTGCGACCGATCCTGGACCTGCGTTCGCTGAACCGTGCACTTCACAGAATGCCGTTCAAAATGCTGACGCCCAAACGCATATTTCCATGCATTCGTCCAAACGATTGGTTCGCATCTATCGACCTGAAGGACGCGTACTTTCACGTATCGATTCTCCCCCGGCACAGGCCGTTTCTCCGCTTTGCGTTCGAGGGGCGAGCATACCAGTACAAAGTCCTCCCATTCGGGCTCTCTCTGTCGCCCCGTGTATTCACCAAAGTAGTGGAGGGGGCTTTAAAACCCCTGAGAGAGAGAGGTGTGCGCATTCTCACGTATTTGGACGATTGGCTAATAATAGCTCAAACACGTCAGACGCTGTGCGATCACAGAGATTTAACTTTAAAACACCTCGCTCGTTTGGGTCTTCGGGTCAACTGGGAAAAGAGCAAGCTTTGCCCCGTGCAGAGAATCTTTTTTCTCGGTATGGAACTGGACTCGATCGATTTGACAGCTCGTCTAACAGAAGCGCGTGTACAGTCGAAGCATTGGCTTCACGATCGAGTCCCGAGGAGAGCGTGGCTGCGCGGCATTCACCGTGTTATCATTACACCTGCGTGTCGTCGCACTTTCACTCCGTGGTTAGACCGTGCGTTTCTCTGAGCCGGTGTGCCTCTGAGACAGGTCTCCAGGCATGCGATAGTATGCACAGATGCGTCAGACACGGGGTGGGGGGCCACGTACGATGGGCTTGCGGCTTCGGGGGTCTGGACGACACCCCAGCTGCATTGGCACATAAACTGCCGGGAAATGTGGGCTGTATATCTTGCGCTCGTCCGTTTCAGCAACGAGTTACGGGGCAAAGATGTATTAGTTCGAACAGACAACACTGCGACCGTGGCGTACATCAATCGTCAAGGCGGTTTACGCTCGCGTCACCTGTCGCATCTCGCCCGTCACCTCCTCACTTGGAGTCAGAAGAATTTGAGGTCTCTTCGTGCCATTTACATCCCGGGCACGCTCAATGTAGAGGCGGATGCGCTCTCTCGGGCTGCGCGTCCCGGCGAATGGCGGCTCCACCCCATTGCGGTTCAGCAGATTTGGAGACGTTTCGGCAAAGCGCAGATAGATCTGTTTGCTTCCCCAGAGACGACCCATTGTCGCCTGTTCTATTCACTAGCCGACGACTCGCTCGCCGTGGATGCATTGGCACACAGCTGGCCGCAAAACATGCGCAAATACGCGTTCCCTCCGGTGAGCCTCATTGCGCAAACCCTATGCAAAATCCGGGAGGACGAGGAGAGCGTGCTGTTGGTGGCACCGTATTGGACAACCAGGAGTTGGTTTCCAGAACTCTCTCTCCTCGCGACAGCCCCTGCGTGGAAGATTCCCCTGAGGAAGGACCTTCTTTCTCAACAAGAGGGCACATTATGGCACCCGCGCCCCGACCTGTGGAACCTCCATGTGTGGTCTCTGGACGGGGCACGGAGGATGTGAGTGATTTACCGCAAGAGGTATCTAACACTATTGCTGCTGCGCGAGCACCGTCTACGAGACAGGCTTACGCGCTTAAATGGAACCTGTTTGTCAACTGGTGTTCTTCTCGAAGTGAAAACCCCCGAGAATGCCCAATTAGTGTTGTGCTTTTGTATCTCCAGCGTCGTTTGGAGAATAGGCTGTCACCATCCACTATTAAGGTCGATATCGCTGCGATATCAGCTCACCATTCACCCGTAAACGGTAGAACAGTGGGTCAGCACAACCTGGTCATTAGATTTCTCAGAGGCGCTCGAAGACTGAATCCTTTGCGTCCTCCCTCTATTCCTCCTTGGGACCTGTCCTTGGTGCTGAAATCACTCCAGGAAGCCCCATTTGAGCCTCTGCATAGTGTGAGTGTTAAATTTCTTACAATGAAAACATTAACTCTCCTTGCTTTGGCTTCTGTTAAGAGGATAGGGGATATTCATGCATTTTCGGTCGATGAATCGTGCCTTCAGTTCGGGCCGGCTGCATCCAGCGTAACACTGAGACCCCGGCCCGGCTTTGTGCCCAAAGTTCCCACCACTCCTTTCAGAGACCAAGTGGTGAACCTACAAGCCCTGCCTTTGGAGGAGGCAGACCCAGCCATGGCTTTGTTATGCCCTGTTCGTGCACTACGTGTGTATATAGACAGGACGCAAAGTTTTAGGACCTCAGACCAGCTCTTTGTTTGTTACGGTGGTCAGCAGAAAGGAAAAGCTGTCACCAAGCAGAGGATGTCCCATTGGATTGTGGATACTATACCCCTTGCATATCAAAAGCAGAATGTGCCTTGTCCATTTAATTTACGTGCTCACTCTACACGCAGTGTTGCATCATCTTGGGCACTGGCTCGCGGTTCCTCACTATCAGATATTTGTAGAGCTGCAGGCTGGGCGACACCTAATACGTTCACAAGATTCTATAGTGTTCGTGTCGAACCAGTTTTCACTCGGGTTCTTTCTACTAATTAGTTAAGAATGCCGAGGGTCGGCTCGTGTGTCGGCTTGGAGCCTCTATTTTGGTGCTGTACATTTGCACCAATATGGAAGGCCATCGGGGCAAAAACGTCTCAAAAACTGTTTTTGCCTCTCCTCCACCGCCCTGATAGCTGGTGTTGCGGAGCATCCGCTGTCAACCTATCACTGATGTATTTTCTGTAAACCTGTGTAGGCTAGGCGTCCACATTTGTCCCCTACGTGGGGTTCATTTGTGTGTATAGTCCGTGGGGTTCTAATCCTCCATGTTTTTCCTTAGCAGAGCCTGCTCTGCATCTCTCGACATACCTTGTATTGTTCAGAGACTTCTTTGAGCAACCCTCGGTTGTTTCATATATTTATGTCATCCATTTAACCTTCTTAGGGGATGGCTTCCGCAGTGTTCTAGCTCCGCTCAGTTTAGATGCGTCCCCAGTTCGCTGCTTCACTATCGTGGGTTAAGGAACAGGTAGTGAACGGCCTTCGCCATTTCGCCTTAGGTTCCGCCCCTTTATGTGGAGGGCGGAGGGCTTTTGCAGGCACTGGAAGGGTTCAGCTGCAGTGGTGTTTTGGTAGGGATTCCCAATTTGTCGGTCACGACGTGACGTCGTAGTGACCGACTGAAAGGGAACGTCTCGGTTACGTATGTAACCCTCGTTCCCTGAAGGAAGGGAACGGAGACGTCACGTCCCGTTGCCACAGTTTGCTGTTCCATTGCTGTTTTCAGGCCGGGCACTGTTGCTCGGCTTCTCAGCAATAATATAGCTGATTTGGTATTATGCACCTGCGCCTTATATACGCACCTGGCGGGGCGGCGCCGGCATTATGCAAATACCTGCATGCCAAGTTCATTGGCGTTTCTGATAGTTCTCGAAGTAGATAGGTCACCCGCGAAGCGGTTCCCAATTCGTCGGTCACGACGTGACGTCTCCGTTCCCTTCCTTCAGGGAACGAGGGTTACATACGTAACCGAGACGTTTCATTGACTGTTAGATCTGTGTAATTGATCTCCTCTTTACCGATCTGAACTGTTTTAACAATTATATAATAGACTGTGACAACCTCTGCTGTTGGGTTTGGGAATTGCTGCTGGGCCTCTTTGCTGTTTGGAATCCTTCTTGCCACTGATTACTTAAATTGGCAGTCAATTGGAAACACCTGTGCTTGTGCTTACACTCCTTTAAAAGATCAACCACTGAACCAGAGAGGCCTGGATTTTGGATTGGAGAGACCTTTGTTTTTGTTTGTTTGCTTTGGGGTTTCTTTTGGATTCCCTTATTTAAATTTTATCATTTCACTTTTATTACTTATTCTCCTATTTCTTTGTACTTCAATAAATATTACTTTGAGTTTATAAAATTGGTTTTCGTGTGTCCCTTGTGTTTGTGCTTCCCTTGAGTCAAGGGTTGTAACAAATTGGGGGCTCGTCCATTCGTAGTTTTTGATGGTATTGGATTTTTTTGGACACACGAATATTAATTAGTGTCAAAGTCAATTTGTTCACCATGTGAAATCACCAGTGGGTAAGTACATGTGCAATATTGTTTTCTGAACGCGAGGTTTTCCTGATAGGTATAGCGGCATGTTTCTTTTGAGACATGTTGAATTTTGTTATTTTTGTGTAGTGTTGTGATGAAAGTGGGTAGTAGTAATTATCTCGGGGGCACATCCGTGGTGTTGAATGCGTCGCTGGTTTAACCAGTTGCGTTTTTCACCCAACGGGCTACAGTGCATAAATTCCCCCCACCAGTAATCGCATGAAGACTAGGGTTGAGTTAGGTAGTGGTATTGGGAAGGTAGTTAGAGGGAAAACTCTCGTTATTTGATTGCACTGTATTAGACTGTTTTGGTGATTGATCATGGCTGATATTAGTGAATTTGTTAAGTCACCTTCACATGAATTTTTGGATGGGTGTACTAAGAAACAATTATTAAGCATTGCGGAACGTTATGAAATTGTGATTAAAGATAAGAAGATCAAAGAAAACATTAAAATGGCTTTGAAAATGGAATTGGTTGGAAAAGGGGTTTTAGAGGCCAGTTTAAAGGAACCTGTACCAAGTACATCTGATTTCCAAACGAATCTATCATTTGAACAGCAAAAAGAATTGTTGCTGTAACAGATGGAGCATGAGAAAGTAAAACAACGTTCTGAACAAGGTAAGATTGAGTTAGAAAAGGCTAAATTGGATTTGGAATTCCTCAAGCTTAACTTGTTAAAAGAAGGTAAGCTGTCTGGTTCTGGTCAGGAACAAAGTATGTCTTTTTCGATTGCTGCAAATTTAGAAATTGTTCCAAAGTTTAATGAGGATGATCCTGACACTTTCTTCACTCTGTGTGAACGCATGGCAGAGTTAAGAAACTGGTCCGATGATAATCGTGTTGCACTCTTACCGTGTGTGTTAACTGGAAAGGCACAAGTAGCATTTTCTTCGTTGTCACTTGATGATTGTCACGATTATGATAACGTTAAATCGGTAGTGTTAAAGGCATTTGAATGTGTACCAGAAGCACACAGACAACATTTTCGATTACTTAAAAAAGATGAATTGCAAACAAACTTGGAATTTGTGCGTGATCTAAGAAAACACTTTAATCGTTGGTGTACAGCAGTGGACATTAAAACATTGGAGGATTTAAATAATTTGATTGTGTTGGAACAATTTAAGAATTCAGTTCCGAACCGCATAGCCGTGTATTTCTGTGAGCATAGTGGCTGTGTTGGCTGATGATTTTGTACTAACGCTCAAAACAACTTTTGATTGGCATGCTCATGATAGTCAGTCCGTTTCAGCTGTAAACTTTCCATCTAAATATAATCGTGTTTTCAAAGGAAAGTTTGACCAGAGCAATATCTGCAATTATTGTCATGAGGAAGGACATTGGAAAGCAGATTGTCCTGTCCTTAAAAATAAATCAAAATATACTGCACAAAGTTCACATGTTAAACCTGCTGCTCTCGTAGCTCCAGTTTTGTCTGTAGAGAATGAAATTGTTGAAAATTGTTGATTTCTCTTCTTATTTGCCTTTTATTACAGAAGGTCGTGTATCTCTGATTGGAGAGAAAGACGAAATCCCTGTTAAAATCTTGCGGGATACTGGCGCAATGGATTAATTTATTTTGGGATCAGTTTTGCCCTTTTCCTCACAGTCTTAAACTGGAGATAACGTTTTAATACGTGGGATAGGATTGAATACTATGTCTGTGCCTCTTCATAAAGTAAGATTTCAGTCCGATTTGATTCAAGGTGAGGTCGTAGTGGGAATACGACCAGCGTTGCCAGTTGAGGGTGTGCATATTATTTTGGGAAATGGACTGGTAGGTAAACGGGTGTGGGCTGAAACTCCAGTGTTTCCTATAGTGGCCACTGATAATAAAATTGAAACTGATCTGAAGTCTGCGTATAAAGATTCAGTATGTGTAGTGACTCTCCCAATGACACGTGCCAATCATGAAGTTTGTAATGAAAGCGAGATTCCATCTCAAAAGGTCTGCACTAATTTGTTTATGCCTGATTTGTCTGCCTTCTCTTTTCCTGTTTCTGCCGAGGAGTTAGGAAAAGAACAGCGAATTGACTCGTCTTTGGATTAATTTTTCCAGACTGCTGTTTCTCCAGCAGAAGAGGGTAATGTTGCCCATGGATATGTTGTCCATAATGGAGTATTGTTAAGGAAATGGATTTCTCACAAGGATTTTGTGGGGGATCCGATTTTCCAAGTAGTGGTTCCAAGTAAGTTTCGCCAAATGATGATGGAAATTGCACATGATCAATCTGGTCACCAGGGGGTGCGTAAGACATATGATCGCATGTTGCAATACTTGTTTTGGCCGCGGTTAAAATGAGACATTTCTGGGTATATTAAGAGTTGCCGAACATGTCAATTAACAAGTAAGCCGAATCAGGTGTTGAAACCTGCTCCTTTTAAACCAATACAGGTTACCGGTGAGCCTTTTGAGCACATTATTGTTGATTGTGTGGGACCACTTCCCCGTTCAAAGTCGGGTAGTAATTATTTATTCACTGTGATGTGTTTCGATACCCGTTTTCCTGCTGCATATCCACTGCGCACTATTACGTCGCGTTCTATTGTGAAGGCTTTAACCCAATTCATATCGATCTTTGGAATTCGAAAAATCATCCAGAGTGATCAAGGTTCAAATCTCACTTCACATCTCTTCCAGCAAGTGTTAAAATGCCTGCACATTAAGCATAATCAATCCACGGCTTATCGTGCCCAAAGTCAAGGCGCACTGGAAAGATTCCACCAGTCATTGAAGTCACTTCTCCGTGCGTACTGTGTGCAGCTGGATAGAGATTGGGAAGAGGGGTTACCATGGATGATGTTGGCTGCACGGGAAGTAGTGCAGGAGAGTATGGGTTTCGGTCCAAACGACTTGGTTTTTGGACATAAGGTTCGTGGGCTGTTGTCTGTATTTCAGCAGGTGGGTAAAACTCCAGAGCCTCCAAAGAACTTGGCATCTTATGTTTTGGGGTTTAAACACCGGCTTATCCAGGCTAGAGAGCTAGCTAAATTAAATTTGGGAAAACATCAGAAAAATATGAAGCGATAGGACAACCGTACAGTCGAGCGGCGAGTGTTTATATCAGGCGATCAAGTACTTGTTTTACGGCCTATGGTATCTTCTCCTTTTGAAGCAAAATTTGATGGCCCATTTGTTGTAAAACGAAAATTAACTGATGAAAATAATGATGTTTTAATGCCATCAAGGAAAAAGTCAGTTAAACGGTGCCATGTAAACTTATTAAAACCTTATTATGAAAAGGAAACTAAATCTGTCGAAAATTTGACATCTCTTCATCCAGCACTTTTGGCTGCTTCCATTGGTGGGGTTAATGTGAGTTTGGTAGGGGAGGAAGAAGAGACAATATCGCCTGATGATTGTGTTTTTCGTGGCCGTTTGAATAATTCTGAGGACTTGAACAATTTGGAGTTCATGCTTCGTCATTTATCTCCTGTACGATGCCAGGAGTTATGTGATCTGCTACATAGTTTTCCCGTATTATTTGGCGATACACCATCACGTACGAATTGGATTGAACATGACATTGATGTGGGGGACGCAAAGCCTATTAGGCAGCGTTTTTATCGTGTTCCTCCACAGAAACGGGATTTAATGGAGAAGGAAATTAAGTATATGCAGGAACACAATATTGCAGTACCTTCATTTTCTGATTGGGCTTCCCCTTGTATTTTGGTGGGAAAATCAGACGGTACTGTGAGGTTTTGTACAGACTTTCGTAAAGTTAACGCTTTAACGAAACCAGACTGTTTTCCTTTGCCCCGTGTTGAGGATTGTGTGGACCAGGTTGGGTCAGCCAAGTTCGTCAGTAAGTTTGACTTGTTGAAGGGCTATTGGCAAGTCCCTTTGACAAAGAGAGCACAAGAAATTTTGTCTTTTGTCACCCCGTCAGGATTATACTCTTACCAAGTCATGAGTTTTGGGCTGAGAAACGCGCCAGCGACTTTTCAACGCCTCATGAACAGAGTAATTTCTGGTCTTGAGGGTTGTGCTGTCTATTTGGATGATTTAGTGGTTTTTAGTGACAGCTGGGGGTCCCATTTAAAACGTTTGCGTTCTGTGATGAGACGTTTGTCTGAGGCTCGACTTACAGTTAATTTGGCCAAATGTGAGTTTGCCAAGGCAACAGTGACGTAGGCTAAAGTACAAGCCATTCAGAATTTTCCTTCCACATCAACAAAGAAAGAGCTTATGAGGTTTCTAGGGTTGGTTGGATATGATCGATCTTTGTGTCGGAATTTTTCGACCGTCGTAGAACCGCTTACAGATTTGTTAAAGGGCAAGGCAAAGTTTGTCTGGTCTCACAGCTGTGAATTGGCTTTTGAGAATGTGAAGTCTTTGTTGTGCACAGTGCCCGTGCTTAAGGCTCCGTGTTTTGAGGATCGTTTTACGTTGCACGTGGATGCTAGTAACGTGGGGTCTGGAGCTGTCCTTCAGCAGTCTGATGTGGACCGAGTAGACCATCCATGTCCGAATCAGAGACTGGTTCGGTGGTCTTTGTTTCTACAATCTTTCTTCCTGGATATTCGACACATTCGAGGATGAGAAAATGTGGTAGCTGATGCGTTGTCACGCGCTCCCGATGGATCTTGTGGGAATCCCTGTCTTATGGGGAGGGATGTGACAACCTCTGCTGTTGGGTTTGGGAATTGCTGCTGGGCCTCTTTGCTGTTTGGAATCCTTCTTGCCACTGATTACTTAAATTGGCAGTCAATTGGAAACACCTGTGCTTGTGCTTACACTCCTTTAAAAGATCAACCACTGAACCAGAGAGGCCTGGATTTTGGATTGGAGATACCTTTGTTTTTGTTTGTTTGCTTTGGGGTTTCTTTTGGATTCCCTTATTTAAATTTTATCATTTCACTTTTATTACTTATTCTCCCATTTCTTTGTACTTAAATAAATATTACTTTGAGTTTATAAAATTGGTTTTCGTGTGTCCCTTGTGTTTGTGCTTCCCTTGAGTCAAGAGTTGTAACAAGACACATGACAGTACATTATTGGTTTATATCAGACATTAATTAATTATATTACAATTATATTAGCAGTAGTTTTCACTTGCCCCGTTGTTCTGTGTTTTTTCGTTTCCTGCAGATGCAGCAGATCAGAACTAAAGCCAAAATCATCAGACATCCAACAGCACAACAGATAAAAATGAGGGTGTGTCTGGAGGACTCTAAGACCAAAGAAAGATAATGTGTGTATGTATATCATATACTCACACTCTCTGTCTAAAACAAACATTGATGTCACAAGGTGACGATCTTTTTGGGCGGAACCAAAAGTTAGGAAAGTTTGGTTCCGCCCGGATGTTTCCGCCCAGACCGGGAAGAGGAAACACCGGACATCCGGTAGCATCGCGAAGGGCTGTAATCAGCAAATGAAGCACAGCTGTGTGTTGTTAAGCGGCGCGCCGGGTGATTGGAAGACGGAGGCACACAGAGGAGTACTTAAGAGCAGTTAAATCACAGTTTGGTGTGCTTAGTGTGTGTTAAGTTGCGGAGCTGTGCTCGTTCGATACGCATTGGTGGCTGTCTATACTCTCTCTCTCTCTCTCTCTCTCTCTCTCTCTCTCTCTCTCTCGTTCGCAGTCTGCGGTGGACACGTAGGAGTCACAGAAAACCCTACGGGTAGAAGGAACATCAGTTTAAGTAACACATTTAAAGGAGCAAAGGAGGAAAGAACGGATTGTGTTTTGCAACATAAACAAAGGCGGACCGCTGTGAGTATCAACCCTTGTGTTGGGACGAAGTATAAAACTAACCTGTGCATTCATTGAATACCTCCAGGAGAAGGAGGGCGGCCCTACCCCTGAACCAGCGTGGCAGGTGAGCCGCAGGAACATCTATCCAAGCAGCTACAGCAACAGACCAACTCATCCAGGTCGTATTGTCATCGCTCTCATCCAACTCAAGTGAAGTGGAGGACGTCTGGCGTCTTTTTGTGTACACCTGTAGCGTGGTGGGTGAGTCCTTGTACTTTGCAAACTTTTTCACGTTGAAGTGGTGCTGTGTAATTGCTGTGGGTTGCTGTGCCAGTGCTGTGTGTTTTGTCAGACGTAACCTCACACCACCCATTTCATTGAGGAAACGACGGAGAGGCTAACGGTCCTAGGAAGAATCATCTATTATACGCAATGTGCTGCTTGGAGTGCGAAGTGACGACGTGGGCCTCTGGAAGCCGTCCCCGTCTGTGTATCGGCCGATTTCGGAGAACGGCGGTGAAGATTAGAAGCTGGCAGTGTGTGTGAGTACGAACACGGGTTATTTACAGTGATATCTTACCTGTGTGTATGCCCTTGTCGCAGAGTTAGAGGCGAAGGAGTTCCGCCGCCCCGTGGTCTCTACAAAAGGGCGCCCCTGTCCGGTATTCGATCGCCCTACGGGTAGCGAGGATAGGGCAGCGCTCGACCCGGTGAGACGGGTAGAGAAAGAGAGAACGAGAGTGAACGTTAAGAAAACGAACGGTGGAAAGTCATACCTACCAAGAGCTGTAAACAGCAGAAAGGTGAGAAGCAACCAAGTCAGAGCTAACCGTGTCTTGTGTTCCAGCTGCCTCCTGTAGAGAAAGAGAGAACGAGAGTGAACGTTAAGAAAACGAACGATGGAAAGTCATACCTCCCAAGAGCTGTAAACAGCAGAAAGGTGAGAAGTATCCCAAGCCCAAATTAACTGTGTCTTTGTGTTCAAGCCGCTACCTGTGGTAAAGGAGAACAGAGTGAACATCAGGAGAACAACCTGTGGAAAGTCATACCTACCTAGAGCTGTAATCAGCGGAAAGGTGAGAAGCATCCCAAGTCCAAACTAACTGTGTCTTTGTGTCCAAGTCGCCACCTGTGGAAAAGGAGAACCGAGTGAACGTTAGGAAAACGAACGGTGGAAAGTCATACCTACCAAGAGCTGTAAACAGCAGAAAAGGTGAGAAGTATCCCAAGCCCAAATTAACTGTGTCTTTGTGTTCAAGCCGCCACCTGTGGTAAAGGAGAACAGAGTGAACGTCAGGAGAACAACCTGTGGAAAGTTATACCTACCTAGAGCTGTAATCAGCGGAGAGCGGCTACCTGTGGAGCAAGAGAGAAAAAGGAGGAAACATTAGGAGGACGAACTGTAGAAAGTTATACCTGCCAAGAGCTGCACACGGCAAAAAGCTGCCGCCTGTTGGAGCGAGGAAGGACGGGGAGTGAGCTTGACATAGGCATTATGTAAATCCTGAGCGGTGAAGTCCCTGCGGAACGGAATTCAGGTACGCCGGAAGAAGAGAGTTTATCCCTAATTACTCACACTATTTTACATTTGCCTCCAGGAAAGAAGAGGAGGGCGCCACGGATAACGGGGACAGGCAGAAGCCTGCTTTCCACGTCTCCCCCCCCTTGGGTCTGGGCCCCTGGACCCCCGTCGCCCCCTCTTTCTGCCACACTCTTGGCCGTGGCTCACCTGGAGAACAGAGCCCGATATTAGTTTTAATTCCCCTTTCCCCATCTCCCCAGTATATTTTAAATATTTAATAAATAAAGATTATTTTATACTTACCTGTTCTCGTGTTGTCTGGTCATTGGGTTGGCTTTGGGGACCTCCTCGAGGTGGAAGTTGAGAAGGGGCGTGGCTTTAGTCATTAGCAGACAGCCCCTGGGCGTGACATTAATACAAGCGTTTACCTAAATTATCCTTTAATCTGAATTTATGCCACATTTATAAAGTCTTATCTGATGATCCTTGAAAATTCATAGTAAGATAAATGTGTAACAAGCATTCGACAGTGAAAATGACAAAACTCAACTCACCATAGACAATAACATTAAAAACATGATATGAGGTCTTCTGTTTGCCGCTGATGATTATTTTATACTCTCCAGTGTGATTGGTTGTGATGTCTGTGATGATGAGATCTCCAGTCTGATTATTCACCTGCAGTCTGTCTCTGAATATCCCATCAAGAACATTATCAAATATTGCAATGTCTTTTGCCACTCCATTGATTCTTGCTATAAGAGTCTTGTTAAGTCCAAACTTCCACAGTATCAGATCATCTGTCTGTAGTTTAATATTAGTGTGTATAGTAACAGAATCTCCCTCCATCACTGACACTGACTTCACTTCACCACCAAACACACCTGCACACACAAACAGAGACAAATTAACTTGACAAAAGTTACATTGGACCTTGTATAAATGTTGAGAAATTGAATTTTTAAAGACTTAAAACAACAGATTTGAAGTAGAGGACACACGCAAAACACAAAGATCCGTGAGTTCAGACATTTGAATATTTTCACTCTGGTTATTTTAGATAATAAATCTAATATAAATATCAAGCCAAAGTCCATTTTAATTTCTTTATTGATGACAGAATTAACGTTTCACAGTAATAAGATCATCTTAGAAAAGAAACAACTTCCAGATCTTCTTTAACAGAACATTAAGATAAATAATATATTATATGAGATTACAGACATTGATCTGTGAGTTAAACTAAAAATAAAAAAATAAACATAATCTTTATAACTCTTAAAATTTGTGTAACTTACCAGTCAGACCACAAAAGCACAAAAGGAGATAAACACAAATGAGAAACATTTTCTTCAACAGTCGACACAGTGATGCTATCAAGAAATGTTAGTAGAGATAAATTCAGTTGTCTGTATCCTTCGGTTATAAACGATTAGCTGAGTAGGCTATTGTGCAGCAATAACACAACTGTGTGCTCTGATAAAGTGAGCTTGTTAATCGAGATCGTATTTTGAGATTTGTGCAGCAGTTTTTTCCTCAGATTCAATTACCATACGTCAAAAATATATATATTTTCAATTTTAAATGGCTCAACTGCAAAAATATACTTTCATTTTATATTTTATACATACGTACACTGTATATGTATACATATTGTAAAAAAGAAAAAAAAAAGAAATTCAATTTGAAATAAATGCTAAAAAATCAAATTCTTTGCCGTCTGACAAGCGTGTCGAGCAAACGACAGAAAACTGGGCGTACCCTACTTCATTTCCACGCAAGACTTTGCATTATAGGCTACTTATCATGGACATGAGCGTTGGTTACGGTCAAATCTCACGTGAGGTTTCACCTCGTGTACACAGGTTTTGGATTATAGCGTGAGAGGATGTATATTTTACGTACTTAATATCTTATCTAAAAAAAGAAACATTGAGGAATAGTTTCATTTGTTTATCAAACGGAAAAATAAATTCTGCTCATTTTTTCACCACAGAAAATACTTATTTACTAGAGTCTTTACTTCAGTAAAACTGTTAGGGCTTTAATAACTTTTAACAGGTGCACAAGCTCAGAGGACTGCATTTAATTTACACGCGCAGCTCCCAGTATGCGCCCGCGTGAGGCGTGAGAGAGAGAGTTAAGTGAGTTTTACAGTCAGTCTGAAGAGAAAGATATGTTTTATCATTTATTTACTAATTCTACCTACACTGTTATGTGCAAAACTGGCAATGAAATTCACATATACAGTATGATATTTATTTGTATACCAACATGACAGATAAAAAAAATCATATATATATATATATATATATATATATATATATATATATATATATATATATATATATATATATATATAGTCTTACATTATTTACTTTGTAAGTATGTTAGCAATTTTATTATTTGAAATTACAAAGTTAACATTTTTGGTGTAAGGTAAAAGTTCAGTATCCATGGAAACACTCTGCGTGGTCGAGTTACATCGTTTTATCGTTTTAAAGCTATGGTCTACGATTTCAAAGATTGTTCATTATTAATAAACTTGTTTTGATGCTGGTTATGGTTCTACAGTAAAATCCTAACAATATGAAGAGAAAAAAGAATTTAAAAAATCCATTCAGTCTATTGGGTGAACGGTGGCAGATAAGTTGACCAATGTAAACTGTCCGGCCGAACAGCTTACATTGATTAACTGACTCATCAAATCCCCGTACACTTGAAAATCCACCTCGCGCTCGCATCTCCACCCCATCGCACACCACCCCGCCCCTCTCCTGCCTGCGACATGAAATTTGTGTCAGTGTATGTCAGCTAGCGAAGCAGCAACATCTCACTAATGGAAAAAAACTAACCGACAGCAGCAAGCTTCTTGTCCCTACAGTAAAGGTTGGAAGAAAAAGGAAGTCTGTTGAAGAAAGAGCAGAGGTTAAACAATTTGAAAAATGCTGGACTCTAAGTAGAATCAATATAGGGTCCGCCATTGACCGTTGGAGGAAGCTTCAGGGAGATTTGAGGCTGAAACCCGACGCCGACACGGCAGACTTTTTGTTGAACAGGTAGGTACGCATTTATTTATACTTTTATTGTGTGAAGTGTTACATAAATACCTTTTTATGAGTCTGGCAACCAGTGGCGGAGCCAGAGGGGTGTCCAGGGTGGCACAGGACACCCTTAACATGTCACTGGCCACCCCGTGTGCCACCCCAAATTTAATGCGCTACTTTCACTTAATCGCTATGTTTATGATATTAGCGAACTTTCATTATAACTATATAACAAGTAACAGCCTTTTTAACAGTTTATTTTCGACGTGCGGCAGTGCAGCACATTGTTAAAAACAAACATTATGATTATTAACCCCCCCCCCCTCTTTCATACCATCAGAAGAAAAATGTCATGTCTACATAATCTCTTTAAAATGATGTAAGTGAAGTCGTACATTGCTATTACTAGATGATTTCACCATATATGCTGGAAGTGTGGTAATTTTCTTGTGGAGTGAAAGTCTAAGATTGCCATCTTTTTACAACAAAACCCAGCACCATGTTTTCATTCTTGACGTGATCTTTATAGGCTACTGTATGATTGTTAATTCGACTGGATTGCCACATTGAACTTGAAAGCGCGACGCGCATATCCGATAGTGCGCGTGCACAGCCAGAGCTTAAACGACTTCATATTCGCGTCTTTTGGCTTAAACGGACAAATCCTCATATGTCAAAATAGCTGTCTTGGTGATTTTCATATTAAACATTTGGTTACTGTACGTCTTAAACGAATAAACATTTTATTGCAGCCTAACCTAAAAGTCTCTGTCATTAAAGTTAATTAAATATCAAAAGAAAAAATAAAACTTTAGCATCTTCTGTATCTTCGTAAATAAAGATTAATCGAAACATCCTTTGTGTTGAGCTCTGCTATTTGAAGTAAGTTTAAGGTTTATCATGGAGTTTTGATTTCCTGATCTGTTGCTTCATTAAAGGGATAGTTCACAAAATGAAAATTCTGTCATCATTTTTACATCCTTATGTTGTTCTAAACCTGTACGAATTTCTTTTTTTCTGATGAACACAAAAGAAGATATTTTGATAAATGAGGGCATGCACACAGCTGTTAACCCTTGACTTCCATAGTAGGAATAAAAACAACATGATGGAATTCAATGGATATACCATTAATTGTGTGCCTACCATCATCCATCAAAACACCCTCTTTTGTTCTCATTAAATTAAAATACAGGTCTAGAACAACACAAGGGTGAGTAAATGATGACAGAACTCTCATTTTTGGGTGAATCCCTTTAACAGAAAGTAAATCAGATGTAAGAAATACAGTAGAAAGATTTAAATTCACCCTTATTATGTTTACCTAATGCGAACAAAAGATTTATTTATGCTTTCTTGATACATGGTTACACGTCATTTTCTTTTATGGACTATGGACCCCCTAAAGTAGCTTTGGCCACCCCATTAAAAAAACTAGTTCCGCCACTGCTGGCAACATCATGCTCATGCTGCCGGTCGGCATTGGAATGTTACCTGTTTAGCATCGCGTATCACGGGTCAAAGTAATTATATTTACAAAGTCATTTCTTGAAGCTCAGGAGGGGAAATGTATGCCAAACGTTGTTGTGAATGTAAATAACGTCAATTACAATCATAATTGTAATTGTTCATTCCTTCAAGGCTTTATGTGTTTACTGCTCAGTAAATCTCTGTTCTGATGTTTACTACCAGTGATCACAGCTTGACTGAGTGACGTTGTTCAGTTTGTTTCCCGGTGGGAGGGATCAGGTAGCACAGAGGGGCGGGATGAGTTTTTTAAAACTTACACTGTAAAAAAATTCTGTAGAAATTGCAGCTGGGTTGCCGGTAATTTACCGTATATTTAAACTTATGTTTTTAACTGGCAACATTTTGTTAAAGTTAAATGAACATTAAACATTTACAAGTCTTTCTCTTTATATAGTAAAAAAAAAAAAACAGCATCAAGCAAAACATTCTGGGAAACAAAATCTGAAGCAAAAAACAGAAAAAGGTTGATGATGACTTTGCTTTGCATGAGGTTGTTATTGTACACTGAAAAAAACAACTAGTAAAATTTACTTAAAAAAATCCTCGTAACAATTTGCACGAACTTTTTTAAGTAAAATTTACTGCTTTTGTATAAGTAAAACTTACCTACTAAAATCAAATAAAATTTACTTAAAATTGCATGATAAAACATATGTTAAATAATTAATTAAATGTTACTTAATTATTTTATTTAGAAGTTAGATTTATTTTAATCGTTTAGGTAAAGTCTATTAGGTTTTTTTTTTTAATTGAAGCATTGCTGTCCTAATAATATTAAATAAATCGTATTTTCTGTTTGTTATTTTCTTTAACATACTAATATGGACATAGTTTTTTTAAGTGTTATAAATGGCATTATAACACACAATTCATGACTGACAACAAGTCAGTCATTGAATAAACTTGATTCGGAACAGAAACGCACACAAACTGTGTTTCTGACATGCATTATCAGCACTGTGGAAAGAATTACAATACACTGTTCTGAACAGGGTTCATGTAAAGAAACACTGATCACCTGAACGGTGACTTCACAAAATTATTATTTACAACAAAACAACATCAATAATATAAGAGCTTAAACCTTTTTGACATTTTGCTAACAAATATTTAAGTAGTTAAAGTTCTTATCAGTTCTTATTCTGTGATAAAGTTTAAAAAATAAAAATATTCAGGGCCAAAGAATTGTGGGTATTCCTTACAACATGTGCAAATAAATGTAAGTAAATTTTACTTAAATAATACAAGAAAATATCTAATAAGACTTACTATTCCCACACAGTTCAGTTTTTACATTAATTAATTGTGTATTTATCATCATTTTACCTAGGAAAATCTACACTGTAAAAAAATTCCGTAGAAACTGCAGCTGGGTTGCCGGTAATTTACCGTAGATTTACATTTATGTTATTAACTGACAAGAGTTTGTTCAAAGTTAAATGAAGATTAAACATCTACAAGTCTTCGTCTTTATAGAGTAAAACTAAAAAAACAGCATCAAGCAAAACATTATGGGAAACAAAATCTGAAGCAAAAACCAGAAAAAGGTTGGTAATGATTTCTGGTTCCCAGAATGCTTCGCATGAGGCTGTTATTGTATAGTTTTATTCTGTAAAGATAAAGACTTGTTAATATTTAAAATTTATTTAACTTTGAACAAACTCTTGCTAGTAAATAACATAAATGTAAATCTACGGTAAATTACCGGCAACCCAGCTGCAATACCATTGAAATTTTTACGGACTTTTTTTACAGTGTAGTTCTCAATAAATGTTAATATTATTATGTAGAAATTATGAGAGTTAATCTAATAAATATTACTACACCAAAAAGTTCGTTTTTTCAGTGTATAGTTTTATTCTGTAAAGATAAATACTTGTTAATTTTTTAAATTGATTGAACTTTGAACAAATTCTTGCCAGTAAATAACATAAATGTAAATCCACGGCAAATTACCGGCAACCCAGCTGCAATAACATTGTAATTTCTACTGAATCTTTTCACAGTGTACTAACCGTCTCAGGCTTTCTCGACCGATTTTCAACATCGTAGACTACAGCTTTAATTACGAAGTATCTTTGCGATACTTCAAATGGTAACACCTAAAAAAGTTTGTTTGTTTTTAAAGTGAAATATACTTGAAGTAAAACATTTAAGTTGAAATAATTAAGTTTAATTTTTTGGTGTCGAATTGAAGTATTTTTTTTAAGTTGATCCATTTTGCACTTTTTACAGTGTAATAAACTTGTTCTCTTAGAAGGTGTCTGTAAGTGTAAGTAAATTCAAACGTGCATTTCTATTTTTGTATAAAGCCTCATTCAGAAAGTTTGATCAGTCCATAGTTGATCAGAGTTGTAATAAAAGTTCAATCTTCCTCAGGTGGAGGTTTCTGAGGCCATCTTCATCATCAGTTTCTTTGTCACCATCGAAGATCTTTGATCACAGTCGATCAAGATCTTATGACTCTTGTATACACCACATCATCCTTCACTGGAGCTCCCTGAACACAACACTACACAACATTTAATAAAATCAGATCAAATAATTAAGAATCAAAATTGATATATATGATAATATTATATATTATCTATTGTGTTTTAAATTCATGTTACTTCAATTTCTATAAATAAAGATGTCAAACATACTTGTAACGATAAAAGTTGCTGGGATACAGTATCTAACACTTTGAGTCATCCTTAGCTTTAAAGTAAATCAATAACAAAGCCATTTGGATCTATTGTTTGTATGCAAGACAGTCTCCATGATCTTACCGTTTTTTGTGGTTGTTTTCTGTTGAATGTTATATATGAGTATGTATAATTGTCCTCCTCTTCACCATTCTGAGCTGTTTTAACAATTATATATTAGACACATAAAAGTACATCATTGGGTAAATCAGACATGAATGCTTTATATTACAGTGATATTAGCAGTAGTTTTCACTTGCCCTGTTGTTTTGTGTTTTTTCGTTTCCTGCAGATGCAGCAGATCAGACCTGAAGCTAAAATGATCAGACATCCAACAGCAGCACAACAGATCAGAATGAGATTGTGGTTGAAGGACATGGATGACACTAAGACCAAACAAATGGTGTGTATTTATATATCAGTATTACCATTATTCAACAGTAAAAATGCCAAAACTCAAATAAACCTCCACATACCATTAACAGTAACATTGACTCTGTATGAGATCTTCTGTTTGCCGCTGATGATCTGATAAAGTCCAGAGTCTTCAGTTTTTGTGTTTGTGATAGTGAGATCTCCAGTCTGATTATTCACCTGCAGTCTGTCTTTGAATCTCTCATCAAACACATCAGCATTTATTAAGTTATCTTTGGCCACTCCTTTGATTGTAGCTATGAGAGAATTTTCAAGTCCAAATCTCCACACTATCACATCATCTGTCCGTAGTTTAATATCAGTGTATAGAGTAACAGGATGTCCTACAGTCACTGACACTGACTTCACTTCATCACCAAACACACCTGCACACACAAATAAACAGACAGAACTAGACATTGAGTAAATGTATTGAGAAACAAACAAATTGAAAGACTAAAAATTACAAATTTTGGACTTTGGAAATTAGATTTCTTATGTGCAAAAAAATATGTTATTTAAGAAATTTTAATATTATATACTTGTGAATCGTGTTACTTTTACTTATTCAATCTAAAATAAAAGTCATGGCAAAGTCCATTTAAATTTCTTTATTGATGACAGAATTTAAGTTCTTCAGAGTTTCACAGAGATCACATCTTAGCATAGAAACACAAAAAGCATGCAAATCTTCTCTGACAGGACATTTAGATAAATAATATAATAATATTTCATTATATGAGATAACAGACCTGAGTCCAATTTTACATGTGTCAATTAAAACAAGTGCATCTTCAAACTGATCAAACTTAAAATAAAATAAACAAAGAAAAACTTTATAACAAAAATCAAACTTAAAATAAATAAAGAAAACCTTTACAACAAAAATCAAACTTAAAATAAACAAAGAAAAACTTTATAACAAAAATTAAAACTTTATAACTTACCAGTCAGACCACAGAAGCAGAAACAGAGATGAACACACGCGAGAAACATTTTCTTCAACACTCGACACAGTGATGCTATCGAGAAGAGTTGTGTAGAGATAAGTTCACATGTCTGTATCATTCATATAAGATAAGCTGTAACTATTGTGCAGAAATAACACAACTGTGTGCTCTGATGATGTGAGCTTACGTGTTGAGATCGTACTTACAGATTTGTGCAGCAGTTTTTTTCTCACAGATTCAGATGAGCTGTTTGCTGTTTTATTACTCAAGCTGTATTCATCTCACAGACTCTCTGTACTATAGATCTTATTTCAAAAGTACAAGTGATTACATTACACAGTAAAAAGTTACATTTGGATCTACTTAAACAAATTACTTCAATTTGTAACATTAAAAAAAATATAAAATAGAGAACTTTTAGGATGATTTTTAATTAATAAAATTGGTAGCACATAAAAATGTAAGCTTTTACAACTTAGATTTTCACTTAAAGTGACAAACTTTAAGTAAAAAAAATATATTTTAGTTGTTAACAACTGAAGTAATTTAAGTTAATCCAACTTTCAATTTTTACAGTGTAGTTTAACTCAAGATTTTGCAGTGCTTCCTGACTCTTTCTAAACAAAAACCATTATTTAAAAAGTTTTTGTATTAGGCTCTGTCACAAACAATCCTTTTTTAGTATCTTAACCATCAATACTCATATCTGTAAACTCCACAAGACCATATAGTCTCTTATTTTGTTAGATGTTTCGTTATGGATGCTTATGTGCACTTTTTGTAAGTCCTGTCTGTTTATATTGTGTCCTATTTTTCAGGTTACCTTGAGAATCTGGTTCTGATACAAAACATTTTGATCTGGATTCTGACCAGAACCACAGTGAGCAAAGTCAATTATTTCCATTTCTATGTGTATGTGTGTGTATAAACATTGATGTTTTTGAGGGTGTGTGGTTGAAGGCACGGGGGTGGTCCAAACTCAGCAGATGTATCTCTACACAACTTTTGTTGATAACATCACTGTATTGACTCTATCAGACACTGAAGTGTTGAAGAAAATGTTTCTCATGTGTGTTTATCTCTGTTTGTGCTTCTGCGGTCTAACTGGTAAGTTTTAAACATGTTTTATGATTTTATAGTTTACATTTTCATTCAGTCAGAAGATTTGCACTCACTTTCTAACTTTTTAATTGAAACAAATACTGTAAGCAAAGCCTAAACATTCAGAGGTCTGATTCTGCATCTGTGTGTTAATTTTTTCCATTTTTGATGTCATGTCTTCTAACAACTGATTTTAAAAGCCAAAGGTTTCCAATTGCTTAACTACTATGTTAACTATGTTTTCTGTGTTAATGTTTGTATCTACAGGTGTGTTTGGTGATGAAGTGAAGTCAGTGTCAGTGATGGAGGGAGATTCTCTGACTCTACACACTGATATTAAACTGCAGACAGATGATCTGAAACTGTGGAGATTTGGACCTCAAGAGTCTCTTATAGCTCAAATCAATGGAGTGGCCAAAAATATCTCAATATATGATGATGTTCTTGATGGGAGATTCAGAGACAGACTGCAGGTGAATAATCAGACTGGAGATCTCACCATCACATACATCACAACTCAACACACTGGACTTTATCAAATAATCATCAGCGGCAAACAAAAGACCTCATACAGATTCAATGTTATTGTCAATGGTGAGTAAATATTTAGAAAAAGTTCACTGGAAGTAAACACAGATGCATTGTATTATTTCATTTAGATTTAATGCACTGTTGTGTCCGAGTTTGGTTACATTTTTAATCTGACATAATTTGACACTATGATGCAGCACTGCAAGAACAGACAATTGGATGACATCAAAGTACCGCGAGAATGAAATCATGTTACAGGTACTGTGATGTCATCCGCCTGTTGGTTCTTGCAGCTAAGCATGAAGTCAGACAAACTTTTAATAACAAACCAGATAACACAGAGGGAAACTTTGTCGGAGGAACAGAATCACATTTTTCTGAAAGTTGCTTGCCCCTGCATCAGTGTGATGAACTCAGAAATGTTTTTTGTGACAGCTTCACTATTGACACAGTAATTATGTTTATACATTTTTTAAAATCTACATTGTAACTTAAAAGTTTTAAATCACTGACATGAACTTTGGATAAACCTAAAGTACGAAAATATTTTAATGTAGAATTTAGACATTAAATAAATGGGCAACACTTTACAATAAAGTTCATTAGTTAACATTAAATAATGTATTAACTAACATGAACAAACCATGAGCAGTACATTTGTTACAGTATTTATTAATCTTAGTTAATAGTAGCAGAGTTAAAATTACAGTGTTAATGGAAATATAAAGAGTTCAGAGTTAATTTAACTCTGGATTGAGTTAAAACTATTTTATTTTACTCTATAAAAATAAAGAGTTGGTGTCAAAACAGAGTGTTACCACTTAAAAAAGTAAGTGGTGTTTGTAACTCTTAGGGTCTTAAATAGAGAAGATCTCCCCCTCTTTACAGCACAAACTGAACCGTGTTTTTGGATGATGCAGTTCAAGCAGAAGATCATCTCTTTCAATGTAAATGGTAAGTAAATGTTCAATAAATAAAAATTTTATCAATAACATTTGAGAGTTTTGAGGTGTTATGTTTTATATTGCTGTTAGTATCAAGTTTAACATTAAGTCATGTGTTATTGTCATCATATGAATGCGGCAGTTGAGTTCAATCGTTCAATCGTTAATGTGTGCAGGAAATTAGCTTTGGGGACTTTGGAGGAGCACAGAAAGAGGCCTACATGAAAATTTCTTCAGATGAAGAGCAATTTTATAACAAAGTGAGTATCTTGTGGAAAACATAAATGTATAAATGATTTCAAAGTATTTTGTAACGTGTTCTGTATGTGAATTCTGTATGATTTTTGTTTCTGCGGAGTTATACTTAGTTATTAGTTGTTTTTTAATAACGCATTTTTCCATTTTATTTTTGGTTTATTAACAGAAAAGTTCAATATCCAGTCTGAAGGTCTGACTGAGGATCATATCACCTCCAGCTGGTTCATCATTTTCTGCTGTTATTATGTGAAAACCAACATGGCTTTTGGATTGAAATGAAGTCAAACTTGTTTGTATGAACTAAAGCATCTGTACTTCTGTTATACATTGGGAGTGTTCTATTTAGTTGTCTCAGATATTATGTTAATTTAATAAACACATAAATGCATGATACACTGAGGACAATTTTTTAAAACAGTTTTTATAATGAGTGATGGATTAACTGCTGTGTTGTTACATTTTAAAAATGTGTTTGAAAATAAAGTTTTTTGTCCCAAAATTACCGTAATATGTTGCAGTCTTCACATTTACCATATTAACACCATAGTATTAAAAATATAACACTACATTGGAGTTAACTAATTATATATATATATATATATATATATATATATATATATATATATATATATATATATATATATATATATATATATATATATATATATATATATATATATATATTTATATATATATATATATATATATATCTGTGTTAGATTTTTAACTCTGTATAGAGTCAATGTTAACACTTTAAAATAGTCAATGTGGCAACACTTTCAAAGTGTTGAAATTAACTCTGATAGAGTTATTCTGAGGTTCCAGATTTTGTTGTGTAATTGTTTGTTCATGTTAGTTCACAGTGCTACTTACGTTATCAAGATTTTAATAAAGTATTAGTAATTGTTGAAATTAACATTAACAAAGATTAATAAATGCTGTATAAGTGCAGTTCATGATTAGTTCATGTATGTAGTTAACTATTGAACCTTATTGTAAAGTGTTACCAATAAATGTATCTATAATGAAAATGAAGTTCTGAAAGATGTAAAATTGAAAATTTGGTGCTTTGATTTAAGAACTTCAAAGAACAGCAAAGATATGTGAATTCGTACACTTTCATATTTTTGTTACTTTTACTTAATTTTTTTACATTTATTGTATAAAATAAAATTAATGTCACATCCAGTAAAATATTTCATATTTTATTAAGGACAAAATTAAAGAACATTAGTTTTAACAAAAATATCATCACCTTAGCAGTGAAACAAAATTTAGCTTCCAAATCTTCTTTAACAGGACATTTAGGTGTAAGGAAAACGCAGAAACAGCGGGATCCATTTTGCAGATGTTTATTAAAACAAACCAATCCAAAACGTTAGGGAAGCGGGTAAACTGAGAGAGGCAGGCAGGTCAATAACAATAAGCAGTCCAATCCAGGCAAACAGAGACAAGGGGTAATCCAAACGCAATAAACAGGTAAACAGGCAGAAGGTCATATACAGGCAGTCAGAATAACATTCAGAATAAACGCTCGGTATGCAGGGTAAACTGGCAATACTTTGCGCTAGGCCTACCCCAGCTTGAAGCTTAAGTAAGGCTACACAGGAAATTATCAGGGAAGCAGAGAGCAGCGCAAAGTCAATCCTCCGGAGAGGGCTCCCTCTGGTGGCGCGGCGGTATGGACGTTACAGAATCCCCCCCCAAGAGTGCCTCCTGGCGCTCTACGGGGCCTTCCTCGAGGATGTGGTGCAGGTCGGTCGGGTCTGGCTCGGTGGAAATCCTCGATGAGGTTGGGGTCCAGAATGTCGTCCGAGGCTACCCAGGACCTTTCCTCAAGGCCATAGCCCTCCCAATCAACCAGGTACTGGAGTCGACCCCCGCGTCACCTCGAGTCTAACAACTCTCTGACGTCCAGAGGAGGTGGTGGCTCTTGAGGCTCCGTGTTCGGGTCGTACTCCGCATGATAGGGTATAAGCAAGGAAACATGGAAAGAAAGAAAATTTCTATAATTAACGGGGAGTTCCAATTGATAAGTAACATCATTAATTTGTCTAATTATTCTGAAAGGTCCTACGAACCTCGGACTAAGTTTCTTGGATGGTAGAGAGCCAGACCCTTTGGCCAGGTTGGTACGGGGGGTGAGGACGTCTGTGACGATTAGCCTGGAGTTCCTGGTTCCTGATGGCTTTCTGGATTCTTACATGGGCGCTTTCCCAAACTTCTCCACTCTTCCTCATCCAATCGTTCACAGCAGGGACAGCAGACGGTTCTCCTGACCAAGGGAACATGGGTGGTTGGTAGCCGAGTACGTACATTTTTATCAAGCTGGTTACAAAAAGCTTTCCAAACCTGAGAGGTGAACTGGGTGCCACGGTCTGATATGATGTCCTCTGGGATTTCATAATTTCTGAAGATGTGGTGAAACATAGGTAGTAGGTAATCCTCTGAGGGGGACTAGACGGCAGGCCTTTGAGAATCGGTCAATGATTACCAGAATTGCAGTGTAATTATTAGAATTGGGGAGATCGGTAATAAAGTCAATGCTGAGGTGTGACCAGGGGCGTTGTGGAATGGGCAGAGGTTTTAGCAGACCAGAGGGTAGTTCCTTGGGAGTTTTGGATTGGTCACAGATACGGCAGGACTTAACGAAATTCGTGACATCATTATTCATGGTGGCCCACCAAAAGGACGTTCCCATAAGCGCAATGGTGCGTGAGATACCTGGATGTCCAGAGCTAAGGGAACCATGAACCCATTGCAGGATGCGGGGACGGAGAGACAGAGGAACGTAGGTTTTCTCAGGGGGACATTCTGGTGGTACGGGGTCTTGCTGGTACTCTTGTTAAATCTCTTGCATTATATCCCACGAAATGGGGGCTATGATGAGAGATGGTGGCATGATGGATGCAGGGGTATGGTCAGAAGGTGTGGGATCGTGGTAGCGGGATAAAGCGTCTGCCTTGCCATTCTTATTTCTGGGCCTGTAAGTAATGGAGAAATCAAATTGGGTGAAAAACAGAGACCATCTTGCCTGTCATGCGTTGAGTCGTTTAGCTCCCTTGACAAACTTGAAGTTCTTGTGGTCTGTGAGAATAATGAAGTGATGTTTAGCACCTTCAAGCCATGTCTCCATTCTTCTAAGGCTGCTTTAATGGACAGAAGTTCTTTATTTCCGACATCGTTGTTTCGTTCAGCAGGGGTGAGTTTACGGGAAAAGTATGCACATGGATAAACTTTGGTGGATGGTTCTTGACGCTGGGATAGGACAAGCGTCAACCTCCACAATAAACGGTTTCACAGGATCCGGGTGTTTCAGAATAGGGGCTGAAGTAAACATACCTTCAGTTGTTGAAATGCCTTTTCTGCCTGGGGGTTCCAAGATAATTTTTTCGGCTTGCCTTTGAGTAGTGACGTGAGTGGTGCAGCAACCATGCTGTAGTTACAGATGAACCTCCGATAGAAGTTTGGAAATCCAAGGAATCTCTGTAGTTCCTTAATAGTGCGTGGATTGGGCCATTCTGTGACTGCCTTGACCTTTGAGTCGTCCATTTCGACTCCCTGTGAACTGATATTGTACCCCAGAAAGTTAGTTTTGGAAACATGAAACTCACATTTTTCAGCTTTCACATATAACTGGTTTTTGGGTAGACGAGACAGAACTTCTTTTACATGGCTGATGTGGTCCTCCATATTGTGGAAAAAATGAGTATATCATCAATCTATGCAATGACATATTTGTTGAGGAGATCTCTGAACACTTCATTGATAAAGGACTGGAACACTGCTGGTGAGTTGAATAGCCCATACAGCATCACAAGATATTCATAGTGCCCCCTAGTGGTGTGGCATGCAGTTTTCCACTTGTCGCCATATCGAATTCGTACAAGGTTGTAGGCACTACGGAGATCAAGCTTGGTGTAGATCTTGGCTTCTCGGAGCTGTTCAAGGGCAGAAGGGACAAGAGGTAAAGGATACAGGAATTTTACTGTAATGTTATTCAAACCTCTGTAATCGATGCATGGTCTCAGGCCTCCGTCCTTCTTTTCCACAAAAAAGAAACCACCAGCAGCAGGATAGGTGAAGGAGTGAATAAATCCATTCTTTAATGCTTCATAAATATAATCCTCCATAGCGCGGGTTTAAGGCTGGGACAGTGGATATACTTTACTCTTGGGGGGCATGGCGTTAGGAAACAGTTCTATAGCGCAGTCCCATGGTCTGTGGGGAGGTAACTCAGTAGCTTTGGATTTACTAAAAACTTCTGCATATTCTTGATATTGATCAGGAATTTTAATGTCCTTACCAGACGGGCTTTCAACACTGGTAGACAGCAGGGCTTGGGCTTAGGGGGATTATACAATTATTCATGCAACGAGGCGACCACTGTAATATCTCTCCAGACCTCCAATTGATCTTGAGATTGTATGCCACTAGCCAGGGATGACCAAGGATGATATCATAACGTGGGGAGGAAATAACATACAGTGTTATGGTTTCACAGTGCAGTGATCCAACTCGGAGTATGAAGGGAATGGTGCGATGAGTGATACCATTACCAATGGGAAAGTCATTTATGGCTGAAATTTGCAGAGGTGGTTGACATGGGATGACAGGGATTTGGTATTTTGTAATGATATCTTCGTTGATGAGATTCAAGGCAGAGCCTGAGTCAATTAATCCAGTAAATGACAGGATATCATCATTGTGTATTATCATTACTTCTTGTGAACACATTTCATGGCAAGGAGGGAGGGTTTTAGGCTGGCTTACCAGGTTGTTGTAACGTGGTGCTTTAGCAGGACAAGATTCGATGCGGTGGCCAGGTTCTCCACAATAAAAACAGAGATTAAGATTCCGTCTGCGTTGACTTTCTTCCATGGTGAGTGGGGAAAATCCCAATTGCATGGGTTCAACGACATTTGAAGAATCAACAGGGGAATACAATACTTTGCGGGTTGTACTCACAGCACTCGTAGCATTCGATGAAGTCCTCACTTTAGCATTAGCGGGTACATTTTCATCAGGTTGTCAATATGGACTGCAAGGGTTACATATTCAGAAAAAGGGAGATCCTCACCTTTACAAGCAAGCTCGGCCTGGAGTTCAGTATCGAGACTTTTCTGGAACACATCCTTAAGGGATTTTTTTGTCCCACCCGCTCTGTGCAGCGAGTGTGCGAAACTCGATGTCGTATTCAGCTACTGGTCGATGATTTTGAGACATTCGGATGATCCGAGATGCAGCACTTCTGCACCCGGCTGGATATTTAAATACTTCTCTCAGTTGTTGAATGAAGTATGCATAAGAAGTGCGGATACGATGATCCGTGTCGCAAACAGCGGCTGCCCACTCGATCGCTTTACCAGATAGTAACGACAAGACTTTCGAGCACTTTTTCTCTTCAAACTAGTCTTCACCCTCATGATCTTTAAAATAGATGTCTAGTTGTTGAACAAAACCTCTCAAATGTTCAGCGGTACCGTCAAACTTTTCTCGTTCAGATACACTCACTCATTTGGCAGACGTGGAAGGCAAGGCTTGAATATAGGATTGAATATAATTGGTGAGATGGCAATTCACAGAATGGAGACGTGAAGGTTGTTCCTGATATCACTATGCAGGCTAAACTGGCAATACTTCGCACTAGGCCTAGGACAGCTTGAAGCTGAAGTAAGGCAAAACAGGAAATGATCAGAGGAGCAGAGAGCGGCGCCATGGCAGTACTCAGGAGGGGGCTCCCTCTGGTGGCGCGGCGGTATGGACGTTACATTAGGTGAATACTTAATATTTTATTAATTAATAATAAATAATGATTTAATAATTGAATAATTGATTAATTAATAATTAATTATATGAGCTCACAGCACTGAATCCAATTTTACATCTGAATTAAAGCAAGTGTGTCTTCAGACTGATCAAAGTAAAAAATTAACTCTCTCCTGACATATCTAATTAAACATGTTTATAACTTACCATTCAGACCGCAAAAGCACAAACAGAGATAAACACACACGAGAAACATTTTCTTTAGGGTCTGATAGTCACTCGACAGTCGACACAGTGATGCTATCAAGAAGAGTTGTTTAGAGATAAGTTCAGATGTATCATATAAGATAAGCTGTAAGTATTGTGCAGAAATAACACATGTGCTCTGATGATGATGTGAGATTACGTGTCGAGATCGTACTTCTAGATTCGTTTTTTTCATGTGCTTCAGTTTTTATCTCAGTTTACCTCAGTTTGTTTTTCTGTGGTTTGACTGTTAGTTAAAAACATATTTTATTATTTTATAGTTTAATAATTCTTATTCTTTAATCAGTCAGAAGAATTGTACTCACTTTCTTGAATGAAGCAAATAGGCAAAGCCTAAACATAAAACATATGAATGTGTGAATTCAGACATGTTATCCGTGTTTATTTTGCCATTCTCTTGTTTTTAAATCTATGCCATGTCTCACAATAGAACTGATTTTAAGAGATAAATTGTGTTTGGAGTTCATGTTGTTTACCTACCACTAAGTGTATGTAAAAAAATCATAAATTTAAGATCTTCAATCTATGACAAAACTTGTCTCTGTGTCTGCAGGTGTGTTTGGTGATACAGATGAAGTAAAGGCGATGTTAGTAAAGCAGGGAGCTTATGTTACTCTACACACTCATCTTACTGAAATACAGAAAAATGATGTGATATTGTGGAGGTTTGGACTTCAAAAGTCTCTTATAGCAAAAATCAACAGAGCGACCAGTGAGATCTCAATAAATGCTGAAGTTCTTGATGTGAGATTCAGAGACAGACTGCAGGTGAATAATCAGACTGGAGATCTCACCATCACAAACATCACAACCAATCACTCTGGACTTTATGAAATGATCATCAACAGCGCTAAAGGGAGCTCATACAGATTCAATGTTACTGTCTATGGTGAGTAAAGATTAAACATTCAGAGATCTGATTTCTTCATCTGTGTTTATTTTTCCATTCTGTTGATTTCATGTCTTTCAACAACTGATTTTAAAAGCCAAAGGTTTCCAATTCCAAGTCAAAGTCAACTTTATTGTCAATTCTAATTAATGTGCCAGACAAACAGAGTATTGAAATATTGTTCCCTTAATCCCTGCAGTGTAAAACAGCAACAACAACAGCAACAAACAGTTTCAAGAATTATAAAATAAATAATATACAATTGTATATAAAAGTATACAGACATTTACGGCACATAAGAATAGTGTCTGTGTATTTACATAGTCCAACCAATGTTGTAGGTTGGATAGCAGCATTTATGTCAAAGAGACAAAGGTGCAAAGTGTGATTAGTTGTTTGTGCATTTTTTTGGGGGGTGCTACTTGTTAGATATGTTTTTTCTATGTTAATTTGTCTCTGTTGTGTGTGCAGGTGTGTTTGGTGATGAAGTGAAGTCAGTGTCAGTGACTGTAGGACATCCTGTTACTCTACACACTGATATTAAACTACAGACAGATGATCTGATACTGTGGAAGTTTGGACCTGAAAATTCTCTCATAGCTCGAATCAATAAAGAGGCCAAAGATATCTCAATACATGATGATGTTGATGTTCTTGATGGGAGATTCAGAGACAGACTGCAGGTGAATAATCAGACTGGAGATCTCACCATCACAAACATCACTACTGAAGACTCTGGACTTTATGAAATGATCATCAACGGCACTAAAGAGATCTCATACAAATTAAATGTTACTGTTTATGGTGAGTTAGGATTAACCATTCAGAGATCTGATTTCTGCATCATCTGTGTGTAGTTTTTTTTCCATTCTGTTGTTTTTAAGTCTATGTCATGTTTTCCAAAAACTGATTTTAAAAGCCAAAGGTTTCTAATTTTTTATTCAGAAACTTAGTAGTAGTTCAATTTAAATTTAAGAGATTTAATGTGTGACAATCTGTGTGTTCAGGTGTGTTTGGTGATGAAGTGAAGTCAGTGTCAGTGATGGAGGGAGATTCTGTTACTCTACACACTGATACTAAACTACAGACAGATGATCTGATACTGTGGAGGTTTGGTCATGAAAATTCTCTTATAGCTCGAATCAATGTAGTGGCCAAAGATATCTCAATATATGATGATGTTCTTGATGGGAGATTCAGAGACAGACTGCAGGTGGACAATCAGACTGGAGATCTCATCATCACCGACACTAAGACCAAAGACTCTGGATTTTATCAAATGATCATCAGCGGCAAACAGAAGATCTCATACAGAGTCAATGTTACTGTCTATGGTTAGTAAAGATTTAGAAAAACTTTAACACAGATGTATTATTCTAACTGGATTTAATGCACTGTTGTGTTCTGAGATGTGTCTGAAAGGTTTTTCGTCTTTACCAAATTTGGTTTCATTTTTGGGGTAATTTTTTGTTCATTTGGTGATACAGATAAAGTGAAGTCATTGTCAGTGATGGAGGGAGATTCTGTTACTCTGCACACTGATATTACTGAAATACAGACAATTGATGTGATACTGTGGAGGTTTGGACTTCAAAAGTCTCTCAAAGCAAGAATCAACGGCACCACCAGTGAGGTCTCAATATATGATGATGATCTTGATGGGAGATTCAGAGACAGACTGCAGGTGAATAATCAGACTGGAGATCTCATCATCACAGACATCACAACTCAACACACTGGACTTTATCAAATAAACATCAGTGGCAAACAGAAGATCTCATACAGATTCAATGTTACTGTCTATGGTGAGTAAAGAGTTAGAAAATAGTTCACTGGACATAACCACAGATCATGCTTTGTATTCCAACTAGATCTGACGTACGGTTGTCATTTTTAAGATTCATTTTTGATCTGAGTAATTTGTCATAATAGCACGGATGTAGTACCGTAGTTATTTTCAAAGGAGGAATGGGGGATTGTCAGCTGTCGGTGGACTGACTTTTGAAGTAAGCACTATTGGAACACCTAGTGTTAGTGAATTTCGGTAAAAATGTGTCAAGATGAAAACCACTATTTTCTGTTACAAACCTTCACATAGCATCCTTGGGTTATAATAACATTAAAAACTCAAATCCATAATTTGATTTTCAAGATTTATTATAAATATTTTTTTGCAAAATGCAATAAATCCATGATAAGTTTTTTTTCAAAATGGTATAATCTATTAGATCAATATATAAATGTGCATTCATCTTTCCCATGTTATATTAATTTAGTTGACTAGTGTTATACACTGATTAAAAAAAACATTAATGGCATTAATCAAAACACTTACATTGTCATATTAAGAACACTGTCATTGCTGCGGTTAGACGTCGTCACTGAACCTTTTTTAAAGCGATTAGCTATAAAATGTTTTGGTCCTGCTCGATTTTCGTTGACTTTGAGTAAAATGGAAAGTTTTTCATAAGATCCGCTGGGGTCAATGTGTTAGCATGACAGAAGCTTGATGCTTTTGGGAGTGTCTCTCGCGTAATTATTTGATTTGTTGAGCAGATTAATTGCATTCTGCAGAGATGGACTGGCGTTTATCGCGTTTTGGGAAAAAAGCGAGAAAAGATGACAAAATAACACGGCGGATATCGGATTTTGCGTAAAATTAAGAATTTACTTTTAATTACTGACCTGGTACAATACTGTTTTTGGCGGTAACTATAAAAAAAGGTGTTTATCGCGTTTTGGAACCAAACTCTTCAAATATACTTTTAAAACAAACCAGAGAACACAAACAAAATGGGCACTTGGTCTAAAAGTGCAGGGCACAGAATGACCTCAATCCAGGGTTTGAAAATGTCAATTTTTTAAATTAATTTAATGTAATTTATTATTTTTTCTATCAAATGTTTTTCAGCTTTTTTGCCCGTTCCAGTCATCACCAGAGACTCTTCACACTGTTCTTCATCATCATCATCATCATCATCATCAAATTGTTTATTATTGTGTTCAGTGTTGAATGTGAGAGATGTGAGTCTGTCCTGGTACAAAGGAAACAGTTTATTGTCCATCATCAGTGTGTCTGATCTTAACAACAGATGTGTCATCTCTCTACCTCTGGAGGTGGAATATCAGGATAACAACACATACAGATGTGTGGTGAACAATCCCATCAAAAATCGAACTCAACATCTTAACATCAATGAACTCTGTCAGACGTTTTCAGGTACAACCGCAGTTCTGCTTAGAAATGACTTCACTTTATCTTTAATAAATGTGTGATGCTTTTTAACATAATAAATATTCGCTATTTCTCTTTAAGATATTGGCCATGTTAAAACATATGTTTCATGTTTCAGGCTGTGTTTGCTGTTGTCATGATTTTGAAGTTGTGATCCGATTGGTCGTCTCTGCTCTGGTGGGCGTGGCTGCGGTTGCCATTTTGGTTTATGACATCAGATCGAGCAGAGATGAACAGAAGAAAAGATCACAGACATCATCAGACTATTAGTGATGAAAAATATATTATAGTTAAATGAAACCAATATTTTTACTAACTTTTTTATTGTTTTTGCTCTGTATATAAAGCACCCAGAAGATATTATCACTTTAATTATTAGGGTAGCCGATTTAAAAATTCTGTCATCATTTACTCACCATCATGTTGTTTAAACCTGTAGTTTTTTTTTAATTCTGTTGAACACACGCTAAATGTGCATAAGTGCTAAGAATTATTGGAAAAGCAACTCAGATGATTCGCTTTTTATAGCTGAGTAAAAATACAATTTTTTTTCATTTATTGCATTACTTCATTTATCATTATATATTTACCTTATCTTTAAAAAAAATATTCATTAATTTTATCATTTTATCATTCACTTTTATTCTTTTAAAAATGTTTTATATTATATTGATAAAACTGAGCAAGTAAAATTATTCAATAAACCATCTTTATTATATTAACATATTGCTATTCAGAATTTATTTTAGACAGGTATTTTTTATGGGACACGCAATTACTCATCACAGCCCTATACGAGTCACCAATACACTAAATCAAAAACAAAGTGCATAACTTCCAAAAACATAAAATTATCACTTTAAGCAATCACTGCCACTGGCGGGGATGGCGGGTCACATGATCTGGCAGGTCACTTGACCAACCATCCCTGCCACTGGCAGCTGCCACTCAGCCACTGGCAGGTCCTGCCAGCCAGCTGAAGATTGAACCCCCCTCCTAAATCAAGAACGGTTTTTATCCTAATGACTTGATGTGGCGTTAATAGTGATTTGGGTAGTATGCCATACACAGGACACCGGAGGTTAATTGCTCCTCTAGTGAGTGTGCATGTGTCAGATGAACCCTCCCTCCTTTAATTCGGGGCACCAGCTAAAGAATTTCACTTTAACAATAAGAATGATCTTGAATTATTCAACAAATAAGAAAATATGTAAATTAGAGGGAGTTTGTCATTTAATTTATCTGAAGGATTTTGTGAAATCCGGACCAGCTTGTAATAAAATGGAATTTATTAACAAAAGATAAACAAGAATAACTAAAAACACTACTAAATGATACTAAAAAACGAAAGAATAGAAAAAGATGGCAACTAAAATGCAAAGAGTTGAATTTATGGCAGAATGTTTTCTGTTTCTGTTGAGATGAAAACCTATAATACTGCACATGTATTTATTAAAGAGCACAAATGTATATATTAAATCTAAGATAAAAATCATTAAAATTTCAATTTCATTTCAATTTTTTACTGTCTGATTGATTGAAGTTTCACAGAAATAAGATCATCCTTTTAGATGGGAAACACAAGCTAACTTCCAGTTCTTCTTTAACAGGACATTTACTTCAAAATAATATAATAATATTTGATTATATGAAATCACAGACCTGAATCAAATTTTATATCTGTCAATTAAAACAAGTGCGTCTTCAGACTGATCAAACTAAAACTAGAATAAGCATAAAGAAACACTTTATAACTCTGTATAACAAAAATAACAACTTTATTAACTTACAAGTCAGGCCACAGATGCACAAACAGAGATAAACACACATTCTTCGGGCTCTGATAGTCACTCAATAGTGATGTTATCAAGAAGAGTTGTGTAGAGATAAGTTCAGATGTATCATTCAGTTATATAAGATAAGTTGTACGTATTGTGCAGAAATAACTCAACTGTGGGCTCTGATGATGTTAGCGTACGTGTCGAGATCGTATTTACAGATTTGTGCAGCAGATTTTGTCTTATATGTAATAATAAATATGTAAAGAAAAGAAGACATTTCTTACGTGATTAAATCAGGAATATTCCATTAAAAAGTAACCCTTTAAAAGTACTTAAAATGTTTTGGTAACAATATTATACATAATATTTTTAAGTAAACATGACCAACCCAGTCTCACCCCATGTCGTCAATATTTGACGACACTTGACCATTCGTCAATATGTGACGCGGAGGGTATACCTTTCGCGTCATTTTTTGACGAACTGGGGACTTCAATACTATTACGTCCGTTGCATTCTCTTCTCCTATTTTCTTACCATTTTCGCGTCGGTTTAGGGTTAGATTTACATAATGACATCCCTACCCAAACCTAACTCTAACCCCAACGCCAGGTGACAACTGTTTCTAACCCCAACGCCAGGTGACAACTGTTTAATTTCGCGTACACTGTTTAATTTCGCGTACACTGTTTAATTTTGCGTAATCTAACCCTAAACCGACGCGAAAATAGGAGAAGAGAATGCAACGGACGTAATAGTATTGAAGTCCCCAGTTCGTCAAAAAATGACGCGAAAGGTATACCCTCCGCGTCACATATTGACGAATGGTCAAGTGTCGTCAAATATTGACGACATGGGGTGAGACTGTGTTAACATGACACATTAGAGATTAGTAATATTTTAAATTATATGCGATATTTAACTGGTAGCCAGTGTAAAGATGCCAGAATTGTACTTTTTAGATCGAGTAAGCACTCTTGCTGCGGCGTTTTGAACCAGCTGTAACTTGTTTACCTGATTTGCGTGACATCCCCCGAGTAACGAGTTACAATAGTCTATTCTAGAGGTCATAAAAGCATGGATAAGCTTTTCTGCTTCTGATGCAGACAGCATATGGCGTATTTTTGAGATATTTCTAAGATGGAAGAATGGTGTGCGGCAGACGTTGGAGATATGACTATTGAAAGATAGATTGCTGTCGAACATCACGTTCTTAACCGTGGAAGATGGCACCACAGTGCAGCCATCTATAGGCAACTTGTAATCTGACATATTATGTTTGGAGGGATTTGGTTCAATAATAAGTATCTCTGTCTTATTGGAGTTTAGCATAAGAAAGTTATGTGCCATCCAGTCACTAATATCGCTGATGCAGTCTGTTAGCTTAGAGAACTGGTGTGTTTCGCTAGGATGTGACGAGATGTAAAGCTGGGTATCATCCGCATAGCAGTGAAAACTTATGTTATGTTTCCTGTTAATGTCTCCTAGAGATAACATATATAACGAGAATAGGATAGGGCCTAAAACTGATCCCTGTGGTACGCCGTATTTAACCATGGAGTGATATGACTCTTCCTCATTTACATAAACAAAGTGATAGCGATTGGTTAGATACGACCTAAACCAGGCTAACGTCTGACCACTGATGCCAACATAGTTTTCTAGTCTATTGAGTAAGATTCTGTGATATATTGTATCAAAGGCTGCACTAAGGTCTAGTAATATAAGAATTGAGATTTCACCACGATCGGATGTTAAAAGGAGGTCATTTGTAACTCTAAGCAGTGTTGTCTCTGTGCTATGGTGGGGCCTGAATCCTGATTGGAACTTTTCATATGTATTATTATTCACTAAGAATGTGCATAGCTGGCTTGCCACTACTTTTTCTAATATTTTAGAAAGAAAAGGTAGATTTGAGATAGGTCTAAAGTTTTTTAAGATCTCCCTGGTCAAGGTGTGGTTTTTTAATGAGCGGTCTAATAACTGCTAGTTTAAAAGCTGTTGGAACGTATCCTAATTCTAGCGATGAAACTACAGGAAATACCTCTTTAAGTAATTTTGTGAGAACGGGGTCTAACATACAGGACGATGATTTGGATGATGTTACTAATTTAGAGAGCTCTTCTATTTTAGTAGGTTTAAATGACTCAAGATGTTTGTATGGTAGTCTAGTGTTGAATGTACTATTGGGTAGAGTGGTGACTGCTTGTGTAGCTTCTATGTTTTCCCTAATAACCGTAATTTTGTTATTGAAGAAGTTCAGAAAGTCGTTACTATTGTGTTGGAGTTTACTATTGGTTTCTGTTTGTTCTTTGTTTCTAGTCAGTTTCGCAACTGTGCTAAAGAGGAAACGAAGGCTATTGTGATTTTCTTTAAATAGCTTGCTGAGATAGGTAGATCTGGTGCTTTTTATATCCTGTCTGTAGTGTTGAACACTCTCTTTCCATGCTGCACGCCACACCTCTAACTTTGTGCTTCAGTAGGTTCGTTCCATTTTTCTAGCTACTTTTTTAAGGGCTGCAGTATGATGGTCATACCACGGAGCTGGCATTTTTTCTTTGATTCTCTTTTTTCGAATGGGAGCAACGGCTTGCATCCAGCGTGCTAGAACAAACGTTGTTCAGGTTTTCTATTACAATATCCAGATCTACACGGTTATCTGCTACATGTTTCATTTGGGACAGGTCTGGAAGAGTGCTAATAAAGCTATCTTTAGTGGTGGAAATTATTGTTCTGGCTAATCTGTAGCATGTTGTAGACTGAGTGATCCTATCTAGAAGTACCGTGTATGACACAGAAACTGCATCGCTCTGGGGTGATATTTCGATGTCATTAATATTGACTCAGAGTGACAGAATGTCTAATGTGAAGTCTAATGTGTACTTACGAGTATGCGTGGGCACGTTTTGTTTAATACCGAGAGAAATTAGAACATCCATAAACGCATGTCCTAATGCATCTTTTGGGTTATCAATGTGGATATTAAAATCATCTGACTGTAAGCTCAGAAAGGAAATCTGCTATTTCTTTAAGAAAATATGTGTGGTGGCCCGGAGGTCTGTAGATGGTAGCTAAAACGAAAGAAAGCTGTTTGTTGTTACGATCATTCATTTCCATATTTAACAGCATTATTTCAAATTAATTAAATTTTAGTTCGGATTTATGGTTTACTTTAAATATTTTGTTGTATATTGTAGCTTCACCACCCCCTCTCCCCTTTAAAGGAGGTTCGTGTTTATAATAATAGTCGTGTGGGGTGGATTCGTTTAAACTGATGTAATCGTCTGCTTTAAGCCAGGTTTCTGTTAAACAAAGTGCATCTAAGTTTTGGTCTGTAATTATTTCATTGATAATAGGTTCCTTATTGATAAGCGATCTAATGTTAAGAAGGCAGAATTTTAACATTTGAGTTTCATCTGTTAATGTATTGTGTTCTAATTTTATGTTAATAAGATTTGTACGCGACGAGGTAAACGGTGCTCTGTATTTTTTTGTTAGAGGAACAGACACAGTCGAAATGTGTTGATACTCTGGTAAAAAAGGCTCTGACCTGGGCCCTGGATAGTCAGACAATATCACAAGTAAGACTATTGGTCAAATTTCTAGAGAGTATAGCACTTCCTTCCGGAGACGGAGGGAAGCCATCTCTCTTTAGCAGGTCAGGTCTTCCCCAGAAATGCTTCCAATTGTCTATAAACCCTACGTTATGCTGAGGGCACCACTTTGACATCCAGCCATGAAGAGACACTAATCTACTGTAAGTTTCATCACCCCGGTAGGCGGGGAGTGGACCAGAGCATATTACATTGTCTGACATTGTTTTTGCAATTTCACACACCTCTTTAATAGTATCTTTGGTGTTCTCTGACTGGCGGAGTCTGGTGTCATTCGTGCCGGGGTGAATAACAATCTTAGAAAAATTACGTTTAGCATTAGCCAGCACTTTAAGTTTGGATCTAATGTCAGACGCTCTGGCTCCCGGTATACATTCGACTATGGTGGCTGGTGCCTCAATGTTAATGTTCCTGAGAATAGAATCTCCAATAACCAAGGCACTTTTAACAGACGTCTCAGCTGGTGTATTGCTGAGCAGGGGAAATCTGTTAGAAATGATCACAGGAGTGTTTTTTGGGTGCCGAATACGACTATGCCGCCTGACAGTCACCCAGTTAGTTGGCCGCCTCGACTCTGATGTCAGAACTGAGCCATGTGTATTATGCTTAACAATTGGCACACCCCAAACAGTGTTTGTAACATTAACATTAGCGGTCTTACTGTCCTCAACCAGCGTTCGGATGCGCGCTTCTAGTTCTACAACCTTCTCCGTCAGCCTTACTACTTTAATACACTTACCGCATGTAAAACCCTCTATGCTGACGGAAGAAGCTAAACTGTACATGTGGCAAGTAGTGCAGGTTACAATAACAAGCGAAGTCTTACCGTTTTCATGCTGGGCGATGGTGTCTTCGTTCATTCCGAACGCGGTCCGTGAAGCTGCATCGCGTGGGGTGCTCACTCGCTGCACGCCTCGGTCGCCTGCGGACGTCTGGAGCCAGGGTGATGTTAGGCACGCTGTACCGCACGTTGGATCTGCGAAGGCCAGGCAGCAGCTCCTCCACAGCTTCCCGATTCTGGTGTGGACAGGTCAGAAAAGCATACATCGGGTGAATCCGCCATTAGATCGCCAAGGAAGGCAGGTTTACAGTAAACAAACGGTAAGAAATGCACACTTTAGCCGGCACCGACTGGTTATGGGCTATATGCTAACACTGGGTTTTACTAGTGATAAATCATTTTGCTTAGTAATACAATTCAGTAATCGTTAAGGTAAAGTTTTCCTAAGATAAACTAATAATAAGTTATATTATATAGATAGGAATAAGATAGTGAGAAAATAGGATTAAGATGATAAGCTCAACGGAGTTCCGGGCTTGCGACTCAGCGTCAGTCGTTACTCAGCGTTAATCCAACTTTACATTTTTACAGTGTACTTTAACTCAAGAGTTTCCAGTGCTTCCTGACCCTTTATAAACAAAACGCATTCCCTAAAATGTAGTTCTAAATGTAGGTTCGGGAGGAGCCTAAACATTCAGACCTGTCAATCATCATCATGGGCGTATATAAGGCAGCCTTCAGTCCTCGGCGTCCAGCTGGATTTTTTTACCGGCATCCCCCCTCCTCCTTCCCTGCTCTCATTCTTCCTCTTTGCATTTCTGTTGCAGGGGGTTGAACTTTGGGGCTCTAGCCCCAGCTTCAGGTTTGCTCTCTCTGAAGGTTCAGAGCTCCAGTACCGAGCTCTCTTCGAGGACAGCAAGCCAAGTTTGTTTACCATTAATCATTAAGACCTGATGCGCCGGCGAACTAGTGAAGTATACTTTTGTAATATCTTAATCATCACTACCTCATATCTGTAAACTCCACAAGACCATAGATCATCTCTTATTTTGTTATATGTTATAGGATGGATGCTTACTCTTTGTGCGTCCTGCGTGTTTATATTGTGCACTGAATTTTTATATCGGTTGCACATGATTGAATACGTTTTTTCGTAATTCAATTATGTAGGCAAGTTCAACATGAATAAATAAAGTTTTATTAAAATAAAATGAATTTTAATTAATGTTAACTTAATTTAATCATGTTCAACCGGTGTCCACAAGTTGTTCCCTATTTTTCAGGTTACCTTAAGAAACTAAACATCCGGTCCTTTGATCTGGATTCTGACCAGAACCACAGTGAGCAATGTCACTTATTTCCATTTCTATGTGTATGTGTGTATATAAACATTGATGTTTTTGAGGGTGTGTGGTTGAAGGCACGGGGGTGGTCCAAACTCAGCAGATTTATCTCTACACAACTTTTGTTGATAGCATCACTGTATTGACTCTATCAGACACTGAAGTGTTAAAGAAAATGTTTTTCATGTGTGTTTATCTCTGTTTGTGCTTCTGCGGTCTGACTGGTAAGTTTTAAACATGTTTTAAGATTTTATAGTTTACATTTTCATTCAGTCAGAAAATTTGCACTCACTTTCTTACTTTTTAAATGAAACAAATAACGTAAGCAAAGCCTAAACATTCAGAGGTCTGATTTCTTCATCTCTGTGTTAATTTTTTCCATTCTTGATGTCATGTCTTCTAACAACTGATTTTAAAAGCCAAAGGTTTCCAATTGTTTAACTACTTGTTAACTATGTTTTCTGTGTTAATGTTTGTATCTTCAGGTGTGTTTGGTGATGAAGTGAAGTCAGTGTCAGTGATGGAGGGAGATTCTGTTACTATACACACTAATATTAAACTACAGAGAGATGATCTGATACTGTGGAGGTTTGGACTTCAAAATTCTCTCATAGCTCGAGTCAATGGAGTGGCCAAAAATATCTCAATACATGATGATGATGTTTATGATGAGAGATTCAGAGACAGACTGCAGGTGAATAATCAGACTGGAGATCTCACCATCACAAACATCACAACTCAACACACTGGACTTTATCAAATGATCATCATCGGCAAACAGAAGACCTCATACAGATTCAATGTTACTGTCTATGGTGAGTAAAGATTTTGAAGTTCCCTGGAAGTAAACACAGATGACCTTTATTATTCCAACTGAATTTGATGCACTGTTGTGTTCTGAGATGCTTTTTCGTCTTTACCGAATTTGGTTACATTTTTAATCTGACATCATTTGACACCATGATGCAGCGCTGCAAGAACAGACAATTGGATGACATCAAAGTACCACGAGAATGATTTGAGAAATTCACCTGTGGGTTCTTGCAGCTCAGCATGAAGTCAGACAAGCGTTTAATAACAAACCAGAGAACACAGATGCTGTTTGGCGCTGGTTCAAAAAAGTGTAAGTGACAAAATCAAAATTTTCTGAAAGTTGCTTGCCACGCCCCTGCATCAAAAACCCAATTCACACAGACCTTTGGTCCCAGAAAATACCCGTAAAATTGCCAGACAAGCTTCTGTGTGAACGCAAACATGTTCCGTATATCTTCTGGGATCGTTGCCGTAAAGAGGACCTAGTAAGATACACGGAAAACCCTCTGTGTGAACTAGAAGCTGAAACAATGCCGTAAGGGCCTGTCGTAGTGAGGACGCGCACGTCATCACAACAGAAGTTATGGTTCAGCTCCTTAAAAAGAGAGATAACATGCATAAAAACATTCACCACGAGAAATGTCGCAAAGTAGATTGAAGCAGTTATCAAGAAATGATAAATAAGACGCATAAACAATGACGCACGTGCCGTATTGAGGCCGCGTGTCATGTCAACATGAAGTTGGTTCAACTCTTTAAAATGACGGATTTACAACATTCACAATGAGAAATGTCAACAAACTGGACTGAAGCAGATATCAGGTAAGTTAGCTAGTCACTGCGCTGAAACGGAGATCATTCAGCAGCATAAAAGAATATCGCGTCACATGCTCATTTGAGCTATAATAAACAAAATGCCCGTGCGTCATCCCAACAAGATATATTGTTCAACTCCTCATATAAAATGCATATAAACAATCACGATAAGAAATGTCTGAAAACTGTATTAAAACAATTCAATTCAATTCAATTCAATTTTATTTATATAGCGCTTTTCACAATTTGGTAATTGTATCAAAGCAGCTTTACATAATAGATGCAGTGAAAAGCTTAGAAAATCGACAGATAGCACAACATAATAAACGATAGCACAAGCAGTTAAATTTGCTACGGCTATAAATCAACATTATAAGCAAACGTATTACTAATGTAACGTTTAGAAGTTAAGCCCAAAAAGGATGCCTCCCCGGGTTGAAAAACCCCCTAGGAGAAAAAAACCCCGGAATTTTAGCCGGGGAAGTAAAAAAGTCATAGGGGGAAAAAACCCTTGGGAGTTATATATATATATACACATTGAAACGGAAGGAGATTAAGCGGAGATTAAGCGGAGATTAAGCGGAGATTAAGCGGGTTCTGCCGGTGGTCTTTGGTCAGGCATCAGCTGGACATCACGTTGAAGAACAGCTAGTAGATCAGTTGTGTGCCGACTTTCACATGTACCGGAACTGGATCTGTTTGTCTCGTCCTCGGGATCAAGGACGAGACAGGGAGAGAGAAACAAAATCTTATTAGCGTAGGGGCCGTTCACATAGAAAACAAGTGTCACACAGTAATGTGGTTTTAGTCAGCTCGGTTCCGGACAGGCTAACTATTGCTGGTTAAGTGTATTACATATAGTTGATGATTTTAGAAACGGAAACAGAACTCGTTTGACTAAGGCCAGAGGCCCCACTGTCGTCGTTAATACTAACGTACAGTGGCAAACGGTTCTGTATGACATACTATTTTAAGGTCATGGGAAAAGGCCAAAATTGCAAGCCGGCCATATTTGGCAGTTAAGACTCAATCGAAAACCAATTCAAAGTTTCAGCATATTACTAAAGAGTATTAATGAGATTTACCATGCTTTGAAGTGTTGACGAAAAAAAAAGGTTTTAATTTATTCATTAATGTATTTATTTATTAGGTTGTACAAGCTAGCTATTAGGAGATAAGTACCATTGTTAAAACAACTATTTGAAAGCCTTGTTAAAGAGAAAAGTTTTAAGTCTAGATTTAAAGTTATCTACTGTCTCTGATTTGCGGACGTCGGTTGGTAAATCATTCCATAGCTTAGGGGCTAAGTAGGAAAAGGATCTGCCACCTTTAGACACTTTTGATATTTTAGGGATAATTAAGAGGCCAGAATTTTGTGACCGCAATGCACGTGATGGATTGTATTCTGATAATAATTCTCTAAGATATGAGGGTGCTAGGCCATTTAAGGCTTTGTAGGTGATTAGTAATATTTTAAATTGTATACGATATTTAACTGGTAGCCAGTGTAAAGATGCCAGAATTGGGCTTATGCGGTCATACTTCTTAGATCGAGTAAGAACTCTTGCAGAAGCGTTTTGAACTAGCTGAAGCTTGTTGACCTGTTTTGGCACCACAGTGCAGCCATCTATGGGCAACTTGTAATCTGTCATATTATATTTGTAGCGATTCGGTTCGATAACAAGTATCTCTGTCTTATTGGAGTTTAGCATAAGAAAGTTATGTGACATCCAGTCACTTATATCGCTGATGCAGTCTGATAGCTTAGAAAAATTTTATGTTTCGCTAGGATGGGAGGAGATGTAAAGTTGTGTGTCATCTGCATAGCAGTGAAACTGTATGTTATGATTTCTGATAATATCTCCCAGAGGTAACATATATAACGAGAACAGGATAGGACCTAAAACTGATCCCTGCGGTACGCCGTATTTAACCAGGGAGTGATGAGACTCCTCCTCATTTACATAAACAAAGTGATAGCGATTGGTTAGATACGATCTGAACCAAGCTAGCGCCTGACCACTGATGCCAACATAGTTTTCTAGCCTATTAAGTAAGATTGTGTGATCTATTGTGTCAAAGGCTGCACTAAGGTCTAATAATATAAGGAGTGATATTTCGCCACGGTCGGATGTTAGGAGAAGGTCATTTGTAACTCTAAGCAGCGCTGTCTCTGTGCTATGGTGGGGCCTGAATCCTGATTGGAACTTTTTATACGTACTATTATTTGCTAAGAATGTGCGTAGCTGGCTTGCCACTACCTTTTCTAATATTTTGGAAAGAAAAGGGAGATTTGAGATTGGTCTAAAGTTATTTAGATCTCCCTGGTCAAGGTTTGGTTTTTTAATGAGCGGTCTAATAACTGCTAGTTTGAAAGCTGTTGGAACGTAGCCTAATTCTAATGATGAGTTAAAGACATTTAGTACTGGGTTAGACACTATAGGGAATACCTCTTTGAGTAATTTTGTGGGAACAGGGTCCAATATACAGGACGATGATTTGGATGACGCTACTAATTTAGATAGCATTCTATTGTAGTAGGTTTAAATGACTCAAGATGTTCGTATGGTAGGCAAGCGTTAAATGTATTACTGGGTAGAGTGGGGGCTGCTTGGGTACCTACAATGTTTTCCCTAATAATCATAATTTTCTTAGTAAAGAAGTTCATGAAGTTGTTACTATTGTGTGGGAGTTTATTAGTGGGTTCTGTTTGTTCTTTATTTCTAGTCAGTTTCGCAACTGTGCTAATTAAAGAGGAAGCGAGGGTTATTATGATTTTCTTTAATAAGATTGCTGAGATACGTAGATCTGGCGATTTTTATAGCCTGTCTGTAGTGTTAACACTCTCTTTCCATGCTGCACGCCATACCTCTAACTTTGTGCTTCTATAATTTCTTTCCATTTTTCTAGCAGCCTTTTTAAGGGCAGCGGTATGATGGTCGTACCATGGAGCTGGTGTTTTTTCTTTGATTCTCTTTTTTCGAATTGGAGCTACAGCATTCAATGTGTTAAAACAAATACTGTTCAGGTTTTCTATTACAATATCTAGATCTTCAGGGTTATCTGCTACATGTTTCATTTGGGACAGGTCTGGAAGAGTGCTAATAAAGTTATCTTTAGTGGTGGAAATTATTGTTCTGGCTAGTCGGTAGCGTATTGTGGATCGAGTGATCATATCTAGAGGTACCGTGTATGAGACAAGGCAATGGTCTGAAACTGCATCGCTCTGAGGTGATATCTCGATTTCATTAATATTGAGCCCGAGTGACAGAATTAAGTCTAATGTGTGCCTACGAGTATGCGTGGGCCCTGTCACGTTTTGTCTAATATTGAGAGAATTTAGAATATCCATAAATGCTAATCCTAATGTATCTGTTGGGTTATCAACATGTATATATAAAGTCACCAACGATAAGAGCTTTATCTACAGTGACTACGAGGTCAGACAGGAAATTTGATATTTCTTTAAGAAAATCTACATGATGGCCCGGAGGTCTATAGATTGTAGCAAGGACAAAAGAGAGCTGTTTATGGTTACGATCAGTTATTTCCATATTTAATAGCATTATTTCAAATGAATTAAATTTTAGTTCGGATTTATGGTTAACTTTAAAAAAAAAATTGTATATTGTAGCTACACCACCCCCTCTCCCCTTTAAACGCGGTTCATGTTTATAATAGTAGTCTTGTGGGGTGGATTCGTTTAAACTAGGGATGCTCCGATCGATCGGCCAGAGATCGGTATCGGCCGATAACGGCATTAAATGACTCGATCGGTCCTCGTTAAATTTGCCGATCTCGTGAACCGATCTTTCTGTTTACTTTTGTCATCATATGGCTCCTCAATGCGGCTGCAGTTGGAGGCCATTTTTACGCAGTGAGAGCATTTTTATAACCCGTGGCTCATGAGCGACGTGCAGATTTGCATTTCTCTCTTTGCCTTTACAGAGATATGTGTATTTTCTATGAGGACGCGGTCCGGTCCTAACAGCGCGACCCGTCTTCACATCCCCATCAAACAGCGTATACAACACACATCTATCGTGGACAATTGCATCCTCATGTCAAAAGTTTATTATTTGCATGCGTTTTAAACTTTTGAGCGTTTAAACTTTAATTTTCCTCACAGCTGCTCTCGTCTGCATACACCTGCCGCGCGCACACAGCAGCCTGTCATCAGTGCACGTGAACAAAGCGATCTCTGACAAGTCTTAAAGCTACAGTAACCTAATTCATCTCTCAATAAAATCACTCTCTGCTCTTCACTAAAGAACTGTTGTACTTCATACGAATGCGTGTATATTTAATTCATACAGTAAAGACTGTGAAGTGTTTTATTTTCATTAGATTTTACAGACATAAGCCTTTTTAAAGGCATATTAAATTTCTCTTTGCAGAAGAAATTACAGAAGTTACAGTCATCAAAGAGCTTGCATATCAGCTTGAAAAATCGGTATCGGCATTGGTATCGGCCGATCATGAAGACAACAAATCGGTGATCGGTATCGGCCTGCAAAAATCCTGATCGGAGCATCCCTAGTTTAAACTAATGTAATCGTCTGCTTTAAGCCAGGTTTCTGTTAAAGAGAGTGCATCTAAGTTTTGGTCAGTAATTATTTCATTGACAATGGGTTCTTTATTGGTAAGCGATCTAATGTTAAGAAGGCCGAATTTTAACATTCGAGGTTCATCTGTAAACGTATTGTTTTCTAATTTTATGTTAGTAAGATTTGTACGAGACGAGGTAAGCGGTGCTCTGTATTCGTTTGTTCGAGGAACGCACACAGTTGAAATGTGTTGATACTCTGGTAAGATAGACTCTAAGTTCTGGGATATATGTGATCTTGACATGTCAGAGCAACTAACAGATGGACGGGTAGGCCGATCTATCTGTTTCCTGACCTGGGCCCTGGGTAGTCAGACTGTATTAGAATTTAGAGTATTGGTCAGATTTCTAGAGAGTATAGCATCCGATGACGGATGAAGGCCATCTCTCTTTAGCAGGTCAGGTCTCCCCCTGAAGTGTTTCCAATTATCTATAAACCCTCCGTTATGCTGAGGGCACCATTTTGACATCCAGTGGTGAAGAGACACTAATCTGCTATAAGTTTCATCACCCCGGTAGGCAGGGAGGGGACCAGAGCAAATTACATTATCTGACATTGTTTTTGCAATTTCACACATCTCTTTAATAGTATCTTTGGTGATCTCTGACTGGCGGAGTCTGGTGTCATTTGCGCCGGCATGAATAACAATTTTAGAAAACTTACGCTTAGCATTAGCCAGTACTTTAAGTTTGGATCTAATGTCTGACAGTTGACAAGCGGAGTCTTACCGTTTTCATTTTGGGCGATGGCGTCTCTGTTCGCCTGAACGCGGTCCGTGAAGCTGCAACGAGACCGGTGCTCGCTCGCTGGCTGCCTCGGTCGTCTCCGGGTGTCTGGAGCCAGGGTGATGTGAGGCACGCTGTACCGTCTGTTGCGAATGCCGGGCCACAACTCCTCCACAGCTTCCCGCTCTGGTGAGGAAAGGTCTGAAAAGCATACATCGGATGAGTCCGCCATTAGACTGAAAAGGAAGGCAGATTTACAGTAAACAAAGCAGTGAGGAAACGGTAAACAAACTTCAGCCGGCACGTTTGTTGATGCTAACGGGCTATATGCTAACACTAAGTGTTTACCAGTAATAAATCGATTTAGTTATAAATACTGTTGAATAATCGTCATGTTAAAGTATTCCTAAGATGAACTAGTAAGTTATATTATATAGATATTAACAAGATAGTAAGAAAATAGGATTTGGATGATGAACTCGACGGAGCTCCGATGAGAGATCAGGGAGCTCGTCAAATATCTACTCTGAAGCTGAGATCATTCACCAGCATTAGAATGGCGTGTTCACGCGCTCCTTTATAGTCTTATCATAAACAAAAATGCACGCGAGTGGTTTCTGGACAGAGAAATAATAAATAATATGCAAACTTCAGATGCTGCTTAGATGAGAGGGCAGGACTTTAAACAGGTCACGTGTCTTTCTGGGGCCTTCCAGGATGCATTTTCCGTGTATTTTCCGAAAAATCTGTGTAAAAAGGGCTAGAATGTGATGAACTCAGAAATGTTTTTTGTGGCATCACTATTAACACAGTAATTATGTTTATATAATTTTTAAATCTACATTTTAACTAAAAAGTTTTAAAATCACTAATGAACTTTGGATAAACCTAAAGTACAGAAAAAACATTTTAATGTAGAATTTAGACATTAAATAAATGCATCTAAAAATGATGAACAAGAACTTCTGAAAGATGTAAAATTACAAAGATCTGTGAATTTGGACACTTTCATATTTTTACACGTGTTACATTTTTTCTTTTCATTTTTTACATTTATTATCTAAAAAAAATTCATGTCACATCCAGTAAAAGAATCCATTTCATTTTTTTTTTAAATTAATGACAGGATGTTTTAACAAAAATATCATCATCTTAGCAGTGAAACACAATTTAGTTTCCAAGTCTTCTTTAACATTGTGAATTAAAGCAAATGTCTTCAGATCAAACTAAAACATTAACTCATTAATCATTAAACATTAATCTCCTTACATATCTAATAAAAACACTTAACTTACCAGACCACAGAAGCAGAAACAGAGATGAACACACGCGAGAAACATTTTCTTCAACACTCGACACAGTAATGCTATCAAGAAGAGTTGTGTAGAGATAAGTTCAGATGTATCATATAAGATAAGCTGTAAGTATTGTGCAGAAATAACACAACTGTGCTCTGATGATATGAGATTACATCTTGAGATTGTACTTCTAGATTTGTGGCAGCAAATAATTTTATTACTCAAGCTGTATTCATCTCACTCTCTGTACCATAGATCTTATTTAAAAAGTACTGTAAAAAGTGAAAGTTGGAATCAACTTAAACATATTACTACAATTGGTAACACTTTAAGTTGTCAACATACATTACTTAAATGAGAAACTTTAAGCTGGTTGATTTTTTTATTTTTTAGGTGTTAAGAATTGAAGTAATTTAAATTACATTTATACGTTTTGGGGGTGGTCTGAACACAGCAGATTTATCTCTACACAACATTTGTTGATAACACTTTATATTACGACCCACAATGTACCGTGTAATTAAACAGAATTCACAGCGTACCCATTTGTAACACCTCTACAGTAAGTACTGGTAGGTATAAGGGAACAATATGATAAGTTTGGGGTAATAAGGGGGTAAGAATATGGAAAAGTAAAAAAAAAATTATACTCTAAGTATTTTATAACTACAGGGTACCTAATATTACGTGGTATGTTTGACTTAGGCAAATCCATGGGGAAATTATGTATAGATTTTTTGTTAGGTTTTATTGTAATTTTTTCATATTCGCTACTTACCTGATAAAAGTATTGTCAGGAACAGGGATGGATGAACCCAAATGCAGGGGATGTCAGGGGGTGAACAAGCAACACTTATTTAACAAAAACAAACAAGAGCCCACGTAGGGGAAAAACAGGAAACAAGAAACTCAGACACTTGACAGACTTAACACTAAACCAGACTACACAAGACTTAAACACTTAACTAGACTGAGCCTGACTACATGCAGGCAATACAAAACGAACGAGCACAGGACAAGGGCATTAAATAAGGGAGCAAATCAAGAGGGGACCAGGGGATAAGGATCAAACAAAAAAGATCAATGAGGATGACAAGGGAGTGGGGTAAAAGAGACGAGACAAGGAAACCACGTGGCCTAATTTTAACACACCATGGCCACGTGTTACCACACAAAACATGGTACTGTCAGAACCCTGCCAAATTTAACTAGGCATTAAAACAAGACAAGATTCTGACAGGATCCTGACAGTACCCCTCCCCCAAGGGACACCACCTGTGATACATTTTGTGAATTTATGTTTATATAAATATTGGAAAGGACATAAAAAATAAATATTATTTCAAATAGTCCATTGATGCATTTTGAAATGTCTGTTTTTACAAAATGCCACAGAAATTTGACAATGATTGTGTGTGTTTGTTTGCGCGCGTGTGTGCGTGTTTGTGTGTGTCATTTTGAACCCCAAGGACCTCTTTGTTAAAACATTTTTTATACATCTTCAGAACGACGGAATCAAGCCCAGTTTTTTATAGAAATATTGACAGATATTCTGGAAAATTTACAAAATCTTATTCCACTGAGATGAAGGAAACCATGTTTTTAAACTAAAGAAAAATGTCTTGGGGGGGGGTCAAAATGACCCAAGGGAGACTTATAAGGGTTAAGAGATAAATTGTGTTTTGGAGTTCTTGTTGTTTAACTACCACTAAGTTTCTGTCCAATAATCCTAAATTTAAGATCTTCTATCTATGACAAATCTTGTCTCTGTGTCTGCAGGTGTGTTTGGTGATACAGATGAAGTAAAGGCGATGTTAGTAAAGCAGGGAGATTCTGTTACTCTACACACTAATCTTACTGAAATACAGAAAAATGATGTGATATTGTGGAGGTTTGGACTTCAAAAGTCTCTTATAGCAAAAATCAACAGAGCGACCAGTGAGATCTCAATAAATGCTGATGCTTTTGATGGGAGATTCAGAGACAGACTGCAGGTGAATAATCAGACTGGAGATCTCACCATCACGGACAGCAAAACCAAAGACTCTGGACTTTATCTAATGATCATCAACAGCGCTAAAGAGAGCTCATACAAATTCAATGTTACTGTCTATGGTGAGTAAAGATTTAGTAAATAATTCAATGGACATAAACACAGATCATGCTTTGTACTATTCCAACTAGATCTGATGCACGGTTGTCATTTTTAAGAGTCATTTTTGATCTGAGTAATTTGTCATCATAGCAGGGACGTATAGTTATTTTTAAAGGAGGAATGGGGGATTGTCAGCTGTCGGTGGTGTGACCCTCAAAGTTACCACAGTAAACAATATTATACAACAGTTCTTTCTGGTTCTCGAATCTGATTGGCTAAGAGGCGTGCGATATTGTACTGATAACGTAACAGTAACCGCTTCACCGTTGGTATCATTCCCCCACCTAAAACAGGCTCATCTCTGAATGGAAAAACTGCACACATACACGGACACGCACAGACGCGCTATTTTTAAACACTTTCCGTGTGTCTCAGTTCACTAGCTTGTAAATCCGTCTGTAATCCCAATCGGAAGTGATTATGCCATCAAAGATCACCGCTCTTGGATGTTACGTTAAACTTAAAATGGGAGTGTTGTCTTGTCACATCGTGTGGACGATTAACACTTGGAAAGAGGAATGTAAACAATGATTTTTCTGAAGCGATCTCTCTTCTCAGAACGCGAAAACACCGTGGAACTGCAGGTAAGCACTGCAGCTTTTAAATGTGGACATTGATTTTTTTTATAGTGACGTGACTATTAAAACACGTTATGAGATATCGCCACTGATATATTTATAAACAGCATGCAAAAACATCTCTCTGACACTTATAAAAACTGTTTTATATAGTACTGACAAGAACGAAGTCTAATAATAACCGAGTGCTCGTATCGCGTTAAGATTAAATGGGAAAGCAATAGTAATGTTATATAAGTATAGTTTTATTAACTTTTACCTCGCGCCAAAACAATAACAACACAAAAGACACTAAATATGAATAAGAAAACAAGTAATAGTTTCATCATGACACCAAATACTGCTGATCTCATCAAACACAGACAGGGCCAACATGAGAGCCAGGGAATCACTGTCAGAGATGTAGCCCAGAGAGGGCGGTGGTCAACGGGGTGAGTGAACACTGACGTTCGCTCATGCTCTGGTTCTCGTACCGAATCTTGCTAAGCATAGTTCAAACAGGCGCTATCTTTACTAATCGACTGCAGATTTGAATATTATACATATATATTCTCGACTTAACTAATCTTAAAACTACACTTTGTGACCAAGAAATTGTAATATTTAAAAACGGCGAATCCGTCCATTAAGTTATTATGAGATTCAATGCAGCCGAAAGTGTTAGCTGTCATTCTGGCCTTGAAATCCGTGGCGGAAGAAAGTAGTTCCCAAACAAAGAGGCTTTTTAAAAAACTCCGTTGTTGTTTTCTAGTTTTCGTTTTTCAAACGTGTGGCGTCGAACTGTTGTATAAAAGCAATATCGCTCTCTGAGTCGTGTGATATAGCTCCTAATCACAGCCGTGATGATATAGAACTATATCACACTCCTACTCGAGCGAAATTGCTTAATTAGAACACCTATGTTAGTGAATGAAAGTACTAAAATATGATAAGCATTCAGCGCTAAACATCTTGGCCTAATTGGGTAAAGAGACCTCTGAAATGTTGAAGAAAATGTTTCTCATGTGTGTTTATCTCAGTTTGGGCTTCTGCGGTCTGGCTGGTAAGTTTTAAACATGTTTTATGATTTTATAGTTTACTGTAATAAATGATCCACATTTTCATAGTCAGAAGATTTGCACTCACTTTCTTACGTTTAAGTAAAACAAATAAGCAAAGCCTAAACATTCAGAGGTCTGATTCTGCATCTGTGTGTCTATTTTTCCATTCTGTTGATGTCGTGTCTTTTAACAACTGATTTTAAAAGCCAGAGGTTTCTATAGGCCTTATGCCCACTGCACTACTTCCTGAACTTCAGCCAGCTCCTTGTTTCCTGTCTGCCATTATTGGACAAACTGATTAATCCAGGTGTGTCTGATTATTGTTGTTGTGACTACTGAGATCAGGCACACCTGGATTAATCAGTTTGGCCAATAATGGCAGACAGGAAACAAGGAGCTGGCTGAAGTTCAGGAAGTAGTGCAGCTGGGCATAAAGCCTATTGTTTAACTACTTGTTAACTATGTTTTCTCAAGTTCTGTGTCAATTTCTCTCTGTTTGTGTCTGCAGGTGTGTCTGGTGATAAAGTGAAGTCAGTGTCAGTGATGGAGGGAGATTCTGTTACTCTACACACTGATATTACTGAACTACAGAGAGATGATCTGATACTGTGGAAGTTTGGACTTCAAAAGTCTCTCATAGCTCGAATCAATGGAGTCGCCAAAAATATCTCAGTTTATGATGTTCTTGATGGGAGATTCAGAGACAGACTGCAGGTGAATAATCAGACTGGAGATCTCACCATCACAAACATCACAACCAATCACAGTGGAGTATATGAAATGATCATCAGCGGCAAACAGAAGATCTCATACAGTGTCAATGTAACTGTCTATGGTAAGTAAAGATTTAGAAAAAATTCACTGGAACTAAAGACAGATGCGTTGTATTATTCTAACTAGATTTAATGCACTGTTGTGGTCTGAGATGTGTCTGAGTGCTTTTCGTCTTTAGAGAATTTGAATAATTAATAATTAATTATATGAGATCTGAGATCTGAATCCAATTTTACATCTGAATTAAAGCAATTGTGTCTTCAGACTGATCAAACTAAAAGGAACAGTATGCAAGAAATGTATATCAATTAATCATAAAATGGCCCTGATATGTCACTAGACATTAAGAAATCATTTTCATTTCAAATATCACTCACAGCAGTGGTCTATCCAGGATATTGTCATTTAAAAAGTGAAGTTGCAGCCCTCAACTGATGTTTATGTTGTCATTTTGTGTATTGGCCACCAGTTGTGTGATTGCAGTACCAGTTTTAGCCACAATCCTACATACTGTTCCTTTAACTCTCTCCTGACATAAAAATGTTTATAAATTACCATTCAGACAGCAAAAGCACAAACAGAGAAAAACACACATGAGAAACATTTTCTTCAACACTCAACACAGTGATGCTATCAAGAAGAGTTGTGTAGAGATAATTTCAGATGTATTATTGGGTTTTATAAGATAAGCTGTAAGTATTGTGCAGAAATAACACAACTGTGTGCTCTGATAAAGTGAGCTTATGTTGAAATCATATTTACAGATTTGTGGCAGAAAATTATTTTACTCCAGCTGTATTCATCTCACAGACTTTCTGTACTATAGATCTTAAAAGTACAAATTATTACATTACACTATAAAAAGTTAAAGTTGGATCTACTTAATCATATTACTTCAATTGGTAACACTTAAAAATTAAGTTGTCAACCTAAATTTTTGTACTTAAAATTAGTAACTTTAAGTTAATTTTTTGGGGTGTTACCAATTGAAGTCATTTAAATTACATTTGTACTTTTTTGGGTGATCTGAACTCAGCAGATTTATCTCTACATAACATTTGTTGATATTGAGTAACATATCAGACTTCTTGAAGTAAAGTGTTGAAGAAAATGTTTCTTATATGCTTCAGTTTTTATCTCGGTTTATCTCAATTTGTCCTTCTGTGGTCTGACTGGTAGGTTATAAACATATTTTATTATTTTATAGTTTACTGTAATAATTATTTATTTATTTTTTAAATCTAAATGTGGTAATTTAGAGATGTTATCCGTTTTATTTTGCCATTCTGTTGTTTTTAAATCTATGCCATGTCTCACAATAGAATTGACTTTAAGAAATAAATTGTGTTTTGGAGTTCTTGATGTTTAACTACCACTAAGTTTCTATAAAAAAATCTTAAATTGAATCTATGAGAAACCTTGTCTCTGTGTGTTCAGATGTGTTTGGTGATGAAGTGAAGTCAGTGTCAGTGATGGAGGGAGATTCTGTTATTCTACACACTGATATTAAACTACAGACAGATGATCTGGTACTGTGGAAGTTTGGGTCACAAGAGACTCTCATAGCAAGAATCAACAGCGCCACTAGTGAGGTCTCAATATATGCTGATGTTCTTGATGAGAGATTCAGAGACAGACTGCAGGTGAATGATCAGACTGGAGATCTCATCATCACAAACATCACAACTCAACACACTGGACTTTATGAAATGATCATTAACAGCACTAAAGAGAGCTCATACAGATTCAATGTTACTGTCTACGGTAAGTAAAGATTAAATATTCAATGTTGTTTTTAAATCTGTGTCATGTCTTCCAACAACTCATTTTAAAAGCCAAAGGTTTCTAATTGTTTATACAGAAACTTAGTAGTAGTTCATCTTAAATTTAAGAGCTTTCATGTGTGACAATCTGTTTATGCAGGTGTGTTTGGTGATAAAGTGAAGTCAGTGTCAGTGATCGAGGGACATTCTGTTACTCTACACACTCATATTAAACTACAGACAGATGATCTGATAGTGTGGAAGTTTGGACCTGAAAAATCTCCCATAGCTCGAATCAATGTAGTGGCCAAAGATATGTCAGTTTATGATGTTCTTGATGTGAGATTCCGAGACAGACTGCAGATGAATGATCAGACTGGAGATCTCACCATCACAAACATCACAACCAATCACACTGGACTTTATCACATGATCTTCAGCGGCAAACAGATCATCTCATCACACAGATTCAATGTTACTGTTTATGGTGAGTAAAGTTTTAGAAAAACTTCACTGGAAGTAAACATAGATGTATTGTATTATTCCAACCGGATTTGATGCACTGTTGTGTTCTGTGTCCGAGTGCTTTTTCGTCTTTATCGGTTACAATTTGGTTTCATTTTTTGGGTAATTTTTTTTTGAATGAATTTGACATCAGAGCGGGGCGTACATGAAGCAGCTATTTTAAAAGTGGGATGGGGACAGTTGTCAGGTGGTGTGACCCTCAAAGCTACCATAGTAAACCTAGGTAATATCGGTTTACCTATATTATATAACTAATTTAATGTAACTATTTGAAAATTAATGTATAATGTAAGGAGTGGTTTCCCAGACAGGGTTTATCCTACTCCCAGACTAAAATGCATGTTTGAGCGTCTTTAATTTAAAAACACCTTGTCCTGTTTAATTTTAACATATTTGGTTGACATTGTTTTGTCATAAGACGCAAACCTTTTTTGTAAGCTTCGTTTGTAAAAACTTTTTAAGTGACCTAATATTAATAAGGGCTAGTCCTGGAATAACCTAAACCCTGTACAGGAAACCGCCCCTATATGTTTTATCTATTAAACATTGGCAGTTCGCCCCATTTATTAAAACTCAGTTAAGGACAAAATTAGGTTTTTCTCAACCCAAGTGACAATGATTTAAAAATAAGAAAAAATGAGAAAAAAAAATATAAAATGACACGGAAAAAAGTCGTGCTACGGACACGAAAAAACAATTTATAGAAATTCAGTGACACGAAAAAACATTCTTGCTTAAAAAGTGAAAATCGTATGAACATAAATAAATAAATCAAATATTTTGTGACTAGCCTATACCACGACTTGCCTTGAGATTGTGTTGCAACGGCACCGGGTGGTCCGAACTCAACAAACTTATCTCTATCCAATCTTTGTTGATAGCGTCACTGTATTGAGTGACAATATGTTGTATTATGTAGCCTATGAAATAATCACGTACGCTATAATTATAATCTATATAATAATTTTGATATATAACACTTACATTATTATATTTTATATTATCATATTTTCTATATTATATATTATTGCATACATTATCTATATTTGTATTATATAGAGGATATTATATATTATTATAGCGTACTTATTTTTTTTTTATAAAGAAGATGTGCGTAATGACAAATCTTCACGCTTTCCTTTCTCACTTTTTAAATCTCTATATGAAAGCGTCTGCTTAATGCCTAATGTAAACGTCATGTAAATGTAATAAGAAGTCTAATCGTCAATTGCTTAATCTCCTGTCTATTTTATTTTAGAGACAGATGCGCATCTCTGTCATATTGATTAAATATCATATTAATAAATGTGTTCGTTATCGCATCCAATACTTTAATGTTAGCCCACTCCAGTGCACACCCAGTATTGGCTTCGTCCAGCGACAGCAAAGCCTCCTAAATAAAAAAATGCATAGCAAAACACAATATTACCGGTAATAAATATGATCATGGATTTCTTTTCGAGCTCTTTTGCTTCGGTAACAAACTGCTCTAAAATATTCTGTGAACTAGAGCTGCGAAAATTCTTATATGGAGCTATATTTGGCGTATTTTATGCAAATAGAAAACCTACCACTACTTGAATATTAAAGGCTAGATGTCTCGCCCGCGCTGCTGGCCAATGGATGTCGGCGTCATCACCTGGTGGCCATCTTGTCTCAGTCAGCTCACTCACTCGTAGCATTGTGTTTTATTGGTGCATGTACTTTTAAAAACCCAATAATTTGCTAAATTTTCTACCGATTTTCAAATGGTTTGGTTTGTTATAAACGTCAGAGATGTACTTATGACACTGCATACTTATGAACAGTGTTTGGGGTAACGCATTACAAGTAACGCACATTACATTATAATATTACTTTTCTAAAGTACCGAGTAAGGTAACGCATTACTTTATAAATGTATATATTAATATTAGAGTTACTTTTTAAAAAAAGTAATGCGAGTTACTTTTCAGTTCAATTCATTTAATTTAAAAATAAAATAATGTACTGAATTAAACCGAACATATTAACGTAGTATTACGCACTCTGTGCGCCTTAGCGGGAACAGTTTGAGTCAGAAACGAAGATGGCAAGCTTGACATTTAAACGATCATAAAAAACACCTGCAAGGCCTGAAAGAGATCAAGCCTCAGCCGAATAAGAAAAAGTAACGCAAAAGTAACTTAAAAGTAACGAACGCATTACTTTCCATGAAAAGTAACTAAGTAACGCAATTAGTTCCTTTTTTTGGGAAGTAACTTAATATTGTAATGCATTACTTTTAAAAGTAACTTTCCCCAACACTGCTTATGAATAATTTTCATGAAACATGTTCAAGCCTCCAGAATTATAGCCACGTTAATAACGTTTGTAAGAAACCAAACCATTTGAAAATGAGTAGAAAATTGAGCAAGTTATCGTAATTTAAAACTACACGCACCATTAAAGCACAATGCTACGAGTGAGCGAGCTGACTGGGACAGGATGGCCGACAGAAGATGACAATAGAGACTCCACCGTAAGACATCTAGCCTTATACATATTTATGGTGCACACGGCCACTCCAAATTCACTAACGCAAGAACAAGTATAAGACCAAATTCATGTGCGTACGCACGTGTTGTAAATTAGGCGGAACGTTTTCTTGAGAAGTTCAAGTATAAATATGAAAAACTTGTGCAATTATTAATAAATGAGACCCAATATGAGCAAATAAACAAAGCCTAAACATTAAAAATATGAATGTGTGAATTCAGAGATGTTATCCGTGTTTATTTTTCCATTCTGTTGTTTTTAAATCTATGCCATGTCTCAGAATAGAACTGATTTTAAGAGAAAAATTGTGTTTTGGAGTACTTGTTGTTTACCTACTTAGTTTCTGTAAAAAAAGTTAATTTAAGATCTTCAAACTATGACAAATCTTGTCTCTGTGTCTGTGTGTTTGGTGATACAGATGAATTAAAGGCGATGTTAGTAAAGCAGGGAGCTTCTGTTACTCTACACACTCATCTTACTGAAATACAGAAAAATGATGTGATAGAGTGGAGCTTTGGACCTCAAGGGTCTCTCATAGCAAGAATCAATGGAGCTACCAGTGAGGTCTCAATAAATGATGATGTTCTTGATGGGAGATTCAGAGACAGACTGCAGGTGAATGATCAAACTGGAGATCTCACCATCACAGACACCAAAACCAAAGACTCTGGACTTTATCAAATGAGCATCAACACCACTAAAGAGTGCTTATACAATGTTACTGTCTACGGTGAGTAAAGATTAAACATCTTTTTTTTTATTTTTCCATTCTCTTGATTTTAAATCTATGTCATCATGTCTTCCAACAACTGATTTTAAAAGCCAAATGTTTCTAATTCAGAAACATAGTAGTAGTTCATCTTACATTTAAGATCTTTCATGTGACAATCTGTTTGTGTGTTCAGTTGTGTTTGGTGATGAAGTGAAGTCAGTGTCAGTGATGGAGGGAGATAATGTTACTCTATACACTGATATTAAACTACAGAGAGATGATCAGATGTTGTGGAGATTTGGAACTGAAAATTCTCTCATAGCAAAAATCAGTGGAGTGGCCAAAGATATCTCAATATATGATGATGTTCTTGATGGGAGATTCAGAGACAGACTGCAGGTGAATGATCAGACTGGAGATCTCACCATCACAAACATCACAACTCAACACACTGGACTTTATCACATGATCTTCAGTGGCAAACAGAAGATCTCATACAGAGTCAATGTTACTGTCTCTGGTGAGTAAAGATTTAAAAAAAAATCACTGAAAGTAAAAACAGATGCATTGTATTATTCTAACTGGATGTGATGCACTGTTGTTTTCTAAAAGTGTGTCGAAGTGATATTCATAACCCAAACATAGTTTGTTAAATTTCTAAGAGTCACTTTTGATCTGAGTAATTTGTTATAAGAGAAGGGTTGTAGCAGCTATTTTAAAGCCGAGAAGAGGGGATTGATAGCTATCAGGTGGTGTGACCCTCAATGTTACCATAGTAAACATTATTGAAACACATGTGCTCTACCTTACGGAGCGATAGTTTCATGTGCGCGCACGAAACTAAATTTTAGATTTTTTTTAACTCCAATGTCACCGTATGGCGCTTTTCCATTGCATAGTACCCCACGGTTTAGTTTACTTTGGGTCGGGTCAGCTCACCTCACTTTGGCGTGGTTAGCTTTTCCATCGAGTTTAGTATCACTTCGCAATGGGAGGGATTATAGGCGTGTTGTTATATTCGCGCTGCCTACTGCTGTGACATCATACAAGTGAGAGCGTCGTTGTACATTCCCATATATTTATTTATTTCTCAGTCCGCCACTAAATTAAAATTGGCCACCACAAATAGATGTTTGCACTTCGCGTTTTTCACTACCTCTGTCTCACATGACAGTTTCTGTTCAAACACCCGTGGCGTCAGCCGACGGCGCTCCGCTGAGCCTCATTGAAGTTGCATTTATATAATGCTGACATGCTCGTCGCGAATGTGCCGCCACAAACTGCAAGTTTAGAAAAAACTGTTATGGTGTCCCTGATTCTCAACCTGTGGATGTTTTCATCGCTAAAAGGGAGTTTGGGAACTTATAGTAGAGCACAGATGACAACATGTTTGCTTGAGCGCAAGCTAGCACTATAAGGTAAACCTAATTACATTATAGCGATGACGCTGGTAGTGACGATTCTCTCAGACCAATCAGTGATCTACAGTGTTTTTGCGTCACGTTTGGTATCAGCTCAGGTTGCTTGGAACCTCGACCGAGGTGGTACAAAAAAAGTATCAGGTACTACGTACTGCACCCAATGGAAAAGATCCCAAAAGTAAGCTGACCCGACCCAAACTAAACCAAACCGTGGGGTACTATGCAATGGAAAAGCGCCATTAGGGGCGGTACTACGTATACTATATATTTAATATTTAATTATATATTGTTAATGTTTAATTTACTGAACACTGGCAAGCCGCCCCATTTGAGAAAACGCTGCTTAATTCAGTTCTCTTTTTTTTTTTGCTCTCACAGCATTAAGTCAGACAAACTTTTAATAACAAACCAGAGAACACAGAGGGAAATTCAATAAAGTGTGGAGGACAGAATCACATTTTTCTAAAAATTGCTGTTACGTCTTTGCATCAGAGCAGTGATTAAGTCAATAGTTGCGTAATAGTGAATAATTGTTTCACTATTAAGGTTTTCACAGTAATTTTTATACATTATTTTACATTAACTAAAAGTTTTAAATAACTAATGAATTCTGCAGATGAAGTGAAAATGAAATATATTTAAATATTTTTTTTATAAAATAGAAATGTATTTTTAATTAAATAGTGCAGGAATGGACCCCTCAGGTTGAGTTGTAATGGTGGTCTTTTCACTTTAATGGGGGTCCAGGACAATGAGCCCACCTTGAGTTTCTGGGTGTTATGGGTTTGGAGTTCAAAGTTGAAAAAAAAAAACACTTTAATGATGTCACAGGAGTGACGATCTTTTAGGCGGAACCAAAAATTGGGCAAGTTGGGTTCCGCCCGGATGTTTCCGCCCGGACCGGTAAGAGAAAACACCGGACATCCGGCAGCGCCGCGAACGCTGTAATCAGCTGAATTACATGCAGCTGAGAGTTATTAAGAGGAGCGCCGGGTGATTGGGCAAGAAGAACACTCAGGAGAGTATATTAGATCAGTTTGAAACACAGTTTGAGGTCGATTGTTCCTGTTGTTGATGTGTGATCGTAGCGCTGAGTTGGGCTCACCGGGTACGCTACTTTGGACTACTGTATTGCTCTCTCTCTCGTCTAGGATTATAGCCTTATGTGGAGGAAAATACCGAAGACCTTAAAGGTAGATAAAGCGAACGAATACTGACCTTGGATGAAAGCAACGAAGGAAGGAAGGACGCACCGTTGTGAGTATACGGTGACAGAAGAATAGTGTTGGCGGCTGGAAAACGCCCTGTCTGTGCAGCTGGAACTATTACAGCGTGAAGTCGATCTAGGACAAAGAAAGTACAACAGTTGTGAGTAACGGAATCTTCTTATAGAAGAATTGTGCATGTATTGACCTGTGTATCTTTTTGAGTGTCTCCAACGAGAGCGGGCGGCCCTACCCCTGAGCCAGCGTGGTGGGTGAGCCGAAGGGTCTTTTTGCGAAACGGCTCCAGCGGTGAAAAACAAACACTAGGCCAAGTTAACATCTCCATATCTCCGTCCCGAGCGAAGGAAAGGAGGACGGGCGTCTATTGTGTGCACTGAGTGGTGGGTGAGTCTTGGATGTAGAAATTTTCACTTTGAAGTGGTGCTGTGTAATGCTGTGTATTGCAGTGGGATTGCTGTTGTCTTGTCTGACGTACCCCCGCCTCCAGTCACTCGCTCTTGAGACGACGAAGAGGAAGAAATGGTCCTAGAGTAAGACCTGTACACGATTATGCTGTGAGTGTGTTTCAGTCTTAGAATTACGAAGTGGCATCTCGAAGTATTTTCCCAGCTAAACGCTCAGCGGACTCGAGCTTCTAAGTGGCGGCGAAGAACTGTGCTACTGACGGTGCGTGAGTATTATCCAGGAGATTGTTCCCTTACCTGTGTCTTTCTGATCAACATAGAGCCTGAGGCGAAGGAGATCCGCCGGCCCGAGGTCTCGACCAAAGGGCGCCCCGGTCCAGTTTTCGATCGACCAACGGGTCTCGAGGAAAGGGCAGCGCTCGACCCGGTGAGCCGGCGTGACGGTTCTCGCCCCTCTATAGACCAACGAGCTCGCCGAGAGGGTTTTGGCCCCCGGCGCCACCTAGGAAAACCGCCGTCCAGTTGACGCACCGTACAGCCAGCCACCGTAAGTCTGCCCCCTGTTAAGTGAAATATAACCTGTTAAACTGCTTAATCGACAGGCAAGAGGAGTGTGTCGTGAAGAATTGTGGAGAGAGAGAGACAGCGTGAATGTCGAGATAACAAACTGTGGAGAGAGCCATACCTACCCAAAGCTGTAGTCAGCAACGAGGTGAGAGAGATCATTGGACGCCGAGTCACTGTGTCCTAGTGTCCCAGCAATCATCTGTGGAGAAGGAGAGAATAGGGAAGGAGAGTGAGTCGATCAGCAAGGAGCTGTGCGCGATAGGCGGCGGAACGCCTCGAGTGAGCCACAGGTACACGGAATAGGAACAAGCTCATACGAACACTGATTTTGATTTATTCTGCCTCCAGGAAAGAAGAGGAGCGCGCCACGGGCAGAGGGAACCAGAGGCGGGAGCCGTTCCCCGACGAAACCCCCACCCCCTGTCACCCACTTGCTCGTGGCTCCCCTGGAGGGCAGAGCCGGACTTTAGTTTTAATCTCCCCTTTCCCCAAATCCCCAGTACTTTTTAGATATTTAAATAAATAAAGAATATTTTTATACTTACCTGTTCCTCGTTGTTGTCTGGTCATTGGGTTGGTTTTGGGGACCTCCTCGAGGTGGAAGTTTAGAAGGGGCGTGGCTGAACATTAGCGGCCCGCCCTTGGCTTGTGACAGATTTTGGCGCAGTCGGCAGGATTCCACCTCGAGTTGAGTAACCAGACTAGCCCAATGACCGACAACGCGGGGCCCGCAGCCCAACCCCGTGCAGTGCCTGTTTTTATGGGCAGCCCTTGGGTCCAAAAGTATGGAGGGACAGAGTCGGGAGTACGACTAACGGAATGGAAGGCCCAGCTAGAGTATCTAGCCGACCTGCAAGGCCTTAGTGTAGCCCAGCGGCTACAGTTCGTGTTGAACTCCCTAGAGGGGGAAGCGCGGCGAGAAGTACAGGCCGCCCCTGAAGCCGTCCGAACCAGTGCCCAAACTATATTCCAGTTTCTCACCGAGCAATATGGTGACCACACCCCTGTAGCCGTCCTCCGTTCCCAATTTTTTAATATTAAACAAGGCCCCCGACAACCCATTAGAGCATTTGCCCTAAGACTGCGTGAGCAGTTCACCCGGCTACAGACCCGCCGCGATCATGGGCTGGGCGACGGAGAGACTTTGTTGCGCGACCAGTTCCTTCTGGGGATGAGAGAGGGCCCCGTGAGACAGAGCCTGAGGGTCCAGTTTCGGAGAGACCCTGACCTCACATTTGAAGATCTAAGGAAGGAGGCGTTAGCTCTGGAGGGCGATGAGGTAGAAGTGAGTGAGACCCCAGTATGCGCGGCTGTAAACGAGAGCGTGCCAACACAACCAGAACGCACGGATTGGAAGCAGGCATTGAAAACAGAACTCTTGAAGGATGTCCGGGAGCAGATGTCAGAATTATCTAAAACTCTGTTGGGAGAGCTGCGCCAAGGTAGGGCGCGGGAGGAACCAAGGCCGGCACCCCGAGAGCGAGTATACTCGGAGAGGAGCCGAGAGCCACCTGGACGCCCAAACCGCTATGTTCGGCCCCGTTTCGAATGGGATGAGCAGGGACGGCCGATCTGCAACCGGTGTGGTAAGCCAGGACATTATAGCCGTCAGTGTGGGCCCCGCAGGGCATCTGAAGGGGGTTTTTAGGACGACCGGCCACAGTGGGTCGTGTGGCCGGGACCCCTCGAGAAGACCCGGGAAGAAGGGACAGCTCTAGGCAGCAGATGGTCGGGCATAGCCCGGTGGCAGAAGTAAGAGTGTGTGGTAAATGGATCCAGTGCCTGGTAGATACGGGCTCACAGGTAACGATGTTCGCAGAAAGCCTCTCCAAGGAGATATTCGGACGGGGAGGAACACAAGGAACAGAGGCCCCCTGGCTGACGTTGAAGGGTGCTAACGGCCTAGAAATCCCCTACATTGGCTATCGCCTGACGGATCTTGAAGTGCATGGGGTAGTCGTCCCCCAAAAAGGTGTGATCATTGTCGAAGATAGGTGTTTGGGCGCCCACCGAGCCCTATTGGGCATGAATGTCCTCTCCGAATGCTGGGAGGAGATATTCCAGGCTAGGCCTGGTCCGAGGATCTCACCTACTGAGAGACCCAAGTGGGAGCGTGTAGTGGCCGACTGCCGCCGGGTCCAAATGAACCAGGTGCGTAGAGATCGGGAGGAAGTGGGAAGAGTAATGTGTCGTTTTGCCTTGTCTATCCCCCCTAGGAGTGAGGCTATCGTATGGGCGAGGGTGCCCCTTCGGGAAGCGAGCCCAGAGGAGTGGGTATTGGTAGAGCCACATACAGATTGCCCGCAAGTGGAGGTAGCACGGGGACTAGCGGCGGTCCGCCGGGGGAGAGTTCCAGTGAGGGTACGAAACGAGCACCCCTATGCAGTACAGTTACACCGGCATCAACGACTGGCCCGGCTGACGATGGTTACACCCCACCAGGTGAGGGAAGAGAGGGACGTCAGTTTCCGTCAGGTGTGCCCCACTGTGATCGAGGTGGCCTTGACCCAAATGGATGCCCCGGCAAGTAACCAGGGGAGAGGGGTGCCAAGACACCTAGCGGGTGAGTCACTGCAAGGAGACGACCTGGGACAGGGACAGACACAAAAACTGCAGGCACTCCTTCGGAAGTGGCAACATGTGTTTGCAAGGCACGATGAGGACTACGGGTGCACCAGGGTGGTGGAACATCACATCCCCACTGGGGACGCAGTGCCAAGCCGGGAGAGATATCGACCGATTCCACCTACCTTGTATGCGGAAGTACGTACACTCCTGCAGGGCATGTTGGGCCGGGGCATTGTCCGAGAGAGTAGTAGTCCCTGGGCGGCCCCCATCGTGCTCGTGCAAAAGAAGACGGGAGCCTGGAGGTTCTGTGTGGACTATCGCAAGCTGAACCTGGTAACTAAGAAAGACGCCTTCCCCTTACCACGAATTGAAGACTCCCTTGCTAGCCTCACGCAGTCGGCCTGGTATTCCACCTTAGATCTGGCCAGTGGATACTGGCAGGTGCAAGTAGCCGAGGCGGACCGGGAGAAGACCGCCTTCACGACCCCGTTTGGACTGTTCGAGTGGGACCGGATGCCTTTCGGGCTCTGCAACGCTCCGGCCACCTTCCAACGCTTGATGCAACGCTGCCTTGGAGGTCAGTTGATGGAGTCAGTATTGGTATATTTGGATGATGTGATTGTGTATTCCCCAGATTTCGATTCCCACCTCCGGCACCTAGAGGAAGTCTTCCGAGCCATGGAAAGGTACGGGCTGAAGCTGCAGCCGGACAAATGCCACCTGCTGCGGCGAGAAGTGAAGTTCCTGGGCCATGTAGTCAGCGCAGCAGGGGTGGCCGTGGACCCCGAGAAAGTCTCGGCAGTGAAAGATTGGGACGCGCCTAAAACTGTGAGGCAAGTACGATCCTTTCTGGGGTTCGTGGGATATTACAGGAGATTCATTAAAGATTTCTCGAAGATTGCCAAGCCCCTTAACCAGTTGCTGGTTGGCACGGGACGAAGCCGGGGCCGTGGGTCGCCCCCTATTAACTGGGACAGTGATTGTGAGATAGCTTTTCAGAGACTGAAGCAGGAGTTGTTACAGGCCCCCATCTTGGCGTATGCTGACTTTTCTGAACCTTTTGTCTTATATACAGACGCGAGCAACCTGGGATTGGGGGCGGTATTGGCCCAACGGCAAGAAGGAACAGAGCGGGTGATCGCGTATGCGAGCCGGAGTCTCCATCCGGCAGAGAGGAACGACGCGAACTACAGCTCTTTCAAACTGGAACTGCTGGCCCTGAAGTGGGCCTTGAGCGAAAAGTTCAAGGACTACCTTTGGGGAGCTAAGGTAACAGTCATCACAGATAACAACCCTCTGGTGCATTTACAGACGGCGAAGCTGGGGGCCGTGGAACAGCGATGGGTGGCTCAGCTGGCCAACTTTGATTACAAGCTGCAGTATCGGCCTGGACGAGAACATACGAACGCGGACGTCCTCTCAAGACTGCCAGAGGGAAAGAGCCCCAGACACCAGGGGTATCGAAGGGAGGATAGCCGTGAGGAGGGCTACATGATAGGGGCCGTGGAGGCGCCAGGAGGCCAGCAGGAAGCTGCACCAGGGAACTGGGGGTGGGACCCCCGCCGTTGGATAGAGAGACAGGCCCAGGACCGGGACGTGTGTCAGGTGAAGACGTGGGTAGAACGGGGCCGACGGCCCGCGCCAGCGGAAAGGCTAGCCCAGACAGAGATGGAGAAGAAGTTGTTGGGACAGTGGGAGAAGCTGGAGCTACAGGAGGGAGTGCTCTGCAGGAAGACCTGCGATCCGAAAGTGGGCGAGGAAGTGTGTCAGATCGTGGTGCCAGCCAGCCAGGTAAATGCATTGGTCTCGGCCTATCATGACCAGTTGGGACACCAGGGACAGGAGAGGACTGTATCCCTACTGCGTAGATTCTTCTACTGGCCGGGATTGGAGGCGGCTGTACACGATCTAATTCAAGCGTGCCCCCGATGCACGCTGTTTAAATCCAGACGAGAGGCCCGAGCACCGATGGTGCCCATCCACGCGAAAGCCCCCCTCTTCACATAATGGCAATGGACTTCCTGACGCTAGGCGGCCTTCAGGACCGTTATCAAAACATTCTGGTAATCACTGACCTATTTACTAAATACGCCTGGGCAGTCCCGACGCTCGACCAGACCGCAAACACCACCGCCACAGCTCTATGGCGAAATGTGTTCCAGACCTTTGGATGTCCCGAGTTTCTGCACTCCGACCAGGGGGCAAATTTTGAATCCAAGGTAATCCGTGAGTTATGCCAGTTGTATGGATGTACCAAAACCCACACCACGTCGTACCACCCCCAGGGGAATGGAAGCTGTGAGAGGTTCAATCAGACCCTACTAGGACTACTGGGGACCTTAGATCAACGACAGCAGAGCGATTGGGTGAGTGCGTTACCAAATCTTTGCAAGCATACAACAACAGTGTTCATAGCACGACGGGGTATGCCCCTACTTACCTGATGTTCGGCAGGCACGTACGGATGCCCACTGACCTGGTCCTGGGAGTAGCAGCAGACCGGGAAGAAGTGAGTGTGACGGAGTGGGTGGGGCGCCATCACCAGCGCTTGCACTTTGCGTACGAGCAAGTGTCTAGAAAGATACAGACGGCAGGAGAAAGGAACAAACGTCTGTATGATCGGACTGCTCGAGATGCCCCCCTGTTACCAGGTGAGAGGGTCCTGGCGAGAGATAACCGGCGGCAAGGAAAGGGAAAGTTGAGTGACCGCTGGGAGGCTATCCCGTATGTGGTCTGCAAGCAGCAGAGACCGGGACAGCCGGTGTACACCATCCGGCCCGAGGGAAAACCTGGCCCCGAGCGGGTAGTACATCGGAACATGCTCCGCCCCTGTCCGAATTACCCCGAGGCTGTGATAGAAGGGCCCACAGAGCCAGTACCGGCGGCCCCCTGGATGGAAGGATGGGCTGTGGTACCAGGTCGACCAGTGGCGGCGCTACCCCCGGCCGCCCAGAGGCAGCCAGAAATAGCACCCGAGCCAGCTGAACCCCCAGTGGCCCAGATACCGCCTGAGTTGGTACCTGAGCCGGTTGAACCCCCGGCGGCCCAGATGCAACCAGAGGTAGTACCCGAACCAGTCGAACCCAATTCACCCGTGAGACGCTCCCAACGGGAGAGCCGAGGACGCCCCCCTGCCCGGTACGGTGAGTGGACGACGCCGAGGCATTCCAGGGACTAGAATGCATTGGCGGGGGAGGATGTCACAGGAGTGACGATCTTTTAGGCGGAACCAAAAATTGGGCAAGTTTGGTTCCGCCCGGATGTTTCCGCTCGGACCGGTAAGAGAAAACACCGGACATCCGGTAGCGCCGCGAACGCTGTAATCAGCTGAATTACATGCAGCTGAGAGTTATTAAGAGGAGCGCCGGGTGATTGGGCAAGAAGAACACTCAGGAGAGTATATTAGATCAGTTTGAAACACAGTTTAAGGTGGAGATTGTTCCTGTTGTTGATGTGTGATCGTAGCGCTGAGTTGGGCTCACCGGGTACGCTACTTTGGACTACTGTATTGCTCTCCCTCTCGTCTAGGATTATAGCCTTATGTGGAGGAAAATACCGAAGACCTTAAAGGTAGATAAAGCGAACGAATACTGACCTTGGATGAAAGCAACGAGGGAAGGAAGGACGCACCGTTGTGAGTATACGGTGACAGAAGAATAGTGTTGGCGGCTGGAAAACGCCCTGTCTGTGCAGCTGGAACTATTACAGCGTGAAGTCGATCTAGGACAAAGAAAGTACAACAGTTGTGAGTAACGGAATCTTCTTATAGAAGAATTGTGCATGTATTGACCTGTGTATCTTTTTGAGTGTCTCCAACGAGAGCGGGTGGCCCTACCCCTGAGCCAGCGTGGTGGGTGAGCCGAAGGGTCTTTTTGCGAAACGGCTCCAGCGGTGAAAAACAAACACTAGGCCAAGTTAACATCTCCATATCTCCGTCCCGAGCGAAGGAAAGGAGGACGGGCGTCTATTGTGTGCACTGAGTGGTGGGTGAGTCTTGGATGTAGAAATTTTCACTTTGAAGTGGTGCTGTGTAATGCTGTGTATTGCAGTGGGATTGCTGTTGTCTTGTCTGACGTACCCCCGCCTCCAGTCACTCGCTCTTGAGACGACGAAGAGGAAGAAATGGTCCTAGAGTAAGACCTGTACACGATTATGCTGTGAGTGTGTTTCAGTCTTAGAATTACGAAGTGGCATCTCGAAGTATTTTCCCAGCTAAACGCTCAGCGGACTCGAGCTTCTAAGTGGCGGCGAAGAACTGTGCTACTGACGGTGCGTGAGTATTATCCAGGAGATTGTTCCCTTACCTGTGTCTTTCTGATCAACATAGAGCCTGAGGCGAAGGAGATCCGCCGGCCCGAGGTCTCGACCAAAGGGCGCCCCGGTCCAGTTTTCGATCGACCAACGGGTCTCGAGGAAAGGGCAGCGCTCGACCCGGTGAGCCGGCGTGACGGTTCTCGCCCCTCTATAGACCAACAAGCTCGCCGAGAGGGTTTTGGCCCCCGGCGCCACCTAGGAAAACCGCCGTCCAGTTGACGCACCGTACAGCCAGCCACCGTAAGTCTGCCCCCTGTTAAGTGAAATATAACCTGTTAAACTGCTTAATCGACAGGCAAGAGGAGTGTGTCGTGAAGAATTGTGGAGAGAGAGAGACAGCGTGAATGTCGAGATAACAAACTGTGGAGAGAGCCATACCTACCCAAAGCTGTAGTCAGCAACGAGGTGAGAGAGATCATTGGACGCCGAGTCACTGTGTCCTAGTGTCCCAGCAATCATCTGTGGAGAAGGAGAGAATAGGGAAGGAGAGTGAGTCGATCAGCAAGGAGCTGTGCGCGATAGGCGGCGGAACGCCTCGAGTGAGCCACAGGTACACGGAATAGGAACAAGCTCATACGAACACTGATTTTGATTTATTCTGCCTCCAGGAAAGAAGAGGAGCGCGCCACGGGCAGAGGGAACCAGAGGCGGGAGCCGTTCCCCGACGAAACCCCCACCCCCTGTCACCCACTTGCTCGTGGCTCCCCTGGAGGGCAGAGCCGGACTTTAGTTTTAATCTCCCCTTTCCCCAAATCCCCAGTACTTTTTAGATATTTAAATAAATAAAGAATATTTTTATACTTACCTGTTCCTCGTTGTTGTCTGGTCATTGGGTTGGTTTTGGGGACCTCCTCGAGGTGGAAGTTTAGAAGGGGCGTGGCTGAACATTAGCGGCCCGCCCTTGGCTTGTGACAATAACTCTAATAAATATTTATGAGAATTTCATTGAAATTATTAATATTAATAAATGCGTAATAGTTGATGGGATTAAAGACAAAAAAGTAATGTTTCTCAGCTCTGCCAGTTCCTGTCACAATGTTCATCATCTTCAATCTCAAATTGTTCATTATTGTGTTCAGTGATGAATGTAAGAGATGTGAGTCTGTCCTGGTATAAAGGAAACAGTTTATTGTCCATCATCAGTGTGTCTAATCTCAACATCAGACTCTCTCTACCTCTGGAGGTTGAATATCAGGATACAAACACATACAGATGTGTACTCAACAATACCATCACAAACCAAACACAACAGTTTTGCTTAGAAATTACTTTATTAAAAATAAATTAATGTGTACAATGCTTTTTTTAACATATTAGAGGTTTAATTTTTCATTTTAGATGAAAAAAGTCGGCCTATTGAAATAAACTCATCTGTTTGTGTTGTTTTCCTTAGACTGTGTTTGCTGTTGTCATGATTCTGAAACTGTGATCAGATTGGTCGTTTCTGCTCTGGTGGGCGTGGCTGCGGTTGCCATTTTGGTTTATGACATCAGATCGAGCAGAGTTAAACCGAAGAAAAGATCACAGAGACCATCAGACTGTTAGTGATGAAACAGATACACTGTAAAAAAAATCTGTAGAAATTGCAGCTGGGTTGCCGGTAATTTACCGTAGATTTACATTTATGTTAATTTGTTCAAAGTATATATATATATATATATATAAAGTATATAAAGTACATTTTTAATATTAACAAGTATTTATCTTTACAGAATAAAACTATACAATAACAGACTCATGCAAAGCATTCTGGGAACCAGAATTCATAATCAACCTTTTTCTGTTTTTTGCTTCAGATTTTGTTTACCATAATGTTTTGCTTAATACTGTTTTTTTAGTTTTACTCTATAAAGACAAAGACTTGTAAATGTTTAATGTTCATTTAACTTTGAAGAAAATGTTGCCAGTTAAAAACATACATTTAAATCTATGGTAAATTACCGGCAACCCAGCTGCAATTTCTACGTAATTTTTTTACAGAGTATAGTTACAAATAACTACTATTTTTACTCTTCTTTTTCATTGTTTTTGCTCTGTATATTAAACACTCTATATGAAACATATTATTACTTTAAATATTAGGGTAGCCAATTTAAAAATATGAAAATTCTGTCATAATTTACTCACCATCATGTTGTTTTAAACCTGTAGTTTTTTTATTTTGTTGAACACATGCTAAACGTGCATAAGTGCTAAGAACTATCGGAAAAGCAACTCAGATCATTTTCTTTTTATAGTTTTAGAGCTGAGTAAAACATACATTTGTGTTTTTTATTTCATTTATTGCATTGCTTCATTTATTATTATATACTCTTACAATTTTTTGTTTTCATTCATTTTAGCATTTTAGCATTCACTTTTTATTCTTTTTAAATGTTTTATAATACTGTATATTGATAAAACTACTGAGCAAGTAAAATTATTTAATAAACTATCTTTATTATATTTACATCACTTCGTCTCCTGTTTGCTGTTTTTTACCTTCATCTATTTATTTGCCTCGATGTTGATTTGAACTATTAACTCACAACAGAGTTGATATTCAAGTACAGCTTGACACTATATACAGATTTCCTAAAGGGAGAATTTCCTCAGTAAGACTGAAAGATCAGATCTTTAGGACATTTAGATAAATAATAATAATATTTCATTATATGAGATTACAGACATGGATCCAATTTTACATCTGTGAATTAAAGCAAGTGCAAGAAATGCTTTAAATGTTTATTAACTTACCAGTCAGACCACAGAAGCACAAACAGAAATTAACACACACGAGAAACATTTTCTTCAACACTCGACACAGTGATGCTATCAAGAAGAGTTGTGTAGAGATAAGTTCAGATGTATTATTGGGTTAAATATAAGATAAGCTGTAAGTATTGTGCAGATTAACACAACTGTAGACTAACAAGATCGTACTTCTAGGTTTGTGCAGCAGTTTTTCTCACACATTCGGTTGAGCTGTTTGCTGTTTTATTTTCATCTCACTCTAAAGATCTTCAAAAGTACAAATAATTACATTGCATTGTAGAAAGTAAAAATTGGATCTACTTAAACAAATGACTTGAATTAATAACATTATGGGATGGATGGTTTCCCAGATGGAGTTTATCATAGTCTCAGAAATGCATGTTTGAGCTGCTTTAATTTCAAAGCACCTTGCACTGACATATTTTAACATACATTGGTACCATTGTTTTGTCTCAAGATGCAACCCAGTCTCACCCCATGGCGTCTGACGACACTTGACCATGCGTCGGTGTGTTGGCGCGGGGGGTGTGCCTTTCGCGTCATTTTTTGACGAACTGGGGACTTCAATACTATTAGGTCCGTTGCATTCTCTTTCCTATTTTCTTACTATTTTCTACCATTTTCGCGTCGGTTTAGGGTTAGATTTACATAATGACATCCCTACCCAAACCTAACCCTAACCCCAATGCCAGGCGACAACTGTTTAATTTCGCGTACCTGGTAGTGTTGAGGTCCCCAGTTCGTCGGGGGATGGCGCGAGGGGTGTACCCTCCGCGTCGGCATGTTGACGCATGGTCGGGTGTCGTCAAGTATTGACGCCATGGGGTGAGACTGTGTTACAAGATGCACATCAGTATTGTTTTGTGTAAGGTTTGTTGGTAAAAACTACTTAAATGTGCTAAGTCCTTGATCATCTAAACCATGTCTAGGAAACTGCCCCCCCAAAAAAGTTTTGTCAACTTTAAGTTGTAAAAATATTTTTTACTAATTGAAATAATCCAACTTTCAACTTTTACAGTGTAGGCCTATATTAACTCTACATCAAGAGTTTGCAGTTCTTCCTGACTCTTTCTAAAGAAAATGCATTCCCTAACAAAGTTTTTTGCATTAGGCTCTGTCACAAACAACTTTTGTAGTCTCTTAACCGTCACTAATCTGTAAACTCCACAAGACCATATAGAGTGTCTCTTATTTTGCTATATGTTTCAGGGTGGATGCTTATTTCCACACTTTGTGATTCCTGTGTGTCTGTTACGACCCAAGGCTGTCTAGGGTGAGGGATGTAACATTTTATTTGAAAACTTTTCCTTTTTTTTGTGTGTGTGTGTGTTTGGATGGTAGAAGACAGACACGGGAGTAAACTGAAAATTATTTATTAAATGTGAACCAGTGAACAAAGTGACAAAAGTGTGAATAATGATAATGATAATAATGATAATAATAATGATAATAAGAAAACAAAAATGAGAATAGCAAAATAATATTTACAATATTTACAAGGGTAGAACACAAAACACAGAACCAAAGGAAAGGGGACGAGAGTGGTGCTAAATCAACGAAAGAAACAAAACAAAACGAAGCTAACTATTTTTGAAGACCGCTAAACTAATCTAAAGAAAAATAAAAATAAAACAAAAAGGTCTTCAGCGTATACACGCCCTAACTAAACTACACTAGCTAGATAAAAGTCGGGAAAAAACATACAAGGGTGGCACTCACTCCTAAACTAGTGTGTCTAATACAAAATTAATATTTCCCTACGTGTGCACAATGTATGTCGCGCGACAATCTTACCTGTCCGCCTTTCCCCGGCACGGGGAAAACGAAACGCCAGAACATTCAGGACAAAACAACGGGATAAATGAGATAACGAAAAACGAGAATGAACTGACATACACAGGCGGGGTAAATATAACAAGCGAAACAGACAGTACACAGTAACAGAAGGGTGTATAGTAATTGTACAGTATATACAGTAGATGAGCCGCAATGACTGACGCGCGTTTGAACTGGCGTCCTTTTTAAAACTGTGGGAGGATGGAGATTGGTGGAACCTGATGTGACGTCATTTATATACTGCAATGATTGACATGTTGATGGTCCAATCAGGAAACTGGGTGTATCTGGAGAGAGACAGCGGAGAGAGAGAGAGAGAGAGACACAACACAAAGACACACCTACACGGACGTAATACACCCTCCCTTAAGAACAAACAGGTGTTTGTTCTATCACACAATTAGAGGGTTAAACTCTGGAAAGGGCATCGGCTAGAACATTGTCTTTACCTTTTTTGTGCACAATCTCCAAATTAAAGTTTTGTAAATACAAAGACCAACGCATTAAACGTTGATTGTGATTGTACATGCGTGACAAGAAAACCAGGGGATTATGATCCGTGAAAACTGTAATAGGTAAGTTATTCGAACCAACATATACCTCAAAATGTTGTAAAGCCAGAATAAGGGCCAAAGCTTCTTTCTCTTGTAGAATAATTGAGTTGATGTTTATTAAACTTCCGTGAAAAAAAGCTTATGGGATGGTCTACACCGGATTTATCCTCCTGAAGGAGAACAGCTCCAGCACCAACACCACTGGCATCCACTTCTAATTTAAAAGGTAAGGTACAATCGGGTGCTACAAGCACAAGAGCATTGCAGAGTAAAGCCTTAACGTTAACGTAAGCATATTGACATTCAGGGGACCACACAAAAGACTTTGATGGGCTTAGCAAAGAGGTGAGAGGTCGGACAACAGTCGAGAAGTTTTTGCAGAAACTTCGATAGTACCCCGCCATGCCCAGAAATCTGCGCAACTCACGGCGGGTGGTGGGAACGGGAAACTCCAGAATGGCCGTGACCTTGGCCGCAACAGGGACGAACTTGACCCTGACCCACTTCCTTACCAAGATAGGTAACAGTAGTCTGACCAAATTCACACTTGGCTAAATTAAGTGTTAAAGAGGCTTTGTCGAGGCGCTCAAACACTGCTTTTAGCGTACACACATGTTCAGCCCAATCCATTGAATAAATAACGAGATCATCTAAATACGCACTACAATTGGGTACATCACCAAGCACCAAATTAACAAGTCGTTGAAACGTTGCAGGTGCGTTACGAAGACCGAATGGTAAAACAGAATATTGTAGAAGATGATCCGGAGTTACAAAAGCAGAAATTTCAGAAGCTTGAGGGGTGAGTGGAACTTGCCAATAACCTTTTAACATGTCCAATTTACTAACAAAATGTGCTGATCCAACATTGTCAATACAGTCTTCCATGCGGGGAAGAGGATAACTGTCGGGCACCGTTACCGCATTGACCTTACGGTAGTCGGTGCAAAACCTGAACGTTCCGTCAGGTTTGGGAACCAGAAGACACGGAGAACTCCACGGGCTACAGCTTGGTTTAGCTAACCCATTGTCTAGTAAGTATTTTACTTCTTGGCGCATAATAGATCTTTTAATTGCATTTACACGATAAGCATGCTGCTTAATAGGACGAGCACCATCTACATTAATTTCATGCTGCAAAACCGTGGTTTGTCGGGGAACATCGCCAAAAAGACAGGGAAAATCAGAAATCAATTTAACAATGTCAGAACTTTGTTCTGTAGTTAAATGAGTAAGGAATGACGGGAGATCTTTTTTTATTTCAGAGTTTGGTAACCGCGCACATTGCTGAGGAGTGTTGCGAAACATCACTCCATCCTCGTCATCACCCGCACAACCACGAGAGGAACCCAGATCTACGGCGGTAACTACGGAAGAGATAGTGGGCTCTTTCATCTGATCCGCAGCATCTGCGAGGGGTTTCTCACGGTCATGGTAAGATTTTAGCATGTTTATATGGCAAACACGAGACTGACGTTTCCTATCTGGCGTATTAACCATATAATCTGTCTCACTCATTTTCTTAGCTATTGTATAAGGACCACAGAACCGGGCAGACAGTGATGAACCTGTGACAGGCAGAAGTACTAGCACTTTGTCACCAGGTAAAAATGAACGGGCAACTGTTTTGAAATCATACTGGCGTTTCATATTCTCCTGAACAGAGGCCAATGACTCTTTAGCAAGAAGGCATGCATCATGCAACCGACTACGAAACTTGCTAACGTAATCCAATATATTAACTTTTGAACTCGATTCAGTAGACATGATTTGTTCTTTTAAAAGTTTCAAAGGACCTCTGACGGTGTGCCCAAAAACGAGCCCCGCCGGACCAAATCCGAGGGACTCCCGAACAGCCCCACGCACGGCAAACAGAACCAAAGGGCCACCCGCACCCCAATCACGAGCCGCCTCCACGCAACACCTGCGCAACATGGATTCAAGGGTTTGATGGAAGCGTTCGAGTGCGCCCTGACTTTGGGGATGACACGCACTCGAAACTCGGTGAGTTATAGCAAGAGACTCTAATACCTGATTGAAAAGTTTTGACAAAAAATTAGTGCCTTGGTCTGTCTGGATAATTTTAGGAAAACCAAATGTTGAAAAGAATTTTGTCAATGCTTTGATAATGACCTGAGCAGTAATTTTTCGTAATGGAAAGGCTTCAGGAAATCGGGTAGCCACACACATGGCAGTCAACAAAAATTGATTACCTGATTTAGTCTTAGGCAACGGTCCAACACAATCTACTATTACATGCTCAAACGGCTCTCCCACCACTGGAATTGGGGAGAGCGGAGCAGGCGGAACAACCTGGTTCGGCTTTCCAACAAATTGGCAGGTATGACACGTACGACAGTAATTCGCAACGTCTTTCTTTAATCCTGGCCAGAAAAAATGTCTTAATATCCTATTGTAGGTCTTAGTTACACCAAGATGACCAGCCAACTGATGATCATGGGCTAAAAATAAGAAATGCTGTCGATAAGGTAAAGGAATAACAATTTGATATACAACATTCCAGTCTAGATCCTGTTGTGGGGTGGAACACCATTTACGCATTAACAATTCATTGTCAATGAAGTAAGCAGTTTTCTTATCCCTAGCGAGTTCACACGAGACAGCAGAGTTGAAACACGGCGCGAGCGTCTTGTCTTCTTTTTGAGCGGCCACTATTTGCGCTCGCGAAACTGACAAACTCAGCTTGTCTGAGTCTGCGATACCAAAACCTGGCGTCCCCGTTTTCAAAGTGTGACTCTTTTTAGGAGAGTCAACAACTTCTAACGGAGCGTCATCAACCAAAAGAGGAGCTAAGAAAGAATTTGACAATTCAACCGCTTCTCCGTTTTTCCGTGACTGAGCGCGAGTGACGGCGCACGCAGGAAAAACATCAGAGTAATCACCAGAAAGATCTTCAGCCTGACAAATCACATCTGGGTTGTCGACCACTTCTAATATTGGCATAACTTTTCCTCCAGCGAGGTCATTGCCAAGGATAAAGTCAACACCTTTAATGGGCAGAGAAGGTCGCACAGCCACTTTCACAAAGCCGGTACACAAATCACTATTCAAATATACACGATGTAACGGTGCCTTCACGAAACCCATTTCAATACCCTGTACAATTACACTTGACCCACAAAAAGTTTCCTCATCCAAAGGCAACGCATCCGCTACAATAAAAGACTGTAGGGCACCCGTATCTCTAAGCATTTTTATTTCTTTTTGTTCCCCAGGTTTTCCAGTTAAGGAAATTAACCCCTTCAGAACAAAAGGTAAATAATTATCATCAATGACTTCGTTTAGCGTATGTGCTTTTTCAAGTGTTTTAACAAAACCTACACCTTTAGGCTGGTTTTGCTGCTTACGTTTAAGCGTTAAACAATCAGCTATAATATGCCCTTGTTTGTGACAGTAGAAACACTCTCTAACCTCTGTGGGCTGAGGAGAGCTAATCTTGGGACGAGCTGACTGAGAATGAGTCGGCACCGGAGGAATTTTCTCGCTACGGGCAGAGGAGAAAACCCCTTTGTGCGTAAGCACAAATTCATCCGACAGAACAGCGGCGTGGGACAATGAAGTTACTTTTTGCTCATTAAGGTAAACCACAACACGCTCGGGAAGACACCCTTTAAATTCTTCCAGCAACACAAGTTCTCTTAACGAGTCAAAGTCATCCACTTTACTAGCTGCACACCATTTGTCAAATAAATTTCCTTTCTCCCTGGCAAACTCAACAAAAGTTTGGGTAGAATTCTTTTTATGGTTTCTAAACCTTTGTCTGTAAGCTTCAGGAACAAGCTCGTATGCTCTAAGAACAGCAGCCTTTACCGAGTCATACACCAAACTATCCTCTAACGATAATGCAGAACAAACCTCCTGAGCTTTTCCAACAAATTTACATTGTAATAACAGAGGCCAAACTTCTTTGGGCCAACAAAGGGAGGAGGCAATACGCTCAAAAGCGCTAAAATAAGTATCCACCTCCGACTCTCTGAATTGTGGTACTAATGCAATTTGTTTACTTACATCAAAAGCAACTGAGGACGGGTTAACCGGTGGAGGAACATTTGAGACCTGTGCGGGCGTTGGATGCGCAGCCGAGCCGGCGGCGATCTTCATCGCTTCCAGCTCGAGCTGCCGCAGCTTCACCTGCTTTTCGGCCTCGATCTCGAGCCTGCGCACTTCCAGACGCATTTCCAACTCAGCCTGGCGTGCCTGAGCTTTTTCTTGTGCCTCTATTTGTAGGCGGGCCAAACGGACTTTTAATCGGGCATCTATCCTCGAGTCCGTGGACACCGGTGAAAATGGATCGAAGGGTGACAAGCCAGGTTTCGCATCGGCCGTCGCGCCACCCACAGCTCCAACCCGTTCGTCCACCTCATCGTCAGTGTTAGAATGGCCCACAGAATCACCACCAACATCAACCTTCCCACCGGTCTTACCCGCCTCAGCACTTATCACAGGAAGAACATCAAGTTCAACCAAACCTTGTAGAATTTTACGTTTAATTTCCTTTTTAAGCATTTGTTTGCCCAAAGAAATATTGTAATGCTCTGCTATGGATTCCAACTCCTTTTTTCTACATAAATCAACTTGTTCTGCTGTAGGATTACCAATAAAGGCTTGCAAATTAAACAATGCCATGACTGTTACACACCACACCCACACAAACACGCAGCGCGGCATAACAAACAGGCCGCCAACCGCAGGCCAAAAGCAGACCGCTAACACAAAGTCGTCCGCCACCAAGCACGCACACCCAGGAAAAGGAAAATTTTCAAAAAAAATTATATGGATTATCAATTTTTAATTATCCCGGACGAGCCCCCAATAAATGTTACGACCCAAGGCTGTCTAGGGTGAGGGATGTAACATTTTATTTGAAAACTTTTCCTTTTTTTGGGGTGTGTGTGTGTTTGGATAGTAGAAGACAGACACGGGAGTAAACTGAAAATTATTTATTAAATGTGAACCAGTGAACAAAGTGACAAAAGTGTGAATAATGATAATGATAATAATGATAATAATAATAATAAGAAGAAAACAAAAATGAGAATAGCAAAATAATATTTACAATATTTACAAGGGTAGAACACAAAACACAGAACCAAAGGAAAGGGGACGAGAGTGGTGCTAAATCAACGAAAGAAACAAAACAAAACGAAGCTAACTATTTTTGAAGACCGCTAAACTAATCTAAAGAAAAATAAAAATAAAACAAAAAGGTCTTCAGCGTATACACGCCCTAACTAAACTACACTAGCTAGATAAAAGTCGGGAAAAAACATACAAGGGTGGCACTCACTCCTAAACTAGTGTGTCTAATACAAAATTAATATTTCCCTACGTGTGCACAATGTATGTCGCGCGACAATCTTACCTGTCCGCCTTTCCCCGGCACGGGGAAACGAAACGCCAGAACATTCAGAACAAAACAACGGGGTAAATGAGATAACGAAAACAAGAATGAACTGACATACACAGGCGGGGTAAATGTAACAAGCAAAACAGACAGTACAGTAACAGAAGGGTGTATAGTAATTGTACAGTTAATACAGTAGTTGAGCCGCAATGACTGATGCGCGTTTGAACTGGCGTCCTTTTTAAAACTGTTGGAGGATGGAGATTGGTGGAACCTGATGTGACGTCATTTATATACTGCAATGATTGACATGTTGATGGTCCAATCAGGAAACTGGGTGTATCTGGAGAGAGACAGCGGAGAGAGAGAGAGAGAGAGACACAACACAAAGACACACCTACACGGACGTAACAGTGTCTAAATTGCGTCCTATTTTTCAGGTTTCCATGAGGAACTTACAATTGGACATCTGGTCCTGATACAAAACACGTTGATGACTAGAACCACACTGAACAATGTCACTTATTTCCATTTCTATGTACATATGGGTGATTCTCTGGAAATTAGACTTACGAGGTGTCATGAAACATTTTGATAAAAAAGTAAATACAAAGTAAGAGTATCAAAATAAGAAGCATACAGTTACAAACATCTCTTCATGTACTATTTTGCACACGATTTCAAATGACATCATACAAACCAATTTCGTTGTTTTTCCACATTTAAGGGGGAAAATGTCATTACCGCAACGTGTCCATGACTGGATTTGGGTTCTTTGACATTGAAATATTTATATTTATAAAACGGTTAGTTCCAATCCTTGATTCTGATTGGTCAATAGGTGTGCTTTATTCACGATAAAACACTGCTATGACCGCTTCACCCAACAGTTCTGTTTATCACTGCGCCCTTAGCAACACCCTTAGCAACCACAAGTATCGGTATGTTGTTTTTATTTGAGCTTTCATGCACATTGGAACACATTTTTGTTCATGGTCAGGGACTATTTTTTCTAGCGGAAGGAATGCTTTTTATTGATTTAACTTCATGAAAGTTGCACTAATATTTTTTTTTACTTTATTATTGTGTGGTAACCGTTTTATAAAAGCAATAAGGAACTTGAGGCAAGTGCTGTATCGTGAATAAGTAACGGCTTATTCACGATACAGTGTCACACCCAGGGGCTGGCTGCTACTTGGCTAAAGCCACGCCCCTTTTCAAATTCCACCTCGAGGAGGTCCCCAAAGCCAACCCAATGACCAGACAACAACGAGGACAGGTAAGTATAAAACAATCTTTATTTATTTAAATATTTAAAATGTACTTGGGGAATGGGGAAAGGGGAATTAAAACTAATGTAACTGGCTCTGCCCTCCAGGTAGGCTACGGCCAAGAGAATGACAGGAAGAAGGGGGAGCAATGGGGGGTCCGGGGCACTGTAGACCAGGGGGTGTGGGACTCAGGCTCCTGCCTGGTCTTTAATGTCCGTGGCGCCCTCCTTTTCCTCCTGGAGGAAAAAATCAAAGCAAGATGAGTGTTGGGGTTAATGTCCTTTCTGCGTACCTTGGTTCTCCTTATGGGGACTTCTCCACACGTGCTCACACAGTTCCTTGTCGTGTCACTCACTCTTCCTCTCTCTTCCTCCACAGGCAACAACTAGGACACAGAGGCACCGTCAATTGGACTTGGTTCACTCTCACCTCTTCGCTGACGACAGCTCACGGTAAGTACAGGATCCACACGGCTCGTTTTTTTGGTGCTCACTCTTTCTCTCTATTTCTCCACAGGCAGCGGCTGGGACACAGAGGCACAGTTAATTGGACTTGATTTACTCTCACCTCTTCGCTGACTACAGCTCACGGTAAGTACAGGATTCACACGGCTCGTTTTCGTGGTGCTCACTCTTTCTCTTTCTTTCTCCACAGGCAGCGACTGGGACACAGAGGCACAGTTAATTGGACTTGATTTGCTCTCACCTCTTCGCTGACTACAGCTCACTGTAAGTACAGGATCCACACGGCTCGTTTTCGTGGTGCTCACTCTTTCTCTCTATTTCTCCACAGGCAGCGACTGGGACACAAAGGCGCAGTTAATTGGATTTGAATGGCTCTCACCTCTCTGCTGACACAGCGTACCGTAAGTACAGGTTTCACTCAGATCCTTCTCATGTCATTCACTCTCTCTCTCTTTCTTTCTCAGATGGGGTAAGCAGTTCCTATGTGGCGTCGGGGGCAACCCTCTCTACAAGCTCGATGGTTACAGAGGGGTGAAACGTCACGCCGTCTCGCCGGGCCGAGCGCTGCCCTCTCCTCGCTACCGTTGGGCGATCGAACACTGGACAGGGGCGCCCCTTTGTAGAGGCCTCGGGACGGCGGAATTCCTACACCTCTCTCTGCTGTAACAGCAATCACTACACAGATGAAAGCATCAACAATAGCGGCCCCTGATCGTACTCACACATTTGCCAATTCTCCTGCTCTTCACCGCCACTCTCCAATCCGCCCAATGTCTAGACGGGGAAATCGTTCCGGGGCACCACACCGTTACTTTAGACCTGAAGCACGTTCACAACATATGATGTACTGATTTCTCTAGGACCAGCAGCCTCTTCGTCCTTCCTCGACGAAGTGTGTGACAAGACACACAGCAATACACAGCAATCCACAGCAATACACACCACCACGTCAAAATAAAGGTTTCTACAGCACAAGGACTCACCCACCACACTCAAGTGTACACAAAGGACACCCGTCTTCCTCCACTTCGCTCGGATCGGATCTGGCGATGAATAATACGGCCTAGTTGATAGTTTCGTCGCTGTGACTGCTTCGGTTAATGTTCCTTTGGCTCACCCACCACGCTATCTTAGGGGTAGGGCCGCCCTCCTTCTCCAGGAGGTATCTAGTATAAAGGCAGGTCAGTATACAATACGCTTTCAATTGAATCTTGGTACTCACATCAACGCCGTTTTCGCTCCTTTTACTTTGTCTCGGTTTACAACGTGTTCCGTTCACTCTTCGACCTTTAAGGTTCACGATGTCTTCACAACCATGCAACTTCAGCCTGAGAGAGAGAGAGTTTAGACAGCCACCAGCAACACACCGGGCGAGCGCAACACAGCGCTTCAACACACACCAAAAACTTCTCCAAACTGTGATTTGGACTGATCTTAAGTACTGCCCTGTTTGGCGTGTCCTCCAATCGCCAGCCGCTCCTGTTAACTAGGCACAGGTGCATCCAATTCGCCGATTTTCCCTCTTAGGGCGCTACCGGAAGTTCCGGTGTTCTTCCTTTCCGGTCCGGGCGGAAACACTTCCAACTTTGGTTCCGCCCCTAAAAAGATCGTCACCTTGTGACAACAGCACAGCCTCTCGTACCTTATTTGTTACTTAAAAAAATCTAAAAAGCTTCAGAGCATGTTATATTATAAACATTTACAGTAAAGAAATATGTGGTATTTGGTGATCATTGGTAAATGTAGAAACAATAATAAGGAATATAAATGTGTCCAAGAAAAATGTTCTCATCCTCCGCAACAATTTTCAATCATTGTTTAAGCCCTCAAGGAACTAACATTTTCAAAAAAATTGTTCGAAGGGACATAATTGACTGTGACACTCAAGATGGCTACCAGGTAAGCAGTTCTTATTTTTTTCTCCAGATAAAATTTAAAATTTTGTTTATCATAGTACCTAGACAACTTTTTAGTTCTCACTACCAAAACATGAGTTTGTAAATACATGTTGCGGTAATGATAATTTTTGAAAATGATAATCTAAAAAATGTAAATAATTCTATAGGAAATATTTTTAAATAATGGTTAAAGTAAGTTCAGACCTTAATCATATGTGCAAAAAAAAAATGGGTTTCAAGGGCTTTTAAAAAAAATCTGATGCTGGACACCTTCTATGTCTGGATTTCATGAGAATCACCCGATTGTGTGTGTATAAATTGTAATGTTTTTAAAGGTGTGTGGTTGAAGACATGGGGGTGGTCCAAACTCAGCAGATTTATCTCTACACAACTTTTGTTGATAGCATCGCTGTATTGACTCTATCAGACACTGAAGTGTTGAAGAAAATGTTTCTCATGTTTGTTTATCTCTGTTTGTGCTTCTGCTGTCTATCTGGTAAGTTTTAAACATGTTTTATGATTTTATAGTTTACTGTAATAAATAATTCACATTTTCATTCAGTCATTTGCATTCACTTTCTTACTTTTGAATTGAACCAAATAAGCAAAACCTAAACATTCAGTTATCTGATTAAAAAAAATGTGTTGGTTCAAAGTTTCTAATGGTTTAACTATGACTACGTTTCTGTATAATCTTAAATGTAAGAGCTTTCATATGTGACTGAATTTTTTTGTGTGTTCAGGTGTGTTTGGTGATGAAGTGAAGTCAGTGTCAGTAATGGAGGGAAACTCTGTTACTCTACACATTGATATTAAACTACAGACAGGTGATCTGATCGAGTGGAAGTTTGGAGCTCAAGAGACTCTTATAGCAAGAATCAATGTAGTGTTCAAAGATATCTCAATACATGTCCTTGATGAAAGATTCAGAGACAGATTGGAGGTGAATGATCAGACTGGAGATCTCACCATCACAAACATCACAACTCAACACTCTGGACTTTATAAAATTATTATCAACAGCGCTAGAGAGATCTCATACAGATTCAATGTAACTGTCTATGGTGAGTTAAAAGTTCGATAAAAAACGTTACTGGAGGAAACAAAGATCATGGTTTGTACTATGCAAACTTGATTTTATGCAATGTTGTGCTCTGAAATGTGTCATAACCCAACACAAGTATGAGTTGTGTTGTGCGTTCACCAAATTTGGTTACATTAATCTAATTCATTTGACATGGGAGCAGTGATTAAGTGTATTTGAAGTGAAGGTATTTTGATGATCGTATAGTATTCGGTTTATATCATTATCTCATTTTTGATGAGGTGACATTTAGTGGCTTTTGCATCTGAGCTCCTCATTTACAGCAATGTCAATTTCTTTACTTAATCACTAATAATTGAAGGGATGAAAGACTAAAAAAGTCATTTTGCTCTCAAATGTTTTCCAGCTCATCTGCCTGTTCCTGTCATCAGCAAAGACTGTACAAAAAACTCAGTATCATCAAATTGTTCATTATTGTGTTCAGTGTTGAATGTGAGAGATGTGAGTCTGTCCTGGTATAAAGGAAACAGTTTATTGTCCAGCATCAGTGTGTCTGATCTCAACATCAGACTCTCTTTAGAGGTAGATTATCAGGACAAAAACACATACAGCTGTGTGGTGAGCAATCCTATCAGTAATCAGACTCAACATCTTAACATCACTCAACTGTGTCAGACGTGTTCAAGTACGTCAATCACTTTGTCTTTAATGTGTAAAATCCTTTTTATTAAATATTTGCTATTTTCCTTTTAGATGAAACTGGTAAATAGTGGCCTTGTTGAAATATGTGTTGTTTCCCTCAGATTGTGTTTTCTGTTGTCACGTTTCTGAAGCTGTGATCCGATTGGTTGTCTCTGCTCTGGTGGGCGTGGCTGCGGTTGCCATTCTGGTTTATGACATCAGATCGAGCAGAGTTGAACAGAAAAATTATCACAGACACCATCAGACTGTTAGTGATGAAACATTTTTATAGATCTGCTATTTTGGTTTCTCATATTGTGTTATAATCTGTAGCTTCTGTAGCTTTTTTTCTCTGTCTATAAAACTAATGGTAATATATCTTTTATTATAACTTTAAATATTAGGGTTGCAATTTAAAGTTTTAATGTTGTGTGTTTACAAAACTGTTAAGAAAATAAACACTTAAGGTCTTCCAACAAAACCTGAATGAGCATTGTGTGTATGGGACTGGGCTGCTACCCAGTTTCATGAGGTTTCGAGATATAGTCACGTGATTTTTTTGGATTCTTTTTTCGTGATATCACGTATTGGTTACTCAACTGCTTTTTCCTATTTTCAAACCATTGTAGTTTAGGGTTAGATTTGGTGCTTGCATTAGAATGTCACTTTATGTATTGGTTTATATTATTTTTTCTGATTCATTTTTTGATATGTCGCCTGGCGTTAGGGTTAGAGTTGGGTTTGGATAGGGATGTCATTTTAAACCGAAGCAACAATGGTAAGAAAATAGGACAAAACAGTTGAGTAACCAATATGTGATGATCACACGAAAACAGGAATTCGTTATATGATCATGAAAACGCGGAAATTCGTGATAATATCACAAAAAACTTGGAAATTTGTGATAATATCACGAAAAAATTAAAAAAAATGACGTGAGTATATAACGAAATTTCGTGAGACTGGGCTGTGTATGGGGGTGGTTTGTGTTGTTAACTGTATTTCTGGAATAAATGCTTCTATTTTTTAAAGGATGCAATTCTAAGTGTGTCCTCACACTTCTTTTTTCAATCTGATGTAAAAAAAATTCTGTAAAAATTGCAGCTGGCTTGCCAGTAACTTACCGTAGATTTAATTTATGTTTTTTACTGGCTACATTTTGTTCAAAGTTAAATGAGGATTTAACATTTACAAGTCTTTGTCTTTACAGAGTAAAACTAAAAAAACAGCATCAAGCGAAACATTCTGGGAAACAAAATCTGAAGCAAAAAACAGAAAAAGTTTGATGATGATTTCTGGTTCCCAGAATGCTTTGCATGAGGCTGTTATTGTATAGTTTTATTCTGTAAAGATAAGGAATTGTTAATATTTGAAATTTATTCAACTTTGAACAAACTCTTGCCAGTAAATAACATAATTTTAAATCTACGGTAAATTACCGGCAACCCAACTGCAATAACATTGTAATTTATACAGATTTTTTTTACAGTGTAATAAATTTCAGTTCATTTAAATTAGTTTAAACCCATTACTCTGGCTGTGCCCGAAACTATATTTGTACTATATTTGGCGTCCGCCATTTTGTAATGGTGTCTGAAGCCCGAAAGTAGTCCTCTGCTATTAAAGGTTACCAAGGGGACTATTTTCGGGCACTGCTCATATCACTACGCCTGCTGCAGCCATGTTACGGCAGCAAGCCCGTGATTATTACACCAGAATGAGAGTATAGTTCCTAGCTATATCTGCCTAGAAAATCACAACTTTTAATTTTCTGTCGGTCTTAACACACGACATAACTACAGAAGAGTCAAGTTTTAAACAGGAAAAAATATCGAAACTCTTATTTTTAGCGCAATGCTAATGGTCTAATCAGATTCAATGGATTATGCTAAGCTATGCTAAAAGTGGTACAGCCAGACCGGGAGATCAGCTGAATGGATTCCAAAATGGGAAAAGTCAAATGTTTAACTCTAGAGGAGCTGGAAAATGAGCATATTTTCAAAAAAAGTGGAGTGTCCCTTTAACCTGGTCTAGCTGGACTTAGATGGTCAGGCTGGGAGGACCAGCTTAAACCAGCTGCCACCTTAAACCACCTTATGCTGGATTTTTTTGTAAGGATTAGTCTAATACCTGTTTGGTTGCATGGATTGTACTTTGAACAGGTGAAGTAAATTTTCTGTATGTCAGGTTTACAAAATGCACACTATATCTAAATAGAAGATATGGAGTGATTTTGTAATGGCACCTGTGGTCGTTAAGTGAACTACAACCATCAAATTATTGCCTGTGCTCGTGCACACCTATATAATGTAGGCAAGCCTCTGCCAAAACAGATGCAGTTTACCAAAATCATCCTGACAGATGAACTTGCATAAACATCAGTTCGGGGTTTTGAAGTTAATCTATGTAAGCCAGAAAAGGTCTTTTTTATGTTTGCTACAAGCACATATAGCAATAAAACGTGATAACTTCATAAAAAATCTTGCATACAGGCCCGTAAAAACATTCCTTTTTTGTAGTAACCTGCTCATAGATTGATCAGGTTCCATGGAAGTCGCATAACTCACATTTATTTCCTTATTCCTTTCATTTCACACATACTCAGTGAGACTCCAAACCTTTGCCTTTTTGTGAATTCTCCACCCAAATATCTCCGAGATAAATGTTGTAATACCTGTCGCTGGGTTAGTGGGTTTCAGGTGTAGCTCACTCAGAGACACTGAACATTTCAATATCTTTACTTTACATTTGTTTTAACTAAACACCTACAGCAAAAATGAAGATGGTGACTTTACTCTTCGTCATCTCTTTATTTATCAATGGTAAGTTCATTTATCAACATTTGTGCAACACTTTTGGTTTCACTTGGCACAGATCTGTATTTTATGTATGAGTTTTGGTTTAGTGGATAGGCTTAATAACACCGATTCAAATGATATATATCTTTATACATACATTTATCTTTTGTTCAACAATTTTGCAGCTCTGTGTTGTTTTTGAAAGATCACATGATGGTTAGATAGCAAATATCCTGACTTTGTGGTTAACAGAGGTGGAAACTGAGACTCTTAAACCATTTTAATGTTGACTTGAGAATGTCAGATTAAATTTTTAAGTAGGCATCACTCAATGATCTCAGTTGATCTCAATTTTTCTGTTTGTGTGTGCAGGTGTGTTTGGTGTTAAAGTGAAGTCAACGTCAGTGTCGGTGTCAGTAATGGAGGGAGATTCTGTTACTCTACATACTAATCTTACTGAAATACGGAAAGATGATGTGATAGATTGGAGATTTAATGGGGTTCGCATAGCTCAAATCAATAAAGTGGCCAGTATTATCTCACTAAATGATGATGTACTTGATGGGAGATTCAGAGACAGACTGAAGCTGAATGATCAGACTGGAGATCTCATCATCACAAACTTTATAACGAAAGACTCTGGAGTTTATAAACTAAAGATCAGTGAGAGCAGTGAGACTATAGAAACCATTTTCAATGTTAGTGGTGAGTATTTTAGACAATTTAACACTTATTTAAATAATTTTTAAGCACTTCACTGTAAATATGTAACTGGCATACAGTTTCTTATAGTTTTTATATACCTATAATGAATTTTTACTGGCGTATATGGCATATTTAAATGTTTGCAGTTACCTATAAATGCAGTTTAGATGGATTAATCTCAAGTTTGCTTAAATTTTAAAACAGGACGTTCATAAGTTATTATCAAAGTAACTTTTGAATTTCTGAACACAATCTCTTTCAGGTGTTTTCTATAGGAAATCCTATTGTGCAGGTGTGTTTGGTGCAGGTAAAGGGAAGTCTGTGTCAGTGATCAGGGGAGAATCTGTTACTTTACTAACCGATGTTCCTGATATCAAGACACATGATGTGATAAGGTGGAGATTTCGTCATGAAAACTCTCCTCTAGTCGAACTCGACAGAAGGGCTGGTATCTTCTCTATACATGATGACGTTCTTGATGGGATATTCAAAAATAGACTCCAACTGGACAATCAGACTGGATCTCTCACCATCACAAACATCAGAAACACTCATTCTGGAGTTTATGAAGTAGATATCAGCAACAGCAGTACACACACCATACATCAGTCAATCACAGTTACTGTGTGTGGTGAGTACATTTTAATAGTCAATTTTATTATTTTTAATGTTAGTTTAGCTGTCTATGTTTGAAACGGATCCAGGATCATCCCTAGAAAACACTGTTTATGTACAGATTGCATAAAATGTTGACTATCAGAAAAAGCATAACGGTCGTAATTTGAACCTGCATTGTATTGCGACGTTTTACAGTGTTTTTTTTTTCTTCTAAAATATACAAATGGAGAAAGAAAATATTAAACACTCTAAAAGAATTGTCATCTTAGGATAAACAATTCATTTAAACGGACACTTCACTTTTTTTGGAAATATACTCATTTTCCAGCTCTACTAGAGTTAAACATTTGATTTTTACCGTTTATAAATCTATTCAGCTGATTTCAGGGGTTACACTTTATTTTGATAGTCCACTTTAGACATTCTACTAACTATAAATAACTTTGCAACTACATGTCAACTACTTTCAATCATTTGCAACTATACGTCAACTAACTGTCATCAGAGTATTAGTAGACTGTAAGGGTTAGGGAAGATGTTTGGGGTAGTGGAATAAGTTGACATGCACATGCAAATATACTTCTAGACAGATGAATGTCTGTTGAGATATCATCGCAATCAAGTGTTAGTAGATATTAAGCAGACAGTTTACTAATTATTTAAAGATTGGTAGTTGATAAGTAGTTGATGAGTAGTTGCAGGGTTGCTTGTAGTCGGTGGGGTGTCTGGGGTGGACTATCGAAATAAAGTGTTACCATTTCCGGGTCTGGCGCAAGCAACTTTAGCATAGCTTAGCACAATCGATTGAATCTGATTAGACCATTAGCATTGCGCTAAAAAAATAACCAAAGAGTTTTCGATAGTTAAATCTTTTTAAAACTTGACTTTTCTATAGTTTCAGTCGTGTACAAAGACCAACGGAAAATTAAAAGTTGCGATTTTCTATACTCTAATTCTGGCGTAATAATCAAGGACTTTACTGGCGTAACATGGTAACATTAGTCCCTGAAAATAGTCCCCTTGGTAACTTTCAATAGCAGGTAATATCATGCGTAATATCATTGCGCCTCCTGCAGCCATGTTACAGCACACTCTAAAAAAATAATCCGTAAAAAAACGGATAATGTCCTGGCAGAAAATTACCGGTACCTTTTCCGTTTTGTTTACAGACATTTCCGTTTATTCAAAAACTGAACATTCTGTAGATTTACAGAAAAATGTCAGTAGATTTACAGAACATTGTCCGTAACCTTTAGGGACACTTCAATCTGCCTATGAAACGCAACAATGGTGACAATCAACAACAAAGCTTCATGCCGCAATGCATGCTGGGTACCAGGACAGAAAACTTTCTTAACATTTACTCTCACCATTGTTGAGATTTGTATCCAAAGTGTTGATATCTCTGAAGCAATTACCACAACTGACACATTTGCAGCAATCTTATTCAATACAGTGTGTTTTTAGATCAGCATAGAGTGTCACTAATACACTTCAGTTCATTATTCTTATTTTATCATTTCATATTTAAGTGTTAGGCAGTATAACATATAAACAACTAAGCTTATATGACATCATAGACAGTTCTCCTTCCTCAAGCAACAAACAAGTTGCAATTGCTACAAGCAAAAACACTGTTGCAACTTGCAAGGCTAAAAGAGCAGAGTCAGTTCTGTGAAGGTCAAGGGACAAAAGCCTAACTAAAGGAAACACTAATCACCATAGTGGTGACTTCAAATGAATCTAAAACAAACACAAACTGGAGATTTAATGTGATAAATGTTGTGGTAAATATCCATTTGACTTACACGTCACGTAAGAAAGAAGATTTGTCTACTAAATCACATGTGTCGATGCTGGAATAGTTTAACACTTCTATCTTGTTCTGACAGCATTTGTTTAGAAGTTAAACATCATCCATGTTAGAAAATAACTCTGCAAGCAAGTTGTAATTTTAGATTTCAAACAGAGATGGTGATAGAGAGGCAAAAGTGGAAGATTGCAGCAGGAGTTGTTGCACCCATAATGCAACATGTTATTAAAAAAAAAACAGATAAATGTCTGTAAAACATAAATACGGAAAATTCCTTCATATTTACACAGTACTTTGTCCGTGTTTTTACGGATTTTTTTTAGAGTGCAGCAAAGTCCTATTGTGCCAGAATGAGAGTATAGTTCCTAGCCATATCTGCCTAGAAAATTGCAAATTTTTTTTTTTTTTTTTGTTCTTATTACATGATGTAACTACAGAAGAGTCAAGTTTTAAATAGGAAAAATATCGAAACTCTTTGGTTATTTTTTAGCGCGATGCTAATGGTCTAATCAGATTCAATGGATTGCTATGCTAAAAGTGTTAGCACCAGACCCGGAGATCGGCTGAGTGGATTACAAGATGGTGGAGGTCGGATGTTTGGCTCTAGGGGAGCTGGAAGACGAGCATATTTTCAAAAAAGTGGAATGTCCCTTTAACATTCTTTGGTATTTAGTAAACTTGAATGTTCACTTTTAGTTACTCTTCTAGATTTTGTTTGTAATTACTTTCCAGCAAATAGCCTGTTAGATTTGAAGGGCTATTACTAACAGCTTGTGCCAGCACAAAACAAACAAACAACAACAACAACAACAACAAAATATGCATGATGACGCTTCTCCAAAGCCAAAATATCTCAAAAAATGGCTGCTCACACCTTTTACCAATGACATCGTTTGGGCAAGAGTCTATGCATGAAATGTTGCACACACTTGCACAAAGTTTGGCACATAAAGACCTGTGTATGTTGTTTAAATGTCCAGGTTCATTACAAAATAAATTTTTTGACTTTGGATCAATTCGTAAATGTTGAAGAAAAAAATTGACAGCATTATTTGATACTGTTTAAAGTTATTATCCATTATTAAAGTGGTCTAAACAACTAGTGGGTTAACAACTTTCTTCTAAAGCAAAACAGTGATTTGTTTGAGAAAAATATTTATGTTTTATTCATATATTAATGCATATATTAATATTTTATGCATAGAAACTCTTGATTTGAAAACATTAACTGACATTGGTTGCTTTTTTACACTGTAAAAAATAATACGCTGGATTTACTTACAAATATAGTTTTTCAAGTAAGTTTTACTTGAAATTTTAAGTAAGCCAATTCCATGTGAAACTTACTTTAAAAAAATGGATGCAGAAATGATGCACTATATTTTTAAGTAAATCCAGCGTATTCTTTTTTTCAGTGTACCTCCCAAAAGTTTGTCATTTAGCTGAATGCCCAAGCTAGTTTCTTTCAGTAAAAACAGACATATAACAAATTAAACATCAAGAATATATGGTTCATATTGTTTTTATCTTCTGAAGCCAAATGATAGCTTATATCCTAAAGAAATGCTGGGTTATTTCAACAAATGTGGACATTTTCTTCTTTATTTATCCAATAGTTGGGTTTATCCATTTTTTACCCATTACATCCAAACAACCCAGCATTTATTTAGTGTAAAGAGATAATCTCAAAACAAATACCTGATGTTACATTAAATGTGTTCATGAAGTTTATGAAGCTGTTTCAACAGTGGTATTTATTCTGTTACTCTTATGTGTTGGTCTATTTACTTTATTCATTTACATTAATATTTTTTTATCATTACAGCATTGGGTCTGTCTTTAGGTGCTGTAGCCGGAATATGTTTCACTTTCCTCCTTATTGCTGCTGTAACTGTTGTTGTAATTTACTATCGCTTGAGGCGCCACTGAAGAGACAAATGATGGGATAAGAATTAACATCAGCTGATTCAACGAGAGGAAAATAATAAGCTTTATTTTGAACAAGTAGAATTGATGGTGTTACATATGTAAAATGTACATATCCAGGTTTCAATTTTGTGTTTATAATCACATGTTTGTTGTTGCGACAGATAAGATGGAGTCAGTGATCGAGGGAGCTTCTGTTACTCTACACACTGATCTTACTGACATACAGAGTGATAATTTTACTTGATTACTGTACTTAAGTATTATTTTGGGGGATTTTTACTTTACTTGAGTACAATTAAAAATCTATACTTTTACATTTTTTTAAGAAAAAAATACTTTTTAGTTTTTACTCCTTACAATTTTATTTACAGTCAAAAAGTACTTAAATTTTAGAGATCTATTTTCCCCTTGCTCTATCAAACCAATTGAATTGCGCTGATGGCCAGTTTAATTTAAATGTTATTTATTCTGGAGTCTTTGGACCACACTAAGGAATTGGCCAACAGTTCATAAAGATTTTTTCGCTTCTTTAAACTGACAACACATGAAGTGTGACACGTTCCCTCCTGTTTGCAGCCTCTCTATCAAGACTAAGACCTTGTTCACACTGTCAGTCCAAATCTGGTTTTGGTGCACATCTAATTTGACAGACTCACTGTCCACATTGTGTATCACAACTGTTCAGATCTGATATGTGCGTCCTGTAGCTGTTTTCCAGATTATCTGCACTGTTTCTATGGCAATGACGTCGCGCTGGCACGACAATCTGCCTCGACGTCTGACGTGTTTTATGTGACTGACAGCATGACGTAAACAAAAAGCTACACAAATGCGATCAGGGCGGTCAGACTGAAATGGATTTCCGGAAATGCGATTTGAAAAGGATTTCAAACCACCTCTGGATGTAGCCTGAAATGGATTAGAAAAAAATGATTTCATGTGGTTTTTAGCCGTTCACACGTTCTAAATGTGATTGGATTCCTGTCGGATGTGCACCAAAATTGGATTTGTACTGACAGTGTGAACAAGGTCTAATACACCTCGTCCTGCATCGGCTGCCTGTGAGAGGCTTGATAGAGCTTGAAATTTAAGTTTAATTCAAGGTTTTACAACTTTGAGTAGCATGTTGCATACTGAAATTTATTGTCATTTTCTGTGTCTGTACCACAGACTTTCTTTTCTGTGTCAGTTTCACGTATTGGCTACTCAATTGTTTTTCCTATTTTCTTACCATTTTCGCGTGGGTTTGGGGTTAGAATGACTTTCTGTAACATAAAATGACATCCAAACTCCTAACCCTAACGTCAGGGGACAATTTTAAAAGTCTGGAAAAATAGTATAAACCAATAGTTAAAGTGGCATCCTAACCCAAACCCCAAATCGAACCCCTATTTAAAAATAGGAAAAACAATTAAATATGTAAAACTGTAATCAATGTGTGAAACTGACACGGAAAAGAAAAATGTGGAGATCCGTGACAATGACATAGATAAATGAGCAAAAAATTCTGTGACAATACCACAGAAATTTGTGAGCTCATGTTGAAATTAGGTAGTAGTCTTATAGTTTGATAAATAAATACAATTAAAGCAACACCAAAGAGTTTTTTTACCTTAAAATAACGTTTCCAAAAAAGTTTCAGTGGTTCATCCACACAAAACAGGGTGAATGGCACTTTCACATTCGCTTTGCAGCCCTCTATCGGCCAAAACCGCACTAAAGAAGTTTCCAACCGTTGGGTAGTGGTCCTGTAGTTCGAGTGAAAACTACAAAAACTTGCTTTACGGCAGACCTACAATCCAATCAGAGCCAGCTATGCTGCACACTGTAAAAAATTGCTGTTAAAAAACAGCCAAATTTAACAGTATAATTCTGTTTTTTAACAAAAACAGAAGTATACTGTTAAATTCTGCATTCTGTAAAAAATCAGTTCTCAGAATAATGTGAATTTACAGCCCTGAGAGTCCACCGTTTAAGACTGCGTCCCAAATCACACCCTACACCCTCATTCACTATTCCCTACATTAGTTTCCTAATGATCCACCTGAAATCAAGTCAATGAGTTCAGAAACTGAAGCATTAATGATGGACACCTGCTGCTAAAAAAATCACTAAAGAAAACATAAACAAAAAAAAGAGAAGACATGAGCAGAAACATTTACAGACACAAAGACTTAGATGAACATCAACTAAAAATAACACAAAACATTAAACATCTCCATATATCACCAGAGGAGAATTAAACATTTACACAAACACCATTACCACCATCTTCACTTATAAACCACTTTGACTTTATTTCTGTTATACATTTACAAAAGTTCTTACTGAGAACAAACAGGTGTTTACTAGACTTTACAAGCATTTTCTTTAAAGTCACCATTATGGTGATCACTGTTTTCATTAGTTGGGCTCTTGACTTGGTGTTCAGTCTGGTAGCTTTAACTGTGTCTTTATGATGCATGTTTGTTATGCCAAAGAAAACCAAGAGATGATAGAGTCTCATAAGGTTGGGTGTCTGATTATTGATCAGTAGTTTCTCTCGCCAGCCTTAAGAAGCTTAAACATAACAATTAATAGTACTTAGGGATGTTTATGATCGAGTATTTACATATTTGAATCAGAATCATTACAACTATTATTACAGTAATTTGATATCTTGACAGAATTGTATACATATGGACTTTGGTGAACGTGAAACCCTAGCACTCAGCTGACACACACACACATCAAGAATCAGCCTATGATTCTCAACTATGGTGACAAAAGAAAATGGGAAAACAGTTCATCTGCATAATTTATTCATGCTGCAATGCATGCTGGGAGTCATGAATGAGTTTTGTACTATGCTGATATCCAGCATGCATTGCAGCATGAAGCTTTTCATTTGATAGTCACCATTGTTGAGATTCATAGACTGATTCTTGATGTCTGTGTGTGTAGTTTGCATATGTTTTTAATTTCATTTATTCCCAATGTTTTTAAGATTCCTCTGGCTACCTCAATACTCAGTTTCTGTCACATTATAAGACTACTATAAAGGGTTGCCACCCATCTAACCACTTATGAGCTTCTGTATACAGTCAGTAAATTACTTTTAACTCATAACACTAACACCATAATGGTCATTAGTCAGTGATAATACTTTACTTATACTTTTTTGCCATATTCAATGTCTTTCAAATCACATTGAAAAGGCCTGAATAAATATAACACCAAAGGGCAAACCCAAGGATCAAGAGACCAGTATTTACGACAGTGGTAATGAACAATTACGCTTCTAACCTGTAGGGGGAGCAAAGAGCCAGAGTTCTTTAGTGTTGCTTTAAATACAAACAGTTGTAAAGGATAAAACCTTGTATGTGATTCATTCACTTCATGTTTTTAGAGATTAAAAGCTTAAACATGAATCTCTCGTTTTCATTCTTCCTGTTCTTTTACTTTTTTAATACTTAAATAGAATTTTAATGTGGTACTTTTTTACTTTTACTCAAGTATAATTTTGCCCAGATACTTTTACTTTTAATTGAGTAAAATTTACACTCAGTACTTGTACACTCTTGGAACGAGTGTGTTGAATTGGCACGTCTTGTGTCTAGTTGGGGGCGGCACAAATGGTGTGTTGTCCTTGATTTGGCACATCTCTGTGTTGTTTTTGGAGCACCACACTTTGTGTTGTTTTGTCCCTTTTGTTTATATGAACTCTAAATCAGCACGAAATGACACATAATGTGTTAAACACATAATGTGTTAAATAGTTTAACACAAAGCAATGTGTTAAAATATACACACCCTGGATGTGTTAATTTTAACACATTGCTTTGTGTTAAACTGTTTAACACATTATGTGTTGTTTTTAACACATTAAGTGTCATTTAAGTTCATAAAAAATAAAAGGGACAACACAAGATGTGTTAATTTAACACATTCATTTTAAGAGTGTAGGCTACACAGCAGTATTTCATTGAGTGGTGTGTATCTTTCTGTTGATAATAGTAATCATCAAAAGTATGAATACTTTCACTACTCAACAACAACTAGTATGTTACCCTGATGGATTAGTCTTTCACAAATTAACTTTATACAGTAAAGTGAAACATAAGAAAATAAATGTGAACAGGAGTAGTTGGGTATTTCTTTTGTAGTGTTGTTGTGTGGCTGTACTGGTAGAGCAGCAGGACTAGCAATGGTGAGGTCATGGGTTTGAATCCCACAGACAGAACACAAAGTAAAATGGAAAGTGCACTGTAATCATCTGCCAAATCAATAAATGTAATTTGTTTCAAGTGTGTGCTAAATATTCTAAGAAAGTAAGAATGTGTGGTTAAAACTTTAAATTGTATCTTTTTGCAGGAAATAAACGGATTTAAAGTCCCTCTGTCGAATATACGTTTAATATTGTTGAGTCCCTTAAATGTATTAAAATTAATTATTATTTTATTAAGAGCATTTGTTTGAATTATGAATTTTTTCATTATTAATTTTCTCACTCTCGTGTTGTTACAAGCCTGTAATTTATTTGTTCTGATAAACACAAAGAGAAAACAAATCTATGTGGGGCAATGTTTGTAACCAAACCTTTAATGAGCCCATTCACTTACATAATATGCCTATTCTGTTTTTGCTACTATGGAAGTGAATGGGGCTCATGATAGATTTGGTTACAAACAATCCTCTAAATAAATCTTCTTTCGTGAATCAGAACAAAGAAATGTATATAGGTTTGTAACAACATGAAAGTGAGACTTTATGGGTGAACTATCCCTTTAATGGAGGGACATCTGTCAGTCAGAGGTTGAGCTAATATCTGCTATTGGATACAAGATGGCGCTCTACTGCTGCTGCTTTATGAGTCTCTGAGTCTTTAAACTTGGTTTACTTCAGTGTCAAAAAGCGCTAATGTGTGAATGTAGTAATTTGAGGAACCTAATATCAATGTAAATGTATTTGGTTTAAGAAGGAGACGCAGGCAAACCAGCTGCAGTGACCAAGCGCACGCGCTGATCAGAGCAATGACGTTACTTGATCACCCGGGAGACGCTCTTTCAGTCAGCGCAACATTTTGCAACATGATTCATTTAGTCAAGGTAAAATCAGTTAAACATACGATTATCTGTTGAAATGAAAGTCAACTGGAGACGACAGTGATCCGTTCAGCGTAAAAAACCCTAAAAACACAAAATTACACATTTAAAATGATAAAACTCGATGACTTGAACAAATTCAACAAACATCTTTATTGTATCAGGTATGTTGAATTATAAACATAAACCTGCTTAATAACATGAGAGAAATGCTAATACCATTACGAATATTAACCATGTTTGTTGGTTTGTTACTATTAGCAAAACCATGGTTTTACCACATGGTTATATGGTTTAAACTGTAGTAAAATCATGGTTAATTTTCGTAAAGGTGGATTTAATAGTTTTTTTTTTCTTTTTATTATGCTTAAACAAAAAATATACAGAACAGTACAATATATGGAAAAGAGTACATAACATAACATCATGGGTTACATTACATAAACATAAATATAAAGATAATTAAGTTAGCTGAAAGGATTGACACCATTGTAGAGTCTTACAAGCAACAGTATTTTTTGAATTCCTCAAGGAAACTAAATATATATCAACATCTTTCTTAAATATGAAAAAAGAAGGAGTTTTCTTTGAGAGTGGATTTAATAGTTATAATAGGATTTGAATGTTTTGATGACTGTGTATTTTGTGTATTTGGTATAATACAATGTGTTCGCGTGGTTTACGGTTAAAAAACAATATTTTTCAAATACTGTACATTTTTGTAGCTCCAGATTTCCCTTTCTTCCTGAGAAGGGACAGTTTTTGTAAAAAACTGTCCCTGATTGGCCAGCTAATCCGTCTTGTCTACACCACCAATACCAGGAAGTAAACTGTTGCTTACAATTCGTGTGTTTGTTGTAGTCCAAGAAAAGAGATTTAAGTTGGAGACGATAACTCGCTTTGTTTACTTTGGGGTTTGTACCTTTTGCATATTGTTAACATTCTAATACACACTTACACACCAAAGGAAATTTAAAATTGTGAATCTGACCATAGCTGTCATTGCAGTTTGTGTCTGTAGTCTAGTCTCTGTCACCATCATTAAAAATCTTATATAAAGCTGTGAGTTTTACTTAAAAACCTCAATCCTTAGTCATTTTAAGCTTTAAATGTGACCTTTTCTCATACTGCAACCTGCTTGTCACCTATTGAAACCTCCACATCGATACACTGTCATGCAAAGTTATAACATTACAAATAACCACTTGAAGCCAAGCTACTTTTATGATACCCAAAACCAGGATTGGCAACTTATCTGGTTAGTTAACTAAATTGACTTTTTGGTACAGGCCTCTGCTCTGGGGCATGTAATGTTTTGGAACCAAAAATGCGCAGTGAAACTAATCCGATCAGCTGTGAGCAAAGTAACACACGATGGTAACATTTATTACATTTCTTCAGTTACATTTATTATGCTTTCTTGTTTTCCTAAATGGGCATGGCCAAAGACACATATTCTAATTATTTTGTATGTGCGTTGTGTTGATTAATGGTTTAATACTTTACTTTAATGTAAAATTTACATGCACAGCGATCACAATCATATACCAACACACAACTATAGACCAAACCACATTTCTTTCCACACTTACAAATGTAGGACATCAGGTTTCACTTTGACGCAGAAATGAAGTTGCTAGGCTGTCACGTGCATTCAGTGGAAACAATTTATGAAAAACCTACAATGGATACTTTGCGAACTAGAAGTGATAAATTTTTTGCCAGGTCAGTTTTTTAGCATATTGCAATGCATCTGTGGTGGTACCCACACTCATGTTCTAACAGTAAGAGAAAACCACAAAAAGTCAATCATCTTCTTCTGATTCCTGTATACACCACATCATCCTCCACTGGAGCTCTCTGTACAAACACATCACACAACATTTAATAACAGCACAATATGTGACTAAAGACAGTGTGTTGGATTGTAAATAACGTTGTCAGCTTATGACATTTACATTTTATGAATTCAGAATATACGAGTAACGATCAAAGTGAATGGTTGCTAGTATATCTAACACTAAACCTTATAGTTGTGTGTGTAGTAGACTGTATAATCTGAAATGCAGAAATTATGAAATTATTATCATTAATAACGGTCATTAATGATCTTACCGTTTCATGTACTTGTGTTGTATAGATTGCTGGATTTGCATAAGTGATCTCCTCTTCACTGGCTGTTTCAACTGTTTCAACAATCAAAGACACATGAATAAAACGTATTCAACTTTTGATCTGTTCAAATACTATTGCAATATCTAAGTAATAATTGACGACAGGCCGTTTAATCTTTCTACAATAATGCACACCCAAGGTGATAATGCAGCACAACGTGAAGCAGGTGAACAGTTTAGGTGTGTTTTATGTAAGGGATACAGGGTTCCCTTGAGTCCTTGAAATTCTTGAAAGTTTGTGAATCTAGGGGGGGGAATTCAAGGCGCGGGAAAGTTGTTGAAAATATACATACATAGATACAGGTCATTGAAAGTGCTTGAATCTATTTTATGCAAGAAGTTTTCAGGAAAATAAATCCATATTATTCTCTGTGTAGGATAATATCATAAAAATTCTAGACTTTTTAAGCAGACGTGCTAAACTGTTCGCTTTAATTGCTTATATCTTCTGTATGTGAATGTTGATTCATACCAAAATGCTTTTTTGCATAGTTGTGTTTGACACATGAAAACGTCTTGGGTTACATATGTAACTGTTGTTCCCTGAGAAGGGAATGAGACGCTGCGTCTCCCTTGTCATACTTCCTGTATCCCTGTAATGCAGTCTTTGGCAATATTTCAGATAGTGATATACTTCCTGGCTCCGGCGTCACCCTGTCTTTGTCGTTCAGCTTCACCATTGGTTGAATTTGATATACACATATAGACTCACTTACCCCTGGAGACGTCACCGCAGTGATGCAGCGCGAGTTCCCACGAAAGGGAACTGTAACAATATATCTTAACACAATGTAGCCTTGCTCTTACTTGAAATGTTTTTCCCAAATTTAGTCCTTGAATTTTAGGGTATTGGACCTGGAAAGTCCTTGAAAGGTCCTTGAATTTGAAGTTAATTAAAGGTGTGGGAACCCTGGGGATAATGTTTAGGCAGCAGGTTGTTATCGCAGAAATCACACCCCAAAAGTGTGATCAGGAATCATTGTGCACAGAAGGGTCTTGTATCACACTAAAGGGGCTTATTTTTGGAATAACAACCTGCTCACTGTACATTATTTCACTTATTACATGGCTATTTAAATCATAAGTAAGGTAAGGAGCATTAAATATTTATTTAAAACATTTTTAACGAATGCAGACCTGAGAGGAAAATCCATTTACATTCGATTTTAAGATAAGACATTCAAATGTCACTAACACACTATTTGGTTTAATAATTTGTAAATATAATGTCATATATGTTATGAAAAGACATTAGACATTATTGTTGTTGGTCAAATTGAACCTGTGAAGCACCTTGGTCAACCATGGTTGTTTTAAGTGTGCTATATATAAATAAAATTGAAATTGATTGATTAGTAGTTATTTGAAAAGAACGAACTTTGTAATGTCCATGGCTGGCCAATCAGAATCAAGTATTTTAGAGCGCTGTGAAATAAAAAACCAACACCCGTAGAACATTTCTCAACCAATCAGAATAAAGCATTCAACAGGCCCATGGTATAAAGAGCCAACACGAATACAAGAGCGATATTGCGTTTATACAACAGCAGGTAACCCTTTCAGCTCTTTGTTTTCAATGTCACAAGAACTCAATAGATCTAATAGCCATTTCACAATATTCTTTTTTTACTTTAGAATACTTAAGGTGAAAATGTACATGTATAATATTCAAATCTGCAATCGATTAGTAAAGATAGCACTCGTTTACCCTGCTTACCACAGCCTCATCTCGGCCACACCTATAATTTTCCGCTGGCTCTGATGTATCTGTGTCTGATGGTAAAAATGAGATTTGTTTTTTGTATACCTAACCAATAGTCTTTGGTCTTGTAAATCCATTGCATGTATTTGTTTGTTTTATTCATTTGTTTATAATAGTAATTATTGTTTACCAGAGGTAAAAGTTAAATTTCATAACTTATATATTTATAGACTTTGTTCTTGTCTGTACTACATAAAACAGACTAATTAAGTTTTTTACAATTTAAACAGTCTTTAAAAAAATTATTCAGAGAGATGTTGTTTCTGCATGACACTTAAATATCAGTAGTGTTGTCTTGTCTTCCCTGTACAAGATACTGAATTAATTCCAAACATTGTTTTTGATGACTAAATGGTGACTAAACAGATGCTCCAGATAAAGATAATTTTTTTGTTTTCATAGCTATATTCACCAAGTGCATTTTAATCAGCCACGCTATAGTGCACAATTGCGCAACTCCCTCAGAAGTTTACGCATCAAATGGTGAAGTGGTGATAATACTGGTGAAATATCGCACAACACTCAACATATCAGATTCGAGAGACAGAAAGAACTGTTGTATAAAGTATATTATTGAGTTATATAATTATTTCTTAAAATGCATTATATTACAGTAATATTAGCAGTAGTTTTAACTTGCCCTGTTGTTTTGTGTTTTTTCGTTTCCTGCAGATGCAGCAGATCAGAACTAAAGCCACAATCATCAGACATCCAACAGCACAACAGATCCGAATAATGGTGATAACTGTAATGAATAATAAGAGATATTATTGTCTGTAACTCAATCTGTCTGTCTGATTTTACATTAGCTCAGTGAATAAAAATCACTTGTGACTCACCTGAACACATCTGACAGAGATTCTTGATGTTGAGATGTTGAGTTTGGTTTGTGATGGTATTGTTCACCATACAGCCGTATTTGGTGTTATCCTGATATTCAACCTCCAGAGGTAGAGAGAGTCTGATGTTGAGATCAGACACACTGATGATGGACAATAAACTGTTTCCTTTGTACCAGGACAGACTCACATGTGTCACATTTAACACTGAACACAATAATGAACAGTTTGAACATTGTGAATAGTCTCTGGTGATGACAGGAACGGGAAGACGAGCTGTAAAAAAACAGGATTTTTAATATTTACACTCTTAAAATGGCTGAGTTATTTTTTACCCATAATGGGTAAATATTGGACAGAACACGTGCTGCGTTAAAAATTGACCCAATTTTAACCCAACTGCTGGGTTATCATACCCCATGGTTGCATAACAACAACCCAACATTGGGTCATTTTTAACCCAGCACGGGATAATTTTCAGAGGCGGACCCTACTTGGATACTTTGAGTAAATTTTCACATTTGGGGAAAAAAACTAAAAAATGTTCACTACATTCTAAAGCATAGAATTATATTGTGTTTTCCTTTTATATTGTATATTTAAATTGATTTAATACCTTATTACATTAAAATTGTGTACTTTTACTTTCTTGAGTAAAAGTACAAAAGTACTTTTTACTTAAGTAAAAGTAAAAAAAATACTAGATGTTTAATGTACTTAAATATTAAATATAAACCAAAACCTTGAAATTATGAAATGTAGTGGAGTGAAAATTATGATAATATGAAATGTATGTTTTCCAAAGAAAAACACTGATAAAATACAGATACTTGAAAATGTACTTTTATGTAGAAAGTAAAAATACTTACGGAGTGTCCGCCTGTGGTAATTTTTAACCCAGCACTTGTTCTGTGCAATATTTACCCTTTATGGGTCAAAAATAACCCAGCCATTTTTAGAGTGTAAGTAACCTTTCACGCTGTACAGTACGGTCACAAAAGTTTAGCTTGTTTAGTCTTAAACATAAAGATGCCATAGAATGACTATTTTGACCCCCCCCCCAAAAAAAAAAAAACGTTTAGTCAAAGGTTCTCGAAGTAAATATTTTTTCATAGCTTTTAACCCAAGTTACAAATAATAATTTATGAACCTTTCTTTTTAAGAGCTGATACAATCGGATACAAAAAGACACAACAATTAGATCGATTTCCTATGTGGATCATATACACTATACAGATTCATCTTTAGCCAAGCATTCACATAATTCATCCTTTTATCTGATTTACACTATAAATAGTGAAAAGTTGAAAATTACTTCAATTGGTAACACCTAATTTTTTTTTCAACTTAAATTTTCAATTTATTGTAAATTTAGGTGAAAATTTTAAGTTGAATAAACTTTGGGTTTTTTAGATGTTACCAACTGATTTAACTTTTGTTTGTACCTACTTTTCACTTGTTACAGTGTATGATGCATTACTGAAGTCTATCTGATGATCTTTGAATATATACAGTAAGATAAATTAATAACAAACATTTGACAGAGAAAATGCCAAAACTCAACTCACCATAGACAATAACATTGAATCTGCATGAGATCTCTTTGATGCCTCTAATGTTTATTTGATAAAATCCAGTGTGTTTAGTTTTGATGTTTGTGATGGTGAGATCTCCAGTATGATCATTCACCTGCAGTCTGTCTCTGAATCTTCCATCAAGAACATCATCATTAATTGAGGTCTTATTGGCCGCTCTGTTGATATTAACTATAAGAGACTCTTGAGGTCCAAACTTCCACAGTATCACATCACCTCTCTTTATTTCAGTAATATCAGTGTTTAGAGTAACAGAATGTCCCTCCATCACTGACACTGACTTCACTTCATCACCAAACACACCTGAACAACAGAAAATAAAGTTTAATGCAGAATTTAGAAAATTAAATATCTAAAAATTAACGTCTGAAATATATCAAATTCAGCCCATTCTCATGAAATGCGTGTGGGTAGCGCGCAGTGTGAAAGGTCGTACGGTACGTACGCCAGATTCCAATTTTGCTTGCATGTGGTGCGCCTGTCCTTCACGTTCACTTATACGGCATATCTTTACGTGTCGTTTTATGTATTGGTTTATCTTTTTTCTCTTTTTTCACCATTGTCGCTTGAGTTTGGGGTTAGAGCTAGATTTTGTTACATAAAATGACATCCTAAACCAAACCCCAATTCTAATACCAAAGCGACCATGGTTTTAAAATAGACAAAAACATGAAGAAACCCAAGTAATTACATATTTAAAGCATATTCCAAATCTAACCCCAAACCCAAGCAACAATGGTTTAAAAAACAAAATAAAGAGAAACCAATACATAAAACGACATGAAAATATGCGCCGGTTTAAGTGAACAGGAAGGACTGGCGTATCATATGCATGCAAAATTGGAATTTGCCATATATATTGTATAACTTTTCACACTGTGTTCTATTTATACGCAAATCATGGGAATGGTTTGACAAATTTGGGGCTTTGGAATTTGTATGTTCAAACAACAGCAAAGATCTGTGAATTCATAAAATGTCATGTTTTTACTAAATTTATTATCTAAAATAAAAAATCTGAAGTGTCGTCTCGTGTCCCTTGTACACGATACTGGATTAAATTCTTGCCATATCTAGTCAGAGATTCTGATGAGTCCATTTCAGTTTCTTTATTGATGACATATTTGAAATTCATTAGAGTTTCAACAGAAATATCATCATCTTAACAGAGAAACAAAATTTAACTTCCAGATCTTTAAAAATATTTGATTATGCGAGATCACAGTCTTAAATCCAATCGTACATATGTGATTTAAAGCAAGTAAATCTTCAGACTGATTAAACTCATTAACTTTTTTCGGTAGCTCGAATACAATTTTTATAACTTACCAACCAGACCACAGAAGCACAAACAGAGATAAAAGCACACGAGAATCATTTTCTTCAACACGTCAGAGGTCTGATGGAGTCACTCGAGTGATGCTATCAAGAAGAGTTGTGTAGAGATAAGTTTAGATGTCTGTACCATTGTGCAGAAATAACACAACTGTGTGCTCTGATGATGTGAGCTTACATGTCGAGATCGTACTTCTAGATTGGTGCAGGAGTTTTTTCTCACACATTCATATGAGCTGTTTTGTTCAAGCTGTATTCATCTCACAGACTCTTGCATTGCAATATTTAAATACTAAGTCTTAAAAAAACGCATGCATTACATTACTCTACATTGAGAGTTTGCAAAAGTGTATTTAAAGGTCCCTTTTTAAAGGCTACTGCCCCGTGATAGCTTTTTACCTTTTTTTTCTGAAAGTGCCTCTTGTTATTTTCCATTTGCATGCTTTTTGTTATTTTCCATTTGCTTTAGAAATGATGCCTGCATGTGCCCCTTTTGTGGTTCTTGTTTGTCATTGTGTTTGTATGTGTATGAGGATGTGTGGTTGAAGGTGTGGGGGTGGTCTTATCTCTACACAACTTTTGTTGATACCATCACTGTGTTCAGTGACACTATTCAGAACCCTAAAATGTTGAAGAAAGTGCTTGTGCTTCTGCGGTCTGGCTGGTAACTTATAAACATGGCTTATTTGTTTTTTGCACACGGTATGTGTATATATTTTATATGCTAGCCGGTTTTTAAACTTTATCACTTGCAACAAAGATCATTATTTTAAAGCCACAAATTATTTTCAAAGTTTGTAACTGTTTACTACACTTTTTACTACACCTTTTAGTTTAAACACTTTAGTCTGTGACAAACCTCGTCTCTGTTTGTGTGTTTCAGGTGTGTGTGGTGATGAAGTGAAGTCAGTATCAGTGATGGAGGGAGATTCTGTTACTCTACACAAGGGGTTCTCAAACTGGGGGGCAAAAGATGGTGACAACAAGGTATTCCAGATTTATGGCATTTTATTAATTCTGTGAAATTAAAGTTACTTACCAACATTGTATCATTTAATATGTTTTGTTTAATTCAAATTCTAAGTTTGATGATTAGTGACTCCATATTATGAGCATGAACTACCAACAACATAATGTGTGATACAAATCAGACTTTATTGACTAAACACATACTACTCCAAACATACAAACACACAAACACACAAACACACAAACACACAAACACACACACACACACACACACACACACACACACACACACACACACGCATACGCATACACACACACGCATACAGGTCAGCATTCCCTAACCCCAACCATCACAGAAACCCTTTTACTAATTCACATTTACAATAAACATCATTCCGTTTGATTTATAAGCTTGTTTCCTCATGGGGGCATCAAATGTCCCCACAAGGTCACAAAAATACTGGTATTCCTATCTTTGTGGGGACAATTGGTCCCCACAACTTGATAATTACCAGGTACACACATACAGGTCAGCATTGGAAGAAGGTAAAGGTTTAAGTAAAGAAAAGAATAAAGCATGAAGTTATGGCAGTATTTGTAATTCAGCAGATCAATGCCTAAAACGAAGTTACTTAATGCGAATGCACCGTAGTTACAGTTTTTTACGATTGCTTGCACACAAAATCTTTTCATGTCACACAATTTTTGAAAGCTCTCACTCAAAGTGCAAAACTACATGCCAAATCTTCAAAAGCGTAAGCTATTTCTCAGCCTTTGACTCAGTTTTCAATTGCATAAAACACTTTTTTCAAAACACTACACACAATTCTCTACCTAAAACACAAAGATCTACGAGGAAGTCACTTGCTTTCCTTTTTTCAAACACAACCAATCAAAATGCTACACTAATTCACCAGGTCACACAGACACACTCCTCACGTGTGCAAACACTAATTGCTTACAGTTTTTGCCAATTGCTTACACACGTTTTCAAAACTAAGTCTCCTTTTTTCAAAACTCTACACACAATTCTCAAAACTGCACACACAAAATGCTAAATAGCACATATCTCCTTCAAAATGCAACACTGCATTCAAAATGCCACAAACACATGTCAGAATGAAGCATTTGCATCAAATGGCAAACACTTCTTTCATAATAATGCATTTTTGGATATACCATGTAAACGCTGTTCAAAATCTAAAGCTCTGTGGTCTTTCATAGGCTTATATCCACATTTCAATACAATGTTCTACAGTGAAAGTAATCTGATGAGAGGGGTAACAAGTACACTGAAAACGCCAATGCAATGTAGAAACAGAAAATATTTATAAGGCCAAATATTACTGTTGTACACATTAGCATACAACAAAACTATAAACATGTAAACCAAAAGTATATTCTTTACAGTAGAATACAGTAAATTGTGTGGGGTCTCCAGGATCTGGCAAGGGTGCAGATTGCCAAAACAGGTAATCTGACATTTGACCTATTTATAGGCCTATCTATACTACTGTTAAGTAAATCAGTGATTGGTTAGTGATCAGTAAAGCAATTAGTGTTTGCACATGTGAGGAGTGTGTCTGTGTGACCTGGTTAAAAAGTGTAGCATTTTGATTGGTTGTGTTTGGAAAAAGAAAGCAAGTAACGTCCTCATAGATCTTTGTGTTTTAGGTAGAGAATTGTGTGTAGTGTTTTGAAAAAAGTGTTTTATGCAATTGAAAACTGAGTCAAAGGCTGAGAAATAGCTTATGGTTTTGAAGATTTGGCATGTAGTTTTGCACTTTGAGTGAGAGGTTTTGAAAATCGTGTGACATGAAAAGATTTTGTGTGTAACCAATCGTAAAAAACTGTAAACACACATTTATAACGATTTTATCAGACTTCCAAAACATTTCAAAAAGAACACAAAGAAAGGCCTTCTCAGCTACCGTAGTTGCAACTCTTACGCCATCAGAACAGGGCGTTCAACGCATCACCGTTTCTGTTTAATAAACGTTGTGCAACGTTTTGTCGGGGCTGAACGCAGCCCTGGTCACACAAACACACTCCTCACATGTTCAAACTAGGGCCGGGACTTTAACGCGTTAATTAAGATTAATTAATTACACAAAAAATAACGCGTTAAACATTTTAACGCATTTTAATCGCACTTATTAATAGAGTCATTCGTAAATGCTGCAGACCTTGTTTTAGTTCGAGAACTCCGGGGTTGTGATGCAGTGTAAATAAAAGTAGACGGAACCTAAACGAACAGCTGATTTTAACGTGACAACGCATCAATTTCAAAGTAAAATTTATTTATTCTGGTAAATGGAGGTTTGCAACGGAGGTTTTACCCAATAAACATCTACCAACAAACTACAGATTATTTTAACATGTACACTCTAAAAAAATAATCCGTAAAAAAACGGATAATGTCCTGGCAGAAAATTACCGGCACCTTTTCCGTTATGTTTACAGACATTTCCGTTTTTTTCAAAAACTGAACATTCTGTAGATTTATAAAACACTGTCCGTAGATTTACAGAACATTTTCCGTAACCTTTATGGACACTTCAATCTGCCTATGAAACGCAACGATGGTGACAATCAACAACGAAGCTTCATGCCGCAATGCATGCTGGGTACCAGGATTGTAGAAAGCTCTTTCTTAACATTTACTCTCACCATTGTTGAGATTTGTATTCAAAGTGTTGATATCTCTGAAGCAAAAACCACAGCTGACAAATTTTCAGCCATCTTATTCAATACATTGTGTTTTTAGATCAGCATACAGTCTCACTCTTATACACTTCAGTTCTTTATTCTTATTTTATCATTTCATATTTAACTGTTAGACAGCATAACATAAAAACAACTAAGCTTATATGACATCACAGACAATTCTCCTTCCTCAAGCAACAAACAAGTTGTAATTGCTACAAGCAAAAACACTGTTGCAATGCTAAAAGAGAAGAGTCAGTTCTGGAAGGTCAAGGGACAAAAGCCTAACTAAAGGGAACACTAATCTCCATAGTGGTGACTTCAAATGAGTCTAAAACAAACACAAACTGGAGATTTAATGTGATAAATTTTGTGGTAAATATTCCTTTGACTTACACGTCACGTCAGAAAGAAGATTTGTCTACTAAATCACATGTGTCGATGCTGGAATAGTTGAGCATTTGTATCTTGTTCTGACAGCATTTGTTTAGAAGTTAAACATCATCCATGTTAGAAAATAACTCTGCAAGCAAGTTGTAATTTTAGGTTTCAAACAGAGATGGTGATAGAGAGGCAAAAGTGAAAGATTGCAGCAGGAGTTGTTGCACCCATAATGCAACATGTTATTAAAAAAACGGATAAATGCCTGTAAAACATAAATACGGAAAATTCCTTCATATTTACACAGTACTTTGTCCGTTTTTTTACGGATTTTTTTTAGAGTGTATCCTAATGTCTGTTATATGTTAATGTTTGAGTATCGTTTGGTTTAAATATTGTTGTAATGTTGTTTTGTTTCAATTTAATTAGTTTATTACGAGTTTAATTTAAGTTTTGTTTGCTACTTTAAAACGAATTTCGTTTCAAATAATTTGTCTCGTAATTATAAACAATGTTTTGTTGTTAGGTTTTGTGAATATAAATTAACAAGAACATTAAAAGCAACACCGTGCATCTCATTGATGCATATGCTACCGAATGCCAAAACATTTAGAGCATAATGTAGCAGCACGTTTGATTTGCGGTGTGCTTAAGACTTTTAAAAATCAACTTCATATTAATTTTAATAGGCTACTTTGACGGAGGACACGCACAGAGAACCGCGACGGCAGGTAAAGGAAAAAAGTTAAATGATAGTTTTTCTGACGAATAGAGTCAGTTTGTACGAACATTTTTAAATTGACTATAAGATCATCAATATGAACTCTGAACAATTAACTATTATAAACATAACAGCAAGAAAAGCTGAAGAGGAACTCGCAACATTAAAGCAATAAGCATTTATGTAGGCTAAAGCTATATATCACCTCTTATTTTTTTAAATTTAGTTAAGTTTCAATGGTAACACTAAAGGCGCATACATTTCACATCTGAATCCCACTTAAGAAACCTATAAACGATGTGCAACTTAAAAATGTGCATAATATATTTTGTATATATTTTAATTTTAATATAGGCTATATCGTATATTATGTTTTGTTGTTTTTATATGCGAGGTGGGGCATCCGCGCACATAGGTACCGGAACACAAACAGTCAAAACCTGAGAAGTCCCGAACCCTGCAATTATTAAACAAATTACTACTTTAAGAAATGCGGGCCAGGAAGCGGGTCGGGTATAATATATATATATATATATTTCTTTGCGGTCCGAGTTGCGGGCGGGTTGTTTATACATTGACCCGCGCATCACTGGTAAGCGTCGATAAGAGCATGGTAAGCTATGCAACAAGGAATTCACATATCACCGCAGCACATCGAGCCTCAAGTATCATCTCAATGCAAAACATACAGCAGCTAGCGTGGACATTAGCCTGACTCCGGGTACAACGACTTGGTTGAACAAAAATAAACAATATTTTGTTAAGCTTATGTATTCAGTCATTATTCATAAAAATCCATGTAAAAAATACTTCTTAATGTTCTCAGGTCAAATATTTATATGAGATTAAAATGCGATTAATTTAGATTAATTAATTACAAAGCCTCTAATTAATTAGATTAATTTTTTTAATCGAGTCCCGGCCCTAGTTCAAACACTAATTGCTTACAGTTTTTTACGATTGCTTACACACAAAATCTTTTCGTGTCACACGATTTTTGAAAGCTCTCACTCAAAGTGCAAAACTACTTGCCAAATCTTCAAAAGCATCAGCTATTTCTCAGCCTTTGACTCAGTTTTCAATTGCATAAAACACTTTTTTCAAAACACTACACACAATTCTCTACCTAAAACACAAAGATCTGTTAGGAAGTATTGCTTTCTTTTTCCAAACACAACCAATCAAAATGCTACACTTATTCACCAGGTCACACAGACACACTCCTCACATGTGCAAACACTAATTTGATTTAAGGATCACTTACCAATCACTGCTTTACTTTACAGTAGTATAGATAAGCCTATAAGTAGGTCAAAGGTCAGATTACCTGTTTTGGCAATCTGCACCCCACCCCCCTTGTCAGATCCTGGACTGGGACCCCACACAATTTACTGTAAAAAAATATACTATTGGTTTACATGTTTATAGTTTTGTTGTATGCTAATGTATACAACAGTAATGTTTGAACTAATAAATATTTTCTGTTTCTACATTGCATTTGCGTTTTCAGTGTACTTGTTACCCCTCTCAGCAGATTACTTTCACTGTAGAACATTGTATTGAAATGTGGATATAAGCCTATGAAAGACCACAGAGCTTTAGATTTAGAACAGCAGTGTTTAGATGGTATATCCAAAAATGTATTATTATGAAGTGTTTGCCATTTGATGCAAATGCTTGATTCTGACATGTGTTTGTGGCATTTTGAATGCAGGGTTGCATTTTGAAGGAGATATGTGCTACTTTGCATTTTGTGTGTGCAGTTTTGAGAATTGTGTGTAGAGTTTAGAAAAAAGGAGACTTGGTTATGAAAACGTGTGTAAGCAATTGGTAAAAACTGTAAAAGGGGATAATGATGCGTGATGCATCAGTGGAGAAGACTAAGTATGATTCTTGCATGTCTTGCCCATTAAAAGAAAGTGTCCTGATGTAGTTTGGTGAGGCTTCCGTTGATCTTGGCTGAAAAGATTGATGAGAGAGAAACCAGCTTGATGCAGATGATCCTTGGTAAATGAACAGACAAGGCTTAAAGGGGTCATATGATGAAAATGTTAGCATTGCCACTTTGTAGGTTTGAGCAAAAATGTGTCGTGTTGGGTGTGTTTTTTAAAATGCAAATGAGCGGATGAAGTGCAAACACTGATCACAATGATGGTGGTTTGTTGTAATTACAACTCAATTGTGCTGGCAAGTCCAAAAATGTGTCGTTTTGGGTGTGTTTTTTAAAATGCAAATGAGCGGTTAAAGTTCAAACACTGATCACAATGATGGTGGTTTGTTGTAATTCAAACTCAATTGTGCTGTCAAGTCCTTCTTTTCTCTCTCTTTCAGAGTTCAGATTAAGGAGGCGGTATTATTCTAATAAGATATCCTTATGACATCATAATGAAAGCCAAATTTCAATGACCTGTTTTTGCTCACACCCACAAAGTGGCAATGCCAACATTTTCATCATATGACCCCTTTAAGCCTGGCACAAACTTAGAGGTACGCTGGAAACGTCTAGTTTCCCATTCTCATTCTGATGTATCCAGAAAGAAAAACTTAAGAGATATGTGTGCTCCACACACACAACTCGGATAAGAACTCAAATAACAACTCCCACTTCAGAACTCAATCTCGCATAATGCAGGGTTTACACCAAACGCGTTTTGGGCGTCAAAATCGCGTCTACCGCGCCTAGTTTGCAGCTTGAACACTTTGAATGCATTCGCGCATGTAGAGCGGAGTAGACGCGCGGAAAAAGCAAGCATTTGACGCGCGTCCGAGGCAAACTCCGCTTCTTGTGGGAGGGGCAACTGCTGTGCGAGTGTCTATTTGCAAGATGACTGATGTTGTTTGTGCATGATGTTGATTTACCATTTTGTATTGGGTAACCTTACTATTGGGAGAAAATAAACGGCGCGGGTCGATAAACGTAACCTAACCCAAAAGTAAAGTGTGTATTACAACTTACCAGGTTGCCCAAAGTCCTTACTGACACTCTTCAAAGCGAGGTCCTTTTTATTCCTGTATCCTATAGAAATAAGAACTTGTGTCATATAGCTCCGAGTGACTGCTTGAATGAGTGACTCTGGGCGGGGCTGCCACCACAGCAGCAGGCAGGCTCCTGATTGGTTAACGCGGCGCGAAATTCCGCCAAAGTTCAAATTTTTCAACTCGGGCGTCAGCCGCAAATTCGCGTGAACTGCAAAATGCACAAAAGCACCATTCGCGCGTACGGCGCACAACGCTCAATTCGCGCCTTTCGCGTGAGCTTCACGCGCGAATGAGGTGGAAACGCGTCTTCCGCTCCGCGCCGAACGCCTATTCCGCGGCGCGGGACCTCCTGACGCGCGTCAACGCGTCTCCACATTGACTTAACATTGAAATCACTCGCGCTTCACGCCTCTAGCGCGGTTGGTGTAAATGCACCATAAGAACTCCACAGAACTCTTCCAACTCAAACTCTGGGTGTGTTCTTATGGTGCATTTACACCAACCGCGCTAGAGGCGTGAAGCGCGAGTGATTTCAATGTTAAGTCAATGTGGAGACGCGTTGACGCGCGTCAGGAGGTCCCGCGGGGCGGAATAGGCGTTCGGCGCGTAGCGGAAGACGCGTTTCCGCCTCATTCGCGCGAAAGGCGCGAATTGAGCGTTGTGCGCGGTACGCGCGAATGGTGCTTTTGTGCATTTCGCGGTTCACGCGAATTTGCGGCTGACGCCCGAGTTGAAAAATTTGAACTTTGGCGGAATTTCGCGCCGCGTTAACCAATCAGGAGCCTGCCTGCTGGTGTGGTGGCAGCCCCGCCCAGAGTCACTCATTCAAGCAGTCACTCGGAGCTAAATGACACAAGTTCTTATTTCTATAGGATACAGGAATAAAAAGGACCTCGCTTTGAAGAGTGTCAGTAAGGACTTTGGGCACCCTGGTAAGTTGTAATACACACTTTACTTTTGAGTTAGGTTACGTTTATCGACCCGCGCCGTTTATTTTCCCCCTATAGTAAGGTTACCCAATACAAACTGGTAACTCAACATCATGCACAATCAACATCAGTCATCTTGCAAACAGACACTCGCACAGCAGGTGCCCCTCCCACAAGAAGCGGAGTTTGCCTCGGACGCGCGTCAAATGCTTGCTTTTTCCGCGCGTCTACTCGGCTCTACACGCGCGAATGCATTCAAAGTGTTCAAACTGCAAACTAGGCGCGGTAGACGCGATTTTGACGCCCAAAACGCGTTTGGTGTAAACCCTGCATTAGGCAGGGGTTTTTAAGCTGTGAAGAGGTCACACCTTTAAAGAGGTGTCCCCAGCTAGAAATAAAAAGTTCTAAGAACGTTCCCTGAAAGTTCCCGAATGTTCCCAAAAACATTCTGCCAATGTTAAAAGTGGCCAGTTTTTTTTAAGTTCTAGGAACGTTTCTGTTGTCTGAACGTTAGAGTAATGTTACATTTTACCATTTTTAAACGTTATGACAATGTCATGTTTTAATGTTCACACAATGTTTAAAACAACAACTGTTTATTATATTGACTTGTTTAATTGTTATGTAAATGATAGAGAAACATTGCATTTTATTATTTCATAAAACATTATTTCTGTATGCAGTAAATATATTGCTGTAGAAAACTCAATTCACTTACTAGGTTTAGATGTTGATGTTTGTTTCATTTTAAGTCACCCTTATTGTGATTCGTGTTTGTTTTAGTTGGTCTCTTGACACTTGACATTTTGCTTGCTAGTTTTTTCCTGGTTGTGTTAACTTTGTGTTCAGTGTTGGGGGTAACGAGTTACAAAGTAACGGATTACAGTAACTACATTACTTTTTTGGGTAACGACGTAAAGTAACGTATTACACTAATAATATTGGTAACTACACTACTTTACTAGACTATAGGAACGCGCTTTCCTGCGTTACCCAAGCAGTGTTTGCCTGGGTGTAAAGTTCTGTCTATTTAAGTGGTGCGTGCATGCGTGTCCCCTGTACGTGTGCCGTTGCCATAGAGATTGATTTGACGTAGCTGCTGGTGCAAAGGGGAGCGGGAAATAAAGACAGAGGGTTTCAGCCACTGGGGCGATATTCACATAACTTTCAGCGTATTGCTCGAAAGGACAAAAATATTCGTGTGAAATGCACACTATGCCCACACGACAAGTGTCTTTCAACTGCTGACAACGCGATGAGCAACCTGTCTGAGCATTTGTAAGCCCAGCATGGCAATACAACACTTGTGGCGAAAGATCCTGCTTAACTTACCCGAAGACGGAATTAGGTAATGAACCTCAATCGAGTCAGAGCCAGAGCATAATTCTTTTAAAGAAATTATTTGAACGTAACCCGAACAGCAATGTCGCGTGCGCTCAATTTATAGAAAAAAGCCAGGAGTCAGGACCGCTGTTTTCTTCATAATCTTACTTCCAAATCTAATCCTATAAACTTTTCGGTGTTTGATGTATCACTGTTACCGCCCTGCCAGACTGTCTTAAATAGAGAAATAAGTTAATTCCTTGATTTGCGTTGTTGATTCATTTATAAATAATTCCCCCAAGGGTTAGTTTATGCGCAAAAAGCATTAAAATGAATAGAACGTGATGATTACGTCTTTCTTTGGTGAAAAAATAATAAAATAAATAAGCCTATATGAAATGTGTTTCCCTTAAATAATTAGCAAATTAACAAAACGAATTCAAAAGTAGCCTATATGAGTTTATTTATTGTGTGACGCGCTCCAAAACCGATGCAGCACAAAACACTTTTTACCTATTTAAAAAAGCACAATGTTTTGTTATTATTGCGAGTGTAACTTTACATAAATAAATTTAAACATTACAGTTTTGAATGTTGTTTTACTTTTATTTGTATGACCATAATTTAAGGTAATTTAAGGTAATGCAAAATGCAAGCTCCTCACGCGTTTCATGCCATCACCCGCGTGGGTTTACACAGGGCAGCGAGAAAGAGACATTAAACTTTAAACATTTAACATTCTACTTGAGTTTTTTTGGACATCCCTTTGGGATCACTGCAATCATATCATCAATTTATAAGGTAATAATAAATATAAGCGCAGCGCTTATGAGTGTTCAAACACTGCTGACCGCTCAGCTGTCAATCAGCCGACCCTCACAAAGTTTCACATTAAATGATAATATATTTGAACAGTCATGGTCCTGTGCTTATTTCTGTCAATGTTCTGCATGAAGATCTTTAAAGGTTTTTACGTACATCACGATTTGCGGTGCGGCCGGTCGCAGTCTTTATGTAAAACGGGTATGAAATAAATTGATGCTGATGTCGGATAACGGGTCAACTGTTATTTTAATTGCGCGGATGCGGGTTATCAAACAGGACTGTGCATGACTCGTATAAGGAAAATGGAATGACAACATGAAAATTATAAAATAGCCTACATGTTTATATTCTGTATGAAACCACCATGGGCGCTAAACTTGCGGTGTTAAAGGGACAGTTCACCCAAAAATAAATTATAAATTTTGTTACAAACCTGTATAAATATCTTTGTTCTGATAAACACGAAGCAACATATTTTGAGAAATGTTAATAACCAAACCAAGCATGAGCCCCATTCACTTCTATAGTAGGAAAAAATAATACTATGGAAGTGAATGGGGCTCATGAATGGTTTGGTTACAAACATTCCTCAAAATATTTTCATTCATGTTCACCAGAACAAAGACATTTATACAGGTTTGTAACAACATGAGAGTTACAAACCTGATTTACAAATAAATTATACAGAATTTTAATTTTTGGGCGAACTATAAATCCGATGGGGTCAAAAATTAGGGTGCACCTAACTTTTGTGCTGGTGTGCACCTAAAAATAAATGTTAGGCGCACCAGTGCAACCAGTGCAAAAAGTTAGTCTAGAGCCCTGGCCGGTCATTTAAAGTAGTCACTCATCATCAGCCGACCCCGCCTAAACCATGTCCATGTATCTATGTGGTAAATTAAGAAAAAGGAAAGTAAAGTAATAAGTAGTGAAGTTACTTTTCAAATGCAGTAACTAGTAAAGTAATCTCATTACAATTTTAAGAAGTAACTAGTAACTAGTAACTAATTACATTTTTTGAGTAACTACCCCAACACTGTTTGTGTTAATGCACCACATTTGTTATGAACATGCCAAGTTAATAGTGTTATTCTATATATATATATATAGTGTTATTTGCGGCTGACGCCCGAGTTGAAAAATTTGAACTTTGGCGGAATTTCGCGCCGCGTTAACCAATCAGGAGCCTGCCTGCTGGTGTGGTGGCAGCCCCGCCCAGAGTCACTCATTCAAGCAGTCACTCGGAGCTAAATGACACAAGTTCTTATTTCTATAGGATACAGGAATAAAAAGGACCTCGCTTTGAAGAGTGTCAGTAAGGACTTTGGGCAACCTGGTAAGTTGTAATACACACTTTACTTTTGAGTTAGGTTACGTTTATCGACCCGCGCCGTTTATTTTCCCCCTATAGTAAGGTTACCCAATACAAACTGGTAACTCAACATCATGCACAATCAACATCAGTCATCTTGCAAACAGACACTCGCACAGCAGTTGCCCCTCCCACAAGAAGCGGAGTTTGCCTCGGACGCGCGTCAAATGCTTGCTTTTTCCGCGCGTCTACTCGGCTCTACACGCGCGAATGCATTCAAAGTGTTCAAGCTGCAAACTAGGCGCGGTAGACGCGATTTTGACGCCCAAAACGCGTTTGGTGTAAACCCTGCATTAGGCAGGGGTTTTTAAGCTGTGAAGAGGTCACACCTTTAAAGAGGTGTCCCCAGCTAGAAATAAAAAGTTCTAAGAACGTTCCCTGAAAGTTCCCGAATGTTCCCAAAAACATTCTGCCAATGTTAAAAGTGGCCAGTTTTTTTTAAGTTCTAGGAACGTTTCTGTTGTCTGAACGTTAGAGTAATGTTACATTTTACCATTTTTAAACGTTATGACAATGTCATGTTTTAATGTTCACACAATGTTTAAAACAACAACTGTTTATTATATTGACTTGTTTAATTGTTATGTAAATGACAGAGAAACATTGCATTCCACCATTTCATAAAACATCACTTCCGTATGCAGCAAATACATTGCTGTAGAAAACTCAATCCACTTACTAGGTTTAGATGTTGATGTTTGTTTCATTTTAAGTCACCCTTATTGTGATTCGTGTTTGTTTTAGTTGGACTCTTGACACTTGACATTTTGCTTGCTAGTTTTTTCCTGGTTGTGTTAACTTTGTGTTAATGCACCACATTTGTTATGAACATGCCAAGTTAATAGTGTTATTCTGTGGCTGTTGGTAAACAATGGCAAAGATCATCACCCAATTCATCCACCAATCAAAACTCCACTTTCTGTCAAAAATGTAAATGAGATCCAGCACCTTCACAGCAGTTTGTCATTAAGGAGGTTTAGAAACTTTGGACAAAAAATATCTGCTGTATAATTGGGATGCACAAACATCAAGAATCAGACCATGAATCTCAACCATGGTGACAATCAAATGAAAAACTTCATGCTGCAATGCATGCTGGGTATTAACAAATTACAAATCTCATTCAGGACTCCCAGCATGCACTGCAGCATGGATAAATAAGGATTTTTTAAACAATTTTAATTGTCACCATGGTTGAGATTCATAGTCTGATTCTTGATGTTTGTGCATCCCAACTATATAGCGGACATTTTCTGTCCAAAGTTTCTAAAACTCCTTAATGACAAACCGCCGTGAAAGAGCTGGATCTAACATACACTATCGGCAGAAAACAAACTTTTGATTAGTAAATGAATTAGGTGATTATCTTTACCATTATGTACCAACAACCACAGACATACACTAATAACTTCTCATAACAAATGTGGTGCATTAACACACACTCTAAAAAAAATCCGTAAAAAAACGGACAAAGTACTGTGTAAATATGAAGGAATTTTCCTTATTTATGTTTTACAGGCATTTATCAGTTTTTTAATAACATGTTGCATTATGGGTACATTAACCCCTGCTGCAATCTTTCACTTTTGCCTCTCTATCACCATCTCTGTTTGAAACATAAAATTACAACTTGCTTGCAGAGTTATTTTCTAACATGGATGATGTTTAACTTCTAAACAAATGCTGTAAGAACAAGATACAAGTGTTAAACTATTCCAGCATCCACACATGTGATTTAGTAGACAAATCTTCTTTCTGACGTGACGTGTAAGTCAAATGGATATTTACCACAACATGTATCACATTAAATCTACAGTTTGTGTTTGTTTTAGATTCATTTGAAGTCACCACTATGGTGATTAGTGTTCCCTTTAGTTAGGCTTTTGTCCCTTGACCTTCACAGAACTGTCTCTGCTCTTTTGGCATTGCAACAGTGTTTTCGCTTGTAGCAATTGCAACTTGTTTGTTGCTTGAGGAAGGAGAATTGTCTATGATGTCATATAAGCTTGGTCGTTTTTATGTTTTGCTGCCTAACATTTCAATATAAAATGATAAATTAAGAATAAAGAACTGAAATGTATAAGAGAGACACTCTATGCTGATCTAAAACACACTATATTTAATAAGATTGCTGCAAATGTGTCAGCTGTGGTTTTTGCTTCAGAGACATCAATACTTTGGATACAAATCTCAACAATGGTGAGAGTAAATGTTAAGAAAGAGTTTTCTGTCCGGTACCCAGCATGCATTGCGGCATGAAGCTTTGTTGTTGATTGTCACCATTGTTGTGTTTCATAGGCGGATTGATGTGTCCTTAAAGGTTACGGACAATGTTCTGTAAATTTACGGACAGTGTTGTATAAATCTACAGAATGTTCAGTTTTTAAATAAACGGAAATTTTGTAAACATAACGGAAAAGGTGCCGGTAATTTTCTGCCAGGACATTATCCGTTTTTTTACGGATTATTTTTTTAGAGTGCAAAGTTAACACAACCAGGAAAAAAATAGCAGACAAAAAGTCAAGTGTCAAGAGACCAACTAAAACAAACACGAATTACAATAAGGGTGACTTAAAATGAAACAAAACATCAACATTTAAACCTAGTAAATGAATTGAGTTTTCTACAGCAATATATTTACTGAACATTCAGAAATAATGTTTTATAAAATAATAAAATGCAATGTTTCTATATCATTTACATAACAATTAAACAAGTCAATATAATAAACAGTTGTTGTTTTAAACATTGTGTGAACATTAAAACATGACATTGTCATAACGTTTAAAAATGGTAAAATGTAACATTACTCTATTATTGGCAGAAAATAAACTTTTGATTAGTAAATGAATTAGGTGATTATCTTTACCATTATGTACCAACAACCACAGACATACACTAATAACTTCTCATAACAAATGTGGTGCATTAACACACACTCTAAAAAAAATCCGTAAAAAAACGGACAAAGTACTGTGTAAATATGAAGGAATTTTCCTTATTTATGTTTTACAGGCATTTATCAGTTTTTTAATAACATGTTGCATTATGGGTACATTAACCCCTGCTGCAATCTTTCACTTTTGCCTCTCTATCACCATCTCTGTTTGAAACATAAAATTACAACTTGCTTGCAGAGTTATTTTCTAACATGGATGATGTTTAACTTCTAAACAAATGCTGTAAGAACAAGATACAAGTGTTAAACTATTCCAGCATCCACACATGTGATTTAGTAGACAAATCTTCTTTCTGACGTGACGTGTAAGTCAAATGGATATTTACCACAACATGTATCACATTAAATCTACAGTTTGTGTTTGTTTTAGATTCATTTGAAGTCACCACTATGGTGATTAGTGTTCCCTTTAGTTAGGCTTTTGTCCCTTGACCTTCACAGAACTGTCTCTGCTCTTTTGGCATTGCAACAGTGTTTTCGCTTGTAGCAATTGCAACTTGTTTGTTGCTTGAGGAAGGAGAATTGTCTATGATGTCATATAAGCTTGGTCGTTTTTATGTTTTGCTGCCTAACATTTCAATATAAAATGATAAATTAAGAATAAAGAACTGAAATGTATAAGAGAGACACTCTATGCTGATCTAAAACACACTATATTTAATAAGATTGCTGCAAATGTGTCAGCTGTGGTTTTTGCTTCAGAGACATCAATACTTTGGATACAAATCTCAACAATGGTGAGAGTAAATGTTAAGAAAGAGTTTTCTGTCCGGTACCCAGCATGCATTGCGGCATGAAGCTTTGTTGTTGATTGTCACCATTGTTGTGTTTCATAGGCGGATTGATGTGTCCTTAAAGGTTACGGACAATGTTCTGTAAATTTACGGACAGTGTTCTATAAATCTACAGAATGTTCAGTTTTTAAATAAACGGAAATTCTGTAAACATAACGGAAAAGGTGCCGGTAATTTTCTGCCAGGACATTATCCGTTTTTTTACGGATTATTTTTTTAGAGTGCAAAGTTAACACAACCAGGAAAAAAATAGCAGACAAAAAGTCAAGTGTCAAGAGACCAACTAAAACAAACACGAATTACAATAAGGGTGACTTAAAATGAAACAAAACATCAACATCTAAACCTAGTAAATGAATTGAGTTTTCTACAGCAATATATTTACTGAACATTCAGAAATAATGTTTTATAAAATAATAAAATGCAATGTTTCTCTATCATTTACATAACAATTAAACAAGTCAATATAATAAACAGTTGTTGTTTTAAACATTGTGTGAACATTAAAACATGACATTGTCATAACGTTTAAAAATGGTAAAATGTAACATTACTCTAACGTTCAGACAAAAAAAACTGGCCGCTTTTAACGTTGGCAGAATGTTTTTGGGAACATTGGGAACTTTCAGGGAACGTTCTTAGAACTTTTTATTTCTAGCTGGGTCTGACCCAATCAGAGGTCATGCTTTTAGAGGGAAAGTAAACTGTCTTTGTCTTCCAACATGCTGTTTGCATATGGAATTAAATTGGATGTTGAGGTGGAAATGTTAAAGAGTTTCATAATATTATTATGAAGAAGAGTTTGTTTCCTGAACATAAAGTTTATTATCATTCAGGAAATCAAAAATGGATCACATAGATATCAAACAAGGACTAGATATGATGTGGATTAAAGGGGTCATATGATGAAAATGTTAGCATTGCCACTTTGTAGGTGTGAGCAAAAACAGGTCATTGAAATTTGGCTTTCATTATGATGTCATAAGGATATCTTATTAGAATAATACCGCCTCCTTAATCTGAACTCTGAAAGAGAGAGAAAAGAAGGACTTGACAGCACAATTGAGTTTGAATTACAACAAACCACCATCATTGTGATCAGTGTTTGCACTTTATCCGCTCATTTGCATTTTAAAAAACACACCCAAAACGACACATTTTTGGACTTGACAGCACAATAGAGTTTCAATTACAATAAACCACCATCAGTGTGATCAGTGTTTGCACTTCATCCGCTCATTTGCATTTTAAAAAACACACCCAAAACGACACATTTTTGCTCAAACCTACAAAGTGGCAATGCTAACATTTTCATCATATGACCCCTTTAAGTAAGTAATACTAAACATTCATTTAAACTAGTTTGGGTTAAACACCAACATAAACACCAAAAACATAATCCATGATGAGATTAGAAATAGTTGATTAAGACATTTCCCTTATACATTTATAAGATGTAGGACAGGTGGACAAGTCTTGTTTTTGGAGCTGGACCATAAAACAATAAAAAACACATTCTGTGTCTATTTTTGAGAGACGTGTTGTCTCTCTCCACAGGGGTCACGGATACACAGGAACTGATCTGTATTTCACCCCCTCTCTCTTCTCCTTTAAGGTTTTGGTTACTGGAAATATACTAAACACATGTAACATTTGGTATATCATATGTTGTGATGCTACAAAGGTTTCATCTTCATGTTTGGTGTTGTTTTAAAAGTCATGGTGCGATGGTTAAAAAGGTCTAATTTCTATAATGCTAAGAGAAAGTATATCAAAGTTTAAAACTTAAGACATAATCTGTACTCCTGTGATGGGTGTCAACTCATGAGGAGATCTAGATCACAGATGGTTAACAGTCCCATTTGGTGCTCCTTCAGGTCACGAGAACCGACCAACCAAATCCTGTTTTGAGATTTTATTATTCTTTGTCTCATTCTGTGTATATAAGGTGGCTTGGCAAGAGACTCTGGGAAGTATTCTTTAGCAAGAATCTTCCCCACACTTTGGGTGTGTGTATTCAAACAGAATGGAAGACATCTTTAACAAGAATCTTTCTGAACCATTTTTGGGTATATTATATTCATAATGGAAGTACTCTGTAGCCAGAGTGTCTATTGCCAGGTATGACTTTATAACTTTTGCAACTGTTGATCATTTTAATTAATTGGACTTGAATCAAATTCTGTATGATATTGTTTAATTTATGTTTGAAGCTGAAACCTGCCTGGTATAATAAATTGTTACATTTGATTCATCTGAATTATTCAGAAATTGTATTGATTTATTTGAATTCTTTCAGAAATTGTTATGATCAGTAGATTAGAAGGAGTCTGGTATTACCGCAAGATTATCGTGTCAGGATATTATCACACTGAGGTTTTGATGTTCGAATGGAGCATGGGGCACATTCATTAAAACTCTCAGATTTATGTTTATCACCTGCCTTAGCAAGTTGCATGAGGCACTAAACTAAAGTAACTATTTTTATGATCGGAGCAAGCATGGAGCGGCCAGACATAAAAATATTAGTTTACCCGGTAACCTCTGACTAAGATCAGACTGACAATTTTGTGTCCGTGAGATGTACGCAAACGGCCGGCGTATGCTCTGTGCGATACCAGGTCCCTAATGAACGAATAACTAAGAATATGGGAATTAATAAATAATCAAACATCTAAATTATGATCAACAGATAATTGGAATAATGCACTAAATTCTTAGTATATTAAATTGGAGTCAGATTATAATTTAAACATAGAGATCAAAGAAATGAGTTTAATCATGATTATGGAATTATTCTTCTAGAAGCGCTGAGGAAGGAACGAACACGAGTCCCCTTCACCCACTCCACTTGCATCCGTCGTTGGGCTTGTGGGTGGTACCTTACAGCTTGGTGATCCCGACGTGATGACGTATACCACGGGACGTGATGACGTAGTACACCCGAACAAGTGACGTGGTACTCCAGGAAGCTTTCCAGCGCGACATTTTAACCATAACAGAGTACTCCATTCATCGCAAAATAGGAGGTTTAAACGTCTACTTTTCTGTCTGCAGCTGTGTTGGTAAGTTGATTTTATTTGCCTATTAGAAATGTTAAGGGTGAGCATAAACGCACCCGTATGTTGTTGAATGGGACGGTTAACTCCCATTGAAAGTCCGGAGAAATCCGGTTGTGCATGAAAATTAGAATAACAACACAGCTGTCAGAGAAATAATAACATTGCGGATAAGGAAATAATATATTTCCTCGCGTTTCGATTCAAACATCATCTCCTGTGTTTACACTCAGTATGAGTGAATATTACATGGACTAATGACTAAATGTTATCGTGGTACATTACGCAAAGTCGTAAATTTGAGTCTAAAAGTGGAAACATCGCCGTGGCGATTATGTAAAGTTATTTGCGTTGTGGAACGATCTCGCAACTATATCTGAAACCCGTAAAGTAAGTTATTAGCGAATATCTGAATAATAAAAATCCAGTCGGATGACAAAACTCCGTGCCCAAGTCAATGCGTCCACGTATGTAAACAAACCTGCGCAAAACAGGCGATAATAACTCTGTTAATGGAAATACACAGCATGACAACAGCAGTGTAGATGAGAGTAAATTCCCTTTGTTAGCAAATTAAAGATCTTTTGTTTGTTAAAGCAACGAAAGATAAACTTAAAATGGATTAACATCTTCCAAATTTTATTCTGGTTCTCAAATAAGGGTTAACATTGAATTAGTACAGTAATAACTGCATTTAAACTCCCTGTATGAGATTTTATGTTGTTCACAGCACATGTGCAACATTGAAAGGAACAAATTCCTTCAGAGCAAGAATTAATTTAATTAAAGGGATGTTGTATACATTTAAACTACAGAGTAAGTTAAGGTGTTTGCATATGAGAAGTGAATTTCAGGTTTACATGATTGATATGACAAGAGCAAATGTTCGTATTAATCTTTATAGGATCATTTAAATGCAGTAAACTACCGTTTACATACTATACACGATGAGTTAAGGAGATAATTGTAATTATGTTGAATGAAGGAGAGATGGAAATGTATAAATGATTGAAGGCAGCATTGTTGGGGTTAGAGGTCAGTGCATGCAGAGTGGAACTAAATGTTGGATTAAGCAAATAGGGAGATAGAGATTTGTAACAAATCGATTGATATGGAATGATTAGGAGTGATTTTGTTAAAGAACACTCAGAACTGGATAAGTGTAGATAGAATGGAACCAGGACGTTTTGTTACAATTCCTTAATTAATGCAGGATTTCTCATGGTGGAAATAAGGTACATTGAGCTAAAGCTTTGACTGATGCACAGCAAGATAATGATGAAACTGCTAAAATGGTCAATAAAACACCAGTGATCTTATCTCACTGAGAAAGTTTCACTACTGAGACCCTCTCAGAAAAGATCTGCTGTTTCTCCTTGTTTCAAGGGAAATATTTTAGCTTGGTTGTAACAAATAAAATACATCATTATTTTCCATGAATCAATCAAAGTGATTTAAGGCAATGATTAACAACATGATATACAGTACAGCGGTGTTAAAAGTTCTAGGCTTAGTCCTTTCTTTATGAGATTATGGGAATTGTCAAATAAACAATTTAGTCCAGTTGTCTAGAGATTGTTGAAGCTGAGTCTTTGTTTCTCTATGAGATTGTGGTAATTGTTAAAGAGCAATTTGTTGTCTAATTGTCTAAAGATTGTGAAAGTCATAAAAATAGAGCTTATAGCTGAGTCCTGACATCACAGCAGGAATATAGAATTCCTGTTTAAAGTGAATCAGTGGGAGCTAGTAAAAGTGTTTTTAGAATTCTGTATGTCTTCAGGCTAAAAGTTTATGACTTTAAAACCTATAACAAAAATTGTGCCTTACGTCCTATTCATTGATTACTTTTCATATCCAAATACAATAACATCTAAATAAGACTTAATGAGACCTCAGCTAAAAACATGCGAAAATTGTGCCCAATTCCAGAGGGTCACAAAAAACCCCAGCTGAGCAATGAGTTAAGCCCTGTACCCAGCATGTGCTGCGGTGCATTGCATCCTAAAAACAACAAAGAGTTGTTGCTGTTAGTAAACCTGTTAATGCAGCTGCTACTGCAGGGTCAATTCACAGAAATGTGTTCTCAATTTTGCAAAAGTACCATCATTCTAGAAGCCCTTGAGACCAGTTATAACATTTATTTTAATTAATATTATTTTTAATATAATGTAATTTATATTATAATTACATTATAATATATATTATATTATAATGGCCAGACAGGCCTAATATGGTGAAAAATGATGCATTACATGCATTTCAAACTTACATGATTAAAACCCACAAAAAGGCCCAGGGAATATTTAGATTCAGATTTATTTGGTCCACTATCTCGTGCCAAAACGGGGGTATGTGTATGATTTTGCTTGTGGTTCGTTTTGTTTGTTTTGTTGTTTGTTGTTGTTTGTTTGTTGTTGTTTATTGTTGTTTGTTTGTTGTTGTTTGGTTTTGTTTTTTGCTTTGCAGGAACACTGATAATATCATGGCACAAGATAGCAAACCAAACAACTCTTTTATAAATTTGAAACATCAATTTAAACTGAACCTGATCAGTCAATGTACTTTTATAGTTGGTTAAAAACTGTGGGAAATGTTAAATCATCAGAAATTACAGTCCTACAGGTCACAGAGATTGAAAAGTTTAATAGTGTGTACCATAAACAGACATCACAGCAGTTAAACATGTGAGCTGACGGTACTGAGAACAACTCAGAGTAAAACCATTTAAGTTTAAGATTAAAAAGTTAATCCAAAAATTTCCCCAGCAAAACTGGGACTTCTTATGCTCACAGTTTAAATGCAAGTGCAGTTTATGGTGCTATACACACTCAGACTGAAACAACATAGTCAAACATAACAGAAAATTCCCAACTTAATCTGGCCTCTGAAATTAATTTGCAGAAAGTAATGATACAAATCTTCTTACCAGGAAGAATTTACACCCTAATGCATTGCTGTCATTGATAGCTGTGTGATAGTGACATCATTTTAAACTAAAGATGATGCCATGTCTTAATGCAAATTGCCCAAAATTTTAGAAATTAATGTTTCTTTGTTTGTTATCTTAACTTTTTTCCTTTCAGGTGGATTACTATGACTCCTTAAGAGTCCTGACACTAGAGACGTGTCTGAGCCCAAATACAGGCACAAACCTAAAATGCAGGAGGTGGGTGTGATAATGCTTTGAGGGGTCATACACATCTCACAGTAATAAACTACTATATTCATTATGTGACCTCCCGATGTAGCATCGGAACTAAAATTTTGCCACACAGATTACTTTAGGTAAGAATCCACCCACTTCCAGGCATGAACATGTAATGCACATATTTTCACCATTACAACAACATAACACTGCGACCTGGTATAAGTTTTAAAACTATCCAGGCTTAAACCATCACACATATGTATGATAAATGACTTAGAATCCAAACTCTAGAGTTGTCATACATGCAAACCCATTTAGCATCTCACACATAGGAGAGAAAATTAAAGGTCAATTTATGATTTTAATTTCATGGTAATATAAACTATTGGGTCAATTTTCTCTTGAACTACATGAAACATTTCAGTGTGCATGGAACATATGTATGGTTATAGTCACACATCAATTGTTTTGTCTCTGATTGTACAAATACAGGTAAAATAAGAACTATTAATTAATTACATAAGACCTATTTCAGATTAAAATAAGTAAGTGAAGAATGAAATGGCTAGCATGGCTGCAGACATGTCTAAACATTTCAAACTTTACAAAATGGTTATATTTGAAGTGCTGGCACTTCTAATGATCAATCACATAAATCAGACACCTTACCATTGAATGTGACTAAACCAACATATATGTACAAAATTATTTGACAATATGCAAAGAATTATTGACAATGGATAAATAAGAAATTCAGAAATTATTTGATTTAAGTTTAAGTTGTCTGGGTATGTTTTAAGTTACTTCATTGAAATCTTGATTTAAGTTTAAGTTGTCTAGGTATGTTTTAAGTACTTAATTGAATTCTTAGATATACATGGTTAACTTGCATTTCAAGGTTTTGAATAATTCTATTATTATTAAAATTATAAATATATCATATTATATATACTTTAGTATAAATATCTGTATTTTATATACATATAATTTACATTTATTTGTATTATATTTGAATGGTATTGTTATAATATGCTTTAATGATGTATACCACTGGTAAATATGCTAGTTAAAATAACTTTTGCCACTCTCCCTTTAAAGTACACAGATTATATCAAAATTCCACTCTATGTTCAATATGCATAGTAGTGAAGAGTTTGGTAATGGGATCACCTTTTGGGACAAATTATTTTGAAAATGGAAAGGAGACCTTATTTACCATTCGCACCAATATCATGAAACATCTAATAATGTCACGTGTTATTGTAATCATTCACAACTATTTCCTTCCAAGGAAAGTCAAGTTCATCAGTGTTCAGTCATTTCATGGTCATGTGTATTATATTCCAATTCCCTCTCATACAGTGGTGCATTCTCAGTGTGAGGAATTCCTTCACCTACGGAGGTCTGACTTTTCTATCAAAAAAAATACCTTCTGCCAATAGGTAACAGAGGACTGTTCAAAAGGTCAGGAAAATATCCAGGGGAGGACCCCATTAGAGACAGATGCTTCTAAATGTTGAGAGGAGACAGCTTCCATGAACAGAGCACATGCGTTTGGCTGACACAATGGACTTTGTACAACAAATTTCAACCAGATCCATTTGGGAGATTATCTAACTACGAGAACCACAGAGATTCTGTCCATCACAGACACCTGTTCAGCACAGTTAAGTTCCTGCTTTGATATCTGCAGGCATTGTTTAACATTACAGGTGTTCATCTTGAAAAGACTGTTACATTTACAAAGGACGTATGGAGACCAAAGAAGTCCACCAAAAATGACCCCTTAGGTACTTTGACAGTGACCCAAGGGGGTCAGGGGAGGCGTTGTAGGACAGGTGGACAAGTCTTGTTTTTGGAGCTGGACCATAAAACAATAAAAAACACATTCTGTGTCTATTTTTGAGAGACGTGTTGTCTCTCTCCACAGGGGTCACGGATACACAGGAACTGATCTGTATTTCACCCCCTCTCTCTTCTCCTTTAAGGTTTTGGTTACTGGAAATATACTAAACACATGTAACATTTGGTATATCATATGTTGTGATGCTACAAAGGTTTCATCTTCATGTTTGGTGTTGTTTTAAAAGTCATGGTGCGATGGTTAAAAAGGTCTAATTTCTATAATGCTAAGAGAAAGTATATCAAAGTTTAAAACTTAAGACATAATCTGTACTCCTGTGATGGGTGTCAACTCATGAGGAGATCTAGATCACAGATGGTTAACAGTCCCATTTGGTGCTCCTTCAGGTCACGAGAACCGACCAACCAAATCCTGTTTTGAGATTTTATTATTCTTTGTCTCATTCTGTGTATATAAGGTGGCTTGGCAAGAGACTCTGGGAAGTATTCTTTAGCAAGAATCTTCCCCACACTTTGGGTGTGTGTATTCAAACAGAATGGAAGACATCTTTAACAAGAATCTTTCTGAACCATTTTGGGTATATTATATTCATAATGGAAGTACTCTGTAGCCAGAGTGTCTATTGCCAGGTATGACTTTATAACTTTTGCAACTGTTGATCATTTTAATTAATTGGACTTGAATCAAATTCTGTATGATATTGTTTAATTTATGTTTGAAGCTGAAACCTGCCTGGTATAATAAATTGTTACATTTGATTCATCTGAATTATTCAGAAATTGTATTGATTTATTTGAATTCTTTCAGAAATTGTTATGATCAGTAGATTAGAAGGAGTCTGGTATTACCGCAAGATTATCGTGTCAGGATATTATCACACTGAGGTTTTGATGTTCGAATGGAGCATGGGGCACATTCATTAAAACTCTCAGATTTATGTTTATCACCTGCCTTAGCAAGTTGCATGAGGCACTAAACTAAAGTAACTATTTTTATGATCGGAGCAAGCATGGAGCGGCCAGACATAAAAATATTAGTTTACCCGGTAACCTCTGACTAAGATCAGACTGACAATTTTGTGTCCGTGAGATGTACGCAAACGGCCGGCGTATGCTCTGTGCGATACCAGGTCCCTAATGAACGAATAACTAAGAATATGGGAATTAATAAATAATCAAACATCTAAATTATGATCAACAGATAATTGGAATAATGCACTAAATTCTTAGTATATTAAATTGGAGTCAGATTATAATTTAAACATAGAGATCAAAGAAATGAGTTTAATCATGATTATGTCCCCTTCACCCACTCCACTTGCATCCGTCGTTGGGCTTGTGGGTGGTACCTTACAAAGTGAATACATGCATGACTAAATAAAACGTTTCTCTGTCTGTTACAAAATTTCCCACATTCTTTTGTGGTCGTAAAACTCTAATCTTGATGTGTTGCCACGAGAGATCTGTTCTGCTTTGAAGTGTTAAAGCAGTTTGGGGGGTAGTGTTAGGGACCCCTGGGCTTAGCTTGCTTTTTGAGTGAGGGCCTGCACTTATATTTATGAAATATAAGAAGTTATTGTGTGTCTGATCTGGCTCAGTTGTATGCTCCTCCCATTGTAAAAAAAAAATGTTGTAAAACCAGTTGCTGTGTATAGAAACCTGTTGCAGAGTGGTACAGGTTTAGATGTTACTAACACTCAAGAGCTAAAATACTTGCACAACTTTACTAATTATTTTTATTAACTCAACAACTACATCAACATGAAGAAGATTTATTTACTCTTTTTCATCTTTTTATTTATTAACGGTAGGTTTATTTATTCACATATCTGCAACACTTTCATTTTTTGACACATATTTGTTTATCTGGTGTTTGAATTATAGACAGTAGGCCTGTAACACAGATTCAGATTGTCCTCATAAATACTAATCTGTTGTTTCACATATATTTTGTAACCCTATTAATGGCTTTATGGTTAGGCTATAATAATGAGAGCACACAATGGACATAAATGGGATTGCTAGACTTTAAAGGGGTCATATGATGAAGGTGTTGGCATTGCCACTTTGTGGGTTTGAGCAAAAATGTGTCGTTTTGGGTGTGTTTTTTAAAATGCAAATGAGCGGATGAAGTGCAAACATTGATCACAATGATGGTGGTTTGTTGTAATTCAACTCAATTGTGCTGTCAAGTCCTTCTTTTCTCTCTCTTTCTCTCTGCACTAAACGGCAGTGCAGTGGTTGGAGAGTTCAGATTAAGGAGGCGGTATTATTCTAATAAGATATCCTTATGACATCATAATGAAAGCCAAATTTCAATGACCTATTTTTGCTCACACCTACAAAGTGGCAATGCCAACATTTTCATCATATGACCCCTTTAAGAGAAACTGAAACTTGACACTTGACTATACTGCAATTCATGGACTGTTTCTTGTAATGTTTAATAATGACTAGAATCTCAGATGAGATCTACAGTATTATTAATCATTTTAGTTAGTTAGTAAACTTTATTGTCCGTTTTGTCTGTCACAGAGCGGATATTTGTTTTTGACACTAGTGTGATACATAGTAAATAAAAACATCCACTTGATTATGTCACAAGGTGACGATCTTTTCAGGGGCGGAACCAAAGCTAGGGAAGTTTGGTTCCGCCCGGAAGGTTTCCCACCGGCCTGCATTTGAGGACGGACCTTCTCACTTCCTGGTTTCCAGGGCAACGAAATTAGGGCTTTACGAGCCACAGGTGAAAGACATTATGAAGCGGATGGTGATTGGAGGCTGTGGGGAATAAATAGCTCTGCTGTAACACAAAGAGAGCGCGCTTGACACGGGAAGGAATGGACACGAGTAGCGATTGACACGGGGAAAGCTCCCTTGCCGAAGGCAGGAAGAAACACGCACCCTTTGAAGAGCCCGAAGGCTCTGTTGATCCGGGCTGCGCGAGGAGCGCGCGGAAAGAAGACGGAGCCACAGGAGGTGAAAGAAGGGCGAGCTGTGGATCTCGTAGAGGAGCACCCCGTGTACTTCTTGGGGAAGTTGAGTGTGTGCTGAGGAACGGAGCTGTGCTCATTGTTAGACGTGGTGACTGGCTATATTTCTCTCTCTTCCCTCCTCTCTTGTTGCAGTTACGGTGGACCGGCTGGATTTGAGGAATAACCCTACGGGTAGAAAAGGAACTCTGGTCCAACTAGTATTTTGGAAGGAGTAAAGCGAGAAGGGATTTGACCTCGTTGCACAACGTAAACAAAGGCTATCCGCTGTGAGTATGTCCGTTGGTGTAGCATAACTGGCAGAAACTTACATTGTGTGATCGTTGGAGTCCTCCAGGATTAGGAAGGCGGCCCTACCCCTATAATTAGCGTGGTGGGCGAGCCGCTAGAAGCATACGTCCATACAGCCACAGCAACGCGACTTTGGTCTGGTCGGTTTGCCATCGCCTCTACGTTAGCCCCAAGCACAGTGGAGGATATCGGGCATTTCCCTTGTGGTGTTGCACTTACAGTGTGGTGAGTGAGACTTTACAAATCATAAGCTTTTTCACGTTAGAGTGGTGCTGTGTATTTGCTGTGGGTTGCTGTGTGTCTTGTCAGAGAAGCCCCACACCATCCATTCTCTTCCCTGGGCGGAGGACGGAGGGGCCAACGACCTCAGACCTCATTGCCACCATACGCTGTGTGCTGTTTTAAGAGTACGAAGAGACGCAGACCAAGAGCTGTGAAGGACTGTGAGTAAAATACTAGAAGCATTTGTGGTGTAAGCTTACCTGTGTTTGTATTGTCGCAGAGTCGGAGGCGAAAGGGTCCGCCGCCCCCGTGGTCTCTACGAAAGGGTGCCCCTATCCGGGATTCGATCGGCCTACGGACAGTGGGGATAGGGCAGCGCTCGACCCGGCGAGGTGGTGTGTGACCTTCGCCCCCCTGCTGACCTACAGAGGAACCGACGGTGAACGTGATACTTACCCAGAAAGCTGTAAGCAGCGGAGCCGGTGAGAAACATTCAAAGTTTAGTAACAGTGTTTCTGTGTCCTAGCGATCACCTGTGGAGAGAGAGAGAGGAAAACGAGAGTGAATCAGTAAAGAGCCGACTGTGAACGTGATACTTACCCAGAAAGCTGTAAGCAGCGGAGCCGGTGAGAAGCATTCAAAGTCCAGTAACAGTGTTTCTGTGTCCTAGCGACCACCTGTGGAGAGAGACAGGAAAACGAGAGTGAACCATTGAAGAACCGAATGTGAACGTGATACCTACCCAGAAAGCTGTAAGCAGCGGAGCCGGTGAGAAACATTCAAAGTTCAGTAACAGTGTTTCTGTGTCCTAGCGATCACCTGTGGAGAGAGAGAGAGGAAAACGAGAGTGAATCAGTAAAGAGCCGACTGTGAACGTGATACCTACCCAGAAAGCTGTATGCAGCAGAGCCGGTGAGAAATACTCGAAGCTTCAGTAACAGTGTCTTGTGTCCTAGCGACCACCTGTGGAGAGAGACAGGAAAACGAGAGTGAATCATTGAAGAACCGACTGTGAACGTGATACCTACCCAGAAAGCTGTAAGCAGCGGAGCCGGTGAGAAACATTCAAAGTTCAGTAACAGTGTTTTTGTGTCCTAGCGACCACCTGTGGAGAGAAAGGAGAATGAGAAGGAACATTCGGAGCATGGACTGTGTGAAGATCCAGTGGGTGCTGAAGGAGGAGAGCCTAGAGTGGCCATTATTTTAAGACCCCCTTTTCCCCTCCCTATTTATCATTTTTAAGTAATTAAATAAAGTACATTTTAATTTATGCTTACCTTGTGTGTCTGGTCATTGGGGTGGCTTTGGGAATCTCCTCGAGGTGGAGAAAGGGGCGTGACCTTATTTACATCTGGGTCCACCCCGACTTGTGACAGATTTGGCGTAGTCGGCAGTCCACCTCGGGTTGAGACCAAGGTCCCCCAATGGCCTACCACATTTTTTTTAAAAAGACAGACCCCATTATATGGTATCAGTCCCCAAATAACTCGTTCTCGGGACGAGAACGGATTGGCGGGGGAGGATGTCACAAGGTGACGATCTTTTCAGGGGCGGAACCAAAGCTAGGGAAGTTTGTTTCCGCCCGGAAGGTTTCCCACCGGCCTGCATTTGAGGACGGACCTTCTCACTTCCTGGTTTCCAGGGCAACGAAATTAGGGCTTTACGAGCCACAGGTGAAAGACATTATGAAGCGGATGGTGATTGGAGGCTGTGGGGAATAAATAGCTCTGCTGTAACACAAAGAGAGCGCGCTTGACACGGGAAGGAATGGACACGAGTAGCGATTGACACGGGGAAAGCTCCCTTGCCGAAGGCAGGAAGAAACGCGCACCCTTTGAAGAGCCCGAAGGCTCTGTTGATCCGGGCTGCGCGAGGAGCGCGCGGAAAGAAGACGGAGCCACAGGAGGTGAAAGAAGGGCGAGCTGTGGATCTCGTAGAGGAGCACCCCGTGTACTTCTTGGGGAAGTTGAGTGTGTGCTGAAGAACGGAGCTGTGCTCATTGTTAGACGTGGTGACTGGCTATATTTCTCTCTCTTCCCTCCTCTCTTGTTGCAGTTACGGTGGACCGGCTGGATTTAAGGAATAACCCTACGGGTAGAAAAGGAACTCGGGTCCAACTAGTATTTTGGAAGGAGTGAAGCGAGAAGGGATTTGACCTCGTTGCACAACGTAAACAAAGGCTATCCGCTTTGAGTATGTCCGTTGGTGTAGCATAACTGGCAGAAACTTACATTGTGTGATCGTTGGAGTCCTCCAGGATTAGGAAGGCGGCCCTACCCCTATAATTAGCGTGGTGGGCGAGCCGCTAGAAGCATACGTCCATACAGCCACAGCAACGCGACTTTGGTCTGGTCGGTTTGCCATCGCCTCTACGTTAGCCCCAAGCACAGTGGAGGATATCGGGCATTTCCCTTGTGGTGTTGCACTTACAGTGTGGTGAGTGAGACTTTACAAATCATAAGCTTTTTCACGTTAGAGTGGTGCTGTGTATTTGCTGTGGGTTGCTGTGTGTCTTGTCAGAGAAGCCCCGCACCATCCATTCTCTTCCCTGGGCGGAGGACGGAGGGGCCAACGACCTCAGACCTCATTGCCACCATACGCTGTGTGCTGTTTTAAGAGTACGAAGAGACGCAGACCAAGAGCTGTGAAGGGCTGTGAGTAAAATACTAGAAGCATTTGTGGTGTAAGCTTACCCGTGTTTGTATTATCGCAGAGTCGGAGGCGAAAGGGTCCGCCGCCCCCGTGGTCTCCACGAAAGGGCGCCCCTATCCGGGATTCGATCGGCCTACGGACAGTGGGGATAGGGCAGCGCTCGACCCGGCGAGGTGGTGTGTGACCTTCGCCCCCCTGCTGACCTACAGAGGAACCGACGGTGAACGTGATACTTACCCAGAAAGCTGTAAGCAGCGGAGCCGGTGAGAAACATTCAAAGTTCAGTAACAGTGTTTCTGTGTCCTAGCGATCACCTGTGGAGAGAGAGAGAGGAAAACGAGAGTGAATCAGTAAAGAGCCGACTGTGAACGTGTTACTTACCCAGAAAGCTGTAAGCAGCGGAGCCGGTGAGAAACCTTCAAAGTTCAGTAACAGTGTCTTGTGTCCTAGCGACCACCTGTGGAGAGAGACAGGAAAACGAGAGTGAATCATTGAAGAACCGACTGTGAACGCGATACTTACCCAGAAAGCTGTAAGCAGCGGAGCCGGTGAGAAACATTCAAAGTCCAGTAACAGTGTTTCTGTGTCCTAGCGATCACCTGTGGAGAGAGAGAGAGGAGAACGAGAGCGAATCAGTAAAGAGCCGACTGTGAACGTGATACTTACCCAGAAAGCTGTAAGCAGCGGAGCCGGTGAGAAACCTTCAAAGTTCAGTAACAGTGTCTTGTGTCCTAGCGACCACCTGTGGAGAGAGACAGGAAAACGAGAGTGAATCATTGAAGAACAGACTGTGAACGTGATACCTACCCAGAAAAGCTGTAAGCAGCGGAGCCGGTGAGAAACATTCAAAGTTCAGTAACAGTGTTTTTGTGTCCTAGCGACCACCTGTGGAGAGAAAGGAGAATGAGAAGGAACATTCGGAGCATGGACTGTGTGAAGATCCAGTGGGTGCTGAAGGAGGAGAGCCTAGAGTGGCCATTATTTTAAGACCCCCTTTTCCCCTCCCTATTTATCATTTTTAAGTAATTAAATAAAGTACATTTTAATTTATGCTTACCTTGTGTGTCTGGTCATTGGGGTGGCTTTGGGAATCTCCTCGAGGTGGAGAAAGGGGCGTGACCTTATTTACATCTGGGTCCACCCCGACTTGTGACAGTTTTGGCGTAGTCGGCAGTCCACCTCGGGTTGAGACCAAGGTCCCCCAATGGCCTACCACATTTTTTTAAAAAGACAGACCCCATTATATGGTATCAGTCCCCAAATAACTCGTTCTCGGGACGAGAACGGATTGGCGGGGGAGGATGTCACAAGGTGACGATCTTTTCAGGGGCGGAACCAAAGCTAGGGAAGTTTGGTTCCGCCCGGAAGGTTTCCCACCGGCCTGCATTTGAGGACGGACCTTCTCACTTCCTGGTTTCCAGGGCAACGAAATTAGGGCTTTACGAGCCACAGGTGAAAGACATTATGAAGCGGATGGTGATTGGAGGCTGTGGGGACTAAATAGCTCTGCTGTAACACAAAGAGAGCGCGCTTGACACGAGAAGGAATGGACACGAGTAGCGATTGACACGGGGAAAGCTCCCTTGCCGAAGGCAGGAAGAAACACGCACCCTTTGAAGAGCCCGAAGGCTCTGTTGATCCGGGCTGCGCGAGGAGCGCGCGGAAAGAAGACGGAGCCACAGGAGGTGAAAGAAGGGCGAGCTGTGGATCTCGTAGAGGAGCACCCCGTGTACTTCTTGGGGAAGTTGAGTGTGTGCTGAAGAACGGAGCTGTGCTCATTGTTAGACGTGGTGACTGGCTATATTTCTCTCTCTTCCCCCCTCTCTTGTTGCAGTTACGGTGGACCGGCTGGATTTAATGAATAACCCTACGGGTAGAAAAGGAACTCTGGTCCAACTAGTATTTTGGAAGGAGTAAAGCGAGAAGGGATTTGACCTCGTTGCACAACGTAAACAAAGGCTATCCGCTGTGAGTATGTCCGTTGGTGTAGCATAACTGGCAGAAACTTACATTGTGTGATCGTTGGAGTCCTCCAGGATTAGGAAGGCGGCCCTACCCCTATAATTAGCGTGGTGGGCGAGCCGCTAGAAGCATACATTCCATACAGCCACAGCAACGCGACTTTGGTCTGGTCGGTTTGCCATCGCCTCTACGTTAGCCCCAAGCACAGTGGAGGATATCGGGCATTTCCCTTGTGGTGTTGCACTTACAGTGTGGTGAGTGAGACTTTACAAATCATAAGCTTTTTCACGTTAGAGTGGTGCTGTGTATTTGCTGTGGGTTGCTGTGTGTCTTGTCAGAGAAGCCCCACACCATCCATTCTCTTCCCTGGGCGGAGGACGGAGGGGCCAACGACCTCAGACCTCATTGCCACCATACGCTGTGTGCTGTTTTTAAGAGTACGAAGAGACGCAGACCAAGAGCTGTGAAGGACTGTGAGTAAAATATTAGAAGCATTTGTGGTGTAAGCTTATCTGTGTTTGTATTGTCGCAGAGTCGGAGGCGAAAGGGTCCGCCGCCCCCGTGGTCTCTACAAAAGGGCGCCCCTATCCAGGATTCGATCGGCCTACGGACAGTGGGGATAGGGCAGCGCTCGACCCGGCGAGGTGGTGTGTGACCTTCGCCCCCCTGCTGACCTACAGAAGAACCGACTGTGAACGCGATACTTACCCAGAAAGCTGTAAGCAGCGGAGCCGGTGAGAAACATTCAAAGTTTAGTAACAGTGTTTCTGTGTCCTAGCGATCACCTGTGGAGAGAGAGAGAGGAAAACGAGAGTGAATCAGTAAAGAGCCGACTGTGAACGTGTTACTTACCCAGAAAGCTGTAAGCAGCGGAGCCGGTGAGAAACCTTCAAAGTTCAGTAACAGTGTCTTGTGTCCTAGCGACCACCTGTGGAGAGAGAGAGGAAAACGAGAGTGAATCATGGAGGAACCGACGGTGAACGTGATACTTACCCAGAAAGCTGTAAGCAGCGGAGCCGGTGAGAAACATTCAAGTCCAGTAACAGTGTTTCTGTGTCCTAGCGATCACCTGTGGAGAGAGAGAGGAAAACGAGAGTGAATCAGTAAAGAGCCGACTGTGAACGTGATACTTACCCAGAAAGCTGTAAGCAGCGGAGCCGGTGAGAAACCTTCGAAGTTCAGTAACAGTGTCTTGTGTCCTAGCGACCACCTGTGGAGAGAGACAGGAAAACGAGAGTGAATCATTGAAGAACCGACTGTTAACTTGATACTTACCCAGAAAGCTGTAAGCAGCGGAGCCGGTGAGAAACATTCAAAGTTCAGTAACAGTGTTTTTGTGTCCTAGCGACCACCTGTGGAGAGAAAGGAGAATGAGAAGGAACATTCGGAGCATGGACTGTGTGAAGATCCAGTGGGTGCTGAAGGAGGAGAGCCTAGATTGGCCATTATTTTAAGACCCCCCTTTCCCCTCCCTATTTATCATTTTTAAGTAATTAAATAAAGTACATTTTAATTTATGCTTACCTTGTGTGTCTGGTCATTGGGGTGGCTTTGGGAATCTCCTCGAGGTGGAGGAAGGGGCGTGACCTTATTTACATCTGGGTCCACCCCGACTTGTGACAATTACATTTCAACATAAGATATATCAACCCCAAATACATCCACATAACTACAGGTAGACATTTGTTTTGTCTGAATCTCTCTGTTTGTGTTCTTCAGGTGTGTTTGGTGATGAAGTGAAGTCAGTGTCAGTGATGGAGGGAGATTCTGTTACTCTTCACACTGACATCACTGAAATAAAGGCAGATGATGTGATAAATTGGAGATTTGATGGGGTTCGCATAGCTCAAATCAACAAAGCGGCCAGTATTATGTCATTAGATGATGATGTACTTGATGGGAGATTCAAAGCTAGACTGTATCTAAATAGTCAAACTGGAGATCTCACCATCACAAACATCACAACTAAAGACTCTGGGCTTTATAAATTACAGATTAGTGACAGCAGTAAGAGTATAGAAAAGATTTTCAATGTCACTGGTGAGTATTTCAAGCAATTTAACACTTGATTTTATAGAATGAGTTAGAAAAATGGCTGACCGCACACTGAATCCAGGAAGACTCAAAAGGTCTAGAAAGTAAAAAATTTATTTATAAAAGTGCATAGTGCAAAAATGTGACTTAAAAACAGCGAAACCTGAGCAAACTGAGCAAAAAAAAGTTTTGCTCAGGTTTCGCTGTTTTTAAGTCACATTTTTGCACTATGCACTTTTATAAGTGAATTTTGTACTTTCTGGACCTTTTGGGTCTTCCTGGATTCGGTGTGCGGTCGGCCATTTTTCTAACTCATTCTACATACCCTTTTGGTTCCACGCACCTGAAGAGAAATATATAGTTAATTGAGAGCGCAACAATTTTTTCCTATACTACACTTGATTTTATAACCATAATCTCTTCCAGGTGTTATTTGAAATGAATTACTATTGTTCTGCAGGTGTGTTTGGTGATGAAATGAAGTCAGTGTCAGTGATGGCGGGAGATTCTGTTACTTTACACACTGATGTTCTTGATATACAGAAATATGATGTGATACGTTGGAGGTTTCAACATGAAAACTCTCCTCTAGCTGAACTCAACAGAAAAACCGCTCTCTTCTCTACATATGATAATGTAAATGATGGGAGATTTAAAGGTAGACTGCAACTGAATGTTCAGACTGGATCTCTCACCATCACAAACATCAGAACTGATCACTCTGGACTTTATGAAGTAGATATCAGCAACAGCAGTACACACACCATACATCAGTCATTCACTGTTACCGTCTATGGTGAGTAGATCAGGTTAGGTAGCAACACTGTTAAAAGTGTATGTATTCATGAATATCAGATGATGTCACTCACATCTCAAACTTGTCTTCCGCCATTTTGAGTACCTGAAGTGGTCGCAAAAGAACTAGAAGCTATGCCTTCTATATGTTGTGAGCATCAAAATCGCTATTTTTACAACACTTATAAGGCTCGACCCAACATGATACTTTGCTCGAAGTATCACCTGTGTCTCTACACGTGAACTCGAGCATTGAGAACATTGTTTGTGTACACAGAGTTTACTAAAAAATAGGTTTTGAACAACTGACTTTGGTTGATTTGGCGTCCGCTTGCCGCCATCTTCCCAGTCAAGATGTATCGATCTCCGAACGCGATGTAAGGAGGGAGGAGAGTTGTTTTGTCGCAAGTGAAAACAATATTGACCTTCTAGTTGAAAAAGGAGCCTCATATGAGATTTATTCATTCGCATTCGGAAATCGATTATTTACGTCTGGCAAAGATGACGAGCGGACACCACAACAGCTAAAGTCAGTTGTTCAAAACCTTTCTTTTTAGTAAACTCTGTGTACTCTGTGTTGTAAAATAGTGGTAGTTTGGTAGCAGCGCACAGCGGCTGGAAGAACGCATCAGGGATCGAGTAGGCATCACACCCTAACCAAGATATTTTTTTTAAAGTACCGTTTCTTTTTATGACAGTCGAGGTGCGACTATGTATCCGTAAGCAGTGGCGGAGCCAGAGGGGACATGTCACTGGCCACCCCGTGTGCCACCCCAAATTTAATGTGCTACTTTTACTTAATCGCTATGTTTATTTTCGACGTGCGGCAGCACAGCACATTGTTAAAAACAAACATTATGAATATTAACCCTCCCTGCGATCGCGGCGCAAACTCTTTATTTTACTGCGCAAAAAGACTTGGATTACTCTGCTGATTTTGGACATACAGATATGATTTATACATCATTTAAAACGTTCAATTGTCATTTTTTGTGTGTCTATAAAACTGAATGTTGTGCTTTTCACAAAATTAAGAAAATATACATAATACACGTTTTGTTATCTCTCCATCAGTGACGTCTTTTCAAAAACGCGTCAGAAAAATTACTGTAACTTAACGAATACTTTTCATACCATCAGAAGATAAATGTCATGTAATGCTTGGAATGCTTGGAATCTTTAAAATGATGTAAGTGAAGTCGTACATTTTGCTAATACTACATGATTTATTTTCACTGTTTATGCTGGAAGTGTGGTAATTGTCTTGTGGACTGAATCTAAGATTGCCAATTCTTTTTACAACAAAACCCAGCACCATGTTTTCATTCTTGACGTGATCTTTATAGGCTACTGTATGATTGTTAATTCGACTGGATTGCCACATTGAACTTGAAAGAGCGACGCGCATATCCGCATATCCATAGCCAGAGCTTAAACAACTTCATATTTGCGTCTTTTTGGCTTAAACGGACAAATGATCATATGTCAAAATAGCTGTCTTGGTGATTTTCATACTAAACATTTGGTTACTGTACGTCTTAAACAAATAAACATTTTATTGCATTCTGTCTTAGCCTAACCTGTTGAAATCTCTCTGTCATTAAAGTTAATTAAATATCAAAAGAAAAAAGAAAACTTTTGCATCTTCTGTATCTTCGTAAAGAAAGATTAATCGAAACATCCTTTGTGTTGGAGCTCTGCTATTTGAAGTAAGTTTAAGGTTTATCATGGAGTTTAGATTTCCTGATCTTTTGCTTCATCAAAGGGATAGTTCACAAAATGAAAATTCTGTCATCATTTTTACATCCTTATGTTGTTCTAAACCTGTACGAATTTCTTTTTTCTTATGAACACAAAAGAAGATATTTTAATTAATGATGGTATGCACACAGCTGTTAACCATTGACTTCCATAGTAGGAATAAAAACAACATAATGGAATTCAATGGATATACCATTAATTGTGTGCTTACCATCATTTATCAAAATATCTTCTTTTGTGTTTATTAAAATAAAATACAGGTTTAGAACAACATATGGGTGAGTAAATGATGACAGAATTTTCATTTTTGGGTGAATCCCTTTACAAGCAGTAAATTAGATGTAAGAAATACAGTAGAAAGATTTAAAATTCACCCTTATTATGTTTACATCTAATGCGATCAAATGATTCATTTATGCTTTCTTGATACATGGTTACATGTCATTTTCTTTTATGGACTATGGACCCCCTAGAGTAGCTTTGGCCACCCCCTGGCCACCCCATTAAAAAAATTATAGTCCCGCCACTGTCCGTAAGAATCATAGAGAGTAAAAGATAAGAAATCCGTAAATCGTAGCAAGCTAGCCAATTCTTGTCAGTAGCCTACTGGTACTCAGTAGGTCCTCAAGATGGCGGCATGACATAAAAGGTCACATGACTGATTTTCATCTATATATTACAATATTACTGTCAGCTGTTTCCCAGTAACTTACTGTAGATTCAAATGTGGTTATTTAGTGGCAACAGTTTGTACAAAGGTCAATGAACATTAAACATTAACAAGTCTTTATCTTTACACAATAAAACTAAAATAACAACCTTATGCAAAGCATTCTGGGAACTATAATCTGAAGGAAAAAAATGAAAAAAGTAACGAGATTTCTGGTTCCCAGAATGCTTTGCATGAGGCTGTTACTTTATAGTTTTATTCTGTAAAGACAAAGACTTATTAATGTTAAAGGTATAGCAGAGGATTTTCTCGAATTTTAAAAAAGAACCGCCTTCTCCACTTTTTTTAAAAAATGCAATTGCACAACACTACTGATTGACAACTAGGAGGATCAATAGTCTTGATGATCCACCCGGAAAAAGAACATCGTCCACAATACCTTTAATATAACTTTGAATAAATAGTTTATATAAACTGTCAGTAAATAAGATAAATGTAAATCTACAGTTAGTTACTGGCAAACAGCTGCATAACTACAGCATTTTTTTAAAGTGAATGTCTATGCTATTTTATTATTTATGATCTACTTTAGTGTTAGTTTAGGTGTCTATGTTTGAGCAAGAGATTCTAAAACCATCTGTTTACGTAGTAGTACGGCTGTTTAAAATGTTGACAATCATAAGTAATCCAAACAACTGTAATTTTAATGGGAAAAGGTATGAATGCTACAGTCAAACCCTGTAAATTAATTAATTCTAAAAAACCTTGACATATAGAGTTAAAAATGTTATACATTTAACAAAACAATTTTTGAAAGTTTTTGAAAGTAAAAGGATGTAAAGTATAAAATTTTACTTTCAAAAACTGTACAATTTAGTTTATATGTAAGTTAATTATATTACGTTTGTAAAGCTTAAGAATTGTGAAATATACAAAACTTTGCTGTAATTAAAAAGAAAATGCCACATATTTTACATATTTTACAACCGCAAAGATTTGACATGTTTCCTGGAGATTTTCTGTCAACCACAGCTACAATGTAAAAAATTAGCTGTTAATATGCAGCTGGTTGCCAGTAACTTACTGTAGAAGATAAAGACTGGAAATGTTTCATGTTCATTTAACTTTGAACAAACTGTTGCCAGTAAATAACATAAATGTAAAATCTACAGTAAGTTGAATATAAAATCTACAACCAGCTGCCAGTAATACTGTAATTTCAATTTTTACAGTCTACCACTTTTCACCATAAAAGCTACAGTTAATAACTGAACTGAAAAAATAGGTTTGTGTAAGACAAATAATCTTTTATGCATATTTATTGAAAATCTTAACTTAAAAATGTTAACTTTAATTGGATCTTGCCACAACATGATATGAACCTGCATTGTGTTACTGTACAAGGCCTTACAGTAATTAGGTATTTCTTTCTGAAATCCAGAGGTGGAGAAAGAATGTATTAAACACTCTAGATGGAATGAGGAAATGTATGTTAAATATTCATGTTATGGCAAACATGCATTGTTCAGTTTTCAGTGGAAATCTTCATTTGCATAAAGACTTAAATAACCTGTTAGACTTGTTGTGTTTCTGTGTGAAAAGGTTGCTGAAGAGACATGAGGAATCTCAGTAATGTGAAAGGAAAATGTTGTTGATTTACAGGTGTTGGTTGTTTTTGACACAGGTGGAGTGAAGACAGTGTCAGTGATGGAGGGAAATTCAGTCACGCTGTACACTGATACTGAAATTCAGACTTATGGTCTTACAGAATGGATGTTTGGAGATGGACACACTCCAATAGCTCAAATGTATAAGCCAAAGACACGGTTCGCTAAGTATGATGGTGATGATGAGAGATTTAAAAACAGACTAAGGCTGAATGATCAGACCGGAGATCTCACCATCACACACATCAGAACTGAACACACTGGAGTTTATGAAGTAAAGATTAGCAGCAACAGACATTCCTTTCACAGGAGATTTATTGTGACTGTCACTGGTAGGTACACTGTAAAAAATTTATACTTTAAAAAAAATGTGAAAACTGAAAGTTAAGTATTGACTCAACATATTGCTTCCAAATAATTCTCCCCAAACAAAACTATGAATTGTGGTAATTAAAACGTAAGGTATTGGGGTAAAACAAAAATGAATATTCACAGAACATATTAAACTCTGCTCAGCAAATTTATCATGTCAAATGAAAAATCTGAGTTGACTGAACATAGTTCAGCCAGAAAAGTGTATGGGCACACCTGAAAATAATTGGCTTCAGTGTGGGTGTGCGGGAGTTGATGATCGACATTTTCTACAATAAAGTTATGGTAAGTAATTAAATATTTACATTTAAGTCATTTTTAAGTATTTTTAAAGTCATTTTCTAGTTAAACTGAGTGAAAATCTGAATAATTACAGCATACAAACAAAAGCATATGATGTTTTCTCCTCAGTGTAACGCACCGAGCAACGCTTCATTTAGTGAGGAAATGGCAAGGCCACTACAACTTTCACAGTGAGTATATTATATTGGAATTTTTATAAAACATATTTGTGTGAAAACTGTTAGCTTTTTCGAGATTCGGGTGCGTTTTTTTATTAAGAGCCGCTGGGCCGCGCCCACACACGTGCACACATAGACATGAAAGGCTGCTTGCAACCCGCGCCTTTCTATAGAGAAATTGTCGCGTTTTTTAAATAAATAAATATATTACGAGTGTAGGGGCTTCTGTATTTGGCCTGGAAGTCACGAAACGGGCGCGTTGTTTACATGTATTCGACTGTGTGCAGACAAGACAACCTATGACAGCAAAGTTCCGCGAGAGCCATTCAAAAGCTTATATCTCGCGTTACATTGATCTCATGTGCCAATCGATCTGCGCCGTGCATGCTGCCGTTGTCATCATGCATCAGGAAATCCCCGAGGGGTAAATATAAGGGACGCTCTCTCTCTCTCTCTCTCTCTCTCTCTCTCTGTGCGCGTGCGCGAGTGTGTGTAACGAGTAGAGCGTGGCTGGAGAGTGTGTGAAAGCGGTGCAAGGTACGAGTGTTTGAAAACTTCTTTCTACCCTTTTCTTTTTCTTGGTAATGTTTTCTTGTAGATATATTATTGAGTTCTAGTTCTAAGTGAAGGAAGAGTATTTTCTGGCGGGGGGGTTTTTACTCCCAGTTAGTATACTCGGAGATGGCTGCTCCAGGTGCGGAGAGTTTAGAGTTTCTAAAGCCGAAAGTATACTAGGGACGTCCGCGTATGCGCGCCGTCTGCATGACGTCATTTTCGTCAGCCCAAAATTTGAGACCGCGCGGACAGTGCGCGTACAGTCCGCGTACGACAGCGCATGCGCGTGAAAATATTTAGACAGGACACTCCATAATAAACAATTATACAAAGGAAATAGACAGCATTTGCACACACACTATCGTTTTTCTTCTTTAACTTTTACTTCTTCCAAGAACAGAAAGCTGTGGAGCATGTTTGTTTGATTCCTGACTTTGTTGTCTTGTTGTTTGTTCTAAACTGTGTTTGCAATGGTGGATCAGGTACTTTTCTTCACCTATCCTAATGTCTTAATGTACTGTAAATGTCTCCAAATCAGTGCTGCCCTGACAGCCTGTTACACTAATAATTTGAATAAGAAATCATTTGTATTGCGTATAGTGTCGAACGCGGCCATCCGCGTGTAGCCGCGGGGACTATACTCGGAAAGCTTCCGCGGAAAAAAACTATACCAGGGCCTTAACGAGGTGACATGGGGTAAAAATTGATGCTACTGCTAGTATTGAGGAATGTGTTTTGGCAGTGAGTATAGTTGTTGGTCATGAGAATGTATTATCGGCGTCGCGAATGAACAATGCGATTGTTTTGTTTGTTAAGACGATCGAATTAGCAAACTTGCTAGTGGAGAGCGGCGTGGATATTAACGGTATGTTTACTTCAGTCTTACCCCTTTCTACGCCTTCTAAGAGAGTGACTTTATCTAATGTGCCGCCGTTCATTAGGAATGACGTTCTGGTTGGTATGCTCTCTAGGTATGGTAGATTGGTTTCCTTTCAGTCGGTCACTACGACATCACGTCTTGACCGACGAATTGGGAACCGCTTCGCAGGTGACCTATCTGCTTCGAGAAACCTTTAAAACGCCAATGAACTTGGCATGCAGATAATTGCATCTGCCGGCGCCGCCCCGCCGCACAGCTATTTAATGAGCGGCAGGTGCAGTTATCAAATCAGCTTTTTAGCTTCGAAAGCTGGCAGACTGACTGCTCACGAGAAGCTACTCTCTGCTCTTTGGAGAACTCTGCGTGTTCGATTTGGTTGGGCAAAGGCATTTCAGCGGAGGCTCGCGGGTGTTCCACCTCTCTTTTTAATTTTTTGACTTTTTTCTCACTCTTAGTTGAGTGTGTGCGTAGCCGTTCCCCTGTGTGCTTCATCAACATCAGCACATTAAAAGAGTATTTCCTCTAAAAGAGTATTGCGGTGTTCTGCGTCTTTTTAAAGACAGCATTTCACTTGCACTGAGACGGGAGCATCTTTTTAAAGATGTCTTTCCGTCCGTGTTTCTGGATGCGGCAAATGTATGGGTCCCCGGGTGGCCACGATCGTTTTCTCTCGTGCGCAAGAGTGCATGCTGAGGCTGCGATCGTGGAGGGTTCATACTCCTAAGAGAGCATGAACCTCTTGGATGGCGGAGACGGGTTTCGTACCTCCGGGAACGTTACCCCGTTTTTCCGTTGCGGAGCCCCGTTAAAGGTGCGGTGGCAAAACTCCGGAAATCTTATCTCCGTATAAACGGTGCTGAATCGGTTAGCTGGTTCGTCCAGTGACTCTCAGCACCCCCATCCACAGCCAGAGGTGCCGTAAGAGACGGGTGGCGCGTGTTCTACGCGCTCTCGTCCTCTTTCAGTCCTCACGAGGATTCTATGTCTGTCACAGCATCGGAGAGGGGGTCGTCTATTCGGTCGCCGACTCGGACCCACTCCCGCCTTCGGGTTGGGTAGGGGCTTCCGTGCTCGAACCCGATTGGCGGCCATGTACGCTCGGGAGCGCGGAGACGGTCTGCGTGGAGCGGAGAGCTCCTCCCCCACCGCACCGTCCCGCCTAGATGATTGGCACTTCAGGACTGCAAGAACAGCCCCGACCTTCTGTGCCTTTCTTCCCGGGGTGCATGTTGGTTGACACGGTCGTGGAAAACTCGTTTTCCTCCCGGAACCGATCGTTCAGCCATCACCTCTCACCTCTCCTGATGGCGGGGCCGCTAAGATTGCTGCTCCAAGAGACCAGCTTACCTCCCCTCACAGACCCACGGGCTTGTGAGAGGCGGCCTCTGCCGTGCGCGCCATGGCGTGATGCAGGTCCGCCAGGCTAAAGCACTGAAGGATCTGCACAGGTGAGGTCACGGTCCGGCAACTAAAGCAATCCTGTGTGGCTCTGACCTGGCGCTACGTGCGACTGGGTTCACCCCACAGGCCGCCGGACGTGCTATGCCCACCCCCGGTGGTCCAGGAACGCCATCTCTGGTTGCGTCTTGCGGGCATTAAGTAGGTCGTTAATAATCGTCCTAAATGTTCCATTTTAGACCAGCCATTTCGGCGACGCGGCTGAGAGGGTCCAACAATGATCGGCTGCTTTAGAGCAGACTGAGGCATCATGCCACGTCGGAGCCTAGCTGCCCCCTCCGTTACGTCAGTATATTGGTCTGCTTTTCGCCGAGGGCGTCCTGCTACGGCTTTTTTGTTCCTTCATCCCGGCAGCTCTGAGGAACCTGTCGTAAGCAGTACACCCGCCCACTTAGCCCGCTACAGAGGTGGAAAATGAAACTTAGCGGCTCTGAGTCGGGCGATCTGAAGATTGAGAGGATCGCTCTTCAGGAGATGGTGAAAGCATCATTCTCCCCCCCACCCCGGAGGAGGGCTGGGTGGGGAATCCTTGGTTTCGTTTTGTGTTCCGCCGACTTCAATCGGCACCCACTAACCTCAAAGAGCGAATTCCTCTTCTTTCTCCAGATCACCGGAGGCATATAGGAGTTTCGGACGGGCTCAAAACCCTAAGTTCTCCTCTTACTCTTTCGCCAGCGGATGTATCGAGCGGGACATCTACAAAGGAGCCTTTGTTCAGCATCCATCAGCGGTTTCGGGTGAGTGTTTCATTACACACAACATCTCACAATGCGGCCAAAGAGCACGCGTCGTTGAGTTCCCCGTCTCCACTCGCCACGGGTACACACATCGTGCCGTTAATTTCCTCTCGCTCGGTATCTGGGGGCCTGGGAAGAGCTTCCCAGCCCGTTGCGTTGACTTTTACGCACGATCCGTCTCGGTTACGCATTCAATTTGCCCGGCTACCTTACAAATATTCAGCATTCGCTTCACCACGGTGAAGGCTGTCGATGCGCACGTACTGCGTGCGGAGATTGCTGTCCTTTTGGCGAAAGGACGCGATCCAGCCGGTCCCTCCAGCCGAGATAAATTCGGGGCTTTACAGCCCTTCATTGTACCCAAGAAGAGTGGCGGGTTGCGTCCGATCCTAGATCTGCGCGTACTGAATCGAGAATTCACAGAATTCACATTCACAGAATGCTGTTCAAAATGTTTACGCAGAGGAGCATATTTTAATGCATCCGCCCATAGGATTGGTTCGCAGCCTTCAACCTGAAGGACGCGTACTTTCATGTCTCCATACTCCCCCAACACAGGCCGTTTCTCCGCTTTGTGTTCGAGGGGAGGGCATATCAGTACAAAGTCTCACCGTTCGGGCTTTCTCTCTCTCTCTCTCTCTCCCTGTGTCTTCATGAAAGTTGCGGATGGCGCACTGCAGCCCCTGAGAGAGAGAGAGTGGTGTTTGCGTTTTGGCGTATTGGCTCATAATAGCTCAGTTTCGTCAGATGCTGTGCACACACATAGATCGTGTACTTAAACACCTCGCTCGTCTCGGTCTTCAGGCCAACTGGGGAAAGAGTAAACTTTGCCCCATGCAGAGAATCTCTTTTCTCGGAAAGTAACGGGATTTGGTCGATTTAACAACACGTCTCATAGAAGCGCGTGTTCAGTCAATTCTGGCTTGCCTCAACATTTAAAGGCAGGGTTGCGGTTCCACTGAAATAATTTTAGAAACTTCTGGGGCATATGACAGCAGCCGCGGCCGTGACACCGCTCGGCCTGCTCCATATGAGACCGCTTCAGTGTTGGCTTTATGACCGAGTCCCGAGGAGAGCGTGGCTCATCGGCTTTCACAGTATTATAATTACATCGAGATGCCGTCACACTTTCACGGGGTGGGCAGCCACGTACGGCGGGCTCGTCGCTTCGGGGGTCTGTTCGACATTCCAGCGACATTAGCATAAATTGCCTCGAGCTGTGCACTGTATATCTTGCGCTCGTCCGTTTCGTCAACGTGATTTGATGCTTAAGATGTAGTGCGCACCGACAACACTGCGGCTGTAGCGTATATCTATCGCCAAGGCGGTCTGCGCTCTCGTCACCTGTCGCATCTCGCCCGTCTCTCCTCCTCTGGAGTCAGAAGTATCTGAGGTCTCTTCATGCCATTCACATGTCGGGGTCGCTGAACACAGCGGCAGTCGCGCTCTCACGAGCAGCGCGCTCCGGCGAGTGGCGACTCCACCCCCGGTCGGTTCAGCTGATTTGGAAATGTTTCGGCAGAGCGCAGTTAGATCTGTTTGCTTCTTCAGAGACAACCCATTGTCGCCTGTTTTATTCATTATCCGAAGGAACACTCGGCGTGGATGCACTGGCACACAGCTGGCCGAGGGGTTTTCCCCCAGTAAGCTTTATTGCGCAGACACTGTGCAAAGTCAGGGAGGACGAGGAGCGCATTCTATTAGTTGCGCCGTACCGGACAACTAGGAATTGGTTTTACAGCACTCTCCTCGCGACAGTCCCTCCCTGGCTGACTCCTTGGCACATTATGGCACCCTCGCCCCGATCTGTGGAACCCCCATGTGTGGTCTTTGGACGGGGCGTGGAGGTTTTAGGTGGTTTACCCCAGGCGGTATCTAACACCATCGCTGCAGCGCGAGCACCGTCTATGAGACAGGCGTATACGCTGAAATGGAACCTGTTTGTTGTTTGGTGTACCTCTCAGCGAGAGGACCCCCGAGAATGCTCGATCAGTATTGTGCTTTCATATCTCCAGCACCGCTTGGAGAAGAGGCTGTCACCATCTACTATTAAAGTAGATATCGCGGCAATATCCGCGCATCACGCACCTATAGACGGTAGATCTGTGGGTCAGCACGATCTGGTCATTAGGTTTTTAACAGGGGCACGGAGGCTGAATCCTTCGCGCCTCCCTCTATTCCTCCTTGGGACTTGTCCATGGTGCTGAAAGTTCAGCACTGCCCTTTCGAGCCTCTGCTGACGGTGAGCGTCAAGTTTCTCACTATGAAAACTTTGACGCTCCTCGCATTGGCTTCTATTAAAAGGATAGGGGATTTTCATGCATTTTCGGTCAACGATTCGTGCCTTCAGTTCGGGCCGGCTGTATCCAGCGTTAAACTGAGACCCCGGCCGGGCTACGTGCCTAAAGTTCCCACCACTCCCTTTAGAGATCGTGTGGGGGACTTTTCAAGCGCTGCCTTCGGAGGCAGACCCAGCTATGGCTTTGTTATGTTCTGTACGTGCACTACGTGTGTATGTGGATCGCACTCAAAGCTTTCGGACCTCAGAACAGCTCTCTGTCTGATACGGTGGTCAGCAGAAAGGGAAAGCTGTCACTAAACGGAGGATGTCTCATTGGATTGTAGACACAATCGCCCTGAAATATGAGAAACAGGGCATTCCTTGCCCTTTTGGTTTGAGAGCCCATTCAACCAGAAGCGTGGCTTCATATTGGGCTTTGGCTCGTGGTTCCTCGCTTTCAGATATTTGTAGAGCTGCTGGCTGGGTGACACCTAATACGTTCACTAGATTCTACAGTGTTTGTGTTGAGCCGGTATCCTCTCGAGTTCTCTCGTCAGATCAGTGAGAACATCGAGGAACGGCTCCTGTGTCGGCTTGGAGCCTTTCTTTTTGGCTGCGCAGAAACCGCACCATTATGGAAGGCCATTAAGGCAAAAACGTTACAAAAAATGTTTTTTGTCTTTTCCACCGCTTGGTGACCGATGTTGCGGAGCATCGGCTGCCAGCCTCTCACTAGATGTATTCTTGACTATCTGGGTGAGGCTAGCACCCACATTGCGCCCCCTAGTGGTTTCTTTGTGAGTATTTCTGTGGAAAGTTTATGATTTACCACGTTTCCCTTAGCGGACTTCGTTCCGCGCCTCTCTAGTGTTGCTAAGAGAGTGTATTTTTATAGACCTCGTGTCTTTTTATCCATCACCTTAGTGGTAGACCCCTAGAGGGTTTTTCTTCCGCAGCGATCTTAGTCCCGCCTGACGAGTTCGCTTCCCAGTTCGCCTAGTCACTATCGTGGGTTAAGGAACAAGTAGTGACCGGCCTCTGCTTCAACCCCATTTCCGTTCCCTTAAAGAGGAGAGTCGGAGGGTTTATGCAGGCACTGGAAGGGTCAGCTTCAGTGGCGCTTTGGTAGGGATTCCCAATTCGTCGGTCACGACGTGACGTCGTAGTGACCGACTGAAAGGGAACGTCTCGGTTACATATGTAACCCTCGTTCCCTGAAGGAAGGGAACGGAGACGTCACGTCCCGTCGCCACAGTTTGCTGTTCCACTGCTGATATCGGCCGGACCCTTTCCTTCTGTCCAGCTTTCTCAGCAAAAAATAGCTGATTTGATAACTGCACCTGCCGCTCATTAAATAGCTGTGCGGCGGGGCGGCGCCGGCAGATGCAATTATCTGCATGCCAAGTTCATTGGCGTTTTAAAGGTTTCTCGAAGCAGATAGGTCACCTGCGAAGCGGTTCCCAATTCGTCGGTCACGACGTGACGTCTCCGTTCCCTTCCTTCAGGGAACGAGGGTTACATATGTAACCGAGACGTTTCTGCAATAAAGATGATTCCAATCGGTAGCAAATCGTCTTTATTGAAACACTTTGTCTCTTTTAGGCGTTATGTATACATGGTACTGAAAGACAACGTAGAGGAACTTGATTTGTCTCTTAATTTTCGTCATGATGAATTTAATTATGTGATCTATGCTACTACTAATACAATGAAGTGCTTTGGTTGCGGTGAAAATGGACACCTCATTCGAGGTTGTCCAAATAGAGAAGAAAATGTAAATAGAACTGCATCAGTTGTTGTTCCAGAAAATGTAGTCACAGTACAGGATGATATTGCTACTGTTTTTGAGGAGATGCCGGGCCCAAGCAGGGAACCGGACGCTGTAAGAACTGTGGAGAATATTTCTGAGCTTCTGGAAGGTAAAGTTGCAGGGAAAGATAAAATAGTTGCAGCTGAGGAAGAAGAGGTTAGAGGGTCCCCGATGACAGAACAAGCGGATTGTGGTTCAGATGAATCGGAAGATTGCAATAGCAAAGATGAGGCTATGCTAAATACAGAGGACGACGTTTCTGTGTTGGGAGATGGAGAATGTTTTTTTAAAATTCCCCAAAAAAGGAAGTTGATGGAATGCCATGTGGATAATCAAACAAAAAGAACAGATGCTATTTGCATGAGTCAGAGCGACACAGAGAGCGAAAGTGAAATGTCAGAATGTAGTGTCACTGCTAGCTTGCCTCAGTGTGGATTCTCTAGCAGAACATATACTGTTGATGATATTAACGGTTTCTTGAAAGTGACGAAGAATGTGAAAAAAGTAAAAATAGGGGAGTATTTTCCAGATATAATACAGTTTATTGAGAAAGTAAAAATTTTCAGAAGTGAAAGTTGTTTTACTAATCAAGAAGTTTACCGGTTAAAAAAAATTCTGACGAAGTTAAGTAGTCAGTCAGGTGGACTATGAAAATAGCCAGAATGGATAAATTGCAACTTTTTTTGGTTTCCTTTTGTTTCTTTTGCTCTTTTCTTTTTTTTCTAATGGGGGAAATAAATCTTGCATCCTTAAATGTTAATGGAGCAAGAGATTTTAAGAAGAGAGCTCAAGTATTCGAATTAATGAAACAGAAGAAAATTGATGTGTTGTTTGTACAGGAGACTCATAGTGATGTATCTAATGCTGTAGAGTGGATAAAGAATTTGATGGTTTGGCGATTTTAAGCCACTATACTTCATTGAGCTGTGGAGTTGCTGTACTATTTTCCAAAAATTTTATTCCAATTTCGTATGATGTAGAAGAAATAATTAATGGAAAAATGCTGAAGGTTAAAGCTGTTTTTGAAAATAGTTGTTTTGTTTTTGTTTGTGTATACGTTCCAACCATGGCACTTGAAAGAATGCTCTTTTTGAATACTTTGAGTGATGTTTTAAATGATTTGTCAAATGATTGTAATGATGATGATTTTTTAATGCTAGGAGGTGATTTTAATTGTACCGAAAATGTCATAGATAGGAATCATGTTGAACCTCATCTGCAATCTAGAAAGAGGTTGATTCAAATGATAAAGTCTCATAGTATTACTGATATATGGAGAAATTTCCATGGTATACAGAGACAGAACACTTGGGCTCATGTGCATGACAACCAGATATCGCTGGCAAGGCTTGATAGATTTTATACTTTTAAGCATCATTTAAGTATGTTTAGAGAATGCTCTATTATTCCGGTATGTTTTTCTGATCACAGTTTGATAAAATGTGTGGTCTTAAAAAACAATGTTAAATTTAAAAGCGCCTATTGGCATTTTAATAATAATTTATTGTTTGACTCTCTTTTTAGAGGAATTTTTAAAGAATTTTGGACAAATGCTAAAGCCATGAAATCTTCTTTCTTAACATTGCAGCAGTGGTGGGATTTTGTGAAGGCACAATTTAAACAATTGTGTCAACAATATACTCACAACGCCACAAGAGATATTAAGGACTCTATGGGCCCTATCTTGCACCCAGCGCAATTGACTTTGTCAGTGACGCATGTATCATTTCGTATTTTGCACTGGCGCACAGCGGGTTTTTCCCTCCACAGACGCACGTCGGCAAACTAGGGAATGAACTTGCGCTCCCTGGGCGGTTCAGCGCAAAAAAGGAGGCGTGCTCCGGCGCAAACCATCTCTTATGCTATTTTGCAGTTTCAAAAAACAATTGCGCTACTAACCAAAAAAAACTAGTCTAAAGTCAGTGGCGCGTTGCGCGTGGTTCATTATGCTATTTTAAGGGCGCATGCTTGACCATAATGTATAGCGTGCACAACGCGCATTGCTTATCTAATCTACACAGATGCAACAGTTATTTTTGCAAATCATAAATTGTTACAATAAAAAATATAAGATAAGGGAAATCATTAAATCATAAATTGTTACAATAAAAAATATTAATACATGAGATAAGGGAAATCATTGTGGTGAGCATTGTGGTGATTGTTTTTATTTATTTTGTGTGGCAGCGTTAAACAATTATCATGCAAATAACGATTAAAATATTTTCATAAGTTTGTTGTGTGCCTGTATTACGTTTATTTTATCTAAATAATAATTAAAATGTTTTCATAAGAAACCTTCATGTATGTGAACTTGATTTGTAAGTGTACTTTGGGGTTGAACCTTGCTTGCGTTTCTTGTGTCCGATTTCAAAGCCCCCAATCCCTTTCAGCGGTGAGGGTGGACGCAGCGATGTCCTCCTGTGTGCCCGGCGTGCCCGATTTATGCTGGCAAACTTGGGATCCCCCCGCCTCCTGACATCATTGTAGTGTTTGGCGCAGCTGATGAGACAATTGCGGCTATTTCCTTTCACGCCTGTTTAACCTCTTACACTCTGAGGCTATTTTGGGGATTTTCGCCTGGATTTGGCCTACCCAATTTCAAAAGCTTCTCATACCCACAAGCAGAGGTGCACATACAAAAGTTTGGTATCATTTTACAGGAAACCCTTTGACATTACATAAAACACTGTTAAAAGTGCTTAACATGGTTGTATGTGTTGTCAGTCCTCTAATAAACACAAAAATAAATAGGCGCTTTTTGATGTTTTTTTCTAAAGTCTGTATTTAAAAGTTTATAACTCTGGCCCTGATTGGGAACGAAACCTGCAGACAGTTGTTTGATTCCAGCAATTGCCAGCTTACAGAGGAAAAAGGAATTTTTTCTCTATCATAATAAATGCAAAAGTTATTTTACTCCAACTGATGGGAGGAATAATACGCTTATGGAGTTAAATTTCTGCCAAAAAACATTTGAAGTGCTACCATAACCACATACAGTGGAATAAATGCAAAATATTTATATCATTTTGCAGATAACCTTTTGAAGTTACATAAAAAGCTGCTGTTTGTGACAAATATTGTTATTTATGTGGTTTTTCATATGATAAAACACCAAATTTTCTTTTTTTATGTTGTAAATATGGTCTCTGATAGTGTATAACTCTGGTTCTGGGTGCTCTAGCAGACTGCAGACAGTTCTGGTTGTTAACAGCAGCAGACAGTAAACACCCCAAAAAAGAATGAACTCTTTAGCATTCAAAAGATATTCTTATTTTACTGAAGTGTGTGAAAATACATTTTTCATATAAATATTAATTTTTTGTTTTGCACATATAATAAATAGCAAGGGATTATTCATGCACACAACCAAAGAAAATGCTGTGAATGGACTCATTTTTTAGAGTAGGGCCTAAGAGAAAAGATGGTGTAGCATTTGTGGCTATCTGTGCTATCTGAGGCAGTCCACACTCAAGTTTCCCATATGTTTACAAAAGACGATTTTTTGCATCATTATTCATTCGACGATTGTAGGATATGTGATAATAATAGGACAAAAATAACACTGCAGCCTTATTCCTGAGAGTGAGAGCTTTCATTTGATATAAGACTTGCCCATGTTTGTCATACTTGAAAAATATGAAATATGTGAATATTAAATGATATTCAAAAATATGGGGGGGGGGGGGGTGATAGTGTAAATTAAGTGTAACTAACTTTCTTACAGTGAAACATATCTCAAAGTGATGCATATCTGCAGAAAGTAGAGAGTCTAAGCTTTCAAACAGTATCTCATATGTGGTACTGGGTCCATGACAGACCATTAAAAATTAAAGGAATATTTTATATTAAGTCAAAATAAGATAATTCTGGACCCGGTACAGGGTCCACAGAGTCAAACAAGTTAACCGACGCTGATTTGGGCGGGTTTCTCCCATCCCCATACAAAACAACTTCTCTGTCTTTGACTGCTCTTACAAGAACATGGGTCTCATCGGCTGTGAACCGCTCCTGGCGTGCGCCTGTCAAATCCGTCATAATAATAGCAACCCGCCATGGAACTTGCGCCCTTGCGTTTAAAGGGAATGTTGGCTATCGTTCTGATTGGTTTATTTGACGTTACGCCCAAACCACACCTATGAATAATGAACCTACTTCAGACCAACCCCTTATTGATTTGCACCCGGCGCAAGACTTATTTCTCCCGCCGGGAAAATAGCAACAGCGCCCAAGATCCGCCCACAAAGTCACTTGCGCTTTGCGCTTCGCACTTGCGTTTCAGATCGTTAAAATAGGGCCCTATGAGTGTATTGGAAGGTGATTTAATGAAGTTGCAATAATTGGCAGAGTCCACAAAAGATGCAATTTATATAGAGCACATAAAAAAGAAAAAGAATTTACTAACTGACATGCTTGGTATGACAGTACAAGCTGCTATAACTAGATCCCGTTTTCAAAGTGCAGAATTAATGGATGCACCTTCAAAATTCTTTTTTAGTCTGGAAAAAAAGAATGGTCAGAAGAAGTTTATTCATGCTTTGAAGTCTGAAGAAGGGGTTTTGTTGACGAATCCTCTAGACATTAGAAAAAGAGCTGTACAATTTTACGAAGACTTGTATAAAAGTGAAATTTCCGAAGAACAGGATGAAAATTTGTTCTTTGAGAATTTACCACAGATATCTAAGGATGCAAATAATGAAATTAGTAAAGTTTTGAGTCTAGGTGAACTTGAAGATGGCCTTAAAAGAATGGGAAATGGTAGAGCACCTGGTATTGATGGCATTACGATTGAATTTTATAAGTCTTTTTGGGCAGATGTGGGTCCAGAGTTGTTATCAGTTTTTAACGAGAGTTTGGAAAATGGGCAATTGCCACGAAGCTGCTGGAGAGCAATTATTACTCTATTACCAAAAAAAGGGGATTTAAACGACATCATCAATTGGAGACCAGTAAGTTTATTATGTAACGACTATAAAATATTGTCAAAAGCCTTAGCAATCAGATTAGGTGAAGTACTTGAATCTGTTATAAATCCAGATCAGTCATATTGTGTGCCAGGAAGAAGAATCTTCAATAATGTTTCTTTTATTAGAGACATCTTGGATTGTGGAAAACTGTTTGACTTGGAGTTTGGGTTGATATCAATTGATCAAGAGAAGGCTTTTGACAGAGTCGAACATATTTATCTTTGGAGAGTTTTAAAAGCCTTTGGTTTTAGTTCTGATTTTATTTCAATGATTAAAATGATGTATTGTGGCGTTGAGAGTATATTAAAGATTAATGGTGACTTATGCTCTCCGTTTAAGGTGTATAGAGGTGTCAGACAAGGCTGTGCATTGTCAGGCATGCTATATGTTCTGGCTATTGAACCCCTGTTAAACAAATTAAGATGTGATATGTGTGGACTGTGCATGCCAAACTGTGATAATACTTTCAAGCTATCAGCTTACGCTGATGATGTCATTGTTATTATCAGTGAGCCTAATGATGTCAATGTGATGTTAAAGATTTTAGATGATTTTAAAACTCTTTCTTCTGCAAAGGTGAACTGGAAAAAAATTGAAGCCATACTAGTTGGTAGTTGGGCTAAAGGTGAACCAAAACTTCCTGATGGCCTAAAATGGACCAGAGACTGTTTTAAATATTTGGGAGTCTTTTTAGGAAATGAGGCTGCTGTAAAAAAGAATTTTGAAGGTACTGTGGAAAAAGTTAAAGGACGATTGGATAAATGGAGGTTTTTACTTCCCAAAATATCCTATAAAGGGCGAATCTTGATTATAAACAACCTTGTTGCCTCTGCGCTATGGCATCGCCTAGCCTGCATAGATCCCCCAGTTGACGTTCTAACAAAAATCCAGTCCATTTTGATCGATTTCTTCTGGGATAGAATGCACTGGGTACCTAAAAGTGTCTTATATCTACCAAAAGAAGAAGGAGGACTTGGGCTGATACATTTGCAAAGCAGGACGGCTGCGTTTCGTCTGCAATATGTCCAGAGACTTTTAATGTTCTCTGAAGAGCCGAGTTGGATGGGCGTTGCCTGTGCAATCCTCAGAAGCATTGATGGTTTAGGTCTGGATAAAGCCTTATTTTGGCTAGACTCTCAAAGACTAAAACTATGTAATCTTCCAGTTTTTTATCGTAATTTATTTAAAGTCTGGTCTTTATTTAAAAAAAACAGGGAAAGCAATGTTGATTCTTTGTTTTGGTTACTTCAAGAACCTTTGGTCAGTGGCTCACGGTTGGACTTATCATATGAGATGTCATTTTCCATTCCAGAAAGGACTTTGCGTAATGCAAAACTGATAGTAATCGGACATTTACATCAAATGGTGGGATCTGATTTTGAGGATGTGACTTCTATTGCTGATTACTTGGGAATTAAATCACACCGTATAGTGGCAAGAGCACTGGAAAGATGGAAATTGGCCTTAACTGGGGAAGAAATAGAACTTTTGGACCAATACTCGAAGGGTTTAATAAACCCCAATTGTAAAGATCCTTTCCCGAACTTGAGTATATCTCCCATTATGGGAGAGTGTAGCAGCATGTTACTAGATTTCAAAGAAGTAACGATTGTGGGGTCAAACTTTGCATCTGGTAAAGATCTGTATAAGATCTGTGTTAAAGTTTTAAATAAGAAATCTTTAGACAATAAGAGTGATACACCATGGCGAAATGTACTCAATCTTACTGTTCATGAAAGACCAGCCTGGAGAACCCTGTACAAGTCACCACTAATCAAAAAAACTGGGAATTTACAGTGGAGAGTGTTACATGGTGCCATTGCAGTGAATGCTTTTGTCTCGTTGATTAACTCTGATGTTGGTGAAGGATGTCCTTTTTGTTTGAAAAAAGAGACTATTTTTCATGCTTTTATGCAATGTGAGAGGTTAAAGCCTTGTTTTGATATGTTGATGAGTTTTTTTGCCTCCTTTGATACAGTTTTTTCAATGAAAGTGTTTATTTGTGGGGTTAAATATGTGCAAAAACATTGTCACAAGGCTCAATTGCTGAATTTTCTGATAGGTCAAGCAAAGATGGCAATTTATACCACGAGAAAGGATAAAGTTGAGAAAAATGTCTGTAACAGTTTGGAAGTGATTTTCGTAAAGTTAGTGAAATCGAGGATTTTGATTGATTATCATTACTACAGATTAATGCATGATCTTCTATCTTTTGAGGCAATTTGGTGTCTAAATAAGAGCCTATGTGACATTGTTGATGAAGAGTTGTATTTCTATTTATAGAAAGTTTCCAAGTGTTTTTAATTTTAGTGGGGTTGATTGTTTTGTGTTTGTGGTTGGAATGTTAATTTTTTTGTAATAAATTGTAATAAAATAGGGTTTTGAAAAATCAAAAAAAATCTCTCTCTCTCTCTCTCTCTCTCTCTCTCTCTCTCTCTCTCTCTCTCTCTCTCTCCTGGTGTTGTAAAGCTACCGGTTATACTCAACAGCGCGAGTCTCAAATAAGTGCACGAACACCGCCAAAAACAAACGAGATGTTTAAATAATCAGCGCATTAACTGTACTGTAAGTAATCGAATATAAAACCAACACGAAGTAGCTTAACATTAGTATAGGTTTGCTTTAACAATTAATCCCTCAGAAAATGAACCATAGTTTTACTATTATTTGTGTTGGATAACCAAATAACCACACATTTACCAAAGTCTCACTAAAGGATATTTTAGTGAAACTATAGGAATGAAAAATGTCCAATTCCAAAATAACTTTACTTCTATATTAAAACAGTTTTATTTTCATAATGTTGAACAGCAATATAGCTAATAGCAGCCGTTTTTCTATGTTCAGAAGTGTAAACTTAAGGATATTCTATATTGATCTGGTTTTATTTGTTACATTGGCTTCATTTGGTACATGAACGCTCAGTGATACTTTTTTACTTTTTACAGAATACTGAGGCTTTGGAGATTTACAAACTTGACATGAAAATGGGAATTCGTGAAACTCTGAGCAGTTTCTGATCCATGTCAAGATTCATTTCCAGTGAGCAGGTTGTGCTGGAACATTTGTGAGACTATGCCTTTAATTTTTAGAATGTTTTAGGTGTTTAATGTTAAACTGTTATGAGGCATTGTTTAAATGTTTAAAGTGTTTAAAGTAGTTTCATAAGCTCTTACTTCGTGTGAGAATGTTAAATTCAAGTGAAATTGTGATTAACATTGGGTGAGGAACCCTCCCCACTTTTATATTGGTGTTTTGGAGATATTTGTAATATCTTTTCTAAACTTTTTATTAAAAATAATTATTTTCTAATGTCTACTGTGCAATTGTATGCAGACCATTTCTGTATGTTTACAATTTTAAGGTATTACAAATAAATAAAAAATAAATAAAATGTTACAAAATAGTTTGTGTTTTTTTTCTATTAGGACAATGGGAAATAAACAATTCAGCATGGTTCCTTATCAATATAATTTTACCAATATACATTTTCAGATTGGGTGAATTAAAAAAAGAATGCTACCACAAGTTTAAAAAGTTAATTGGGCCAAAAACATGGTTTCTTATTTTCAATTGGTTCAACCTGTTATTTTCCATTGAGCTAATGTTTAAAGATTGTTGCCACAATTGATAAAATTCCATTCACAGAAAATCTATTGGCCCAAGTGAAAAATGTCAATGTTACCAGTCACTAGAAAATTTTGAGTTAGGGAGGCAAATTTTTTTTTACAGTGTAGCTTAACTCTTGTTTGTCTTTGTATTTTATCTTATTATTTAAAAAATGAAAGAAAAATGTTGGCTCCTGTGTGCTCATGTGTTTTGGTTTTATAAATGCATCCTCCACTCCATGCTGTTCTCGCAGTGTTTGATTGTAGATGCAAGTCCTTTATTAACTTCACTTCTCGTATTTTTCTGAAACAAAACAATTTTATTTATAGAGCACGTTTTCACCAAGTATTCACCAAAGTGCTGAACATGCAGAATAAACATCACAAAACATTTAGGAACTAAAATAAAATATGAAGCAATAAAAACACAACATGAATAGTAAAGGTAAAAAGTGAAAGTAAAAATCTTAGAAAAGCTTTCACACTGAGTTATATGCCATGCTGAACAAATGTGTTATAATATATTATTCATGCCAACATAAAGGCCACTACAGTAGACAAGACAGGATGATATAAATGCATGAATAACCTCTCGAGGTTAGTAAAAGACAAAAAGACCTGACTTTAGAAAGTTGCTTCAACTGATAAAACTACATTTAATTACCTGATTAATCTGTTTATCTGGTTTAAAATCACTGTCCATCAAAACTCACAGATTTTTTACAGTGGGCTTTATTTGTAAGAAAAATATGAATATTTTATGCATTTTTAGTAAAAAACAAAACGTAATTGTCATTGGTTGCTTTCTCGCCTTTATTTTCACTATTGATTTAAAGAGGTAAAGTTTATTATTTTTATATCATTAATGATAATTAATTTAATGTAAACAAATTTATGATTCTTGCATATTAGCTTCTGAAACCAAATGATTGCTTATAACCTAAAGAAATGTTGAGTCGCTTCAACAAATTTGGACTTTTTTAGCTTTATTTAATCTAGTTTGTTTATCCATTTTTACTCTATATGTCAAAACATCCCAGCATTTGTTTAGTGCAGAAAAATAATTTCCATCTCAAAACAAATACCTGCATTAGATGTGATTCATGCTGTTTATGTTGCTCTTTCAATAGAATACATTGTTTTTACCATGTTTTATTCGTATGTGTTGGTCTATTTACTATATTAATTTACATTAATATTTTATTTCTATCATTACAGCATTGGGTCTGTCTTTAGGTGCTGTAGCCGGAATATGTTTCACTTTCCTCTTTATTGCTGCTGTAACTGTTGTTGTAATTTACTATCGCTTGAGGTTTCACTGGAAAGACAAATGTTGGGATAAGAATCAACATCAGCTGATTCAACAAGAGGAAAATAATAAGCTTTATTTTGATCAAGTAGAATTGATGGTGTAACATATTTAAAATGTACATATCCAGGTTTCAATTTTGTGTTTATAATCACATGTTTGTTGCTGTGACAGATAAGATGGAGTCAGTGTTGAAGGGAGGTTCTGTTACTCTACACACTGATCTTACTGACATACAGAGTGATGATGAGATCGAGTGGAGGTTTGGACCTCAAGAGGTCACCATTGCTAAAAGTACAAAAGCAAGAATCAATTATTTTGATGAAAGATTCAGAGACAGACTGACACTGAACCAAAAGACTGGAGATCTCTCCATCAAAGACATCACAAATGAACAATCTGGATTTTATCGGCTAAAGACCATAAAAAATGGAAACCTGTCTTCCAAGAAATTTTATGTGATTGTCATTGGTGAGTAATAGTATCTCAGTTCCCTTTCAGTCGGTCACTACGACGTCACGTCGTGACCGACGAATTGGGAACTCGCTTAGAGAGACCAATCTGCTTCGTACTCTACTAAAACGCCAATGAACTTGGCAATCCAACTCTCTTGGATTGCGGAGATGACTGTCGTTTCTATGGGAACAACGTCCGCGCCTTTGCAGTGCTGAACGCCGCCATGGTGCGGCTGTCAAGCGCTCGCAGGACGCTCTTCGCATCACTACGCTGAGTAGGACGGAGGATGCATCCTTCACCTACCGGCCTTCTCATCCTCAGCTGGTTGAGGCTCCGGTGGAGACTGCAGAGTCGTGTTCTGCGATTTCTACCGAATCCATTGGACCTCCTTCTGGTCCCGTCACTTCTGCAGCATCAGAGGGGTGCCCATCTTTTCCCTCTGAGGCGGAGTCGTCCCGGAGATGGCGGCCGTGCCCGCTCGAGCGGCGGAAACGGTAGAGTTGGAGAGGTTAATCCCTCTCCGCCCGAACCGTCCCGCCCATATGATTGGTATTTCGGAGCTGCCCGGGCCTCTACGGTCCTCACCTCCTGCCTTTCCCGACGGCACGAAGAGCTGACGTGATTTGTGGCCGTCTCGGCCGTTCAGCTTTCACCCCTCACCTCCCTCACCAACGGAGCCGCTAAGGACGGGGATCCCTTTAGTAGAGCGGGGGGTTGCGATGCAGCTGCGTTCCTGGAGGGACCACCCAACCCTTCCCTCCCGTGTTTGTATAGACAGTCGTCCGGTTACGGGCGCTGCCCATCAGGCATGCGGAGACGCGGCTTCAGTCCTGTACGCAATAACGATTACTGCAGGTTCACCAAGCAAAGATTTACGAGGGAAGCCGCGACCTTCAGTCGTGCGATGTCCACCACAGTGTTCAAGATCGCCACCTTTGGCTATGTCTGGCGTACATGACGGACGCAGACGAGAACAACTTCTTGAATGCTCCTGTCTCACAGACCGGCCTCTTTGGCGAGCCCGTGGAGTCGTACAGCTCCGCTGCGCAGACTGAGGCGATCTCCTAGGTCATGCCCCGGCGAAAGAGAGCTGCCCTTGGTCCACCACGCCGGCTCCTCAGTCTGCCTCTCGCCGTTGGCGTCCTGCGGCGGCCACCTCTGTTCCCTCCTTTCTCGGACCCCATCTCGGCAGCACATGGGAACCGGTCGTCAGCAGCTCGCCCCGCCCGCTTAGCCACTCCCCGTGAAAATCTGGAGTTTGTGGCCAGAGACGGGCGAACCGGAGTGGCAGAAGATCACTCTTCAGGAGACGGTGATTCGCTCCTTCCCCCGGTAGAGGGTCGGGTGGTAAAACCTTGGTTTGCATCTGTTCCACCGGCTGTCCAGCCGGTACCCACTTAACCACACATAAGAGTGCATTCCTCTTCTCTCTCCAGGTCTCTGGAGGATCGAGAGAGCTGTGAGTGGGCACACCAGCTCACCCTACCTCTCCTCTATCGCCAGCGGGTGTTTTTCCGGAGTCTGCGCTCTCCGCGCAGGAGCCCAGACGACTGTCACCCTCAGCGGGCTCAGGTCAGTGTCACACACACACATACTGTAGATGTTTATGCTGTCACAGCAGACGCACCGGCAGTCCTACCTGTCTCGCTTCGCTGGCCCACCGCGGGTACTTCGGTAGTGTCGTTAATTCTCCTCGTACGGTCCCTGGATGCTTTAGTTCCCAGCCCATCTCGTTGGGTTTTACGCACTAACCACCTCGGTTACGAAATACAATTACCGGCACTCCCCCAAATTCTCGGGCATTCATTTCACTATAGTGAAAGCGTCCGATGCACATGTACTGCGTGCAAAAGTCGATGTCCTGCTAGGGAAGGACATTTCGAGCCGGTCCCTCTTACCGAGAATGATGATAAGGTTTTTCCAGCCTTTATCTCATATTACCCAAAATACGCGGTGGGTTACGACCGATTTATTTACGCACCGGCTCTACAAATGTGATCCTTTAGGATGATACGCCGAGGCTCGTATTTCAATATTCAAATCAGTTTGCAGCCTTAGACCTGTAGACGTGTACTTTATGTGTCCATCTCCCCTCGCCTTAGACTGTTTTTCGCTCTGCGTTCGTGGGGTGGGCATATTAATACTAAGTACACCATTCGAGCTGTCTCTCTCTCCCCGTGTCTCCATGAAAGTGCTAGTCACGGCATTAAAATCTCAGAGAGAGAGAGCGTTGTTCGCATTCTGCTTATATTTACGTCAACTATAATGGCTCGTTCTTGGCAGACGTGCGCGAACACAGAGATTTAATGCTTCAGCATCTCGCTCGTTTAAGTCATCAGGTCAGCTGGGAAAAGAGCAACTTTGCCCCGTGCAGAGGATCCTTTTCTCAGTATGGAAATAGACTCAATCGATTTATTGGCGTGTTTTACAAGAGCGCGCAACCAGTCAGTTCTGACTTGCCTCGGTTTAATTCGAGGGAAGTACGCAGTCCCTCTGAAACAATTTCAGAAGCTCCTGGACATATAACAGCATGCTGTGGCTGTGACACTGCTCGAGCTGCTTCATATGAGACCGCTTCAGCATTGGTTTTACGATCGAGTCTCGAGGAGAGCGTGGCGCAATGGCATACACTGTGTAACCATTACACCTGCGTGTCATTTCAATTTTACCCCGTGGCAGACCCAGCATTTCTGATAGCAAGATATGCCCCTGAGTCGGGTCTCCTGGCATTCTGTAGCACATACGATGCCCCCAGCACGGGATGAGCAGCCACGTATGACGGGCTTGCAGTATCAGGGGTGTGCATAGTACCCCATCTGCCGCGAGCGGTGCGCTGTATATCTGGGACTTGTACGCTCCGCTATGGAGATGCAAGGGAAGGATGTATTAGCCGACACCGACAACATTGCGACTGTTGCGTTATTTACCGTTAAGGCGGTTTTTGCGCTCTCGTCACCTGTCGCATCTCGCTCGTCATCTCCTCCTTTGGAGTCAGAAGCATCTGAGGTCCCTTCGTGCCATTTACATCCCGGGTACGCTCAATACAGCGGCAGACGCGCTTTCCCGAGCTGCGCGCACCGGCGAATGGCGACTCCACCCCCAGACGGTTCAGCTAATTTGGAAGAAGTTCGGTCGGGCGCAGATATATCTATTTGCGTCACCGGACGATACCCACTGTCGCCTGTTTTATTCACTAACCGAGGGCAGCCTCGGCGTGGATGCGTTGGCACACAGCTGGCCGCGGGGGACGCGCAAATACGCATTCACTCCAGTGAGCTTAATCGCACAGACACTGTGCAAAGTCAGGCAGGATGAGGAGAGCCTTTTATTAGTCGCCCCGTACTGGACGACCAGGAATTGGTTTTCAGAGTTAATGCTCCTCGCGACAGCCCCTCCCTGGCGAATTCCTCGGAGGAAGGACTTTCTTTCTCAAGGAAGGGGCACATTATGGCACCCGCGCCCCGACCTGTGGGATTTCCATGTATGGTCGTTGAGTGCGCGCAAGGTTTAGGGGATTTATCGCAAGCGGTATCTAACACCATCGACGCGGTACGAGCACCGTCCACAAGACGGGCTTACGTGCTTAAATAAAACCCTTTTCGTCACCTGGTGCTCTTCGCAACGCGAGGACCCCAGAGAATGCTTAACATAGTGCTGAAGCCCTACTACAGGTTCCGCGTTCGAGCCTTTGCAGTCTGCGAGTCTGAAGTTTTTGTCAATGAAAACTCTGACCCTGCTAGCATTGGCCTCCATGAAGAGAGTAAGGGATTTATATGCATTCTCTGTTGACGATTCGTGCCTTCAGTTTGGTCCTGCTGTCTCACTGAGACCCAGACCAGGCTACGTGCCCAAAGTTCCCACCACTCCCTTCAGAGATAAGGTGGTGAGCTTGTAAGCGCTGCCCCGGAGGAGGCAGACCCAACCATGGCTTTATTATGCCCCGTACCAGCGTTACGCATCTACGTGGTTCGCACACAAAGCCTCAGGACTTCAGATCAGCTCTTTGTTTGTTACGGTGGTCAGCAGAGGGGGAAAGCTGTCACTAAGCAGAGGATGTCTCATTGGATAGTTGATACTATCCCTGCAAGTAAGCTTACGATGGGCCTGTATGGGCATAGCCTAAGGGCCCCGCACAGGTTTGCTCACTGGCGAAACGTTGGCCCCTTAGTGCTGGCCCTGCATGGGCAGCCCTCACTTAGCCCCCAGGAAGCCCTCGCGTAGAGAAGTCCCCAGAGTTGGGTGAACACTGCTGGATGTGTGTATTGTCCCATCTTGCAGAGTGTTGAGAAGTAACGATGAAGCAGAATTGAAACCGCTGTTGTCCCCTTTCTCACCACCTCTGTCTGGGATCTAGAATTGCATTTTGCATCTTATTTGTAGAGTCATTTTCTTACTTTAGGTTTAGATTTTGTTTCATTTAAAGTCACCCTTATTGTGATCAGTGTTTGATTTAGTTAAACTTGACTCTTGACTCTTGCCTTGTTCAGTCTTTTGATTGCTATAACTTTGTGTGTTTAAAACATGTTTGTTATAGCAGCATGCGATCCTTTGGTGGTGGTCAGTTCAGTAAATAAAGTCTGAACATCATCATATAAAAACTTATGTATTAATTTATTGTTTGCACGCTTAACAGAAGGATCTTTCTCTGACAATGTGATACTATAGTGTGAGATTGAGCTCTCTCTTGGCAGTTTGTCTTTCTGAAGAATTTTGAAACACTGACACTTAAAATTGGCTGCTCCACAATGTGGACGCGCAGATATCAAGAATCGGAGTGTGAATCACAATGATGGTGACAATAAAACGAAAAGCTTCATGCTGCAATGCATGCTGGGTATCAACAAATTACAAATCTCATCCAGAACTCCCAGAATGCACTGCGGCATGAATAAATAATGACCTTTTTTTACCATTTTCTTTGTCACCATTGTTGAGATTTATACTCTGATTCTTGATGTCTGTGCATCTACGTTGTGCAGTGGTTAATGTTTATGTGCAAACTATCAAAATCCTTCAGAATGATAAACTGCTATGAGAGTTCTGGACCTTACACTGTAGTCTTTCATTATTAACAGAAAAGGATGCTTCTGATGAGGGGGGAAAACTATATCAATAAATCTGTTCATTAAATGATTATGTTTGACAATGTTTATGTATCAACCATCAATATTCAACTACAATTGCCTTTTCTTTGCTATAACATGTGTTTTAAACACACTTAGATATAGCAGTTAGAAAACACTAACAAGCCAACGGTCAAGAGTCAAAGTCCAATTGAAGCAACCACTGATCACAGTGATGGTGACTTTAAATGAAACAGCCAACATCTTGACATAGGTTAGGAGAGTGACTCTACAGGTAAGATGTGGGGTGCAGTTTTATATTTCGGACAGAGATGTTGAGAAAAAGGATAACAGGGCTTTTGGTTCTGCTTCATTGTTGCTTTTTGACACTCTGTGGGATGGGACAGTGTATGCATCCAGCGGTGTTTATTTAACTCTGGGGATTTTTCTGTGTGGGGGCTTTCTGGGGGCTGGGTGGGGGCTGCCTGCGCAGGGCCAGCGCTAAAGGGCCAACGTTTTGCCAATGAGCAAACCTGCGCGGGGCCCTTAGACTAGCCCTAAGTGGGCCCATAAAGGGCCATTGTAGGCTTACTTGCAGGGATCGCCCTTGCTAATTTGAGAGCTCACTCTACTAGAAGTGTTGCCTCATTTTGGGCACTCGCTCGTGGTTCCTCGCTAACAGACATCTGCAGAGCTGCTGGTTGGGCGACACCTATACGTTCATTAGATTTTACAGTGTTCGTGTCGAGCCTGTCTCCTCTCGTGTACTTTCCTTGCAGCCTCCGACTGCTGCTCCAAACTGAGCTCAGTATGGAAGGCCCTCGAGGCAAAATGTAATAATTTGTTTTGTCTTCCTCCGCTGCCTTGGCAGCCTGATGTTGCGGAGCATCCGCTGCCAGCCTCTCACTAGCTGCATCCTCGCGAACCTGTGTTTGGCTCGGGCATCCACATTGCGTCCCACCAGGTTCCTTTGTGAGTATTTTTCCGTGGGGTTAATCCTACTAGCCCACGTTTCCCTCAGCAGAGCACTGCTTTGCTTACACAGCCACGGCTGTCATTTATACCTCAACTACGGTTGACTTTCGGCCACCAATAGCCCTTAACGGGGCGGTGGCTTCCGCAGCGTCCCTATACCGCTCAGATAGGGCGCTTCCCAGTCGCTGGCACTACTGTGGGGTTAAAGGAACATCTAGTGCCCGGCCTTCTGCCTTAAAACCTAATTCTCCTTATCCTTAAGTGGAACCGGAGGGCTTTACGCAGACACTGGAAGAGGTCAGCCCTCAGTGGCGTTTTGGTAGGGATTCCCAATTCGTCGGTCACGACGTGACGTCGTAGTGACCGACTGAAAGGGAACGTCTCGGTTACGTATGTAACCCTCTTCCCTGAAGGAAGGGAACGGAGACGTCACGTCCCGTCGCCACAGGGCTGCTCCCTGCTGTTTATCGGCCGGTCACACTTTCCGGCTTTCTCAGCGAAACAAAGCTAATTTCCACATTTGCACCTGCGGCTTGTATGCGCACATGGCGGGGCGGCGCCAGCATTATGCAAATATCTCAATGCCAAGTTCATTGGCGTTTTAGTAGAGTACGAAGCAGATTGGTCTCTCTAAGTGAGTTCCCAATTCGTCGGTCACGACGTGACGTCTCCGTTCCCTTCCTTCAGGGAACGAGGGTTACATACTTAACCGAGACGTTTTCTGCACTATTTAGATATATACGTTCTTTATGACAAATTACAGTGAGGAATTTAACCCTGCTTTAATCTACATGTAAAGAAACATTTGTCATTTTTGGAAGGTTAGCATCAGATTAAGAAATCCCTGCTTATGGAATTGTGGTGAATTATTCAAAACACTTTTTCTGTTTTAATGTGGTGCTGTTACAGGTAAAGAAATAACAGTGAATGCAGGAGAGTCTGTCACTTTAGAGACTCGTGTTACTGAAATACAGAGAGATGAGAAGATAGAGTGGATGTTTGGAGATAAAGACTCTATAATAGCTCAAATTGACAGCGCATTTGATATCTTCTGTACATGTGATGGTGGTAATGATGTATTCAACAATACACTGGAGCTGGATCATCAGACTGGAGATCTCACCATCAAAAACATTAGAAAAAGACATGCTGGTGTTTATACACTAAAGACCATCCTCAGTGGAAATGTCTCTTTCAGGAGACTGCGTGTGATTGTCACAGGTGAGTAATACAGTAAGGTGCGTTTACACTTCAAGTCCTAATGCACAGATCCAATCTTTTGACCATATCGGATTTTTGTCCTGCCTGTTTACACATAGGCTACTTTAGACACGCCTCATATCCGATGTCTATGTTTACATTAAACTCCTGCCCAGACAGAATTCTAGCTTACTGTTAGCTATCTAACACTAATATCATCATCACATATTGAAAGTAAAGCCCATTGTTAATGATTACCTTCGGCATCATAATCATCCAAATTGTCTTTCTCCGTCATCACGTCTTCCTTTGAAAGACTGTTGAGAACTGCGGGGGGTGACCGACAGCGAGGTTTATCTCCCAAAATTCGCTCGAGTTGCTCATACAATGGGCAAGTCATTCTGTCTTGAATACTGTGGTTGTTAATTTACTTATACTTTGCTTTAAAGGGAATGTAAGTACCCAGCTAGAAATTAAAAGGTCTAAGAACGTTCCCAATGTTCCCAAAAACATTCTGCCAACGTTAAGTGTCCAGTTTTTTTTAAGTTCTCAGAACGTTTCTGTTGTCTGAATGTTAGAGTAATGTTTGACCATGTTTAAACGTTATGACAATGTCAAGTTTTAATGTTCAAACAATGTTTAAAATAACAACTGTTTATTATTTTGACTTGTTTTACTATTATGTAAATGATAGAGAAACATTGCATTTTATTATTTTAGAAAAAATTATTTCTGAATGTTCAGTAAATATATTGCTGTAAAAAACACAATTCACTTATTAGGTTTAGATGTTGATGTTTTGTTTCATTTTAAGTCACCCTTATTGTGATTAGTGTTTGTTTTAGTTGGACTCTTGACACTTGACTCATTGCTTGCTAGTTTTTTCCCTGGTTGTGTTAACCAGAGGCGATTCTAGGGTTAGAGCTTTAGGGGTGCTGAGCACCCAATGAGCTCCACTGCCACCACCCACTCTTTTTTCCTACAGAAACCAATAATATATCTATTGTAAAATAACTATAATTTTAACATTGTGTGGCATAATGAAGTACGAGCAGTGATCTACGAATTTTGAAATACTAATGTCCCAACTACGCCACCCGGGATACCCGGGAAATCTTAAAGACACACAGGTCCAATGGTCAAAGATGGGGTGAGAAAGACAAACAATAATGTACCAAAATATAATTTATTTTCATAGACAACAGGTAGAAAAATATGATATTGTTGAAGTTTACACAACAAAAACAAAATCACATCTACAAGGGGAGATCGCCTGCAGGGGTTGGAGAGTCACCACACACTTAATATATAATACACTCGTGAAAACACCACAAAATTTCCACACAGCAAATTGTGTAAACAAACTCAGGCAATCTCCACTTTGTAGATGTGAACAACTTCAATACACAATTAAACATAAGACCACATACAAAAATAACAAAAGAAAATAACATTGGTGATCCATCATACAGGCGACCACAATTCCTGCATTTGGGTATACGTCACAGGCAGGGCTGAACTCAGATGACAATGTAGTTGTTGTAGGTACTTCCCAGCCCAAACCACCAAATGAATGCAGTCCGACAAAGAGTCAATACTGTCGCCACTTTACGGACACAAATACACAAATGGAATAAAACAAACTCAGGCAAAGCAGCAATGTAGTCACATCCAAATGGGTTTACATTCCACGTAACATGGGATTACCAAGACCCTTAGACACGGCCATGTTTTGATATCTGCCAAACAAGACATAATTTAGTACAAAAAAAAACCTACATTTAACAAGTAAAAACCATACATACCAGGAAAGATAACGAAGTCTTGAAGAATGGTTACAACCACACACGACACTAAACGTATACAAACAATCAGTCTCTAGTAAAATCAAAAGTTTCAGACATCACAGTAAACAAAACCCACCTGCCACAAACGTAGCAACGCACTACCATCAAAAGCCATCAGATAAGCCGCTCATTTGAAAAGAGCGCTTAATGGAGAGGGTGATAAATGACGCTTCAAGCGCTACAGTACTAGGCCTTTTATGCCTTGTAAAACAGGCTCTGATTGGTTCAGATTAACATGAAACCAACCAATGAGAAATCAACAACTCCTACACCTTGGGAAACATGCCCTGATTGGTTCACACGTTTAAAAGAAACCAACCAATGAGCACCTGGGCTATACGCCACTTCACTACAATTGGTTCAACTAACTCCAAAATCCAGATTTTTTTTTAGACCTTTCAGGCATGAAAACGGGTCAGGGGTGAAAAAGATGAGAAGAATATTACCCCTCTAGGGTCTGGGAGCATGCTCTCCCTTACAATTTTTTAAAATTACACATTTTAAAGCATCAATCTGATGAGTTTTGAGATGCATTTTTTGCCAACCTTTTTATTTCTAATTAATGGCGAGCTAGCACTTTTTGAAATTAATGCCATATTAAAGTCTCTGGACAAAAGGTGGGCTACAGCAGCAGTGTGGGTATGGTTTTATGTGAATATACAGTGTATCGTTTTAAGCTTTTGTCAAAATGACAAATCTCCTAATTTATAACTTTTATGCCTACAATATATGGTAGGTTTATTAATAGTTTGTTAATTTGCAGCTTTTCTTTTAACAGTCCTTTAATTGAACCATTATCTTTACTATATGTCTAAAAGAAAACACTTGTGACTCCTGCACTAAGGGTTAACAACGGTGTCCCCTTCATATTAATCTACATGTGACAAACTAAAAAAAAAATGTATTGTCCAGTTTGATAGTCAGACAGTTAGTGATTTCACATATAACTTACCTGTATACACAGTGATATGTAGTTTGTTTTCACTCTGTTCCAAACGCCATGTTTTCATGACGACTGACCAGAAAAGACGCACGTGACGTCATGTTTACATGACTCCCGATTGTTAAAATAAGTCTCAAATTAACGATAAATCATACAATAAACTTTAAAGGGGTCACATGATGAAAATGCCAGCATTGCCACCCCGTAGGTGTGAGCAAAAACAGGTCATTGAAATTTGGCTTTCATTATGATGTCATAAGGATATCTTATTAGAATAATACCGCCTCCTTAATCTGAACTCTCCAACCACTGCACTGCCGTTTAGTGCAGAGAGAAAGAGAGAGAAAAGAAGGACTTGACAGCACAATTGAGTTGAATTACAACAAACCACCATCATTGTGATCAGTGTTTGCACTTCATCCGCTCGTTTGCATTTTAAAAAACGCACCCAAATCGACCCATTTTTGCTCAAACCAACAAAATGGCAATGCTAACATTTTCATCATATGACCCCTTTAACAACAGAGACACACGTATGCAACTACACTGAGACGCACAAAACTGCATGCGTCTTGCGGAAGAACATTGTAACCGGCGCTACTTCTCTCCGTTTAGTCTATGGACAAGTCACACAGGTACTGTGCTACTCCGCAGCGCGCGGGTACCCGCCGGACTAAAATAATCCGAAAATAAACACTTATTATACGTGTACCATGGTGATTCAGTATAAGACAAAAACACGGCTTGAAAGATTGATTCGTGATGTACTCGCTCATTATAAACATAACGCAAACATTTTGTAAGATTTGAACAAAAAAGTTGCATCACAAGCTGATTCTCACTCTGCGTGTGTTTAGCGCTGAATGACGGACGGGCTAAGCGATGCAGGTACAGAGAAGTAGAAGAGGGTGACACCATTTGCTGCTAAGCGGGGAGGTTTTCATTTTCTACATTAACATATACATTTTAAACCACAAACTAAGGGGTATGTTTTGGACATTATTTAACCTTGTCAAAGACGAACGAACATTTTAGAATAAATACATTTCTTGCTCAAAGTTTTAGGGGTGCTGAGCTCCTTTTTAGGGGTGCTGAAGCACCCCTAAAAAGGGGCTAGCCTCGCCCATGGTGTTAACGCACCACATTTGTTATGAAAAGTTAATAGTGTAGTTCTGTGGTGCTTGGTACATAATGGTAAAGATCATCACCTAATTCATTAACCAAAAGTTTATTTTGTCAAAAATGTAAATGAGATCCAGTGCTTTCACAGCAGTTTGTCATTAAGGAGTTTTAGAAACTTTAGACAAAAATATCCGCTGTATAACTGGGATGCACAAACATCAAGAATCAGAGTATGAATCTCAATCATGGTGACAATTAAATGAAAAACTATATGCTGCAATGCATGCTGGGTATTAACAAATTAGAAATCTCATTCAGGACTCCCAGCATGCACTGCAGCATGGATAAATAAGGATTTTTTTAACAATTTTATTTGTCACCATGGTTGAGATTCATAGTCTGATTCTTGATGTTTGTGCATCCCAATTATACAGCGAATATTTTTTGTCCAAAGTTTCTAAAATTCCTTAATGACTTAACTGCTGTGAAAGAGCTGGATCCAATACACATTATTGGCAGAAAATAAACTTTTGATTAGTAAATGAATTAGGTGATGATCTTTACCATTATTTACCAACAACCACAGAATTACACTATTAACTTTTCATAACACATGTGGTGCATCAACACAAAGTCAACACAACCAGGAAAAACCAGAAAGCAACGAGTCAGGGGCCAAGAGCCCAACCAAAACAAACACCAATCACAACAAGGGTGACCCAAAATGAAACAAAACATCAACATCCAAACCCAATAAGCGAACCGTGCCCTCCACAGCAACACATCTACTGAACATTCAGAAACAATGCTTTACAAAACAATAAAATGCAAAGTTTCTCTATCATTTACATAACAATTAAACAAGTCAATATAATAAACAGTTGTTGTTTTAAACATTGTGTGAACATTAAAACATGACATTGTCATAACGTTTAAAAATGGTAAAATGTAACATTACTCTAACGTTCAGACAACAGAAGCGTTCCTAGAACTTAAAAAGAAACTGGACACTTTTAACGTTGGCAGAATGTTTTTGGGAACATTTGGGAACGTTCAGGGAACGTTCTTAGAACTTTTTATTTCTAGCTGGGTAGTGTTTTATTAATCAAAATCAATGTCTTTATTATTGGTGTCAAATGACCTATGCCAGTGATCTGACTTTTCTTTGTAAGCTTAGAATTTCTCCTCTTTACTTACATTGAACGGGTAAGTCCAAGGAGACTTCCATGTCATTTCGCCGTATTGATAAACTATAATAGCAGAGAGGGACAAAAAGCACTAGCCTACCAAATCCGTTTTCATTGAGGACACGTGAACCAGCTGAAACAGACACTGAGATCAGTAGGTACATAACGGCTACTGTAGTTGCAACACGCATTTGGAAAAGCGAGGCGCTAGAGAGCACTATACGTTTGAATGCAAAATACAATTTCACCACTAGATGGGGGAAATCCTACTTATTGTACCTTTAATGCTCTTTATTTTGCCCTGGCGTTGCCAGGTGCAGCCGCATGTAACGCCTCCTTACTTCAGGGGCCTCATTTATAAAATGCTGCGTAAAAACCATCCTACATTTGATTTTATGATCATTTAACAAAAATGCGTACGTGTGATTCATAAACCGAACGTAGGCGCAGTAGACGCGCGTACCCCTTTCAAAACTATAAATCGCAAATTAACTTGAACTTGTGCGCGCAGCCGAGCAGTTTCAGATCTCCGCCTTTAAACAATGCGTAATTAATGTCAGACATATAAAAGAGCTCTTGTCAATGTTTAAACCCAATTTCAAACAGCAAAAATGGCTTATTATCCAAAAACCTGCAGCAATCGAATAAGCAAAAGTGCGTACGTCTGCTCAGACCCTGACTTGGCGCTAAGCACATTTTCACGTCAAAGACAATTTTTATAAATATGGACTTTGCCATGGATTTTTGCGTACGCACACTTTACGATCAAATCTGTGCGTAGGCATGCTTTATAAATGAGGCCCCACGTGCGAAATGATGACAATCCGTCGTGTAACACTGACGTCATAATCAACCTGAATCGGATATGTGTGTTTATATGCAGTTCGGATGTGCCAGGGTAAATGCAGCCTAATGTGTATAAGATTCATTTTCTGAGCGTCAAATTATTTTAAGGTGTAAATCCTTTTAATACCCCAAAATATTAGTTTCATATATAATAAAACTTTTTTCAAAAGATGATTGAAAAGTAAATCCTTAACTGTACAGTCTAAAAAAAATGCTTGGACATTTTTAACTCTGCAGGACGATGCCAGCCATTGGGTTGTAATTTAACCTATGCTGGGATGGATGTTTAACTCCTTGTTTTGTCAAGGAGTTGATTTAACCCATCAGCTGGGTTTGTCCCTATTTGACTCAACACTGGTTTGAAAATAAACCAGAATTTTTAGACTAGCATCACTCTGTCTGTATGAATAAAATAGAAAGTTGGCTGTTTTTGGACACGTATGGCTTTATATGTAAACACTGTAGTTCTGTGATTATACAGTATCAGATTATATCTTTGTTTCCTTGAACATTACAGCCCGCTTAACACAGCAACAGTTTTCCCTCTCGGTTCATTCTTATATTTTTGTTGTCTTTGTTTCTTACAGGTGTCATTAGAAAGATTCAGAAAGGGGATTTAGAAATACCTTTGGTTTAAGATGTCCAGTTTTACATAAAAAAACACATCAACATCACTTTAACTTACAGAATCACCCTCACATTGATGAGTTCAAGTTGGTAACCTTATCTTCAGTCTTTGTCTGGTCTTGTTAATTAAAGGACTACATACCAGTGCTTCGTCAATGTTTCTTTTACTCTGCTCCTGCATTTCCAAAACCACAGTCTTCTCATCCACCTGTTACATGGACAGTATTATACTCAGCAGTACAAGTGCAAATTCATCTTTCACCTGAAAGATTTCAAAACCATTTCTTTAAAACCATTGGTTTACTTGCCTGCTCATTTCTCTGATACTTGTGTTTAATACACAATTTAATATTTGCTACTCCATTGTCTGAGTCTATGCTGACCTACAGAAATTATCTGAATTTGTATAATTTTTAACATCAGATTTTATTTAAGTTATGCTGCATATAATATTCATATAATCATATTATGTATGTAGATGTTAGTGAACATCAAAAGTCTCTGTTTCTCTGTCCATGTATGCATACTTTATACTTTTTATGTTAAATACTGTTACCCCGATGAATGAGTCCAGTCAGCTTTATAAAATGAAACGTATAAAAACACGTGAACTAATAGTAGAGCAGGACTCGTAACAAAGTCAAAGGGTTTGAAAATGTAAAGTCCATATGCACTGTAAGTCAGATGGATAAAACCATCTGCCAAATTAATAAATATTTTCAAGTGTGTGTTAAAAAAAATACTTTTTTATGTTGTCGAGTTGCATAAATGTAATGTTTATGTTATCAAGAGTGTTTGTGTTTTTTATTTTTTTTAACTGATGTAACAAGCAACATGTCTCTTTTATGACGGGATCTCATTTTGTTCCAATAAATGATAAATTACTTGCTAAGAGAAACAAATTAGACTGAATTATATTTACTAATGCTCATTCTTAACAGTTAACTAAAGTGACAACTGTCAGTCAAAGATGCTGTAGTGGTGCCCAAGACCAAGACACAGAGCCGGCCCTAGACCTTTGGGGGCCCTAAGCAAAATTTGGTCGGGGGCCCTTTGACCGTTTTAAGTAAGGCCTAAAGAAAAGCAATGACTACCTTATGACTATACTGCACATATTATATCTACTATGTTATTTTTTTTAAATGTGTCTAATAAATTATGTTTTAATTATTCTATGTATACTGTATGTTAATGTTCTTTTTTACATTGCTGGTCCTGAGTACGTATTTCGTTCTTATGTGGCAACATGTAGCCTACAGAATGACAATAAAAGACCTTGGGGTGGTCCCAGACAGGGAATATTTTAAGACAGGACTCTGCCTTAGTGTAATTAGAAAACATAACTAATTTTAACAAAAATGCCTTACTAAAACATTATTTGTGTGGATTTTGAGGCAAAACAAAGGGCACTGGTGTATTTTAAGATATGTCAGTGCAAGCTTTTTTCAGTTTGGACAGCTCTTAGCCTACTTTTATTTTAGTCTAGGACTAGTTTAATTCCTGTCAGGGAAACTGCCCCCTTGAGTTCTTGATTTGAGTTCCATGTTTGATGTCTAACAGAAAAATATGATACCACTGACTGAACTGAATGGCAGTACAGTGCAACAAACACACACTGATGAACTTGCTGAATAAAAAGACTGATAAAGTGACTTTCACTGACCATCAAAGAAACATTTTTAATTGACACCAGAGTTTAAGAGGCACAAACAACAGCCTATATATATATAATTTAAATGAAATAGAGTAAATAGAATAACATTTAAATAAAATATTATATAAAATAATGAATATAACACTTAAATGTTTACATTTTTCAAATAAACAAAATTAACAATAATATCTAAAACACCACAAACAAGGTTAATAGTACCTAACATTCGCTATAACAATATATTATCCCTTACTTAACTAGCATAACAAAAATTAATAGGCTTGTTTGAGATGAGCTAAATCTGACAGAAACATAGGTTTGTGGATAATAATAACTAACTTGCAAATAATATTAATAATTGAAGATTAACAATTAACATTGCATTCATAACATTAATCTAACAAAGCTGGCTACTGTATGTCATATGCATTGCTATAGTTTAAATATTAAACACTGAACAGTGACATTATACACTTTTGCAAAGGCTAGCAGGTGGTTTAACAACGGTGCGCTGTCTGGACATTTACCACGCATATGCCATGCGCATGAGTTTGTTTACTCTTACACATAAAACACTTTAAATTCAGACGTTTACCAACAATATAATTACACTAATGACATAAATATGTAGAAATGACAATAGCATACGTGAAATATAAGCGTAAAAGAAGTAATTAACACTTTAAACCGTTCAAATATTAATTATTAAGCTTAATAAACCAATTCACGTTATGATGGCAAATATAAGAAAGAGAAGTCAAACAGACCACAGTTTGGTCATTACCGAAGTCAAATAAGATCCACTTACTTCGCATTTACGCACAAACACATATAACATTAAAGAAATTGTGCTTAAAGCAACAGCAAAAGTTCGCGTCTGTATCAGAGATCCGGCTCAACTCAACTTTGCGTTCTGTGGGCGGGATTTTCGCCTGCACATAGATCGCGGGCACTGATTGGCTGCTGCGCTGTTTGCTGTGTGTCAATCAATCTCGGCAAGAAAGAGATCTTATTAGCGAACTTTCATAATAACTATAATAACAAGTAACAGCCTTTTTAACATTGCCATAATAATAAATAATGAATATTTATATTTATTTTATGTTACTTTTGATGAATGATTTTTTTTCAACCACTAGCTAAGTGACTTTAGGGGGCCCTCTGCTGGCCACGAGGCCCTTTGCAATTGCAAAGTTCGTTTAGTGGGTGGGCCGGCTCTGCCAAGACACCATCACAGAAATTCTATTGGTTTTATTGGGAATTTTATTGGTTCTAATGGAATATGGCCCAAAACACACTGCAGTGTATTGGTTTTTGTTGGTCTCTAATGGTTTCTATTGGTTCTTTGTATTGGTTCTATGTATTAGCTTTAATTGGATATGGCCCAAAACACACTACAGTGTAGTGGTTTTAATGGTAAAAGCTAACGGTTCCTATTGGTATTTTAATGGAAACCATTAGAATTTTTCTGTAATGGTTTTATTGTTTTTTTCAGCAGGGTGAATATCTGCAATGGACACAAGATGGCGCTCTATATGTTTAAATAAATTCTGTTTTACTTTAGTGTCAAAAAGCGCTAATCTGATCATTTGTTGTGAAGGTTGTTAAATTAAGAAACTAGATACCATTTTATTCGTTTAAGGAGAAGCGAAACAGCTGCAGTGACCACGCATGGGCTGATCAGAGCAATGAAGTCACTTCATCCCCTCAGCCAGAACAACATTATGCTGCATGACTTTTTCAGTCGATGGAATTGAGATAAAACAAACGATTATCTGCTGAAATTAAAATCAACTGTAGTCGACAGTGACCTATTCAGTTTAAAAACCTTGAAAAAAAAACAAATAACAAAATGAGAAAAACTTCTGTGACATTGACTGAATTCAACAAGACGTCAACAAACATCTTTGTCAGGTATGTTAAATTAAAAACATTAACCTGCTTTAAAAATGTCAGAGAAATGCTAATAGTAGTAGTAGTAGTAGTAGTAGTAGTAGTAGTAGTTTTTATTTAAAGTCTCATTGGTTCAGGAAGATTGATTTGCTTGATGATCCAGTCCACAGTCCAGACTTAAATTTTATTTACTAGAACTGTATTCCCTGACTTAAACTATTTGAGGCACACCTTTTATCAACTTGCAATGCAACTATTCACATTTTTACCAAAATAACTGTATTACTGTATGACTTTTAGGAATTAATTTAGAAGTTTTTTTTCTCATGGGTGCCCTGCCCTGTGCCACCGCCTCTTTGCAAAATGCCGCCCTAGACAGCTGCACATGCCTAAATCCGCTACTTCAACATGAAATGATGCATAAATTCAAAATATACAGGTTGCACATGCACAACACAAGTATGCTACTTGTAAAAATGCTTGCGCTGTCTCAAAATCTGGTCACAGTCTGAAGACCTTTGGTGCCCCCCTATGTGCTGGTGCCCCAGGACACTTGCCCAATCTTGTCCATAGATAATCCGGCCCGGGTTGTACAGATTGTTGGATCTGTGATCTCCACTTCACCAGTCTGAACTGTTTTAACAAACATAGACACACAAATAAAACTTAAACTTTTGATGTGATACAGTATATATTTCATTATATTACAGTTATATTAGCAGTAGTTTTCACTTGCCCCGTTGTTCTGTGTTTTTTCGTTTCCTGCAGATGCAGCAGATCAGAACTAAAGCCAAAATCATCAGACATCCAACAGCACAACAGATCAGAATAATGGTGAGCGCTGTGATCAATAATAAGAGTATCTGTCAATATCATAAGTTTAAAGGGGTCATATGATGAAAATGTTAGCATTGCCACTTTGTAGGTGTGAGCAAAAACAGGTAATTGAAATTTGGCTTTCATTATGATGTCATAAGGATATCTTATTAGAATAATACCGCCTCCTTAATCTGAACTCTGAAAGAGAGAGAAAAGAAGGACTTGACAGCACAATTGAGTTTGAATTACAACAAACCACCATCATTGTGATCAGTGTTTGAACTTTATCCGCTCATTTGCATTTTAAAAAACACACCCAAAACGACACATTTTTGGACTTGACAGCACAATAGAGTTTCAATTACAACAAACCACCATCATTGTGATCAGTGTTTGCACTTCATCCGCTTATTTGCATTTTAAAAAACACACCCAAAACGACACATTTTTGCTCAAACCTACAAAGTGGCAATGCTAACATTTTCATCATATGACCCCTTTAAAATGCAAATGAGCGGATGAAGTGCAACCACTGATCACAATGATGGTGGTTTGTTGCAATTGAAACTCAATTGTGCTGTGAAATATTTTATCTCTCTCTTTCTCTCCATACTAAATGGTTGTGCTGTGATTGGATAGTGCAGATAAAGGGGGCGGTATTACCTTATTCTGACATCACAATAAGGGCCAAATTACAATGACCTATTTTTTCACATGCTTGCAGAAAATGGTTTACCAAAACTAAGTTATTGGGTTGATCTTTTTAACATTTTCTAGGTTGATAGAAGCACTGGGGACCCAACTATAGCACTTAAACATGGACAAAGTCAGATTTTCATAATATGTCCCCTTTAAGATAATCCTTGTTCAGGAAACCACACCTTATGATTTATTTCTCAGTAAGAGCTAATGTACATATAAAATAAAATCTAACTGGTTTGTAATTAGTGAAGATGTTAATGCTGTTTGTGGAGTTGTTTGATGATCTTCTTGTGAGATCTTAGAAAATCTGAGTAAGTCTTCAGTCTCATCTAAGGCTCTGTTTACACGTACATGGTTATTTTAAAAAACTGAGAGATTTACCTTCGTTTGTGCCCCTCGTTTACACGCAAACGGAGAACTCGCCTCTGAAACCGATTGTTTCTAAAAACTCCGGCCAGAGTGGAGATCTTGAAAATCTTCGGTTGCACGGTTGCATGTACACTGAGATAAACGGATGTTTAAGCAGGCAACGTCACAGAGTATGCGCCAGAGCTCGCACCTACGTCAAAAGTGCGACCTATGTTTACATGTGTGACTGCTACTCTGAACGCTTCCAAGATCACATTTATGTTCGTGCAAACTCGTTTCGTGTGTTTGTATTTGCAAATTCAGCTGCTCTATTATGTAGAGGAGCAGAGACGAGTGCTCGGAGATCAGCAATTTTACGCGTGTTTGACTTCATGCGGCGCTGCATGAACCGACAGACGGATGATGTCAAAGTACCGCGAGAGCGATTCGAAATTAGACCTCTACGTGTGATTCCTCGCACGTACTCGCTCTCGCGGTACTTTGACGTCATCGATCACCTACTGCAACAACACCTCCCTCCAACATGAAGAACCAGTTGGCGTCACGACCAGCGCTGCCGGTGATTGGCTTACGTGGGCTTGAGCTTCTCTTGACGGCATATATGCACGGGTACGTGTACATAAACACTTTTCTGAAAACTGACATGTGTGCACGATATTATTTTTGAAACCGGAGAGCTTGAAATGTCCGTTTATGAAAATAGCCGCCCACGTGTAAACATAGCCTAAGTCTGTAAATTGAGTTTCTGCTTGTTTTCTCTTTAATTCGGTTCGTGTTCATCTTTCATTCAGTGATTGTGTTTGTTAACAGCAGCTGTTCATCATTAACTCAATCATCACTTCATTATCTCATTAACTTCAACATTGGCTCTGTTTCTTTTACTCTTTGTAGTGTGGACACATTAAAGGCGGAGTCCATGATGTTTGAAAGCCAATGTTGATATTTGATATCACCTAAACAAACACGCCCCTACCCCAATAGAATCTGGACCTTCTGTTGATAGACCCGCCCCACACATACGCAACCCGGCATTTGATTTGATTTGATTGGCTATAAGTGTGTTTTGGTAGTCGGCCCGTCTCCTTTTCCAACGCGTTTTTCAAACATCGTGGACTCCGCCTTTAAGCAGTGTTCTTTTGACACCAAGAATTTTGCAATGGGGTTTAAAGGGTTAAATGTGTAAGATATAAAAACACAGAATGCTAATGGTTTTTAACAGTCCGAAGGAGACCGTAAAAAAACATTATCTTACTGGCAACCAAGCTGCCAGTTGATTACTGTTATTTAACAGAATGTGATGTTAAAAAAACAGAAAACCTAACAGTCAAAAATTTGCATACAGAAATATGGTAATTTCACACAGACATTAGAGAAAAGTCCTTGTATTTTGTTTTTTTAAATCATGTTAACTTAAAAACTGTTCAGGGGATTTACACAAGATGATAATGTGAGAGATCTCTTAGTGTTTAATGTTTTGTTAGGATTTGACTCAGTTTTTGGGTTACCATTGTGCTGAAGAGTAGTGTGGTTGTTTAGGTCAAGGATGGGCAGTAAATCATTGATGTTATGCTGCCTGTTATTTTATTTTAAAGCAGTAACTGTGTAGTTTGTTCGTGATGAACTACATGAGATTTGTGTGAAAGTTTAAATGTTTGGAGTTCAATTTTAGAAGTAATATTTGTTTTCAGTGGACTCAAATGAATTACGTTCACAATACTAACACCACCATATAAATATATATATTTATAAACTTGAATGGATCCTGCAATTGGTTTCCTAAATTAAGTGAGTTGCTTTCAGGGCATTATAACATTAACATACTGTTAAAATAGGGGAGCTGTAAATTAACGGAAGTAGAACTGTATTTTAACAGAGGCAGGACCGTAAATTAACATTATCTGGCAACCAAGCTGGCAGTTGATTACTGTTATTTAACGGCACAATTTTTTACAGTGGAACAGCCGTAATTTAGAATACGGTAATTAAACCGTAAAATTACGGTTCACTGCTGGAACCCCAGCTGCCAGTACTTTACCGTAAAATTACGGCAAAATTTTTTACAGTGCATCTATCGCTGTCCCAACTAGAAATAAAAAGTTCTAAGAACGTTCCCTGAAAGTTCCCGAATGTTCCTAAAAACATTCTGCCAACGTTAAAAGCGGCCAGTTTTTTTTTAAGTTCTGGGAACGTTTCTGTTGTCTGAGCGTTGGAGTGGTGTTGCATTTTGCCATTTTTGGACGTTGTGACAATGTCATGTTTTGATGTTCACACAATGTTTAAAACAACAACTGTTTATTATATTGACTTGTTTAATTGTTATGTAAATGATAGAGAAACATTGCATTTTATTATTTTATAAAACATTATTTCTGTATGCAGTAAATATATTGCTGTAGAAAACTTAAAGGGGACATATTATGAAAATCTGACTTTTTCCATGTTTAAGTGCTATAATTGTGTCCCCAGTCCTTCTATCAACCTAGAAAATGTTAAAAAGATCAACCCAATAACTTAGTTTTGGTAAACCATTTTCTGCAAGCATGTGAAAAAATAGGTCATTGTAATTTGGCCCTTATTGTGATGTCAGAATAAGGTAATACCGCCCCCTTTATCTGCACTATCCAACCACAGCACAACCATTTAGTATGGAGAGAAAGAGAGAGATAAAATATTTCACAGCACAATTGAGTTTCAATTGCAACAAACCACCATCATTGTGATCAGTGGTTGCACTTCATCCGCTCATTTGCATTTTAAATGACACACCCAAAACGGCACACTTTTGCTCAGACCTATTTTAGACTTAGTTTACATCTTAAAAAAAATCTCATAATATGTCCCCTTTAATTCACTTATTATGTTTAGATGTTGATGTTTGTTTCATTTTAAGTCACCCTTATTGTGATTAGTGTTTGTTTTAGTTGGTCTCTTGACACTTGACTTTTTGTTTCTAGTTCTTTCCTGGTTGTGTTAACTTTGTGTTAAAGCACCACATTTGTTATGAACATGCCAAGTTGATTTTCTGTCAAAAATGTAAATGAGATCCAGCACTTTCCCAGCAGTTTGTCATTAAGGAGTTTTAGAAACTTTGGACAAAAAATATCTGCTGTATAATTGGGATGCACAAACATCAAGAATCAGACTATGAATCTCAATCATGATGACAATTAAATGAAAAACTTCATGCTGCAATGCATGCTGGTATTAACAAATTACAAATCTCATTCAGGACTCCCAGCATGCACTGCAGCATGGATACATTTTAATTGTTGACCATGGTTGAGATTCATAGTCTGATTCTTGATGTTTGTGCATCCCAATTATACAGCAGATATTTTTTGTCCAAAGTTTCTTAAACTCCTTAATGACAAACTGCTGTGAAAGAGTTGGATCTAATATACATTATTGGCAGAAAATAAACTTTTGATTAGTAAATTAATTAGGTGATGATCTTTACCATTATGTACCAACAACCACAGAAATACACTATTAACTTTTCATAATAAATGTGGTGCATTAACACAAAGTTAACACAACCAGGAAAAAACTACCAGGCAAAAAGTAAAGTGTCAAGAGACCAACTAAAACAAACACGAATCACAATAAGGGTGACTTAAAATGAAACAAAACATCAACATCTAAACCTAGGAAGTGAATTGAGTTTTCTACAGCAATATATTTACTGAACATTCAGAAATAATGTTTTATAAAATAATAAAATGCAATGTTTCTCTATCATTTACAGAACAATTAAACAAGTCAATATAATAAACAGCTGTTGTTTTAAACATTGTGTGAACATTAAAACATGACATTGTCATAACGTTTAAAAATGGTAAAAATGTAACATTACTCTAACGTTCAGACAACAGAAACGTTCCTAGAACTTAAAAAAAAACTGGCCGCTTTTAACGTTGGCAGAATGTTTTTGGGAACATTGGGAACTTTCAGGGAACGTTCTTAGAACTTTTTATTTCTAGCTGGGGTATGTTTGTTTAACATTTAAGCTAAACAATAGCGCTGAAGGTTTGCGACATTTCACCTATAAAACAGAAACTTGCTGATTTGTACTAGATAAAACCAACACAACAGTACATATGTGTAACACTTTACACAACCTCTGGAATAATAAATTTAGAAATATCTCTGATGCCCGAGAATTAACACAAATATGTATAAGGTAAGTAAATGATGATGATAATAATAACCAAAAATGTATAATTATATCAGGTAAGTATAACTCTATTTACACGGCATCAATTATAACTCCTTTGAACTCTACAGGCCAATTGCACCTCAGAAAACTATAGGAACGGCTCTCTGGAGGTGGAGAATCACTGAAAACGCTGTCACAGGAATATAGTAAGAAAACACTTTTAATAAGACTTCCCCAGTTTAAGAAAAAGGCCTTGGATAAAACAAGAAAGCAAAATACTAAATAACCCAATAAAATAAATCAATGAATAAAATAAAATGAATAAAAGATCTCTTTAGAGTACTCAATCCTCACTGGTATACACAATCACAGTGAATTATAACCCTTATGCACTGACTCAAATTCAAAGTACAAATTGAACAATGACACTCAAACGTTCACATTAGGATATGAATCACAGTTCAGGAATCATAACTCAGGAATCAATGTTCAGTTCAAATCAGTTCAGTTCTGATATCAGATATTCGTTACTTATCTCAAGTCCAACGATGCAAATGAGCTGTTAGCCACAGTCCGTACAGAAATCCTCTTCTATATTTTAGAAAAAGGCAAAGTCTCAATCTATATGAATCCTTGCATTAACTGTTGTCCTCTTCTCCTTTACAGAATTCACCTGGGTAGCTCGCCATCAAAGGAACATCCAATGGAATCCACAAAATAAACCTGACCTATTTAAATTAAGCCAGAGATTCAATACAAAGTTTGTTTTAACTATGTCCATCTCAACATTAACAAACCCATATCAATATTAACAAAACTTCTGGATAAGTATTGTTTTTTTCATCACAATAACCTTATTGTAACCAAAATGTAACATCATTATCATCCTTTAACTGCTAAATTTCTGTTCATTACAGGCTCACGTGCATTACACGTGTACAAGACCATATGGCCACGTGAGTCACAGGCTCACGTGCATTAAATCGCGTCATCAAATAACACACATGGTACAAAATACATGACAAATATAACATACATACAACAATTTAAATAAACATTTGACATTTAAACAATTGTTTTGTGATTATTTTTCAATAAACAGCAATTTTAAAGTATTTACTCACCACATCCAATGCTTCAACACGGTAAAAAACGAAAATAAAATCCACTCCAACAAAAATATACACGGATGTGTTCAAATTAGGTCTCCCCTCATAGATTACAAAAGGATTTCAATCGTATTTAACATTTTAAGTCTTATCTTCTAAAGTTATAAACAGACACACTCAAGTTCAGCGCTCTTCTCTCCGTATGACCCGGTGTTGTGTCGAACTGAGTTCCCCCTATGTTTCCCTTTAGTGTAGTGCTTTTATAACGTTTTCATCACGTTACATTTAGAAAGATTAAAGATTTGAATTGGTTATACTAAAAAGGCATAATATCATGTATTTTATAATACAAAACTATTAAATATTTCATACATTTGACAGTTTTCTATTAGGGTATTTCTTTTAGAATATAGCCTGTCTTTTTCTTTTTTTCCATTTACTGGTTGTTTTAAAAATGTAATGTTTGCATACATAATTAAATAAATATTATACATATAATATGATTCATACTGTAAAAAATAATTAACTTACCATTAAGAACAATACAGATACATTACAGAAATGCACACATATACATCTCAGTAGCCATTAAAACTTTAAATATATGAATAATAAAACCTATAACGTGATAAAAACGCCATAAAAACACTACACTGAAGGGAAAAATAGGGGGAACATAGGGGGAACAGACTTCGACACAACACCTGATTCTACTGACTCACGCGACACAGAGCGTCTGAACTCATCTGATTGGTCAATTCTCAGCTACGTCATATTAAACATTTTTTCTTTTTATACAATTTTTCCCACTTTACAAATTTATTTACAACTTATTAAATGCAACGAACATTTATAAAACATGAACATATAAATATAACAACCATATGAAAAATAATTATTTAACTTGAGCTAAATTAGGTCAGGGTTACACCCAGTGGTGTAGTCTAGATTTTTGTAGTGAGTATACTGTGATTTTTCCTCTGATGATCACTCGTCCCAGAGTGACACCCCATAAGCACCACCACACTTACAGATGCATACAGTATGGATCTTCATGTAATCGAGAGCATTCTGAAAGTGTACTCATAAACACATAAACTGAATGTGTTATCAACATGTCAGTTTATTATAAGAAAAAAAGACTTTAACAGTCAATGGGTTTACAGCTGGGGAAACTGGATGGATTTTTAGACTGGTTTAGTGTTAATCAACATCTAACTCAGGGCCAAAAGTTACTCAACTGTTAATTAAAATTAAATAAACTGTTTACAAAAAAAATCCACTCTTTCAATAGCTATTATCTGACAACTATTGATAACATTACCATGTGTAATTTAATGGTGTAAATGTTTTTAATTAATACACATTTAAGATGACCATGAATTAACTCTAATTTGCATAGTCATTGAAATAAAAGCTTATTTTATGCTTATAATACAAGCAGTGTCTAAAAATGAAAATAGGCTTTTACTTAATTATTATTACAAGACCATCATGTAGCCTAATATTAGACACCCAAACCAAAGTGAAGAAAATTATCTTTAATTTGCAAGTCTGAACTGAACATCAACGCAGACATGATTTTCCTCACAAAAGTTTAAGATCATATACATCTTGAACGTGGATATATAATTAACACAGAGAAGGAAAGTTTAACACTAAGCACAAGCAAACATGCTGAAAGCTAACCCTGCAAGTAAGCCTACGATGGCCCTTTATGGGCCCACTTAGGGCTAGTCTAAGGGCCCCGCGCAGGTTTGCTCATTGGCAAAACGTTGGCCCTTTAGCGCTGGCCCTGCGCAGGCAGCCCTCACTTAGCCCCCAGGAAGTCCTCATACAGAAAAATCCCCAGAGTTAAATGAACACTGCTGGATGTATATATTGTCCCATCTTACAGAGTGTTAAAAAGTAACAATGAAGCAGAATTAAAAGCTCTGTTGTCCTCTTTCTCAACATCTCTGTCTGAAATATAAAATTGCATTTTACATCTTACTTGTAGAGTCATTTTCTTAACTTATGTTTAGATGTTGGCCGTTTCATTTAAAGTCACCATCACTGTGATCCGTGGTTGCTTCAATCGGACTTTGCCTCCTGACCGTTGGCCTGCTAGTGTTTTCTAACTGCTATATCTAAGTGTGTTTAAAACACATGTTATAGCAAAGAAAAGGCAATTGTAGTTGAATATTGATGGTTGATACATAAACATTGTCAAACATAATCATTTAATGAACAGATTTGTTAATATAGTTTTCCCCCCTCATCAGAAGCATAATTTTCTGTTAATAATGAAATACTTCAGTGTCCAGCACTCTCATAGCAGTTTATCATTCTGAAGGATTTTGATAGTGTGCACATAAACTTTAACCACTGCATAATGTAGATGCACAGACATAAAGAATCAGAGTATGAATCTCAACAATGGTGACAAAGAAAATGGTAAAAAAAGGTCATTATTTATTCATGCCCCAGTGCATTCTGGGAGTTCTGGATGAGATTTGTAATTTGTTGATACCCAGCATGCATTGCAGCATGAAGCTTTTCATTTTATTGTCACCATCATTGTGATTCATACTCTGATTCTTGATATTTGTGTGTCTACATTGTAGAGCAGTTAATTTTAAGTGTCAGTGTTTCAAAATTCTTCAGAAAGACAAACTGCTAAGAGAGAGCTGGATCTCATACTATAGTATCACATTGTCAGAGAAAGATCCTTCTGATAAGTGTGCAAACAAAAAATGAATACCTAAGTTTTTATATGAGGATGTTTAGACTTTATTTACTGAACTGACCACCACCAAAGGATCGCATGCTGCCATAACAAACATGTCTTAAACACACAAAGTTATAGCAATCAAAAGACTGAACAAGGCAAGAGTCAAGAGTCAAGTTTAACTAAATCAAACACTGATCACAATAGTGGTGACTTTAAATGAAACAAAATCTCAACCTAAAGTAAGAAAATGACTCTACAAGTAAGATGTAAAATGCAATTTTAGATTTCAGACAGAGATGGTGAGAGAGAGGATAACAGCGGTTTTAATTCTGCTTCATTGTTACTTTTTAACACTCTGTAAGATTGGGACAATATATACATCCAGCAGTGTTCATTTAACTCTGGGGATTTCTCTATGTGAGGGCTTCCTGGGGGCTAAGTGAGGGCTGCCCATGCAGGGCCAGCGCTAAGGGGCCAACGTTTCGCCAGTGAGCAAACCTGTGCAGGGCCCTTAGACTATGCCCATACAGGCCCATCGTAAGCTTACTTGCAGGGAAAACCATCAGGATATAATTACGGGCTTATTTTATTGCATTTGGATTCTTACCTCCAGATAAACTAATAAACTGGACTGATGTTTTAAATGTTGTTTACTCACATGTGCGTTGTTAACTCTCCGGATTTTATATTGCAGCAGCTCGTTCACTTCACATGGATTGTTTGTTTACAGTGTCGCGTGAGCAGCTACACTGCAGGTTTGACTTCATTTGGCGCTAAGCAGACCCTTTGGTGATGTCAAAGTACCGCGAGAGCGATTCAAAGCAGATTTCTCCATGTGATAAATGCAATCGCTCTCGCGGTACTTTGCTGTCACTCGCATGTGGGTTCTTCTGGTGCCACACCAGTCTGCTCCCCAGTCACTTTCGCGCCGCTATGGTAATTTGATTTCATACGCGAATCGGATCGCACAGTTCGGCAGGAATTCAAACACACCAAATATATAGCCTAATATATATGCAGTTCAACCCGCTAAAATAGCAAGTGTAGCATGCTACTGCTTTACATCTGAATTATGACTAAAAGTTTGAAATGTCAGAAAACCATGCTGTTACGCATCCTCAAGCTATTTTTAGTGGGTATACGGAAATCCTTGACAATTTCTAGTGGGTATACGGCGTATACCTGCGTATCACGTAGACTACACCACTGCACCTGCATAGATTATTTTACCTGATATGAAGTGTGCACTGCACTGCAAACACGACCATTATTTATGATCGTCTCCGTCTAGTTTGTACGCCGTATTGCATTCAACCACAATTGTCTTCTTGATTTCTGTGAAGAAATGTCTGCTGGGATCCGGTAAAACTTTATTTTTGAACCAAAAGTGCTGTTCCTTCTAATCTGGCAGCCAAAAACACAACAAGATGACATTTTAAAGTCAAAAACTCAAACTTTGAACCTGTTCAGAGACATTCTATGACGTTGCGCCGGTTGTGCGTATTTAAAGTGCACCTATAAACAATGGTATTTTGTGTATTTGGTATAATACAATGTGTTCGCGTGGTTTATGGTTAAAAAACAATATTTTTTAAATACTGTACATTTTTGTAGCTCCAGATTTCCCTGTCTTCCTGAGAACCTGATTGGCCAGCTAATCTGTCTTTCTATTGAGATCTTATTTGCAATACTGCTAAGAAACTTTAAACACATCACACATCTTTATATGTGTGATTTCCTAATGCTTTTATCTGTCACCCATACAGGGTAAGACTGACATCTTACACTATTATTCATTTAATAAAATAACTCCAGGACAGAAATAAAGAAGTTCTTGAAAGCCACAGACTTCAATGCAAACTGTCTGTAATGTTCAATATATCATCTTATCCTGAAGTTTAAGAAACTATTGCTCATCTTTAATATACTGAACATAAACATGATAAAGATGATCAGTACTTGTATTACACCATAAATATAGACCCAGATGTTTAGATAGTATTTTTATTATAGATTTTCTATTTCACAAAGCAAAATTATTACAGAATATAAAAAGCATGGTTAGTTTAAAGTATACATGTAAGTACATACAGTCTTTATTCTGCATTTGTGATCTGTTAGAAGCTGAATATTTTGTTATTCAGCCACTAGAGAGAAATATCATCAACACAACAAACACAACTGACCGGTCAATAATGATGAATGACAGATGATTAAATTATGTGTTTGAAGATGTTAAAGTCCTCTAAACACACAAACAATGAAGAAAAATAAATGAGTGGTGACAATAAAGTCATTTAGGCTATAAAAGATGTTTAAGTTGTATTGTAAAATGTTTTAGCCTCAGAAAGACATCTAGACACATATAATAAACAAAATTGCTGAATCTCTTCCAAATGCACCAAACAAAAGCACAGACCTGAATCCCATTATAATAATACAAATACTTGAATTGAAGAAATAAAAACACATTTATAACTCACCAATCAGACGCCATATGAATGAACAGAACAGAAATCTGTGAAACATTTGCTCCAGTGGTGTGGAAAAATAGACAAGTATAACAAATTGTATATGTAGAAAAGCATAATGATGTTGCAGGATTATGGACAAAGCTTTTAAAACCTTCCTCCCCTGATCACCTCTCACCCACAAAATAAAGGAAAAAAAACACAACAGTCAGGAACCCAAAGTTGTAAGCTGTGAATCTATACATATAGATGAAGTTTGTGTTTGCTGATGTCTATGATCTTCTCTCCTATTCAGCTCTTCTGGATCTGATGTCATAAATCAGAAGAGCTACAGTAGCCACACCCACCAGAGCAGAGATGGCCAATCGAATCACAACTTCAGTAGTATCACAACAGCTGACACAATCTGAAGAAAGAAAAACAAAATGAAACAGAGATGAAGTGAATGAATAAACACAAACATCACCTGTGACTCACCTGAACACGTCTGACAGAGATTCTTGATGTTGAGATGTTGAGTTTGTTTTGTGATGGTATTGTTGAGTACACATCTGTATGTGTTGTTATCCTGATATTCAACCTCCAGAGGTAGAGAGAGTCTGATGTTGAGATCAGACACACTGATGCTGGACAATAAACTGTTTCCTTTATACCAGGACAGACTCACATCTCTCACATTCAACACTGAACACAATAATGAACAATTTGAACATTGTAAAAAGTTTCTGGAGATGACAGGAACAGGAAGACGAGCTGGAAAAAAAACAAGAAGCTTCTCAGTGTACAACCCCAAAACAGAAAAAGTTGGGACACAGTAGAAATTGTGAGTAAAAAAGGAATGGAATAATTTACAAATCTCATAAACTTATATTTTATTCACAGTAGAATATAGATAACATATCAAATGTTGAAAGTAAGATATTTTGAAATGTCATGCCAAATATTGGCTCATTTTGGATTTCATGAGAGCTACACATTCCAAAAAAAGTTGGGACAGGTAGCAATAAGAGGCCAGAAAAGTTAAATGTGCATATAAGGAACAGATGGAAGAGGGCCAATGTTTAGGAATAGGAATGTTGTCCTATTCTTGTCTAATACAGACTTCTAGTTGCTCAACTGTCTTAGGTCTTCTTTGTCGCATCTTCCTCTTTATGATGCACCAAATCTTTTCTATGGGTGAAAGATCTGGACTGCAGGCTGGCCATTTCAGTACTCAGATCCTTCTTCTATTCAGTCTTGATGTTGTAATTGATGCAGTATGTGGTCTGACATTGTCATGTTGGAAAATGCAAGGTCTTGCCTGAAAGAGACGACATCTGAATGGGATCATATGTATCTAGAACTTGGATAAACCTTTCAGTATTGATGGTGCCTTTCCAGATGTGTAAGCTGCCCATGACACACGCATTCATACAGGCCCAAACCATCAGAGATGCACGTTCTGAAAAGAGCGCTAATAACAACCTGCGTTGTCATTGTCCTCTTTAGTCTGGATGAGTTGCATCCCAGTTTTTCAAAAAGAACTTCAAATTTTGATTCGTTGGACCACAGAACAGTTTTCCACTTTGCCAAAGTCCATTTTAAATGAGCCTTGCCCAGAGAAACCGCCTGTGCTTCTGGATCATGTTTAGATATGGCTTCTTTTTTTGACCTATAGAGTTTTAGCTGGCAACAGCGAGTGACACGGTGGATTGTGTTCACTGACAATGTTTTCTGGAAGTATTCCTGAGCCCATGTTGTGATTTCCATTACAGTAGCATTCTTGTATGTGATGCAGTGCTGTCTTAGGGCCCGAAGATCACGGGCATCCAGTATGGTTTTCCAGTCTTGACCCTTACACACAGAGATTGTTCCAGATTCTCTGAATCTTTCAATGGTATTATGCACTGTAGATGATGATAACTTCAATCTCATTGCAATTTTTCTCTGAGAAACTCAGAAAACTATTTTTCGCAGCAGCATTGGGGGAATTGGTGATTCTCTGCCCATCTTGACTTCTGACAGACACTGCCACTCTGAGAGGCTCTTTTTATATCCAATCATGTTGCAAATTGACCTAATAAGTTGCAAATTGGTCTTTCAACTGTTCCTTATATGTACATTTAAATTTTCTGGCCTCTTATTGCTACCTGTCCCAACTTTTTTTGGAATGTGTAGCTCTCGTGAAATCCAAAATGAGCCAATATTTGGCATGACATTTCAAAATATCTTACTTTCAACATTTGATATGTTATCTATATTCTACTGTGAATAAAATATAAGTTTATGAGATTTGTAAATTATTCCATTCCTTTTTTACTCACAATTTCTACTGTGTCCCAACTTTTTCTGTTTTGGGGTTGTACATGTAAGTGAATTTTTGGTTTTCAAAGTAAACATTTCTGTCTTAGCTTTTATGTAGAATAATCTTTAACTGCAAATAACTAGATGTTAAATGTTGGAACCCAACAATTTAGGAACCTTAATTTTTAAGAGCTGATACAACCAAATACAACATGAGATCAAGTTCCTATTTGGATCCTAAACTAACACAATCTCTGTGTCCAAACTAAAGATTCATCTCTCATCTCATCATTGAATCTGGATTTATGCTGCATTACTGAATTCTACTTTGATGATCATTGAATATATACAGTAAGATAAAAAGCATTCGACAGAGAAAATGCTAAAACTCCACTCACCATAGACAATAACATTAAAAACATATGAGATCTTCTGTTTGCCGCTGATGATTATTTTATAATCTCCCGTGTGTTGAGTTGTGATGTTTGTGATGATGAGATCTCCAGTCTTATCATTCACCTGCAGTCTGTCTCTGAATCTCCCATCAAGAACATCATCAAATATTGTGATATCTTTTGCAACTCCATTGATTCTTGCTATAAGAGTCATGTTAAGTTCAAACTTCCACAGTATCAGATCATCTGTCTGTAGTTTAATAATATTACTTTGTAGAGTAACAGAATCTCCCTCCATCACTGATACTGACTTCACTTCATCACCAAACACACCTGAAAATACAAATATAGAGACAGAAATTAAAAACTATATACTGTATGAGATCACAGACCTGAATCCAATTTTCCATCTGTGCATATTCAGACTGATTAAACTGAAAATAAAATAAACATAAAGAAAAACTTTATAACAAAAACTTTATAACTTACCAGTCAGACCACAGAAGCAGAAACAGAGATGAACACACGCGAGAAACATTTTCTTCAACACTCGACACAGTGATGCTATCGAGAAGAGTTGTGTAGAGATAAGTTCAGATGTCTGTATCATTCAGTTATATAAGATAAGCTGTAAGTATTGTGCAGAAATAACACAACTGTGTGCTCTGATAAAGTGAGCTTACGTGTCAAGATCGTACTTACAGATTTGTGAAGCAGTTTTTATCTCACAGATTTTCACTTGCCCCACCAAAAAAAAATTAAATCTTTGTTGTAAGGAAGATAATAAACCAATATTAAAAAACAGTGTTATTAATATGCTGTGTTGATATGTCTCTCAATGTGCTTAAAATTATCTTCATTCATACTCGTCTCGCCATTAAGTTCAGTGGACCAGATGAAGGGTTATCGGCAAACCCTTTAAGACACCACGCACGCTACAGTATGTGCTGTCGGCTTTTCTCATGTTCCAACGAAAAAGGTTACCGACTTGTCTGCTTTACTTGAAAACTGACGGAAAACTGTGCAAAACATTGCATTGTTTCTTTTGCTGTGTTTTACCCAAGAAAATGTCTGCTTCCGAGATTACGTTTTCATTTTGCCTCATAATAAGAGGGCGCTGACGCCATCTTAACGTCTTTTTGCTCTACCAGCTGACGTAAAACTTGACATTGCTGAGAAGTTAAAATGTCCCTTGATGATAACATTGCATAAAAATATAGCAGAAAATATATTTTAGTGACTGAAGACGAAGCACCGGCCCTATCGGACTAGTGACAATACCGTTTACTGGCCCAAGCGTCTCTCATGCTGGCCCCGAGCCATTGGTCAGTCCTTTATGTTGAGCCATGAATACATTTGTCTTAGAAGATGAATAAAATGTTTTTGAGTGTATGTGGTTAAGGGTATGGGGGTGGTCTGAACTCAGCAGACTTATCTCTACATAACTCTTCTTGATAGCATCACTCGAGTGACTCCATCAGACCCCTGAAGTGTTGAAGAAAATGTTTCTCATGTGTGTTTATCTCTGTTTGTGCTTCTGCGGTCTGACTGGTAAGTTATAAACATGTTTTATAATCTTAAGTATATTTTAATCATTCTTATTTTCAATCAGTCAAAGGATTTGCATTCACTTTCTTTATAATTCAAGAAAATAAGCAAACCCTAAACATTTAATATATGAACGTGTGAATTCAGAGATCGGTTTTCTGCATCTTTTTATTTATTTTTACATTCTGTTGCTTATGTCATGTCTTCCAGCATAATTAATTTTAAAAACAGAATTGTTTTTTCTAAGTTTTTTAATTTAGGATCTTGTGACACATTATCTCTGCAGGTGTGTTTGGTGATGAAGTGAAGTCAGTGTCAGTGATGGAGGGAGATTCTCTTACTCTACGCACTCATATTAAACTACAGACAGATGATGTGATATTGTGGAGATTTGGACCTGAAAATTCTCTCATAGCAAAAATCTATGGAGTGGCCAAAACTGCAGTCAGAATATATGATGATGTTCTTGATGGGAGATTCAGAGACAGACTGCAGGTGAATAATCAGACTGGAGATCTCATCATCACAAACATCACAACTCAACACACTGGACTTTATAATATAATCATCAGCGGCAAACAGAATACCTTATACAGAGTCAATGTAACTGTCTATGGTGAGTAAAGATTTAGAAAAGGTTCACTGGAAGTAAACACAGACGCGTTGTAATATTCCAATTAGATTTGATGCTGTTTTTTGAAAGTGTGTCAGAATGATATTCATAACCCAACACAAGTAGTTGTGTTTCGTTTTTACCAAATTTTGTTGATTTTCTAAGAGTCACTGCTTTATGTTCTCTTTCTTCAGACAAATATTCGTTCAAAAAAATAAAAAGCATTGCGTTGAATGAATTAAAGTACAAAAGTGTGATAAAATTGTCACGGTTTATACCCCTGTCTGTGTCACCCTCACTGCTGGATCATTGTCGCTGATTCCATGTTTGTTCCTGGTCTCTGTTTGAGTGTTCCTGTGTTACCTGCCCGTTGTTTTACTTACAACGGGCAGGTAACACTTGCTGCTTCCTGCTTCGCTACTGTTCGGACGCTCTTGCTTACTGCTCCGCGCTTTGCTCTATCGCTTTTTATATTTTATCTTATAATTTTAACTTCAGCAAATCAGCATAGTGCTCAAACAACAAAGCTTGGCATCAACGTTAAACTTTCGGGACTGGAGGATTACAAAAAAGTGGCATTTTTCATCTGTCTAGCCTCCCACCGCCATCAGCTTACATTCCAGAAGGAAAAACACAGCTGCCTTCATTCAAAAGGATAAGAAAAAGAAATGCCTCATCAAAAATCTACTTGCTGCACAAACTGCCACAGACTTTTACAAAGGATTGCTGTTCTTGAAACAAAGTTACTTACAGGACTACAAAACCAGACAGAACACACAACAGAGCTTCGTCATCATGGACGCCCTCAGCATACAGCCGGTGAGTCCCATGAATCTAATGATCAACACACCAATCAATGGTACAAACAGGGAGCAAGACCCAAAATCACTCGAGAAATCAGACTGTCACGAGCATCACATTTTGCTGCAGTAGCTTCCTCTACCCCAGATACAGCTATGACAAGGATTGCAAACACTGACTTTCTACCACCACCTATACATCTTGAGAACAGATTTGAAATATTAATGAATATGAGTGAGGAATCCCCAAATGGGATAAATGTGATTGAACACCGATCTAATCAGCCAGCAGCTCACACTGATGCTAACCGCCGCTCAAGATTGAGCAGACAGCGGCACTCAGCGCAGAGCGCATCCGAGCCCAGAACTCTGATATTGGGCGACTCACTTATCAAAAACATTAACAACCGGGACTCAACTACGTGCTGCCTTCCACAAGCAACTGTTTCTGATGTAAACAGGGAACTTCAAAACATTCTGATGAAACATAAGACTGTAAATCGAGTTGTCATTCATGTGGGGAAGAATGATATTCACAAAGAGCAATCTGAACTCCTTAAGAGGGATTTCAACAAACTTTTTGAAACACTCAGAACAGTGAAAGTTCAGCCGTTCATCAGTGGACCACTTCCAGCAAGAGGAACAAATAGGTTTTCACGGTTGCTTGGACTTAATACATGGCTGCAAAAAACCTGCAACATAAAGGGACTGAACTTTATCAACAACTTCAATCTTTTCTGGAGTCAGAGACAACTATTTAAAAAGGATGGCATCCACCCAAACAGACTGGGTGCAAGAGTGCTAAAGGACAATATCTATTTCTCCCTTCATCATCCTTCAGCAGTGTGTGCCAATCCACTCAACCTGAATGGCACACACACACCTGGACAGAGTATGAATGACCACAGGACTTCTCTTCAGCACCTAAATGGACATGACGTCGACATATCCCACAAGGACAGAGATAACACCACGCAGCCACAACAACCACTGCTCATGGACACAATCTCAGCTGAGTCATGCCCACAGAGCTCACCACAGTCAGACTGTGTCAGATTAGAACTGCTCCAAGATTCAGCACCCAAGGACGACTTTCTGGAAAACAGCCAGGGAAACCAGGACTACATATCACAGCCTCCGGTCACATCAGAGCAACAGGACTCCTCCTCACTAGATATGTCATTCCTCTCTCCAGCATCCCCACTTTTGACCTTCTCCGGAAAAATGGAGGAACTGGTTTATGCTGGAACTAAACTATCCCACTCTATTGCTGCGAGCCCCCAGCTTTCGACCAGAAAACGGCAAGCCCCACAACCACCAAAACCAGTGGGCCCAGCTCCTCCTCCTCGTCCTGTGAGAGCTCTTCGGTCTCAGACACAACGCCAAGACACACACCCTCCTCCATCTGCTGTAGGTGAACCAAAAACAACTGATAACGGCTCTCAGTGATGTGTGTCGAGTTTCTGCTATGAAAATACTAATACTTTCAATTGTATACATAAAAAGCAGGAACTCAGTGTACCTATATCTTTCTTTATTTCTGTTTTAGTACATGATAGAAAGCCTAAGGCTGCATCAAACCGTGTGGCAAATCAATCTAATCTGCTGCCTGTGATATATCAAACTAAGATATCTGTTAGGGAAAAAATTAGTACTGTTAAGTTAGCACTTTTAAACATCTGTTCACTTAAAAATAAATCACTTCTAGTCAGCGACTTAATAACCACAAACAACCTGGATTTTATGTTTCTAAATGAAACATGGCTAGAAGAAAGCTACAGTGCAACAGTCCTTAATGAAACAGCCCCTCCTAACTTTACATTTATGAATGTCTGCAGAAATGCTAGGAAAGGGGGAGGTGTAGCTTCTCTTTTTAAAGATGTCTATCAATGTAAGCAAGTGTCATTTGGGAATTACCTGTCCTTTGAATATCTAGGTATTGTGTTGAAAGGTACCCCACGCATTCTACTGATCATTATTTACAGGCCCCCAAAATACTCTCCAGCATTTGTTGAGGACTTTACAGAACTGTTATCAATGATTTCCTCAGAGTTTGACTGTTTTGCTCTTGCTGGAGATTTTAACATTCACATAGATAAGCCAGACAGTATTATGGCAAAAGATGTCACAGCTGTTTTAAATACTTTTGATCTGACTCAACATGTACATGGACCCACACACAATCGTGGACACACTCTAGATTTAATTATCAGTAAGGGTTTAAACATTTCATCAATTGTTATTAAGGATGTAGCACTGTCTGATCATTTCTGTATTTTCTTTGATATGATAATCTCTCCTACTATTGAAACTAAATCTGTGTCTGTCAAAAAGAGATGCTTAAATGAGAACACCAGTGTGCTATTTATGAAGGCTATATCTTTAACACCAAGCATATCTGCAGACTCTGTTGATTTTCTCCTTGATTCCTTTAATTCGAAAGTTAAGAGTGTAATCGATGATATTGCTCCTGTGAAAGTCAGGAAGAAGAATGGCAGGCAAAAATCACCTTGGAGAAACTCAACAGAGGTGCAGAATATGAAGAGACAATGCAGAAAAGCTGAGCGCATGTGGCGGAAGACAAAACTTGTAGTCCATTATCATATCTATAAAGACAGCCTTCGTGCTTTCAGTGTGGAACTAGGCAAAGCTAGACAGACATTCTTTTCAAATATTATAAACAACAACATAAATAACACACGCACTCTTTTTGCTACTATAGAGAGACTAACAACCCCCCCAAGTCACATTCCTAGTGAAATGCTCTCAGACAGCAAATGCAGTGAGTTTGCTAACTTCTTCTCTGAGAAAATCAATAATATCAGAAAGGTGATCAGTACATCCTTGAGCTGCGCCGGGGTCGGACAAGTCAGATCACAACATCAGAAAGTAGTTACGATGTCTGATTTCGAAGCAGTTGATGGTAAAATTTTGGAAGAAATAGTACAGCATCTTAAAACATCAACCTGCGCCCTTGACACACTCCCAACATCTTTTTTCAAAAGTGTCCTTAACTGTTTAGAAGCAGATCTCCTAAAAGTGGTAAATTCATCACTTAACTCTGGCACTTTTCCAAAGTCCCTTAAAACTGCATTTGTTAAGCCCCTCCTGAAAAAGAGCAACCTAGATAACACTGTATTGAGCAACTACAGACCAATCTCAAATCTTCCTTTCATAGGCAAGATCATTGAAAAAGTTGTTTTCAATCAGCTGAACAAATTCTTAATTTCTAATGGTTACTTTGACATTTTTCAATCTGGTTTCAGACCACACCACAGTACAGAGACAGCGCTCATAAAGATAATAAATGATATTCGCCTCAATACAGACACAGGCAAACTATCAGTGCTGGTGCTACTCGACCTCAGTGCTGCTTTTGACACTGTCGATCACAACATACTTCTTGACAGGCTGGAAAACTGGGTCGGGCTTTCTGGGGTGGTCCTGAAATGGTTCAAGTCATACTTAGAAGGGAGAGGTTATTATGTAAGTATAGGTGGCCATAAATCTGAGTGGACATCCATGACATGCGGAGTCCCGCAAGGCTCAATTCTAGCGCCACTCCTGTTCAACCTGTATATGCTCCCACTAAGCCAAATAATGAGAGAGAACCAAATTGCCTATCACAGTTATGCAGATGACACTCAGATCTACTTAGCTCTATCCCCTAATGACTATAGCCCCATTGACTCCCTGTGCAAATGCATTGATGAAGTCAACAGTTGGATGTGCCAAAACTTTCTTCAGTTAAACAAAGAGAAAACTGAAGTCATTGCGTTTGGAAACAAAGATGAAGTTCTCAAGGTGAATGCATACCTTGACGCTAGGGGTCAAACAACTAAAAATCAAGTCAGGAATCTTGGTGTGATTCTGGAGTCGGACCTTAGTTTCAGTAGTCATGTCAAAGCAATAACTAAATCAGCATATTATCATCTCAAAAATATCGCAAGAATTAGATGCTTTGTTTCCAGACAAGACTTAGAGAAACTTGTGCATGCTTTTATCACCAGCAGGGTGGATTATTGTAATGGCCTCCTCACTGGCCTTCCCAAAAAGACTATTAGACAGCTCCAGCTCATTCAGAACGCTGCTGCCAGAATTCTGAGCAGAACCAGAAAATATGAACATATCACACCGGTCCTCAGGTCGCTACACTGGCTACCAGTTACATTTAGGATTGATTTTAAAGTATTATTAATGGTATATAAATCACTCAGTGGACTAGGACCTCAATACATTGCTGATATGCTCATTGAATATAAACCCAACAGGTCACTCAGATCATTAGGATCACGTCAGCTAGAAATACCAAGGGTTCACTCAAAGCAAGGAGAGTCAGCTTTTAGCTATTATGCCAGTCGCAGCTGGAACCAGCTTCCAGAAGAGATCAGATGTGCTCCAACAGTAGTCACATTCAAATCCAGACTCAAAACACATCTGTTTAGCTATGCATTTACTGAATGAGCACTATGCTGCGTCCGAACTGATTGCACTATATTTTATATGCACTATTTTAATTATTTTTATTTCTCTTGTTTTTATTCTTATTTTTATTTTTAAAAGTTTTATACTTGTATTCCTGTTTTATTCTTTTTCATACATTTAAACAGTTTTTATTAAAATCACATTTATTTTCTTTTAATTGATATTTAAAATTCATGTATATTTGATTTTTTGTTTTCTCATTTCTATGTAAAGCACTTTGAATGACCTCTGTGTATGAAATGTGCTATACAAATAAACTTGCCTTGCCTTGCCTTGCCTACCTGCCCGTTGTTTTACTTACCTGCCCGTTATTGTACTTGCCTGCCCGTTGTTTTACTTGCCTGCACGTTGTTTTGTCATTAAATGTTACCATGTCTTGTGAACTCCGCAATTGTGTCCTTACTCCTGTTACCAGTCATGACAAAAAAAATGCCTTATTGGAGAAGGAAGAAAAATTGTACTCCGGACGCGAGCAATGCAACAAAAGATCATAGAAGTCATGATGTGGTGCGGTTGCGTCCGGTGTAGAAGCGATGTTTTGTCAAATTATAACAAAGAAACTTAACCGTGACATAACATATACTTAAAGTTTGTTTAAAATAAGACCTTCATCCTCTGTTTTTTCTGGGGTGCATTTAACAGGTCCCAAAAAGAGCAAAATTGCAAAGTAGAAATGAAAATTAAAGAAATTGTGAGAGCAACAGGAGATTTAAAGCCGATGAACGATGCTTCGCCTCATAACTTGTATTTGGCTGCATGTTAGTTCACTCATGTCTGAAAGTGTATTTGACAGACTTAATGCAGCGCTGCAAGAACAGACGAGATGAGATCAAAGTACCGTGAGAATGATTGAAGAAATAATACGACTATCCAAAAAGCTTGCAGTTCTCTACTCTTTCTTTGTAAATATCTAAGTATTGTTTGATATATAAGAATTTATTGGTGTGGTCTCTCTGTCACGCATGAAAGCCCTCTGCTTGTGTATCCTCTGCATTAGACGAGCGAATGTCTTGTCAATATAATTACTCTATTTTTGCCACAAAAAAGTCAAGACTTTATTATTTATGCCTACCTTTGACTAAACATATTTAAGCCCTTTTCACACAGAAATTCCGTTAAATACCCGTAAAATGCATCCTGGATTTTTCCGGAATAGTTAGAGGTTTTTTTCGTTCACACTGCCAAGATTACACGGCATCTGATGGTCCCGGAAAGACACTTGACATGTTGAAAGTCCCGCCCTCTCTTCCACGCAGCGTCTGAAGTTTGCATATTATATATTATTTCTCTCTCCAGAAACAACTCGCGTGCATTTTTGTTTATGATAAGACTACAAAGGAGCGCGTGAATGCACAGTTCTATTCTGGTGAATGATCTCAGCTTCAGAGTGGATATTTGACGAGCTCCCTGATTTCTGCTTTGATACAGTTTTCAGACATTTCTCATCGTGATTGTTTATATGCATTTAAAACCCGCATTTTGAGGAGCTGCAATATATCTTGTTGGGATGACATGCGGGTATTTTCGTTTATTATAGCTCAAATGAGCACGTGACGCGATATTCTTTTATGCTGCTGAATGATCTCCGTTTCAACACAGTAAGTAACGAGCTAACTTACCTGAAATCTGCTTCAGTCTAGTATGCTGCCATTTCTCGTCGTGAATGTTGTAAATCCCTCATTTTAAAGAGTTGAACCAACTTCATGTTGCTATGACACGCGCGTCCTCACTATGGCACGTGCGTCATTGTTTATGCGTCTCATTTATCATTTTCTGATAACTGCTTCAATCTAGTTTGCAACATTTCTCGTGGTGAATTTTTATATGCATGTTATCTCTCGTTGTAAGGAGTTGAACCATAACTTGTGTTGTGATGATGACGCGCGCGTCCTCACTTCGTCACGCCGTTTACGGCATTATTGTTCTCACAGAGTGTTACGCGCGTATCTTACTATGTCCTCTTTCCGGCAACGATCCTATAAGATTAACAGAACGAGTTTTTGTTCACACAGACGCTTGTCTGGGAAATTTACGGGTAATTTCTGGGACCAGAGGTCTGTGTGAATGGGGTTTTAGTCTCAGATGTGCGCTACTCCTAGTTGGTGCAAATTGAGATTTGCACTCTTTTTATATTTACAGAAAATAGGCAAAGACTAAACATTTAAATATGAATGTGTAAATTGTTTTCAGCAGCCTTTTATTTATTTTTACATTCTGTTGTTTTTAAATCATGTCATGTCGTCCAACAGAACTGATTTTAAAAGCAGAATTATTTTTCGAAGTTTCTCATTTTTAAAACTACTTCTAAGCTTTAATCTTTAAGACAAAATCTTATCTCTGTGTGTGCAGGTGTGTTTGGTGCTGTAGTGAAGTCAGTGTCAGTGATGGAGGGAGATTCTGTTACTCTACACACTGATATTAAACTACAGACAGATGATCTGATACAATGGGTGTTTGGACCTGAACATTCTCTCATAGCAAGAATCAATGGAGTGGCCAAAGAGATCTCAATATATGATGATGTTCTTGATGGGAGATTCAGAGACAGACTGCAGGTGAATAATCAGACTGGAGATCTCACCATCACAAACATCACAACTCAACACACTGGACTTTATAAAGTAATCATCAAAGGCAAACAGAAGATCTCATCACACAGATTCAATGTTACTGTCGATGGTGAGTAAAGATTTAGAAAAAGTTCACTGGAAGTAAACACAGATTTCAGATTTCATAATTTCAATGTGTTGTATTATCCAACTGGATTTGATGTTGTTTTCTAAAAGTGTGTCAGAGTGCTATTCATAACCCAACACAAGTAGTTGTGTTTTGTTTTTACCAAATTTTGTTGATTTTCTAAGAGTCACTGCTTTATGTTTTCTTTCTTCAGTAATATTCTAAAAAAAATACAAAGCGACGCAACTAAAGATCATACACAGGAAAGTCCCCAGTGTTAAATTAACTCTATCAGTGTTAAGTCAACACTGTTTGGTGTTTGTGTGGTCCACACCAGGATCGGTGTTAAAAAAGACTGGTGTTAAAAATATAACTCTGAATCAGTGTTAAAGTTAATGAGATAATGAAGTGATGATTAAGACATTAATGGTGAACACCTGCTGGTTTCAAATCAATTACATTTTGGACATTTTCCTGTCTCTAAATTTTTATTCTGATGACTCGTCTTCTGGAGAAAATACTAAAATAATAAAGAAAAACAAATTATTAAATGCAATAAATGAATACTGTTGGGTGTATTCCTCCAAAAGCTTTCACGCTTGCCTCTCTATCAGCATCTCTGTTTGAAAATAAAAAGACAACTTGCTGAGTTATTTTCTAGTTGGATAAGTTTAACTTCTAAACAGCTGTCAGAACAAAATACAAGTGCTCAACTATTCCAGCATCCACACGCGTGATTTAGTAGACAAATCCACTTTCTGACGCGATGTCTCACAAGTCAAATAGACATTTATCACAAAATGTATCACATTAAATCTTAAGTTTGTGTTTGTTATGAGTTCATTTGAAGTCACCATTACTGTGATTAGTGTTTCCTTTAGTTAGGCATTTGTCCCTTGACCTTCACTAATCTAACTCTCCTCGTTTAGCAATAGCAACAATGTTTTAGTAAAACCACTTGTTCATTGCTTCATGTAAGGGGAAAACCTTCCAGACCTTCTCAGTTTCTCAGTACTTCACTTCTCTCATCTCCCTCTGCTTTAACAGATGTGTTTTATAAACACACTGCCACAATTAGCAGAAGAAAGCTAACACTACACTTCAAGACCCAGGTACCCAACTAAAGGGAACACTAATCGGAGCAATGGTGACTTACTTTATTAACCAGATTTACAGCAGTTCTTTAGAAGTTCAACCTATCATCCATGTAACTCTGCAAGCAAGTTGTAATTTTAGTTTTCAAACAGAGATGATGATAGTGTTCATTTAACTATGGTGATTTCATCTATTGCATTTAATAATTTGGCTTTCTTCTTCATTTTAGTATTACTTTCTCCAGAAAAAGAGTCAACAAAATAAAATTTTTAAGACAGGAACAATTCCAAAATTGAGTTGATTTGACACGGAATGACCAGCAGGTGTTCACTATTAATGACTCAATCACTTCATTATCTTATTAACTTTAACACTGATTTAGTGTTTTTTTAACACCAATCTTGGTGTGGATTATATAAACACCGAGCAGTGTTAATTTAACACTGGGGATTTTACTGTGTAGAACCAGTGCCGCTGCAAGCCATTTTGGTGCCCTAAGCATAATTCCTTTATGATGCCCCCTAACTGGACCCAGAGAAGAAAAAGTTTGTTTTTGCCAATTTAACTTTTTACTAAACATAACTAAACCAATAACACAATAGCAGCATCACAGTAGCCTATTGTGGGCGACAATCCGTAATCCAAAAATTTGTCGGCCGAGAGGCTGAGCAGGGGAAACTATTGCCAGACGTGCTTCCTCAATGATAATTATTCCAAAGAGCTCGTTTTATAGATGTCTTTGCGTGAGAAACAAACAAGGTTATGTATCCAATACATTCCATAATTATTTCACTTGCATATGAAATATTGTCCAAACAGCATTAGAATTGCGTTCTACAGTGGTCAACAAAAATAAAACTTACCCAGTCACCCCCTTTGTCCAATCGTGAACCACACAGGTGAACAGATGATATGCTTTACCTCTTCCACCACCACCAGGTGCTTTAATTACCGTAAGTGACCAAAAAGGTGTTCAGAATAATAAACCCATTTCTAGCGCTTTCATTCCGGCCCCTAATTATTACAGTTATACATGGTAATAATTACACATACATTACCTATGCAGGGGAAGAAAAACAGGTTAAATTATTTATAGTCCATCATATAAAGTTAACTGATCCTTGTTCCTCCTCTCAAAAGAAAAAAGGCAAAAAATAGTTCAATCAATTCAGTCAAAATCAAGTACAGCAATCAGAATTCAGCTGACTCCTGAAGAAGGCAGATCTTGGTTACGGGCCTGCATATACGGCTAGTTTGGGTCTTTATCCAGACTTGTCTCACGAGTCCTTTTCTGTCTGGCACCACTTCAGTTATCCTCCCAATGATCCAGGAGTTGCGGGGCGGAATCATCCACTACAAGACTGATGTCTCCAGGAATGAAATTCCGCTTGATCTTTGTCCATTTTTGTCGTTCCTGCAGTTGTGGTAAATATTCCTTAGTCCACCTTTTCCAAAACAAGTCCGCCATGTATTGAACTTGCTTCCATCTTCGCCGTGCATACATGTCCTCTTTGTGAAATAGCCCAAGAGGTAAACATGGTTTAGTTTTAAGAAGCAGAAGGTGGTTCGGAGTTAGTGCCTCCAGGTCGTTTGAATCTGTGGATTCCTTGGTGATGGGTCTACTGTTGAGAGTTGATTCCACTTCACAGAGCACTGTGTGAAGTGCTTCCTCATCCAGACTTTGTGTCCTCAAGGTAGAGTTAAGGACCTTTCTGACAGAACAAATCAACCTCTCCCATGCTTCTCCATGATGTGATCCTGTGGGAGGGTTGAAGGTCCATTTTATTCCTTTTAAAGAGAGTGCATTATTGATCTGTTCCAAGTTCCATCCTTCAATGGCTCGTCTCAACTCACGCTCTGCCATTGTCTGATCGCAACTCTTTGACCTGTCCTCTTCTTGCGATGAAGCGTCGCAATGCATTAATGCAAGAATCTGTGTCCAGTGATGAGGCAACTTCAATGTGTACTGCTCTTATCACTAAACATGTGAAGATAACTCTATATCTTTTTACAAGACTCCTACCACGCTTGACCTCGAACGGACCAAAGTAGTCGACTCCAACATGGCTGAAGGGAGGTTCTTCTGGACAAATTCTGTCTGCCATCTGCTGTTGCCCTGCAGCTCCATGTAGCCGCTGACACACCACACATTTTGCCAAAATCTTCCTTATGGAACCATTAACGCCAGGGATCCAATATTTCTGGTGTAGTCTTGACAACATATAATTTCTACTTCCATGACCAACCTCTTGATGAATATGTCGTAGAATGAGGTCAGATATATGAAGGTCTTTAGCTAATATGGCAGGATGTTTCGACTCTTCAGGCATGGCAGCTTTACTCAGCCGTCCTCCAACTCTTAGCACACCCTCTTCCAATATCGGATTGAGCTTATATAGATGACTGTTTCCTTTTACACTACTTCCCTTTTGGAGCAGGGAGAACTCTTCTGATACCTTCTCTCCTGACAAAGCCTAATTATTTCAATTTCAGCTTTTCTAATCTCTCCCAATGAGAGATAACCACTACAGAGCTTATTCTTGAAATCACATGCATACTTGGTGAGAGCATCTTCCCGTTGAATTGCATCTGACACAGACTGAGTAGGATGTTCAGTGGCCTTCTTCATTCTCCTAAGATTAAAAAACAAATCCTTGAATCTTCGGACCCAGCCCATCACTCTTGTTAGGTGTGTCCAAGATGAGTCACAGCATCATTTTCATCCTTTATTGCAGAAACTCCAATTGCAGCTGATACCTTGACCTCAGGGTCTCCAGGTGGAAGCTCTTGTAATTCATCCGGGTTAACAGGCCAGTCTTCTTCTGACTGCAAGAGAAATGAGGGACCAGAAATCCAAGTTTCATTATTTAGGAATGGTTCCACCCTTGCACCTCTAGGCAAGATCTGCTGAATTGTGTGTGGTGTTCACAAGATGCATCAGAAACCTTGAGAATCTCTGAGACCCTGTTTGCCACAAAGATACGAAATCTTGAAGTTTCATTCTTAATGTATTTTAACACAGAGGTGCTATCTGTCCAGAAAACTGAGTCTTGAAGCTGTCGTCTCAGCTCCTTTCTCCACAGTTAGATCCAAGTTGAGGGGGGCATACTTTCTAGACTATAGCAATAAATTATCTCGTTCCCTCTTTTTGTTACATATACATGGCTAAAAAGTGCCTAATAATATTTCTATAGGCTAATGAAAACATATCGGCATTATAATTTTTTTCTTTTTTAGGCTATTATTTTGGTGCCCCCTCAGCACTTGGTGCCCTTCGCACAGCGCGTGATGCACGTTATGGGAGTGACGGCACTGCATAGAAGCCATGATGTGGTGCGGTCCAGAACGATAATCTGTTGCTCGCTTGCGTCCGGTGTAGAAGCGATGTTTTGTCAAATTATAACAAAGAAATTTAATCGTGACATAACATATACTAAAAGTTTGTTTAAAATAAGACCTTCATCCTCTGTTTTTTCTGGGGTGCATTTAACAGGTCCCAAAAAGAGCAAAATTGCAAAGTAGAAATGAAAATAGAAGAAATTGTGAGAGTGTAAAGGGTTAATAAATGTTTATACAATAATTAATTGAAATTTGACACCCCCCCCCCCTATATTTTTTTAATGTGAACACCAATAGTTCAGAATCGTTGCCAGAAGCAATGTTGAGGTCTCAACCAACCAACTGACAGACAGAACTCCACCGCGCTAACGTCAGCTCGCGCCCGCACCACGTGCATATCACGCTGTGTAAACTTCTTCTTCTTCGGTTTTATTGGCGGTTGGCAAACCAGCTTAAAGGTAATGTGATTGGCTTATAAGTAAACAATCCCCCACGTGGGGTGCGTTCTTGTGATTGGCTAAAACAAGGGAGATATCTGATTGGTTGCAGATCATTCCCTGTTAAAAAGGCATTTGTGTGTCGAGCCAAGTCAGGGGAGTCTCCAAATTCACACACAAATGCAGTAAAGTTCACAGACCAAAAACAGTTTGTAAATCAAGATATATTTGTGTGGGCATCAGAAATACATTTCTGAATCTTGTCCTGTGCATTTGTGAATCTTGAGTGCATTTGTAAATGTTGTTTGCATTTCTGAATTGGTTGTGTATTTATGAATTTTGTGTGCATTTATGAATTTTGTGTGCATTTGTGAATCTTCTGTGCTTCTTAAATTTTGTGTGTGCATTTGTGAATTTTGTGCGCATTTGTGTATCCTGTGTGTGTATTTATAAATCCTGTGTGTGCATATGTGAATGTAGTGTGTGCATTTATTTTTATTGAGACTCTTCTAGCTCCATAGAACAGAGCGATCACACTAGTCAAACAAACCAGGCTTTGGGGGTCAAACGCGCCCGAGCGCGGTTTGGTTTGGATAGTGTAAGTGCGCACTTATTAGTCTCAGACGTGCGCTACTCCTAGTTGGTGCAACTTTGCACTCTTTTTATATTTAAAGAAAATAGGCAAAGACTAAACATTTAAATATGAATGTGTAAATTGTTTTCAGCTTCCGTTTATTTATTTTTACATTCTATCGTTTTTAAATCATGTCATGTCTTCCAACAGAACTGATTTTAAAATTTAAATTTTTTTCGAAGTTTCTCATTTTTTAAACTAGTTCTAAACTTTAACATTTAAGACAAAATCTTATCTCTGTGTCTACATGTGTGTTTGGTGATAAAGTGAAGTCAGTGTCAGTGATGGAGGGTGAATCTGTTACTTTAAACACTGAGTTTACTGGCAAACAGAGAGATGAGATACTGTGGCGGTTTGGACCTCAAGAGACCCTCATAGCTCGAATCAATGGAGTGGCCAAAGAGATCTCAATTTATCCTGATGTTCTTGATGGGAGATTTAGAAACAGACTGCAGTTAAATGATCAGACTGGAGATCTCATCATCACAAACATCACAACTCAACACACTGGACTTTATCAAATGATCATCATCGGCAAACAGAAGATCTCACACACATTCAATGTTACTGTCTATGGTGAGTAAAGATTTAGAAAAACTTCACTGGAAGTAAAAACAGATGCATTGAATTATTCTAACTGGATTTGATGCACTGTTTCTTTCTTTTTTTTTTAAGGGACAATGCATATTAAGATAACATATTAGCTTTTCAGCAATATAAATATGCCAGAATTAGCCCCCAGGTTATTTTACATCTGTAGTCCCTTGTCAGGTCACCAACAGTCCTCAATAACACAGCAAAACATTTAACTCTGAATTAACATATCAGACATCACAACTATGAAATCAACACAATCTCCTGTTTACACTAACAACACGAAATACCACAATTAACAAAACATACCCTCTAACATGGTAGACACCCATATGACATACATAGAAAACACATCTAAACATACACAGTGACGTGCTATTCTATATATATAAATATATTCTCCTATTCCCTTAGTGTTCACAAAATTGATGTGTATTTAGCCATAGTTTCAGATGGTTCTTAAAACTGAGATAGGTCGGACATTCTCTCACATCAACAGGTAGCGTGTTCCAGATCTCTGACCCTTTGATTGATAGTACATATTGTTCAAATGTTGTGCGTCTGTAGGGCACAATACAGTCTCCTCTTATAGCAGCCCTGGTTACATTTCTTCCTCCGCCCATTTTTTTTCAATTTAAAGGGGTCATATGATGAAAATGTTAGCATTGCCACTTTGTAGGTGTGAGCAAAAATAGGTCATTGAAATGTGGCTTTCATTATGATGTCATAAGGATATCTTATTAGAATAATACCGCCTCCTTAATCTGAACTCTCCAACCACTGCACTGCCGTTTAGTGCAGAGAGAAAGAGAGAGAAAAGAAGGACTTGACAGCACAATTGAGTTGAATTACAACAAACCACCATCATTGTGATCAGTGTTTGCACTTTATCCGCTCATTTGCATTTTAAAAAACACACCCAAAACGACACATTTTTGGACTTGACAGCACAATAGAGTTTCAATTACAACAAACCACCATCATTGTGATCAGTGTTTGAACTTTATCCGCTCATTTGCATTTTAAAAAACACACCCAAAACGACACATTTTTGCTCAAACCTACAAAGTGGCAATGCTAACATTTTCATCATATGACCCCCTTAATATATTTACTTAATGGGGGTGGAGCAAGTCCATGTAAGATCTTATAAATAACACAGGCATATTTGAACTTTGTAAAATTAGCAAAACTTAAAAGATTATTATTTCTGCAAAATTAAGCAGTGATGATATGTCAATGGTTTTCTGTCTAAAATTGTATAGCTCATTTGTAAGTGACCAGTTGGTAAAACCGCATTCAATATGGGACAGGATCATAGCATGGAGAAACATTCTGGCTATTTTATATGACAAAGACGGTCTTATCTAAAGTCAACGAGATTAAATTTAACAGTTTTTGAAAGACTTTTGATATGATTTTTAAAAGACAGTGTAGAATCTAACACAATGCCAAGGTATTTGAATTCATTTACAATCTGTAATTATTCTTGGTTTAAAAAAACATTTGAACGTGTAATTTCACATTTTAATTTTGATAATCTGGACAAGAGAATCCGATGATTGATGGTATCAAATGCCCTTTACAAAAAAAAAAAAAAAACAGCACCCACAACAGAATGAGTGTCTAGCGAATGTTTGACATTTTCAATAAAAACAGTAACCACCGTTTCAGTTGAATGGTCGGCGCGAAAGTCAAATTGCATAGGATGCAGAGAGGAAGTACATCTATTTAAGTGCTTTGTTAATTGTTTAGCTACCCACTTTTCAATAACTTTAGATATGACCGGTAAAATGCTGATCTATAATTATTGATATCTAATTGATATCTAATTTACTCCCTGTTTTAAAACTTGGTATAATTGTGGCCATCTTCCAATTAGGTGGAACAACAGATTGTCTTATTGACAGATTAATCATATGTGTAATAGGACATATTAAAGATTCTTTATGCAATTTAATGAAATTTGTGTCCAAACCAAACACATCCTTGTTTTTGGAGTTATTTAATTCATCAACAACAAGGCCACCTCTGGTTCTGTAATTTCCTTTATCATATATATAGGCTGTATATATAGTTTACGGTAGAAGAAACACTTATAGTTGGGGTGAATAATTAAGATATTTCATTGACAGAATTTCTAAAAAACGAATTTAACTCAGACGCTAAAATAAGTGGGTCCTTCACCAATACATTATTAATTTTAACTTCAGTTAATTTATCTTGTATATTCTGTTTACCAGTTAGTTTATTAATACTTTGCCATATTTTTTTCCCATTTTCTTTTGCACTATCAATTATGTTCTTAAAGAACTTTGCTTTAGCCTTCCTCATCATTTGTATAACTTTATTTCTTGCTGATGTCAATTGTTGTCTATCTAAGGTAAGGCCAGTTTTAATCGCCCTTTTAAAGGCACACCGTGGAACTTTTTGGCCACTAGGGGGCGCTAGACATGTATTTTTCATGCCTAGCGCCCCTAGAGGCCACAAGCGCCGCAGCACTGTCGCAAAGGAAAAGAACTGGCCAACCTTAAAACTAAACTAAAAACTAAACCTTTAAAACCCTAAAATATCAACATTTTGAGGCATCAGGAAGAAACGCAGTCATGTTACAACTTTCTAATGAGGAACTCGTGGCAGAAGCCATTTCTCAATCTGAAGGTTGCAGCCTGCGGATGTCGTATTTCTAAGCTGCATACGTCATCAAGACTGTCTTATTTCAGAATATTAACAATTATAAAGTTGACTATTATACTAAGTTAATCGTAAATTGTTGCAGTATGCTTATGACTTGCGAATGTAATGCTCAGTTTACCTTACTAAACCAGGTTTGATGACGTATGCAGCCTGCATATTTGACCTCCGGAGGCTGCAGCCTTCCAATTGAGAAACGACCAGAAGTATTTCCTTGCCTTTTTCAAAACAAATATTGTTGCATCGTCTCTCTCTCCCTCGCCACCAGGATTTTTTGCAATGGCGCTCGTTTTTCCTCTCTTTTGTGTGAAAATTGTCGCTCCAAATCTAAGTAAACCGATGTGTTTAGGTCTGCCGCTTTGTAATACGTCACGCGAGTGTCAGCGGAACGCAGCAAATGAGGAAGAGAGGAGAGAGAAACGCTCGGATCTGATTGGTGAATGAATAGGGTTTGGTTTTACACTGTGTGAGTTTGAGCAAGTTTGACTGCTATAGCATCCTGGATTGTAATGTAAATACCATAGACAGTAAAAGAAAGATAAATACGTGAACACGTGAATGCAGCATCTGAATACAGGGAACTATATGCAAGATAATCGCCGTCATTTATAAAGAAGATCGCATTTATGTATGAATCAAGATCGTGAGTTTATATAAAAAAATTGCCTGAAAGGCGAATTGAACCCAGGTCGCCCGCATCACATTTATAGTAAGATGCTGAAACATGTGTAGTCATCCGTTTCTACGTCATTTAGAAGATAAGCTTCAATTTGTCAGTGATTAAGAACATAAACAGTTAAACACAAATCTAGTGAAATCATAAAACGTATGTCTTGTTCTCAGTACATGATGTTTAAGTCCTTGGACATTGTACTTTGCTCAAAAAACAGAAAGAGCATAATTCTGTACGTTAGCAGAAAAACATGATCTCCATATGAATCACAATTTATGAGCTTATGATTGTAATTAAAAAATGAAAAATAGGATGAAAAATAAAACATAATAATATGAAAATAAAAGCATAATAAAAGTCCTCCACTACACTCCTCCCTTTTTATGATTTATTCATAACTTCATTTACTGTCATCGTTACGTAGCTCTGGTTATTACCCTTAACCATAGTGTACATATAGTTCTGTGCAGTTGCAAAAGCAAAAAATGCACACACACATAGTATGATCATGAACCTCATTTTTGAAAGAAGAAAAATAGTTTGTTTTCTTGAAGAAATTGAGCACAGTTAGAGTTGGGGTCGTGAGCCCTTGATGATTCCGGATTGAGCACAGTTAGAGTTGGGGTCGTGAGCCCTGAGCACAGTTAGAGTTGGGGTCGTGAGCCCTGAGCACAGTTAGAGTTGGGGTCGTGAGCCCTGAGCACAGTTAGAGTTGGGGTCGTGAGCCCTTGTTGATTAATTTCCTTTGTAGGTTCGGGTTTGGTAGGACCACACGGTGCAGTCGTGCCAAGCTATCCTGCTTTCTTGTTCGAATGAAATTATCTTAGTGTCTAAATTAATGTGGGGTCTAGAAGCTGGTGTTGTAATTACAGTTATTAAGCTGCAAGCGTCGTGTCGATTACCCACATTAAAGATGTCGTGTGCGTGTGTCCAAACCAAACCCAGAATACTGGAGTCGTCCTCCAATACCTTGTGAGCTGTTGCAGTTCTCTCGTGTCGTTCTTCGTATAAACTTGCAGTATACAGGTATCTGTGGTTCCCACCAATACGAAAAAGTGGTCCGTAGCAGTCGACTAGCCGTCCTCCCTTTGGTTTACACCTTGCAGTCCAGGACCAACCCTCCGGCAATGGGCAACGTGCACCCAGGTGGCACGCTCCGCGACCTTCACGGCGGTGTGAGTCGTCAGCAGAACCTGAAATGGCCCCTCCCACCGTCTCGCCTTCCAGGATTTCCTACTCAGGTTTTTCACCAACACGAAATCTCCTGGTTTGATGTTGTGCAAAGGTCCCTCTGCGGGGCGTGGTAGTGCTGCTTTAACCTGTTTTGAGATATTTTGAAGGATAGAAGACATAGGAATACAATACTGCAACATGTCATTTTCATTTCGAAGGGTATCACCTGTCGCCCTGTGTGGTTCCCACCCCATATGTGGGGGTCTACCAAAAAGTATTTCAAATGGGGACAATTTTGTTCGGTCTCTGACCCTCATTCTCATGTACATGAGTACCAGTGGTAAGCACTGAACCCAATTCAATTTTGTTTCTTCACACATTTTGCTTAGTTTTGCCTTGATGGTGCCATTCTCTTTTTCCACTGCACCTCCACTTTGTGGATGGTAGGCACAGTGATTGATCAAATTGATTTGCAAAAATGTACCCACATCTTTCACCACTTGAGCAGTGAAGTGTGCTCCATTGTCACTGGAAATTTTGTTTGGGATTCCCCATCGGGGAATAAATCTTTCAAAAGCATTTTTGTCACCCCAGCACTATCTGCATGTTTGGTGGGCGTGGCTTCAGCCCATTTTGAAAACATGTCTGTCATAACCAAACAGTACCGTTTACCTTCTGCCGGTGTCAATTCAATGTAATCCATCATTACATGTGTGAATGGTGCCCCACAGGTTCGGTTTTTACCCCTCTTGCAACATTATTACCCAGACATATATGACAGTTTTCACAATGTCTCTGCGCTACAGGAGAAAAAACCCTTTGTGAACCAATTTTGTGCCATGGCTGTCAGCATTCCTCCTTTGGACACGTAGTCTAAGCCATGTGTCAACCTAGCAAAATGGAAATAAAAGTGTTTAGGTAAGCAAGGTTTTTGATTTGGACCCATCCAAATCCCTTCAGGAGTTTTGGTAGCTCCACACGATTTCCATAGAGCTATTTCTGTTGGGAGAGAAAATGTTTGCATGCTTATTAATTACTCCTGTGCTGTTTCAGCTTCATTTCCTTGGGAGATCTGTGTAAGAGAAAAGTTTGTGTTATTAGTCATGAGCGATGCTGGTTTTGCACATCCGGGCGTGCGTTTCCTCTGGAGATCACGTCCTGTCCGTTGGTGTGTGCTTTACACACAGCTATTTGAGAAAGGAGTAAAATTTCCTCTAAAAGAGAAACAAGCAGTCAATGTAAATGGTTATAGATTGATTAGTAGCAATTTTACAAGCTTGTGTTAGTGCATGCAATTCAGCCACCTGTGCAGATTTGTGAGGTGGTAAGCATCCGGATTTCAATACTTCAAAGTCAGACACTACCGCCCACCCCATCCTATTCATGCCTCTATCATCTCTGGAAGAGGACCCATCCACATAGTATGTGAGGGTGCAATTAGGTATGGGTGTGTCAGCCAGGTCAGGCCTTGGTGTACATACTTCCCGCAGGGCAGACAAACAACAATATGGTGTACCTTCATCAGGTGTAGGTAACAATGTCGCCGGGTTCAGAACTGTACATCTTTCAACTGTGACATTAGACATTTGTAACAATGCACAGGAATAACGCAGCCACCTTGCTGCAGACAAGTGAGATGTGCGCTGTTCAAGCAGTATATGAGACACAGAAATGAGGGACCAACAGACAAAGCTGCGCGTAACCCACAAACTCACTGCTGGCTTGTACTGCTTTCTCTGCAGGTGCCACTGCCCTGAGACATCCTGGTAGGCCCCTGGCAACCGCATCAAGGCGACCTGAAAAATATGCAACTGGTCTCAACTTGTCACCATGTTCTTGCAACAAAACAGATGTCATACAGCCATTTCTTTCATCCACAGTTTGAATAAAAGGATTTTTTTTTGATCTGGCAGCCCCAAAGTGGGTGCCTGCTGTAATGTCTGTTTTAGTTCCACAAATGCCCTTTCAGCCTTCTCTGTCCACTTTACCTTCTCTGATGGTGCCAAAGGTTTCTCATAAATCATGTCATGCAATGGTTGTTGCATCTCAGAATAATTAGCAATAAAAGTCCTGCAATAAGATGTCATACCCAAAAATGACATTACTTGTTTCTTTGTAATGGGTTTTGGTATGTTAGCTATCGCCTCTATTCTCTTTGGAGAGAGAGACTAACCCATTGGTGTAATTTCGTGTCCTAGAAAGGTTACTTTCTGGACAGAGTACTGTACCTTCTTGGGGTTGACCTTGTGGCCCTCCTCAGCTAGATGAGTGAGCAACCATATGGTGTTGTCTGTGCACGACTGCTGAGTAGCGCCACCACCAAGAGGTCATCCACGTACTGCAATAAAGCAACATCATCATCCAACACAAGTTTCTGTAATGAACAATGCAATGCAGAGTTGTAAATCGTGGGGCTCTCGCTGTACCCCTCAAATGTAAAAGTAAACCAAAACTGGCTATCAGGATGGACAGGAAACACTGAAAGATGCATTTGAAATATCCACTACAGAAAACCACTGGCCGTCAGCTGGTATCTGTGAGAGAATTGTGTAAGGGTTCGGCACGTTTGGTGCCCTTACCTGCACCGCAGCATTTACTGCTTGGAGGTCTTGAACAAACCTCCACTCTGTGGGCTGACCTGCATCTCTGACCTTTTGTACAGGAAAAATGGGTGTTCTCACAGGTGAGTTTGGGCAGGGAACAATTATCCCTTTCTCCAATAAGGCCTCAAATACTGGCCTTATTCCCTCAAGCGCCTCCCTTTGCAGAGGGTATTGAGGTTTGCATGGTCTGTAATCACTCTTTGGGGTGATAACTACTGGTTCACACCCTTTAATCAAAACCCACATCATATTTATCTTTAGCCCACAGGTAGTCAGGTACTTTGTCAAGAACCTCTTGCAGTAAATCAATGCTAGCACACGTCATGTGTGCTGGCAAAATGTTTTGTAAATTTGAATCTGCAGAAACAGCTTTCTGTATTATAACTCTCTCAGCAATGAAAAAAAGAAACACAACTTCTCCTGTGTGCTGTTATCTGCTCTGAGAACTGCACGTTTTCTGACAACATTTCCTAATCAACAGCCTCGCTACAGGCCTTTGCAAATTCACCTGCTTTTTCCCATGGCTGACTGGTATTTTTTGCAATAGAAACATGGGGTACCGAATTTTCAACATCAAAAATTTGTTCTTGCTTTTCTGTCAATTTTAACGAGTGCCACACACCACGAGTCATTCCAGCCTATATGGGTTATAGTCAAACCTTCTGTTTTTACAGAGAACCATTTCTATGAGCTGTGCAATGCATGTTATCAGCTGGAATGACCTCGCTGGCTTGTGGCAATCTTATCTTCCCTTCAGCATGCAACTCATTCATACACATACAACAGAGACACACATATAGATGACATTCTGGGATCCCAACAAGAAATATTCAGGCCTTGGTTGTTACATAAGATGCTAGCATTAATTTTACACATCAAATCCCTCCCCATGAGGTTTACCGGACACGCGTCAGATAAGAGGAACATATGCATAAACTCGTTACCGTCATGCATACAACAGAGTGGAGCAATAAATTCTTCCCTCACTATATGCCCCGTAGCACTCATAGATGAGTTAAACTGCCCACTCAAGGTGACAAATGGGAATTCATCTTTGCGTATGACAGAGTTAGTCACGCCAGAGTCCACCATAAACAACAGAGCCTGTCCCTCAATCATTATTTCTTCGAGAGGCAATTTAGAGTATGCCTCTCGTCAATTTCAAGCAAAGCAAGTTCTTCATTGCACAGAGCATTCCTTTCCCTATCACACACATCAGAAAAATCAGAATCAGCAAGCAGATAATATGGCATTTGAACCGCAGAAAAAACAAGATTGGACTTACCCCCTTCCGTCTGATTCTCTCTTTCCCCCTCCTGGCTTCAGTCCCCTTTTTCTTTACACCCCGCAAAGTTTCCCTTGCTCGCTTGGGATTCCAGTGTCTCTTGAGATTTCAGGAATTGGAAAAATTGGTTTTTCAAGTGTCCTTTCTGTCCGCAATGCCAGCAAACTATTTCTTTTGGATTTTCCGGCCACTGCTTTGCAATCCTCTTCTCTCGTTCTTTCTGCTGCCAGTTCTCCTGGAAAACGTTGTCCTTGTGTAAGGAAACTGTGCTGATAACGCTGTTGCTGGCCCCATTCGCCTATCTTGACAAAAGCTGAAGATAGTTGTTGATCGGCCTTTCTCTGCTTCTTTCGTTTTTCTTCGTCATGCAGGCATTCAGCATGTAGAGAATGTGTAATGACCTCACTCAGCTTTCCTGATTCCCATCCGATGCAGGTTTGCTTCACCTTCGTTGGAATTTCAGGCTGAAGTCCCCCGAGGAACATTTGCTTTAGGTAGGATTCCCAGGATGTTACCTCTCCTGTGTTGATGTTTTTATCTGGACTTCCTCCTCTTCCAAAGTGCTGTCGAGGAGGATTGGTGAGTTTAGCTCAGGTGGTAGTTCTTGTGCTGGCGGGGGTGCAGTTTGTATTCTTGGTAATGCTTCTTGTGCGGGTGGTTGTGGGAGTCTTCTTGGAGGGGGTTGGAGATCATCGTCTAGAAGAGGTACCTTTGTATAAGAGAAATGTACCCCAGGTGGGGTACGTGCAGGTGCATATGGAGGAGGAAAAAAACAGAAAGTTAGGTTCATCATGTAATGATAAGTTTCCTGATGTAGGAAAACATTATGCTTAATGTTTAGCTCTGACTTAGTCTGAGTCAGTTCGTCCTTGGTCTTTATCTTACTCGGTGCTCTCATTTCTCTGCCATCCGCAATGATTTTTTCCCTTAATAAAGTGAGTGCTTTCTCACTTAGTTTTCCTTTAGGAGGAAAATCATACCTTTTCTCCCAGATTTTACGCTTTCCAACGCCCCCGTGCCCTTTGATTTGATCACTTGAGCATACACGCCATTTTCCAGATCCATTGACTTTGTACTCCCTTTCGAATTACCCTGACCCATGGTCACGAACGAAATAACGCTTACCGTATTATCTATTCAGATGCCACCACAGCGGTTCTTTTCCAGATTCCGTCAGCTTTGACTTCAGAAATGGTTGAGACTCTCCTTTCCCTTAGGCCTGGGGTACGGAGCCCGAGACCTCTCGTCTCAGGGGTGATTAGTCAGTCTCTCCCAAACCTTCTGGAGTCTTTGGCTGTGGAATCCGCATCCTCGTCGCCATTATTGTCGTGGAATTTTAGCCGCATCAAATAATACTCACTAAGAGTCAAAGTCAAGGATCACACAGACACACTGTCGACAGAATTTTCTTTGTCTGAATTTTATATATTCTGCAGAATAGGCTCTCACCCCCATGGTGCTAGAAGTTTAAAAACCTAAGAGCCCCGATTACAAGGTTGAACACACATTTATAGTAAGATGCTGAAACATGTGTAGTCATCAGTTTCTACGTCATTTAGAAGATAAGCTTCAATTTGTCAGTGATTAAGAACATAAACAGTTAAACACAAATCTAGTGAAATCATAAAACGTATGTCTTGTTCTCAGTACATGATGTTTAAGTCCTTGGACATTGTACTTTGCTCAAAATACAGAAAGAGCATAATTCTGTACGTTAGCAGAAAAACATGATCTCCATATGTGACCCGCTCTGGCGAAATGAGTCGGAAGTCGTAACGTTCTATTTTAAGATATGAGCCGATAATGTGGAAAAACAATGAAATTATCAAAAAAAATATTTTAAGCTAATTTCAAAGAACAGACATTAAAAAATAATCTCCCAAAGTTTCGTAGTCCAAATAATTTAGTAAAGGTGTTTAAATGACTATTAAAGTTGAAACAGTTTTACTAAATTCGCTGGAAATTGCTTTTCTCAAATCCTCTCGTCACCTCCGAGCATTTCGGGGGATCCCCTGAAACGTATCTCTCCAAATATGGTGTTACACGTTGTTTTAGAGCCAATCAGAAATCTTCATAAACGCTGATCGTTTGTCAATGGGAAACCCCGGGGCACGCGATTGGTCCAGCCATCCTCCTGTCAGTCTCGCAGCACTCTCCTCTCCTATTTAACTCTTTTTTGAATTGTTTACACTGTTATTGTCAACTAACCTACACAAAGATATGAATGCATAGGCAAGCATTATTTGTTTTCTTTTTGCTTGTCTCTCTGCCTCTCTCAATTTCTCTCACACGCGCACGCGAGCGCGCAGACACGCGAAAACGTACACACGCGCGCGCACGCATAAACACACACGCACGCACACACACATTCTGGTTTCCATGTTTTGTGGGGACATTCCATAGACGTAATGTTCTATTCTCTCCCCCTAACTCAAACCCCAACCATCACAGAAACCTTTCTGTTACTTCACATTTTCAATAAACATCATTCTGTTTGATTTATAAGCTTGTTTCTTGGTTTACTGTAATAGCATTTATATTAATGTCTTTGGTCAAACTAAGCTGTAAAATAAATCGTTTATCCCTTTAAAAATGCAATGGATTTTGAAAGATATACAAAAAACGGGCAAAAAACTTTAAAGGCGTTTTTCTCAGGTTTTCAATTGGAAAAAGAGGACAGACAACCTTAATTCAAATGTCTATATCTTTAAAACCATTCAAGGTATGACTTTGACTAGGATATCATTTGAAAGCTTATGATCTCCTCTTTCCATTGATACCAAAATCTCAATTTTGAAATTTGGGTCACTGTGACTCCTTTTGCTGGATCAGGTCACATATGAATCACAATTTATGAGCTTATGATTGTAATTAAAAAATGAAAAATAGGATGAAAAATAAAACATAATAATATGAAAATAAAAGCATAATAAAAGTCCTCCACTGCATTGGTTACTACCCGAAACCCTAAGTTTTAAAGTACGAGTAAAAGCGATACAGACCCCGTCAAGCTATGGTAGACATGTCATTCAACCTATTTAAAGTCGATGTACTATCACAAGGGTCTTGAAAATTTATTATGAAGGTTGAAAAACTACATGGTGTCGCTTTAAGTAATTGGTCTCTTCATTTGCAACCTGCAATCTTTGTTAAGCCATGGTATGGTCTTATCATTTTTTCTTCTATGCCTCCCCTTTTTAATGAATGACGCCATAACCATTTTAACCTTGCTGTGAAAGATGACACTATTGTTTATAACATCTTCACTTGCGATTAAATTAGTCCAGTCCTGCTCATTCAGAGCTATTTGCAAATTTTCATGTTGGTTTTTAGGGATTATATTATAGCACACATTATTATTTGAAGGATTTAGGTTGCAAAATCGTGATTTAGTTAATTTTTGTGAAAAAAAGTTTCCGTTATGATCAGATAGACCAGTTAAAAAATTATACGTTTTAGTAATTCCTTCAGGTTTGTTTGTGAATATACGATCTATTACTGTTTCAGAGCGATTAGTTATTCTAGTTGGCGTTTTGATTAATTGTTCCAAATTAAAATGGTCCGTTATCTGTTTAAGATTGTCCCAGTTATTAAAATCATATAATCTTATTACATTTAAGGGAGTCTTTAACATATAATATATAACCCCCCTTCCTTCCCCTGACCCCTGTCCTTTCTAAAAGCATTATAGCATGGTATTGTTATTGCTGCCTCTGGTGAGAAGGATGTTAACCATGTTTCTGTTAGTCCTAAAAAGGAAATATTAGACTGAATTAGAAGATGCTCTAACTTTTCACGTTTGGAAATCATACTTCTGATATTTAGGTGTCTATCAAGTAGCCCTTTTGGTTTACAGCATGTGTCCCATATGATCTTTGCCTGATTTAAAGTCCGAAATATTTTTAATGTTCTATGTTTCTTAAAAAGGTTAACTGCGGTGATAGCCCGGAGTGCTGCGTCAGTTGTAGCCAAGTAAGCTGCGGCGCGGATATCCATGTTAGCTGCGATGGTAGCCCGGGAAGCTGCGTTGGTGATATACAAATTGGCTGTGAGAGAAACCCCGGAAGCTGCGCCGATAGTATCCATATTAGCTGAGGCGGTAGCCCGGTAGTTTAATCTTAACGGCTGCTCGCTGCTCTTACTCGTTCTCTTTCTCTTCCAGCGCATCCGCGATCATAACTGTCATTAGAGTTTGAGCATACTTCTAAAACACAATCGATCAAATAATTGCAGAGGTATGACTTCATGAATCATTTGCAAATTTACCTCGTAAATCATGTCAATGCCTCACGCGTGAAGACGTTAAACTCCGTGACATTGCAAATTACTGAAAAGTAATTGCAGGCTTTTAGAAACCACTACAAAATATGATAAAAAAATAAACTCTTTTACTGCAGTAATATTTTAACTAATACAATTTTAACGTAGATTTGAAAGGAATCTACTGTTCTGTTCTGTTACTTGAACTTGGGGCTCGAGCCCGACCTAAGGTTCGACCTGCCTTCGAGAACAGCAAGTCAAGTTCGTTTACCGTTCATTTTTAAGACTAAATGGGCAGGTAAATTCGTTAAAAAATGAAAGTAATCCGCCAAAATATGGTTTTACATGTCTATTAAAATAAAGCCCTTATTAATTTTCCTAACGCATAGTTCTTTGATCACCTCCGTTTAAAACGTTATAAATTTGGCAAAGGAGGATTTTCAGCAATTTGTTTGAACAGCATCCCCGCAACCAACTATGGTTTCGGTTTATGTTGGTTAGAAATTGGAGTGAGAGGCTTTGTCCTATTTAATTTATTATTTATATTTCATTCTTTTTTCTGACATTTTTTTCTGCTGACAATACAATGTTAAAATAATACTTGTATTGGCACGAACACATTTTTTGTATAGCATTTATAATTGTTATAGGCATCTATCTCTTTTCGTTAGAGACATTTGAGAGTGAGATTCTGGAAACGAGATCTAACGAGATCTTTCCCGTCAGGTCGGGAAATAAAAGTCTTTCATGAGAGCATAAATGCCTGTAATATGTTACCACTATAGTACTTGATCTGTTTAAAATTATTTAATTGATATATTATGCCTATAAAGGTGTTAAATAAAAAATTTGTCTAATCCAGTAATTAATTTTTTTTAAATCTGAGGACACAATCAGAAAACCTGTGGTGGTTAATTTTTTCATTTTTGTTTTTAATTTGAAAAAACGATTGAACGAATGATACACGGATCCATAACCATGTTTTTAGCAATTTTTAATGCCGTCTTTCGTCTTTTAAATAGGAAATAAAGACAATGTTTCTTGATAAAAGACTAGGCTAATTCAAAATAAGACGTAAGTGTGCCAACAGCAGTTGGCCCGCCATCTACTGGCTAAAAAAACATTGGCCCGCGGCCAAAGTTACTTGCCGACCCCTGGTTTAGGATTAAAGACAAAAAAGTCATGTTTCTCAGCTCTGCACGTTTCTGTAATCAGCAGTAACTCTTCACAATGTTCATCATCATCATCAATCTCAAACTGTTCCTTACAATGTTCAGTGTTGAATGTGAGAGATGTGAGTCTGTCCTGGTATAAAGGAAACAGTTTATTGTCCATCATCAGTGTGTCTGATCTCAACATCAGACTCTCTCTATCTCTGGAGGTTGAATATCAAGATACAAACACATACAGATGTGTACTCAACAACACCATCACAAACCAAACTCAACAGTTCTGCTTAGAAATTACTTTATTAGAAAATAAATTAACGTGTATGATGCTTTTTTAATGTATTAGAAGTTTCCTTTTAGATGAATCTTGTAAAAGTGGCCTTATTGAAATAAACTCATCTGTTTGTGTTTTTTTCCTCAGGCTTTGGCCATTATTTTGAAGCTGTGATCCGATTGGTCCTCTCTGCTCTGGTGGGTGTGGCTGCGGTTTCAATTTTGGTTTATGACATCAGATCGAACAGAGCTGAACAGAATAAAAGATCAAAGACACCATCAGAATACATTTAGTGATGTTTCATTAGTAATCATAGTTACATTATTATATAACCACTATTTTTCTGTTTCTCTTTAGTTGCTTTTCCTCTGTCAATAAATATTTGAATATTACTTTATATATGATGATTGCTGATTTGATGTGTCAATGTTGTGTTAAAACAGAAAATGCATTTAAAATAAACAAATGTTTCGTGAGGCTGCTTTAAAATAAAATGAGAAAACAATTTAATAATTCAAACATAAAAATGCAAATAAATAAATGAGTTCAAGTTCAATATCCAGCTGCATGTCCATGGTCTTGCCAGACTCTTAACTCATATAAGCACGCACATGCCTCGCTTTCACTCTTTGTCTTGCCTACAGACAATATCTGATCTTTGTTTACATTTTAATAACAGATTTCATATCTGTTAAGCAAACAGTGTACATCATATATTATTTGCTGTTTCATACTTACAGCTTTACTGAGTTCATTAAATGTAACCCTGAAAGTAAAGTATAGATATGTACTACACCATGTCACTGAGTGGTGTGTATCTTTGTGTTGATATTAGTGAACATCAAAAATCTCTGTTTCCAAGTATGCATACTTTCAGTTTAATACTCAAAAACTAGTATGTTACCCTGATGAATAGACCTTCAACTAATCCGCTTTACTAATGTGCTTGAAAGCAAAGCGTGACTGGCGTGTCCTCAGAGTATACATATGTGAAGTTTGAGCACAAAATACCACACCCCACATTATAGCAATGTTGTTCCGGCCCAGCTCCGGCCCACACAACAGCCCTTCAATGGCCCAGTTCTGGATTACAGACAATAGCACATAACTGGCCCAGACCTGGGCCAGAACAGGCCCTACAAACAAGCCTACCATGGCCCTTGCAGCCCTTACTTAGCCCCCAGGAAGCCCTCATGCAGCAAAATCCCCAGAGTTAAATAAACACTGCTGGATGTATATATTGTCCCATCTTACAGAGTGTTAAAAAGTAACACTGAAGCAGAATTAAAAGCTCTGTTATCCTCTTTCTCAACATCTCTGTCTGAAACCTAAAATTGCATTTTACATCTTACTTGTAGAGTCATTTTTATACTTAAGGTTTAGATTTTGTTCCATTTAAAGTCACCCTTATTGTGATTAGTGTTTGTTTTAGTTGAACTTGACTCTTGACTCTTCCCTTATTTAGTTTTTTGACTGCTTTAACTCTGTGTTTTAACACATGTTGTTTACAGCAGGAAAAAGACAATAGAGCAATTCTTTGATGGTGGTTAGCACTGTTAATAAAGTCTAAACATCATCAACTAGAAAACGTATGTATTAATTTAATGTTTGAACACTTATCAGAAGCATCTTTCTCTGACAATAAAGTGATACTACAGTATGAGATCCAGCTCTCTCCTAGCAGTTTGTTATTTTGAAGAATTTTAAAACACTGACACTTAAAATTAACCGGTTTGTTATGTAGATGCACAAACATCAAGAATCAGACTATGAATCTCAACCCTGGTGACAAAGAAAATTGGAATCCCAATTAAATAGCGGATATTTTTGTCCAAAGTTTCTAAAACTCCTTAATGACAAACTGCTGTGAAAGAGCTGGATCTCATTTACATTATTGACAGAAAATAAACTTTTGATTAGTAAATTAATTAGGAATGATTTTTTACCATTATGTACCAACCACCACACCACAGAATTACACTACTAACTTAACATGTTCATAACAAATGTGGTGTATTAACAAAAAGTTAACACAACCAGGGAAAAAACTAGCAAGCAAAAGACAAGGCTCAAGAGCCCAACTAAAACGAACACTAATCACAATAATGGTGACTTAAAATGAAACAAAACATCAACATCTAAACTTATATATAATAGATATATAATATATAATAAATATAATAAAATAATATAAATATAAAAAATAAATATAATACAATGCAATGTTTCTCTATCATTTACATAACAATTAAACAAGTCAATATAATAAACAGTTGTTGTTTTAAACATTGTGTGAACATTAAAACATGACATTGTCATAACGTTTAAAAATGGTAAAATGTAACATTCCTCTAACGTTGAGACAAAACAAAAACGTTCTTAGAACGTCAAGAAAACTGGACACTTTTAACTAGTGATGCACCGAAATGAAAATTCTTGGCCGAAACCGAAAACCGAAAAAAGGAAACCAAGGCCGAAAAACCTAAACCGAAACACCGAAATAAATTATTATGCCAATTATTAGTACAATTGCATTTATGGCTATCACTGTGTACTTACTTTACTAGGGGTGTGTGACGGATAAAAAAAATCACAGTTCGGATCACATTACAGTTTTTGAGGCACAGATCAGATTATTTTTCGGATCAGCAAAAAGCAGGTGGGAAAAATCTTATAAACAAAAAAAGAAATTGCAAACATTTATAAAAGAGAACCAAGTTGTACATTAATAAGGTCTGAAATTAGCATTAGGTACAGAAATCAAATTAAATTAATCATAACACAATAAATTAAATATATTATTATTTTTTAGAGCTATTTGTCTCTTTGTCATGGGTTGTTTGATCAACATTAAGGACACAGACTTCAGTAGGTTAATCTGACTGTAATCTATACAGACATAAACAAATGTTTTTATTAGAAAAAGAATACTGTGGAGAGAATTTTGTTTATATGTGCCCTGTCAATAACAGAGAGAATTTATGTCTGCGCGTCTCTATTCAAATTATTACTCTAGTGCAGCACTGATTTGGAGACATTTACAGTACATTAAAACATTCCCACCAAACATGAGACGTCTCCTCGACGTGCAGATCATGTCTATATTAGGTCGGTTGGTCCAGGCCCTTATCTGTATGTCTATACAACGTGCAGATCTGGTACAGTATCTGGACGTCTGACTATGACCCCTCTTGGACGTCAGGTAGACGTCCAAAAGGGGTTCGGGAAATCAATACAAAAACATTTTATACAAATGTGGTCTATGAGTTCTGAGTCAAAAAACATAAACATCACGTGTATTTTTGTGGAAAAAATTTGTTAAGCTGATAAAATAATTTAATCTTTATATATGAATGAGTGTTCAAAAACATAGCACTGCTCATAGATAAAGTTCCACCTTAAATGCTCTCTCTCGCTCTCTCTCTCTCTCTCTCTCTCTCTCTCTTTAATTAACAGAGATGTATATGCTGACGTTTTATTGAAAATGTTTTGTCACCATAATGACGATCACTGATTCCTTTAGTTGGGTAGTTTGACTCTTTGACTTTTTATAGTAGTGTTTGGTCTTTGTAAGGGTGTTTGCTAAAGCATGTTATTTGCTGCAAAGAAATTTGTTATAAACAAAACTCACATGTGGATCTTACAACTTCATTCAAAGTTTGCCAAGAATAATACCTCATATGTAAAGTCTGTAAAATCATTTTGTAAACCATGTAGTATTGTCTCAATTTCTCAGTTGATTTGAGGTGTCACGTCCAACTTATTATTTAGGTTCATACCACCACTGGGAAGCGCTTATATACAATTAAAAGTCCAGATTTCATTGTCACACATGCAGACATCAAGAATCAGCCCACGAATCACAACAGTGGTAACACTCTCTGGACTCATGAGTTTTTATAATACGCCTGTGCAATGCATTGCAACATTTAGAAAACTCACCATCATTGTGATTCATGAGCCGACTCCCGACGTCTGCACCCGCGTCAAAAAAATCTAGACTTTAGATTTTTTATTACAGTCGCGAGGTTTCATTTTCAGTTACAGTAGGCAGCAGTATGCACCGAAGTATGTTCATTGCAGCTCCAAACAAAACTGAGATAGAGGTTTACTTCTAAACTAAATTTATGATGCCTTATCTGTGTTGTTAGTTCAGTTATGTTATATTATACCATCACTTCTGACCATCAACGTAATTAATGTGAAGCCACAAGTAAGTTGCATTGGTAACAAACACTTGGCGCAATAATATTGTGTTTTAAAAAACACCATCATCAAGCACGCACACTACAATATAAAAACAAAGAGTCAAACAACCCAACTAAAGGAAACACTGATCACCATGATGGTGACAAAACATGTTCAATAAAACATCAGAATCTTGTAAATTCTCAAAGAAATAGGGAGAGAGAGAGAGAGAGAGAGAGAGAGAGAGAGAGCAAGATTGCAGACGCAGACAGTTAAGGTGGAACTGGTATATTTGGGACTTATCTATAAGCAAAAAATTTTAACATTTATTCATATATAAAGATTATATATACACATATATTGTTAAATAAGGCCACATTTTAAATAGTTTTACTTTGCATGGAGGTCCCCTTGACATCAATCTTGGATGTTCAGAACAGGTCATAAAAAGACGTCATAAAAACTTTCATTCTGGCTCCTCATGGGACGTCGAAATGACGTCTTTTAAGACGCTTTGCTCAGTGGGTTAGGATAGGTGAAGAAAAGAAACCGATCCACCATTGCAAACACAGTTTAGAACAAACAAGAAGACAACAAAGAACAGGAATCAAACAATATGGTAACAAACATGCTCCACAGCTTTCTGTTTATGGATGAAACAAAATTAAAGAAGAAAAACGATAGTATGTGTGCAAATGCTGTCTATTTCCTTTGTATAATTGTTTGTAGTGGAGTGTCCTGTCTAAATATTTTCACGCGCATGCGATGTTGTACGCGGACTGTACGCGCACTGTCCGTGCGGTCTCAAATTTTGGGCTGCATGCGGACGGTCCGCGCGGCCGGCCGCGGACCCTCCTGATGACGAAAATGATGGCGCGCATACGCGGACGTCCCTAGTATACTTTCGGCTTTAAGGGCACTTAAACGCATGCATATACAGAGACTGATGGTGAATCCCAAACAGCGCAACAGTCGCTCCACATAAAAACGTTACGTTGTGTTTCATTGCTTTATTCGCCAAATGTACGTTAATGGATTACAGTAAGAGACACATAGCGCGACTTTCTCTAAAGTTTACACATCAAGACATTCTTAATCTTTGCAGACCCGTGCAAACAGCTGGACCCTGAGTGAAACCTGCTTGAGCACGAAGGGGAGGGGTGGGAGACGACTGATCACCGTGAGGCTGAGTGAAACCCAAGCGCTAGCGCACAGATGAAAGGGGCGCGGTTGACATTCATTTTCGGTTTACATTTTCGGCTGGATTTTTTATTTCGGCCCGAAACCGAAATTTCGGTGCACCCCTACTTTTAACGTTGGCAGAACGTTTTTGGGAACGTAAAGAACTTTCAGGGAACGTTCTTAGAACTTTTTTCTGTTAGCTGGGATAAAACTAGGATCAATATCGGACCGGCATTTGAAAGGAATCTACGAGATTTCAAGCTGGATGCAGAGCTTGCCACATTTCTTCTCAACAGGTAATTGTGCTTTATCAACCATTGATTGTATTTCGGAGTGTTATGTAAGTAATCTAAGTATTCTTGCTAAGTATGCGTTCACAATAATACTTTTGCACACGCGCTGACGAGAACGAACTCTGAGGGAGGTTGCTCGGAGGTAGTGGGGGAGGGACATGAAAAGGTAAACATTTGGAAACTGCTCAATCCTCCAGAGTTGCCGGCGGCAGCTTCACACCTGTTGTATCTGAACACGTCTGACAGAGTTAAGTGATGTTGAGATATTGAGTTTGGTTTGTGATGGTATTGTTGAGTACACATCTGTATGTGTTGTTATCCTGATATTCAACCTCCAGATATAGAGAGAGACTGATGTTGAGATCAGACACACTGATGCTGGACAATAAACTGTTTCCTTTATACCAGGACAGACTCACATCTCTCACATTCATCACTGAACACAATAATGAACAGTTTGAACATTGTGTAAAGTCTCTGGAGATGACAGGAACAGGGAGACGAGCTGGAAAACAAACAGGAAGCTTCTCAGTATAAGTGAATTTTTAGTTTTCAAAGTAAAAGCTTTTTATGTAGAATAATTTTTAACTGCAAATAACTAGATGTTAAAGGTTGGAACCCAACAATTTAGGAACCTTTATTTTTAAGAGCTGATATACAACCAAATACAACATGAGATCAATTTCCTATTTGGATCCTAAACTAACCAACAATTTAGGAACCTTTATTTTTAAGAGCTGATATACAACCAAATACAACATGAGATCAATTTCCTATTTGGATCCTAAACTAACACAGTCTCTCTGTCCAGACTAAAGATTCATCTCTCATCTCATCATCATTAATCTGAATTCATGCTGCATTACTGAAGTCTACTCTGATGATCTTTGAATATATACTGTGAGATAAATCAATAACAAGCATTCAATAGAGAAAATCCCAAAAACTCCACTCACCATAGACAACTTCTTTCACCCTGAAGCTATTTTGGAGATTTTCGCCTGGATTTGGCCTACCCAATTTCAAAAGCTTCCCATATTCACATGCAGAGGTTTACATATGTAGTGAAGTGGCGTAAAGCCCAGGTGCTAATTGGTTAGTTTCTTTTAAATGTGTGAACCAATCATGGCATGTTTCCCAATGTGTAGGAGTTAGTGATTACTCATTCATTTGGTGGTTTGGGCTGGGAAGTACCTACAACTACATTGTCATCTGAGTTCAGCCCTGCCTGTGACGTATACCCAAATGCAGGAATTGTGGTCGCCTGTATGATGGATCACCAATGTTATTTTCTTTTGTTATTTTGTATGTGGTCGTGTATGTTTAATTGTGTATTGAAATTGTTCACATCTACAAAGTGGGAGATATTGCCTCATTTTGTGTACACAATTTGCTGTGTGGAAATTTTGTGGTGTTTTCACGAGTGTATTCTTATATTAAGTGTGTGGTGACTCTCCGACCCCTGCAGGCGATCTCCCCTTGTAGATGTGATTTTGCTTTTTGTGTAAACTTCAACAATATCAAATATATTTTTTTCTACACAGTAAAACCCCCAGAGTTAAATCAACTCTGCTGGTTGTACATATTGTCCCAATCTTACAGAGAGTTAAAAGTAACTCTGAAGTTGAGTTAAAAGCTGCAATCAGTCATTTTATCCTCTCTATCACCATCTCTGTTTGAAACCTAAAATTGCATTTGCATCTTGCTTGTGGAGTTGTTTTCTTTACTTGGGTTTGGATGTTTGCTGTTTCATTTAGACTCACCATTGTTGTGCTCGGTGGGTGTTTTGGTGGGACTGGACTCTTAGTTCTTAGTTAGTTTTTCCAACTGCTATAATTTTGTATGTTAAAGACATGTTATGTTATAGCAAAGAAAAAACAATACTGCAATTCCATAGTGATTTTTAGTACATAAATTCTAAACTTTGTCAGCATTGTCAGTCTCACACAATTAATGGTAAAGAATACTTCTGATAAGTGTGCAAAAACTACACCTGCACATAAGTTTTCTAGATGCTGATGATGTTTAGACTTTATGTGCTAAACACCACTACAGAATTGTGCTGTTGTATTTTCCTTGCTATAACAAAACATGTTTAAAGAGCCACACAGATCCAAAATCGAAACTTACCTTTCTTGCAGTGTGTCATGAAGCTGTCCATCAATGTAAACAACTTGTAAAGTAGTTGAACCAAAAAGTGCATGATTAATAAAGTTATTGGCTTCAAAAGTAGGGAGTCGACTCTGAATCGCTGAAACGAGTCGTTATAGGGAGTGAGTCTTCTTCCTGATATTATCCACGTCACACAAACTTATCCACGTCACATGAGATACTAATCTCTGCCTACATCCTTGCCTGCGGGAGAAACGAAAACTATGACCCGCCCACAGCTAGTTTGTGTGTGAGTGTAAACATCAGCTCAATAACAGCTGTGTTTTCAGCTTGTGTTGTTTTCACTACCAAAGGAGACTTTTTCAAGGAGGGATATACTAAACGTGTCTGGCTGTGAAGAATCAGTGGTTAAAATTAATTTTTAGCGGAGGGATTTAGACGTTTGGCAATGAAAGATGGTTCAGTACCCACTTTATTTGGAACAACATGCGTCTCCTAACCACAAACTGTAAGTATGATTATAGCTCCATACTTGCTTAAAAGAGTGTAAAATATCTATATTCGTTTTTATTGCTTGGATTAATGATGAATGATATCGTTGTTTAAACTCTAACTTATATACTGTCAGAGTCACGATATAAAGCGGTTTTGCTATGACCCGGTAAGTTTACATAAATGCTTAAATGAGTGTAAAATTGTTAGTTTCAATCGTTGTTTGTATTGTTTGGATTAATGATGAATGATGTTGTGTGTTTAAACTGTTAATTTACTGTCAGAGAGTCACGTTAGCAAACGGCTAACGCATGCTCATTTACGGTTTTGTTATGACCCGGTTAGTTTACATAAATGCTTAAATGAGTGTAAAATGTTAGTTTCAATCGTCGTTGTTATTGCTTGGATTAATGATGAATGATGTGTATTGATGTTGATTATGTCTTCTCAGTAAATCATGTTAGCACAAGGTCAATACATGTTGCACTGTTGTTGGTCTGTGCCACCGATCTGTGGTCTGTGAGACTGATCTGTGATCTGTGCAAAGACATTGTGTCAGTTGACCAATCAGAGCAGAGTAGGCTACTGAAAGGTGGGGTTTAGGCAGACTGAGTCGTTGAACGGCTTCATACGAATCGTTTGGGGATCTCTGAGAAATGGAGTAATTTTAAATTTATATTTTGAAAAATTACAGTGTTTTTTGACCATGCATGCATTTAAACCTGTTGTCCGGGACTTATAAATAGTGATAGGATGCTTAAAATTGTCATCTTACTGACTCTTTAAAACAAACATAGTTATAGCAGTTGGAAAAATTAGCAACTAAGAGTCAAGTCTTACTAAAACAACAACTGATCACAATAATGGTGACTTTAAATGAAACAGCCAACATCTAAACCTAAGTTAAGAAAATAACTCTACAAGTTAGATGTAAAATGCTATTTTAGGTTTCAAACAGAGATGGTGATAGAGAGGATAAAATGACTGATTGTAGCTTTTATCTCTGCTTCAGAGTTACTTTAAACTCTCTGTAAGATTGGGACAATATGTACAACCAGCAGAGTTGATTTAACTCTGGGGATTTTGCTGTGTACCTGTTGTCTATGAAAAAAATTATATTTTGGTAAATTATTGTTTGTCTTTCTCACCCCATTCTTGACCATTGGACCTGTGTGTCTTTAAGATTTCCCGGGTATCCCGGTGCCGTAGTTGGGACATTAACATATCAAAATTCGTAGCTCACTGCTTGTACATCATTATGCCACACATGCAAAAGTTTGGTATCATTTTACAGGACACCCTTTGAAATTACATAAAACACTGTTGAAAGTGCTAAACATGGTTGTATGTGATGTCAGTCCTCTAATAAACACAAAAATAAATAGGCGCTTTTTGACGTTTTTTTTTCTAAAGTTTTTATTTAAAAGTGTATAACTCTGGCCCTGGGTGCCTCAGCTACCTGCAGACAGTTTTTTGATTCCAGCAATTGTCAGCTTACAGAGGAAAAATTAATTTTTTCTCTATCATAATCTATGCAAAAGTTATTTTACTCCAACTGAAGGAAGGAATAATACCCTTTTTGTATACAATTTCTGCCTAAAAACATTTGAAGTGTCCCCATAACCACATACAGTGGAATAAATGCAATTTCTTTATATCATTTTAAAGAAAAACCTTTGAAGTTACAATAAAACTGCTGTTTGTGACAAATATTGTTATTTATGTTGTTTTTCATATGATGAAACACCAAATTTTCTTTTTTATGTTGTAAACACTGTCTCTGATAGTGTATAACTCTGGTTCTGGGTGTTCTAGCAGACTGCAGACAGTTGTGGTTGTTAGCAGCAGCAGACAGTAAACACCCAAAAAAAAGAATAATCTCTTTAGCATGTCGCATTCAAAAGATATTCTTATTTTACTGAAGGGTGTGAAAATACATTTTTCATTTAAATATTTTTTGTTTTGCACATATAATAAATAGCAAGGGATTATCCATGCACACAACCAAAGAAAATGCTGTGAATGCACTAATTGTTTAGAGTAGGACCTAAGAGAAAAGATGGTGTATCATTTGTGGCTATCTGTGCTATCTGAGGCAGCTCACGCTCAAGTTTCCCATATGTTTACAAAAGACCATTTTTTACCTTATTATTCATTCATCGATTGTTGGATATGTGTTGATAATAGAATGAAAATAACGATGTAGCCTTATTCCTGAGAATGAGAGCTTTCATTTGATATAAGACTTGCCCATGTTTGTCATATTTGAAAAATATGAAATATGTGAATATTAAATGATATAAAAAATATGGGGGTGGGGGGTAATAGTGTAAATTAAGTGTAAATAACTTTCTTACACTAAAAGATATGTCAAAGTGATGCATATCTGCAGAAAGTAGAGACTCTAAGCTTTCAAACAGTATCTCATATGTGGTACTGGGGTCCATGACAGACCATTAAAAATTAAAAGAATATTTTATATTAAGTCAAAATAGGCTGATCAAACTAAAAATAAACATAAAGAAAAACTTTATAACAAAAATTTAAATGTTTATAACTTACAAGTCAGACCACAGAAGCACAAACAGAGATAAACACACATGAGAAACATTTTCTTCAACACTCCACACAGTGATGCTATCAAGAAGAGTTGTGTAGAGATAAGTTCAGATGTATCATTGGGTTATATAAGATAAGATGTAAGTATTGTGCAGAAATAACACAACTGGGTGCTCTGATGATGATGTGAGAATACGTGTCGAGATCGTACTTACAAATTTGTGAAGCAGTTTTTATCTCACAGATTTTCACTTGCCCCACCAAATAAAATGTGTCACATATTTAAAATTATAATTTAAAAGTCAAATATACCCTTTACACCATGCACGCTATGTGTTGTCTGCTTTTCTCATGTTCCAACAAAAAAGGTTACCAACTTGTCTGCTTTACTTGGAAACTGACGGCAAATTGTGCAAAACATTGCATTGTTTCTTTTGTTGTGTTTTATCCAAGTAAATGTCTGCTTCCAAGATGTTAAATTACGTTTTCATTTTGCCTCATAATTAGAGGGCACTGACGCCATCTTAACGTCTCTATGCTCTACCAGCTGATGTAAAACTTGACATTGCTGAGAAGTTAAAATGTTCCTTGATGGTAACAATGCATAAAAATACATACAGACAAATGGCCACAGCAGAAAATATATTTTAGTGACTGAAGGTGAAGCACCAGTCCTATCGGACTAGTGACAATACCGTTTACTGGCCTAAGCGTCTCTCATGCTGGTCCCGGGCCATCAGCCGGACCTTTATGTTCAGCCCTGAGTGTATAAACTTGTCTTAGAAGATGAATAAAATGTTTTGGGGGGCATGTGGGTATGGGGGTGGTCTGAACTCGGCAAACTTTTCTCTACATAACTAGATGTACTTGTTGATAGCATCACTCGAGTGACCCATCAGACCCCTGAAGTGTTGAAGAAAATGTTTCTCATGTGTGTTTTTCTCTGTTTGTGCTTCTGCGGTCTGACTGGTAAGTTTTAAACATGTTTTATTATTTAAAGTCTATTTTAATCATTCTTATTTTCAATCAGTCAAAGGATTTGCATTCACTTTTTTATAATTGAAGAAAGTAAGCAAAGACTAAACATTTAATATATGAATGTGTGAATTCAGAGATCTGTTTCCTGCATGCTGTTGTTTATGTCATGTCTTCCAGCATAATTAATTTTAAAAACAGAATTGTTACTAATGGCAAATACTACTAAGTTTGTTAATTTAGGATCTTGTGACACCTTATCTCTGCAGGTGTGTTTGGTGATGAAGTGAAGTCAGTGTCAGTGATGGAGGGAGATTCTGTTACTCTACAAAGTAATATTACTAAACTACAGACAGATGATATAATACTGTGGAGGTTTGGACTTCAAAATACTTTAATAGCCAGAATCAATGGAGAAGCCAAAGAGATTTCAATATATGATGATGTTCTTGATGGGGGATTCAGAGACAGACTGCAGGTGAATAATCAGACTGGAGATCTCACCATCACAGACATCACAACTCAACACACTGGACTTTATAAAATGATCATCATCAGCAAACAGATGATCTCATACAGATTCAATGTTATTGTCGATGGTGAGTAAAGATTTAGAAAAAGTTAACTGGAAGTAAACACAGACGCGTTGTATTATTCCAATTAGATTTGATGCTTTTTTTGAAAGTGTGTCAGAATGATATTCATAACCCAACACAAGTAGTTGTGTTTCGTTTTTACCAAATTTTGTTGATTTTCTAAGAGTCACTGCTTTATGTTCTCTTTCTTCAGACAAATAATCGTACCAAAAAATACAAAGCATTGCGTTGAATGAATTAAAATACAAAAGTGTGATAAAATTGTCACGGTTAATCCATGTCACATCTTGTTTCTGTTCCAATTGTTGTCACCTGGACATTCATTCATTAATTACCTGCCTCATCACACCTGTATATCATTTAGTCTGTGTGTTTATACCCCTGTCTGTGTCCCACTCACTGCTGGATCATTGTCGCTGATTCCATGTTTGTTCCTGGTCTCTGTTTGAGTGTTCCTGTGTTACCTGCCCGTTGTTTTACTTACCTGCCCGTTGTTTTACTTACCTGCCCGTTGTTTTACTTACCTGCCCGTTGTTTTGTCATTAAATGTTACCATTTCTTGTGAACTCCGCAATTGTGTACTTACTCCTGTTACCAGTCATGACAAAAAATGCCTTATTGGAGAAGGAAGAAAAATTGTACTCCGGACACGAGCAACGCAACAAAAGATCATAGAAGTCATGATGTGGTGCGGTCCACAACAAATCTGTTGCTCGCTTGCGTCCGGTGTAGAAGCGATGTTTTGTCAAATTATAACAAAGAAATTTAATCGTGACATATACTTAAAGTTTGTTTAAAATAAGACCTTCATTCTCTGTTTTTTCTGGGGTGCATTTAACAGGTCCCAAAAAGAGCAAAATTGCTACAGGAGATTTAAAGCCGATGAACGATGCTTCGCCTCATAACTTGTATTTGGCTGCATGTTAGTTCACTCATGTCTGAAAGTGTATTTGACAGACTTAATGCAGCGCTGCAAGAACAGACGAGATGAGATCAAAGTACCGTGACAATGATTGAAGAAATAATACGACCATCCAAAAAGCTTGCAGTTCTCTACTCTTTCTTTGTAAATATCTAAGTATTGTTTGATATATAAGAATTTATTGGTGTGGGCTCTCTGTCACGCATGAAAGCCCTCTGCTTGTGTATCCTCTGCATTAGACGAGCGAATGTCTTGTCAATTTAATTAATTTTATTTTTGCCACAAAAAAGTCAAGACTATAATTTATGCCTACCTTTGACTAAACATATTTAGTCTCAGACGTGCGCTACTCCTAGTTGGTGCAAATGGAGATTTGCACTCTTTTTATATTTAAAGAAAATAAGCAAAGACTAAACATTTAAATATGAATGTGTAAATTGTTTTCAGTAGCCTTTTATTTATTTTTACATTCTGTTGTTTTTAAATCATGTCATGTCGTCCAACAGAACTGATTTTAAAAGCAGAATTGTTTTTCGAAGTTTCTCATTTTTAAAACTACTTCTAAGCTTTAAACTTTAAGATCTTTCATCTGTGACAAAATCTTATCTCTGTGTCTGCATGTGTGTTTGGTGATGAAGTGAAGTCAGTGTCAGTGATGGAGGGAGATTCTGTTACTCTACACACTGATATTAAACTACAGACAGATGATCTGATACTGTGGAAGTTTGGACCTCAAGAGACCCTCATAGCAAGAATCAATGGAGAGGCTAAAGAGATCTCAATTTATCCTGATGTTCTTGATGGGAGATTCAAAGGCAGACTGCAGGTGAATGATCAGACTGGAGATCTCATCATCACAAACATCACAACTCAACACTCCGGAGATTATCAAATATTTATCAGCGGCAAACAGATCATCTCATACAGAGTCCATGTTACTGTATATGGTGAGTAAAGATTTAGAAAAAGATCACTGCAAGTAAACACAGATGTGTTGTATTATTCCAACTAGATTTGATGTTGTTGTCTGAAAGTGTGTCTGAGTGCTATTCATAACCCAACACAAGCAGTTGCGTATTCTTTAATGAATTTTTGACAGCTGTCAGATGTGACCCTCAATGTTCCCACACAGTAAAATCCCCAGTGTTAAATTAAAAATTAAAAGTGTTTATATAATCCACACCAAGATTGGTGTTAAAAAAACACTAAATCAGTGTTAAAGTTAATAAGATAATGAAGTGATTGAGTCATTAATAGTGAACACCTGCTGGTCATTCCGTGTCAAATCAACTCAATTTTGGAATTGTTCCTGTCTTAAAATGTTTATTTTGTTGACTCTTTTTCTGGAGAAAGTAATACTAAAATGAGGAAGAAAGCCAAATTATTAAATGCAATAGATGAAATCACCATAGTTAAATGAACACTATCATCATCTCTGTTTAAAAAACTAAAATTACAACTTGCTTGCCAAGTTACATGGATGATAGGTTGAACTTCTAAAGAACTGCTGAAAATCTGGTTAATAAAGTAAGTCACCATTGCTCCGATTAGTGTTTCCTTTAGTTGGGTACTTGGGTCTTGAAGTTTGGTGATAGTTTTCTTCTGCTAATTGTGGCAGTGTGGTTATAAAACACATCTATTAAAGCAGAGGAAGATGAGAGAAATGAAGTCTGTAACTCATACTATGTTAATTTTATGTAAGTATAAGTCTTGGGATTCAATGATATCATAAAAAAGTAATCACTAAATATAAGTGTTTAATTTATGTTCTGCCAATCCTGTGAATCTCCCATGAAATCCAACAGTGCTGTAAAAGTCCACATACCCTGAAGAGTTAAATATTGTTTACCCAAATCTAATCTGTGGTGTAAGTCAGACACACTGAGACATCAACAATCAGCCTATAAAACACAATCATGGTGACAATCAACAACAAAGCTTCATGCCGCAATGCATGCTGGGTACCAGGATTGTAGAAATGTCATTCATAACTCCCATCATGCATTGCAACATGACAAAATTTTAACAACTTTCTTACCATTAACTGTCACCATCGTTGAGATTTGTATCAGAAATCATGAAGTCTCTCTTAAGCAGAAAACAACAACAACAACAACAAACACAACAAAAAAACACTAAAGCACTACAGCAGTCTCATTCAATACAATGTCATTTGGATAGAGCTTTTCTATATGCCTGTTTCTTTATAATTAATTTGTGATCAAATGTTTCAATGATTTGTAGAGTAGAATATAATCAAAATAAACTGAGAAGGTCTGGAAGGTTTCCCTCTACATGAAGCAATGAACAAGTGGTTTTACTAAAACATTGTTGCTATTGCTAAAAGAGGAGAGTTAGATCAGTAAAGGGCAAGGGACAAATGCCTAACTAAAGGAAACACTAATCACAGTAATGGTGACTTCAAATGAACTCATAACAAACACAAACTTAAAGGGGTCATATGATGAAAATGTTAGCATTGCCACTTTGTAGGTTTGAGCAAAAATGTGTCGTTTTGGGTGTGTTTTTAAAAATGCAAATGAGCGGATGAAGTGCAAACACTGATCACAATGATGGTGGTTTATTGTAATTGAAACTCTATTGTGCTGTCAAGTCCAAAAATGTGTCGTTTTGGGTGTGTTTTTTAAAATGCAAATGAGCGGATAAAGTGCAAACACTGATCACAATGATGGTGGTTTGTTGTAATTCAAACTCAATTGTGCTGTCAAGTCCAAAAATGTGTCGTTTTTGGTGTGTTTTTTAAAATGCAAATGAGCGGATAAAGTGCAAACACTGATCACAATGATGGTGGTTTGTTGTAATTGAAACTCTATTGTGCTGTCAAGTCCAAAAATGTGTCGTTTTGGGTGTGTTTTTTAAAATGCAAATGAGCGGATAAAGTGCAAACACTGATCACAATGATGGTGGTTTGTTGTAATTCAAACTCAATTGTGCTGTCAAGTCCTTCTTTTCTCTCTCTTTCAGAGTTCAGATTAAGGAGGCGGTATTATTCTAATAAGATATCCTTATGACCATGGGCGAGGCTAGCCCTTTTTTAGGGGTGCTTCAGCACCCCTAAAAAGGAGCTCAGCACCCCTAAAACTTGGGGCAAGAAATTTAATTATTCTAAAATGTTCGTTCGTCTTTGACCAGGTTAAATAATGTCCAAAACATACTCCGTAGTTTGTGGTTTAAAATGTATAATAAGGTAGAAAATGAAAACCTCCTTGCTTAGCAAATGGTGTCACCCTCTTCTACTTCTCTGTACCTGCATCGCTTAGCCCGTCCGTCATTCAGCGTGAAACACACGCAGAGTGAGAATCAGTTAGTGTTGTGATGCAACTTTTTTGTTCAAATCTTACAAAATGTTTACGTTATGTTTATAATGAGCGAGTACATCACGAATCAATCTTTCAAGTCGTGTTTTTGTCTTATAATGAATCACCATGGTACACGTATAATAAGTGTTTATTTTCGGATTATTTAAGTCAGGCGGGTACCCGCGCGCTGCGGAGTAGCAAAGTACCTAGGTGACTCGTCCATAGACTTAAACGGAGAGAAGTAGCGCCGGTTACAATGTTCTTCCGCAAGACGCATGCAGTGCGTCTCAGTGGGTAGTTGCATACGTGTGTCTCCGTTGTTAAAGTTTATTGTATGATTTATCATTAATTTGAGACTTATTTTAACAATCTGGAGTCATGTAAACATGACATCACGGGCGTATTTTCTGGTGAGTCGTCATGAAAACATGGCGTTTGGAACAGAGTGAAAACAAACTACATATCACTATACCACCAGTAGGCTACCGGTAAGTTATGTGTGAAATCACTAACGTTAACTGTCTTACTATCAAACTAGACAATAAATATTTTTTTAGTTTGTCACATGTAGACTAATATGAAGGTGATAACGTTTTTAATCCTTAGTGCAGGAGTCACAAGTGTTTTGTTTTAGACATATAGTAAAGGTAATGGTTCAATTAAAGGACTGTTAAAAGAAAAGCTGCAAATTAACAAACTATTAATAAACCTACCATATGTTGTAGGCATAAAAGTTATAAATTAGGAGATTTGTCATTTTGACAAAGGCAGACGATACACTGTATATTCACATAAAGCCATACCCACACTGCTGGTGTAGCCCACCTTTTGTCCTGAGACTTTAATATGGCATTAATGGCAAAAATGTGCTAGCTCACCATTAATTAGAAATAAAAAGGTTGGCAAAAAATGCATCTGAAAACTCACCAGATTGATGCTTTAAAATATGTAATTTAAAAAAAATTCTAAGGGGGAGCATGCTCCCGGACCCTAGAGGGGTAATATTCTTCTCATCTTTTTCACCCCTGACCCATTTTCATGCCGGAAAGGTCTCCAAAAAATCTTTATTTTGGAGTTAGTTGAACCAATGTTAAAATGAAAGCTATTTTACAATATACATATTATTGGTTTCTGTAGGAAAAAAGAGCGGGTGGTGGCAGCGGGGCTCATTGGGTGCTCAGCACCCCTAAAGCTCTAACCCTAGAATCGCCTCTGCTTATGACATCATAATGAAAGCCAAATTTCAATGACCTGTTTTTGCTCACACCTACAAAGTGGCAATGCTAACATTTTCATCATATGACCCCTTGTAATCAGTGTTTGCACTTCATCCGCTCATTTGCATTTTAAAAAACACACCCAAAACGACACATTTTTGCTCAAACCTACAAAGTGGCAATGCTAACATTTTCATCATATGACCCCTTTAAGATTTAATGTGACACATTTTGTGATAAATGTCTATTTGACTTGTGAGAAATCGCGTCAGAAAGAAGATTTGTCTACTAAATCACGCGTGTGGATGCTGGAATAGTTGAGCACTTGTATTTTGTTCTGACAGCTGTTTAGAAGTTAAACTTATCCAACTAGAAAATAACTCAGCAAGTTATCTTTTTATTTTCAAACAGAGATGCTGATAGAGAGGCAAACATGAAAGATTGCAGCTTTTGGAGGCATACACCCAACAGTATTCATTTATTGCATTTAAAGGGATACTTCACCGATTTAGCATTTAGCTTTGTATCTGTAGAAACCCGGCAGTATTACTGAATGACCATGTTTCCCTCCATCATTTCCCCCTGAGAGGAGAGATATCTGCATTTTGGTTCTGCAAAAAAGTCCTCCGATGATGCAAAAATCGTCATATTACATCATCGGAGGACTTTTTTGCAGAACCAAAATGCAGATATCTCTCCTCTCAGGGGGAAATGAGGGAGGGAAACATGGTCATTCAGTAATACTGCCGGGTTTCTACAGATACAAAGCTGAATGCTAAATCGGTGAAGTATCCCTTTAAAATAATTTGTCTTTCTTTATTATTTTAGTATTTTCTCCAGAAAACGAGTCATCAAAATAAAAATTTAGAGACAGGAAAATGTCCAAAATGTAATTGATTTGAATGACCAGCAGGTGTTCACCATTAATGTCTTAATCATCACTTCATTATCTCATTAACTTTAACATTGATTCAGAGTTATATTTTTAACACCAGTCTTTTTTAACACCGATCTTGGTGTGGATTATATAAACACCAAATAGTGTTGATTTAACACTGATAGAGTTAATTTAACACTGTGGATTTTCCTGTGCATAGTAAACATTATTGAACCACACATGCTCTAGCTATATTATATATTAAAGGGGACATATTATGAGATTTTTTTTAAGATGAAAACTAAGTCTAAAATAGGTCTGAGCAAAAGTGTGCCGTTTTGGGTGTGTCATTTAAAATGCAAATGAGCGGATGAAGTGCAACCACTGATCACAATGATGGTGGTTTGTTGCAATTGAAACTCAATTGTGCTGTGAAATATTTTATCTCTCTCTTTCTCTCCATACTAAATGGTTGTGCTGTGGTTGGATAGTGCAGATAAAGGGGGCGGTATTACCTTATTCTGACATCACAATAAGGGCCAAATTACAACGACCTATTTTTCATATGCTTGCAGAAAATGGTTTACCAAAACTAAGTTATTGGGTTGATCTTTTTAACATTTTCTAGGTTGATAGAAGCACTGGGGACACAATTATAGCACTTAAACATGGAAAAAGTCTGATTTTCATAATATGTCCCCTTTAAATAGTTATATTTTGTCAATGTTTAATTTATTAAACACTGGCAAGTCGCCCCATTTGAAAAAAAACACAGTTCTCTTTCTGTTCTCAGTTCTCTTTCTTTGCTGCATCATGAAGTCAAACAAACTTTTACTAACAAACCAGAGAACAGGAACAGAAATTCAAGAAAGTGTGGAGGACAGAATCACATTTTTCTGAAAGTTGTTTGCTACGCCTCTATAGCCTAATAGTGAATAAGTTGAACACTAATTATGATACATTAAATATCTACATTTTTTAAATTACTAATAAATTCTGGGGATAAAGAAAATGAAATATATTTAAAAAAAAATTATAAAACAAAAATGTATTTTAATTGAATAGCGCAGGAATGGCCCTTCAGGTTGAGTTGTAATGGTGGTGTCTTCACTTTAATGGGGGTCCAGGACAATGAGCCCATCTTGATTTAATAACTCAAATAATGTTAGGGGTTGGAATTCAAAGTTGAAAAAAATGCTTTAATAACTCAAATATTTATGATAATGTAAATTTATTTTTATTATTAAATTGAAATTATTATTTAATGACTTATGGTTTATTAAAGACAAAAAGTCATGTTTCTCAGCTCTGCCCGTTTCTGTCATCACCTTTAACTCTTTACAATGTTCATCATCATCTTCAATCTCAAACTGTTTAGTATTGTGTTCAGTGTTGAATATGAGAGATGTGAGTCTGTCCTGGTACAAATGAAGCAGTTTATTGTCCATCATCAGTGTGTCTGATCTCAACATCAGACTCTCTCTACCTCTGGAGGTTGAATATCAGGATACAAACACATACAGATGTGTACTCAACAATACCATCACAAACCAAACTCAACAGTTCTGCTTAGAAATGACTTTATTAAAGATAAATTAACGTGTATGATGCTTTTTTAATGTATTAGAAGTTTCCTTTTAGATGAATCTTGTAAAAGTGGCCTTATTGAAATAAACTCATCTGTTTGTGTTTTTTTCCTCAGGCTTTGGCCATTATTTTGAAGCTGTGATCCGATTGGTCCTCTCTGCTCTGGTGGGTGTGGCTGCGGTTTCCATTTTGGTTTATGACATCAGATCGAGCAGAGTTGAACAGAAGAAAAGATCACAGACACCATCAGAATACATTTAGTGATGTTTTATTAGTAATCAGTTACATTATTATATAACCACTATTTTTTTCTGTTCCTCTTTAATTAATTTAAAATAAACGCATGTTTAATGAACCTGCTTTAAAATAAAATGAGAAATCAATTTAATAATTCAAACATAAAAATGCAAATAAATAAATGAGTTCAAGTTCAATATCCATCTGTATGTCCATGGTCCTGCCAGACTCTTAACTCATATACACTCTAAAAATGGTTGGGTTAAAAACAACCCAATTGGCAACCCAGCGCTGGGTAAATATTGGACAGAACACATGCTGGGTTAAAGTAACCCAACACGTTGGGTAACACATTTTAACCCAGCAGGTTGGGTTGTTGAGAAAACCCAACATGTAGTCATTTTAACCATTTATGGGATTAATATTCTGGGTTTTGGGTTATTCTTGCTGGGTTATTTTTATCATGTGCTTTATTGTAAATCAAGACCATTGTTAACAGCAAATAAATGTTTATTTGATTGCAAAATAACTACAAACTCTTACATTTTTACAGTTGTAAGTTGCAAAATCATTTAAAGGACTGCTTACTGACCCAAGTATAAATATTAGGGATGCACCGATAGGATTTTTTTGGGCCGATACCGATACCGATTTAAGCAGACAACTTCTGGCCGATACCGATGCCGATACCGATATTAAACACTATACAACACTATACAGTTGGTCTATTAGCTAGTTTATTTCTGCATCAAATTATTTTTACTGAACATGGATTGTATCTAATTAACATTCAACTGACCAACATAATAAGAGGCACAAATTAAGCTAAAACAAATATAATACGACAACAGGACAACCTTCAAAGGTGGTTTTTGCTATTCAGCATTTCTTTTATTAACAACATTAACTCATTTTTTTTTACATATAATGGATTTCTTTAATAAACATAAATAATGCCATTGCTTTAAACAGAGTATAAATATTGCTACTTCAACAAAGTTGGACTTCTTGCCCCACTAAAGTGCAGTCTGTTTCTTTTATTGTCCAAGACATTTGAGCCAGCTTAACAAAGGTTTTCTGTCTGTGCTTAAGTATAGTGCACACTAGGGCTGGACCAGAATGTTCGAATATTCGTTCCGTTGGTTGACATTAGATTTTCAGTTTTGAGATTCGAATATATATATATTTTACAGCGTTAATGCAGAGCTTTTGCCAAGCAGGAAGTGCGCTTCACGCTCCAGCTCTATAGGTGGCGCAGAGAGACCAACATCCATAGCCAACAGCCACCAAACTTCACCAGTGCAAGAGATCAGAAAGAGATCGCCTCAAAGCGGGCTTCCTGCTTTGGCATTCACACTAATAGTGTTGTAAATAACGTTCAGTTTTTTGCAAAAACTGATTGATTTGCTTCACAAGACATCAATATGTCACACGGAGTTATGGGGGATTACTTTTGTATTAGATATACATGTTTAAAGTGGCGGATCGGTTGGCTTGCATGACGGAGCACTGGGGTTTCTGCAAAATATCTTCTTTATTGTTCTACTGATGAAAAACATATTGGATGGTGTAAGTGTTAGTAAATAAACTTGATTTTAAAAGTATGCTACCGTTTTATTACAGTTTGTTGAACTTCATTCATTCGTTCATTTATTTACGTTGTTTTATTTAAATGGGCTAAGTTACCCTTTACGTTATCAGTAATTACTATGCTTCTAATTTCTTATACGGGAGTGTTTGTTTGTTAGAAAAATGTTAGGCTAACGTTACCTTATTAAAAGTTTTGCTCGTGTTTTGTTTCACTAATGCTGATCTCGCAGCACGCGTGACAGGCACGCCGCTACACGCACACAGATTCCTGCCTTTATTAAAGAGAAAAATATGTTCAGCCCCTCCTTCCGAAGCTTTGAATATTTGATTTGATTTCTACTAGAGCTTTGAAGCTCAAAAAATGGTATTCGGAACAGCCCTAGTGCACACCCAAACATTAAATCATTTTAATTGAACATGCAATTCATTGACTTTATGCGGTTAATTAATAAACAATCGGTATCGGCCTTTCTCGTGCTATTGCCGATATGCCGATGGTTTCAAATTCATCAAAAATCGGCCGATAAATATCGGCGGCCGATGCATCGGTGCATCACTAATAAATATATTTATAAAATATCATAAATTATGCACATTGAAGTAACAATGTAACAGGTTGAATCAATTCGTTTGAATTTAAGACAGAATTTGTAATTTTACAGTATATATATATGAAATACTGAAATGTACATAAACAAAACTACAGCAGTGTAAAAAAGAAACAATGTAATTGTTAAATTAAAAGTAAAATCATTCATAGATGTGTAAAGTTTTTTTAAAGAACAAATGTTTTAAGTTTCACAGAATGGAATGTATTTGACTAAAAATACTTCATTTATTAAAGTTACTCGTCGCGAACAAAGATGTACAAAGGAATCGAACAGCAGGGGATTCATCCATTTGAAAAATGACAGACTACAGGAATTCCCATAGAAGCACATTGCCTGGGGTATTTATTTTTTTAAGCACTTAAAATGCCTTTAAACCAGAGACTGTAAAAAATATGCAAGTAGTGTCCGTGACGTCACCTATTGGTTTGTGAAGAGCATTTTTGAAGCTTAAAGTAGGCGGTGCGTGCCGTCGCCATCTTGGCCGAATTGCAGTTTAAGTCACTTCCGTATTCAGAGAGACTGATTGAGAAAAAAGATTGAGAGGTCTGCTGCATGTTTCCCATGGCCAGGAAGAAAGGAAAGGGTTTCGAGGATTCTGTCCAAAGAAGAAATTCCACCACATTTGTTGCAATCTACAAAAGAGGAAAACACTTTTAGTGGTCTGAACTGAATGATCAGATTGAAGTATTCAGAAAACCATGTGGGCCAAGTGAATTATATATTTTATAAAAATTATAAGGGTTTCATTTGCATCCCTGGCCGCATTACCACCACGTGTGAGATTTTTTTTTCCAAAAATGCAATAGCCTGTTTACAGTTTGCATAAGACTTTGGTGTTACACTCCTTTAACTGTTGTGCCAACAACAAAGGCTGCAAACCACACAGACTGACAAATATGATGATCTGACTATTAAGAATAAAGTACTGCAGAACTAAAATTTAGCAGATAATTAAGACATTCTAAATATATTTTAAATAGGAATTATTAAATGTTATACTTACTGGCTGAAGTTGTATGAAGGTCTTGCTAGCCTCATCAATGGATGGACGTTAAAACTGCACACTCTAAAAAAAAAGAATTGGAAAACAACATCACATCTGATCTCTGCTAAAAACATAACATCTCTGATACAGTATCAGCCACAGTTCAGAGGGTTGGTCAATATACACTTGAAATCACAGGAGACAATCCAAAAATATTATGAAATGAATATAAAATAGTAACTAAATACGACTCAATAACACATCTAAATTCATATAACAGTACACATATACATGTTTGTGAACAGATAACGTTAGTCACTTCCACGCAGGCTCCGTCTTGGTGACAAATACGTTTATGTTTTCAAGTTCATATTCAAACACTTAAAGGGGTCATATGATGAAAATGTTAGCATTGCCACTTTGTAGGTTTGAGCAAAAATGTGTCGTTTTGGGTGTGTTTTTTAAAATGCAAATGAGCAGATAAAGTTCAAACACTGATCACAATGATGGTGGTTTGTTGTAATTTAAACTCAATTGTGCTGTCAAGTCCTTCTTTTCTCTCTCTATCAGAGTTCAGATTAAGGAGGCGGTATTATTCTAATAAGATATCCTTATGACATCATAATGAAAGCCAAATTTCAATGACCTGTTTTTGCTCACACCTACAAAGTGGCAATGCTAACACTTTCATCATATGACCCCTTTAAATTATTGTTTCATTTTAAAAGAGAGGAACAAGCATACATATAAGACACCAGTTCTTGGAAACGCTGTTTCGTTTTAATTTATCGACGCGTTACCTGCCGTACCGACTGTGAAGTGAATGTGCTTCTTGTCTTTGCCTCAGTGACAGACGGCGGCTCCGTGATCCTCCGCCGTGGCGCCGCCGGTAAAGTTAACATGTGCTTCTGCTCGCGCCTCGCCCTTTGACGTCTGTCTTTACATATCGAATGACAAGAAAGCAATTCGTTTGTCGCTAAATTTAATTTAACAGCGTCGCTATCGCTTGTTAAGCTGGGAAAGGGAAAACTATGCGCGTGTGTGACACAAAAAGCCGAAGTGGGTTGCGGAGGTCCACTCTGTACCGGTTTTGACTCGCTTTGTTAAAGGCTTACAGAAATTGTCATGAGTTAACGTAATCAACCGTGTGATGTGGATTTTATAACATGTTTTATTAATTTTATTAATATGCCATATCAAACATCTTAGAACGATTATTCAAGTCAATTTGTGTAACGTTAAATGGCGATCTGAGGTAACAGTCGTCATTCCTCCAAATTACACCCGTCGTCTTAGTCAGTATAAATGAACACGTTGCTGTCTCGCAAAATGTTATAATCTTGTTTATATTCATGAAATGTTCACAAAAGCATATAAACTTACCTTGAAACAACTGCTTCAGTGACTCTGTCCTTTCACGACGACCGTTGCTGAGCACATTCAAACATCAAGGGCGCAAAGCACGTGAGCCTCTTCAAACAACCCAACATAATAACCCAGCAGTTTTAACCCAACACCTAGAAAACTGAAACTACCCAAAAAGTGTTTAAAATGTAAAAAAATGACCCAGCAAAACAACCCAACAGACTCAACCCAGCATTTTGGGTTAAAAAATAACCCAGCCATTTTTAGAGTGTAAGCACGCACACGCCTCGCTTTCACTCTTTGTCTTGCCTACAGACAATATCAGATCTTTGTTTACATTTTAATAACAGATTTCATATCAGTGTACAGCATATATTATTTGCTGTTTCATACTTACAACTTTATTGAGTTCATTAAATGTAAGCCTGAAAGTAAAGTATAGATATGTACACACCATGTCACTGTGGTGTGTATCTTTCTGTTGATATTAGTGAACATCAAAAATCTCTGTTTCTGTTTTCAAGTATGTATACTTTCAGTTTAATACTCAAAAACTAGTATGTTAGCCTGATGAATAGACCTTCAACTAATCTGCTTTACTAATGTGGTTGCAAGCAAATCGTGACTGGCGTGTCCCCAGAGTACATACACTGCAAAAACCCGGGAGTTAAATTAACACTGCTCAGTGTTTATATAGGTCCACTCCCCAGAGTGTTAAAGGGGTCATATGATGAAAATGTTAGCATTGCCACTTTGTAGGTGTGAGCAAAAACAGGTCATTGAAATTTGGCTTTCATTATGATGTCATAAGGATATCTTATTAGAATAATACCGCCTCCTTAATCTGAACTCTGATAGAGAGAGAAAAGAAGGACTTGACAGCACAATTGAGTTTGAATTACAACAAACCACCATCATTGTGATCAGTGTTTGAACTTTATCTGCTCATTTGCATTTTAAAAAACACACCCAAAACGACACATTTTTGGACTTGACAGCACAATAGAGTTTCAATAACAATAAACCACCATCAGTGTGATCAGTGTTTGCACTTCATCCGCTCATTTGCATTTTAAAAAACACACCCAAAACGACACATTTTTGCTCAAACCTACAAAGTGGCAATGCTAACATTTTCATCATATGACCCCTTTAATAATAATCACACTTGTTTTATGTGAACATGTCTGACAGAGATGAGTGATGTTGAGATGTTGAGTTTGGTTTGTGATGGTATTGTTGAGTACACAGCTGTATGTGTTTGTATCCTGATATTCAACCTCCAGATCACTGTAAAAAATATGCCTCTCCAACATAAAAATTTCTAGTGACCCGTTGCACCTTAAATTGTTAGTTGGCTCAATTTAAGTTGGGGAAACAAACTTTTTTGTGTTTTGCTGACTACCCCAGCATGTACACTGAACTTAAAATAGAGTGTTCTGTCAATTAAATATTGTCTCTTGATTAAACATAGCTTGTTGGGCCAAATTTTAATAAAATGTATTAATTAAAGGGGTCATGTGATGAAAGTGTTGGCATTGCCACTTTGTAGGTTTGAGCAAAAATGTGTCGTTTTGGGTGTGTTTTTTAAAATGCAAATGAGCGGTTAAAGTTCAAACACTGATCACAATGATGGTGGTTTGTTGTAATTGAAACTCTTTTGTGCTGTAAAGTCCAAAAATGTGTCGTTTTGGGTGTGTTTTTTAAAATGCAAATGAGCGGATAAAGTGCAAACACTGATCACAATGATGGTGGTTTGTTGTAATTCAACTCAATTGTGCTGTCAAGTCCTTCTTTTCTCTCTCTTTCTCTCTGCACTAAACGGCAGTGCAGTGGTTGGAGAGTTCAGATTAAGGAGGCGGTATTATTCTAATAAGATATCCTTATGACATCATAATGAGGGCCAAATTTCAATTACCTGTTTTTGCTCACACCTACAAAGTGGCAATGCTAACATTTTCATCATATGACCCCTTTAAATTTTCTTGTTGGCCAAAAAGAAAAAAAATGTCATGTCAGATAAGTTACACACTATGCTCTATATAATTTATTTATTTAAATCCATATGAGCAAGCATGTTATGCAAAACAAAACCACTACCAAAACAAGATCTGACAGTTCAAGTAAGCATTGAACCAGAGACCTTTGTGCTGTGAGGCAACAATGATGTGCCCTAACCCACTGTGCCGTCCTCTACACTGAACACACACTTCTCAATCATGGTAACAATGAACAAACATTATTCTTTTAAAATAACTCTAACTACAACATATAACTAACATTAACAACATAACAACATGAATAAATCCAGAAAACATTAAAACAGTCATCTTTTTTAATAAATATTAACCAAAGAAGTGAACATGTCGCAATGCATGCTGGGAACCATTCCGACCATTGTTTTTTTATTGTTTGTTCAGATTACTCAGTTTGGTAAGTTGGGTGAACGAATTGGACATAAACTTATATATCTAATATTTGTTAGCTGAATGATTATGCTTTTTTCATTAAGTGAACACAAAATAATCAATTGGCGCCCTTCAACAAAGAAATCTTTGTTCAAGTTACTTAATTTTCTTTGTTGAATTAACATTTTAAAGTTGGATTTTTTTACAGTGATGTAGAGAGAGTCTGATGTTGAGATCAGACACACTGATGATGGAAAATAAACTGTTTTCTTTATACCAGGACAGACTCACATCTCTCACATTCAACACTGAACACAATAATAAACAGTTTGAACATTGTGTAAAGTCTCTGGAGATGACAGGAACAGGTAGACGAGCTGAAAACAAACAGGAAGCTTCTCAGTAAGTGAATTTTTGGTTTTCAAAGTAAAAGCTTTTTATGTAGAATAATTTTTAACTGCAAATAACTAGATGTTAAAGGTTGGAACTCAAGAATTTAGGAACCTTTATTTTTAAGAGCTGATATACAACCAAAAACAACATGAGATCGATTTCCTATTTGGATCCTGAACTGACACAGTGACTGCGTCCGAAACCGCATACTGTATAGTAGGTACTGAATTAGATGAAGTACCTACTTACTTGGCATTAAAACAGTAGGTACTGTATAGTATGAATCCTGGTAGTATGAATGAGATTCGGACGTACTACATTCGCCATGTTGCTACATCACGTGACATACGTTGTCGATGTCACAGGAGTGACGATCTTTTAGGCGGAACCAAAAATTGGGAAAGTTTGGTTCCGCCCGGATGTTTCCACCCGGACCGGTAAGAGAAAACACCGGACATCCGGTAGCGTCGCGAACGCTGAAATCAGCCAAATCATACACAGCTGGCAGTTATTAAGAGGAGCGCCGGGTGATTGGACGAAAGGGACACCAGGAGAGTATTTTAGAACAACGTAAATCACAGTGGTTGTTGTTACGGTGTGGTGTTGTGTATCGTAGCGCCAAGTTGGGCTCGCCGGATACGCTGTTTGGATCGCTGTATTGCTCTCTCTCTCTCTTGCTTGGATTACAGATCTATGCAAAGGAAGATATCGACGACCTTATAGGTGGAATATTAGACGAATACTAACGTTGGATGAGAGAAACGGAGGAAGAGGAAAACTTACTGTTGTGAGTACGCACCTGTGGAAGAGTGGTGTTGGTGGCTGGAAAACACCTTGTTTATGCATCTGGAGTTATTACAGCGTGAAGTTAACCTAGGACAAAGGGAGACAGAAGTTGTGAGTAACTACATCTCTTGAAGTAGGTGTTTTATATGCAGTTGATTTATGCAATCGTTTGGAGTGTTTTTCAAGAGAGAACGAGTGGCCCTACCCCTGTACCAGCGTGGTGGGTGAGCCGAAGGGTTTTTGTGTAAGCAGCTACAGTGACGACAATAAACAAACGCTAGGCCGTCTACCATCTCCCTATTCTCACCCAGAGCAAAGTGGAAGAAGGCGGGTGTCATTGTGTGCACTGAGCGTGGTGGGTGAGTCTTTTGGATGTAGAACTTTTCACTTGAAGTGGTGCTGTGTAATGCTGTGTATTGCAGTGAGAGTGCTGTGTCTTGTCTGACGTAACCCTGCCTTCAGTCCCTTGTCCCGGGACGACGAAGAGGAAAAACGGCGCTAGAGAACATCTGTACGATTATGCTGTAGTGTGCTTCAGTCTGACAGTATTATAGAGTGGCGGTGAAGAATTGTGCGATTGGCGGTGTGCGTGAGTACTACATTTACTGTTGTTACCTTACCTGTGTCTTTTTCATCACTACAGAGTAGAGGCGAACGAGATCCGCCGGCCCGAGGTCTCGACGAAAGGGCGCCCCGGTCCGGTTTTCGATTGACCAACGGGTCTCGAGGAAAGGGCAGCGCTCGACCCGGTGTGCCGGCGTGACGTCCTCGCCCCTCTGTCAACCAACAAGTTCGCCGAGTGGGTCTTGGTCCCCGGCGTCCCATTGTAAACTACTGTCCAATCGACGCATTGCATAGCCAGCCAGCGTTAAGCCCGCCACCCGTAGCCGTCTGTGAGATATTGAGCTGTGGAGAGAGTCATGCCTACCTAGAAGCTGTAACCAGCACAGAGGTGAGAGAAAATCTAGAAATCGATTTACTGTGTCCTTGTATCTCAGCAGTCGTCTGTGGAGAGAAAGAGAGCCAGCGTGAGCACTGAGAGATTGAGCTGTGGAGAGAGCCATACCTACCTAGAAGCTGTAATCAGCGCAGAGGTGAGAGAAAACCTAGAACTCGATTCACTGTGTCCTTGTATCCCAGCAGTCGTCTGTGGAGAGAAAGAGAGCCAGCGTGAGCACTGAGATATTGAGCTGTGGAGAGAGCCATACCTACCTAGAAGCTGTAACCAGCTCAGAGGTGAGAGAAAACCTAGAACTCGATTCACTGTGTCCTTGTATCCCAGCAGTCGTCTGTGGAGAGAAAGAGAGCCAGCGCGAGCACTGAGATATTGAGCTGTGGAGAGAGCCATACCTGCCTAGAAGCTGTAATCAGCGCAGAGGTGAGAGAAAACCTAGAACTCGATTCACTGTGTCCTTGTATCCCAGCAGTCGTCTGTGGAGAGAAAGAGAGCTAGCGCGAGCACTGAGATATTGAGCTGTGGAGAGAACCATACCTACCTAGAAGCTGTAATCAGCGCAGAGGTGAGAGAAAACCTAGCACTCGATTCACTGTGTCCTTGTATCCCAGCAGTCGTCTGTGGAGAGAAAGAGAGCCAGCGTGAGCACTGAGATATTGAGCTGTGGAAAGAGCCATACCTACCTATAAGCTGTAACCAGCCCAGAGGTGAGAGAAAAGCCTTGGAGCCGATTCACTGTGTCCCTGTGTCCCAGCAGAGTCTGTGAAGAGAGAGAGAATAAAGAAGAAGAGTGAGTCAACGAGCAAGGAACTGTGGGAGATAGGCGGCGAAACGCCGTGCGCTGCAGAAAGGTACACTGATCAGAAAAGTCCATACCCACACTCATTGTGATTTTATTCTGCCTCCAGGAAGGAAGAGGAGCGCGCCACGGGTAGAGGGAACCAGAGGCGGGAGCCAGTTCCCCGACGCAAAATCCCCTCCCCTTACCCTCCGTCTTCCATTCAGCCGTGGCCCCCTGGAGGACAGATTCTGATTTTAGTTTTAATTCCCCTTTTCCCAAGTCCCCGTATATTTTAACTATTTAAATAAATAAAGAATATTTTTATACTTACCTGTACTCGTTGTTGTCTGGTCATTGGGTAGGTTTTGGGGACCTCCTCGAGGTGGACGTTTAGAAGGGGCGTGGCTTAACCATTAGCGGCCAGCCCCTGGCTTGTGACATCATCACGTCATGTCATTTCAGCGCAAAAACAGCCGCGTGCCTCTTCTTCTTTGTTGGATAACTCCTCGTCCGGGGCATCATGGGATAGTGAAGCGTCCATCGTATGCACACTGCAAAATCTAACCGGAAGTAGTAGGTCATCCGGGTACTTTTCGCATACTGTTTTTCGAATACTATGTATTCGGACATACTACTCGCCTCGCCTACTGCTTTTCGCGTACTATATAGTATGTAGTAGGCGGTTTCAGACGCAGCAAGTCTCTCTGTCCAGACTAAAGATTCATCTCTCATCTCATCATCATTTAATCTGAATTCATGCTGCATTACTGAAGTCTACTCTGATGATCTTTGAATATATACAGTGAGATAAATCAATAACAAGCATTCAACAGAGAAAATGCCAAAACTCCACTCACCATAGACAATAACATTCAAAAACATATGAGGTCTTCTGTTTACCGCTGATGATTGTATTATAATCTCCAGTGTGTTGAGTTGTGATGTTTGTGACAATGAGATCTCCAGTCTGATTATTCACCTGCAGTCTGTCTCTGAATCTCCCATCAAGAACATCAGCATATACTGAGATATCTATCATCTCTCTGTAGTTTAGTAATATTAATTTGTAGAGTAACAGAATCCATTACTGACTTCACTTCATCACCAAACACACCTGCAAACACAAATATACAGACAGAAATTAAAAAATATATTTGATTATATTGTATGAGATCACGGACCTGAATCCAATTTTCCATCTGTGAATTTTCAGACTGATCAAACTAAAAATAAAATAAAATAAACATAAAGAAATAACAACAATTCAAACTTTATTAACTTACCAGTCAGACCACAGAAGCACATACAGAGATAAACACACATGAGAAACATTTTCAACACTCGACACAGTGATGCTATCAAGAAGAGTTGTGTAGAGATGAGTTCACATGTCTGTATCATTCAGCTATATAAGATAAACTGTAAGTATTGTGCAGAAATAACACAACTGTGTGCTCTGATAAAGTGAGCTTACGTGTCAAGATCATACTTACAGATTTGTGAAGCAGTTTTTATCTCACAGATTTTCACTTGCCCCACCAAAAAAAATGTGTCACATATTTAAAATTATAATTTAAAAGTCAAGTATAATTGTATACATAAACAATTTATATCATTTGTTAAGACCATTGGCAATTTTAAGTGTAAACTCTAAAGGAATCTTTGTTGTAAGGAAGATAATAAACCAATATTAAAAAACAGTGTTATTAATATGCTGTGGTGATATGTCTCTCAATGTGCTTAAAATTATCTTCATTCATACGTCTCGCCATTAAGTTCAGTGGACCAGATGAAGGGTTATCGGCAAACCCTTTAAGACACGACGCATGCTTCAGTATGTGCTGTCGGCTTTTCTCATGTTCCAACGGAAAAGGTTACCGACTTGTCTGCTTTACTTGAAAACTGACCAAAAACTGTGCAAACATCGCATTGTTTCTTTCGCTGTGTTTTACCCAAGAAAATGTCTGCTTCCGAGATTACGTTTTCATTTTGCCTCATAATAAGAGGGCGCTGACGCCATCTTAACGTCTTTTTGCTCTACCAGCTGACGTAAAACTTGACATTGCTGAGAAGTTAAAATGTCCCTTGATGATAACATTGCATAAAAATACATACAGAAAAATGGCCACAGCAGAAAATATATTTTAGTGGCTGAAAGTGAAGCACTGGCCCTATCGGACTAGTGACAATACCGTTTACTGGCCCAAGCGTCTCTCATGCTGGCCCCGGGCCATTGGACAGTCCTTTATGTTGAGCCATGAATATATAAATTTATCTTAGAAGATGAATAAAATGTTTTTGAGTGTATGTGGTTAAGGGTATGGGGGTGGTCTGAACTCAGCAGACTTATCTCTACATAACTCTTCTTGATAGCATCACTCGAGCGACTCCATCAGACCCCTGAAGTGTTGAAGAAAATGTTTCTCGCGTGTGTTTATCTCTGTTTGTGCTTCTGCGGTCTGACTGGTAAGTTATAAACATGTTTTATTATTTAAAGTCTATTTTAATCATTCTTATTTCCAATCAGTTAAAGGATTTGCATTTACTTTCTTTATAATTCAAGAAAATAAGCAAAGCCTAAACATTTAAAATATGAATGTGTGAATTCAGAGATCTGTTTCCTGCATCTTTTTATTCATTTTTTACATTGTGTTGTTTTAAAATCTGCCATGTTTTCCAATAGAATTTATTTTTTTAAAAGAAATGTTTTTTCTAATTTACTAATTGTTTAACTACTAAGTTTTTAATTTGGGATCTTACATCTGTGACAAACCTTATCTCTGCAGGTGTGATTGGTGCTGATCCAGATGAAGTAAAGTCAGCAGTGATGGAGGGAGATTCTGTTACTCTACACACTGATATTAAACTACAGAGAGATGATCTGGCAGTGTGGAGGTTTGGACTTCAAAAGTCTCTCATAGCAAGCATCAATGGAGTGGCTAAAGATATCTCAATATATGATGATGTTCTTGATGGGAGATTCAGAGACAGACTGCAGGTGAATAATCAGACTGGAGATCTCACCATCACAAACATCACAACTCAACACACTGGACTTTATCAACTGACCATCAGCAACAAAGAGAAGACCTCATACAGATTTAATGTTACTGTCTATGGTGAGTAAAGATTTAGAAAAAAATCACTGGAAGTGAATTTGTGCATCAAAGCCAGTTAAAATAGTACAATGCATCTGCCCTGAGTGCTATTTATTACCCAACACAAGTAATTGTGTTTCACATTTGATCTGAGTAATTTGTTATAAGAGAAGAGTCGTAGCGGCTATTTTACATTTTACCCAAAGAGACTTATGCAGATTAGGAAACAATAAAAGCAATGTGTCATACAGAGGCAATAGTTCAATAGTTGCTTAAACAAGATACAAGTTTTCACTATTCCAAAACAATACCTCTTGAGCGAGAAAGAAAGTTAGTGTTTTTTTTTTACTTAACCTCCTAAGACCACATTTTTTTGATGTTTGCACCATAATACTTAAATATGTGTAACTGGAACCTGTTGTACACGAACGTGGACAACTACACTGCTTCATTTCAATGAAAAATACTTGGTTATTATATTAATTGGTTCTTCCTAACCCCAAAAGCTGGTACAAATCTGAAAAAAATACAAACCAAAGCTCGGGTCTTAGGAGGTTAAAAGAGAGAAGAGAAAGATGTCAAGTATTTTTTGATAGAGATGGGTTTTTAATTGTATTTTGAATGTTGCAAGAGATGTGGCTGACTGGAATGCAATAGGAAGATCATTCCACCAGCAGGGAGAAGTGAAGGAAAATGAGCTGGAATGTAATTTAGTGCCCTTTGTGACAGTAACACAAGATTCTGTAAGTGAGCAGTAGCAACTTGCACCTGATACACAGCCAGTGGAGAGAGATAAAGCGCGGCGTTACATGAGAGCCCTTTTGGGCTCTTGGAAGATGAGCCGAGCTGCTGCGTTCTGAACCAGTTGGAGTGGATTAATAAACCTTAAAGGAAGAGCAAGAAGAGCATTTCAGTCCAGCCTGGAGATTACAAGGGCCTGGATCAGAAGTTGTGCAGCATGCTGCACTCTAAAAAAATAATCCGTAAAAAAACGGATAATGTCCTGGCAGAAAATTACCGGTACATTTTCCGTTATTTCACAGACATTTCCGTTTATTCAAAAATGGAACATTCTGTAGATTTATAGAACACTTTCCGTAGATTTACGGAACATTGTCCGCTTTAGGGACACTTCAATCTGCCTATGAAACGCAACAATGGTGACAATCAACAACAAAGCTTTATGCCGCAATGCATGCTGGGTACCAGGATTGTAGAAAACTCTTTCTTACCATTTACTCTCACCATTGTTGAGATTTGTATCCAAAATGTTGATGTCTCTGTGAAGCAAAATATACAACTGATACCTTACCTCAATGTTATTCAATACAGTGTCTTATCAGATCAGCAGAGCGTGTCACTCTTACACACTTCAGTTTTTTATTCTTATTTTATCACTTCATATTTAAACGCTACACTGTAAAAAATGTCTGTAAATTAAACAGTAAAATACCGTGTAAGTGATACAGAATAAAACCATATTTCACAAAACATGTGATAACCGTAGGATTCACTGTGAAAAACTTTAATTCGTTTTACAGACTAAGACCTTACATTTAACAGTAAAAAACATATAAAAATATGGTTTATTGCAGTAAAATTAACAAGATACTGTATTACCATAAAAATGAAAAAAAAATCTTGATCAATATCAGCGTAATAGATATGGCATTATGCGTTATTGGTGTAACATTAAACCTTTTAGAGAATATTTGTTACCAATATTCTGAACCATCTGTTTATATTTTACTAAATCCTTGTTGATAGAGTTTAAAAATTAGAATAATATCAGTCTGCACTATAGTGGTCATCATGCAGGCATTTGTCATCAAGTTCCTAATTTTATCACACTAAAATTACTTTTAAACATAAAATTACAAATATTTTCTAAACATGGACGATAAGTTTACAACTGCTGTCAAAACAAGATACAAGTCCTCAACTATTCCAGCATCCACACGTGATTTAGTAGACAAATATTCTTTCTGACGTGATGTAATCACAAGTCAAATGGATATTTTCCACCAAATTTATCCCATTAAATCTCCAGTTTGTGGTTGTTTAAGATTCATTTGAAGTCACCATTATTGTAATTAGTGTTTCCTTTAGTTAGGCATTTGTCCTTGTGACCTTCATTGACCTAACTCTCCTCTTTTAGCAATTGCAACAGTGCTTTATTAAGACCACTTGTTTATTGCTAGAGGAAGTAGATAAAACTATCATGTGATCTATTGATTGCTTGTATGTCATGCATATAATTTTATATGCATAAAATTTTATAAATATTTTATGAACATGAAATGATAAAAGAACAATAAAGATATAAAGCACAAAAAAGTGATGCTCTATGCAAATGACACTGTTTTGAACAAGACTGCTGTAATGCTTTAGTTAGTTTCTTTTTTTAGTTTCTTTAGACATCAACACTTTGGATACAAATCTCAACGATGGTGACAGTAAATGGTAAGAAAGTTGCACAATTTTGTCATGTCACAATGCATGATGGGAGTTATGAATGAGCTTTCTACAATCCTGGTACCCAGCATGCATTGCAGCATGAAGCTTTGTTGATGAATGTCACCATTGTTGCGTTTCATAGGCGGATTAAAGTGTCTGTAAAGACTACGGAGAATTTACTGTAAATCTACAGTATTTTAAAGGAATTAAAGGAAATGTCTATAAACATAATGGAAATAGTACTGGTAATCTATTTTACTGATTTTTTTACAGTGTAGCATTTAAATTAGACAGTTCTGAGCTGTAAAATAGATGGTACTGAACCGTCATTTGTACAACATAAACCTTTACAATAAATAGTTTTGAGCTGTAAAAAATGGTAATGAACCATAAGTATTACAATGTTAACCCTTGAATTTGACAGATATAAACTGTTTTAGCAACATAAACATGTTAAATAGACAGTTATAAACTGTAAAAAAAACATTTAAAATTTGTAAAATATACAGTACAATGGGTGCAATCCCGTAAAACCAATAACATTGCTACCGTATTTTTGACGGTAAAGATCTGGCAACCACAGCTGCCGGTTTTCTACCGTAAAATGTACGGTTTATTTTTAACAGTGTAGGCAGCATAACATAAAAAAGCTCAGATGCCATAATAGACACTCTCCCTTACTCAAGCATTAAACAAGTTGTAATTGCTACAAGCAAAAACATTGTTGCAATGTTAAAAGAGCAGAGTCAGTTCTGGAAGGTCAAGGGACAAAAGCCTAACTAAAGGGAACACTAATCACCATAGTGGTGACTTCAAATGAATCTACAACAAACACAAACTGTTTAATTTTTAAACCACAAAAAATTAATGTGATAAATGTTGTGGTAAATATCCATTTGACTCACACATCACGTCAGAAAGAAGATTTGTCTACTAAATCACATGTGTGGATGCTGGAATAGTTTAACACTTGTATTTTGTTCTGACAGCATTTGTTTAGAAGTTAAACATCATCCATGTTTAGAAAATAACTCTGCCAGCAAGTTGTAATTTTAGGTTTCAAACAGAGATGGTGATAGAGAGGCAAAAGTGAAAGATTGCAGCAGGAGTTATTGTACCCATAATGCAACATGTTATTAAAAAAACGGATAAATGCCTGTAAAACATAAATACGGAAAATTCCTTCATATTTACACAGTACTTTGTCCGTTTTTTTACGGATTTTTTTTAGAGTGTAAGATATGGCCGAATCTTCCTGATATTGTATAATGCAAAATGTAATGCTAATAGCAAAACAGGGGTTGGAGTTCAAAGTTGAAATAAAAAAGGCTTTAATAACTCAAATAAATATTTATGAGAATGTCAATTTCTTTCATTCTTAAATTGAAATTATTATTCAATGACTTATGGTTTATGGGATTAAAGACAAAAAGTCATGTTTCTCAGCTCTGCCCGTTTCTTTCATCACCTTTAACTCTTTACAATGTTCTTCATCATCTTCAAGCTCAAACTGTTCATTATTGTGTTCAGTGTTGAATGTGAGAGATGTGAGTCTGTCCTGGTACAAAGGAAACAGTTTATTGTCCATCATCAGTGTGTCTGATCTCAACATCAGACTCTCTCTACCTCTGGAGGTTGAATATCAGGATACAAACACATACAGATGTGTACTCAACAATACCATCACAAACCAAACTCAACAGTTCTGCTTAGAAATTCTTATTAATTACTTATTATTAATTTATGTTTAATAATGTGTGCAATGTTTTTTTAACACATTAGTTTATTTATTCATTTTAGATGAAACTATTTAGTGGCCTTATTGAAATTAACTCATCTGTGTTATTTTCCTCAGGCTTTGGCCATTATTTTGAAGCTGTTCTCCGATTGGTCCTCTCTGCTCTGGTGGGTGTGGCTGCGGTTGCTATTTTGGTTTATGACATCAGATCGAGGAGAGTTGAACAGAAGAAAAGGTCACAGACACCATCAGACTACATTTAGTGATGTTTTATTAGTAATGAAACATATATCGTAGTTATTTTTAACTGTTCATTTTTAATAGCTTTTCCTCTGTCAATAAGTCTTTTAATACTTTTAACTTTAACCTATGTGTTAATGTTGTGTTATAACAGAAAATGCATTCAAAATAAACATGTGTTTAATAAAGCCGATTTAATGTTAAATGAGAGATCAATTTAATAATTCAAACATAAAATTGCAAATAAATAAATGAGTTCAATATCCAGCTGTATGTGCATGGACCTGAAAGACTCACTTTTACTCTTTTCTTGCCTGCAGACAATAACTGATATTTGTTTAAATTTAAATTTTATTTTTCAGCCAATGAGAGAGGGAGGTGATTGACAGATCTATTGAAATAGCAATCGTGAATATGCCTAACACACTGCTCATATCTCATCATAAAGATGTGATAAAATGTATTTTGATTTAAGAATTTTTAGATATTTTTACTGAAAACAAGACAATAATAGTAAGTAGGAAAGTCATTTTTGCAGTGTATATACATATACTGTATGTGTATATAACCTTATCTTTCTTTTTGAGAAGATGAATAAAATGTTTTTGAGTGTATGTGGTTTGGGTGGTCTGAACTCTACATAACTAGATGTACTTGTTCATAACATCACTCGAGCGACTCCATCAGACCTTTGATGTGTTGAAGAAAATGTTTCTCACGTGTGTTTACCTCTGTTTGTGCTTCTGTGGTCTGACTGGTAAGTTATAAACATGTTTATGATCTAAAATATATTTGAATAATTCTTCTTTTCAATCAGTCAGAAGATTTGCACTCACTTTCTTTATAATTGAAAATGGACGTGCAAATTTAGAGATCAGTTTCCTGCATCTTTGTATTAATTTTTACATTCTGTTCTTTTTAAATCTATGTCATGTCTTTTATCAGAACTGATTTTAAAAAAAGCAAAATAGTTTTTTCAAAGATCCTAATTTTTAAAACTGCTACTAAGCTTTAAAATCAAAGATCTCTCATCTGTGATAAATCTTATCTCTGTGTTTGCAGGTGTGTTTGGTGATGATGTGAGGTCAGTGTCAGTAATGGCTGGAGATTCAGTTAATCTACAAACTAATATTACTGAGCTACAGGAGGATGAGATGATCTTTTGGAGGTTTGGAGAAGGCAAATCTAAAAGTCTTTTAATTGAAATTACTATAAATAACATCAGGTATGCATGTGGGAGATTCACCAACCAACTGCAGATATGGGACAGTAAGACTGGAGATCTCACCATCATGAACATGATGATCAAAAACTCTGGACTCTATGAAGCAGAGATCAACCTTGACACTGAAACAGTATACAAAAGATTTAATGTTACTGTTTTTGGTGAGTGTGAATATATTTTGTATGAATGTTTGCTTTACAAATCAATTTAGATTTATGCTTTCTTAATCTGTCTCTGTAAGTGTTTTATGTAGAGTCTCCTCCTGTTATCATAACCCAACACAGTATCACTTTTGATCCGAGTAATTTGCATAAGAGCAGTTATTTATGGGGGATTGACAGCTGTCAGGTGATGTGACCCCAATATTATTGCTCTACCCTTTTTAACCAATTTTATTTAACAATTTAAAAATAATTAAATAATAAGTGTTAATGTTTCATTTATTAAAGACCCATTACAAAATTAACTATGTTTTTGTGGTAAAAGTGTAGTAACCATGTTTTTTTTGGTGGATTGATTAATAAATCTTTAACTTTTTTGTGATAGCCATGGTTTTACTACAGGTCAGCTGTCTAAGCTTTTAATAACAAACTAGAGAACACAGCTAGCCAATTAGTGAATAATTGTGGCAGTTTCACTATTAAGTTTAACAAAGTAATTAACAGTGATTTTGTTACATTGAACATTGTTTAAAATCTACATTTTATCTAAAAGTTTTAAATAACGAATGAAATAAAGAAAATAAAATGTATTTAAATATTTAAACAACAGAAATGCTTTATGTTTCCCTTCCCATACAGACCAAAAATATAGTTTTAATATATTTCAAATTATACAAAAAATATATGTGCTAAAATATATTTGGAAATATGTTTATAAAAATGTGCTTTTCACCAATATATTGTTTGCCAATTTTTTATATTTTGAGATCGGCAGGTAAATTGTCACACTAGATTATCTTAAAAGAAGAACACAACTACTTAATCGTGATCTAAACTAGAACTAGAAATAATAACTCTAGGGCTGTTCACACTCCGCTTAACCCTGGGTTATATTAATTCTAAGTTTTCATAACTTCAAAAAATATTTATAGCAATGTCATTTTCTTTAATTATTAAATTGAAATTATTAATCAATGACTAATAGTTGATAGGATAAAAGACAAAATCGTCAGTTTGCTCTCAAATGTTTTTCAGTTCCTCTGCCCGTTCCTGTCATCTCCAGAGACTTCTCCCAATGTTCAAACTGTTTATTATTGTGTTCAGTGTTGAATGTGAGAGATGTGAGACTGTCCTGGTACAAAGGAAACAGTTTATTGTCCAGCATCAGTGAGTCTAATCTCAACATCAGATGTGTCATCTCTCTACATCTGGAGGTTGAATATCAGGATAACAACACATACAGTTGTGTGGTGAACAATCCCATCACAAACCAAACTCAACATCTCAATATCACTCAACTCTGTCAGCCATGTTCAGGTACGACTGCAGTTCTGCTTAGAAATTATTTGAATTTATCTTTAATAATGTGTAAGGTTCAAGGTGTCTTGTTGAAATACACTCATCTGTTTGTGTTGTTTCCCTTAGGCTGTGTTTTCTGTTGTCATGTTTCTGAAGTTGTGATCCGATTGGTCGTCTCTGCTCTGGTGGGCGTGGCTGTGATTGCCATTTTGGTTTATGAGGTTAGATCGAGCAGAGGTGAACAGAAGAAAAGATCACAGAGACTATCAGACTAGTTTTAGTGATGTTTTTATTAGTAATGAAACATATCATAGTCACAAAATTATAGAACCACTATTTTTCTTGTTCCTGTTTAATTGCTTTCTCTCTGTCAATAAGTCTTTAAATATTTCTTTAAATATTATGATTGCCATTTGATGTGTAAATGTTGTGTGTTAGCAAAAATGCATTTAAAACAATCACGTGTTTAATAAAGCTGCTTTAAAATAAAATGAGAAATCAATTTAATAATTCATATATAAAAATGCAAATAAATTGATGAGTTCAAGTTCAATATCCAATTGTATGCGCATGGACCTGACAGATTCTTAACTCATACAATAACATAAGCACACACTTCACTTTTACTCTTTGTCTGGTCTACAAACCATGGCTTTCCGATCATATCTAACATGTTTGATATTTAGGATGTTAAAGGTGACATTTCACAAGACTTTTTATAAGATGTAAAATTAACCTTTGGCGTCCCCAGAGTACAAATGTGAGGTTTTAGGTTAAAATACCTCACAGATAATTTATTATAACATGTCATAATTGCCACTTTGTAGGTGTGAGCAAAAATGTGCTGTTTTGAGGTGTGTAATTTTAAATCCAAATGAGTTAATAATGCAAACACTGATCACCATAATGGTGATTTGTTGAAATTGAAACTCAATTGTGCTGTAAATTATTTTCTCTCTCTCTCCTTCTCTCTCTGCACTTAAGGGCAGTGCTGTGGTTGGATAGTGCAGATTTAGGGGCGCTATTATAATAATATCACTTCTGACATCACAAGTGGAGACAAATTTTAATTATACATTTTTTCACATGCTTGCATAAAATGGTTTACGAAAACTAAGTTACTGGGTTGATCTTTTTCAAAATTTCTAGGTTGATAGAAGCACTGGGGACCCAATTATGGCACTTAAACATGGAAAATCAGATTTTTATGATATGTCCCCTTTAAATCAAGATGATTACATCATTACTTTCACAACAGCCATTAAGGAGGTGATTGACAGATCTATTGAAATAGCAAATATGACTGAAAGACAGTGCTCATATCTCATAAAACACAAAGTCAACAGTAAGAAAATTAGCGACGGACACTTCAGCAAACAGTAATCAACGATACATCAACAAACAAGCTAATTTCATAAATATATTATTACATATGTAATCAGCATTAATAAAATGTTTTGCAGAATCACAGAAACGTATGTAATAGAAAGTATAGAATTGCATAGAAAGTATGTAATCCAAATAAATGTTTATATCTAAACAAACTCATAAACTTTATGTAATTGATATGTGTCAGTTATTTGAAGCAAGTACAAATAAAATGTATGTAATAGTATTACTAAGTCCAATGTGTTTACAACATTTTTCTTGGCTTGTTTGATTGTGCTATACACATTACAACAGCCAAAAAAAAATTAAGGCTAAGAAGTCAACGGTCAATAGCCCATGTAAAGGAAACATTGATCACCAAAATGTTATTTTATATGCAATCAAAAGACATAAATCTTATTAGGCTAAATATACCTAAGAAGTCAAAGATCAATAGCCAACGTAAAGGAAACACTGATCACCAAAGCTCCTCGTGACTGAGAGTATCACAAATGTGTTTAAAACACATCAAAAACATAACAATGTATGATATCAGTCACTCATTCTCCACATTACAACAGCCAAAAAAACTTAAGGCTAAGAAGCCAAACATCATATGCAATCAAAATACATCAATCTTATTAGGCTAAATATAGTTAAGAAGTCAAAGGTCAATAGCCCAAGTAAATGAAACACTGAACACCATAATGGTATTTTATATGCAATCACAATACATGAATCTTATTAGGGTAAATATAGCTAAGAAGTCAAAGGTCAATAGCCAAAGTAAAAGAAACACTGATCACCATAATGGTATTTTATATGCAATCAAAATACATGAATCTTATTAGGCTAAATATAGCAAAGAACTCAAAGGTCAATAACCCAAGTAAATGAAACACTGATCACCATAATTGTATTTTATATGCAATCAAAATACATGGATCTTATTAGGCTAAATATAGCCAAGAACTCAAAGGTCAATAACCCAAGTAAATGAAACACTGATCACCATAATGTTATTTTATATACAATCAAAATAAATTAATCTTATTAGGCTAAATATAGCTAAGAAGTCAAAGGTCAATAGCCCACGTAAATGAAACATTGATCACCATAATGTTATTTTATGTGCAATTAAAATACATGAATCTTATTAGGCTAAATATAGCTAAGAAGTCAAAGGTCAATAGACCAGGTAAAGGAAATATTATCACCATAATGGTATTTTATATGCAACCAAATTACATGGATCTTATTAGGCTAAATATAGCTAAGAAGTCAAAGGTCAATAACCCAAGTGAAAGAAACACTGATCACCATAATGGTATTTTATATGCAATCAAAATAAATACATCTTTTTAGGCTAAATATAGCTAAGAAGTCAAAGGTCAATAGCCCAAGTGAAAGAAACACTGATCACCATAATGGCATTTTATATGCAATTAAAAACATTAATCTTATTAGGCTAAATATAGCTAAGAACTAGGGGTGGCACGGTTCATGAAAAAAATCGGAACCGTTCGGTTCGCTTGTCTTTGTTCGGAGCGCGTGTGTGTCGCACGGTTCAACGGTTCATGGCATGCGCAATGTAGCCTCATGCCCTGTATGTGACCTCAGATAGCGGGTTTCCCTTTCACGCGAAACTGGTTTGGAGAATAAGTACTGCAGGTTATGTTACGTGTAGAAATGGCAAGTGGGAGAGAAAAGGAAGTCTGCCTGCAGTTGGAGGATGCCTCAGCGTCGTATAAGTTTGGTGTGTGGAAACATTTTTAATTTCATGTTACCTATGATGACAGCGGAAATAAAACAATAGATAGAAATGCAGTCTATGGGTTGAATGTGTTCGAACAGCCACAGGAGACCGCCTTCTCTCTGACCATTTATCTAAAATTTCTTTCATTGGTAAAACGAAAGCGACTAATTTCCGCGTAGTTTAATTTTGCTAGCGTGTGAAAGTTGCAGAATCTTATTTCATAAATTGCCCCTCAAAGTAATCAGGACAGAAGTAGTCAAAAGTGGACAAAAGAGACGGATTTAAATATTACAGGTGTAAACGTTATGTTGCTCTCTCGTTCACATACTCTCTGCAGTATTTAAGCAGCCTCTCAGTGATAAATCTTAGAGCTACACTGAAGTTGGCATTTTGATAAATGCAAGTTATATTTGTGTGCTAAAAATGCACACAAAGTTCATGTAGATGGCAATACACATTCTACTTTTTGCCAAATAAATGAAAAGCATGTTGAAATCATCAATGTCTTCCATCTTGCTGTATCAAAATCTCATCTGGCTTTCCTCAGGGATGGTCCCAATAATGTGCTTAAAGTCAAATTCAGTTTGTGCATGATTACATGATATAACTTTTTTAATACTGTATCCTAAATTATGGATAATTAATACATTAATAAGATAATACATTTCTGGAGTGTTAAAAATTAAAAGAAAAAATAACAACAAGAACCGTACTGAACCAAGAACCGTGAGCATAGAACCATGATACGAACCGAACCGAGGGTTTTGTGAACCGTGCCACCCCTACTAAGAACTCAAAGGTCAGTATCCCAAGTAAAAGAAACACTGATCACCATAATGGTATTTAATATGCACTCAAAATACACTAATCTTATTAGGCTAAATATAGCTAAGAACTAGGGGTGGCACGGTTCATGAAAAAAATCGGAACCGTTCGGTTCGCTTGTCTTTGTTCGGAGCGCGTGTGTGTCGCACGGTTCAACGGTTCATGGCATGCGCAATGTAGCCTCATGCCCTTTATGTGACCTCAGATAGCGGGTTTCCCTTTCACGCGAAACTGGTTTGGAGAATAAGTACTGCAGGTTATATTACGTGTAGAAATGGCAAGTGGGAGAGAAAAGGAAGTCTGCCTGCAGTTGGAGGATGCCTCAGCGTCGTATAAGTTTGGTGTGTGGAAACATTTTTAATTTCATGTTACCTATGATGACAGCGGAAATAAAACAATAGATAGAACTGCAGTCTATGGGTTGAATGTGTTCGAACAGCCACAGGAGACCGCCTTCTCTCTGACCATTTATCTAAAATTTTACGTCTTTTTGTATTCAGTGCTATTTTTATTCTTTCATTGATAAAACGAAAGCGACTGATTTCCACGTAGTTTAATTTTGCTAGCGTGTGAAAGTTGCGCAATCTTATTTCATAAATTGCCCCTTCAAGTAATCAGGACAGAAGTAGTCAAAAGTGGACAAAAGAGACGGATTTAAATATTACAGGTGTAAAAGTTATGTTTCTCTCTCGTTCACATACTCTCTGCAGTATTTAAGCAGCCTCTCAGTGATAAATCTTAGAGCTACACTAAAGTTGGCATTTTGATAAATGCAAGTTATCTTTGTGTGCTAAAAATGCACACAAAGTTCATGTAGATGGCAATACACATTCTACTTTTTGCCAAATAAATGAAAAGCATGTTGAAATCATCAATGTCTTCCCTCTTGCTGTATCAAAATCTCATCTGGCTTTCCTCAGGGATGGTCCCAATAATGTGCTTAAAGTCAAATTCAGTTTGTGCATGATTACATGATATAACTTTTTTAATACTGTATCCTAAATTATGGATAATTAATACATTAATAAGATAATATATTTCTAGAGTGCTAAAAATTAACAGAAAAAATAACAACAAGAACCATACTGAACCAAGAACCGTGACCATAGAACCATGATACGAACCGAACCGAGGGTTTTGTGAACCGTGCCACCCCTACTAAGAACTCAAAGTTAATATCCCAAGTAAACGAAACACTGATCACCATAATGGTATTTAATATGCACTCAAAATACACTAATCTTAATATGCTAAATATAGCTAAGAAGTCAAAGGTCAATAGTCCAAGTAAAAGAAACACTGATCACCATAATGGTATTTTATATGCAATCAAAATACATGCATCTTATTAGGCTACATAGCTAAGTCAAAGGTCAATAACCCACGTAAAGAAAATATCATACTGGTATTTTTATGCACTCGAAATACATAAATCTTAATATGCTAAATATAGCTAAGAAGTCAAAGGTCAATAGTCCAAGTAAAAGAAACACTGATCACCATAAGGGTATTTTATATGCAATCAAAATTCATGAATCTTATTAGGCTACTTATAGCTAAAAAGTCAAAGCTTAATAGCCCACATAAAGAAAATACCATAATAGTATTTTATATGCACTCAAAATACATACATCTTATTAGGCTAAATATAGCTAAGAAGTCAAAGGTCAATAGTCCAAGTAAAAGAAACACTGATCACCATAATGGTATTTTATATGCAATCAAAATGCATGAATCTTATTAGGCTACATATAGCTAAGAAGACAAAGGTCAATCGCCAAAGTAAAAGAAACACTGATCACCATAATGTTTTTTATATGCAATCAAAATACATTAATCCTATTATGCTAAATATAGTAAAGTGTAAAGGGTGTGTAAAGTGTAAAGCCACAATGTTTAATTATTTTAGATGTATGATGTGTTAATTTATAGTTTCAATACTTTATTTCACTGTAAAATTGACATGCACACCAATCAGAAACATACACATGCACACACCAATAGACCAAACCACATTTCTTTCCACACTTAAAAATGTAGGGCATCAGGTTTCACTTTGACTCTGAGAAATTAAGCTTCTAGGCAGTCACGTGCATTAAGTGGAAAAACCTACAAGGGGAACTAAAAGTAGCAAAAAAATTTTTTTGGAAGGTTTGTCATTTTGTTTACTGAATATTTTGTCAATCTTTGGTTCACTCATGTTCTCTGTGTCCATAATTGTCTTTTTGGTGTTTCTTAATTTCTAGATTGCTATTGGTGAATTTTCTCTTGTCACTTGATTCCTGTATACACCACAACATCCTCCACTGGAGCTCCCTGTACAAACACATCACACAACATACATAACATTTAATAACAAGCTTATCAGTTTCTAAATTATAACTCTATATTCATGATCTGCTGATCACTGAGATTCAAGGTTATGTGACTTAAGATGTGTTATGTTTTGTAAATCACCTAATCAGTTTATGTTAGTTACAGTTTTTGAATTCAGAAGTTAAACATATGGGTAACAATGTGAATGGTTGCTAGTATATCTAACACTAAACCTTATAGTTGTGTAAATGCAGGTCATGATATGACAGTCATATATGGTCTCACCATTTCATGTGCTTGTGTTGTATAAATTGTTGGATCTGCGTAAGTGATCATCTCTTCATCTTCGACTGTTTTAACAATAATATAATAGACACACAAATAAAATGTAAACTCTTGAAGTGTCCAAATCCAGTATTTTATTGGGTTTTATATCATTATAATGCAATACATTATTAGCAGTAGTGTTAACTTGCCCTGTTGTTCTGTGTTTTTTTGTTTCCTGCAGATGCAGAAGATCAGAACTGAAGCCACAATCATCAGACATCCAACAGCACAACAGATCAGAATAATGGTGAGAGCTGTAATCAATAATAAGAGTATCTGTCAATATCATAAGTTTAACTGAACACTGTCTAATAATAATCTCAGCTGTTGTACCTGAACACGGCTGACAGAGATGAGTGATGTTGAGATGTTGAGTTTGGTTTGTGATGGGATTGTTGAGTACACATCTGTATGTGTTTGTATCCTGATATTCAACCTCCAGAGGTAGAGAGAGTCTGATGTTGAGATCAGACACACTGATGCTGGACAATAAACGGTTTCCTTTGTACCAGGACAGACTCACATCTCTCACATCACTCACATTCATCACTGAACACAATAATGAACAATTTGAACATTGAGAAAAAATTCTGGAGATGACAGGAACAGGGAGACGAGCTGGAAAACAAACAAGAAGCTTCCCAGTATAAGTGACCGGCTTTCACGCTGTGTTTACTACAGTATGGTCAAAAAATATAAAGATGCCATAACCATTTTGATTCCCTAAAAAAATCTTTTACTCTCTTACTGTTACTTTCTTATACCACAGGGCTGTTAAACGCTTTATTCAGAAATCAGGTCAAGTATGCATTATTTTATGCATTATTCACATTAAAGTTGTCTGCGGTCTGGGTTATATAGAATAAATGTAATTGCAAATACTCTTTTGTGCACAGATGTTAAAGGAAAACACCACCGTTTTTTATATTTTACTATGTTCTTACCTCAACTTAGATGAATTAATACATACCTATCTTTTCTCAATGTGTGCACTTTAAATCTTTGTACAGTGCCTTGTGAATGTGTTTGGATTTAGCCAAGCCACATTCATTCCTTAGGAGCCAAACAGGGATGAATTTACAAGACACCATGTTTTCCCTATTTAAAGACTGTTACATGAGTAGTAACATGAGTACATATGGTGGCACAAAATAAAACGTTCGTTTGGATCCTAAGGAATGAATGGGGCTTGGCTCCTAACACATTTACAAGGCGCTTTACAAAGATTGAAAGTATATGCATTGAAAAAAGATAGGGATGTATTAATTCTTCTGAGTTGAGGTAATAACATATTTAACAAAATATTGAAAAACTGTGGTGTTTTCCTTTAAAGGTTCTTTATGAAACCATTCAGCCCAATAAGGAACAATTTATGAACCTTTATTTTTATGATCTTATACAACCGAATACAAAAAGCCACAACATGAGATCAGTTTCGGATCCTAAACTAACACTCTCTCTGCAGACTAAAGATTATTTTCCGTAATTAAACGTTCACCTAATTTGTCCTTTAATTTTAATCAATGCTGCATTACTGAAGTCTATCTGATGATCTTTAAGATAAATCAATAACAGGCATTTGACAGAGAAAATGCCAAAACTCCACTCACCATAGACAATAACATTGAATCTGTATGAGATCTCCTTAACACTGTTGATATTTACTTGATAAAGTCCAGTGTGTTGAGTTGTGATGTTTGTGATGATGAGATCTCCAGTTTGATTTTTCACCTGCAGTCTGTCTCTGAATCTCCCATCAAAAACATCATTTATTGAGATATCTCTGGTTGCTCCATTGATAAAAGCTACGAGAGACTTTTGAAGTCCAAACTTCCACAGTATCAGATCATCTCTCTGTATGTCAGTAATATTAGTGTGTAGAGTAAGAGAATCTCCCTCCATCACTGACACTGACTTCACTTCAACACCAATCACACCTGCACACACAAATATACAGATAGAAATTAAGAAAATATTCAAGACTTTTAATGAATGTAATAAAAAAATTAAATACTTAAAATTGAAAGACCTAAAACAACAGCATGGAAGAAGTGGACAAACGCAAAACACAGATATGTGAATTTAAATTTTAATATATTTACATATTTAATCTGATATAAAAAATTATGTCCATTTCAGGTTCCTTATTTATGATAGAATTGAAGTTCATTTGAGTTTCACAGAAATATCATCATTATAACAGAGAAACACAATTTAACTTCCAGAACTTCTTTAACAGGACATTTATAATTAATATAATATAATATAATATATAATTATAAAATATATTAAAATTTTCAATATATGACATCAGAGACCTGAATCCAATCTTACATTTGTGAATTAAAGCAAGTGCGTCTTCAGACTAATCAAACTAAAAATGAAATATTTAAAATTTAAACTAATAACAAAAATTTTAACTTTATTAACTTACCAGTCAGGCCACAGAAGCACAAACAGAGATAAACACACATGAGAAACATTTTCTTCAAGACTCGACACAGTGATGCTATCAAGAAGAGTTGTGTAGAGAGAAGTTTAGATGTCTGTATTATTAGGTTGTTTAAGATGAGCTGTAAGTATTGTGCAGAAATAACACAACTGTGTGCTTTGACAGAGTAAGTGTGTGTTTTGTGGTTGTTTCTTCAGGTTTGTTCAGCAGTGTTTTTTCTGTGTTGTTACTTAACCTATATTCATCTCACAGACTCTTGCATTGCAATATTTAAATGCTCTGTCTTTAAAGACTACATGAGTTTGCAGCTCTCCTTAGAAAAAAATGCATTCACAAAAAAATATATAGGACAGTCTCTGTCAAAAAAATCCACTTGTGGTCTTTTAGCCCTCACGTTAAATCTAGCAAACACTCTCAGAAAAATAATGGTACAAAAGCTGTCACTGGCACCATAACCCATTAAAATGTCCAAACATGTAAAATTTGGTACCGCTACACACTCTTAAGAAATATAAAAGTGTACTTACAAAGGTATCTGTCCAAGCTTTTGTACCTTTTTTTTGAGAGCACGCCTTTTATTTTCCCTGTTGTTTCGCAATGCTTGCATGTGCCTCTTTTGTGGCTTTTGAGAGTGTACATTGTCTTTGATGTGAGTATATATGTCTGTGTGCGTATGAGAATATGTGGTTGAAGGCACAGGGGTGGTCTGATCTCAGCAGACTTATCTTTACACAACTTTTGTTAATATCATCACTGTGTTAAGTTAAATTTGAACTGGTTTCAATCCTAAAGTGTAATTTTTTATCAGATTAATTTGACATTAGAGTAGTGATGAACTCAGCTTCAATATAATAAATAGGCATTATTGCCACGAATATTGTTTACATTTCACATTGGGGTAAAAGAAAATGAAATTATACAATATTTTAATAAAAAAATTATTTTTAAGTTAAATAGTGGAGAATAGAACCCATTAAAAGTTGAGGCTTTAAAAGGCTTTAAAATCAAAATGAAATTGAAATGATAATTTGTTTTGGAATATTGTGGGGTTTTTTACAAATGACTTATATGAGCTTCATAATTAAAAAAAAAATTATAAACCCTCTTTAACGCAAATCTCCTCCCCTCACTATCTCTCTTTGTTTCTGGTCATATGGTATGGCAGGTGGGCGGGGTTCTGGAAAAGATCACAGCAAATAGCAACACGACCCAACAGAATGTTGTGTTCTGAAGCTGTTATACGATTGGTCATCCTTGCTCTGATGGGCGTGGCTACAGTTGCTCTATCCAGTCATTTATAAAGTTAAACCCAGCATGGACATACTAACTTCTGGTAATTAATTATTTCTTTTTTTTTTCATTTATTAATTCACATTTATTAATCTTATTTATTAATTAATTATTTTTTTACATTTAATAGTTATATATAAAGCTTTTATGGAAAAATGTAAGGAAAAATTTTAATGTGGCCTATTTGGCAGCCAGAGCTGACATAGGCTACTGTATAAAGAGCAAATGGATCCAAATGTTATATTTACTGTTTAATTTGGCCGTGTTCCTCCCTTTCTTTCCCCTTTTTTTATTTACATATTAATTTTTTTAATTCACATTTATTAAACTTATTAATTTATTAATTCACATTTATTAATCTTATTTATTTATTAATTATTTTTTACATTTAATAGTTACATATTTATTTTTTATTATTTATATAATTAAATTATATATTTCATCTGTGTGTATGGATGTTTTTCATGATCTCTTTTTGGAATTATTATTTTATGTAAAATATCAATTAAAATACTTTTTAACCCTTTAAGCATGCAGTGCCTTTCACCTATATCCTTACGAGCGGTGGCTATTTAAATATTAGTTTTCCTGTAGTAAAAATTACTGATGAAGCTGTCAGGTTTCAATTAAAGAGATAGTTCACCCAAAAAAAAATATTTTTTGTCATCATTTACTCACTCAAATCTGTATAAATGTACTTGTTCTAATGAATACAAAGGAAGATATTTTGTTTGTAACCAAACCGTTCACGAGCCCAATTCACTTAGTATTATTTTTCCTACTATTGAAGAGAATGGGGCTCATAATCAGTTTTGTTATAAACATTACTCAAAATATCTTCTTTTGTGTTTATCAGAACAAAGACATTTAGGTTACACTTTATTTTGATAGTTCACTTAAGACATTTTGCTGACCATAAATAACTTTGCAACTACATGTCAACTAACTTTCAATTATTTGCAACTATATGTCGACTAATTGTCATTAGAGTATTAGTAAACTGTAAGGGTTAGGGTTAGGGAAGAGGTTTGGGTTAATGGAATAAGTTGACATGCACCTGCAGATATACTTATAGACAGTTAAATGTCTGTTGAGATATCATCGCAATAAAGTGTTAGTAGATATTAGGCAGACAGTTTACTAATTCTCTAAAGATTGATAGTTGATAAATAGTTGCAAAGTTACTTATGATTAGTAAAATGTCTAAAGTGGACTATCGAAATAAAGTGTTACTGAAATTTATACAGATTTGTTACAACATGCGAGAAAGAAAATAATGAAAGAATTTTCATTTTGGGGTGAACTATCCCTGTGTCTAAGTCCTGTGTCTTTGTCTACCTTTGATATGCTCCGCCCAATTGTTTTAGCAAGTAAATGTTAGCGATGTTCTGACACCTGGGGCCCGTACCATGAAAATGGTTAAACAAACTCAGGGTTACAGGATTAGTTTCAGGTTGACAAAACCAAGCCAATGTGCAGGCCTTGTTGGTAAAAGCTATTTTCATGGTACCCAAAACCCAGGATTTGCACAAACTAATCATAAACAAAGCTGGCTAACCAACTAAACCAGTTTCATGGTATAGGCCCCTGGGGCTGTGTGAAAAACCTGTTTTTGGATCAGAGCGCTACTGGTTTAGCTGTTACAAACTAACACTCAGAGATGAGACACTGAAAAGCTTGAATATCTTTACTAATCGTTTTTATTTTAACTAAACACTTTATAAAATGAAGACGATCTCTATACTCTTTATCATCTCTTTATTTATCAACAGTAAGTTCATTTGTCAACATTTCTGAAAAACACTTTTATTTTTTTGTTGTTTCACTTATACAGTATGTTTCATCCTTCACCTGTTTTAGTTTACATTATTGTCTTCATTGTGTATATGTACCCTGTGTTATCCTTTAATGCTCATCTTGTAGTGTCAATGTCTGTGTGTATGGTTTGTGCTCAGTTTATTATTAAAGTTTATTTTGTAATGTCTGTGTGTGCAGGTGTGTTTGGTGATCCAGATGAGATCGAGTCAGTGTCAGTAATGGAGGGAGATTCTCTTACTCTACACACTGATATTACAGAAATACGGAGGGATCATGTAATAAATTGGAGATTTGATGGGGTTCGTATAGCTCAAATCAACAAAGCGGCCAGTATGGTGTTATTAGATGATGATGTTCTTGATGGGAGATTCAAAGCTAGACTGGATCTAAATAGTCAAACTGGAGATCTTACCATCACAAACATCAAAACTAAAGACTCTGGAGTTTATAAACTACAGATTAGTGACAGCAGTAAGAGTATAGAGAAGATTTTCAATGTTAGTGGTGAGTATTTCAAGCAATTTAACATTTGATTTTATAGACACAATCTCTTCTAGGTGTTATTTGAAATGAATTACTATTGTTCTGCAGGTGTGTTTGGTCATACAGGTAAAGGAAAGTCTGTGTCAGTGATGGAGGAAGACTCTGTTACTCTAAACACCGATGTTCCGGATATCAAGAAATATGATGAGATACGGTGGAGGTTTCATGAAAACTCTCCTCTAGCTGAACTTAACAGAAAAACTGGTATCTTCTTTATACAAGATGATGTTCATGATGGGATATTTAAAGGCAGACTGCAACTGGACCATCAGACTGGATCTCTCATCATCACAAACATCAGAAACACAGATTCTGGACTTTATGATGTAAACATTACCAGCAGCAGCAGCAGTTATACCATACATCAGTCATTCACTGTTACTGTCCGTGGTGAGTAAATCAAATTAATTTCTTGATCCACTTTAATGTTAGTAGCTGTCTATTTCTGAGCCAGAGATTGATCTGGCATCATCTATAAAACCACTGGCATTATATTTTTATGTAGAAAAGCAGTTCTCAGTAAAAGCACATCGATATAAGTACAAAAACCTTCAAGCAAGTTAATAACTAAAGTGAAAAGATAAAAAGATGTTTTGTGCTTAATTGGTGAAAATGTAAAAACTCTAGTTGGTCCTGGACAAAGCATGATGTGAACCCTCAATGGATTGTATTACTTGGCCTTACAGCAATGGGTTATTGTTTTGTAAAATCTGCAGATGGGAAAAAACATAGTAAACACTAGATGGTATGAGGAAATGAATTGTCAAGTTAGGGTAAACAATTTAAGTAACATTCTTCTGTGAACCTGTATGTTCACTTTTAGTTAGCCTACTCTACTAGACTGTAAAAAATATGCAGCATAAAGTTTAAACAACTTAATTATGCAAGTCAATTCAACCTACATTTTTAAGTTTTGACAAGTTAGAAAAACTTTTAAAAAAAGTTTAAATTGTTTAACTTAATTTGTTAAGTTAAAGTAACATAAAAACATATTGATTTGATATTATTTTTTACAGTGTATACTTTGTTATTTCCCACCAGCAAATAATCTGGTAGATTTGAAGGGCCAGATTTACTAACAGCCCAAATCATCGTTTGCTGTTAAAAAAAACTAGTGTCAGGATTTACCAAAGACATGTAGTGAAAAGTTTGTGCTGAAAAGGTGGGAAAATTTTTATTTTATGCCAAAATCATGGGAGGAGAGTACTTAAATGAATCATGCAATGCGATTTACAACCATTGCACTCAAATGTTTCATGCATGTCTTATGGGACGTACACACCAAACGCGAATTCAACGATTTGTGCAAGTAGATTACATACAAAGTCAATAGGCTTGTTTGATACGTGGCTCGCCTCACCTGAAATTTTGATGAGAGCAGGTGGTTGCAGTGATGGGAGAAGTGAAAAAAGAGCTTATAAATCGTACACTTCACCAATCTAGCAGAAATCGCGTTTGCGTATTGTAAACAATTTCTGTAGAAATCACAGTATTACTGGGTATTACTTTCAACTAGCTTCCAGTAACTTACTGTAGATTTTACATTTATGTTATTTACTGGCAACAGTTTGTTAACATTTTCAGTCTTTACTGGCAACCAGCTGCATAATTACAGCAAATTTTTTACAGTGATTTTATTGCGGATAAAAAAGATGCAACTGAAATACCAATAAATGCATTTACATAAAGATGTATATATGGAGAATTATGTGAACTGTTTATTACTGAAAAAGGCTACTTAGTAAATGTTGTGATGTATAAATCTAAGTCTAGTGATAATATAAAATCAGTTTCTGCTGTTTGAAATAAACTGCTCTGAGTACAAATAATTCAAAGTTAAAGGAATTAATAAAAAATATAAATGTCATAATTCAATAACAATAATTTTAACTGTAGTAAAACCATGATTCATTTTCGTGAGGGTAAATCTGGCCTGAATTGGTTAAAATTGCGGTAGGGATTTTAATGAGGTGTAGACATCAGTGATCTTTGTAAGATAAATCAGTGAAATGAAAAGATCTGACGTTGTTGTTGTTGAAACAGGTGGAGTAAAGTCAGTGTCAGTGATGATAGGAGATTCAGTCACGCTGTACACTGATGCTGATATTCAGACTTATGATTTTATCGAATGGATGTTTGGAGATAAACGCACACGAATAGCTCAAATAAATAAACCAGATGCACGCTTTGTTACGTATGATGGGGATGACGGGAGATTCAGAGACAGACTGAATCTAAATGATCAGACTGGATCTCTCACCATAAGAAACACCAGACCTGAACACCGTGGAGTTTATGAAGTAAAGATCAGCAGTAAAAGACATTCATTACACAGAAGATTCATTCTGACTGTCACTGGTGAGTAACTTACGATTTTATTTACAACACTAAAAACATACAATGAAAGCTTATATCTTATCATTAAAAACAAACACTTTGCTGCTCTGTTTTCAAAACCATGAAGAATTAGAAAGCAGAACCCACAATGTTAGTAAATTAAGATACTGTGTATGTTTGTTTACAACACTGTTAAAAATTTCTGTAGAAATGACAGTATTACTGACAGCTGTTTGCCAGTAACTTGCTGTAGATTTACTGGCAACAGTTTGTTCAAAGTTAAATGAACATTAAACATCAACAAATTTTTGTCTTTACAGAATAAAACTATAAAATAACAGCCTCATGCAAAGCATTCTGTGAACCAAAATCCAAAAACTTTGAACAATCTGTTGGCAGTAAATAACATACATTTAAATCTGCAGTAAGTTGCTGGCAAACAGCTGCATAACTACAGCATTTTTACAGTGTAAAGCTGTTTTTTGTTTAGTTTTATAAATGCATCCTTCACTCCATGCTGTTTTTATAGTTTTGCACACACAGTCCAGTGTGTTTTTAGAATGTCCAGTTTCTAACAAAATTCAAGATTTAAAACTCGATTATTTACAGAGGTGAAGGATGTCCCGCACACTATTAGCTTGCAAAAGATGAAAATATTTATTACAGCGACGTTGCGATCACAAGAGGCATATGATCCTTATTGAAATGTCGCTGTAATAAATATTTTCATAGTGTGTGGGATACCCTTTATTTTTGTACATGATTGGACTTTATTTTCTCTCTATCTTACACACCTATCTGGGACTAACAGGTGTGCAACATTGTTCTTCTCAAATCTTTTTGGATCAATTCAGAAATGTTGAAGAAACAATCATTATTTGTATATTATTAAAGTTGTCTAAACAACTTAAGTGAGTTAATAACTTGAAGCAAAAATATTGACGTGTTTGTAAAAATGTTTAATATTTTATGCATAGTGAAACGCTTGGTTTGAAAACATTAACTGTCAATGGTTGCTTTCTGTCCTCTATATTCACTGCTGATCACACATTTTAACCCCGTGTTGAGTCAAAGAGGGACAGAATTAATCCAGAAAATGTTTACATTTAACCCAATGGTTGGGTTCAAACAACCCAGCATTGTGGCACGAAGGTTTTTTCTTTTTATTTCATTGCCATTGATGTAGTAAATATCTGGGTAAATATCGGACAGAACGCAATGCTGGGTTAAAAATGACTCAATGCTGGGTTGTTGTTGTTATCCAACCATGGCTTGTAATAACCCAGCAGCGTGTCCTGTCTAATTTTTTCCCAGCCATTCGTTAAAAACAACCCAGCATTTGTTCAGTGTATAGAGATAATTTTCATCTTACCTAATGTTACATTAAAGGGGCCATGGCATAAAAATCTGTCATGTTTAAGTGCTATAATTGGGTCCCCAAGTGCTTTTATCAACCCAGAAAATTTGAAAAAGAACTGAGTAACTTAGTTTTGGTAAAACCATTCTCTGCAAGCACATGAAAAATTAGGTTGTTGAAATTTGTCTCTCCTTATGATGTCATATGAGCTCTTATTATAATAATACCACCCCTTAATCTGCACTATCCAACCACGGCACATCCATTTAGTGCAGAGAGAGAGAAAATAATTGACAGCACAATTGAGTTTGAATTGCATCAAACCACCATCCTTGTCATTAGTGTTTGCATTTCATAAGCTCATTTGCATTTTAAGGGACACACCCAAACGGCACATGCTCACACCTACAAAGTGTCAATTTTAACATGTTATAATAAATTATCTATATGGTATTTTGAGCAAAAATTTTACATGTGTACCCTGGGGACACCAAAGGTTTATTTTACATCTTAAAAAATTATTGTGACATGTCCCCATTAAATTTGACATGTCCCCTTTAAAAGTGATTTATGCTGTTTATGATTCTCTTTCAATAAAATGTAGTGTTATTTACCATGTTTTACTCATATGTGTTGGTCTGTTTCCTACAGATTAGATTCATTTACACTAATATATTTCTTTATCATTACAGCAATGGGTCTGTCTTTAAGTACTCTGGCACAAGTTTGTGGTGCCTTCCTGCTTATTATTGTTGTAGCTGCTGCTGTGTTTTGGTATTGCTTCAGGGCTCAGCCGAGAGTACCAAATTTGGCTGTAAGAATTAATAACAAAGTAATAAGAATTATTTCCATCAAGTAAAATTGATGGTGTAACATTGTGCATTTTGTGTTTGAAATCACATGTGTTTGTAGCTGTAATAGATAAGGAGATTGAGGTGATGGAGGGAGATTCTGTTACTCTACACAATGATCTTCATCAAATATTGAGTGATACTCGTATTATATGGAGCTTTGGATCTAAAGAAGTCACCATTGCTAAAATAAAAAAAACAAGTAGCAAGTGTGTTGATGAGAGATTTAAAGACAAACTGACACCGAATCCTCAGACTGGAGATATCACCATCAATGACATCAGTAATGAACAATCTGGACTTTATCATCTAGATATCCCAAAACATAAAAAACTCTTGTCAAAGACATTCAATGTGATTGTCATCTGTGAGTATTTTCTGCAACGTTTCTCATTTTTTGAAGAGAGTTAGCACTAGATTATGAAATTTCTCTCCTGGCATTGTGGTGAATTATTCAATTTTTTTGTTGTTTCAATATTCTCCTGTTACAGGTAAAGAAATAACAGTAAATGCAGGAGAGTCTGTCACTTTAAAGACTTCTGTTACTGAAATACAAAATGATGAGAAGATCGAGTGGATGTTTGGAAATAAAGACACTGTCATAGCTCAAATCAGTGCCATTAATACCCACAGGACATATGATGGTGATAATGATGTATTTAAAGATAAACTGGAGCTGAATCCTCAGACTGGAGATCTCACCATCAATGACATCAGACAAAGACACGCTGGTGTTTATACACTAAAAACCGTCATCAAAGGAAATGTCTCTTTTAGGAGACTACCTGTGTCTGTCACAGGTGAGTAATATTGTTGTCCTATATTGTAATGTACTGCAAGAGTGATTTATGACTATCACATTATTTTGTAGATAATATTAATTATGTTACGACCATCTAGGGCCAGTCATAACATAAATAAATGTGTGCTCACTCATAATATATTTTCAACAAAGTGGTGTTTACTTATATAAAGAAAATAATAATAGTGAAGCAAAAGGGATTTAGCTCAGGAGTAGACAAGGCCAAAATAATAAACAAAAGACAACTAATTAGATCCCCACTAAATTCCCTAAAAGGAAAAAAAAGAAAAAACATTAACAAACAATACAAAAAGAAAATGAATTCTCACTCCCTACTACATTATTTAAAAAATAATATTAACAACAAAATCATAATGAATCTAAATCAGCAAATAATAACGAAGGTCGACCTTACAAAATAAACTTAACACATGTTTGGGGAGGTCCTTCCTTATAACTGGAAACAAAAGCAGGGACCGGACCAATCAGGAACTCAGGACCATGCATGCCTCCTCCTGAAACACACATGCTTAAAAAAATCTTACAAGATGTAACAATATCATAGATAATTAAAACATTTAGTTTCTGTTTTATTGCCAAAGTCAAAAAGGGACGAACCCAGTCATTGGGTTGTAATATAACCTATATGTTAAATTAAGGTATAGGCAGCATAGTTGTTTTAACCCAAAATGCTGGGTTGTTTTAACTCATTTTTGTGTCAAATATAAATATTTTCTGCGTTAATTTAACCCATCATCTGGGTTTGTCTCTTTTTGACCTACACTGTAAAAAGTGAAAAGTTGGAACACCTAAAAAATTGTTTTTTCAACATAAATTGTTCGGTTAGTGTTTTTTAACTTATAATATATATGTTGAAAAAAATATTTTTGTAGTTACCAATTGCATTAAATTTTTTAAGTTGATCCAACTTATGTTATCCAAACTGTTTGTGTAAAAAATAGTTTTTCCTCTCTGAGCATCTTTTGATTTTATGTGTTGTCTGGGTTTCTTACAGATATGCCTGCACAGCATTGTAATGAATTAAAACCTTTGATAAAGAGTGAGACGTCCAGTAGCGGTGATGTCTCATGATCAACATTACAAACACATCATCTGTTACTGTTACTTGAAATATCACCATCATAGCGATGACTTCAAGTTGTTTAATATCCACCTGTCCCAACTCAGCCGATATATAAGCACACACATTACGTCACCTTCAGTCTTCGTCTGGTCGTGTTGATAAAAGGACCACATACCGGTGCTTTACCAGTGTCTTCTCCTGTTGGTTGATTCTGTTACTTTGCTCCTGCCTTTTCTAAACCAAAGTCTTCTTCACCTATCCACCTGTTAAATGGAGAGGATTAAACTCAGTATTCATAAGCAGTGTTCATGATGAAACAGTACATGATGATTATCCTGATAAATCAACTTGACCAATTTACTTTGTAGTGTTGATAAAGCTCTACTGGTAGAGCAGGACTCTTACAATGTCAAGGTCATGTGTTTAATTTTCATAGTTAAATATTTTTATAGAAACAGGAATAAATATTTGCACAGTAAAATTGTGGATTTACTGTCTCTGTAATATAACACTTTTTTATATTGTTGAATCACATTAATGTAATAATAAATATGATTATGTTATCAAGAGCATTTGTTTGTGTTATATTTATTCATTAACTGATGTAACAAGCAACATGTGTCTCTTAAAAGATGGAATCTGATTTTATTCCAATAATTGATCAATTACTTGCTAAGAGAAAGAATTATATTTACTTATGCTATTCTGATGATTCTTATCAGTTTATAGACATCTATTATTGGGTGTTTGTTTGCTCTGTACATGACATCTGTCAGTCAAAGGTTGAGCTGTAGTTGTTAATATCTGCTATTAGACACAAGATGGCGCTCTACTACTGCTTTATGTATGGGTGTATATAATCTACTTCAAATATAGTCTTTAAACTCTGTTTTACTTCAGTGTCAATGTAATGTGTTAATATGTTGTGAATGTAGTTTAATTCAAGGAAGTAGATATAAGTGTCAAATGTATTTGATCAAGAACCAGATGCCTCTCCGCGAATGGCACCAGGCGCATGCGCTCATCGGCGCAGCCGTACTCGACGACGTCACTTCATCACCAGAGCACAACACCCTGCAGCGCATGGCTTCATTAGTCGAGAAAACTGAGGTAAAACTGACGAAAACAAACGATTATCTGCTAAAATTAAAGTCAATTGGAGTCGACAGTGATCAGACTGAGTGACAGAGTTACGGTTCAATTTAAAGAAACACAAAATAATAAAAAAATAATAAAAATGCTGTGAAACTGACTAAACAGATTTAATAAGACCTCAAGAAACATCGTTATTGTGTTGAATTAAATCACAAACCTGTCGAAAAACATAGATACTCAAATGGGTTTAATAGAGATTTATGTTTTTTTGCCCAGGATAAAAGTAAACTGAACTACTCTTACAAAAATTAACCATGGTTTTACTATGACCAAAAACCATTGTTACTACACTTTTACCACAATAAAACCACGGTTAATTTACGTAAGAGTATATCATAAAACTCGTATTTTCTGTTTCTTTTTATTTATTGCTTCAGAATGATTGATATGTCCATCATATCCTAAAAGGATAGTTGCCCACTGCTCCATGTTCATACGGTGCTTTTATGACAGATGGACACGAGTTACTCTTGATAGATCAACAGAGCATCAATACATCACAAATCAATGCTCTGAGTTCAGCTATTTAGTGTATTTAGTTATCTACTTTAACCCTCACTATAAAGTCTAGTGTTTTATTCAGTAAGATCAGCATTTCTGTTGTGTTACTCATATCTAAATGTGCCCCACATAAGTCTATAACTTCCATTTCTTCCATTTATAGTTGTGATTAAGATTTAGTGTTGGGTGGGCTTTACAGTCAGGGACCAATCAGGTAACAGACTAGAGTCTATGAACCAATCAGAAGTAGTGGAGTCAGTACAGCACTGTTGAGGGTTTAGTTTTGAGGTGTCATTTTATGTTGGCAGTATGTAATTAAAGTGTTGTTAGTTAAGATTACAAACATTACAAGGTTGTTTTGCATTGCCTTCCCTGCAGACGTTGTAGTTTTGTATTTAGCATAAAATAAAGGATTGAGCCTAATAAAGTCGATTCTGGGTAGGTATTACCTTTGCAGGTGGTAATCCGGCATGATGCATAGCAGAGATGATGATAACAAGAATATTTAATACTTTCTGTGGCACTTCTGCTTCTCATACTAAAGCTGAAAAATCCTCTAGTAAATTTAGTATTTCTTGCAAGAGCACAGTATTACATTAACTGTAATACACTTGGAGGGCCGTGCGATATATTGAGTTTTGTCAATATACCCCAACGGATACAGGATGAAAAAAGTGTCTAAACATTTAGGGGCCCATCACACCAAACATGTTTATGGCCCACCTTGTGTTTCCAAGCATTTAAAACGTGTTTTTGACCCGTTATTCTGCTTTGCACTATTTGGAAGAAAATAAGTAATTTTATCTAAAGTGACTAAGCTGTACATTTTGTCAGTAGGTGAGTTCATTGGAAATTAAACCCATGACATTTGCACAGCTCTAGTACTAACTGGGCTACATGAACAGAATTATAACGTTCACACAAGAGCTCACAGTTTGATTTAAAGCAATCTTTTATTTGTCATACATTAGCATTGATTAATTCAAAAAAGCTGCTTTTAAAAAATAATATCAAGATAGCAAAATAGCCACATAAACACCTGCTGTACACAACATTTCTCTCAGTCTCTCTCTCTCTCTCTCTCTCTCTCTCTCTCTCTCTCTCTCTCCAGTTCACACCTCTCACAGATACACATCAACCACAGCCAGTAATAGTTAAAAATAAACTCATATCTCATGTCCTGCAACACAGAACAAAACCACATTTTTGTCCACATCAGCATTCCCTTTAAACCAGAAGTAAAGCTGTTAAAGCGTAACTAAACCCCTGGTTAAAGCCTGACTCCACCCACTGGCAATATTTGAAAAATGCAAGAAAAGTGGGCAGATCCCAACGGAGATAGAGGGGATGAGCTAAGCTCGTACCAAGTGTGTGGTGAGATCGTAACAAGGGCGTGGTGAGCTTGAACCTGCTTACGTCACAAGATATTTTTTTGACCCAACATCCAATAGGAAAATTCAACTGCAGTAGCCACCGTTCAACCTGAAGAGGGCAGCACTCAGACGTTTTTACATCATATATTGTAGTATTGAAACACTTTATATCCAAATGTCAAAAAACTTACTAAAATCAATGAACAGCACTAATAAAGCCCCATTCTTACAGATCATGGACTAAAAAAAGTTGGTTTAGGGTTTAGTTACTCTTTAACTGTCACAAGCATTCAGTACAAAAATAACATTTAAGAAATACTTTCATATTTTGTTTTGTTTACAGTGATTTTCATAATACACTAGTCAAGATTTGAAGTGGATCAAAACCTTTCATAAAAGTTGTCCTATAACCAAAATGTTTAAAAATTCTTGTCATAGGACAACTGTGATGAACTTTTTTGATCCAGTTCAAATGTTGACTAGTATATTTTACAGTTCATTCAGTTTTACAGTATCTTGATGTTTAAACGGAGTTTGATAATCATCTCATCACTCCTGCATACACCACATCATCATTTACTGGAGCTCTCTGAACACAACACACACCATCACACAAACATTTAAAGCGGACGTTTTTTTCCTTAGCCAGAGCCGTTTGAGCTTAGCTGGTGACTGACCTATTCCTGTGGGCAGAGTTAGTCAAAAACTCATATATTGATGCATAGACTGTAAAAAAAGATGAACGATGCGACATCGATTCCTTCCATTGTAATAAATTGAAGCCAAAAATGTCCGACCATGGCCGTTGTCATGTTACGTAAAAACATCAGTTTGGAGCCACAGCATGTGCAGAAGGAATCGTCCGTGGAGCCAGAGGTGGAGCTGTGGTTTCAAACCTCCGCCCAAATGCTCGCGCGCCCAATTCAAGCACGCCAAACATAAAGACACTTCCCGTTTCTATAGCATCAAATAAATAGCTAAAATTAAACAAAAATGAACAACTGAACATATATTAGCGGTAACAACTACACTCTAAAAAAACAAGCGGTGCTATATAGCACCAAGACTGTTGCTTTGGATCGTGACCATGGAGGGGCCATTTTTGGTGCCATGTGGCACCGGCGAAGCACCTGTGTAGCACCTGTGTAGAACCATATAGGGGCCATATAGCACCACTATAGCACCACATATGGTTCTACATAGCACTATATGGTTCTACACAGGTGCTTCACTGGTGCTTCACCGGTGCTATATGGCACTAAAAATGTTTCTTCTATGATTACGAGCAAAGAACCACTTTTGGTGCTATATAGCACCGTTTGTTTTTAGAGTGTACCTTAAAGGACTAAAATCATCTTTCGGAAAATTTTATTGGGAGTGTAAATAATTGTTTTAATTTAAAGCCGAGTCCTGTTCGTTTGCATGGAGAGGGTGGGGTTTATGACTACTGCAGCCAGCCACCAGGTGGCGAGCAAAGAGCAAGCGGCTTCAGTTTTAAAGATGTATGAGGCACACCCGAATTGATGTCATTCAACTGGGAAGTAGATGACTGTAGTCCAAACTGGCTGTTCTCTGTAGTCCTTGAAAAGTGAATTCTGTTAAAGAAAATATATTGCTTGGCATTAAACTTTGAGCTTTATCATTTTGCAGGTGTTATTTATGCTCTAACAGCAACATTACACACTAACTAAAGTTTGAAAAATGAGATCAGGAAAAGCAGGACCTTTAATAACAATGATTAACTGTTAATCAAATCATTACAAATCTATGTTTAAAGTAAGAATATTATGTTTATTTCAAATGTGATTAAATGCAACATTTTCTGGGTTAATTTAAAATGTTTGCTTAAATAATATCATGTTGAAGAACGTTTTTAATGTTGGTCTTTATGATGGTCCATTTCTACATTTGTCTGTCTGATTTGTTGGTGCTTTTGTCTTGTTTCTTCATCATTATTATTTCTTACATTTCAGAATTTATTATATTAGTGACTATAAAAACACATATAGAAGTATGGAAATTATCTAATGACAATAAAAATCTAATTAAAATGGTAATATGAGCTTCTTCAAATGTCACCTTTCACTGTGTGTGATAACAATAAAAAGATTTATGTAATAATATAAACTATAAAGATTGATCTCACCGGTTTACATGTTTGTCTTTGATGTGAAGTGATTTCCTCTTCACCCGTCTGAACTGTTTCAATAACACAGACACATTACAAACCAAAACTCTCATCTTGATCTGTTAACAAAAGGTATTGTTTAGTATCGATAGATTATTAACATTTACCCTGTTGATGTGTGTTTGTGTGTTTCCTGTAGATCCAGAAGATCAGAACTGAAGAGACAATCATCAGACATCCAACAACAACCCAACAGATCACAACTTTATGAATGAAGGTGAGACCTATAATGAATTATACAAGATATTAATGTAACTGAGTCTGAAAAAAGTTATTGTATCTGAATCTGTTAGACTAATCTGACATCAGCTCAGTAAATAAGCACTAATAATCACACCTGTTTTATCAGAACATGTTTGACAGAGATGAGTGATGTTGAGATGTTGAGTTTGGTTTGTGATGGTATTGTTGAGTACACATCTGTACGTGTTGTTATCTTGATATTCAACCTCCAGAGGTAGAGAGAGTCTGATGTTGAGATCAGACACACTGATGCTGGACAATAAACTGTTTCCTTTATACCAGGACAGACTCACATCTCTCACATTCAACACTGAACACAATAATGAACAATTTGATGATGATGATGATGATGATGATGATGAAAAACATTGTGATGAGTTACTGGTGATGACAGGAATGGGCAGATGAGCTGAAAACATGAGAGAATAAACAGAAATAAGAATCAATGCAAATATTATCAATACAAGTCAAAAGGTCTGATCTATTTACAGTGTTTGAAATCTTCAGTCATACAGATTCATAAATAAAATGGACTTTAAAGATCGTATCAATGGTTAGAAACAAATTAAAGTGTAAAAGAAAATAGTTGCATAAAAGTATTAATATTCAATCCCAAACCCTAATAAATTATTTTACATTGCTAAGATAAATATGACAGTAAATATGTAAACAGTAAATCTTTACTCACCATAGACAGTAACATTGACTCTGTATGAGGTCTTCTGTTTGCCAGTGATGGTTATTTGATAAAGTCCAGTGTGTTGAGTTGTGATGTTTGTGATGGTGAGATCTCCAGTCTGATTATTCACCTGCAGTCTGTCTCTGAATCTCCCATCAAGAACATCAGCATTTATTGAGATCTTATTAGCCTCTTTATAGATTGTAGCTAAAAGAGCCTCTTGAGGTCCAAATCTCCACTGTATCAGATCATCTGTCTGTATTTTAGTATCAGTGTGTAGAGTAAGAGAATCTCCCTCCATCACTGACACTGACTTCACTTCATCACCAAACACACCTGAACACACAAACATATTCACACACATTAAAAATCTTCATTCAGTTTAAATTGCTCTAGCAGTAGTTAAAAAATACAAGTGAGATTTGGATGGCTATCTTCAGCTTGTGAGTTTGTCATTATTTAGATAAATATAACTTTTGATGAGAAATGGATTTGACAAATTCTATCACTTATATGAAATCATGGATATAAAATCAGATTGTAGGAAATCAGACACAGAACAGAAGTATAAAAGCAAGTTCAGATCTGCTGAGTAACAGGTGCTCTTAAATATGATATTAAATATGTTTATAACTCACCTGTCAGACAGCAGAAACACAAAGAGAGATAAACAAACATAAGAAACATTTTCTTCATCAGATGTTGTGTTGTGTTGTTGTCTGCAGTGAATGAGATGAAGACGACTCTGTAAGCTCTTATTTAATCTTCATATGCTTCATACTTCCAGTTTCACACCTCTGTGTGTTTTTTATATCTGATGTTTCCACTGAACTTGTGTGACATCAACATATGTTGTATTTATATCAAACCTCACAGACTCATGGCCCTAAACCCATGCTGTACACTGTAAAAAAAAAACCCGTAAAAAAACGGTAAAAAGTCTGGCAGCAAAGTTGCCAAACACTTACCCTCAAATTACAGTGAAAAACCTTAAATTATTTTACGGGAAAATTTTGTTTTTTGAAAACGGATATTTACCGTAAACATTTTCTGTATTTTTACAGTCAAACTGCTGTAGAAAGAATAAAAAATTTCATAAAATAAATCTCCATTGAATGTTAAACGAAAGTATAAATCTGTATATAAACTTTTAAAAATTGCAGAAATACCTTAAAATTACATAATTAAAACAAAGATTTCTGTTTTAATACAGTATTATTTAGTATATATTTAAGGTAATACAATTTATCTACGAGAACTCCTTGTCAAAGTAAAGACTTTTCCATTTAAAACACACAAAAAATTTAGTATAATTACCTTCAGATACGCTAATTTAAAGCCTAATACCAGTATATTGATCGACTTAAACTTTTATTTTATGTCATTATTCAATCTATTTACAGTAAATTCCTGTAAAATATTGGGTTTATCCTGTACAAAAAAACAAGATCTTGTGATATTAAGTTTCATAAACATATTTTTAACAGTTATTTATTTATAAAAACGTTATTTGACAGTAATTATAGACATATCTAAACTAAATTTAAAAGCTTTTACCATTAATGTATGCAGGTTTACATTATATAAACATTATTTGACAGTAATTATAGACACATCTAAACTAAATTTAAAAGCTTTTACCATTAATGTATGCAGGTTTACATTATATAAACATTATTTGACAGTAATAACAAGCAACTCTTCAATATATCTACATGTTTGTACCATTTAAATACTAGGGGGTTTACTTTATATAAAAATTATTTGGCAGTAATAACAAGCAACTCTCCAATATTTCTACATATTTTTTACCTTTAATGTATGGGGGCTTTACCTTATAAAAACATTTTTATTATGGTAATTATAAGCAACTTCCCAATATATCTACATACGTTTACAATTAATTTATGGGGGTTTACCTTATATAACCAATACTTGACATTAATTACAAAAACATCTCCAATAACTTTACATGCTTTTACCATTAATGTATAAAGGTTTACTTTATATAAACACTATATTATAGTGATTTAAGGCAACTATCCAATAAATCTATATTTTTTTACCATCAATGTATGAGGTATACTTTATATAAACATTGCTTTATACTAATAAAACTTTATATCAACATGACATTTACTCAATGCATGGGTTCACTTTATATAAACATAAATGGACAGTAATTACAAGCAATTCTCCCATATATGTAAAAATACACATGTTTATTTTATGTAAACAATATTTGATAGCAATTACAAGCAACTGCCCTATATATATATACACACACACATATATATACACACACACATACTTTTTCCATTACATCTTACTTTATAAGCCAGTGGTTCTCAAACTTTTTCAGCGTGCGGCCCCCCTTTGTGGGTGCATTCCTTCGCGCCCCCCCAAAGAAAATTTATGACAAAAAACTGTTCTAAAACTTCACATTTTAATTAAACAAAACATACACAAAGTAGTGCTACCTTTTTTTTGGTTTAATTTCCCAGAATTCATTAGAATTTAATGTATTTTATAAAATGTCATAAAACTGGGGCCCCCCTGGCACCATCTCGCGGCCCGGACCCCAGTTTGAGAACCACTGTTATAAGCAACTCCGATATATACAGACCTTTCTTATAAGTGCATGGGACTAACCTTATATGAATATAATTTGACAGTAATAACAAGCAACTCCAATATATCTACAGACTTTTCTTAATAGTACATGGGATTTACTTAATATAAACATTATTTGACAGTAATTGCAACCAACTTTCCAGTTTATGTCCACACATTCTGTATTAGTATATTGTGTTTTAAATGTACAAAAAACAAACAGAAGGTCTATGTTAAGTGCATTTGCATCAACAACTTTTTCACTAAAAACATACATACATTTTCTGATATTTTACAGCAATGTCCTATCCATTCACTGCAGATCCCCATTTGAGATGTACATTTCCACTCAAAAGAAAAGTGTTCATTTTAATGTTAAGTGCATTCATTTGGTGCACTTTAAAAGCAAAATAAATAAGCTATGGCTCTATGAAGAATGTTACCCTCTTGTTAATAATTTTGGGCCCTATGCACACTATTCCTACACCCCATGACGATTTGTGCAAATTATGGGTGCGACTTCTGGCGTGTAGTATCAGTAAACCAACGTTTTCCATGATGATTACGTTCATAAGCGGCAAAATAAAGGCGCTCTAAGCGAATTGAAGCGTTTTAGACCATAAAACATTTTTTGTTACATACCGGAAACATCTCCTCACTATCTGCTTGCTGCCTGTCCACTGATCAAACTGTAAAAAAACGCGATCTCTGTAGACAGCCTAGGCTTCACAAACGGCAATATCAACAAGTGGCCAAACCTATCATCACAAAACAAAACAAAGTATTCCAGCCAATAAACGACAAAAAGGTTTTGGGGGTAGGGGTTGGGCGCGTTCATGAAAGCACGGAAGGGAGGGGGAGGAGTTAGCTACGCTCCGTCTGTTTGAAAACAGTTTCAAACTTCAACAATAACTAACGTCTCGCAGATTCGCTTAGAGAGCATTTAAACATGTGGGAACACAGCTTGTTACACCTCAAACACAATAATGTTGTTATCCACATTATTTTCAAACGCGGGAGTAAGAGATGTGACGTATTTCCCTTCTTTGTGTGGGAGCTCAGTTTTAATGGCCAGCCAGCAGAAAACAGTGTGGTGGGAGCACGCATAAAACATGATTAAAACAGTTATGGTAAATATTTACTACACCAGCCATGTATGAGCCAGTGTGAGGATGAAATGAAGAAGTGTCCTGATACATCATATGAAGATATATTCAATCGTTTCATGTTGTTCCTAGGGGTGACGGGTCTTCAATGCATGCAAGTTTTTTTAAACTGGAATTTTAATCGACTTGAGTTTTTATGGCGACACATCAAGCTTCACGCGATCTGACAGCAGCAGTAACTTATCCTTCTCATTCAACACATTGTAAGCTATTTAATCTAAACATAATAAACATACTAAACTACTTTTACATGTATTCAGTATTGTTTTCGTTTTATGGAAATATTATTATGCAGTAGATAAGACATGAGATTATGAAAATATTTGCTTATTTAAAATAATAATTTAAAACAAAAGTAAGTGCAAACATATCATGGACTATTATAAACATTAACAAATAAGCAGTTTATGTCATATATAATATGTACTGTAAACGCATTTTTGTAATAATATATAGTAGCAGAATAAATAAACCAGAATATTTTTTTCAGCATAATTAGTTGTTTTTGAATAATTATTGTATTTATTGTTCATTGTCAGTTTCTACGAAAGGTTTTACTGGATGAATGTATGGATATTAGATACACGTGCGCCAATACACATTCAGTGTTTTTAAGAGATTTACTGCATTTGTATTAGCTATTATGGCAACCCCTAACTGCACAAATTACGCCGGTCTTCCTGGATTTCATAATAAGCATTAAAAAGCCAGTCACAATCGTGTCCCTCGCAATACGACTACCATTAGCTTTAGTGGCTCACTGGAAGTTTTATGAGCTCAAAGATGGCGGTGCCCGCATTTAAGTCAGAAATCAGGTGGATAAACAATTTGATCAAAGACACTGCATAGATATAAATTGTTATGAAAAAGCAAAAAAGTCAACAAATTTATTTAATGTTTTTCCAGCAACCCTAAATCAAAAAGAAATTTGTAAGTCATTTCCCAAACATTTCATTTTACTTTTAATTGACACATTGTAACATGTTTTATAATTCCTGTAAATATAATTAATCTTATTTCCACCTTATTTTGAAAAACAGATTGTGTCACGTGTATCCTCGGGTTACATTCACCAAGTCCGACCATACAGTCTATGAGTTTGATGCAATTTAAATAAATTGCATGTTGTGCTTATAGCCTCTCTTCAGGTAAGACTATCATACTGTAACACTTTGTAAAGTGAAAAACAATTACAGAAAGTCTCTAACCTGCCTGTCAGCTCGCTTAGGTCCTTTTAACTGCATTTACCTTAAAGACTCTAATACGTGTGGACTCCAAATTTAGCAGCTAGCTTGATTGTTTTCTCACAAACGAGTGTCAGTGAAAACTAGGGCTGCAGCTAACGATGATTTTAGTAATCAATGCTTCTATAGATTATTTTAACAATTCATTGATGCGTCATTTAAGAAGTACTTTTGCTTGGCTCAACGTTGGCTTTTTGCTTAGTTAAAGTAATGGTCTACTCATTTTCAATATTAAAATATGTTATTACCTTAACTGGGAGTTGTTGGTGCATCCCTCTGTCGTCTGTGTGCGTGCGCGTGGGCGCTGGGGCGCGCTGCGACGCTTCGATGGCGTTTGGCTTAGCCCCATTCATGTAATGGTACCAATCAGAGATAAAGTTAGAAGTGACCAAACACATCAACGTTTTTCCTATTTAAGACGAGTAGTTATACGAGCAAGTTTGATGGTACAAAAAAAAAACGCAGCACCTCTCTAAGCGGACCCAAAAGAGGAACTACACTGTATGGCGCAATAGCACTTTTGGGAGTGCTTCGACTCCCCTGAAAAGTCCGCTCCCCTTCTCCCTCTCATAATGGGAGAGGGAGGGTGTTACTGCGCCGAGTCCGGGTGCTCCCAGGGGTGCTGTTGCGCCGTGGAGTGTAGTTCCTCTTTTGATTCCGCTTGGAAAGGCGCTACGTTTTATTGAATGAATGGGGCCAAGCTCAACGCCATCGAAGCGTCGCAGCGCGCCCCAGCGCCCACGCGCACGCACACAGACGACAGAGGGATGCACCAACAACTCTTAGTTAAGGTAATAACATATTATTGATATATGTTGAAATATGAAAATATGAAATAATATTGAAAATGAGTAGACTATTCCTTTAAAATATGTGATTTATGTGGGTCTTTTCCAGGAGTATGACGTGTTGATTAAGTATTAATTAGACATGTTTTTGATATTTGTTTTAGTTAAATTAAGTACAATCCGAGTAATGCTGAAACGTTTTAAATTAAATTGGGGCGCTGGTGTGTGTCTCGCATTGAACATTACGTCGCGGCAGTTGTGTGTGGCCTTGCTATGACGACCAGCTGCATTTAAGGGGTACTATCTCTGAGTATGATCTGCAATGGAAAATGGAGCACGGACAGAGCTGGTACGGGTAATGGTTGTTTAAGTACCGTTCATGCTTAACATCTAGAAAATGCACATAGGCTTAAAACATGGTCAACTCCTTCAGTCAAACACAATAGAAGCTAAGTTCTTTCCAGTAACAAACAAGTTAATATATAATCAGTATTAATATAAAGATGTGAATGTGCATGCTAAAAAAAGTTCATTTGGCAGATTGATATTCACCCACGTCCTTTCAGAACTCCAACGATGGCTATGATCCTCTGTAGTGGCTTTCACCAGGCCTTGTCCTGAAAAATAAATAAGATGTATCATGCTTGCAAAAATTCCTACACATCAGCCGTGGCCACATTGTATTGTTTTCAATTTACACACAATGGCAACTTTGCCTCCCTCATCGCCAGAGCAGAGCCATTATGTTGCCTCTCAACAATAATTTCAGTTTGGAGCTCGAATGAAAATTGAGCATGAACAAACTTTGCCTCTATTAATGCTTCTAATGCAGGAACATTAAAAGGCAGAGTTCACAATGTTTGAAAGCCAATGTTGATATTTGAAATCACCTAAACAAACATGCCCCTACCCCAATAGACTCTGGACCTTCTGTTGATAGACCCGCCCCACACATACACAACCCGGCAAGGATGTCGGTTAGTAGACACGCTCCTTACTGCTGATTGGCTATAAGTGTGTTTTGGTAGTCGGCTCGTCTCCTTTTCCAAAGCGTTTTTCAAACATTGTGGACTCCGCCTTTAAGGGGTTAAAATGTCTTAAAAGGGTTCAAGCTGCTCTGTAGATGTAATCAACAAAATCTTAAATCCACTTGTAAATAATCTGGATAAACCAGTTGGATTTCCATACAATCCTCACCTTGTGTTCATTAAGACGTGCTTTTCAGCTCTTCTTCGAACTCCTTTGCCGCTTCCCTCTTAGCTTCCAGGGTATCAGCCTATCATGTTCTCAGCCATCTGGGTCACCAGCAAAGTAGAGTTTAACTTCACCCGGGCGATTTAAACTGTAGAGCAGGTTCAGAGGCTGGCTGTGGGAGAGCTGTCTGGTCTGGTTCCGACTTCACCACCTGGTCCTTGGCCTCTTGATCCTTGTCAAACTGAACACAGAATATGAACCATAACATGGGTGAGAAAGAATTGATAAACCCCTTTAGGGTCATATGGACAAATGTACAAACATTAAAATGCTACACATAACGTTAACTTACCTGTCCAAGTGGATTTCTCTTCCAGAAAATGGCCCTAACGTGATTTCTTGTTATTGAACAAAGCATTTGGTTTGTTAGATAATGATAAACCCTAACACCATCAAATAATTTTACCTGCAGCCACATTTATCCTATTATGTCTGAGGGTCTTTCCCTTAACGGTTTCCAGCAATTAAAGAAAGGACTGGTGAAGGTGACATGAATCTCCCCTTTCAGTGCGCCACTTCAGGAGAAGAAAGACAAAAGGACAGAAAGTTGCTCAGATTTGTAGAATGAATGTAAGAAAGTTTATTTGGTTACTGAACATAGGACAAAAGATATTTACAGCAATTTCATTACAAACAAGGGGGGCAGCCCGAAAGGTGTAGGCTAAAGCCATGGATTATTACGCCTACCCTGTGTTACTTTATGAAATACAGTATGAAAATCATACTTAATACTATCCTTGGTTTTCGAATAGTACGTGGGTAAAATTGACTTACTGAAGTTGGTGAATGGGTCTTTCTGTTGGTTGTTCTCCCCCGATAAAAATCTTATTCCAATGCTTGATCTAAACAAGTAAACAAATCAAATATCTTTTCAATGTCATTATAAAGAGGTTATGTAAACATATACTCTAACGAATAAATGACTGTTTTATCACTTTAAGTTACTCATTCCCACGCTTTTTTTACCCCTCATGCGTTTGAGTTTTAAACTAACATTAGCTGACAACATTAATCATATAACGTCATATAAAACACAGCAATGTCAGATGGTAATGTACTACGAACACATTGAAATACGTGCTAATATCGCTACGCTAATAGCGAAGCAGTACAAAAACACACACAGCGATAACTTATTTAAGTTATCCTATGAGGTTTCAGTAACGTTATGCTACCCGTGTCCCTAAACGTTAGAGTGTTAATGAAAATGATCTCTTACCTGATATGCAACGAGCACCACTTGAGTATTTTTACAGACCCCGTACGACCCCTTCTTCTATTCACATTCCAGCTTTTGTTCTTCATTGACACATCAACTAAAATTCGCTGAAAATTTAAGAATTTAACAGGCAGATATAAAATAATCCAGGTCTGACAGAGAAATCAACGCAAAGCAGCAGCTGCTCCGACCGATAGTAACGGACGTATTTTCAAACTTAAAATAGGGGCGCAGAGCCGCGCACGATATCAACGTTTAAACAACAACTGACATTATTTTAATCATATCAACGTTAAAGGTAGATAATGTGCCGGCTGGGTAAATATAATTTACCTTTAGTGAAAGCTGAATATCCTGAAACGTCTCTGGCCACTGCCAGTATGGCGCGATCTTACGTTATGACGTATATCCCCCTCCCAAAGTCAAGCGATGTTATTGGTCGAGATTGCCTCTGCCGTACGATTCGTCCAATGATTGTACAACATTCAATTATTTGAATCTGCGCGCACTTTCTTGATACCTAAAGCACAGAGAGAGAGACTAGAAAAACAATTACGATGATTGTTTACACTTACACGGTTGTGTAATGTTTCAAGCATTTTAATGTCTTCAATTGCTTCACCCCCAGTTTACCAAAGCTCAAGTTTATGCTACAAGAGCCTTGGTTGAACTGTTGAGCCCCAGAATAAATTCCTAGTCTTTCACACATTGTTCACCTATTGTAAATTAAAAAAATATAGCACCCCATTGTAAAGCTTTATTCATAGTGTGGCTGTTTTCCCCATCAACCGGGAAAATTGTGTAGTGGCCTAATGATTTCACTGCAGTGAGGGCCTTGAATTTTGTTGAATACAGATTGACTTTGTGTCTTTAATGTTTTTAAAGTGAACATGTGCCAATATAGTCTATGGTCAATATATACGATAACAGAAAACCACTGTCAGGGCAGCATTTCAAACAGACAAAAAGGACAATTTCACCATTAAAAGCCAAGCCAAAAGAGGACATATCAGGACACAAGATTCAGTCCTTTCACATCAACAAGCAGACAGGCATTAGGAGGTTAGTAGTTTCCAGCATTCTTAAGCCTGGTTGTCTTGCGGAAAAACTGTCCCAAAGCATGATGCTCAGAGACTTGAGGCTGCAGCACCACTTGCCAGACAGCAGCACCTGATACAGTCCATGGGTGGGGTCTGAAAATGTTGCCATTCAATTTTTCTCTGCCACTTATGAAATTGTTACAGAACACTTCAGAATTGTAAACACTAAGTCAGTGCCTGACAGTAAAACACGGTAAATATGATGCATAAACAATCACTGACTATTCTTGATTTCAGAATAATATATTAAACTTAAGCTGTGCAATTATTACCTGTACAATAACTGTATAGGCCTATTTAGCTGTGCAACAATACCTCCTGCAGTATTTCATCTTTCGAGGCAATATTTTTAAATCTGTGTCTGTAGTATAACACACAGTAATTATTATGTTCAATTTTTATTTACAACATATCTGCATGAAAGGTAGCCTACATAGCTCTTTTTATTTTTTATTTTATGCATATATTTTTTATCTACCACTCTTATTTCTGCACTTGTTGAATCTTAAGCTGATGTGGCCAGCAAAGTTTATCTTTGCTTCCGAAATATAATACATTTCTTAATTGTATATTTCTGAATTGGTTGCAGGGGACTTGGAAGTTTTGCAGTTGCCCTGTATTTGATAGGTGTGAGGTGCTAATTTTAATTCCCAGCTGTCTGCATGCCATCTAACTGACATCAGAAGCCAAAGTTGATAAGATACAGACACAAAGTATGTACTGCAAAGTATGTACTGGAAAAAGAGCCTCAGGCCAGCATCTGTAATAGACTTTGGGGCTCATGGGCATGGACTCCGTAAAAGTGGGATGAAGATCACAAGATGGCCATTAATGACTGTGAAGTCAAAGACTTCTAACATGTTAGGATAGTACAAGCTTGTTTTACTCCATTCAGGTCGTCTGGCTCTGTCTGGCTCTGTTCTAAATACCCTCTGTTTACTGGTATTTTCATTCTGTATTTAGGCTATATGTTAGGGGAGTGGGCCTATGTATGATGTGAACTGGCTGCATTGTACTTTTTTTATTGCTGTGGTCGAAAACGGAAGTGTCCACAGCTAGCCACCGCCCGCCATTTCAGCAGCAATGTATAATGGCAATGCAACACGTCAGCCAAGTATGGGCAATGATGGCACTAGATCCATGATGGCAGGTAACATTTGGGCCAATTGTGGGTGGGAAGTATGTGGCCCAGATCAGTTTAATGATTGTAAGCCACATTTGAAAACTGTGATTTACAATAAATAATTATAAGAATTTAAGTATTTTTAGGCTTTCTAAATCTTAATGTAATTTAACCCTTTTTAAATAGTTTTGTAATAAAAGAAGCTAATGTATTTGGACAATTATGTTTGTTTACATTTCAGTTACATAAACATTTTTTCAGATCATGGTCAAGATAATTTTGTTCAAGTGATCCTGAACTTCCAGACGTTTTTCTTTCTGAATTTTAAAGTATTGATAACGTTTCTTGAGCTGTACCATGGATTGTTTCTATTTAAATTTGCTTTTGCGCGATTTTCATTGTAGCAGGGGGTTTATTCCTGCTCAAGATTTCTAACTTCAACGACTGTAAAGCTATCATTGTTTACGATCAAATGTCAGATAGCCTACTGTATATTGTATTTACCAACCCAGTATCACGAAATTGCGTGACTATTTCACGCATGGACCAGCGTGACAATGTCACGCTTTGCCGCGTTTGAGCGTGTGCATGTCACGCTTTCTGTTTGTGTCGCTGTCACGTGTTGGTTGCTCAACTTTTTTGTCCTAATTTCTTACCATTGTCGCTTCGGTTTAGGGTTAGATTTACATAAAATGACACCCTTACCTAAACAAACTCTAACCCCAACGTCAGGTGACAATTGGTTAAAGTTTAGAAAATATAAAAGAATAAGTATTGTATCTTTTTATTTTATTAACCAATACTTAAAGTGACAAATACTTAAAGTGACATATAACACAAGCACCAAATCTAACCCTAAACCGAAGCGAAAATGGTTTGAAAATAGGACAAAAAAGTTGAGCAACCAACACGTGACAGCGACACAAACAGAAAGCGTGACATGCACACGCCCAAACGCGGCAAAGCGTGACATTGTCACGCTGGTCCATGCGTGAAATAGTCACGCAATGTCGTGATATAGGGTTGGTATATTACGCATGTATATCTTGTTCCCCAACGAGAAGTTTGTATGTTGGTGCTTTTGTTAATAAAAAAAGTTAGATACTGTCTGTATAAATAAACGATATATGTTTCACTGTGCTTTTTGCCTGCCGAAGTGTTAAAAACGATCGCGTACATTAAGATGCGTAGTTTATTATGCAGTGCATCAAGAACCTACAAGCGGATGACATCAAAGTACTGCGAGAACGACTCGAAAAATCATGCGCAGGATTCTGATCTCAAATCCCTCTCGCGTTATTTTAACGTCATCCGTTTGTCCGTTCTTGCAACGCAGCAATATGTAGAACACCTTATCAAAAATGATTGAGATGGCCAATCAAATAAAAAAAAGGGTAGTGCCACTGGCCAATCACATAACAGATGACGAGCTTTCCTCTGCTTTCTTGTTGACGCAAGCCGAGCGGCGGCCAATCAAATAAACCAATAGGCGGGGTAACCATTACAGGAGCAACGCTGCCTGCGGCCATCATAACGGACACAGATTTCAAAGCGGGTGAAAGATACTAGTTGCCAACCGCCAATAAAAGTTAAAGAAGAAGAAAGAACAAGATTACTAGTAAGTACCTGAACTTGAGTATTTAAACTTTTTCAATCATTAAAATGTTTTAGTTTAAATGTCTAACAAACGAATAAAGGGATGCAAACGTTTACGTGATCATGTGGTATGTGTTAGGCTATTGCAGTTTGACGGCCATTATTAGCTGTTTTCTATATGTTAGGCATAAGAATTACTGTAATCATATTATTAATGAAGTTAATTAAATTGGTTATCTGGTCTTCCCGTTGTTAGAACATTTATTAAAAAAAAAATATTTGAAAATGTATTTCTGTAACGTTTTAATTTCTTTTTTGGTGAAAGTGTGTCAGGTCTGTGTTCATCAAGACTTGGAAGACTCTGGAGTAGGACAAAAAGGATGATGGGGTGTATATTCCAGTAGACACGTAAAACATCAAGGTAAATTAAACGTTGAGGCTCATGTTGTCATCTTTTTGTTTATATCCACCTGTTTCTTGACGTAAATGCGGGCGCCGCCATCTTTGAGCTTTCTGGTTTATGACTTCCGGTGAGCCACTATAGCTAACGGTAGCCTATTACGAAGGACACAAGTGTGCCGTTTTGTGCAATTAGGGGTTGCTATAATAGCTAACACAAATGCAGTAAATCTCTACAAAACATTTGTTTTAACCCCATCCAGTAAAACCTTTCATAGAAACTACCAGTAAACAATAAATACAATAATTGTTTAAAAACAACTAAAATGCTGATAAAAAAATATGCTGATTTAACGTTAGCTGATTTATTTATTCTGCTACTATATATTATTACAAAAATGTGATTACAGTACATAATAAACATGACATAATCCGCTTAGTTAATGTTTATAATAGTTATAATAGTTATAATGTGTTTGAACTTATTTTTGTTATGTTTTAAATAAAAAAGCAAATACTTTCATAAGCTCATGTCTCCACCTGCGTAAGAAGCGATATTTTCATAAACGAAAACAATACTCAATACATATGGAGTAGTTTAATATGTTTATTAGGGTTTGTTCAAATAACTTACACGGGTTGGTTGAATGATACTGCTGACTGTGTCAGAAAGCATCTTTTGCAGCGATTTTTGTGTGAGCATATCAATGAACACCCCTGACCACTCGGTGAGTTTCACGTCTTTGTAAACGAAAGTTTAATGCATTTTAGGAAGGATTGTTCCAGTGCACCTATAGACCCATTATAGAGGTGGGAGGTGATACAAGAAACACCTGAAAATTCTCGGGGCAGCCACATATCTCGAAATTTCAGTCAAAACCGTTCTATTTCATCATAAACAATCCGAAAACAGGGCTTTAAGTGTAAAATGCCGAACTTGTCATTTAAGTACATGCTCAGATCTCATTTGCTTTTCAGTACCTTAATGAAAAGTACGTCTTTAAGGTCTAAGCTATGTTTCATTTTATTTAGACATTTAACACTTTCGTCCAAAGCAACTTCTAATGGTCTATCTGTCTGTTTTGAAGTATATCTTTATGCTTTTAATTGCTGTATTATATGGCTTTGGCTTAATAACAAATATTCATTTGCATCTATTTTCTTTAATATAACAGTGGGCTGCTGTAATGTTTACGTCTATGGAAAGAGGAGCTGAGAAGCAGTACTTCTTGTTGAGGACAATCTTGAACACTTTCTCATACACATTTATTATTATTATTAGTGTTGGATTGTTTTTGTTTCAATTTTATTAATTGTATTGTTTTAATTTTTCGATCGATTTGAAATTACCTCAGTTAGATTCATGCTAATACTTTAACTGGAACTTGTATCTTTGCGTAAAGCTGACTGTAGAGTTGGTTTCACATACACATGAAGTTGTAGTGTTTCTAATTAACTTAAATAACTTTTAAGTTCAGTTTGGTTCAAACTTGTATTTACCCATGGTAATTCATTTAAATTTTAATTCATGCTAATATGTTAATTTCAATGAAAACTTCTGTATTTGTGTATAGCTGGTCATTTGGGCAAACTATGTTTCACACACCAGTGTAACTGTCACAATGTTTTTTTATTTTATTTTTTATTTTCAGTTTGTTCTAAACTTCTGTTTGTTTACTAAGAATTAAATTGCTTTGTAATTTAAGTTGTTGGTGTTAGATTCATGCCAATAATGTATTTGAACAAACTAGTATTTTTGTTTATTGCTGGCAGTTTATATTAGAATAGTTCTAACACATACAATGTGGATGTCGTAGTGTTATTGACTTGTGTGTTATTGATTAATAAAAATGGCAAATAATTTCAAAGTAATTTTTTGTGTTATTTATTAACATAATTTGGGCAAGATCAGGCTGAGTTATGGCTCAGTTTTGGAAGTTCTGGTTAAATGCTGGTTTTAATATGGTGACTTATGGCTGAGACCTGGTACCAATGTTAGAACCTGATCTGGGCCGGTTATGGGATATTATCTGGCCCTTGTCTGTAATCCAGAACTGGGCCATTGTAGGGCCGTCATTATTTGTTGTATGTGGGCCAAGGAAAAACTTCTTTTACTTTTGCCAAAATTGCTATGTGGGTCCTTAAATTAATGGGATAAGAATGTAGATGTATTGGACAGTTGCTCTTAAATACTATAAAATAATGTTTATATAAAGTAAACCCTATTCAGTAATGATAAAGTAATGTAGATATATTGGATAGTTGCTTTTATTTACTATAAAACAATTTTATATAGATATATTAGATAGTTGTGTGTAATCACTATAAAAGTAAATTTATTCAACGTAAACCTATAGATTAATGGGAAAAGTACGTAAGTGTATTTGATAATTCCTTGTAATTACTATAAAAGTATGTTCATTTAAAGTAAACCCTGTAAATTAATAGGTAAAGTCTGTAAATATAATTGATAGTTGCTTTTAATTACTATAAAGTAATGTATTTATAAAGTTAACTTCATTCATTAATGAGAAGAGTCTGTAGATATATTGGATAGTTGCTTTTAATTACTATAAAAGTATGTTTTTTTCAAATTAAAACCTATACATTAATGGGAAAATCATGTAGATATATTGGATAAATGCTTGTAATTACTGTGCAATATGGTTTATATAAAGTAATGACCATAAAAATATGGCTTTGCAAGCTATTATAATGTGATCTTATTTTTTCTACAGTTCAAAAACAAAATTTGACAGGAATTTAATATTAATAGATTTGATAATCCCATAAAATAAAAGCCTAAAGCTGTTAAAATACGGTATTTAAAGTAATGTTATGTAACTTTTTTTGTGTTTTACATCTAAAAATCTGTACTTTGACAGATAGTTCTTGTGGATGTAATTGATAATGTTATGAATTTACCAAAGAATACTGTGTAAAAAAAGAAGAATTCATTTAATTTTATCATTTTGAGGTATTTCTGCAATAATATCCAGTTTATATGCAGATTTATTCATTTCTTTTACATTCTACAGACATTTTTTAATGGGATTTTCTTTTCATTCTTCAGCAGTGGAACTGTAAAAATATAGTAAATTTTACGGAAAATATCTGTATTTTAAAAAACAGAATTATTACGTAGAATAACTTAAGGTTTTTTACTGTAATTTGAAGGTAAGTGTTTGGCAACTTTGCTGCCAGACTTTTTACCCTTTTTTTACGATTGTTTTTTTACATGTATTTACCTTAAATTTAAGGTTTCATATTAAAAAAACATATAGTTGTCTTATTTTTAAATATGTGATTTTTTTTGTATTTTTACATAGAATTCAATGTAATTTAACATTCAAGCCAATTAAAAATAAGAATAATCCTGTAAAAAAACTATGATTTCTCATTAAGTGAAATTACAGTTTATTAATTTTATTTTATGGTTAATGTTTTTAACAAAAGTTTTTTTCTTTATTTTAATGACATTTACACGTAATGTAAAAAAAACAGAAAATTTCAGTAAAATAATACAGTATATTTCTGTGAAAAAAAAATTTTTTTTACAGTGTAAACTAACTAATGCTGTTTTCTTACATAAGTACACAGTATTTAAAGATGCCTAATTTAAAGTGTGAAACAAAGTTTCAAATCTTGTTTACCCTGTATTGAATCCATTCACAGAGTTGTGTTTTACAGACATTTTAAGGAAGGGCCGGTATCTGTAGTTGAATGCTGTTGTTATATTTAAGATGACCAGTAGAGGGCGTTATTGTATTGAAAATGTTACCTTTCATGAAGCATCGTTTCTGATGTTCTTTATCTGTTTATAAATAAAGTTACACCAAAATACATCCCAAAAATTAAAAGACTTAAAATATAAACAGTTGTTCTGCTATAACAATTTTAATGAAAACTGACATAGTGTAAGAAGCAATAATCAGGCTGTGTCCCATATGGTTCATCAGCTTTGTGCTCACTACAAACTATGACATAGATATTTTAACGATTCCCATTTGTTACTGAAAGCCCTTTATTTTTGCCCCTAACTAAGTAATAATTTCCAGTTCGTGTTTGACTTGATGCAGTAAGTAAAGAGCTGTTCATTTTCCAATAAGATAAGTAATTTGCATTTGAGATGTAAAATTTGATACTGATACAGTCAGTGTTGCCATAATATTACCTTGAATAAAATTCATATTTAAAGTATTAAAGATTCTTAAATGTCAATTCTTGAACATCTAGACTCTAGATCTAACCTTTCTTAAACCAAGTATAGAACCTTTTCCATATCATGGACATTTCTCTCTCTTTAAATGTCGTTAAGATCAAACAAACTCGTAAACCTTTTATAAACTGCAATTTAAATTTTAAGTTTCATCGATTATCTGACTTAATTACAGTAAGTTAAGCATGACCAGTGTTCAGTGAATTTGGGGGGTTGGGGGTCCCGGACCTCTTGTAAGGATTAAGGGACCCTCTATAAAGCACAAAAATAAAAATTAGGATAGTTCCCAGTTTTTATTAAAATTAAAATACTACATGAATTTAAAATGAATGTGCTGTACTGCCACAAAGCCATACTGTCCATTATTTGTCCCAATTTCGCAATAAACTAATCCAAAAGATTTCTGTCTAAAAAAAAGTAAACTCCCAAGTGCGCCTCACGCTGTTCTCTAGAGGAATTGACAGATTGTTAGATTTAGGATTGCTTACTAAAAAACATGACTTGTGTGCATTGTAAGGCAAAACAAAGGACACTGATGTATTTCAAGATATGTCAGTACACGTTGTTTTTAGTTTGGAAGAATCAAAGCTTTTTGAAGCTTCAAATCAATTAAACCAATTTCTTTCCCCACCAGCATTTTTTATGATTTTTACAAAAGCATTTTTCCTAAACCAAAGTCTTCTTCACCTATCCACCTGTTAAATGGAGAGGATTAAACTCAGTATTCATAAGCAGTGTTCATGATGAAAGAGTACATGATGATTATCCTGATAAATCAACTTGACCAATTTACTTTGTAGTGTTGATGAAGCTCTCTACTGGTACAGAAGCAGACTCTTACAAATGTGAAGGTCATGGGTTTGAATCCCACAGACAGAACCTAAAGTCAACTGTAAAGACAGTTGGGATGAAATCATCTGCTCAATATACTACTAAGACAGTTCTTTATGGTTAAATATTTGTATAAAAACAGGAATAAATATTTGCACAGTAAAGTGGTGGATTTACTGTCCCACTCTGTAATATAACACTTTTTATATTGTTGAATCATATAAATGTAAAAATAAATATGAATATATTATCAAGAGCATTTGTTTGTGTTATGTATTTATTCATTAACTGATGTAACAAGCAACATGTGTCTCTTAAAGAATGGGATCTGATTTTATAACAATAAATGATCAATTCCTTGCTAAGAGAAATAATTATATTTACTTCTGCTATTCTGGTGATTCTTATCAGTTTATAGACATCTGTTATTGGGTCTTTGTTTGCTCTATGCATGACATCTGTCAGTCAAAGATGGGCTGTAGCTAGTTGTTGATATCTGCTACTGGACGCAAGATGGCGCTCTACTACTGTTTTATGTATGTGTATATAGGGTAATGTACTTCAAATAGAGTCTTTAAACTTTGTTTTAATTTAGTGTCAATGTAGTGTGTTAATATGTTGTAAATGTGGTTTAATTCAAGGAAGTATATTTAAGTGTCAAATGTATTTGATCAAGAAACAGATGCATCTCCGCGAATAGGACCAGGCGCATGCGCTTATCGGCGCAGTCGCACTCGACGTCACTTTATCACCGTCCGGTGCACAACATCTTGCAGCATGGCTTCTTTAGTCGAAGAAACTGAGGTAAAACTGATGAAAACAAACAATTATTTGCTAAAAATTTAAGTCAATTGGAGTCGACAGCGATCAGACTGAATGACAGAATCACAAAATAATAAAAAGAGCTGCTGTGAAACTGACTAAACAGATTTAATAAGACCTCAGAAATATCGTTATTGTGTCGAAAAACATCATAGATACGCAAATTGGTTTAATAAAGATTTATGTTTTTTCGCCCTAGATGAAAGTAAACTGAACTGTAGGCCTATCATAAAATATAAAACATATTTATTTAATGTTTCTGTTTCTTTTTATTTATTTCTTCAGTATTGATATGCCCATCATATTAAAGGGATAGTTGCCCACTGCTCCACCCTTACTAAAATTAACCATGGTTTTTTTTTGTGGTGAAAGTGTGGTAATCATGTTTTTTGGTGTATCAGCCATAGTTTTACACTAACCATGGTTTAACTATGTTTTTTGAAAACCATGGTTACCATGGTTTTACTACAGTAACCATGTTTTTTTTTTTTTTAACTGTAGTAAAATTTTTGTAAGGGCAGGTGTGTTTTCACTGGGATGGGTTAAATGCAGACTCTGTGACATTTTTAAGTATGTCTTGTATACTTGAAGCATGTCACTTTTCAAATATACTTTATTCGTTAATTATGATTTGACTTCTTTGACTGTTTGGATTTGTCAAACTAGTCAAAATCATGTTTGGAGTAAAAGTGCCCGACGTCATTCATGTCTTTCCATTGTCCAATCGAATAAGGGGAGAGGTTGGTCTTTTATCTAAAGTGACTAAGCTGTACATTTTGTCAGCAGGTGAGTTTATTGGGAATTAAACCCATGACCTTTGCATAGCTCTAATACCAACTGAGCTACATGAACAGAGTTAAAGCATTCACACAGTAAGAACTCACAGTATGGTTTAAAGCAAAATTTTATTTGTCATACATTAGCATTTATGAATTCAGTATTTCATTGTAAAGCTGCTTTATCAAGATAGTAAAAGAGCCACACAAACACCTGCTGTACACAATCTCTCTCTCACACACACACACAGATAGACATCAACCACAAACAATCACTAATAGTCAAAAATAAAACTCATATGTCGTGTCCAGCAACAGAACAAAACCACATTTCTTTCCACATCAGCATTCACTTTAACCCAGAAGTAAAGCTGTTAAACTGTCACATGCATTCAGTACAAAAATAAAATATAAGGAATACTTTTTGTATTTTGTTTTGATTTTCATAATATTTTCAGTTCGTTTAAGTGATACAGTATCTTGATGTTTAATCTAAGTTTGATAATTGTCTCATGACTCCTGCACACACCACGGGCCTCATTTATAAAGCGTGCATACGCACAGATTTGATCGTAAAGTCTGCGTAGGCAAAAATCCACGGCAAAGTCCATATTTATAAAAACTGTCTTTGATGTGGAAAAGTGCTTAGCGCCACGTCAGTGTCCGAGCATACCTACGCACTTTTGCTTGTCTGATTGCTGAAATACTGTATGTGTGCTTAAACTGTTCTCAAAAAGTGTTGCGGAGGATGAGAACATCAGGCATGGACACATCATTTTCCTAATTTTTCTTCATTATTATTATACATGAATATTCAGTAAATATTTTTTCTGTCATCTAAAGTAGTCTAGCAAAACATCCATTTATTTTTTTTCTTAATATTTTTGTGTTAATTTGATTAAATTACAACATAACGCATGTTCAAACACAGCCGGACACATTGCGGTAATGAAAATTTCAGCAGAAAATGAGATAAAATTTACAATTATAAATTCTTATGTTGAAATCACACATTGCGCAAGGTAGAACACAGTATTGTGTTAATTCTGATGCTTTTTAATGTTACAATATTACACATTTTAAAGCTAAAATCATTAGTGCTGTGGTGTTTCAATGGTTTCGTGAGAATCACCCGCGTACGTTCGGTTTATGAATCATACGTACGCATTTTTGTTAAATGATCATAAGATCAAATGTAGGATGGATTTTACGCAGCATTTTATAAATGCTGGTGTCGTCCATTTTTCCTTAGCCAGAGCCGTTTGAGCTTAGCTGGTGACTGAAGTATTCCTGTGGGCGGAGTTTGGTAAAAAACAACTCTTATATTGAGGTCATATATCTGGGAAGTAGAGGACTGTTGTCCAAACTGGTTGTTCTCTGAAGTCCTTGAAAAGTGAATTCTGTTAAAGAAAATGTATCACTGTTATGTATACTTTAAATGTGATTCTAGGCAACATTTTCTGGGTTAATTTAAAATATTTGCTTTAAAATTTCCTTCAACATGATATTAATGGTTATTTATGTTGGTCTTATGATGGTCCATTTCTACATTTGTCTGATTTGTTGGTGCATTTGTCTTGTTTCTTCATCATTACTATTTTCTACATTTCATAATTTATTATATTAGTGACTTTGAAATAACACAGATAGAAGTATGAAAATTATCTATATGACAAGAAAATGTTAATCTAATTAAAAGTTTTAATTTGAGCTTCTTTAAATGTCACCTTTCACTGTGTGTGATAAAAATAAAAAGATTTTAGGTAATAATATAAACTATAAAGATTGATCTCACCGGATTACATGTTTGTCTTTGATGGAAAGTGATTTCACCGGTCTGAACTGTTTCAACAACAAAGACACATTACAAACCAAAACTCTCATCTCGATCTGTTAACAAACTATTGTTTAGTATTGATAGATTAGTACTAGTTAACATTTACCCTGTTTCTTTGTGTTTGTGTGTTTCCTGCAGATGCAGAAGATCAGAACTGAAGAGACAATCATCAGACATCCAACAGCAACACAACAGATCACAACTTTATAAATAAAGGTGAGACCTGCAATAAATAATAAGATACATTACTGTAACTGAATCTGATCTTGAAACAGTGAATATCATTAATGTAATTAAATCTGTTGGACTGATCTTAGATCAGCTCAGTAAATAAGCACTAATAATCACACCTGTTGTATCTGAACACGTCTGACAGAGATTCTTGATGTTGAGATGTTGAGTTTGATTACTGATGATATTGTTGAGTACACATCTGTATGTGTTTGTATCCTGATAATCCACCTCCAGAGATAGAGAGAGTCTGATGTTGAAATCACACACATTGATGATGGACAATAAACTGTTTCGGGTGTACCACGACAGACTCACATCTCTCACATTCAACACTGAACACAACAACGCACACGATGAACATTGTGAAGAGTTTTGTGTGGTGATCACAGGAACGGGCAGATGAGCTGAAAACATGAGAAAGTAAACATAAATAAGAATCAAAGCAAATATTATCAATATTAGTCAAGAGGTCTGATCTATTGACACTGTTTATTATCTTCAGTCATGAATTCATCAATAAAATGGACTTTAAGGATCATATCAATGTTGACAAATTAATAAAAAAAAGAGTCTGAAATAAGGTGCATAAAAGTGTTTATATTCGATCCTAAACACTAATAAATGATTTTACATTGCTAAGATAAATATGACAGTTAAAATGCCATCAGTAAATCTTTACTCACCATAGACAATAACATTGAATCTGAATGAGATCCTTCTGTTACTTCTAATGTTTATTTGATAATCTCCAGAGTGTTGAGTTGTGATGTTTGTGATGGTGAGATCTCCAGTCTGATTATTCACCTGCAGTCTGTCTCTGAATCTCCCATCAAGAACATCATCATTTATTGAGATCTTGTTGGCCTCTTTATTGACCTCTACTATACGAGTCTTGTTAGGTCCAAACCTCCACTCGATCACATCTTTACTCTGTATTTTAGTATCAGTGTGTAGAGTAAGAGAATCTCCCTCCATCACTGACACTGACTTCACTTCATCACCAAATGCACCTGAACACACAAACACATTCACACAGATTAAAGATCTTCAGTCAGTTTAAATGTATCTTTTAAAGCTTGCAAAAAATTACAAATGAGATTTGGATGTCTATCTTTGCAAATTAGATTTCATAATTTTTCTAACATTTAATTAGCAGCATGAAAACATTACCTTTAGTTTTTTAGTTTGTCATTATTTAGATAAATATACATTTTGAGAAATTGATTCAATAAATGAATTGCCATTGATATGAGATCATAGATATAAAATCAGATTGTATTAAATCAGACACAAAAGTATAAAAGCAAGGGCAGATCTGGTGAGTAACAGATGATTATTATTCAGAATTAACTGCTCTTAAATATGATATAAAACTGTTAATAACTCACCCTTTAGACAGCAGAAGCACAAAGAGAGATAAACAAACATGAGAAACATTTTCTTCATCAGGTGTTGTGTTGTTGTCTACAGTGAATGAGATGAAGACGTCTCTGTGAGCTCTCTCTTACTCTACATGTGCTACATACTTGCAGTTTCACACCTCTGTGTGTTTTTTCTCTCTGATGTTTCCACTGAACTTGTGTGACATCATCATATGTTGTATTTATATCAAACCTCACAGACTCATGGCCCTAAACCCATGCTGTAAACTAACTAATGCTGTTTTCTTACATAAGTACACAGTATTTAAAGATGCCTAATTTAAAGTGCAGACCAAAGTTTCAAATCTTGTTTACCCTGTGTTGAATCCATTCTCAGAGTTGTGTTTTAGAGACCATTTAAGATAGGGGCCGGTATCGGTAGTGAATGCTGTTGTTATACTTGAGATGACCAGTAGAGGGTATACATATTGTATTGAAAATTATCTTTCCAGAAGTGTCGTTACTGATGTAAGTTCTTTATCTGTTTATAAATAAAGTCACACCAAAATACATCAGAAAAATTAAAACTAAAAAGCCTTATATAAACAGTTGTTCTGCTATAACAAATTTCATGAAAACTAACATGGTGTCAGAATCACGCATTGTTCGTATTTCTATTCTTAAAATGTTTACAAAAAGAAGACATTAAACTCATTTGAGCAGTTTCTTCTTTTCCCATTTCCAATTTTAATGATTCCCATTTGTTACTGAAAAGCTCTTTATTTTTGCCCCTAAGTAATAATTTCCAATTTGTGTTCGACTAGATCCGGTAAGTAGAGTTCATTTTCCAATAAGATAAGTAATTTGCATTTGAGGACATGTTATGTGATCAGTCAGTGGAGTTGCCATAATATTACCTTGAATAAAATTCATATTTAAAGTATTAAGATTCTTAAATGTCAATTTTTGAACATCTAGACTCTAGATATATCTTTTCTTAAACCAAGCATAGACCCTTTTCCATATCATCTGGACATTTCTCTCTCTCTCTAAATGCCATTAAGATCAAACAAACTGGTAAACCTTTTAAACTGCAATTTAAATTTGAAGTTTGACCAGGTGTTCATCGATTATCTCACTTAATTAAGTTAAGCATGACCAGTGTTCAGTGAATTTGGGGGGCTGGGGGGTCCCAGACCTCCTCTAAGCATTAAGGGACCCTCTAAAAAGCACAAAAATACAAATTAGGAGAGTCCCCAGTTTTATTAAAATTAAAATACTACATGAATTTAAAATACGTGTGCTGTACTGACACAAAGCCATACTGTCCATTATTTGTCCCAATTTCGCAATAAACTAATCCAAAAGATTTCTGTCTAAAAAAAGTAAACTCCCAAGTGTGCCTCACGCTGTTTTTGACAGATTGTTATATTTAGGATTGCTTACTAAAAACATGACTTGTGTGCATTGTAAGGCAAAACAAAGGGCACTGATGTATTTCAAGATATGTTATAACATATTAGACATTGGTCATTTGTGATCAACTCCCCCTAGTGGTAAATCATCGAATTTTCGAAACGTTTCGAAACAGTTATGACGTAATAAAGCCTCCTAAAATCACGTGACTTGGCCAATTTGAAACACACTACAATTATGCGTAGTATCCAAGGTTTTAATGAAGTCCTCCATTTTTTGGGGGGGGGGACGTGTAACTCGTTATAAGCACCTATAGTGATCATTTAAAACTTGACTCTTCTGTAGTTTCATCGTGTACTAAGATCAACATGGCTGCAGCAGGCGTAGTGATATTACGCACTGCCCGAAAATAGTCCCCTTAGTTACTTTCAATAGCAGTGGACTATTTTCGGTCAGTGCGTAATATCACTACGCCTGCTGCAGCCATGTTACAGCAGCAAAGTCCTTGATTATTACGCCAGAATAAGAGTATAGTTCCTAGCCATATCTGCCGAGAAAATCACAATTTTTAATTTTCTGTCAGTCTTAGTACACGATGTAACTACAGAAGAGTCAAGTAGGGAAAATATTGAAACTCTTTTTTTTATTTTTTAGCGCGGGAGGTCCTTCCTTATAAATGGAATAAAAGCAAGGACTGAGGACTATTGCAGGCTAGATTGCATGCCACACATCCTCCTCCTGAAAAAAAAACTTACAAGATATCATAATTAAAACATTTATTTTCTGTTTTATTAACAAAAGTAAATCCTTACAACTGTATTGTGAAAAAAAATTGGGTTATTTCAAATTAGCTTTAGGTCAGAAAGGTACGAACCCAGTTGTGGGTTAACCTATATGTTAAATTAAGCTATATGCAGCATGGTTGTTTTAACCCAAAATGATTGGTTGTTTTAATTCATTGTTGTTGAATATAGACCATTTCAAGTTATGTAAACAACACTGGTCCAGAACCACTTCCTGTTTCAGTTTTTGAACACTAGATAAACGTTGGGATAAAATACAGCCAACAGAACATAATATGTATTATGTATTAACTTCCATTTCTTCCATTTATTGTTGTGATTAAGATTTAGTGTTGGGTAGGTTTTACAGTCACGGCAACGGACCAATCAGGTAACAGCCTCCCGAGTCTATGAACCAATCAGAAGTAGTGGAGTCAATATGTCACCGTGAGTTGATTTCAGTACAGCGCTGTTGAGGTGTTTAGTTTTGAGGTGTGATTTTATGTGTTGTTAGTGCCTTTGTGAAGTGCCTTTGCACTGCCTTTCCTACAGACATAGTGTTTGAATTATGTGCATAAAATAAAGGATTAGGCCTAATAAAGTTGATTCTGTTTAGTTGACAACCCTAACAACCAGTCGGCATCAGTATGATGCCAGAAATATTGCGACTTTCAGTAAAATTATTTACATTTATATATTTCTAATAATCATTTATATGAATGGCACTCACAATAACAGATTAAAATGAAAGTGTTCTTGCTCAAAAGGAAACAGGACAGAGCTGTGATCTCAGGTGTGAGATGATGATAGCAAGAATAGTTGAAACTTTCTGGGTAACTTTTGCTTATCTTGGTAAAGCTGAAAAAACCCTCTAGTAACGTTAGCATTGCTTGCAAGAGCACTAGTGGAGCGGCTAAGGGATATAAATGTTCAGTTTATGATACAAGTGAGAAAATTGGCATGGTCACTTGTAGGGGTGTAACAATTAACCGCGCAAATGCGCGTTTTCTCAATGAATGAATTGAATGAATTACGGTGAAATCCCGGCACATCCGAACGCCAGGGGGCGCTCTCATGCAGAAACTCCCTTTGTGCCACAAAAGAAGTAGCGTTACAAACGCTATTCCAGGAAATGTCTGCAGGAACATTTATATCACTGTTCTTCAATGATTTTGTTTAACGAGTGTTGCTTTTTTAAATGCACATCATAAACGACTCAAACTCTCAGTGATTTTAGATTGATAAGGACTTCCTACTGGCCAAATGCCATAGTATATGCACAAGCGATGAAACACAGAATCGCAGCCTTGCGATTTAGATTCGGTTTCAGACAGGCACACGATTAATCGTTACATCCCTGAAAATTGCCCGAGCCACTTGAAATTTCAAGATGGCGGCCATTTTTCAAGATGGCCGACACCTTAGTGGAGCAGTTAAGTGATATAGTGGTTTATTTGGTGATACAAGCATGAAAATTGGCATGAGCAGTCTCTGATAGTAGACAATAAACCACCCACAGCTACTTGAAATTTAAAGTGGCTCGGACAATTTTCATGACCCATGGAGACTGCTCATGCCAATTTTCACGCTTGTATCACCAAATAAACCACTATATCACTTAACCACTCCAGTAAGGTGTCGGCCATCTTGAAAAATGGCCACCATCTTGAAATTTGTGACCCATGGAGACTGCTCATGCCAATTTTCTTGCTTGTATCATAAACTGAAAGATTCTGCCAAACATAAGCACTTACCCAGCTAACAGAAAAAAGTTCTAAGAACGTTCCCTGAAAGTTCTTTACATTCCCAAAAACGTTCTGCCAACGTTAAAAGTGTCCAGTTTTCTTGACGTTCTAAGAACGTTTTTGTGTTGTCTCAACGTTAGAGTAATGTTACATTTTACCATTTTTAAACGTTATGACAATGTCATGTTTTAATGTTCACACAATGTTTAAAACAACAACTGTTTATTATATTGACTTATATGATTGTTATGTAAATGATAGAGAAACATTGCATTTTATTATATTTATTTTTTATATTTATATTATTTTATTATATTTATTAAATATTATATATCTATTATATATAAGTTTAGATGTTGATGTTTAGTTTCATTTTAAGTCACCATTATTGTGATTAGTGTTCGTTTTAGTTGGGCTCTTGAGCCTTGTCTTTTGCTTGCTAGTTTTTTCCCTGGTTGTGTTAACTTTGTGTTAATACACCACATTTGTTATGAACATGTTAAGTTAGTAGTACAACAAACACTAATCACAATAAGGGTGACTTAAAATGAAACAAACATCAACATCTAAACCTAGTAAGTGAATTGAGTTTTCTACAGCAATATATTTACTGCATACAGAAATAATATTTTATAAAATAATAAAATGCAATGTTTCTCTATCATTTACATAACAATTAAACAAGTCAATATAATAAACAGCTGTTGTTTTAAACATTGTGTGAACATTAAAACATGACATTGTCATAACGTTTAAAAATGGTAAAATGTAACATTACTCTAACGTTCAGACAACAGAAACGTTCCTAGAACTTAAAAAAAACTAGCCGCTTTTGGCGTTGGCGGAGTGTTTTTGGGAGCGTTCGGGGGCTTTCAGGGAGCGTTCTTGGAACTTTTTATTTCTAGCTGGGAAGGCCGAAGGTATACTAGGGTGATTCTCACGAAACCATTGAAACACCACGGCACTAATGATTTTAGCTTTAAAATGTGTAATATAGTAACATTAAAAAGCATCAGAATTAACACAATACTGTGTTCTACCTTGCACAATGTTTAGAATTTATAATTGGAAATTTTATCTCATTTTCTGCTGAAATTCTCATTACCGCAATGTGTCTGGCTGTGTTTGAACATGTGTTATGTTGTAATTTAACTAAATTAACACAAAAATATTAAGAAAAAAAATAAATGGATGTTTTGCTAGACTACTTTAGATGACAGAAAAAATATTTACTGAATATTAATGTATAATAATAATGAAGAAAAATTAGGAAAATGATGTGTCCATGCCTGATGTTCTCATCCTCCGCAACACTTTTTGAGAACAGTGTAAGCACACATACAGAATTTTAATAAAGTTTGATTTTGAGTGACCAAGCACATGGACCAGTTACTTCAAGATGGCTACCAGGTAAGATAATTTTTTTACAGTTAATTTGAAATATATTCTTGTCAGAATGCTTACACGACATTTTGATTATCATTACCGCAACAGATGCTTATTAAATGTTAATTTAATTAATAGAAGCATAAGAAGTTGATTTTAAATGCATGTGCAGAATCTCCAAATTATGTTCTTTCAGGTTTGTCATGTCATTTTGAAAATATGTCAGTGTTGATGTTTTCTGACTGTTGCGGTAATGAGATTTTTTAGGACTAATTTTTTTAATTATGTTACAAAAAGTGTTAAATGATAAGTAAAAGTTTTTAAATTAATGTTCCCATTTACTCCAGACTTTGTTTTTCAATGTCTGGTGGGAAAAAAGTAAATTTAAGCAATTTTTACATTTTCATGCTTGACATTTTTAAAACCAAGTTTTCGTGAGAATCACCCACTAGGGACGTCCGCATATGTGCGCCGTCCGCATTACGTCATCAGCGTGCATGTACAGTCCGCGTACAACAGCGCATGCGTGTGGACATATTGGGATAGGACACTCCACTACAAACAATTTTACAAAGGAAATCCCAAGCAATCATGTACTAAGACTTATATTGAAGAAGTTTATTTTAATCCCAATCTACATGAATATGAGTTTACCATTATAATCACATGCAATTTGTTTACCATGAAGTTATGCATTATGTCATGTGTTATGCTGTGAAGTTATGCATTATGTCATGTGTTATGCTGTGAAGTTATGCATTATGTCATGTGTTATGCTGTGAAGTTATGCATTATGTCATGTGTTATGCTGGGTGTGGGTCAGGAGTTTAAAAACATATGCCTTATGTGGTAGGAGTTTAAAAGCCATCTGTGTGGATTTAAGAACAGCTGCGTGTATTCATGTTTCAGGGCACAAAGGGTTTTAGTATTAGCAAATAGCCAAGGGTCAAATAGGTCATGGGAAGAAGACACTGGTCTGAGGACTGTCATGTGATTCTTCAAGTTACAAGCCTGAACAGAAACATATTGTTTGAACCATGAGGGGAGGGAACAAAGACCTATAAATTAATCAAACCCTGGCTCAGAGAGTGAGTCTGATTTGGGGGATCCTCCCAGGACTGCAGACTGGTTCTGGGAGGATTCACCAGGGCGGCCTCGGCTTCTTATTTTGTCCGGAAAATAAAAGTCTATCTCTTGAAATTAAAACCTAAGACTGAAGAGTGTTTCATTGGAGGAAAAGGAAAACCACAACATTATCTCTGCATCAGAACATCGTAGCGACATGGGGGTGGCCTTGTTTTACTCGAGGCTTGATGTATAATCATTGGTGCATGCCAATTCTCTCCCTATCAACCAGAGTAACCTGGCAGCAAACCATTTAATGAGACAAATATTGCTGCATAAGAACAACATAGAGATTTTTCCCTTTTTGAGAAAAAGCCGTTGCTCTGTGACAGACCGCAAGGATTGAGAGGGTACGCAAGTCTGTATAAGCGAGTGAAGGTAAGGGGAAGCTGACCCCAGTGGTGGTTTTAAAGCCCAGGAGTAAATGTACCCATCTGTTTCTGGTACTTCCCAAGCTTAATGAACCTGTATGCTGTAAAAGCTGGAAATTCTTCTCAAAGTTCCACATCAGAGGCTTAAATTAAATGTTACCATTTATAAGCAATTTTGTGTAACTCAATGTCATGTAAGGTAAAGGAGAAAACATACCTGAAGGAATAAAATCATCATGATTGTCATCATGTGATCTTCATCTGCTGTAGTTTCTCTTCTCATCTTCATCATCAGGTTCCCACTGTCCATTGGTTTAACTGAAGACATATTGAGTTTGGTCTGCAGGATCTGAGGGCTGTTCCATAAAACTCGATTACAAAATAAGCAAGGCTTATTTTGTTAAGTCTGGCTTATTGCCGGTGGATTTCGTTTCATAAAACAAACTTGAACAAGTTCAACCCCGGTTACTATGGAAACTTATGCTTGGAAACTGGCAGGCTAACTGGCAGGCTAAGCCTCAGTTGTTGCTTAACTAGACTTCCACTAACACTGAAATGTAAATGCAACGATATAACAGCTGACTCTTTGACATTTTATTTGACTTTATTAACCACTATTAATCTAACAATTAAAGAAAATCAGCTTATATATTAAATTTTATACATTTTGTTACAATAATAATTAATGAAATATAGACATGTGTTTCATAATATGGTATGTTATAGGCCTATCAAATGTTGAATATAAATGATAACTACCCCAATATAAGGATAATAGCCACAGCAGTAAAATTTGTTTCTAAATTTAAGATAGTATCTAAATCCATATAATTGCAATGTATTGATGAAATATATATATTTTTTAAATTCAGAGTGTCTGTCATACAGAAAGGAGAATTAATTTAAATATACAACCCACAAGTCAAGTACAGTAATTGAATTTTTTATGCTTGGTGTGCATAAAAATGCACATTATTTTCAAGATCTACAGTATTTGTATTATCTCTCCAGTACAGCAGGAGGCGCTGCAGCTCTTTAGTACACAAATAAACTCACTAAAGAAAGAGAGCGCGCGTGTGATTTGTTTGTGTATCCTCGTTGTTTTTCTCTCTTGAGTGTTTTATTGAGATTAAACAAAGTTTTGTCTCTGTGCATTTTAGTGTTGATGATGAGATGGATGTGATGTGCTGTAAATCAGTAGGAACTGATCTGTCTATGCTGGATATTGATGATTTTATCACAGAAATCTCTCAGCTGAAGAAAGAGGTGGCGTTACTGGAGATAAAGCTGAGATTAAGAGGAGATGAAGGACTGAATAGAGAGGTTTGTACAGCTTAAACATCCTTTACCTGAATCAGACAACATCAAATCATTTATAATCTTACTCTGTGTGTTTGTGCTTTAACAGTCTGTTTCTCAGACATTATGGCCTGGATGTAAAAAAACTTTTAAAACACAATGAGAGTAAACTGATGTATGTTGGACCCTTAGCTGTCTCTTAAATAAATTATTGTGCAGTTTATGTAAAGACATAACGTTAGGGCTCCCAAGTTTTTTAGCGTTAATTTTTTATTGAATCAGTCATATTCAACAGTTTTTTTTAACATTAGCCACGGGATGAAGGAAAAAATATATAATTTAAATAAAAACATGGAAATGCCTACATACATTAATTAATTTAACGGCTTTCTTATTTATCAGATTATACATTGTTTTAGGTATTGCTTAACTTCTAATAGAGGGTATGCACGTGACGTCACCTTCGGCAAAAGTGACTGCGGTTACGCCCATTGAGTGGCAAAAGACAGCGTCAGCATTTGTGTGCAGTGTGAAATCAGCAAAAACACGAGGAAAACGCGTAAAAGCTGTTGTGCAATAGACTGTACCAACACATTTAAAAGTACACAATTTTAATGTAATTAGGTATTAAATAAATTTTAATATGCAATATTAAAGAATACACAGTATGATTCTATGCTTTAGAATGTAGTGAAGTAAAAAAAAATCCCAATACAAACATCCTAATAAAGCACAGATGCTTGGAAAATGTAACTAATTTAACGAAGTGTTGTTCACCTCTGCTATCAAATCCAACTAAATTCAATTTAAGCTGATAATAGTCAGTTTTACTGGCATTTTGCGCAGCAGTCGCTATGAATCATTTGCCACTCAACAGGGCGAGTTCTGGTGTGGTCACGTGGAAAAGTGACGTCAATGCATACTCTCTATAGCAAAATTTGGAATAATGGTTTATAATCACCATATTAACATTTATACTAATTTATATATATATATTTGATTAATCGTTACATTATAATGAAATCGATCTCTAGTCCACTAAATTCTGGAAGTAAGCGGGACACTGGTTCCCTCACTAAAAAGCCCATTCATTTTTTCCATAAACTTGTGTAACGTGTATAACCAAACTAAACCTGTGTGTGTGTGTGTGTGTGTGTGTGTGTGTGTGTGTGTGTGTGTTTGTGTGTGTGTTGTAAGGATGGGGTTTGTTGTGAATCTTCAGGGTATGTGACTGTTTGGAGCTCCAGTGAATGTCTGGATTCAGTGTGGATGAGCAGAGATCAGAGCCGCACACCACAGTCACTGCTGGATAAACTCTCTGAAGAGACATCCAGACACACACAGGACTCAGATCTCAGTCTGTCTTTACTCTCTTATACTGAGTCAAAGCTCACAGACACTCAGGACACTACAGTGTGTGACAGTAAACAGAGCTTACAGGAGGAACAAACCTCCACAGAGTCTCTGGATTCTGTCTGTAACGCTGGAGAACAGCAGCAGATCCTGCAGACCAAACTCAAGATGTCTTCAGTTAAACCGATGGACAGTGGGAACCTAATGATGAAGATGAGAAGAGAAACTACAGCAGATGAAGATCACACTGAGGAAGATGGTGACAATCATGATGATTTTATTCCTTCAGGTGTGTTTAATCTTTTACCTTACATGACATTGAATTACACACAATTGCTTATAAAATGGTCACATTTAATCCAGCTTTTACAGCATGCAGGTTCATTTAGCTTGGATAGTACAAAAAAACAGATGGGTATATTTGCTCCTGGGCTTTTAAACCACCACTGGGTCAGCTCCCCCTTACATTCACTCACTTATACAGACTTACGTACCCTCTCCATCACTGTGCTCTTGTCACCGTGCGATGTCTTTTTCTCAAAAAGAAAAATTTTCTATGTTGTTCTGATGCAGCAATATATACCTCCCTTAACGGTTGTTAGGGTACACTGAATGACATGCGCACACAGACACACACGCACGCAGACACACAGACAGAGACACACACACGCAACTACGCACGCACTTTGTCCAGTCATGTGTAACGGGTGTGTTTTGGGAACTACAAATCCCATCAGCCTTAGTGCTATAAAAGGAAGTGGTATGATTCGTTCTTTCACTTCCTCCTTTGGTCCTTCCGCTAATCCATGAAAGGTAGCTACGACAAAGCTAAGGTATGGCATTGATATTATATGGGAAATTATCAGTCATCGAGTTATTTTAAATAATGCTTTTCTGTCTCTCGTACGCTTTGTGTGGTGATTGAATAGAAAACACAGCGCGATGTATTGCGTAATGGCAATAGACCAGCAGGAGTAAAGATCGTTTGTCTGCAGTTGTATATCAAACACTAGTGATATTAGTGTCAAACATATGAGGCATCGTTTGGCAGGTAGTGATTTTATTGTTTGATTAAAATGAACCACATGTATTTTATTGTATTTTTTATCTATATTTTGTTTGTTGTTTTTAGTATTAAGGACTTGCTGGTTGCCTGAATATCACTAAAACAAGATAAAGGATGGTAGAGGTATTGTTTATTTTATTATTTTTAAAGGGTTTATAAAGTTTTAATTGTTTTATGACTATTGATATGAAGGTTGAATGTAAATCTGGGCTTCTGTTTTATTTATTTAGTAATGGATTGTGTTTTCCCTTGCAGGGATGCACGGTTACCGTTTATTTGATATTTAATTTTCCTTTTAAAGTGTTGTTTCTTTAGGTTGACCATATAAGAACTAAGGTCACAATCAGAGAACAAACCGAATGATTTCTAGTTTATTTAAAGTGTTTATGTACTTCATTTGCAGTACCCACTGTTGCTAATATTGGTTTTTGTTTCCTTCTGTAGATTTCATTTTGACCCATCGGTGGCTGCGGGGTTGCCTTCACTGGTGGATGATGGTGTGGTGGTTTGGTCACTCTTATGTCTTTTTCTTTAGGTCTGCAGTGTGATTTGCTGTGAGTGGATTGCAGTGCGAGCACATTTGTCTAACACATTATCTTCACACGAATAGGTAACCTGTGGCCATCCGGGGGTCGCTTTGTTTTATTTTGTTTTATTTCTTTTGATTTCTTTGTGGGTATCTGCATTGGAGATTTGCGTTACATCCTATTGTCTCTATTTGTTTGAATAAAACTGTTGTTGAGTTAAAACTTCACCACTGCCTTGTGCCTGGTCATTTACCACCTTTTATGGGGTACCTGTAGGTTACAATTGGCGTAGTCGGCAAACATCTCTGTTGGCGAAGGTGGTTGTGAAGTTTTGTTAGTTTTTTTTTTAAATAATAAACGGTAATCGTGCATGAGGTTGATCATCAGACTCTGCATCATTGGACTTCACTTCGTGGGACCTCTATCACTTTTTTTTTTCCCTGAACTTTGTCAAATTTGTCAACAGAGATGGAACAAGAACTATTAGACTTGCGGGAGCAGATACGGCAGCTGCAGGCTCAAAATGAGCAGCTGACGAGAGAGAATCCCCCCTCCAGTAGCAATGCTTCTAACCAACGGCCCCCTTCTATGACTAATGCTAATTCTTCATCTCCAGTGTCTTTGAGTAGGGTATTTTATGTTCCACGAGAAAGGAAATGCCCACGGTTTTATGGGAATATGGACTCCACATTAAGCGTTGAGGACTGGACTGAAGAGGCCAAGGTGTGTATTGAGGGCAGGGGTTGGTCTGATAAAGAGAAGGTTGTGTTTTTGCTTGATCATCTGGGGGGGGAAGCTAGAATGGAGATAAAACTCCGTCCACAAGCTACTAGGGAAACTCCAGAATCTGTTTTTGATATTTTAAGAGACTTGTATGGGGGGAAACAGACATTTGTACAACTACAACAGAGGTTTTTTGAACGAAAACAGAAAGAGGGTGAATCATTGACTGAATTTTCCCATGCTTTAATGTCTTTAATGGACTTGATTCTTTGTGGTAATCCAGAAAGTGTTCCGAACTCTGATAGGGTTCTTCGTGATCAGTTTATGGAACATGTTCGAGATGTGATGCTGAAACGTGAATTAAAACGATTAGTACGGGAGAAGCCATCTTCTACTCTACTGGAGGTTCGAAGTGAAGCTCTTAGGTGGGTGGAAGAGGGAAACGGGGAAATAGCTGCTTCACGTGTTCAGCCATGGTGCAATTTGACTCAAGGCCGAGTAGTTGAGCATGAGCCTAAAGTTAAATTTCATGAGTCTACAGAGTTAAAAGAGGTTAAAGAGATGTTGAGGCAGCAACAGATACAAATAACTGAACTTACCCAACGTTTTGATAGTTTAATGTCTCAAAAGAATGAGTTCTCTGTTACCTCAACTAGACAAAATAGTTCACGACGATGTCTTCGTTGTAATAAGGTTGGGCATATAGCTAGACATTGTCGACAACCTTGGCCTATAGAGTCGAACCCTAGAACACCCCAAGTAAATGTAAATGAAACTTCAGTGGAGGAGCATGATAGTGTGGCATCCCCTACAGTTCTGAGTCAAACTGTTAATAATAGTGAAGTTTCACAGTCACCCGTCTGCCCTACTATTTTACAACGTCTTGTGGGCAAATGTCCCATTGTAACTGTGCATATGGGTGGGGTTGAGATTTCTTGTTTATTAGATACAGGGTCAATGGTTACTACTGTAACAGAGTCATTTTTTGAGAAGCATTTTCAACAATTGGGAGTAGATGTACTGAAAAAATGTAGTTGGCTCCAATTAAAAGCAGCTAATGGTCTTGAAATACCATATGTGGGATACTTGGAAGTGGACGTGACCGTATTGGGGCAAACTCTTCCTAGACAAGGTATTTTGGTTGTGAAAGATCCTGTTGATGCTGGGTTTCATCAGCGGAAAGAGCTGACCCCAGGTCTTTTAGGTATGAATGTGATTGGTCAATGTTATAATGATCTATTTGAAAAACATGGCACAGCACTATTCTCAGTCCCACAGGTCAGGCAGGCAGAGATAGGCTGGAAAGATGCCTTGTCTCAGTGTCAGCGAGCAGATGATGCCCCTTTTCCTGGATTTATTGGTTACGTGAGAGTGCAGTCCCTCCATCCGGTTCAGATTCCAGCTGGGACCACGAGGTTAGTACCTGCATTGTGCCCTAAGAGTATAAAAAGTTGTACCACCTTTGTTTTAGAACCTTTAGGTCCCAGTGATGGGGGGTTGCCTCCTGGGGTGTTAATATCACCGGCCTTAGTTCAATGTACACAAGGTATAGTTCAGATACCAGTGGTCAATGTTGGTACAGAAGCTTTATATTTGCCACCAAGAATAAGATTGGGTAGTTTGGCTAGTGCAGAGGTAGTTATTAAATCAGAACAGGACATTGTGTTCAAAGCAGATTTACAATCTGACCCTAATTCAGTGATTGTACAATGTCAAGCCATTACCATAACTTCAAGCATTGATGTTCAAGGGCTAAAATTGCAGGGGCTGTCAGGGACTGAGGAGGAGGCAGTTGGGAGATTATTAACAAGATATTCTGATGTTTTTTCTAAGCATGATGGTGATTTAGGGTGTACAAATTTAATTGATCATCAAATCCCACTAGTGGATGATACACCAGTACGTCAGCGATATCGTAGAATTCCTCCCAGCCAGTTTGAGGCCGCAAAGGCACACATTAGGCAGTTGTTGGACAGTCAAGTCATTAGGGAGAGTTGTAGCCCATATGCATCACCCATTGTGTTGGTGAAGAAGAAGGATGGCTCACTGAGGATGTGTGTTGATTATCGCCAGCTCAATTCTAGGACTCGCAAGGATGCCTACCCCTTACCAAGGATAGAGGAGTCGCTTGATGCCTTGACTGGAGCAAAGTGGTTTTCGACATTAGATCTGGCAAGTGGATATAACCAGGTGCCAGTAGCTGAAACTGATCGTTTTAAGACTGCCTTTTGCACCCCATTTGGCCTTTTTGAATTTAATAGGATGCCCTTTGGATTATGTAATGCCCCAAGTACTTTTCAAAGGCTAATGGAGAGAATTTTTGGCGACCAGAGTTTTCAGTCTTTATTGCTGTACTTGGATGATGTGATTGTTTTTTCAGCAACTGTCGAGCAACATCTTCAGCGACTTGAGTTGGTGCTAGAACGACTGCCACAACAGAATTTAAAGATTAAGCTGAGTAAGTGCCATTTCTTTCAGCCAGAGGTCCGTTATTTGGGGCATGTGGTCTCGTCTACGGGCGTCAGTACAGATCCGGAAAAGACATCTGCGGTAGCTAAGTGGGTTCGCCCGAAAAATCTCCAAGAACTTCGATCCTTTCTCGGCTTTGCAAGCTATTATCGGCGGTTTGTGAAGAATTTTTCTTGTATTGCTGGACCCTTGAATACGTTGGTGGCAGAAGTGATCAGGGGAAAGAAAACCAAGCGGCCAAAGATTGATCTAGGGACTAAATGGACTGAGTTATGTGAAAATGCATTTCAAACTCTTAAAGCAGCTTTAATCAATGCCCCAGTGCTAGCTTATGCTGATTTTAGTAAGTCCTTTATCCTGGATATTGATGCAAGTCACCAAGGTCTAGGAGCAGTTCTATCGCAGGAAGAGGGAGGCAAGTACAGGCCAGTTGCATTTGCCAGCCGAGGTTTGCGACCCTCAGAACGTAACATGCAGAATTACAGCTCCATGAAACTGGAATTTTTGGCTCTAAAGTGGGCTGTTACTGAAAAATTCAGAGAGTATCTACTTGGTCAGAAATGCCTGGTGTATACAGACAATAACCCACTCAGTCATCTGCGCAGCGCAAAATTGGGGGCGTTGGAACAACGATGGGCTAACCAGCTTGCGGATTTTGATTTGGAAATTAAGTATAAGCCTGGACGGTCCAATGTGAATGCTGATGCTCTGTCTAGAAAAACTGCGGCACCTGTAGCCGAACTGGCAATGACTACTGTAATACCAAGAGAGTTATATCAATGTGCTCAGAACTGTCAACATGTTGCAAGTGAAACCATTTCTGTTTTCCCCGAACAACCGAGAGAAGATCTTAGCAAGCTACAAGAATCTGATGCAGTTATTGGACGATTTCTTGTTTATTGGGATCGGCAAAGACCACCAGATGCACAGGAGAGGGCGTCAGAGCCATCGGAAGTACTTGAATTAGTACGGCAGTGGGGAAAGCTGATTAAGATAGAGGCAGTGCTATATCGCCGTTTTTTCCCACAAGATGAACATCGAGAAATCCGTCAAGTTGTATTGCCAGCCGCCCTCAGAGAAAGGGTCCTTACAAGTTTGCATGATGATCACGGCCATCAAGGGATTGAAAGAACAACAAGCTTAGTGAGAACTCAATGTTATTGGCCTGGTATGTTCAAGTTCATTGAGGAATGGTGTAAGAGATGCCAACGTTGCACCTTAGCGAAAGTGGTACGACCAAAAGTACGTAGTTTTATGGGGCACTTGACAGCGGAGAGGCCATTGGATATACTGGCTATTGATTTCACCTTGCTGGAACCTGCATCAAATGGACTTGAAAATGTACTGGTCATGACGGACGTGTTTTCAAAATTCACGCAAGCCATTCCGACAAGGGATCAAACAGCATCAACAGTGGCACGGGTCTTGGTAGAACGTTGGTTCTACTTATTTGGAGTACCACGACAAATCCACTCAGATCAGGGGCGGTGCTTTGAAAGTAGACTGATTCAAGAGTTATGTAGGCTGTATGGCATTTCAAAAACTCGTACAACACCTTATAGACCACAAGGAAATGGGCAATGTGAACGCTTTAATAGAACAATGCATGATTTGCTGCGTACTCTGCCCCCGGAAGAAAAATGCCATTGGCCAGACCATCTTGCCCAGGTAGTATACGCTTATAATACCACGGAGCATCAAGTTACTGGACACAGTCCTTATGTACTTATGTTTGGACAGGAACCACATCTACCCCTTGACATTATATTAGGATTGGATAGTCAGACCCAGAGTGAAGTGGATTGGGTAGTGGACCACAAAGATAATCTGGAACGGATGTTTAATAAGGCTCGAGCCCGCCTAAAGTCTGCCGCAGAGCATCGTGCCCGATTGAATGATTCTAAGGTGTCCCATGAAAAATTACAAGAAGGCCAGGTGGTGTATCAGAGAGCTCATAACATAAAAGGCAGGAATAAGATCCAGGATGCCTGGGATGCTACTCCCTATAAAGTGGTCCGATGCCCAGATGAACACGGAGCAGTCTACTCCATTGTTCCGTTGGAAGGAGGTGGTAATCTTCGACATATTCACCGTTGTGAATTGCGACCAGCTTATATTTCATTGGATGATCCTGGACTCTTGAATTTAGGGGACCGTCATGAAATCTCTGGAGACAGAGATGAGGAGAATGTCATTGTGGCCCTAGCACCTGAGGATGTCATTACTCAAGATAAAGTTAATATGCCTCAACCTCTGTTAGATGATGCCTATCAAGATGTTTCTAAAGACCATCAGCCCCCACAACAACTGGAAGGGGTAGTAAGACGAACCAAGAGGCCGACAGCTGGGTCCCACTCAAATCCACATCGTCTCCCTCGGCCAGTATGTGCTAATGAAGTCCAGCTAAGTGATCAGCTTGCTCTTCCTATGATAAGACTGTCTAACAATGGGCCTAATGTAATGTTCCGTCCTTGGTTGTAGTGTTCTAAAGTAATCGACGGGACGTCGATTTAAATCTAGGGGGTAGATTGTAACGGGTGTGTTTTGGGAACTACAAATCCCATCAGCCTTAGTGCTATAAAAGGAAGTGGTATGATTCGTTCTTTCACTTCCTCCTTTGGTCCTTCCGCTAATCCATGAAAGGTAGCTACGACAAAGCTAAGGTATGGCATTGATATTATATGGGAAATTATCAGTCATCGAGTTATTTTAAATAATGCTTTTCTGTCTCTCGTACGCTTTGTGTGGTGATTGAATAGAAAACACAGCGCGATGTATTGCGTAATGGCAATAGACCAGCAGGAGTAAAGATCGTTTGTCTGCAGTTGTATATCAAACACTAGTGATATTAGTGTCAAACATATGAGGCATCGTTTGGCAGGTAGTGATTTTATTGTTTGATTAAAATGAACCACATGTATTTTATTGTATTTTTTATCTATATTTTGTTTGTTGTTTTTAGTATTAAGGACTTGCTGGTTGCCTGAATATCACTAAAACAAGATAAAGGATGGTAGAGGTATTGTTTATTTTATTATTTTTAAAGGGTTTATAAAGTTTTAATTGTTTTATGACTATTGATATGAAGGTTGAATGTAAATCTGGGCTTCTGTTTTATTTATTTAGTAATGGATTGTGTTTTCCCTTGCAGGGATGCACGGTTACCGTTTATTTGATATTTAATTTTCCTTTTAAAGTGTTGTTTCTTTAGGTTGACCATATAAGAACTAAGGCCACAATCAGAGAACAAACCGAATGATTTCTAGTTTATTTAAAGTGTTTATGTACTTCATTTGCAGTACCCACTGTTGCTAATATTGGTTTTTGTTTCCTTCTGTAGATTTCATTTTGACCCATCGGTGGCTGCGGGGTTGCCTTCACTGGTGGATGATGGTGTGGTGGTTTGGTCACTCTTATGTCTTTTTCTTTAGGTCTGCAGTGTGATTTGCTGTGAGTGGATTGCAGTGCGAGCACATTTGTCTAACACATTATCTTCACACGAATAGGTAACCTGTGGCCATCCGGGGGTCGCTTTGTTTTATTTTGTTTTATTTCTTTTGATTTCTTTGTGGGTATCTGCATTGGAGATTTGCGTTACATCCTATTGTCTCTATTTGTTTGAATAAAACTGTTGTTGAGTTAAAACTTCACCACTGCCTTGTGCCTGGTCATTTACCACCTTTTATGGGGTACCTGTAGGTTACACATGTAAAACCACAACATCTACTATAATAGTAACGTTACACATTTCATTCAATTTGAGGACACTGAATATTTATACTCAGTAATAATTCAGACAACCCAATACAATCAATACAGTTCAGATGTGTATTCCTTTCGTTTCTATGTTATACCAAGTTTAGCGAAAACACGGTGGTTTATCTGATAAAATAACCTTAGCGTGTATGCTTACCTTCGCATGTAGTGTATGCTTACCTTCGCATGTATTTCTGGATGAGTCGTCTTACAGGCTGTCGTCTTGTCATATTTGAAGTGTGACCAGATTAGACGCTAGCTCTGGCATTTGTGTTGTTAATGAGACATGTCTTCGGACCGGGTGCACCGCAAAACGTTAGCGTGTTGCTAACGAGCGAAGTCAACTGAAATCATCCAAAGCTGTGTGACGAGGACTGTACAACTAAATATAATGTAAACAACCTGTTGTAAAAACGAACTTTGCCGCGGCTTTTTGAAATGCCTCTACTGCCTACTGCCTGCTGCCTGCGTAGATCAACCTACCCTCAAAGATTCGCTCTGATTGGATTTCTTCCCAAATGTCCCACAAAATGAGAAGCTCTGATTGGATCTCTTCGCCATTCGTCCCTCCCTAACATTTTCGTCTTATTTTTATTCGTTGACTAAAGTGTCAGTTATATTTCGTTACAGTCTTCGTCATCAAATATGATTTTATTTAGTTTTTATTTAGTTTTCGTCCGTGAAAAAGGTTCGTTGACGAATATTTTTCGTCATCGTCTTCGTTAACGAAATTAACACTGTTAAGCACACATGCTAAGCTGTTCGTTTAAATGCTTACATCTTCTCTATGCGCATGCTTTTTTCATAGTTGTGTTTGACAAATGAAAACGTCTCGGGTTACGTATGTAACTGTTGTTCCCTGAGAAGGGAACGAGACGCTGCGTCTCCCTTGCCATACTTCCTGCATCCCTGTAACGCCGTCTTTGGCAATATTTCAGATAGCGATATACTTCCTGGCTCCTGCGTCACCCTGTCTTTGTCGTTAAGCCTCACCATTGGTTGAATTTGATACACACATTCAGATGCACTTACCCCTGGAGACGTCCCCAAAGTGTCACTGCAGTGACGCAGCGCGAGTTCCCTCGAAAAGGAAGCTGTAACAATGTATCTTAAAAAGTAACACAATGTAACCTTGCTTTCACTTGAAATGTGTCCCCACATTTAGTCTTTGAATTTGAGGGTATTAGACCTGGAAAGTCCTTGAATTTTAAGTTAACTAAGGTGTGGGTTAAAATCACATCTTAAGAGTTCCAGTCCACTCCATGCAGTCGCTGTGCAACTCTTCATACTAGGAAATAAATGACTTCTGATCTATTGGGTGTTGGTGGTTGTGTGCAATGGACAGATGCAGCTTTAGAGTCAATAACTAGTTACGACCCCATTAGCAGCAATAACTGAATATAGAAAAAACATACAGAATCTCAGTTTAACCTCTTGTTTCTGTGTTTAATGTTGGTGTAAATGTAAATCATAAGAGATTTCTAATGTTGTTGTCTTTCAGATAAGATCAGTGATTCGTGTTTAGATGGAGAAATAACGTCTTTATCGTCAAAAGGGCGACAGACGGCACAAACTCTTTCCTGCATCACTGATGGAGAGACATTGAGCTCACAGAGACATTTAGATAAAAATGCAGAACAAAAACTCTTGACCTCCACCAGATCTGAGATCAGCTTCACTACCTTACAAAAGTATAAACGTCATCATTCAAAAGTGCACAGAGAGAAGAAGAAGTGTGGGAATGATCTTTTAGCATCAACGTCTCATATTAATGCTCACGTGAGGACACACAGTGCTGAAAAGTCTTTCTACTGCACTGAATGTGGCAAATATTTCAGCACCAAACAAAATCTTGATATTCATCAGAGAATTCACACTGGAGAGAAACCATACGAGTGTCCTCACTGTGAGAAGAGATTTAGCCAAAAACATTATCTGAAGTCACATATGCTTATACACACCGATGAGAGATCGTATCAGTGCAGTCAATGTGACAAAACCTTTAAGAATTCAAGTTCATTAAAATCACACCAGAATATTCACTCTGAGGAGAAACGCTATCAGTGTTCACACTGTGATAAAGGTTTCTGTCAGAAATCTAATCTGATTGACCATGAGAGAGTTCACACTGGAGAAAAACCTTACTTCTGCTCTCACTGTGAAAAGAGCTTCACTACTCAAAGTATTTTTAAAGTTCATCAGAGAATTCATACAGGAGAAAAACCTTACGTCTGCTCTCATTGTGGTAAGAGATACTCTGATCCAAGTAATTTTAAAGTTCATCAGAAAATTCACACTGGACAGAAACCTCAATCACTGTACTGTTTTTGGGAAGAGTTTCAGCAAAAAATGTAATCTAAAGAAACATGTGCGTATACACACCAATAAGAAACCATATCAGGTTTTAGTGAGACACCATATAACTCATACAGGTGAAAAACCGTTACAAATGTTCTCAGTGTGAGATGCCAGATTCCTTAAAAGTCCATTTGAGAGTTCATACGTGAGAGAAACTTTACGGGCCCTATCATACACCCAGCGCAATGTGCAACACAAGTGTCTTTCGCTAGTTTCAACCTGGCGAAATGATCATCTTCACGTTTAGCTAGCACCAAGTTGTTTAAATAGCAAATGCATCTGCGCCCAATTTTGCACCCATGAGCGTTCTGGTCTGAAAATGAGGTGTGTTCATGCGCATTCTTGGTGCGTTGCTATTTTGAGGCAACTAAAATAGACTACACCATTGACCAACTAAAACGTTAGTAATACGGGATGCGCGTTTGCTTATCACACCCATGGATGCGCAGCAAAACACAACCCTTTTATAATATGAAAAAATAATGGATTAAAATGTAAAAGATTATTTTTGAGTATCTTGGACTTAATTGAGGACCGATTATGAGACGTTAGAAGGTGTAAAGAGCTGCTTGACTTCACCTGTAGCTTGGTAAGAAATTGTTTTGCTTTAAATAAATGCTTCTGTTTTAAAATGTTTTTTAAATGCTACCTCAACAAATTAATTGTATATGATGACTATGTATGTACCTGTGGATATGGTGAGATAAGAAACATTTTTAAGTAATGCTTTAAAAAAAAATGGCGCTGTCCGAGAGCTGAAACTGTTCTCTGCATGATTGTAAATTCTTTATCTTCTGTTTGTTATCAAATAAAGTATTTTTAGAGCACAAACCTTTTCTTGCATATTTGCAGATTATTACACTGATTTTGTAGAATATCCATACATTTACAGCAAATAAAAGCTTGCTATTTCACTTCCGTGACTGAAAGAAAAAGGCTTTTAAAGGTTTAAATCTAAAAAAAAACAATTTCAATACAAATAAAATCAATCTTAAACTGGCGGCCTTCTTCTTCTTTCATTTTTCGGTTTACAAATTCCACTTTCTAAATCGAGATAAGGCATGATGCCTACACAACTGGCTTTTAAAGGGGATGAGAGCTGAGACTCTCATTGGTTAACTGCACGTTATGCCCAAAACACATCCATTACGAGAATAGGAACGACCCTTTTAGACCGTGCGCTTGGCGCATAAACTATTTTCCTGTCGTTAAATTGACAAAAGTGGAATCCGACACGCCCATTTAGACCTGCGTGTGAAAAAGACTTTGGGTTGAAAATAACACAGCATTTTTAAAGTGTAAAACTAATAAATAAAACAAATGACTCTGCTGTACTTACATTTACAAATGTTATGTTATCAAGAGCCATTGTTTGTGTTATGTATTTATTAAATGATGTAACAAGCAAAACGTGTCTCTTAAAGGATGAGATCTGATTTTATTCTAATAAATGATCAAATACTTGCTAAGAGAAAGAATTATATTTAGTTTAACATCTCCAGTGGATAGCAGTAGAGTCACACTGTGAAGACATCTGAAGGATGCTTTGAAGGCAGCTCTGTTTCGTGCCCTTCATTTGGCAACTTTTAAAGGATGAACGAGCTGTGGGAGCATCAGACCCTGAATTGGGATCCGTCCATGGTTCCTTCTTCACAGCCTTGGCTATCCCAAGATTCAATACGCGCCTGTGACATCCGGGTATTTTGATATAAACATTCAGAACTGTAGTTGAATACAATTTTTGCGAATTTAAAAAGTTTATTGGCTGTTGAAAATTATGAGATTTGTTAACAGAAGAATGAATGAATGAAGTGTTGAGCGTCTTCTCTCTCCAGTACAGCAGGAGGCGCTGCAGCTCTTTAGTACACAAATAAACTCACTAAAGAAAGAAAGCGCTTGTGATGTGTTTGTGTATCATCATTATTTTTCTCTCTTGAGTGTTTTATTGAGAGTAAACAGAGTCTTGTCTCTGTGTATTTTAGTGTTGATGATGAGATGGATGTGATGTGCTGTAAATCAGTAGGAACTGATCTGTCTATGCTGGATATTGATGATTTTATCACAGAAATCTCTCGGCTGAAGAAAGAGGTGGCGTTACTGGAGATAAAGCTGAGGTTAAGAGGAGATGAAGGACTGAATAGAGAGGTTTGTACAGCTTAAACATCCTTTACCTGAATCAGGCAACATTAAATCATTTATAATCTTACTCTGTGTGTTTGTGCTTTAACAGTCTGTTTCTCAGACATTATGATCTGGATGTCAAAAAACACTTTTAAAACACAATGATAGTAAACTGATGTATGTTGGACCCTTAGCTGTCTCTTAAATAAATTATTGTGCAGTTTATGTAAAGACGTAACGTTAAGGCTCCCAAGTTTGTAGCGTTATTTTTTTATTGAATCAGTCATATTCAACAGTTTTTTTTAACATTAGCCACGGGATGAAGAAAAATATATAATTTAAATAAAAACATGGAAATGCCTACATACATTAATTCATTTAACGGCTTTCTTATTTATCAGATTATACATTGTTTAAGGTGTTGCTTAACTTCTAATAGAGGGTATGCACGTGACGTCACCTTCGGCGAAAGTGACTGCGGTTACGCCCACTGAGTGGCAAAAGACAGCGTCAGCATTTGAGTACAGTGTGAAATCAGCAAAAACACGAGGAAAACGCGTAAAAGCTGTTGTGCGATAGACTGTACTAACAGATTTAACAAGAATAGAAGTACACAATTTAAATGTAATTAGGTAATAATAAAGAATACACAGTATGATTCTATGCTTTAGAATGTAGTGAAGTAAATTTTTTCCCAATACAAACATCCTAATAAAGCACAGATGCTTGGAAAATGTAACTAATTTAACGAAGTGTTGTTCACCTCTGCTATCAAATCCAACTAAATTCAATTTAAGCTGATAATAGTCAGTTTTACTGGCATTTTCCGCAGCAGTCGCTATGAAAAACAGACATTTTGTTGAATCATTTGCCAACCAACAGGGCGAGTTCTGGTGTGGTCATGTGGAAAAGTGACGTCAATGCATACCCTCTATAGCAAAATTTGGAATAATGGTTTATAATCACCATATTAACATTTATACTAATTTATATATATATTTGATTAATCGTTACATTATAATGAAATCGATCTCTAGCCCACTAAATTCTGGAAGTTAGCGGGACACTTGTTCCTTCACTAAAAAGCCCATAAATTTTTTTCCATCGACTTTTTGATCGTCGCTAAAAATAAACTTGTTTTGTGTAACGTGTATAACGAAACTAAACCTGTGTGTGTGTGTGTGTGTGTGTGTGTGTGTGTGTGTGTGTGTGTGTGTGTGTGTGTGTGTGTGTGTGTGTGTGTGTGTGTGTGTGTGTGTGTGTATTTGTGTGTGTGTTGTAAGGATGGGGTTTGTTGTGAATCTTCAGAGTATGTGACTGTTTGGAGCTCCAGTGAATGTCTGGATTCAGTGTGGATGAGCAGAGATCAGAGCCGCACACCACAGTCACTGCTGGATAAACTCTCTGAAGAGACATCCAGACACACACAGGACTCAGATCTCAGTCTGTCTTTACTCTCTTATACTGAGTCAAAGCTCACAGACACTCAGGACACGACAGTGTGTGACAGTAAACAGAGCTTACAGGAGGATCAAACCTCCACAGAGTCTCTGGATTCTGTCTGTAATGCTGGAGAACAGCAGCAGATCCTGCAGACCAAACTCAAGATGTCTTCAGTTAAACCGATGGACAGTGGGAACCTGATGATGAAGATAAGTAGAGAAACTACAGCAGATGAAGATCACACTGAGGAAGATGATGACAATCATGATGATTTTATTCCTTCAGGTGTGTTTCCTCCTTTAAAGTTTTCTTACGTGACATTGGATTACACAAAATTGCTTATAAATGGTCACATTTAATTCAGCTTTTACTGCATACAGATTCATTTAGCTTGGATAGTACAAAAAAACAGATGGGTATATTTGCTCCTGCTCCTGGGTCAGCTCCCCCTTACCTTCACTCCCCCGTACCCTCTCCATCCCTGCGCTCTTGTCACCGTGCGATGTCTTTGTCTTTTTCTCAAAAAGAAAAATTTTCTATGTTGTTCTGATGCAGCAATATATGCCTCCCTTAACGGTTGTTAGGGTACACTGGTTGCTAGGGAGAGAATTTGCATACACCAATGATTATACATCAAGCCTCGAGTAAAACAAGGCCACCCCCATGTCTCTACAATGTTCTGATGCAGAGATATAGGTCTTGTTACATGGTTGCTAGGGTACTCTCTTTGGTACAGGAGCAAACGCTTACGCTTAGCAGTCAATCAACGAGTATAATAACTAGTGCTGTCAAAATTAACGCATTAATAAGCATTAACGTAAATTCATTTTAACAACATTAATTTTATTATCGTGCGATTAACGCAACACACAATTTCTGTTTGACCTTGGGCCTGGCCCATTGTTGGATTAATTGAGACGCAGCCTACAGTAAATAGTAATTAAATGTCTAAAGGAATCTTTATATGTACGTTTTTTTGAGAGATGTATCATCCTAAATACAAACTAATACAAATAAAGCATGTCCATCCACTTGCACGTCTGAGATTTTGGTTTCGGTTTTAAAACATGGGTTGGAGGAATTAGAAAATAAAGTGCTGGACTTGTGTGGTGTTAAAATAGTTATCAAAAGAGATAAAGTTCGGGATCTGATTGATGTTAAGAGTTCTTTAGAGCGACAATACTCAAAAATGATCTTCCTCACATTGATTGAAAGATCTGATGCATGCACACAGGCACACAACCCCGATATATTCACACATTGACAGATTTACAGTTGTAGTAGAGTCAATAACTACTTATGACCCCATTAGCAGCAATAACTGAATATAGAAAAAACATACAGAATCTCAGTTGAACCTCTTGTTTGTGTGTTTACAGTTGCTGTAAATGTAAATCATAAGAGATTTCTAATGTTGTTGTCTTTCAGATAAGATCAGTGATTCGTGTTTGGATGGAGAAATGACGTCTTTATCATCAAAAGAGCGACAGACGGCACAAACTCTTTCCTGCATCACCGATGGAGAGACATTGAGCTCACAGAGACATTTAGATAGAAATGCAGAACAAAAACTCTTGACCTCCACCAGATCTGAGATCAGCTTCACTACCTTACAAAAATATAAACGTCATCATTCAAAAGTGCACAGAGAGAAGAAGAAGCAGTTTCACTGTCAGTGTGGGAAGGATTTCTACTTATATCAGCTAAAAGTTCACATGAGGACACACAGTGGTGAAAAGTCTTTCTACTGCACTGAATGTGGCAAATATTTCAGCACCAAAAAAACTCTTGATATTCATGAGAGAATTCACACTGGAGAAAAACCTTACGTCTGCTCTCAATGTGGAAAGAGCTTCTCTGATTCAAGTAGTTTTAGAGTTCATCAGAGAGTTCATACAGGAGAGAAACCATACGAGTGTCCTCACTGTGAAAAGAGATTCAGACAAAACTATCATCTGAAGTCACATATGCTTATACACACCAATGAAAGACCGTATCAGTGCAGTCAATGTGACAAAACCTTTAAGGATTCACGTTCACTAAAAAAACATCAGAATATTCACTCTGGGGAGAAACGCTATCAGTGTTCACACTGTGATAAAGGTTTCAGTCAGAAATCGAATCTGATTATCCATGGGAGGGTTCACGCTGGAGAAAAACCTTACTTCTGCTCTCAATGTGGAAAGAGCTTCTCTGATTCAAGTACTTTTAAAGTTCATCAGAGAGTTCATACAGGAGAGAAACCATACGAGTGTCCTCACTGTGGGAAGAGATTCAGCCAAAAACCTCATTTACAGACACATATGCGTATACACACCAATGAGAGATCGTATCAGTGCAGTCAAAGTGGAAAAAACCTTTAGGGATTCAGGTTCATTAAAATCACACCAGAATATTCACTCTGAGGAGAAACGCTATCAGTGTTCACACTGTGATAAAGGTTTCGGTCAGAAATCGAATCTTATTATCCATGAGAGAGTTCACACTGGAGAAAAACCTTACGTCTGCTCTCAATGTGAAAAGAGCTTCTCTCATCCAAGTAATTTTAAAGGTCATCAGAAAATTCACACTGGAGAGAAACCTCAATCACTGTACTGTTTGTGGGAAGAGTTTCAGCAAAAAATGTCATCTAAAGAAACATGTGCGTATACACACCAATGAGACCATATCAGGTTTTAGTGAGACACCAAAGAACTTATACAGGTGAAAAACCGTTACAAATGTTCTCAGTGTGAGAAGACGTTTACTAAGCCAGATTCCTTAAAAGCCCATTTGAGTGTTCATACGTGAGAGAAACCTTACGGGCCCTATTATACATCCAGCTCAATGTGCGACACAACTGTCTTTCGCTAGTTTCAACCTGGCGAAATTATCATTTTCACGTTTAGCTAGCACCAAGTTGTTTAAATAGCAAATGCATCTGTGCCCAATTTTGCACCCATGAGCGTTCAGGTGCATTCTTGGTGCGTTGCTATTGTGAGGCAACTAAAATAGACTACACCATTAACCAACTAAAACCTGGTTTAAAGTCAATGACGCAATATTGTTTTTGTTATTTAATGAGCGCGTTAGTAATACGGGACGACAGTGCGCGTTTGCTTATCACACACATGGATGCGCAGCAGGACACAACCCTTTTATAATATGAGAAATTAAAGGATTAAAATGTAAAAGATTATTATTGAGTCTCTTGGACTTAAATGATGATTGATTATGAGATGTTAGAAGGTGTAAAGAGCTGCTTCACGTGTAGCTTGGTAAGAAATTGTTTTGCTTTAAACAAATGCTTCTGTTTTTAAATGTTTTTTAAATGCTACCTCACGAATTTTTACCTGTGGATATGGTGAGATAAGAAACATTTTTAATGCTTTAAAAAAAACATGGCGCTGTCTGAGTGCTGAAACGGCTCTCTGCACGTTTGTAAATTCTTTATCTTCTGTTTGTTACAAATAAAGTATTTTTAAAGTACAAACCTTTTCTTGCATATTTGCAGATTTTATTACATTGATTTTGTAGGATATCCATACATTTACAGCAAATAAAAGCCTGCTATTTCACTTCCGTGACTGAAAGAAAAAGGCTTTTAAAGGGTTAAATCTAAAAAAAAAACAATTTCAATACAAATAAAATCAATCTTAAACTGGTGGCCTTCTTCTTCTTTCATTTTTCGGTTTACAAATTCCACTTTCTAAATCGAGATAAGGCATGATGCCTACACAACTGGCTTTTAAATGGGATGAGAGCTGAGACTCTCAATGGTTAATTGCACGTTATGCCCAAAACACATCCATTACGAGAATAGGAATGACCCTTTTAGACCGTGCGCTTGGCGCATAAACTATTTTCCTGTCGTTAAATTGACAAAAGTGGAATCGGACATGCCCATTTAGACCTGCGTGCGTGCGCTTTAGACAGTGCGTTTAGATTGTTTAAATAGGGCCATACGTCTGCTCGATCTGTGGAGAGAGATTCACTAATGTAAGACCTCATCAGAAGAAACATACTGAAGAACAAACTGATCTGTGAAAAAGACTTTCAGCCCGTCTTTTAAATCTGCATTAATCATATCGCCCGCCCAGTCAATAATTGCTGCCTCCTTTGCACACCTGTGATGAATCTGACCTAATTTCGCTGCCATGGAAACCCAGGAAGTAAACGGGGTTTAGAAAAAAATTGCTCCGGGCGGAACCTCTCCTCTCTATTTTTGGTTTCGCCCTAAGTCACCCTGTGACAGATATCTTACAAAATCAGTGTAATAAAATCTGCAGATATGCAAGAAAAGGTTTGTACTTTAAAAATACTTTATTTGTAACAAACAGAAGATAAAGAATTTACAAACATGCAGAGAACCGTTTCAGCACTCGGACAGCGCCATGTTTTTTTTTTTAAAGCATTACTTAAAAATGTTTCTTATCTCACCATATCCACAGGTACAAATTTGTGAGGTAGCATTTAAAAAACATTTTAAAACAGAAGTATGTGTTTAAAGCAAAACAATTTCTTACCAAGCTACAGGTCAAGCAGCTCTTTACACCTTCTAACATCTCATAATCGGTCCTCATTTAAGTCCAAGAGACTCAATAATAATCTTTTACATTTTAATCCTTTAACTTTTCATATTATAAAAGGGTTGTGTCCTGCTGCGCATCCATGGGTGTGATAAGCAAAAGCGCACTGTGCCGTATTACTAACACGCTCATTAAATAACAAAAACAATATTGCGCCATTGACTTTAAACCAGGTTTTAGTTGGTCAATGGCATAGTCTATTTTAGTTGCCTCAAAATAACAACGCACCAAGAATGTGCCTGAAGTTCACATGGCTCATTTTCAGACCAGAACGCCAATGGGTGCAAAATTGTGCGTAAATGCATTTGGTTTTTAAACAACGCGGCACTAAATGTGAAATTGATCATTGCGATGGGGTGAAACTAGTGAAGAGCACTTGCGTTGCCCATTGCTCTGGGTGTATGATAGGGCCCGTAAGGTTTCTCTCACGTATGAACTCTCAAATGGGCTTTTAAGGAATCTGGGTTAGTAAACGTCTTCTCACACTGAGAACATTTGTAAGGTTTTTCACCTGTATGAGTTCTCAGGTGTTTCACTAAACTTTGACGATAACTAAAACTCTTTCCACAAACAGTACAGTGATGAGGTTTCTCTCCAGTGTGAACTCTCTGATGAACTCTGAGCTCAGTTGAATTTTTAAATCTCTTACCACAGTGAGAGCAGACGTAAGGTTTCTCTCCTGTATGAATTCTCTGATGAACTTTAAAATGACTTAGATTAGTGAAGCTCTTTCCACAATGAGAGCAGATGTAAGGTTTCTCTCCTGTATGAATTCTCTGATGAGCTTTAAAACTATTCGGATAAGAGAAGCTCTTTCCACATTGAGAGCAGACGTAAGGTTTCTCTCCTGTATGAATTCTCTGATGAACTTTAAAATGACTTAGATTAGTGAAGCTCTTTCCACAGTGAGAGCAGACGTAAGGTTTCTCTCCTGTATGAATTCTCTGATGAGCTTTAAAACTACTCGGATGAGAGAAGCTCTTTTCACAGTGAGAGCAGACGTAAGGTTTCTCTCCTGTATGAATTCTCTTATGGATAATCAGATTATATTTCAGACCGAAACCTTTATCACAGTGTGAACACTGATAGCGTTTCTCCTCAGAGTGAATATTCTGATGTTTTTTTAATGAACTTAAATCCCTATAGGTTTTGTCACATTCACTGCACTGATACGGTCTTTCATTGGTGTGTATATACAAATGTGTCCTCAGATGCTGGTTTTGTCTGAATCTCTTTTCACAGTGAGGACACTCGTATGGTTTTTCTCCAGTATGAACTCTCTGATGAACTCTAAAACTACTTGAATCAGAGAAGCTCTTTTCACAGTGAGAGCAGACGTAAGGTTTTTCTCCAGTGTGAACTCTCTCATGGATAATCAGAAGATATTTCTGACCGAAACATTTATCACAGTGTGAACACTGATAGCGTTTCTCCTCAGAGTGAATATTCTGATGTTTTTTTAGTGAACGTGAATACTTAAAGGTTTTGTCACATTGACTGCACTGATACGGTCTTTCATTGGTGTGTATACGCATATGTGTCTTTAGATGATGGTTTCGGCTGAATCTCTTTTCACAGTGAGGACACTCGTATGGTTTCTCTCCAGTGTGAATTCTCTGATGAATATCAAGATTTTGTTTGGTGCTGAAATATTTGCCACATTCAGTGCAGTAGAAAGACTTTTCACCACTGTGTGTCCTCATGTGAACTTTTAGCTGATATAAGTAGCCAAAATCCTTCCCACATTGCTGACAGTGAAACTGCTTCTTCTTCTTCTCTCTGTGCACTTTTGAATGATGACGTTTATATTTTTGTAAGGTAGTGAAGCTGATCTCAGATCTGGTGGAGGTCAAGAGTTTTTGTTCTGCATTTCTATCTAAATGTCTCTGTGAGCTCAATGTCTCTTCATCGGTGATGCAGGAAAGAGTTTGTGCCGTCTGTCGCTCTTTTGATGATAAAGACGTTATTTCTCCATCCAAACACGAATCACTGATCTTATCTGAAAGACAACAACATTAGAAATCTCTTATGATTTACATTTACAGCAACTGTAAACACACAAACAAGAGGTTCAACTGAGATTCTGTATGTTTTTTCTATATTCAGTTAATGCTGCTAATGGGGTCGTAAGTAGTTATTGACTCTAAAGCAGCATCTTTCCATTGCACACAACACCCAATAGATCAGAAGTCATTTATTTCCTAGTATGGAGAGTTGCACAGCGACTGCATGGAGTGGAATGGGAATCTTCAGATGTGATTTTAACTTTAAATTCAAGGACCTTTCAAAGACTTTCCAGGTCCAAAACCCTAAAATTCAAGGACTAAATGTGGGGACATATTTCAAGTGAGAGCAAGGTTACATTGTGTTACCTTTTAAGATACATTGTTACAGCTTACTTTTCGAGGGAACTCGCGCTGTGTCACTGCGATGACACTTTGGGGACGTCTCCAGGGGTAAGTGCATCTGAATGTGTATATCAAATTCAACCAATGGTGAGGCTTAAAGGAATAGTCTACTAATTTTCAATATTAAAATATGTTATTACCTTAACTCAGAACTGTTGAATCATCCCTCTGTCATCTGTGTGTGTGCACGTAAGCGTTGGAGCACGCTGCGACGCTACGATAGCATTTAGCTTAGCCCCATTCATTCAATGGTACCATTTAGAGATAAAGTTAGAAGTGACCAAACACATCAACGTTTTTCCTATTTAAGACGAGTAGTTATACGAGCAAGTTTGGTGGTACAAAATAAAACATAGCGCTTTTCTAAGCGGATTTAAAAGAGGAACTATATTTTATGGCGTAATAGCACTTTTGTGAGTACTTCAACTCGGAGCAGTAACACCCTCCCTCTCCCATTATGAGAGGGAGAACGGGAGCGGACTTTTCAGGCGAGTCGAAGTACTCCCAAAAGTGCTATTACGCCATAAAATATAGTTCCTCTTTTAAATCCGCTTAGAAAAGCGCTATGTTTTATTTTGTACCACCAAACTTGCTCGTATAACTACTCGTCTTAAATAGGAAAAACGTTGATGTGTTTGGTCACTTCTAACTTTATCTCTAAATGGTACCATTGAATGAATGGGGCTAAGCTAAATGCTATCGTAGCGTCGCAGCGCGCTCCAGCGCTTACGTGCACACACACAGATGACAGAGGGATGATTCAACAGTTCTTAGTTAAGGTAATAACATATTTTAATATTGAAAATGAGTAGACTATTCCTTTAACCACAAAGACAGGGTGACGCAGGAGCCAGGAAGTATATCTGAATATCTGAATTCTTGCCAAAACAAATATTACTACAACTGTAAATCTGTCAATGTGTGCATATATCAGGGTTGTGCGCCTGTGTGCATGCATCAGATCTTTCAATCAATGTGAGGAAGATCATTTTTGAGTATTGTCGCTCTAAATAACTCTTAACATCAATCAGATCCCGAACTTTATCTCTTTTGATAACTATTTTAACACCACACAAGTCCAGCACTTTATTTTCCAATTCCTCCAACCCATGTTTTAAAACCGAAACCAAAATCTCAGACGTGCAAGTGGATGGACATGCTTTATTTGTATTAGTTTGTATTTAGGACGATACATCTCTCAAAAAAACGTACATATAAAGATTACTTTAGACATTTAATTACTATTTACTGTAGGCTGCGTCTCAATTTATCCAACAATGGGCCAGGCCCAAGGTCAAACAGAAATTGTGTGTTGCGTTAATCGCACGATAATAAAATTAATGTTGTTAAAATGAATTTACGTTAATGCTTATTAACGCGTTAATTTTGACAGCACTAGTTATTATACTCGTTGATTGACTGCTAAGTGTTAGCGTTTGCTCCTGTACCAAAGAGAGTACCCTAGCAACCATGTAACAAGACCTATATCTCTGCATCAGAACATTGTAGAGACATGGGGGTGGCCTTGTTTTACTCGAGGCTTGATGTATAATCATTGGTGTATGCAAATTCTCTACCTAGCAACCAGTGTACCCTAACAACCATTAAGCGAGACATATATTGCTGCATCAGAACAACGTAGAAAATTTTTCTTTTTGAGAAAAAGACATCGCACGGTGACAAGAGCACAGTGATGGAGAGTGTACGTAAGTCTGTATAAGTGAGTGAATGTAAGGGGGAGCTAACCCAGTGGTGGTTTAAAAGCCCAGGAGCAAATACCCAGCCAACAGAAAAAAGCTCCAAGAACATTCCCTTAAAGTTCCCAACGTTCCCAAAAACGTTCTGCCAACATAAAAAGTGTCCAGTTTTCTTGACGTTCTAAGAACGTTTCTGGGTTGTCTGAACGTTATAGTAATGTTACATTTTACCATTTTTAAACGTTATGCCAATGTCATGTTTTAATGTTCACACAATGTTTAAAACAAGAACTGTTTATTATATTGACTTCTTTGATTGTTATGTAAATGATAGAGAAACATTGCATTTTATTATATTTATTTTTTATATTTATATTTTTTATTTTATTATATTTATTATATATTTTATAAAACATTATTTCTGAATGTTCAGTAAACACACTGCTGTAGAAAACACAATTCACTTATTAGGTTTAGATGTTGATGTTTTGTTTCATTTTAAGTCACCATTATCGTGATTAGTGTTTGTTTTAGTTGGGCTCTTGAGCCTTGCCTTTTGCTTGTTAGTTTTTGTCCCCTGGTTGTGTTAACTTTTTGTTAATACACCACATTTGTTATGAACATGTAAAGTTAGTAGTGTAATTCTGTGGTGGTTGGTGCATATTGGTAGAGATCATCACCTAATTAATTTACTAATCAAAAGTTTATTTTTTATCAATAATATAAATGAGATCCAGCTCTTTCAGAGCAGTTTGTCATTAAGGAGTTTTAGAAACTTTGGACAAAATATCCGCTGTACAATTGGGACGCACAAACATCAAGAATCAGACTATGAATCTCAACCATGGTGACAAAAGAAAATTGTAAAAAAAATCCTTATTTATCCATGCTGCAGTGCATGCTGGGTATCAACAAATTACAAATCTCATTCAGGACTCCCAGCATGCACTTTTTACAATTTTCTTTTGTCACCATGGTTGAGAAGTTTTTCATGTATTTGTCACCATGGTTGAGATTCATACTCTGATTCTTGATGTTTGTGCGTCCCAATTGTACAGCGGATATTTTGTCCAAAGTTTCTAAAACTCCTTAATGACAAACTGCTGTGAAAGAGCTGGATCTCATTTATATTATTGACAGAAAATAAACTTTTGACTGGTAAATTAATTAGGTGATTATCTCTACAATTCCACCAACAACCACAGAACTACACTATTAACTTGACATGTTCATAACAAATGTGGTGTATTAACACAAAGTTAACACAACCAGGGGAAAAACTAACAAGCAAAAGGCAAGGCTCAAGAGCCCAACTAAAACAAACACTAATCACAATAATGGTGACTTAAAATGAAACAAAACATCAACATCTAAACCTAATAAGTGAATTGTGTTTTCTACAGCAATTTATTTACTGAACATTCAGAAATAATGTTTTATAAAATATATAATAAATATAATAAAATAAAAAATATAAATATAAAAAATAAATTTAATAAAATGCAATGTTTCTCTATCATTTACATAACAATCAAACAAGTCAATATAATAAACAGTTGTTGTTTTAAACATTGTGTGAACATTAAAACATGACATTGTCATAACGTTTAAAAATGGTAAAATGTAACATTCCTCTAACGTTGAGACAACACAAAAACGTTCTTAGAACGTCAAGAAAACTGGACACTTTTTCCGTTGGCAGAACGTCTTTGGGAACCTTGGGAACCTCCAGGGAACGTTCTTAGAACTTTTTTCTGTTAGCTGGGATGAAGTTGAAACAACAAATGATTATTAATCTAACCCCGTGTAAAACATAACTCTTTGAGTTGAGATCAAGTGATAAAGTGAGTTTTATTGAACTGATGATGTAACTTAGCTAGTTGTTTCAACTACGAGGATGAAGTTGAAACAAGAAATGATTATTAGTTTAACACCATGTAAAACATATCTCTGTGAGTTGAAGCAAAGCATATCTTCAAGTTCATTCTACTTCGATTTGTAAGGCAGCAGGTGAACTTTCGTTTCTAAGTTTAACCAACTTGAAATGTTTTACAGTGTAGTACCTATAAATAGATACTAGTGCTTATTTTTAGATACTAGTGCTTAATCATTAGATACTAGTATTTATTCAATAGATACTAGTATCTATTCATTAGATACTAGTTCTTTTTCATTAGATACTAGTACTTATTCCAATAGTGACTATGATTAAATTATACTTTACTAGTTAAGAAAAATATAAAACTAGTACTTATTCTTTAGTTACTATCAACTTTTTTGATCAAAGATATCCTGAACTTTATAGATACTAGTACTTTTTGATTTAAGTATGCAAATAATATGTTGAATAATAATGAAGCAACATTATGTAAGCTTTAAACATTGTAATGTAGAAGTGTCCAGTAGGGGTCACTTTTGGGTAACAATTCACAGAATTTAGGTACCTTTCACAGTTTGTTGACTGCTACACAAGGATAAGCTGCCACTAAGCAAGTGAGAAATATGCAGCTATGTATTGGTAAATTGTGGATTTTTTGACTGTTTGGATTCTTGCTTCTTTGAAATGAAGACCAATTAAATAATATCCACAAATTGGCAATTAACTTGTGAGTGGACATTTTAGTTAATAACAAGCCAAGTGTGTGCATAGTGCATACATTAAAGAGCACTGTCTATCATCTTTCAGCTGCTTTAAGTAATAGAGTAGGGATGCAAACGTGTCACATTTCAGCAAAATCCGCTGTTTTGGATTCTAAATAGGTCATTCTTGTGATTTGTCTAGATCCAATAAGTTTTCTAAAACAGGGATGAGTGGCGTCTGCAACTGGGTTGCAGTGAATAAAATCATGAAAATCATGTCCAGCTGTTACAATGTCAATTCACTAACCAGTTTGGTAGGTTATGTTTTACAATTTATAGTCACATTATTTCCTGCAGTCTGTGTACATTTAGCACAAATACTTAACTCTGTAGTATTTTCCTTGTGCATATTATGCACAGAAGAATTGTGCTGAAGTTCATGTCTTATATTTATCTCTTATTTACGTATCACATGATTCTCATCACAGAAACATGCAAGGCAATGACAACACGCATTATTAAGGTCATGGAGTCACGTACTGTACATTCTGCAGGGTTCCTGTCTTATATAAGATTAGATAAAGAAATGAAATTATAACATTTTTGCCTTTTAAAAAAGTGTGTTTTCATTGCCTTTATATGAAAACTAAGAACAACTTTCACCAACTCAACTTTGACTTTGTACATTTATCAGGAGATAAAGCGTGAACTCAGTGATAGATGCTGTGCGCTGCATTGCCAAGTCCTCTGCCTTTTTGCAGACTTCAGATTTAATTTATTAGTTATTGGAATTTGGGCCATGAATAGTGATTGGGAAGCTTTTTGGATAGTTTTTAATGTTCATTGGGCTGGTTTGATAAGCGAATCTGGCAACACTGGTTGTGGGATTGAGCTGACATCATTTAGATCGTATTTTATATAATGTAAAAAACATTTTAATTAGATTGCAATGTTTAAGGTACATGTAAACTCTACTGTCTTAACCTAAATCATTAAATTCATTTGTATTGACAAAATTTTTTGCATGTAAACAGGGCACTTTGGTTTTCCAAAGTTACTAGCCACTCATCATGTTCGCTGGCCACAATTTTGTTGTTGAAAAAATAGATATTATATTATTAAAATTGACTTTGGCATGCTAAAATTACATTTATTAGCTGGTATATACCTGGTATTAATACAGATCATATCATCTATTTAGCTCCATGAAAAACAATCTGCCACTGAAAAAATCTTGAACTTTATCGGCTTTTACATCTGTGTCAATCCCATCTGCCTATACCATAACAATAACATTCACATAGAGAATATTTTATATTATTTAATATTTTATAACATTAATAAACCTTTCCACTGGTGGGTTTCCTTTGTGTCATGGTCTTGTCAGACATCTGTGCTAGATTAAGGTCTGAGTGCATCTGACAGGACCATGACAGTATTATGTTCTGTGTGGGGACAAGTGGAGTCATATTGTGTGTGTGGCTTCCACATGTTCTCAGTGTCTTGTCGCTGTCGTGATCTTGCCAGACCTTAGTTTAGGTTCAGGTCTGTGTTCTGAGGGCAAGGTCATGGCAGCATTGTGTTCGGTGTGGGGACACGTGTTTTCACATCATGTATTTGTGGCACATGTTCCCAGTGTCTCGTCACTTTTACCCTGCTCCCTTATGTACTCGTGTCTTACGTAATTAATTATGTTCACCTGTTCTCCATTGATGTGGTGTCTTTATAATGCTCTCTCGTTCTCTGTCGTGTGCGCGTTCGTTGTTGAAAACTAGTGTTGAGGTTGTTCATGTGTTTTGAGACCTGTTCCTGTTTTTCCCGTGTTTTAGTTTGTGTTTCATCACAGTGTTTAGTTTATCTTCTGTTTTACCCCCACGTGGGTGTTTCTGTTCTGTTTTAATAAATACATAGTTTATTTTCGTACATTCCTTGCGTTTGGGTTCGTCTTTAGTTTTTCCTTTATTCGGTGTTTAACACACCGTGACACTTTGATTTTGGACAAAACTAATGTGTGCATTCTTGCCCAGAGTGTGTGCACGTACTTTAAATCTCTTCAATCACTTCCATGCAATTGTTTTATCTTTCCCGAAGTGTACGTGTGTGCGCTCAGACTGCGTCCCGTGCATTCGCAAATCCATCAGCTCTCGCGCTCTCTCTGGTAAAAAGGTGGCGCTTTGATTTGCAACGCTCCGCTGATCGCACGCGCCTCTCAACAGATGGTCTCAGTACGTTGTAGTGCTGTGTTCAAAATATCGATACGACGATACATCGTCATGGACGCCTGACGATGCGCGCATCGATACAGAACCTTCCGTATCGATTCGGATGCACTTTTAAAAGTAATGTGATGAATCGCTGTGATACATATGGAAAGGACGCATGTGTCCCGCGGAGTAGGCAAAGTAGAGTTAAAGGTAGCGGGGTATACTTTCACTTTGCGTGTCTGTCTTGCTGGCGCACGTGTCTGCATAGCGAGCCGCGTCCTCACGCTCTCTCTCTCTCTTTCTCTCGCGGGCGCGTATTCAGTATGAAAGCGCAGATATCTTAGCCTTTACTACTGCAAATGGCTTTATTAGCCACTCTCTTATAAAACAGTACTAACGCATTTGAGAAAAAACACAACAAAGATTTGCATGTGAAAAGTGTACGTCTGGAGAAGAGATACAGAGCTACTTCAAACTATAACTGTCACATTAATAATCTGATTTCTATTAAATAGTATTAAGTCTGACTGCATGTTTATAGATATATTCATATATATAGAATAATGAGAGACAAATATAATGCCTAGAGTAAGGCACCACCTTTGTAAAACTGCTTTAAAAAAACATAAGCTAAGTACTAACTCTGGGATTTTAAGTATTTCTATGAGTTAGCCCAGAAGCTAATAAATTAATGGCAAAAACACAACTGTTACAACACTGCTTGTTCAATGTACAATAACCAGATGATGACAATAATAATAATAATAATAATAATAATAATAATAATGTTACTAAATTCTGAACAAAAATGTAATTCAAAATAGTCTTGTATCGTGATGCGCATCGTATCGGGGCCCTTGTATCGGGATACGTATCGTATCGGGACATTGTTGGCGATACACAGCCCTAGTACGTTGCGCTGGGTGCAGGGAGTGCTCATGGAAGTTTTAGTTTCCCAGTATCAGTTTGCATTGTTTATAATTTCGCATAACTTTTAAGAAAATTACAATAAAAAAGTATATTCAACCAGCCAAAGTGGCTAGTGGGATTGGCTGTCTTACCCACCACAGCCGAAATCTACCCGCATTTGGCGGGTTGGCGGGTGTTATTGTCAACCCCTGCATAAGATCTTTTTTTTTTTTTTTGCAGATACCCAATTATGTGAGCCTGAAGGCAGAAGGTTTAGGGTGAAATAATTTTTGATAAAGAGATAAAAGGGGTTGAATGAATGTAAACAGCCCCACCTGAGGGTCAAATGCAGATTATATTGCTTTACATTGTTATTGTTTAACCTGCTGCCTTACAATATTTATACATACTGTTTTAGAGCTGTGAATGTAAACTGTCATGTGAACAGAACAGACCCTACAGTAGGTTTATCTACCTGTTCTTCTGAACTGCCAATAATCAATCCAAATGTCATAACATGAGATTAATTCAACTCTCTACCATGATGAAGACATTTTTCTTACATAATATTGTTCACCCAAAGCAATAAATATTAAACAAAGTATTTAATTGCGTCTTTATGCTAACCGATTAGCCAGATATGCTCACATTTACAAAGCCAGTTACTAAACCATCAATATCACTTTAAATAGTATAATACATTGTATTACCATGTAAACTCTGATTGGATGGTTGAGGGGTACTCATGTTTATGTAATGATCTCTTTGAATCAAGATATCTCCAAACAGCTTCTTACTAGTTCCTTTTGAGATTGAAGATATCTCCAAATAAATAAGTACTAGTAGTTATTCTGTTTTTGATATCACCTAATCATTTCTGATAGTATCTATTCCAACAGTGACAAGTATCTTTTTAAATATTACTAGTAACTAATCATTAGATACTAGTAAGTATTATTTAACACTGGTGCTTAATCATTAGATACTAGTACCTATTTATAGATACTAGTAGTTATTCATTAAGTACTAGTACTTATATATTATACACTAGTGTCTTTTACAATAGGTACTAGTAACATTTGTAATCTTACTAGTCACAATTGTTTTTGTACCTGTCATATGGAATTACTAGTCAAAATGGCCACTGTATAGTAAAATTAAAAATCTTACTAGTAAAATAAATTATCTTACTAGTTTCTATTAAAAAAGTACTAGTGTCTAATGAATAAGTACTAGTATTTATTGAATAAGTACTAGTAACTAATTAATAAATACTAGTATCTAATAAATAAGAACTAGTATCTATTTAAAAGGTACTAGTATCTCACGAATAAGGACTAATATTTGTTTAATAGGCACTAGTATCTAATAAATAAGTATTAGTATCTAATGAAAAAGAACTAGTATTTAATGAATAGATACTAGTATTTAATAAATAAGTACTAGTATCTAATTAATAAGTACTAGTATCTAATAAAGAATCACTAGTATCTAATGTTTAGGTACTAGTGACTATTGGAATACATACTAGTCAGAATTGAATAGTTGATATCTGAATGACCGATCTTCATAGAAACAATGGGAAAATTTTGAGATTTGTTACTAGTAACAATTGAATAATTACTAGTCACTATTCCAATAAGTTCTAGTATCTAATGAATAAGCACTAGTATCTATTTAAAAATTACTAGTATCTAATGAATAAGTACTTGTATCTAATTAATAAGTATTAGTATCTAATAAATAAGCACTAGTATCTAATTTTTAGTTACTAATATCTAATAAATAAGTACTAGTATCTAATGAAAAAGAACTAGTATCTAATGAATAGATACTAGTATCTATTGAATAAGTACTAGTATCTAATGAATAAGCACTAGTATCTAAAAATAAGCACTAGTATCTAAAAATAAGCACTTGTATCTATTTTTTAGGTACTAGTATCTAATGATTAAGAACTAGTATCTAATCGAATAGATACTAGTAACTAAAAAATAAGAACTAGTACCTAAAAAATAGATACTAGTAAATGTAAATGAAAAAATATGAAAACGGCTTGCCATACGGAACAAGTGTCTAACTTCCAGAATTTAGTGGACTAGAGATCGATTTCATTATAATGTAACAATTAATCAAATATATATAGTATAAATGTTAATATGGTGATTATAAACCATTATTCCAAATTTTGCTATAGAGACTATGCATTGACGTCACTTTTCCACTTGACCACACCAGAACTCGCCTTGTTGAGTGGCAAATGATTCAACAAAATGTCTGTTTTTCATAGCGACTGCTATGTAAAATGCTAGTAAAACTGACTATTATCAGCTTAAATTGAATTTAGTTGGATTTGATAGCAGAGGTGAACAACACTTAGTTAAATTAGTTACATTTTCCAAGCATCTTTGCTTTATTAGGATGTTTGTATTGGGATTTTTTTTTACTTTACTACATTCTAAAGCATAGAATCATACTGCGTATTCTTTAATATTGCATATTAACATTTATTTAATACCCAATTGCATTAAAATTGTGTACTTTTAGTCTTGTTAAATCTGTTAGTACAGTCTATCGCACAACAGCTTTTTCCAATTAAGACGCGTTTTCGCTGATTTCACACACAAATGCTGACGCTGTCTTTTGACACTCAAGGGCGTAACCGCAGTCACTTTCGCCGAAGGTTACGTCACGTGCATACCCTCTATTAGAAGTTAAGCAATAACGATGTATAATATGATAAATAAGAAAGCAGTTAAATAAATTAATGTATGTAAGCATTTCCATGTTTTTATTTAAATTATATATTTTTTCCTTCATCCCGTGGCTAATGTTAAAAAAACTGTTGAATATGACTGATTCAATAAAAAAATAACGCTTAAAAACTTGGGAGCCCTAACGTTACGTCTTTACATAAACTGCACAATGATTTATTTAAGAGACAGCTAAGGGTCCAACATAAATCAGTTTACTCTCATTGTGTTTTAAAAGTTTTTTTACATCCAGATCATAATGTCTGAGAAACAGACTGTTAAAGCACAAACACACAGAGAAAGATTATAAACGATTTAATGTTGTCTGATTCAGGTAAAGGATGTTTAAGCTGTACAAACCTCTCTATTCAGTCCTTCATCTCCTCTTAACCTCAGCTTTATCTCCAGTAACGCCACCTCTTTCTTCAGCCGAGAGATTTCTGTGATAAAATCATCAATATCCAGCATAGACAGATCAGTTCCTACTGATTTACAGCACATCACATCCATCTCATCATCAACACTAAAATACACAAAGACAAGACTCTGTTTACTCTCAATAAACCACTCTAGAGAGAAAAACAACGAGGATACACAAACAAATCAAATCACACGCGCTTTCTTTCTTTATTGAGTTTATTTGTGTACTAAAGAGGCAAGGCAAGGCAAGGCAAGGCAAGTTTATTTCTATAGCACATTTCATACACAAAGGTCATTCAAAGTGCTTTACATAGAAATGAGAAAACAAAAATCAAAGATACATGAATTTAAAATATCAATTAAAAGAAAATAAATGTGATTTTAATAAAAACTGTTTAAATGTGTGAAAAATAATAAAACAGGAATAAAAGTATAAAACAGTTAAAAATAAGAATAAAAACAAGAGAAATAGAAAATAATTAAAATAGTGCATATATAATATAGTGCAATCAGTTCGGACGTAGCATAGTGCTCATTCAGTAAATGCATAGCTAAACAGATGTGTTTTGAGTCTGGATTTGAATGTGACTACTGTTGGAGCACATCTGATCTCTTCTGGAAGCTGGTTCCAGCTGCGACTGGCATAATAGCCAAAAGCTGACTCTCCTTGCTTTGAGTGAACCCTTGGTATTTCTAGCTGATGTGATCCTAATGATCAGAGTGATCTGATGGGTTTATATTCAATGAGCATATCAGCAATGTATTGAGGTCCTAGTCCACTGAGTGATTTATATACCATTAATAATACTTTAAAATCAATCCTAAATGTAACTGGTAGCCAGTGTAGCGCCCTGAGGACCGGTGTGATATGTTCATATTTTCTGGTTCTGCTCAGAATCCTGGCAGCAGCCTTCTGAATGAGCTGGAGCTGTCTAATGGTCTTTTTGGGAAGGCCAGTGAGGAGGCCATTACAATAATCCACCCTGCTGGTGATGAAAGCATGCACAAGTTTCTCTAAGTCTTGTCTGGAAACAAAGCATCTAATTCTTGCGATATTTTTGAGATGATAGTATGCTGATTTAGTTATTGCTTTGACATGACTACTGAAACTAAGGTCAGACTCCAGAATCACACCAAGATTCCTGACTTGATTTTTAGTTGTTTGACCCCTAGCGTCAAGGTATGCATTCACCTTGAGAACTTCATCTTTGTTTCCAAACGCAATGACTTCAGTTTTCTCTTTGTTTAACTGAAGAAAGTTTTGGCACATCCAACTGTTAATTTCATCAATGCATTTGCACAGGGAGTCAATGGGGCTGTAGTCATTTGGGGATAGAGCTAAGTAGATCTGAGTGTCATCTGCATAACTGTGATAGGCAATTTTGTTCTCTCTCATTATTTGGCTTAGTGGGAGCATATACAGGTTGAACAGGAGTGGCGCAAGAATTGAGCCTTGCGGGACTCCGCATGTCATGGATGTCCACTCAGATTTATGGCCACCTATACTTACATAATAACCTCTCCCTTCTAAGTATGACTTGAACCATTTCAGGACCACCCCAGAAAGCCCGACCCAGTTTTCCAGCCTGTCAAGAAGTATGTTGTGATCAACAGTGTCAAAAGCAGCACTGAGGTCGAGTAGCACCAGCACTGATAGTTTGCCTGTGTCTGTGTTGAGGCGAATATCATTTATTATCTTTATGAGCGCTGTCTCTGTACTGTGGTGTGGTCTGAAACCAGATTGAAAAATGTCAAAGTAACCATTAGAAATTAAGAATTTGTTCAGCTGATTGAAAACAACTTTTTCAATGATCTTGCCTATGAAAGGAAGATTTGAGATTGGTCTGTAGTTGCTCAATACAGTGTTATCTAGGTTGCTCTTTTTCAGGAGGGGCTTAACAACTGCAGTTTTAAGGGACTTTGGAAAAGTCCCAGAGTTAAGTGATGAATTTACCACTTTTAGGAGATCTGCTTCTAAACAGTTAAAGACACTTTTGAAAAAACATGTTGGGAGTGTGTCAAGGGCACAGGTTGATGTTTTAAGATGCTGTACTGTTTCTTCCAAAATTTTACCATCAACTGCTTCGAAATCAGACATCGTAACTACTTTCTGATGTTGTGGTCTGATTTGTCTGACCCTGGCGCAGCTCAAGGATGTGCTGATCACCTTTCTGATATTATTGATTTTCTCAGAAAAGAAGTTAGCAAACTCACTACATTTGCTGTCTGAGAGCATTTCACTTCGAATGTGACTTGGTGTGGTTGTTAGTCTCTCTATAGTAGCAAAAAGAGTGCGTGTGTTATTTATGTTTTTGTTTATAATATTTGAAAAGAAAGTCTGTCTAGCTTTGCCTAGTTCCATACTGAAAGCACGAAGGCTGTCTTTATATATATTATAATGGACTACAAGTTTTGTCTTCCGCCACATGCGCTCAGCTTTTCTGCATTGTCTCTTCATATTCTGCACCTCTGTTGAGTTTCTCCAAGGTGATTTTTGCCTGCCATTCTTCTTCCTGACTTTTACAGGAGCAATATCATCGATTACACTCTTAACTTTAGAATTAAAGGAATCAAGGAGAAAATCAACAGAGTCTGCAGATATGCTTGGTGTTAAAGATATAGCCTTCATAAACAGCACACTGGTGTTCTCATTTAAGGATCTCTTTTTGACAGACACAGATCTAGTTTCAATAGTAGGAGAGATTAATATATCAAAGAAAATACAGAAATGATCAGACAGTGCTACATCCTTAATAACAACTGATGAAATGTTTACACCCTTACTGATAATTAAATCTAGAGTGTGTCCACGATTGTGTGTGGGTCCATGTACATGTTGAGTCAGATCAAAAGTATTTAAAACAGCTGTGACCTCTTTTGTCATAATGCTTTCTGGCTTGTCTTTGTGAATGTTAAAATCTCCAGCAATAGCAAAACAGTCAAACTCTGAGGAAATCGTTGATGACAGTTCTGTAAAGTCCTCAACAAACGCTGGAGAGTATTTTGGGGGCCTGTAAATAATGATCAGTAGAATGCGTGGGGTACCTTTCAACACAATACCTAGATGTTCAAAAGACGGGTAATTCCCAAATGACACTTGCTTACATTGATAGACATCTTTAAAAAGAGCAGCAAGACCTCCACCCCTTCTAGTAGTTCTGCAGAAACTCAAATGGGTAAAGTTAGGAGGGGCTGTTTCATTAAGGACTGTTGCACTGTAGCTTTCTTCTAGCCATGTTTCATTTAGAAACATAAAATCCAGGTTGTTTGTGGCTATTAAGTCGCTGACTAGAAGTGATTTGTTTTTAAGTGAACAGATATTTAAAAGTGCTAACTTAACAGTACAATTTTTTTCCCTAACAGAGATCTTAGTTTGACAAGTCACAGGCAGCAGATTAGATTGATTTGCCACACGATTTGATCTAGCCTTGCACTTTCTATCATGTACTAAAACAGAAATAGAGAAAGATATAGGCACACTGAGTTCCTGCTTTTGTAAACATTTGATAAAAGTATTAGTATTTTCATAGCAGGAACCCGACACACATCACTGAGAGCCATTATCAGTTGTTTTTGGTTCACCTACAGCAGATGGAGGAGGGTGTGTGCCTTGGCGTTGTGTCAGAGACCGAAGAGCTCTCACAGGACGAGGAGGGGGAACTGGGCCCACTGGCTTTGGTGGTTTTGGGGCTTGCTGTTTTCTGGTTGAAATCTGGGGGCTTGCAGCAATAGAGTGGGATAGTTTAGTTCCAGCATAAACCAGTTCCTCCATTTTTCCAGAGAAGGTCAAAAGCGGGGATGCTGGAGAGAGGAATGACATATCTAGTGAGGAGTCCTGTTGTTCTGATGTGACCGGAGGCTGTGATATGTTGTCCTGGTTTCCCTGGCTGTTTTCCAGAAAGTCGTCCTTGGGTGCTGAATCTTGGAGCCGTTCTAATCTGACACAGTCTGACTGTAGTAAGCTCTGTGGGCAGGACTCAGCTGAGATTGTGTCCATGAGCAGTGGTTGTTGTGGCTGAGTGGTGTTATCTCTGTCCTTGTGGGATATGTCAACGTCATGTCCATTCAGGTGCTGGAGAGAAGTCCTGTGGTCATTCATACTCTGTCCAGGTGTGTGTGTGCCATTCAGGTTGAGTGGATTGGCACACACTGCTGAAGGATGATGAAGGGAGAAATAGATATTGTCCTTTAGAACTCTTGCACCCAGTCTGTTTGGGTGGGTGCCATCCTGTTTAAATAGTTGTCTCTGACTCCAGAAAAGATTGAAGTTGTTGATAAAGTTCAATCCTTTTATGTTGCAGGTTTTTTGCAGCCATGTATTAAGTCCAAGCAAACGTGAAAACCTATTTGTTCCTCTTGCTGGAAGTGGTCCACTGATGAACGGCTGAGCTTTTACTGTTCTGAGTGTTTCAAAAAGTTTGTTGAAATCCCTCTTAAGGAGTTCAGATTGCTCTTTGTGAATATCATTCTTCCCCACATGAATGACAACTCGATTTACAGTCTTATGTTTCATCAGAATGTTCTTAAGTTCCCTGTTTACATCAGAAACGGTTGCTTGTGGAAGGCAGCACGTAGTTGAGTCTCTGTTGCTATAGTTTCTTATTATTGAGTCACCCAATATCAGAGTTCTGGGCTCGGATGCGCTCTGCGCTGAGTGCTGCTGTCTGCTCGATCTTGAGCGGCAGTTAGCATCAGTGTTAGCTGCTGGCTGATTTGATCGGTGTTTAGTCACATTTATCACATTTGGGGATTCCTCACTCATATTCATTAATACTTCAAATCTGTTCTCAAGATGTATAGGTGGTGGTAGAAAGTCAGTGTTTGCAATCCTTGTCCTAGCTGTATCTGGCGTAGAGGAAGCTATTGCGGCAAAATGTGATGCTCGTGACAGTCTGATTTCTCGAGTGATTTTGGGTCTTGCTCCCTGTTTGTACCATTGGTTAGTGTGTTGATCATTAGATTCATTGGACTCACCGGCTGTTTGCTGAGGGCGTCCATGATGACGAAGCTCTGTTGTGTGTTCCGTCTGGTTTGGTAGTCCTGTAAGTAACTTTGTTTCAAGAACAGCAATCCTTTGTAAAAGTCTGTGACAGTTTGTGCAGCAAGTAGATTGTTGATGAGGCATTCCTTTTTCTTATCCTTTTCAATGAAGGCAGCTGTGTTTTTCCTTCTGGAATGTAAGCTGCTGGCGGTGGGAGGCTAGACGGATGAAAAATTCCACTTTTTTGTAATCCTCCAGTCCCGAAAGTTTGTAAATTGACGTTGATGCCAAGCTTTGTTGTTTGAGCACTATGCTGATTTGCTGAAGTTAAAATTATAAGATAAAATATAAAAGCGATAGAGCAAAGCGCAGAGCAGTAAGCAAAAGCGTCCGAACAGTAGCAGAGCAGGAAGTCAAACTGCTGCAGCGCCTCCTGCTGTACTGGAGAGAGAAGACGCTCAACACTTCATTCATTCATCCTGCTGTTAACAAATCTCAAAATTTTCAACAGCCAATAAACTTTTTAAATTCGCAAAAATTGTATTCAAATACAGTTCTGAATGTTTATATCAAAATACCCGGATGTCACAGGCGCGTATTGAATCTTGGGATAGCCAAGGCTGTGAAGAAGGAGCCATGGACGGATCCCAATTCAGGGGGTTCGGGGTTGATGCTCCCACAGCTCGTTCATCCTTTAAAAGTTGCCAAATGAAGGGCACGAAACAGAGCTGCCTTCAAAGCATCCTTCAGATGTATTCACAGTGTGACTCTACTGCTATCTACTGGAGATGTTAAACTAAATATAATTCTTTCTCTTTGATCATTAGAATAAAATCAGATCCTATCCTTTAAGAGACACGTTTTGCTTGTTACATCATTTAATAAATACATAACACAACATTTGTAAATGTAAGTACAGCAGAGTCATTTGTTTTATTTATTAGTTTTACACTTTAAAAATGCTGTGTTATTTCCAACCCAAAGTCTTTTTCACAGATCAGTTTGTTCTTCAGAATGTTTCTTCTGATGAGGTCTTACATTAGTGAATCTCTCTCCACAGATCGAGCAGACGTATGGCCCTATTTTAACAATCTAAAGCGCACGCACGCAGGTCTAAATGGGCATGTCTGATTCCACTTTTGCTAATTTAAAGACAGGAGAATAGTTTATGCGCCAAGCGCATGGTATAAAAGGGTCGTTCCTATTCTCGTAATGGGTGTGTTTTGGGCATAACGTGCAGTTAACCAATGAGAGTCCCAGCTCTCATCCCCTTTAAAAGCAAGTTGCGTTGGTGTCATGCCTTATCTCGATTTAGAAAGTGGAATTTGTAAACCGAAAAACTAAAGAAGAAGGCCACCAGTTTAAGATTGATTTCATTTGTATCTAAATTGTTTTTTTTTTTAGATTTAAACCTTTAAAAGCCTTTTTCTTTCAGTCACGGAAGTAAAATAGCAGGCTTTTATTTGATGTAAACGTATGGATATGTCACAGGTCGGAGAAGCGGACCGCCACTGTCGCGGGTCACGCTCCTCCTAGTTCCACCCCAAGGAGGTCCCAAAACACCCCAATGACCAGACCGACAATGTATTAAAATTTGACAACTTTTATTAAATATTAAAATCTCTTAGGGGGAAATTAAATACTTAAAAAAAAAGGGATCTCAGTCCTTAGTCTCATGGCATATTGCGGAGATGGCACTTCACGCTCGCTTGTTTCTCCACTTGGGACGACGTACAATAGTACGGTACAGGTAGGGTTTCCTCGTGCTCTTTCTCTCTCTTTCTCTCCACAGGCTGCGGGCTGGGACACAAAGATCGGTTATTCAGACTGCTGGTTTTCTCTCACCTCTCCACTTGGGACGACGTACAATAGTACGGTACAGGTAGGGTTTCCTCGTTCTCTTTCTCTCTCTCCACAGTAATACTGCACATCCAGAGCTCGCTCACAGCATAGGCCAGGTAATAACAACTGAGACCTGCAGCCCTTTCGTTCTTCCATGGCGAGGTTAGCGAAGGCGGGGGTTTTCTGACAATACACACACAGCAGTACACAGCACCACGTCAAAGTGAAGTTTCCACAACAACACAGACTCACCCACTGCACTCAAAGTGAACATCTAGGACGCCCCGTCTTCCTCCACTTCGCCGGAGTCCGTTAGACGGTGTTTAGCACGGCCCAGTCAGCATTCACGTCGCTGTGATAGCCCCAGTTTGTCCTCCTCCGGCTCACCCACCACACTGTTCAGGGGTAGGGCCGTCCTCCTTTTCCCGGAGTCGTTTGCTACAAAACAGGTTAGTATACAGTGTGTCCCAAACTCAATGTTCCATACTCACAATCACTGTAAGATCTTCTCTAATGTTCTCCTCTTTGATCCACACAGGCGATTATTTCCGGCCACACGGAACGAGGCGTTTCTTCCCCCAACAGGGTTGCACAGCGATTTCACTTATGCCACAATATCCTCAGTATGGCAAACACTCACGCTAAACTCCGCTTCTCCTTTTGTTTCGTTTCAGTTTCCAGTAATCTCCAATCGTCTTCCAGCCACTATGGTTTTCTTCGTCCCACACAGCCAAGCCAGCTTCAGCCTGAGAGGAAAAACAGCCCAACAGCAAGCGCACCAAAACAGCAGCAAACGAGCCCAACAACTGAACTTCCTTCACACGACCACGCCGTCCTTTCGCCCGGACCAGCCCCGCACGTTTTCTAGCGGTCGCTGGATCAGTGGGGCCTGCGAACTCTTCGGAGGCGGGTGTTTGCCGAGTTGCCCAAGGCGGAAGTTCACTCGCCCGAAATCGACCGCTTCTGCTTCTTCAGCCCGTCTTTTAAATCTGCATTAATCATACCGCCCGCCCAGTCAATAATTGCTGCCTCCTTTGCACACCTGTGATGAATCTGACCTAATTTCGCTGCCATGGAAACCCAGGAAGTAAACGGGGGTTTAGAAAAAAATTGCTCCGGGCAGAACCTCTCCTCTCTATTTTTGGTTCCGCCCTAAGTCACCCTGTGACAGATATCTTACAAAATCAGTGTAATAAAATCTGCAGATATGCAAGAAAAGGTTTGTACTTTAAAAATACTTTATTTGTAACAAACAGAAGATAAAGAATTTACAAACATGCAGAGAACCGTTTCAGCACTCGGACAGCGCCATGTTTTTTTTTAAAGCATTACTTAAAAATGTTTCTTATCTCACCATATCCACAGGTACAAATTCGTGAGGTAGCATTTAAAAAACATTTTAAAACAGAAGTATGTGTTTAAAGCAAAACAATTTCTTACCAAGCTACAGGTCAAGCAGCTCTTTACATCTTCTAACGTCTCATAATCTGTCCTCATTTAAGTCCAAGAGACTCATTAATAATCTTTTACATTTTAATCCTTTAACTTTTCATATTATAAAAGGGTTGTGTCCTGCTGCGCATCCATGGGTGTGATAAGCAAACGCGCACTGTGCCGTATTACTAACACGCTCATTAAATAACAAAAACAATATTGCGCCATTGACTTTAAACCAGGTTTTAGTTGGTCAATGGCGTAGTCTATTTTAGTTGCCTCAAAATAGCAACGCACCAAGAATGGCTCATTTTCAGACCAGAACGCCCATGGGTGCAAAATTGTGCGCAAATGCATTTGCTTTTTAAACAACGTGGCACTAAATGTGAAATTGATCATTGCGATGGGTTGAAACTAGTGAAGAGCACTTGCGTTGCCCATTGCTCTGGGTGTATGATAGGGCCCGTAAGGTTTCTCTCACGTATGAACTCTCAAATGGGCTTTTAAGGAATCTGGGTTAGTAAACGTCTTCTCACACTGAGAACATTTGTAAGGTTTTTCACCTGTATGAGTTCTATGGTGTTTCACTAAACTTTGACGATAACTAAAACTCTTTCCACAAACAGTACAGTGATGAGGTTTCTCTCCAGTATGAATTCTCTGATGAACTTTAAAATGACTTAGATTAGTGAAGCTCTTTCCACATTGAGAGCAGATGTAAGGTTTCTCTCCTGTATGAATTCTCTGATGAGCTTCAAAACTACTTGGATGAGTGAAGCTCTTTTCACAGTGAGAGCAGAAGTAAGGTTTTTGTCCAGTGTGAACTCTCTCATGGATTATCAGACTAGATTTATGACAGAAACCTTTATCACAGTGTGAACACTGATAGCATTTCTCCTCAGAGTGAATATTCTGATGTTTTTTTAGTGAACGTGAATCCTTAAAGGTTTTGTCACATTGACTGCACTGATACGGTCTTTCATTGGTGTGTATAAGCATATGTGACTTCAGATGATGTTTTCGGCTGAATCTCTTCTCACAGTGAGGACACTCGTATGGTTTCTCTCCAGTGTGAATTCTCTGATGAACTTTAAAATGACTTGAATCAGAGAAGCTCTTTCCACATTGAGAGCAGACGTAAGGTTTTTCTCCAGTGTGAACTCTCTCATGGATAATCAGAAGATATTTCAGACCGAAACCTTTATCACAGTGTGAACACTGATAGCGTTTCTCCTCAGAGTGAATATTCTGATGTTTTTTTAGTGAACATGAATCCTTAAAGGTTTTGTCACATTCACTGCACTGATACGGTCTTTCATTGGTGTGTATATACAAATGTGTCCTCAGATGCTGGTTTTGTCTGAATCTCTTTTCACAGTTAGGACACTTGTATGGTTTTTCTCCTGTATGAATTCTCTGATGAACTTTAAAAGTACTTGAATCAGAGAAGCTCTTTTCACAGTGAAAGCAGAAGTAAGGTTTTTCTCCAGTGTGAATTCTCTCATGGATAATCAGCTTATATTTCTGACCGAAACCTTTATCACAGTGTGAACACTGATAGCGTTTCTCCTCAGAGTGAATATTCTGATGTCTTTTTAGTGAACCTGAATCCCTAAAGGTTTTTCCACTTTGACTGCACTGATACGGTCTCTCATTGGTGTGTATACGCATATGTGTCTTCAGACAATGTTTTCGGCTGAATCTCTTCTCACAGTGAGGACACTCGTATGGTTTCTCTCCAGTGTGAATTCTCTGATGAAAATCAAGATGTTGTTTGGTCCTGAAATATTTGCCACATTCAGTGCAGTAGAAAGACTTTTCACCACTGTGTGTCCTCACGTGAATTTTTAGCTGAGATAAGACGCCAAAATCCTTCCCACACTGCTGACAGTGAAAGTGCTTCTTCTTCTTCTCTCTGTGCACTTTTGAATGATGACGTTTATACTTTTGTAAGGTAGTGAAGCTGATCTCAGATCTGGTGGAGGTCGAGAGTTTTTGTTCTGCATTTCTATCTAAAAGTCTCTGTGAGCTCAATGTCTCTCCATCGGGGATGCAGGAAAGAGTTTGTGCCATCTGTCGCTCTTTTGACGATAAAGACGTTATTTCTCCATCCAAACACGAATCACTGATCTTATCTGAAAGACAACAACATTAGAAATCTCTTATGATTTACATTTACACCAACCGTAAACACACAAACAAGAGGTTCAACTGAGATTCTGTATGTTTTTTCTATATTCAGTTAATGCTGCTAATGGGGTCGTAAGTAGTTATTGACTCTAAAGCAGCATCTTTCCATTGCACACAACACCCAATAGATCAGAAGTCATTTATTTCCTAGTATGGAGAGTTGCACAGCGACTGCATGGAGTGGACTGGGAATCTTCAGATGTGATTTTAACTTTAAATTCAAGGACCTTTCAAAGACTTTCTAGGTCCAAAACCCTAAAATTCAAGAACTAAATGTGGGGACATATTTCAAGTGAGAGCAAGGTTACATTGTGTTACCTTTTAAGATACATTGTTACAGCTTACTTTTCGAGGAAACTCGCGCTGTGTCACTGCGATGACACTTTGGGGACGTCTCCAGGGGTAAGTGCATCTGAATGTGTATATCAAATCCAACCAATGGTGAGGCTTAAAGGAACAGTCTACTCATTTTCAATATTAAAATATGTTATTACCTTAACTCAGAACTGTTGAATCATCCCTCTGTCATCTGTGTGTGTGCACGTAAGCGTTGGAGCGCGCTGCGACGCTACGATAGCATTTAGCTTAGCCCCATTCATTCAATGGTACCATTTAGAGATAAAGTTAGAAGTGACCAAACACATCAACGTTTTTCCTATTTAAGACGAGTAGTTATACGAGCAAGTTTGGTGGCACAAAACAAAACGTAGCGCTTTTCTAAGCGGATTTAAAAGAGGAACTATATTTTATGGCGTAATAGCACTTTTGGGAGTACTTCAACTCGGCGCAGTAACACCCTCCCTCTCCCATTATGAGAGTGAGAAGGGGAGCGGACTTTTCAGGCGAGTCGAAGTACTCCCAAAAGTGCTATTACGCCATAAAATATAGTTCCTCTTTTAAATCCGCTTAGAAAAGCGCTATGTTTTATTTTGTACCACCAAACTTGCTCGTATAACTACTCGTCTTAAATAGGAAAAACGTTGATGTGTTTGGTCACTTCTAACTTTATCTCTAAATGGTACCATTGAATGAATGGGGCTAAGCTAAATGCTATCGTAGCGTCGCAGCGCGCTCCAGCGCTTACGTGCACACACACAGATGACAGAGGGATGATTCAACAGTTCTTAGTTAAGGTAATAACATATTTTAATATTGAAAATGAGTAGACTATTCCTTTAACCACAAAGACAGGGTGACGCAGGAGCCAGGAAGTATATCTGAATATCTGAATTCTTGCCAAAACAAATATTACTACAACTGTAAATCTGTCAATGTGTGAATATATCGGGGTTGTGTGCCTGTGTGCATGCATCAGATCTTTCAATCAATGTGAGGAAGATCATTTTTGAGTATTGTCGCTCTAAATAACTCTTAACATCAATCAGATCCCGAACTTTATCTCTTTTGATAACTATTTTAACACCACACAAGTCCAGCACTTTATTTTCCAATTCCTCCAACCCATGTTTTAAAACCGAAACCAAAATCTCAGACGTGCAAGTGGATGGACATGCTTTATTTGTATTAGTTTGTATTTAGGACGATACATCTCTCAAAAAAACGTACATATAAAGATTACTTTAGACATTTAATTACTATTTACTGTAGGCTGCGTCTCAATTTATCCAACAATGGGCCAGGCCCAAGGTCAAACAGAAATTGTGTGTTGCGTTAATCGCACGATAATAAAATTAATGTTGTTAAAATGAATTTACATTAATGCTTATTAACGCGTTATTTTTGACAGCACTAGTTATTATACTTGTTGATTGACTGCTAAGCGTTAGCGTTTGCTCCTGTACCAAAGAGAGTACCCTAGCAACCATGTAACAAGACCTATATCTCTGCATCAGAACATTGTGGAGACATGGGGGTGGCCTTGTTTTACTCGAGGCTTGATGTATAATCATTGGTGTATGCAAATTCTCTACCTAGCAACCAGTGTACCCTAACAACCATTAAGCGAGACATATATTGCTGCATCAGAACAACGTAGAAAATTTTTCTTTTTGAGAAAAAGACATCGCACGGTGACAAGAGCACAGTGATGGAGAGTGTACGTAAGTCTGTATAAGTGAGTGAATGTAAGGGGGAGCTAACCCAGTGGGTTTAAAAGCCCAGGAGCAAATATACCCATCTGTTTTTTTGTACTATCCAGACTAAATGAACCTGCATGCTGTAAAAGCTGAATGAAATTTGACCATTTTATAAGCAATTTTGTGTAACTCAATGTCATGTAAGGTAAAAGAGGAAACACACCTGAAGGAATAAAATCATCATGATTGTCATCATCTTCCTCAGTGTGATCTTCCTCTGCTGTAGTTTCTCTTCTCATCAGGTTCCCACTGTCCATCGGATTAACTGAAGACAACTTGAGTTTGGTCTGCAGGATCTGCTGCTGTTCTCCAGCGTTACAGACAGAATCCAGAGACTCTGTGGAGGTTTGATCCTCCTGTAAGCTCTGTTTACTGTCACACACTGTAGTGTCCTGAGCGTCTGTGGGCTTTGACTCAGTATAAGAGAGTAAAGACAGACTGAGATCTGAGTCCTGTGTGTGTCTGGATGTCTCTTCAGAGAGTTTATCCAGCAGTGACTGTGGTGTGCGGCTCTGATCTCTGCTCATCCACACTGAATCCAGACATTCACTGGAGCTCCAAACAGTCACATACCCTGAAGATTCACAACAAACCCCATCCTTACAACACACACACACACACACACGTTTAGTTTGGTTATACACGTTACACAAATATACACGTTAGACAAAACAAGTTTATTTTTAGCGACGATCCAAAAGTCTATGGAAAAAAATGAATGGGCTTTTAGTGAGGGAACAACTGTCCCGCTAACTTCCAGAATTTAGTGGACTAGAGAATGTTTTACTCGAATGAAACGATCTTCAGTCTTAGGTTTTGATTTCAAGAGATAGACTTTTATTATCCGGACAAATAGAAAGCCGAGGCCGTCCTGTTGAATCCTCTCAGAACCAAAATGTGGTCCTGGGAAGATCCTGCAAGATCACTCTGACTCTCTCTCAGCCATCACTGCATTATATAGGTTTGTAACACAATAGTTTTGTGTTAAGGCAAAAACACACATGACATCACTTTTGTAAGGGGGTCACCACCATATATATATATATATATATATATATATATATATATATATATATATATATATATATATATATATATATAAATGGTAAATTATTTGGTACACATAACTGGTTATATTCATATAGATAATACGTAATGGTAAACTGATTGACATATTCATGTAGATTATCCTTAATTCCTTTATATTGGGATTAAAACAAACTTCTTCAAGATCGCTTTCATTATAATTGCCCATATGGCTGTAACGATTAATCCTGCAAGTGCGCATTTTCTCAATGAATGAATGTTAATTTATATTTTTCAGATTATAATATTTTTTTAATTAGTGATTATAAACCGTTATTCTAAATTTTGCTATTAAAAGTTAAGCAATACCTAAAACCAATGTATAATCTGATAAATAAGAAAGCCGTTAAATATATTTATGTATGACAGCATTTCCATGTTTTTATTTAAATTATATTTTTTATACTTGGGAGCCCTAGCGTTATGTCTTTACATAAACTGCACAATGATTTATTTAAGAGACAGCAAGGGTCCAACCGAGGGGCAACCTTCCGATCTCTCTAATGAAGCCAACACGGAAGTGACTTAAACTGCAATTCATCAACTGGCCGCTTGAGGCTAGCTTCAAAAGGGAGTCAATTCCCATAGACTCCCATGTTAAAAATGGCCAACTTTACAGTAGAAAATAATATGTTTACAGCCTGGTACAAAAAGTGTTTTGGTCTATATAGCTAATTTTGCCCTTCATGACAACTGTGAGGGGGGTGAATTTTTTTGTAACTCACCCGTTTAGATTATATTAAGCCTTAAACTTCTGCATAATTAAGGGCGTGGCCGCTTGAGTGTCAGTTGAACAGCCACTGCTGTCATTAGACTCGCGCTAGGCGGGCGTGGTTTCACCTCAGCTTCACCCATGTCCCGCCTCTTTACCCATTTTCGGTTTTCCGCGAGTAATTCGCCGGGACGCGCCAAAAGCATCCAGCTGCAGACCCGCAGACCCACCTCCGACCAGACACCACCAGCAAAGAGCATAGAAGCACTATATTCTTTGCCACCAGTGGCCGGACACCAGCGGATAGACAGCCCACGTCATCTCCGTTTCGCCGCTAATTTCCGTTTTCGCCGCTGGATGAACAGCAATTTTATTTCATATTTTCACCTCTGACTAGACAGCATATTTATTTTATATTTTCACCTCTGGATAGACAGCATATTTATTTTATATTTTCACCTATGGATAGACAGCATATTTATTTTTGATTTTCACCAGTGGATAGACATTCTTTGCAGGCTTAATTGCACACGTCTTTTCCGTATTGTCATTTTACTTTAATGACTTAAAATATAGAATATAAAATCTGTGTTCAAATTGAAATATGATCTTTATCATATCTCTTTACATAAAACAATTCTCAATAATATGCTTACAGTTTTTTACAATTGTTTACACACTAAAATATAAATTTCCACACAATTTGCAAAATTCTACTCCAATTAGCAAAACACCTCCACAGATTTGCACAACATAACACACAATGTTTGCTTCACCCTTTTTGCAAAACATTACACACAGTGATTTGTAAAACTTTACACACATTTTCACACCTTATACACAGATAACGATTGTGAGGTTACTTCCTTGTCATTACAAAGCCCTGGATTGCCAATTACCACACTAATTAATGAATTGGATAGTCACAATCACCAAGTGTGGAAGCACACATGTGCTAATTTGAAAACGCAGCACTCATGTGTGCAATAAAGGCAACTTTAATAAAAATGGAAAGACTAGAAGAAGAAGAAAAAGAAGAAGAGAAAGAAATGTAATTTGACACAGGGCAATCAGCAATATGCCAGGGCAGCAAGGGGTAACATCACCCTTTGAGCTGCTATTACACAAAATGGGGTCCTCCACCACCATGCAAATATGGGATCCTATAATGCAATCTAATACTTGCATTTCTTGACAGATTGCTCAAGATTGTCACAGCATTAAACCAAGTGGACCAGATGTGGTACATTGTCGTTTGGGACAATGTCTCATTCCATCGGGCTGCTCTGGTCCAGAATTGGTTCCATGAGCACCCTGAATTTGAAGTCTTATACCTTCCCCCATACTCCCCCTTCCTGAATCCAATAAAAGAGCATGGTGGTGGAAGGTATATGACCTGTGGCCCTATGACTGTGTGCCCCTCATTCAGGCCATGGAGGAGGCCTGTGATCATATCGAAGCAGCTTCTGTGCAGAGGTGGATTCGTCACATGAGGCGATTCCTCCAACGGTGCCTTGCCAATGAAGACATAGCCTATGATGTGGATGAAATCTTATGGCCTGATGCAGCCAGACGGAGAGATGATGAATAGTTACAGTATACTTGTTTCTTTTACAGAAGTTTTTCTTCAGAGTCAAAGTGTATGTACTTCATGCATTATTTTTTATTTGTCTACAGATGTTATTTGTTTCAATGATTTCATTGTTGGTTGATTACTATAACTGACAATGGTAAGAAATACTGTAAGTATTGAAATAAATAAATGAAATATTCAGTCTGCAGCATCAGTGTTGTGCAGTGCTTGTTAAGTTTATAGTAGGCCTATTTGTGTACACTCTCCCCTTATCTCAAACTAATCATGAAGATTGTTGTGGGTTTGTCACATTTTTTTTTATCTAAATTATCCCTTACATAACAATGTCTGGACAAAAATCTAGCACATGCTATCTCCTAAAATAATTTTTTTACAAATGTGTTTTTTATTTATCACAGCAGTGTGAAACTGGCTGCAATAGTGTCTGATCATTGAGGACTGTGTTGGTTGAAATGAAAACTAATAGCATTTTCACAAATATGTGTATATGTTTTGACTGAAGTGTGTATGTTTTGACTTAAACGTGTCATTTTGCAAACAATCTAGGAATTATGCAAATTGAGTGTGCTGTTTGGATAACTGCGATTATATTTTGATAAAAAGAACCCAGTTTTCAAAATTGCGTGTAAACAATTGAAAAAAACTGTAATATTATAACATCAATAATTCATGAAAACTGCATTCACACCTTGAAAATATATATTTTTCAGATAATTTCACTATTTTTTTGTGACTTAAATTCAGTCTAGATCAATGGACTATAACGTTTTGTCATTAAAACAGACTTGTACATGTTAATTGACCACAGTTTTTTTTTTTTTGTAAATGTAACCACTTCTGTTTTTTAAATATACGTAGATTCACATGATCAGACAATTTATCAAACAATCCAGATCAAATTCACTTCGTGGTTTTGCAATATTTATTGGAAATTACACACATCTTAGTAAAATTAGACAAATCTGACCATCAGAATGAAGATGCAACAGTCAGGCCCGTAAGGTTGTGGGGGAAGTCCCGATTTCAAGAGAAAATAAAACATGAACAGTTCCAAATAAACTATTGCACACTGTGCACACCACACCTCATTCCTGCCCCCTTAAACTGTCTAGCTAGATTGTGCATTTGAATTTTGACATGACCGATAAATCATCGACAGTTTATTATTTTTTCTTACCGCCGACATGTGCATGGCGTGTCAGATTTGAAAAGTGAATGACGATACGGAAATGACGTCAGCCGTCCATCCACTGGTGTCCAGCCACTGGTGTCCAGCAAGAAGTGAGTCCGAGGGCCTGCAGCTGGACGCCTCTCGGACGCGCGGCCAAGATGGCGACGGCAGGCAACGCCTACTTTAAGTATGGCGAGTGATTGCTGCCAATTCAAAGCCTAACCTGGAGAAGGATAAGGAGCAGCCTAACCTTCCGTCGCCGCCAGTCCGCGTGGAGTTTTGAATGGATTTGATAGGGACTGCAGACGTAAGACCGGCGGTGACGTCACGGCGAGTGCATGGAAGAATCGTTTACCGGCGGCGACGTGACGACGGCGCATGTTCAAAATTTACAAAAAAAATTACGTGTACTAATGCTGCGTTCCAGGCAGGTTTTTAAACCCGTGAGTTACGACTTAAAAACCACGACTCACGACCCTATGCGTTCCAGGCAGCCTGTAACTCGCGTTTTCACAACCTTCTACCGGTGAAAGTGCACTGGAACGGCAGTCAAACCCGTGACTTCCCACCCGTGAACTCATACTAGATCGATGTACTACCAGTTCAGAGTCGTGAGTCGTGGTTTTGAAGTCGTGAGTTACGGGTTACCGGTTGCCTGGAACGCAGCATAAGTACGTCTGAACTATGTACGTCGCCTTACAACACGCCTGATACATACGTCGCCACTAAGCACGTCTGATAACCACGTCGTCTCTAAGCACGTCTGATAACCACGTCGTCTCTAAGCACGTCTGATAACCACGTCGTCTCTAACACGTCTGATAACCACGTCGTCGCCAAATAACTACGTGTTGTTTTATGTGGTGCTGATGCTGCAGTCCTACAAAACGAGTTTTACTGTTATAGGCCAAACTGATTGAACTTCATTTAAAGCAACAAAAGGACACCAATACAAGGTGGACAACAATCAGTGAGTGAGTAGCTACTGAATGTGAATTTCACTTTCATTACTTTAACTTTTCTGTGCAGCCTAAGGCATCAGAACGGGTTTAAGTTAAAAGTTGACAGATTTGCATAGTAAAAGCCACTATCAGCTTCTGATAGCTTTTTGAAATATCAACTGTTAATCTTTCTTTGAAACTGTAGTGCAACCACAACTGCGTTAATCATTTATTCTATTAAGTTTAAAAGATCTGCTGTCTTTAGTATTAAAGTTGATAAGTTTTACTTTTTTGTTTTTATTTATATAGCCTTATCAAAGTAATTTAACTGGTGCAGTTATATTGTTCTACTGGCTACTGTGGTAGATTTAGTCTGTAATCATTTGATGTGTATATATGTACTATACAGTCTTCCTCTTTGGCCCAGTTTACAATCACCAGAAAGTGTTAAAAGTTTTTTTCATGACGTACCCCTTTCATGTGTTTCAAATAATTTCTTAACAGTGATTGTTTTCTGTTTATTAATTCAGTGAAGCTAGTGGATGGATTTGAAAGAGGGTTTACTAGTTCACCTGGCCATTTAGTCTTAATAATTATTGGTAAATTAACTTGGCTTTCTGTTCTCGAAGGGAGTTGTGAACCTTCAAAGAGAGTGAACCTGGGGTCGGGGCTTGAGCCCAAACTTCAACCCCCCTGTAATGGAACTGCAGAGAGGAAGAAAGGAAACAGTGAAGGAGATGGGAAGGAGCTAGGCTTGGAGGCGCAGAGACTGGTGCTCATATATGTTCTTAATTATGATTGACAGGCCTGAATGATTGGGCTCCTCCAGAACCTACATTTAAAACTTCATATACCCCAAACAATTGAGAAAAGAGGGGGATATCTTAACAATCAGAGGTTTGAATATTCAAAGGTCAGTTAAAGTTGAAATTATGTCAATAACGCCATTTATTTAGATGATACTAAGTTATTCAAGTAGGCTATATTCAGACAGCATAACAGCAACATAAAAATTAATTAACAGTAATAATATTATATATTATGATACTGTTTATCAGGCATGTGTGTGGATGCATACATGGGCTGCAGTATGTGTGTCCTAATGATTCACTGTTGTAAGTGAACTTTGTGTAATGTTGAAACATATTGGGCAGCAGTATATGTCCTGTCTTCAGTATTTACATTTTTAAGGGTTCATTAAGCTTTTTTAATTTAAGAGTTGAAAATTTACACAGCTACACATCTTACTGAACAAAATAGTAAAATAATATTTTGTACTTTGTATTTGATAGGGTTGATGAAATGCATTTGTATTTTGTATCAAAATACTTTAATGTTTTGTATTTTTAAAATACTGTAAAATACTTTGTAAAAAGTCTAAATGATGACATCATAGAAATGCGGCCTCTGATTGGTGCCTACTGAGAAGTTTGTCTAGCCCTAGACCGGAAAATGTATCCATGTGAAAGGTGGTGATCAATGTAGAAACGTGCAGGCTGCTGCAAGCAAATGATTAGATTAAATAGTTAGAAACTAGCTGCTATGAATACAGGTGCCATCAGTTGTCTTATGAATGACTTGTTTGTCAGTGTTGCTAATGCAATGTAGGCCCTTCAGTTCATACCCGGTTGCATATGTCAGATTTTTCATGACTCAGAGTCATTGTAATGGTAAGGCAAAAGATCAAATAGACCACCAACTCATGGAAGGTTTGTGAAGAAATGTCATGCTCTCATGTAAAAGTATTTTTAGTATTTTCAAAATACAAAAATACAGTAGTTTATTTTGATACATGTTGTGGCTGCTGTATTTTGTAGGTTATTTTGATACACTTGAATCTAAGGTATTTGGTATTCTATTTTAAAATACATTTTGATGTATCTTTGCCCAACTCTGATATTTATGTAATTGTAATTCACAAACCTGCATACTGTTTATAATTTTTCATTGTAACAGGAGCTACAAAATTAGTTGTATTTTGTGCAGTTGATTTCATTAAGGTTTTGACAGTCTCATGTAGTTTAAGCTACGGCTGCCTGCAGTACTGCTGCAACCCACATTTTGGAAAACATTGTAAAGCATACGGCTAAAAGGAACAATGTCTACTAGTGCAGTGTATAATAAATGTTGCCTGTGTATAATAGCTTACTCTTCTGTATTAATATAATGGTGTAATTATACAATTTTTATGTTCTCCTGGTAGCTTATCATACATGGTCTGGCTGTGCAAGCAGGAAGCTGAGCAGATTTACTTCACAAGCCAGTTAACTCTACAGCAGTTCAATCCATATAGCAGCTGATGAATGTTTTTTTGGGGTTAAGGGTGGGGGTTCGTTGTGTTATTATTTATTATTGTATATACAGGCTTTAAACTGCAACACAATGCACAACAAAATGTGTCACTTTTCTTTATTTCAGAAATTCCCAAGGAAAAGTACAATTATTCACATCTATAAAAATACCAAAAGTTAACAATGGCATGTTTAAGAAATGTGTGTATGTATGTATGTATGTATGTATGTATGTATGTATATATATATATATATATATATATATATATATATATATATATATATATATATATATATATATATATATATATATTAGGGCTGTCAAAATTAACGCGTTAATAACGCGTTAACGCAAATTCATTTTAACGCCACTAATTTTATTAACGGAGATTAACGCAACGCGCAATTTCTGTTTGACCCTTGGTCCAGCACATACCCAGCTAACAGAAAAAAGTTCTAAGAACGTTCCCTGAAAGTTCTTTACGTTCCCAAAAACGTTCTGCCAACGTTAAAAGTGTCCAGTTTTCTTGACGTTCTAAGAACGTTTTTGTGTTGTCTCAACGTTAGAGGAATGTTACATTTTACCATTTTTAAACGTTATGACAATGTCATGTTTTAATGTTCACACAATGTTTAAAACAACAACTGTTTATTATATTGACTTGTTTAATTGTTATGTAAATGATAGAGAAACATTGCATTTTATTATATTTATTTTTTATATTTATATTATTTTATTATATTTATTATATATTATATATTTATTATATATTATATATCTATTACATACAAGTTTAGATGTTGATGTTTTGTTTCATTTTAAGTCACCATTATTGTGATTAGTGTTCGTTTTAGTTGGGCTCTTGAGCCTTGTCTTTTGCTTGCTAGTTTTTTCCCTGGTTGTGTTAACTTTTTGTTAATACACCACATTTGTTCTGGTTGTGTTAACTTCTTGTTAATACACCACACTTGCTATGAACATGCCAAGCTAGTAGTGTAATTCTGCGGTGTGGTGGCCGGTACACAATGGAAAAAAACCATCCCTAATTAATTTACCAATCAAAAGTTTATTTTCTGTCAATAATGTAAATGAGATCCAGTGCTTTCATAGCAGTTTGTCATTAAGGAGTTTTAGAAACTTTGGACAAAAAACATCTGCCGTATAACTGGGATGCACAAACACCAAGAACCAGACCACGAATCTCAACCATGGCGACAACCAAATGAAAAACTTCATGCTGCAATGCATGCTGGGTATTAACAAATTACAAATCTCATTCAGGACTCCCAGCATGCACTGCAGCATGGATAAATAATGATTTTTTTTTCCAATTTTCTTTGTCACCATGGTTGAGATTCATAGTCTGATTCTTGATGTTTGTGCGTCCCAATTATACAGCAGATATTTTTTGTCCAAAGTTTCTTAAACTCCTTAATGACAAACTGCTGTGAAAGTGCTGGATCTCATTTACATTATTGACAGAAAATAAACTTTAATTAATTAGGGATGATTTTTTTCCTTTATGTACCAACCACCACACCACAGAATTACACTACTTACTTAACATGTTCATAACAAATGTGGTGTATTAACAAAAAGTTAACACAACCAGGGAAAAAACTAGCAAGCAAAAGACAAGGCTCAAGAGCCCAACTAAAACGAACACTAATCACAATAATGGTGACTTAAAATGAAACAAAACATCAACATCTAAACTTATATATAATAGATAAAATAAATATATAATATATAATAAATATAATAAAATAATATAAATATAAAAAATAAATATAATAAAATGCAATGTTTCTCTATCATTTACATAACAATTAAACAAGTCAATATAATAAACAGTTGTTGTTTTAAACATTGTGTGAACATTAAAACATGACATTGTCATAACGTTTAAAAATGGTAAAATGTAACATTCCTCTAACGTTGAGACAACACAAAAACGTTCTTAGAACGTCAAGAAAACTGGACACTTTTAACGTTGGCAGAACGTTTTTGGGAACGTAAAGAACTTTCAGGGAACGTTCTTAGAACTTTTTTCTGTTAGCTGGGTAGTTGAATGAACAGAGACGCAGACAAATGTGACTCTTTCGAAATGAGTAAAAGGTTTTCATAGAAATAAGAACATTAAGCAAATCGTCTACCAAATCCAATGCTCTAAATGTTCGTTGGACATCTGATATGATCTTTATTTATACGTCTGAGAGGTGTTACCGTCCTCCTAATGCTTAATCTACTACAAAAATGCGTCTCAATTCATTTGGTTTCGCTTTTATGCATGACTTATAAAATAGACTGCAGGACTTGCTTGATGTTAAAATAGTCATTAAGAGAGATAAAGTTCGGTACCTGATGTTAAAGAGTTATTAAGAGCGACAAGACTCAAAAGCGATCCCCTCACGCCGACTGACTGACATCTGAAGCGCATGCACACAGACGCGCGAGTGCGCGACCCGGATAAATAGACATCTACACAAAATTACAGTTTTACAAATATCTGTTTTATAAGAATTCACGCAGGTAGGATCTATAATCTGTTATGTTTTAAGTAAATGTTTGGTTAACTGTTGGGTAAAAATATCTGATGTGTAACATTATATTAGATCACTTAGATTTTAAGCAGTCTGTCTCAATGTCAATCAAACAAAAGGAAAAAAGTTGAACATACATTGATGATGTTTTTGCTTTGTGTGTGCTAAATCTATTAAGTTTACCAGTGATTTTAAGGTATTGATGTGGTAATATAATGTATGGATGTGGTAATTTTTGTGGTAATTTGACTCTTTCGACTTCAAACACGTGTAGTTCTGTCATATTTTGTTATATTTCAACAAATCATGCATTGTTCTATGTTTTAATAGAGAATGTCAAAATATGAACAACTATTTTTTTTTTTTTTTTGCTAATTCTGACTCAACTTGCCAGCACAGGTCATGATGCAGCAGAAAACAAAAAATGGAGAATGAAAAATCTTCTTAAAGGAAAATTCGTATACAAAACAATGGCTGATGATCCTTTTAAAAATGTAAACAGGCTGTTGTTAACATACATTTGCATAAAGCATCTATATATGTATATATGATTAGAATATTAAAAACCTGAAAAGTGTTAAATTAGGGTAAATTTAGAATGGATAAAAATGTGCGATTAATTTGCGATTAATCGCAGTTAACTCATGAAATCATGCGATTAATCTAGATAAATTTTTTTAATCTATTGACAGCCCTAATATATATATATTTAGCCTATTTAATTTACGTGTTGAATATTAAACACATTAACCATAGTGTTTTAAACTATTAAATATGACTGTGTAACATACAGCCAAGTGTGCACATTTGCAATGTTATTAATACATTTGCAATATAACACGTTTAGCTTTTAAGATCTAGCTACAATTGCTGAGGTTTGTACGATCACACACACTTCTAAAAAGGTCTGACAGCATCTGCAACTACTTTTGAGGTAAGTGTCTATGGCGGCGACGTGCTTCTCCACGACGTTGGTATCACGCGTCTTCGGCGGCGACGTACTTATCCACGACGTTGGTCTCACGCGTCAGTGGAGGCGATGTACTTATCCACGACGTTGGTCTCACGCGTCAGTGGAGGCGACGTATCCTTATCTTGCGTAAAAGTACACGACTATGGGGTGTAAAAGCTGAACTTTCTGCTGATTGATTAGCTAACAGACATGAGAGCTAACGTGTATACGCTCGCCTGCCGTCTGGCCAAAATCCTATAGGATAGAGCCGTCAGACGTATAATTTAATGCGTTTGACGTCACGGTCACGTGTTGGAGCTGCGCCAAATGTCAGAGGCGGGGTGGCGGCGGCGTACCTGAGAAATTGATATTTTGTAATTTGCGTCTGGATAACGTACGTGTGGATAAGCGTCTGAATAACGTACTTGTGGATAACGTACGTGTGTAAAAGCGTCTGGAAATGATTGTTATTACAATATAGATGTCACAAGCCAGGGGCTGGCTGCTAGTGGTTAAGCCACACCCCTTCTCAATTTCCACCTCGAGGAGGTCCCCAAAACCAACCCAATGACCAAACAACAACGAGGAACAGGTAAGTATAAAAAAATATTCTTTATTTATTTAAATATTTAAAATGTACTGGGGATTGGGGAAAGGGGAATTAAAACTAATGTCCGGCTCTGCCCTCCAGGGGGGCCACGAGCAAGTGAGTGACAGGGGGTGGGGGTTACGTCGGGGAACGGGCTCCCGCCGCTGGTTCCCTCTGCCCGTGGCGCGCTCCTCTTCCTTCCTGGAGGCAGAATAAATCAAAATCAGTGTTGGTATAGACTTGTTCTTATCCGTGTACCTGTAGCTAGCTCGAGGCGGTTCACCGCCTATCTCACACAGCTCCTCGCTGGTCGACTCACTCTCCTTCCCTGTTCTCTCTTTCTCCACAGACTACAGCCGGGACACGAGGACACGATGGATCGCCCTCAAAGGGTTCTCTCCCCTCTTCACCGACTACGGCTTTTGGTAAGTATGAGTTTCCTTCCTTGCTCGTTCCTTTAACACTCACACTGGTTCTCTCTACTCCTCCACAGACGACTGCTGGGACACAAAGGCACAGTGAATCGGTTTCCAATGGTTTTCTCACCTCGTTGCTGACTACAGCTTTGGGTAGGTATGGCTCTCTTCACAGTTCGGTATCTCAGCGTTCACGCTGGCTCTCTCTCTCTCTCCACAGATGACTGCTGGGACACAAAGGCACAATGAATCGGTTTCCAATGGTTCTCTCACCTCTGCGCTGACTACAGCTTTGGGTAGGTATGGCTCTCTTCACAGTTCGGTATCTCAGCGTTCACGCTGGCTCTCTCTCTCTCCACAGATGACTGCTGGGACACAAAGGCACAATGAATCGGTTTCCAATGGTTCTCTCACCTCTGCGCTGACTACAGCTTTGGGTAGGTATGGCTCTCTTCACAGTTCGGTATCTCAGCGTTCACGCTGTCTCTCTCTCTCTCTCCACAGATGTCTGCTGACTACCGCTTCGAGGTAGGTATGGCTCTCTGCACAGCTCTCACAACACACTCCTCTTCCCTGTTGATTTGGCAGTTTTAACAGGTTATGTTTTACTTAACAGGGTGGCGGACTTACGATGGCTGGCTACGCGATGCGTCAACTGGACAGTGGTTTCCTAGGTGGCGCCGGGGGCCAAAACCCTCTCGGCGAGCTCGTTGGCCTACAGAGATGCCAACGAAAAGTTGTGCTTTAAAAGTGTATATTTGTTATTTTTCTTGTCAAAAATGACAATCGTTTTGCTAGATAAGACCCTTATGCCTCGTTTGGGATTGTTTATATTCCTTTGAAACTCCGTTGATAAAAACTGTTAAGTGTTGAATTAAGTATTAATTGTTGGTGTCTATTAAAGTCCATTGAAATGAGAAAAATCCTGCAATGTTTTCCTCAAAAAACATAATTTCTTCTCGACTGATCAAAGAAAGACATCAACATTTTGGATGACATTGTGGTGAGTAAATTATCTGGATTTTTCTTTTAAGAAAATGGAATATTCCTTTAAGGCTACACATGAGTCTGTTCGTTTTTGGACGAATACTCTGGAAATATATTACAACATAAATATATTTATAATATTAATATAACACCACATTTCAACAATAGTCGAAGATTAAAGAAGCCTACCAGTCTCACAGTCGAATCGTCGCAGATGTCTCATAAATGAGGATATTCAATTTTGGCCATAAGGGTATGTGATTTCACATATAACAGCTTTCTCCCAATATATTAGTGCAGCCTACTATCATTATGATACTTTGCAAATAATGTAAAAGGTAGCGTTCAATAAATATTTTTAAAGTGCATTAATATAAAAAATAAAAACGTGACAGGGCTGCATGTTCATATGAGAAGGGGTTTTCAGGTGAATAAATAATCGTGAAGCCGGACATTCTGGCTATACTTTCGTCATTTTAATAATTTCTTTATTTTTTATATATCACTCGGGGTTGTGTCTTATTGTGGCTTGTGTTTTGTTCCCCTGCATGCGCTTCAGGCATTTTGCACACATTTGTTCTGCATCTTGTTACTTCTGACTTTCTTTTATTTTTTATTTATTATGAAAGACAAATTCTGATCTAGTTTAAGTCTGTAAATTTTGGATTTCTTTTCGTTATATAAATGTTGAAATGTTGCGCGCTGTCCGAGGTGCTGCGCCGAATCACCCTATTTGCACACATTTGTTCTGCATCTTACTGACTTTCTTTTTTTATATAAAAGGCAAATTGTGATCTAGTTTAAGTCTGTAAATTTTGGATTTCTTTTCGTTGTATAAATGTTTAAATGTTGCGCGCTGGCCGTGGTGCTGCGCCGAACACGCTATTTGCTCTGCGTGTCATATGAGTTCATCAAACTATAAACATAAAAAAACTGAGTTTTTCGACACGTATAAATTTTAAACTGTATTTAAAATATGGTGGTTATCTTGCCAAAAGTTGAGCTACAAAACAGGTAAGCCATTTCTTTAAATTTCGGTGATGACATGAATAATATTTGCACCAAACATATATTTGACACTATTGTCTCTGATTTATGCTGAATATAGAGATGATCAAAGTCAAAGTAAGCAAGCAAGCAGGTAGGCTATTTCTCTACAAAATAATAAAGCGTAGCGTAGTGTCTATAAAATCAGTAATTTCAGTGTGTTTCCTTTTAGAAATTAACGTTTAAGGAATTTTATATAAAGCTTAGTCTTTATCATTTACAGTAGCCTAACTATCACAATTTGTCGTTAATTACCGTTTTTATCATACCTACTTTGACACGCTATATAAATTTCAAAATAAAAAAGTGAAGCTGGTCTTATTTATGTTTGTGCTATGAACTAACGGTTTTAATTACCTTTAATTGTTACAAACATATAGCCAGGGTTTGAAAATGAGAGAGGTCCAGGGTTAACAAACGCTATCCCAGGAGAAAAAAATGCACTAAAATACACATTTAAGTAGTAAATGTACCATTTTGTGCACCAATTTTGTAGTTAATATACCAACATTTTATTTTTTACCTAGATCTTATGTATTCTGTCTGAACGTTTTTTGCCATTTTACACTTTGGATACACATGTCTATATGTTTTTGGGGTGGGCATTTTTATATTATTTATTAGATAACAATTTGTTATTAATTTATTGTTAGGGTGGATAATTGCTTATTATAGCATTATATTAATCGTTTTAATAAGCAATATTAGACAATATAAACAAGAACTTTGTTTAGTGCTCGTATGAATGTTTTCAGTATGACTTTGTTAAATGCTAACTCCTAATCTGAATGAAATAATTTAGCCTTCTTCATGGCCATTGTTTACATTGGCATATTTCATTTTAACCTGTTATGTAATTTTCTGATTTGTAGTGTTGAAAGCGTTTCTTACATCCATAATCATGATGATTATTGCGTGTGTCTTAAAGTTTCATCTCAGCAATAACCTGCACACGCTGAATGATGCGCCATTTGATTACTGTTTAGGTCAGGGGTGTCAAACATACGGCCCACAAAGGTCTCCAATCCGGCCCGCATGATGATTTATTAAATATGAAATACATATTTTAAAAACCCTTTCAGGCGGGTGTCTAGTTCATTTTTAATATGAGAGACTTGCGGAAAGATGCAAAACGCGGAACATAGACTAAACACGGTGCCCAAAAATCTTGCTGTTGTATTGTTACTGCTCCGCTAAAGATCCACTTATTCCGGTGATCCACTTCGTGTTTTCCCGACCGCTCCGCAGCATCTCTGTGTCCACTCTCTGCCTGGAGAGCGAAGACGACAGTTTCCGAAGTTCTTTGCATTAACAGGTAGATTAATTACATTAAATCAGTTGTTTAACAACAGAATTAGTAATTTGGAAGTTTGTTTATGTATTTCTTCCGGTAATGATTTGCTGTCGGTGTTTTAAAAGTGCTAACAAGTGCTAGCAAGCAAACAACAACAAAATAGCCACATTCTTATTAACGTTACAATACATGTCTAATCGATTTAATGTTCCCCATCAGATCTAAGTTAATATAAACACTAAATTTGCTGTTGTTGGCACACTTTGTAGACAAAAAATACAAAAAACACAAATGCCTTCACAAAATAATGACAGAGAACGGAAAAAGAGGCTGCTAAAGGCAGTTCAACATTGCAAACATGGATTCAAAGCTCCATCAAGCCAGCAGGTAAATCATATTGAATATTTAGCAGATTGTCACACTTTAATTCTTGTTATTATATTTCCCATTATAATCACATGCTAGTAATATAACACATCATAATATTTTATTAAAACCATAATAATAGTACCAACCCCCTTAGTGCCCTTTTTGGTTTGGGCCACTGCCCCATCTAGCGTTTTCATTTTCTAAATGATTGTTCTCATTACAATTATATTCCAAAGAAAAGTGAATGATTTGTAAATAATTTTGGCATTAAGGAATAATGCAAAAGAAGTTAAATTAAGGCTTTTCAACCTAAGGCCAGTGGATTTTGTACAGATGTAAATTTGTGTGTATAACATGTACAGTATGAGTGTGACCTTATGAAATGTAGTTTTCACAGAGCTGTGTGTTTCTCTAGTTTTCTTGCTGAACAAACGAATTAATTGGTTTGTTAAGTTAATATTAACACAATTGTCAGCACACTAAAGTTTAAAAAATATATCCGGCCCTCACATCATGGCGTTATTTACCATCCGGCCCTCAGCCTAAAATGAGTTTGACACCCCTGGTTTAGGTGCTGGTCACCCCGTGTTGCCATGATATTAGTACGAAAACAAAATAGGACATAAAGAAAGAAATAAGTTAAGACCTTGTCTTTCAGAGATATCGCTAACACAAACAATTCTTACTTCATAAATTTCCCAAAGTGTCACATTATTTGCTAAACCATTAAACACAACGTCTAAATAGTATTTTTTCACAATGGGATCTTGCTACACTGAAAATGCTGCAGCCACCAGCGTCTCATTAAGCCAATCTCTGTCATTTTACACAAAACTATACATTAAACGGTACAATCTCAATTATATACGAGGATGCCAATGTGAGTCGTCTAAAAGTATTATTAATTCAGAAAAATTCGAATTAAATTTTTTACATGAAACATTACCGAGGTCCGGACCTCGGTGGCCTCATAGCTGGGACACGGTTACAAACTATACCCTGCTGAAAAAACCAGCTAAAACCAGCTTAAGCTGGTCAAGCTGGTTTTAGCTGGTTTAAGATGGAAATAGCTGGTTTTAGCTGGTCTCCCAGCCTGGCCAGGCTGGTCAAGCTGGTCTCCCAGCCTGGTCAAGGTGGTCTCCCAGGCTGGTCAAGCTGGTCTCCCAGGCTGGTCAAGCTGGTCTCCCAGGCTGGCCAGGCTGGTCAAGCTGGTCTCCCAGGCTGGCCAGGCTGGTCAAGCTGGTCTCCCAGCCTGGTCAAGGTGGTCTCCCAGGTTGGTCAAGCTGGTCTCCCAGGCTGGCCATGCCGGTCAAGCTGATCTCCCAGCCTGGCCAGGCTGGTCTCCCAGGCCGGTCAAGCTGGTCTCCCAGCCTGGCCATGCAGGTCAAGCTGATCTCCCAGGCTGGCCATGCTGGTCAAGCTGATCTCCCAGCCTGGCCAGCTTAAACCAGCTAAGACAAGCCAGCCTGACCACCAAGCAGGCATGACCAACCTTCAACGTTGACATTGATACAATGTTGAAACAACGGTGAATGGTAAACGGTTGCAAAAGGTTAATACAATGCTTAAAAATCAACGTTGAAATTTGGTTGAAATAATGTCAGTACGGTGAATGGTAAATGGTTGTTTTATGACATTTTAAGTTGTGAATCCTTTAGATAAAAATGTAAAAACTCATTTTATGAAAATACTTATATTTTTAAAATTTAACAAAAGTAATTGATCAAGTTGCAAATAAATCATCTTTGTATCTTTATTTTTCCCTTTCAAAAAAGTGCCGTTTTGGTAAATATTTTTCTAGGTTGCTCATATTATATAAAGTTTAAGAAGCTACAAATATTTTATGTTTACTATTACATTGATTTTAACACTGGTGGGGCATGCGATTTCCATATGATGAATGCAGGAGATGGATTAGGCTATTTTTGTAAACATTATTATGGTTGTTTTATTTTTAGTATATTTTCATCACAATGTCTAAAATATAACGTTTGAAATATAAATATAAAGGGCCCATATGGGCAGGGCAAGCAGGCTCCTTATGACTTTGCCCTTTTGAGACCCATGGGGGTTTTTAGTGGGCATGCCCACAGAAAACCCACACATGCCCCATATTTTTTTTAGCTAGCCCCCATTAGTTTGCCATTAATCATAGTAGGGCCTAATAATTTTTTTAAATATTTTATTTTTAAAATAAGTATTATTATTAAATTATTAAAATAATTATCATTGGTTGTTATTATCTTAGCAGATAATTTTTTTATATGTTTATTGTTGTTGTTAAATCAAAAAACAGTTACTACACTTTTATTATAATAAAAACATTTCTTTTATTTTTTTATAAAGCTCTGTCCATTTAGAACAAAATGTGCATGCATGTTTATGAAATAATTGAACCCACCCCCGGATGAAGATCTAAAAAGCTAAATGTTTTAAAAGCACAATATTTCTGTTTATTTTAATAGAAGAAATATTTATTGTTAAACAAGTTCTAATTTTCAGTTCCGTCTGGACGTGGGACATCTTTTTTACCATCTTTATTGTTTTTTTAACATTTTGTCTTTTGTTATGTGTTATTAGCTATGGTTATTAGTCATGTTCGACTTCATGCTGCGCTGCGAGAACTGACATCATACGTTGACGACGTCAATGTATCGCGAGAGCGAGTCAAGAAATTACACTCTCGCGGTACATTGACGTCACCAACCTGTCAGCGCAGCAAGAAGTCGAACACACGTATTTACGGAGTGGATTTTAACCGTTTACCTCAGACGACAGTTTTCATTTCTATGGCAAATTCTAAGGTAAGTTTTTATTAATTCCTGGTTACGTCATTAAAATAAGTTCACAGTTATGTTTGTTTTGTTTTTAGTAACAGTTAATTCGATATGACTCAAATATTCTGAACTTTAATGTTGAATGTTGATGCAGTGGTTTGACTGAGCTCGTGACGCATCTGAGCTAATGTACTGCAGATCTTTTATTTGTCTTCAACGTTACCTTCTTTAAAAATGTGTTATCCTCGTTCTTCAAATTTATTTGACATTGTTTAGTTAATGATAACGCAAGTTATTTAAATGTAGGGTTTGACGAGTAAATGTAAGGTTATTTAACTTACAGTACGGGCACACAGTTTACAGTAACGTTAGGTTGTTAAAACTGTTAAGAATTTAAACAGAAGCCATCAATTCTGGATTAATAACTATTGTATATTTATGTTCACTTTTCTTTACAGGTCATTTTCTTGTTGTGTTTTGATGTTTTCCATTGGCTGAAGAGTAAGTATTACTTTGTGTTTATATTTGCATCCAAAACATAAGCGCTCAAAAAGTGCATATCTGGTTTATCATTGTCATTAGGAAAATATAAGAAAATAATTTAGGATACAATGGTTATTGTTCAGCACAGCAATTCATTTCTTTTGCATGTCACTATTCCTTCTACAGTATGTGTAAGTACGGCTTACATATTTCAAACCCTTTGTTTTTAATAGACAGAGACAAAAGTTTATTCATAGTTCAGAGTGGATGTTGACATAAGTTTTAGAGAGGCTTCATGTTGACATATAAAATTGGTCTTTGTGATGGTGTACATAACAGCATTATTTTCTATCTTTGTGTATTATGGTTTTAATCATAATTTTTTAAATGATGGCTATGTCCATGAGCTACCACCCACCATTGTAACAAACCACCAAGCTAGCATGTTGTAATAGAAATCAATCATTTACAATTTATTTTTGAAGCATCTCCCCTACAACATTACAATGCATTTAGTATTTGTTTTGTATTCAGGTCAAATTCTACTAATCATAATAACTAAGATACAATGTTTTGTATTTCACAATTTTCTTTTGAAAAGGGGCCATTATTTGTTTTTTATTTTATTATGTGTTTTATATTGTAGGCAGATTACCATGCAATTTGAAGAAGTGTGATAAAATACACAGAGGTGAAGTCATGTGTCTTTCCAGATGCCCAATCTGTACCACTCAAAAAGTAAGGAAGTGACAGTGTACCATGACAAAAAATGTAAACATTCTTTATTTCTTTCAAAGTTGTACTTGGGCCACAGTTTTTTGTATTTCTAACCAAAACATTACATTTATGATTGTATACTAATGAAATATGTTTTTCTTTTTCTGAACTTTATCAAACGCAATGATAGCTAAGATGAGCCTGAAGAGGAGATTTGGGAAGATGCTGTTTATAAGTCTTTGCTTTGCCAGATCACCTGTGGTAAGTTTGTAAAACATATATTAAAAATAGGACCAGACCATCATCTAATCAAATTTTTTGATCAGGTCGAGATGTCTGCTAACAAGATGCCTTGTTGGTCTGGGCGAGTTTGAAGTCTCTCACAGACAGTCCATAAGGTCTGGAGTACATCTTAGCTTTTATTGGTAAGTGATTGCACAGCTGTTTGACCCACACGTAAAGCAACCAGTCAATGTTTGCTCTGTTCTGCATCTCTTTGGGGGGGGGGGGGGGGTTGTTAAAGTTGATATGACCTAAGTATTACGACCATTTACTCAGTACTTAGTTGAAGCACCTTTTGAAGTAGCAGTTACAGCCTCAGGTCTTTTTTTGGGTATGACACAGCAATCTTTGCAACTCCTGGATTTATTTTTAACCAAAGCGATCAGAAGCACCATTCACTTCCACAGTATTCTTTTATCCTACTATGGAAGTCAATGGTGCCTCCGGTCAGTTTGGTTACAGACATTCCTCAAAATATCTTCATGTGTTTATGCGAACCCATCAGCAACCATCAAGAGAAATTGGAGGCAGCTGAGCTAAATTGCAGATATTGATGCAAATGATCTGTATAATGTAAATATAATATTTATTTTTTCATACATTTGCAGAAGTTTCTAAAATTCAGTTTTTACTTTGTCATGGGGTATGTATTGTAGATTTATGAGGAAAATATCTAAACAATTACAGTATCATGCAACTACCTTAAAATTTAAATGTGAAAGGGGTCTACCCTGAATACTTTCTGAATGCACTGTAGGTGATCTTGATTGAAGCTTATTGTCACTGTAAACACAACAGCTTTCTTCCTTCATCAGATGGCTATGCTATGTTTCTAGACAGACCATTAAAGAACACACACACACACCCTGATGTGCAATAACAAGATTTTTTTATACATGATGGGCTAAAAATGCATCATTTTTGAAAATGAAATAACTTTTGTTTTCTCTTTAGATGCTTTCATCGGGTTTTAAGTACAGTATGAGCCAGAATGGAAGGGTGTTGGTGGCCATAAGAAGACTGTGAGCTAAACCTACAACAAAATTCATATTTGCAGTTTTCCTATAAAAAAATTCTATTCAGATGAATAAAATGACGTTTAAATATTATTTTGTTTTCATATTTTATGTTTTTATTGTGTATTTGGAATATTCCACTTCCGCACTACTAACTGGAGACCTAACTGTTTGAAAGAATTTGTTTTTATCTATAAAAGATCAATTTTAACAGCTGCTTTCATGTTTATTTAGAAAGGGTAGGCACATGCCATCGTTCACATTCAAACTTTACCTACTTTATGTGTTTAGTTTTATGGATGGGGTTGTACTGTAGGTAATGAGCAGCAAGTTGCATTCTTGTAATAATTACACTAAAAACATGATTTGTACAGCAAATCATTTGGTGAGTATTAAAATTTAAAGTAAAAATCTTTATTTAGTGTTAAAAAGTGTGTTAAAACTGCTTTGCGATATCAACCTTGATTCACCTATGTTGAAAGTGTGACGTTGAAACAACATTGAAATGTTGTGAAATCAACATTGAAACAACGTGAAGTCAACTTTGATTCACTTTGCAAAACCAAAAGGTAATTCAACGTTGATGCAACTTTGAAATGCAGGCTGAGAAGCTAAGACCAACCTAAACCAGCTAAAACCAGCCTGGCCAGCTAAGACCAGCCATTCTGACCAGCTGAAACCAGCCTGGCCAGCTAAGACCAGCCTGACCAGCTTAAACCAGCCTGACCAGCTAAAACCAGCCTGACCAGCTAAGACCAGCCACCTGACCAGCTAAAACCAGCTTAAACCAGCTAAAACCAGCCTGGCCAGCTAAGACCAGCCATCCTGACCATCTAAAACCAGCCTGGCCAGCTAAGACCAGCCTGACCAGCTTAAACCAGCCTGGCCATCTTAAACCAGCCTGACCAGCTAAAACCAGCCTGACCAGCTAAGACCAGCCACCTGACCAGCTAAAACCAGCCTAAACCAGCCTGGCCAGCTTAAACCAGCCTAATCCAGCCTGACCAGCTAAAACCAGCCTGACCAGCTAAGACCAGCCATCCTGACCAGCTAAGACCAGCCTGACCAGCTAAAACCAGCCTGACCAGCTAAAAATTGTCGCCAAAACCCCTCTTAAACCAGCATGATACACCAGCTATGACCAGGCTGGGAGACCAGCTATTACCAGGCTGGGAGACCAGCTAAAACCAGCTTGACCAGCTTAAGCTGGTTTTAGCTGTTTTTTCAGCAGGGTAGCTGGCTTTCATTTAACAGAATTAGGCTATTGGTGTTTTATTAGTGCTTTTACTACATATAACAACAAAATTAATCAAATTAGCATCAATAAAATAAAAATCCGTAGATAACTGTTACAATAACATTGCTCAAAACACAAAGGATAATAACTAAAAAAAAAAAAAAACAATTTGAAAAAGGCTTTAAATTAAGAAAAAAATATGCAGACGACACGGCGGAGACGTCAGGTAGCTTCTCAGACAGCTTCTCACGTTCATTTTCAGGCGAAAAGGGTGACGACGAGAGTCTTACGTTAAAGGAACACGCCCACATTTTGGGAATTTAGCTTATTCACCGTATCCCCCAGAGTTAGATAAGTCCATACATACCTCTCTCATCTCCGTGCGTGCTGTAACTCTGTCTGACGCAGCCCCCGCTAGCTTAGCTTAGCACAAAGACCGGAAATGCACGGCTCCAGCTAGTATACTGCTCCCAATAAGTGACAAAATAACGCAATCATTTTCCTATTTATGTGTTGTGATTTGTATAGTCAAACCGTGTACAAATAACAAGGTGATATGAGACACAGCGATCTTTTAACAGTATACATACTGAGAACTATATTCTCTGAAGACGAAGCACTGCCGCATGGGCGGAGTGATTTGCACAACTCTGACCGAACTCTTTGCTTCTCACCAGGGGCTTCTCGTGTGCTGCGAGCAGATCACTCCGCCCATGCGGCAGTGCTTCGTCTTCAGAGAATATAGTTCTCAGTATGTATACTGTTAAAAGATCGCTGTGTCTCATATCACCTTGTTATTTGTACACGGTTTGACTATACAAATCACAACACATAAATAGGAAAATGATCGCGTTATTTTGTCACTTATTGGGAGCAGTATACTAGCTGGAGCCATGCATTTCCAGTCTTTGTGCTAAGCTAAGCTAGCGGGGGCTGCGTCAGACAGAGTTACAGCACGCACGGAGATGAGAGAGGTATGTATGGACTTATCTAACTCTGGGGGATACGGTGAATAAGCTAAATTCCCAAAATGTGGGCGTGTTCCTTTAATTCTTAAACGGCCTATGTCACGAAATCAGTACACGACAAGGGACGCGACGATTGACACGACTGTCTGCTTAGTTAGCAAAGGAAGTTCAGCTTTCACACCCCATACACGACTGTCTCCTTTGGTTATCCGTGGCACTATCCACTCGCCATACCTTAAGCTTCAAAAGCGATCTTCACAAACCAATGGGTGACGTCACGGACACTACGTCCATATTTTTTTTACGGTCTATGGGTCCAACATACATCAGTTTACTCTCATTGAGGTTTAAAAGTTTTTTTGACATCCAGATCATAATGTCTGAGAAACAGACTGTTAAAGCACAAACACACAGAGTAAGATTATAAATGATTTGATGTTGTCTGATTCAGGTAAAGGATGTTTAAGCTGTACAAACCTCTCTATTCAGTCCTTCATCTCCTCTTAATCTCAGCTTTATCTCCAGTAACGCCACCTCTTTCTTCAGCTGAGAGATTTCTGTGATAAAATCATCAATATCCAGCATAGACAGATCAGTTCCTACTGATTTACAGCACATCACATCCATCTCATCATCAACACTAAAATACACAGAGACAAGACTCTGTTTACTCTCAATAAAACACTCAAGAGAGAAAAACAACGAGGATACAAAAAAAACAACAGCCCGCTCTCTTTCTTTAGTGAGTTTATTTGTGTACTAAAGAGCTGCAGCGCCTCCTGCTGTACTGGAGAGAGAAGACGCTCAACACTTCATTCATTCATCCTGCTGTTAACAAATCTCATCATTTTCAACAGCCAATAAACTTTTAAATTTGCTATTTTTTTTATTCAACTACAGTTCTGAATGGTTATTTCAAAATACCCGTACAGCACAGGCCCGCATTGAGTCTTGAGATAGCCAAGGCTGTGAAGAAGGAGCCATGGACGGATCCCAATTCAGGGGTTGATCCTCCCACAGCTCGTTCATCCTTTAAAAGTTGCCAAACGAAGGGCACGAAACAGAGCTGCCTTCAAAGCATCCTTCAGATGTATTTACAGTGTGACTCTACTGCTATCTACTGGAGATGTTAAACTAAATATAATTCATTCTCTTAGCAAGTATTTGATCATTTATTAGAATAAAATCAGATCTCATCCTTTAAGAGACACGTTTTGCTTGTTACATCATTTAATAAATACATAACACAACAATGGCTCTTGCTAACATAACATATGTAAATGTAAGTACAGCAGAGTCATTTGTTTTATTTATTAGTTTTACACTTTAAAATGCTGTGTTATTTTCAACCCAAAGTCTTTTTCACAGATCAGTTTGTTCTTCAGTATGTTTCTTCTGATGAGGTCTTAGTGAATCTCTCTCCACAGATCGAGCAGACGTATGGCCCTATTTTAAGTGCACTGTCTAAAGTGTACACCGCACGGTCTAAATGGGCGTGTCCGATTCCACTTTTGCCAATTTAACGACAGGAAAATGGTTTATGCGCCAAGCGCATGGTCTAAAAGGGTCTTTCCTATACTCGTAATGGATGTGTTTTGGGCATAACGTGCAATAAAACAATGAGAGTCTCAGCTCTCATCCCCTTTAAAAGACAGTTGCATAGGCATCATGCCTTATCTCGATTTAGAAAGTGGAATTTGTAAACCGAAAAATGAAAGAAGAAGAAGGCCACCAGTTTAAGATTGATTTCCTTTGTATCGAAATTGTTTTTTTTTTTTAGATTTAAACCTTTAAAAGCCTTTTTCTTTCAGTCACGAAAGTAAAATAGCAGGCTTTTATTTGCTGTAAATGTATGGATATCCTACAAAATCAGTGTAATAAAATCTGCAAATATGCAAGAAAAGGTTTGTACTTTAAAAATACTTTATTTGTAACAAACAGAAGATAAAGAATTTACAAACGTGCAGAGAGCCGTTTCAGCACTCAGACAGCGCCATGTTTTTTTTAAAGCATTAAAAATGTCTCTCATCTCACCATATCCACAGGTACAAATTCGTGAGGTAGCATTTAAAAACATTTAAAAACAGAAGCATTTGTTTAAAGCAAAACAATTTCTTACCAGGCTACAGGTCAAGCAGCTCTTTACACCTTCTAACGTCTCATAATCGGTCCTCATTTAAGTCCAAGAGACTCAATAATAATCTTTTACATTTTAATCATTTAACTTTTCATATTATAAAAGGGTTGTGTTCTGCTGCGCATCCATGTGTGTGATAAGCAAACGCGCACTGTCGTCCCGTATTACTAACACGCTCATTAAATAACAAAAACAATATTGTGTCATTGACTTTAGAGCAGGTTTTAGTTGGTCAATGGCAGAGTCTATTTTAGTTGCCTCAAAATAGCAACGCACCAAGAATGCGCCTGAACGCTCATGTGTGCAAAATTGGGCACAGATGCATTTGCTATTTAAACAACTTGGTGCTAGCTAAACGTGAAAATGATAATTTCGCCAGGTTGAAACTAGCGAAAGACACTTGTGTCGCACATTGAGCTGGATGTATGATAGGGCCCGTAAGGTTTCTCTCACGTATGAACACTCAAATGGGCTTTTAAGGAATCTGGCTTAGTAAACGTCTTCTCACACTGAGAACATTTGTAAGGTTTTTCACCTGTATGAGTTCTTTGGTGTCTCACTAAAACCTGATATGGTTTCTCATTGGTGTGTATACGCACATGTTTCTTTAGATTACATTTTTTGCTGAAACTCTTCCCACAAACAGTACAGTGATGAGGTTTCTCTCCTGTATGAATTCTCTGATGAGCTTTAAAAGTACTTGGATGAGAGAAGCTCTTTTCACATTGAGAGCAGACGTAAGGTTTTTCTCCAGTGTGAACTCTCTCATGGATAATCAGATTCGATTTCTGACCGGAACCTTTATCACAGTGTGAACACTGATAGCGTTTCTCCTCAGAGTGAATATTCTGGTGTGATTTTAATGAAACTGAATCCCTAAAGTTTTTTTCCACTTTGACTGCACTGATACGGTTTCTCATTGGTGTGTATACGCATATGTGTCTGTAAATTAGGTTTTTGGCTGAATTTCTTCTCACAGTGAGGACACTCGTATGGTTTCTCTCCTGTATGAACTCTCTGATGAACTTTAAAAGTACCTGAATCAGAGAAGCTCTTTCCACAGTGAGAGCAGACGTAAGGTTTTTCTCCAGTGTGAACTCTCTCATGGATTATCAGACTAGATTTCTGACCGAAACCTTTATCACAGTGTGAACACTGATAGCGTTTCTCCTCAGAGTGAATATTCTGATGTTTTTTTAGTGAACGTGAATCCTTAAAGGTTTTGTCACATTTACTGCACTGATACGGTCTTTCATTGGTGTGTATAAGCATATGTGACTTCAGATGATAGTTTTGTCTGAATCTCTTTTCACAGTGAGGACACTTGTATGGTTTCTCTCCTGTGTGAATTCTCTGATGAACTTTAAAAGTACTTGAATCAGAGAAGCTCTTTTCACAGTGAGGACACTTGTATGGTTTTTCTCCTGTATGAATTCTCTGATGAACTTTAACATGACTTGAATCAGAGAAGCTCTTTCCACAGTGAGAGCAAACGTAAGGTTTTTCTCCAGTGTGAACTCTCTCATGGATAATCAGAAGATATTTCTGACAGAAACCTTTATCACAGTGTGAACACTGATAGCGTTTCTCCTCAGAGTGAATATTCTGATGTGATTTTAATGAACCTGAATCCCTAAAGGTTTTTCCACATTGACTGCACTGATACGTTTTCTCATTGGTGTGTATACGCACATGTTTCTGTAGATGAGGTTTTTGGCTGAATCTCTTCTCACAGTTAGGACACTCGTATGGTTTCTCTCCTGTATGAATTCTCCGATGAACTCTAAAACTACTTGAATCAGAGAAGCTCTTTCCACATTGAGAGCAGACGTAAGGTTTTTCTCCAGTGTGAATTCTCTGATGAATATCAAGACTTTTTTTGGTGCTGAAATATTTGCCACATTCAGTGCAGTAGAAAGGCTTTTCACCACTGTGTGTCCTCATGTGAACTTTTAGCTGATATAAGTAGCCAAAATCCTTCCCACACTGCTGACAGTGAAACTGCTTCTTCTTCTCTCTGTGCACTTTTGAATGATGACGTTTATATTTTTGTAAGGTAGTGAAGCTGATCTCAGATCTGGTGGAGGTCAAGAGTTTTTGTTCTGCATTTTTATCTAAATGTCTCTGTGAGCTCAATGTCTCTTCATCGGTGATGCAGGAAAGAGTTTGTGCCGTCTGTCGCTCTTTTGATGATAAAGACGTTATTTCTCCATCCAAACACGAATCACTGATCTTATCTGAAAGACAACAACATTAAAAATCTCTTATGATTTACATTTACAGCAACTGTAAACACACAAACAAGAGGTTCAACTGAGATTCTGTATGTTTTTTCTATATTCAGTTATTGCTGCTAATGGGGTCATAAGTAGTTATTGACTCTACTACAACTGTAAATCTGTCAATGTGTGAATATATCGGGGTTGTGTGCCTGTGTGCATGCATCAGATCTTTCAATCAATGTGAGGAAGATCATTTTTGAGTATTGTCGCTCTAAATAACTCTTAACATCAATCAGATCCCGAACTTTATCTCTTTTGATAACTATTTTAACACCACACAAGTCCAGCACTTTATTTTCCAATTCCTCCAACCCATGTTTTAAAACCGAAACCAAAATCTCAGACGTGCAAGTGGATGGACATGCTTTATTTGTATTAGTTTGTATTTAGGACGATACATCTCTCAAAAAAACTTACATATAAAGATTACTTTAGACATTTAATTACTATTTACTGTAGGCTGCGTCTCAATTTATCCAACAATGGGCCAGGCCCAAGGTCAAACAGAAATTGTGTGTTGCGTTAATCGCACGATAATAAAATTAATGTTGTTAAAATGAATTTACGTTAATGCTTATTAACGCGTTAATTTTGACAGCACTAGTTATTATACTCGTTGATTGACTGCTAAGCGTTAGCGTTTGCTCCTGTACCAAAGAAAGTACCCTAGCAACCATGTACCAAGACCTATATCTCTGCATCAGAACATTGTAGAGACATGGGGGTGGCCTTGTTTTACTCGAGGCTTGATGTATAATCATTGGTGTATGCAAATTCTCTACCTAGCAACCAGTGTATCCTAACAACCATTAAGCGAGACATATATTGCTGCATCAGAACAACGTAGAAAATTTTTCTTTTTGAGAAAAAGACATCGCACGGTGACAAGAGCGCAGGGATTGAGAGTGTACGTAAGTCTGTATAAGTGAGTGAATGTAAGAGGGAGCTAACCCAGTGGTGGTTTAAAAGCCCAGGAGCAAATATACCCATCTGTTTTTTTGTACTATCCAGACTAAATGAACCTGCATGCTGTAAAAGCTGAATGAAATTTGACCATTTTATAAGCAATTTTGTGTAACTCAATGTCATATGAGGTAAAAGAGGAAACACACCTGAAGGAATAAAATCATCATGATTGTCATCATCTTCCTCAGTGTGATCTTCATCTGCTGTAGTTTCTCTTCTCATCAGGTTCCCGCTGTCCATCGGATTAACTGAACACATCTTGAGTTTGGTCTGCAGGATCTGCTGCTGTTCTCCAGCGTTACAGACAGAATCCAGAGACTCTGTGGAGGTTTGATCCTCCTGTAAGCTCTGTTTACTGTCACACACTGTAGTGTCCTGAGTGTCTGTGGGCTTTGACTCAGTATAAGAGAGTGAAGACAGACTGAGATCTGAGTCCTGTGTGTGTCTGGATGTCTCTTCAGATAGTTTAAAGTCCAGCAGTGACTGTGGTGTGCGGCTCTGATCTCTGCTCATCCACACTGAATCCAGACATTCACTGGAGCTCCAAACAGTCACATACCCTGAAGATTCACAACGAACCCCATCCTTACGACACAACACACACACACAAACACACACACGTTTAGTTTGGTTATACACGTTACACATAAATACACATTAGACAAAACAAGTTTATTTTTAGCGACGATCCAAAAGTCTATGGAAAAAAATGAATGGGCTTTTAGTGAGGGAACAAGTGTCCCGCTAACTTCCAGAATTTAGTGGACTAGAGAATGTTTTACTCGAATGAAACGATCTTCAGTCTTAGGTTTTGATTTCAAGAGATAGACTTTTATTATCCGGACAAATAGAAAGCCGAGGCCGTCCTGTTGAATCCTCTCAGAACCAAAATGTGGTCCTGGGAAGATCCTGCAAGATCACTCTGACTCTCTCTCAGCCATCACTGCATTATATAGGTTTGTAACACAATAGTTTTGTGTTAAGGCAAAAACACACATGACATCACTTTTGTAAGGGTCACACCATATATACATACATATATATATATATATATATATAAAATGGTAAATTATTTGATACACATAACTGGTTATATTCATATAGATCAGTGGTTCCCAATCCTGGTCCTCGAGGCCCCCCTGCCAGAAAGTTTTAGTAGATGTCTCCTTATTAAACACACCTGATTTAACTCATCAGCTCGTTATGGAGACATGTTTACCATTTTTGAAGGAGATTGATAAGTTGAATCAGGTGTTTTAAATAAGGAGACATCTAAAACTTTCTGTCAGGTGGGCCTCGAGGACCAGGATTGGGAAACACTGATATAGATAATACGTAATGGTAAACTGATTGAAATATTAATGTCGATTATCCTTAATTCCTTTATATTGGGATTAAAACAAACTTCTTCAAGATCGATTTCATTATAATTGCCCATATGGCTGTAACAATTAATCCTGCAAGTTGAATGAATGAATGAATGCTAATTTATATTTTTCAGATTATAATATTATTTTTTTAAATTAGTGATTATAAACCATTATTCTAAATTTTGCTATTAAAAGTTAAGCAATACCTAAAACCAATGTATAATCTGATAAGAAAGTTGTTAAATATATTAATGTATGTAAGCATTTCCATGTTTTTATTTAAATAATATTTTTTTCTTCATCCCGTGGCTAATGTTAAAAAACTGTTGAATATGACTGATTCAATAAAAAAAATAACGCTAAGAAACTTGTGAGCCCTAACGTTATGTCTTTACATAAGCTGCACACGGCTTTATTTAACAGACAGCTAAGGGTCCAACATACATCAGTTTACTTTCATTGAGGTTTAAAAGTTGTTTTGACATCCAGACCATAATGTCCGAGAAACAGACTGCCAAAGCACAAACACACAGAGAAAGACCCCAAAATGATTCGATGTTGTCCGATTCAGGCAAAGGATGTCCAAGCTGTACAAACCCCTCTACTCAGTCCCTCTCCTCCCAACCTCAGCTTTATCTCCAGTAACGCCACCTCTTTCTTCAGCTGAGAGATTTCTTTGACGAAATCATCAATATCCAGCATAGACAGATCAGTTCCTACTGATTTACAGCACATCACATCCATCTCATCATCAACACTAAAATACACAGAGACAAAACTTTGTTTACTCTCAATAAACCACTCTAGAGAGAAAAACAACGAGGATACACAAACAAATCACACGCGCTTTCTTTCTTTAGTGAGTTTATTTGTGTACTAAAGAGCTGCAGCGCCTCCTGCTGTACTGGAGAGAGAAGACGCTCAACACTTCATTCACTCATCCTGCTGTTAACAAATCTCATCATTTTCAACAGCCAATAAACTTTTTAAATTTGCAAAAATTGTATTCAACTACAGTTCTGAATGTTTATATCAAAATACCCGGATGTCACAGGCGCGTATTGAATCTTGGGATAGCCAAGGCTGTGAAGAAGGAACCATGGACGGATCCCAATTCAGGGATTGATGCTCCCACAGCTCGTTCATCCTTTAAAAGTTGCCAAATGAAGGGCACGAAACAGAGCTGCCTTCAAAGCATCCTTCAGATGTATTCACAGTGTGACTCTACTGCTATCTACTGGAGATGTTAAACTAAATATAATTCTTTCTCTTAGCAAGTATTTGATCATTTATTAGAATAAAATCAGATCTCATCCTTTAAGAGACATGTTTTGCTTGTTACATCATTTAATAAATACATAACACAAACAATGGCTCTTGATAACATAACATTTGTAAATGTAAGTACAGCAGAGTCATTTGTTTTATTTATTAGTTTTACACTTTAAAATGCTGTGTTATTTTCAACCCAAAGTCTTTTTCACAGATCAGTTTGTTCTTCAGTATGTTTCTTCTGATGAGGTCTTAGTGAATCTCTCTCCACAGATCGAGCAGACGTAGGACCCTATTTTAGCAATCTAAGCGCATTGTCTAAAGCGCACGCACGCAGGTCTAAATGGGCATGTCTGATTCCACTTTTGCTAATTTAAAGAAAGGAAAATAGTTTATGCGCCAAGCGCATGGTATAAAAGGGTCGTTCCTATTCTCGTAATGGATGTGTTTTGGGCATAACGTGCAGTTAACCAATGAGAGTCTCAGCTCTCATCCCCTTTAAAAGCAAGTTGCGTTGGCGTCATGCCTTATCTCGATTTAGAAAGTGGAATTTGTAAACCGAAAAACTAAAGAAGAAGAAGGCCACCAGTTTAAGATTGATTTCATTTGTATCTAAATTGTTTTTTTTTTAGATTTAAACCTTTAAAAGCCTTTTTCTTTCAGTCACGGAAGTAAAATAGCAGGCTTTTATTTGATGTAAATGTATGGATATGTCACAGGTCGGAGAAGCGGACCGCCACTGTCGCGGGTCATGCTCCTCCTAGTTCCACCCCAAGGAGGTCCCAAAACACCCCAACGACCAGACCGACAAAGTATTAAAATTTGACAACTTTTATTAAATATTAAAATCTCTTAGGGGGAAATATACTTAAAAAAAAGGGATCTCAGTCCTTAGTCTCATGGCATATTGTGGAGATGGCACTTCACGCTCGCTTGTTTCTCCACTTGGGACGACGTACAATAGTACGGTACAGGTAGGGTTTCCTCGTGCTCTTTCTCTCTCTTTCTCTCCACAGGCTGCGGGCTGGGACACAAAGATCGGTTATTCAGACTGCTGGTTTTCTCTCACCTCTCCACTTGGGACGACATACAGTAAGTACGGTACAGGTAGGGTTTCCTAGTTCTCTTTCTCTCTCTTCCTCTCCACAGGCTGCGGGTTGCTCTCTCTCTCTCTCTCTCTCTCTCTCTCTCTCTCTCTCTCTACAGGCTGCGGGCTGGGCCACAAAGATCGGTTATTCAGACTGGTGGTTTCTCTCACCTCTCCACTTGGGACGTCGTACAGTAAGTACGGTGCAGGTAGGGTTTCCTCGTTCTCTTTCTCTCTCTTCCTCTCCACACGCTGCGGGTTCCTCTCTCTCTCTCTCTCTCTCTCTCTCTCTCTCTCTCTCTCTACAGTCTGCGCGCTGGGCCAAAAATATCATAAACTCAGACTGGTGGTTTCTCTCACCTCTCCACTTGGGACAACGTACAGTAAGTACGGTGCAGGTAGGGTTTCCTCGTTCTCTTTCTCTCTCTCCACAGTAATACTGCACATCCAGAGCTCGCTCACAGCATAGGCCAGGTAATAACAACTGAGACCTGCAGCCTTTTCGTTCTTCCATGGCGAGGTTAGCGAAGGCGGGGGTTTTCTGACAATACACACACAGCAGTACACAGCACCACGTCAAAGTGAAGTTTCCACAACAACACAGACTCACCCACCGCACTCAAAGTGAACATCTAGGACGCCCCGTCTTCCTCCACTTCGCCGGAGTCCGTTAGACGTGTTTAGCACGGCCCAGTCAGCATTCACGTCGCTGTGATAGCCCCAGTTTGTCCTCCTCCGGCTCACCCACCACACTGTTCAGGGGTAGGGCCGTCCTCCTTTTCCCGGAGTCGTTTGCTACAAAACAGGTTAGTATACAGTGTGTCCCAAACTCAATGTTTCATACTCACAATCACTGTAAGATCTTCTCTAATGTTCTCCTCTTTGATCCACACAGGCGATTATTTCCGGCCACACAGAACGAGGCGTTTCTTCCCCCAACAGGGTTGCACAGCGATTTCACTTATGCCACAATATCCTCAGTATGGCAAACACTCACGCTAAACTCCGCTTCTCCTTTTGTTTCGTTTCAGTTTCCAGTAATCTCCAATCGTCTTCCAGCCACTATGGTTTTCTTCGTCCCACACAGCCACGCCAGCTTCAGCCTGAGAGGAAAAACAGCCCAACAGCAAGCGCACCAAAAAAGCAGCAAACGAGCCCAACAACTGAACTTCCTTCACACGACCACGCCGTCCTTTCGCCCGGACCAGCCCCGCAGTCTTTCCGCCCGTTTTCTAGCGGTCGCCGGATCAGTGGGGCCTGCGAACTCTTCGGAGGCGGGTGTTTGCTGAGTTGCCCAAGGCGGAAGTTCACTCGCCCGAAATCGACCGCTTCTGCTTCTTCAGCCCGTCTTTTAAATCTGCATTAATCATATCGCCCGCTCAGTCAATAATTGCTGCCTCCTTTGCACACCTGTGATGAATCTGACCTAATTTCGCTGCCATGGAAACCCAGGAAGTAAACGGGGGTTTAGAAAAAAATTGCTCCGGGCGGAACCTCTCCTCTCTATTTTTGGTTTCCCCCTAAGTCACCCTGTGACAGATATCTTACAAAATCAGTGTAATAAAATCTGCAGATATGCAAGAAAAGGTTTGTACTTTAAAAATACTTTATTTGTAACAAACAGAAGATAAAGAATTTACAAATGTGCAGAGAACAGTTTCAGCACTCGGACAGCGCCATGTTTTTTTTAAAGCATTACTTAAAAATGTTTCTTATCTCACCATATCCACAGGTACAAATTCGTGAGGTAGCATTTAAAAAACATTTTAAAACAGAAGTATGTGTTTAAAGCAAAACAATTTCTTACCAAGCTACAGGTCAAGCAGCTCTTTACACCTTCTAACATCTCATAATCGGTCCTCATTTAAGTCCAAGAGACTCAATAATAATCTTTTACATTTTAATCCTTTAACTTTTCATATTATAAAAGGGTTGTGTCCTGCTGCGCATCCACGGGTGTGATAAGCAAACACGCACTGTGCCGTATTACTAACACGCTCATTAAATAACAAAAACAATATTGCGCCATTGACTTTAAACCAGGTTTTAGTTGGTCAATGGTGTAGTCTATTTTAGTTGCCTCAAAATAGCAACGCACCAAGAATGTGCCTGAAGTTCACATGGCTCATTTTCAGACCAGAACGCCCATGGGTGCAAAATTGTGCGCAAATGCATTTGCTTTTTAAACAACGCGGCACTAAATGTGAAATTGATCATTGCGATGGGTTGAAACTAGTGAAGAGCACTTGCGTTGCCCATTGCTCTGGGTGTATGATAGGGCCCGTAAGGTTTCTCTCACGTATGAACTCTCAAATGGGCTTTTAAGGAATCTGGGTTAGTAAAAGTCTTCTCACACTGGGAACATTTGTAAGGTTTTTCACCTGTATGAGTTCTCAGGTGTCTCACTAAACTTTGACGATAACTAAAACTCTTTCCACAAACAGTACAGTGATGAGGTTTCTCTCCAGTGTGAACTCTCTGATGAACTCTGAGCTCAGTTGAATTTTTAAATCTCTTACCACAGTGAGAGCAGACGTAAGGTTTCTCTCCTGTATGAATTCTCAGATGAACTTTAAAATGACTTAGATTATTGAAGCTCTTTCCACATTGAGAGCAGATGTAAGGTTTCTCTCCTGTATGAATTCTCTGATGAACTTTAAAATGACTTAGATTAGTGAAGCTCTTTCCACATTGAGAGCAGATGTAAGGTTTCTCTCCTGTATGAACTCTCTGATGAGCTTCAAAACTACTTGGATGAGTGAAGCTCTTTTCACAGTGAGAGCAGAAGTAAGGTTTTTGTCCAGTGTGAACTCTCTCATGGATTATCAGACTAGATTTATGACAGAAACCTTTATCACAGTGTGAACACTGATAGAGTTTCTCCTCAGAGTGAATATTCTGATGTCTTTTTAGTGAACGTGAATCCTTAAACGTTTTGTCACATTGACTGCACTGATACGGTCTTTCATTGGTGTGTTTAAGCATATGTGACTTCAGATGATGTTTTCGGCTGAATCTCTTCTCACAGTGAGGACACTCGTATGGTTTCTCTCCAGTGTGAACTCTCTCATGGATAATCAGAAGATATTTCAGACCGAAACCTTTATCACAGTGTGAACACTGATAGAGTTTCTCCTCAGAGTGAATATTCTGATGTTTTTTTAGTGAACGTGAATCCTTGAAGGTTTTGTCACATTCACTGCACTGATACGGTGTTTCATTGGTGTGTATATACAAATGTGTCCTCAGATTCTGGTTTTGTCTAAATCTCTTTTCACAGTGAGGACACTTGTATGGTTTTTCTCCTGTATGAACTCTCTGATGAACTTTAAAAGTACTTGAATCAGAGAAGCTCTTTCCACAGTGAGAGCAGACGTAAGGTTTTTCTCCAGTGTGAATTCTCTCATGGATAATCAGATTATATTTCTGACTGAAACCTTTATCACAGTGTGAACACTGATAGCGTTTCTCCTCAGAGTGAATATTCTGGTGTGATTTTAATGCACCTGAATTCTTAAAGGTTTTTCCACATTGACTGCACTGATACGGTCTCTCATTGGTGTGTATACGCATATGTCTATTCAGACAATGTTTTTGGTTGAATCTCTTCTCACAGTGAGGACACTCGTATGGTTTCTCTCCAGTGTGAATTCCCTGATGAAAATCAAGATGTTGTTTGGTGCTGAAATATTTGCCACATTCAGTGCAGTAGAAAGGCTTTTCACCACTGTGTGTCCTCACGTGAATTTTTAGCCGAGATAAGAAGCCAAAATCCTTCCCACATTGCTGACAGTGAAAGTGCTTCTTCTTCTTCTTCTCTCTGTGCACTTTTGAATGATGACGTTTAGACTTTTGTAAGGTAGTGAAGCTGATCTCAGATCTGGTGGAGGTCAAGAGTTTTTGTTCTGCATTTCTATCTAAAAGTCTCTGTGAGCTCAATGTCTCTTCATCGGTGATGCAGGAAAGAGTTTGTGCCATCTGTCGCTCTTTTGACGATAAAGACGTTATTTCTCCATCCAAACACGAATCACTGATCTTATCTGAAAGACAACAACATTAGAAATCTCTTATGATTTACATTTACACCAACATTAAACACAGAAACAAGAGGTTCAACTGAGATTCTGTATGTTTTTTCTATATTCAGTTATTGCTGCTAATGGGGTCATAAGTAGTTATTGACTCTAAAGCTGCGTCTTTTCATTGCACACAACCACCAACACCCAATAGATCAGAAGTCATTTATTTCCTAGTATGGAGAGTTGCACAGCGACTGCATGGAGTGGACTGGAAATCTTCAGATGTGATTTTAACTTTAGTTAACTTTAAATTCAAGGACCTTTCAAGGACTTTACAGGTCTAATACCCTCAAATTCAAAGACTAAATGTGGGGACATATTTCAAGTGATAGCAAGGTTACATTGTGTTACCTTTTAAGATACATTGTTACAGCTTCCTTTTCGAGGGAACTCGCGCTGCGTCACTGCAATGACACTTTGGGGACGCCTCCAGGGGTAAGTGCATCTGAATGTGTATATCAAATTCAACCAATGGTGAGGCTTAACCACAAAGACAGGGTGACGCAGGAGCCAGGAAGTATATCGCTATCTGAATTCTTGCCAAAACAAATATTACTACAACTGTAAATCTGTCAATGTGTGAATATATCGGGGTTGTGCACCTGTGTGCATGCATCAGATCTTTCAATCAGTGTGAGGAAGATCATTTTTGAGTATTGTCGCTCTAAATAACTCTTAACATCAATCAGATCCCGAACTTTATCTCTTTTGATAACTACTTTAACACCACACAAGTCCAGCACTTTATTTTCCAATTCCTCCAACCCATGTTTTAAAACCGAAACCAAAATCTCAGATGTTCAAGTGGATGGACACGCATTATTTGTATTAGTTCATATAAATAGTTAGAACAAATAAAGATTACTTTAGACATTTAATTACTATTTACTGTAGGCTGCGTCTCAATTTATCCAAAAATGGGCCAGGCCTAATGTCAAACTGAAATTGTGTGTTGCGTTAATCACACGTTAATAAAATTAATGTAGTTAAAATGAATTTACATTAATGCTTATTAACGCGTTAATTTTGACAGCACTAGTTATTATACTTGTTGATTGACTGCTAAGTGTTAGCGTTTGCTCCTGTACCAAATAGAGTACCCTAGCAACCATGTACCAAGACCTACATCTCTGCATCAGAACATTGTAGAGACATGAGGTGGCCTTGTTTTACTCGAGGCTTGATGTATAATCATTGGTGTATGCAAATTCTCTCCCTAGCAACCAGTGTACCCTAACAACCGTTAAGGGAGGCATATATTGCTGCATCAGAACAACGTAGAAAATTTTTCTTTTTGAGAAAAAGACATCGCACGGTGACAAGAGCACAGGGATTGAGAGTGTACGTAAGTCTGTATAAGTGAGTGAATGTAAGGGGGAGCTAACCCAGTGGTGGTTTAAAAGCCCAGGAGCAAATATACCCATCTGTTTTTTTGTACTATCCAAGCTAAATGAACCTGTATGCATGCTGTAAAAGCTGGATTAAATGTGACCATTATATAAGCAATTTTGTGTAACTCAATGTCATGTAAGGTAAAAGAGGAAACACACCTGAAGGAATAAAATTATCATGATTGTCATCATCTTCCTCAGTGTGATCTTCATCTGCTGTAGTTTCTCTACTCATCTTCATCATCAGGTTCCCACTGTCCATCGGTTTAACTGAAGACATCTTCAGTGTGGTCTGCAGGATCTGCTGCTGTTCTCCAGCGTTACAGACAGAATCCAGAGACTCTGTGGAGGTTTGATCCTCCTGTAAGCTCTGTTTACTGTCACACACTGTAGTGTCCTGAGCGTCTGTGGGCTTTGACTCAGTATAAGAGAGTAAAGACAGACTGAGATCTGAGTCCTGTGTGTGTCTGGATGTCTCTTCAGAGAGTTTATCCAGCAGTGACTGTGGTGTGCGGCTCTGATCTCTGCTCATCCACACTGAATCCAGACATTCACTGGAATTCCAAACAGTCACATACCCTGAAGATTCACAACAAACCCCATCCTTACAACACAACACAACATAACACACACACACACACACACACACACACACACACACACACACACACACACACACACACACACACACAGGTTTAGATTCGTTATACACGTTACACAAAACAAGTTTATTTTTGGTGACGATCAAAAAAAATTAATGGGTTTTTTATTGAGGGAACAAGTGTCTAACTTCCAGAATTTAGTGGACTAGAGATCGATTTCATTATAATGTAACGATTAATCAAATATATATAAATTAGTATAAATGTTATATGGTGATTATAAACCATTATTCCAAATTTTGCTATAGAGGGTATGCATTGACGTCACTTTTCCACATGACCACACCAGAACTCGCCCTGTTGAGTGGCAAATGATTCAACAGAATGTCTGTTTTTCATAGCGACTGCTGTGCAAAATGCCAGTAAAACTGACTATTATCAGCTTAAATTGAATTTAGTTGGATTTGATAGCAGAGGTGAACAACACTTAGTTAAATTAGTTACATTTTCCAAGCATCTGTGCTTTATTAGGATGTTTGTATTGGGAAATTTTTTTACTTCACTACATTCTAAAGTATAGAATCATACTGTGTATTCTTTAATATTGCATATTAAAATTTATTTAATACCTAATTACATTAAAATTGTGTACTTTTAAATGTATTAGTACAGTCTATCGCACAACAGCTTTTACGCGTTTTACTCGTGTTTTTGCTGATTTCACACTGTACTAAAATGCTGACGCTGTCTTTTGCCACTCAGTGGGCGTAACCGCAGTCACTTTCGCCGAAGGTGACGTCACGTGCATACCCTCTATTAGAAGTTAAAGGGGTCATATGATGAAAATGTTAGCATTGCCACTTTGTAGGTTTGAGCAAAAATGTGTCGTTTGGGGTGTGTTTTTTAAAATGCAAATGAGCGGATGAAGTGCAAACACTGATCACAATGATGGTGGTTTATTGTAATTGAAACTCTATTTTGCTGTCAAGTCCAAAAATGTGTCGTTTTGGGTGTGTTCTTCAAAATGCAAATGAGCGGATAAAGCCCAAACACCGACCACAATGATGGCGGCCCGCCGCAATCCAAACCCAACTGTGCTGCCAAGTCCTTCTCTTCTCTCTCCTTCAGAGTTCAGATTAAGGAGGCGGTATTATTCTAATAAGATATCCTTATGACATCATAATGAAAGCCAAATTTCAATGACCTGTTTTTGCTCACACCTACAAAGTGGCAATGCTAACATTTTCATCATATGACCCCTTTAAGCAATACCTTAAAGGGGACATATTATGAGATTTTTTTTAAGATGTAAACTAAGTCTAAAATAGGTCTGAGCAAAAGTGTGCCGTTTTGGGTGTGTCATTTAAAATGCAAATGAGCGGATGAAGTGCAACCACTGATCACAATGATGGTGGTTTGTTGCAATTGAAACTCAATTGTGCTGTCAAATATTTTATCTCACTCTTTCTCTCCATACTAAATGGTTGTGCTGTGGTTGGATAGTGCAGATAAAGTGGGCGGTATTACCTTATTCTGACATCACAATAAGGGCCAAATTACAATGACCTATTTTTCACATGCTTGCAGAAAATGGTTTACCAATACTAAGTTATTGGGTTGATCTTTTTAACATTTTCTAGGTTGATAGAAGCACTGGGGACACAATTATAGCACTTAAACATGGAAAAAGTCTGATTTTCATAATATGTCCCCTTTAAACAATGTATAATCTGATAAATAAGAAAGCCGTTAAATGAATGAATGTATGTAAGCATTTCCATGTTTTTATTTAAATTATATATTTTTTCTTCATCCCGTGGCTAATGTTAAAAAAAAACTGTTGAATAAAAAAATTAACGCTAAAAAACTTGGGAGCCCTAACGTTATGTCTTTACATAAACTGCACAATGATTTATTTAAGAGACAGCTAAGGGTCCAACATACATCAGTTTACTCTCATTGTGTTTTAAAAGTTTTTTTTGACATCCAGATCATAATGTCTGAGAAACAGACTGTTAAAGCACAAACACACAGAGTAAGATTATAAATGATTTGATGTTGTCTGATTCAGGTAAAGGATGTTTAAGCTGTACAAACCTCTCTCTTCAGTCCTTCATCTCCTCTTAATCTCAGCTTTATCTCCAGTAACGCCACCTCTTTCTTCAGCTGAGAGATTTCTGTGATAAAATCATCAATATCCAGCATAGACAGATCAGTTCCTACTGATTTACAGCACATCACATCCATCTCATCATCAATACTAAAATACACAGAGACAAGACTCTGTTTACTCTCAATAAAACACTCAAGAGAGAAAAACAACGAGGATACAAAAAAAAACAACAGCCCGCTCTCTTTCTTTAGTGAGTTTATTTGTGTACTAAAGAGCTGCAGCGCCTCCTGCTGTACTGGAGAGAGAAGACGCTCAACACTTCATTCATTTACCTGTTAACAAATCTCATCATTTTCAACAGCCAATACACTTTTTAAATTCGCAAAAATTGTATTCAAATACAGTTCTGAATGTTTATATCAAAATACCCGGATGTCACAGGCGCGTATTGAATCTTGGGATAGCCAAGGCTGTGAATAAGGAACCATCGAAGGATCCCAATTCAGGGATTGATGCTCCCACAGATCGTTCATACTTTAAAAGTTGCCAAATGAAGGGCACGAAACAGAGCTGCCTTCAAAGCATCCTTCAGATGTATTCACAGTGTGACTCTACTGCTATCTACTGGAGATGTTAAAATAAATATAATTCTTTCTCTTAGCAAGTATTTGATCATTTATTAGAATAAAATCAGATCTCATCCTTTAAGAGACATGTTTTGCTTGTTACATCAGTTAATAAATACATAACACAAACAATGGCTCTTGATAACATAACATTTGTAAATGTAAGTACAGCAGAGTCATTTGTTTTATTTATTAGTTTTACACTATAAAAATGCTGTGTTATTTTCAACCCAAAGTCTTTTTCACAGATCAGTTTGTTCTTCAGTATGTTTCTTCTGATGAGGTCTTACATTAGTGAATCTCTCTCCACAGATCGAGCAGACGTATGGCCCTATTTTAACAATCTAAGCGCACTGTCTAAAGCACACGCACGCAGGTCTAAATGGGCGTGTCCGATTCCACCTTTGCCAATTTAACGACAGGAAAATGGTTTATGCGCCGTTCCTATTCTCGTAATGGATGTATTTTGGGCATAACGTGCAGTTAACCAATGAGAGTCTCAGCTCTCATCCCCTTTAAAAGCCAGTTGTGTAGGCATCATGCCTTATCTCAATTTAGAAAGTGGAATTTGTAAACCGAAAAACGAAAGAAGAATTCCACCAGTTTAAGATTGATTTCCTTTGTATCGAAATTGTTTTTTTTTTTAGATTTAAACCTTTAAAAGCCTTTTTTCTTTCAGTCACGAAAGTAAAATAGCAAGCTTTTATTTGCTGTAAATGTATGGATATCCTACAAAATCAGTGTAATAATCTGCAAATATGCAAGAAAAGGTTTGTGCTCTAAAAATACTTTATTTGTAACAAAGAGAAGATAAAGAATTTACAAATTAACAGTTTCAGCACCCAGACAGCGCCATGTTTTTTTTTAAAGCATTACTTAAAAATGTTTCTTATCTCACCATATCCACAGGTACAAATTCGTGAGGTAGCATTTAAAAAACATTTAAAAACAGAAGCATTTGTTTAAAGCAAAACAATTTCTTACCAAGCTACAGGTCAAGCAGCTCTTTACACTTTCTAACGTCTCATAATCGGTCCTCATTTAAGTCCAAGAGACTCAATAATAATCTTTTACATTTTAATCCTTTAATTTTTCATATTATAAAAGGGTTGTGTTCTGCCGGGCATCCATGTGTGTGATAAGCAAACGCGCACTGTCGTCGTATTACTAATGAGCTCATTAAATAACAAAAACAATATTGCGCCATTGACTTTAGAGCAGGTTTTACTTGGTCAATGGCAGAGTCTATTTTAGTTACCTCAAAATAGCAACGCACCAAGAATGTGCCTGAACACACCTCATTTTCAGACCAGAACGCCCATGGGTGCAAAATTGGGCGCAGATGCATTTGCAATTTAAACAACTTGGTGCTAGCTAAACGTGAAAATTATAATTTCGCCAGGTTGAAACTAGTGAAAGACACTTGTGTCGCACATTGAGCTGGATGTATGATAGGGCCCGTAAGGTTTCTCTCACGTATGAACTCTCAAATGGACTTTTAAGGAATCTGGCATCTCACACTGAGAACATTTGTAACGGTTTTTCACCTGTATGAGTTCTATTGTGTTTCACTAAAACCTGATATGGTTTCTCATTGGTGTGTATACGCACATGTTTCTTTAGATTACATTTTTTGCTGAAACTCTTCCCACAAACAGTACAGTGATGAGGTTTCTCTCCTGTATGAATTCTCTGATGAGCTTTAAAAGTACCTGGTTGAGTGAAGCTCTTTCCACAGTGAGAGCAGACGTAAGGTTTTTCTCCAGTGTGAATTCTCTCATGGATAATCAGATTCGATTTCTGACCGAAACCTTTATCACAGTGTGAACACGGATAGCGTTTCTTCTCAGAGTGAATATTCTGGTGTGATTTTAATGAATTTAAAAGTCTAAAGGTTTTGTCACATTGACTGCACTGATACGGTCTTTCATTGGTGTGTATAAGCATATGTGACTTCAGATGATGGTTTCGGCTGAATCTCTTCTCACAGTGAGGACACTCGTATGGTTTCTCTCCAGTGTGAATTCTCTGATGAAAATGAAGACTTTGTTTGGTGCTGAAATATTTGCCACATTCAGTGCAGTAGAAAGACTTTTCACCACTGTGTGACCTCACGTGAACTTTTAGCCGAGATAAGAAGCCAAAATCCTTCCCACATTGCTGACAGTGAAACTGCTTCTTCTTCTCTCTGTGCACTTTTGAATGATGACGTTTATACTTTTGTAAGGTAGTGAAGCTGATCTCAGATCTGGTGGAGGTCAAGAGTTTTTGTTCTGCATTTTTATCAAAATGTCTCTGTGAGCTCAATGTCTCTTCATCGGTGATGCAGGAAAGAGTTTGTGCCGTCTGTCGCTCTTTTGATGATAAAGACGTTATTTCTCCATCCAAACACGAATCACTGATCTTATCTGAAAGACAACAACATTAGAAATCTCATATGATTTACATTTACACCAACTGTAAACACACAAACAAGAGGTTCAACTGAGATTCTGTATGTTTTTTCTATTTTCAGTTATTGCTGCCAATGGGGTCGTAAGTAGTTATTGACTCTAACGCTGCGTCTGTCCATTGCACACAACACCCAATAGATCAGAAGTCATTTATTTCCTAGTGTGGAGAGTTGCACAGCGACTGCATGGAGTGGACTGGAAATCTTCAGATGTGATTTTAACCCACACCTTAGTTAACTTTATATTCAAGGACTTTCCAGGTCCAATACCTTCAAATTCAAGGCCTAAATGTGGGGACATATTTCAAGTGAGAGCAAGGTGACATCGTGTTACCTTTTAAGATACATTGTTACTGCTTCCTTTTCGAGGGAACTCGCGCTGCGTCACTGCGGTGAAACTTTGGGGACGTCTCCAGGGGTAAGTGTGTCTGAATGTGTATATCAAATTCAACCAATGGTGAGGCTTAACCACAAAGACAGGGTGAAGCCAGGAAGTATATCACTATCTGAAATATTGCCAAAGACGGCCTTACAGGGACGCAGGAAGTATGACAAGGGATACTCTTCGTCTCGTTCCGTTCTCAGGAAACATCAGTTACATACGTAACCCGAGACGTTTTCATTTGTCAATCTCAACTATGCAAAAAAAGCATGCGCATAGAGAAGATGTAAGCATTTAAACGAACAGCTTAGCATGTGTGCTTAAAGAGTCCAGAAATAAAAAAACAATGTCAACTTTTTTTATTGTTTGTTTGACATCGAGACTGACATCTTTATGATCTACGGTAATGCAAGGATCTAATATAATCTTATGATATTTTTTCTTTAACAGTTAGTCAAACATTCACTTTTTCACTAACAGATTATATCTGACTGAATTCTTGCCAAAAGAAATATTATTAAAAGTGTAAACTGTCTATGTGTGCATATATCAGGGTTGTGCGTCTGTGTGCATGCTTCAGATCTTTCAATCAATGTGAGGAAGATCATTTTTTAAATATTGTCACTCTAAATAACTTTTTAAACATCCATCAGGTCCCGAACTTTATCTCTTTTGATAACTATTTTAACACCACGCAAGTCCAGCACTTTATTTTCCAATTCCTCCAACCCATGTTGTAAAACCGAAAACCAAAATCTCAGACGTGCAAGTGGATGGACACGCATTATTTGTATTAGTTCATATGTAAGGGATAATGTAGAGGCAGCCGGTAGTTATCGGGAAATAAGCCCCGACAGTGTGATCAGGACCTGACGCGAAGCGGAGGGTCTTGTATCACACTGAAGGGGCTTATTTCCCAATAACTACCGGCTGCCTCTACATTATCCCGCTTATTACATGGCTACTTGCCACATAAGAAAAAAAACTGGACATGAATATGAATTTGAAACATTTTATTGGCATATTTGTTTTAAATTAACATTTTTATCCTTCCGCGAAACTTTGCACAGATGCATAAAATGATCGTAATACCTTATTAAGATCCGCTGCTTCATACTTGTCTGTCTCCATTTTTTTCTCATTTAGCCAGTCTTTGAGAAGTTTTAATCCCCATTCTGTATTTTTTTGTGTGTTGGCTTTGTAGCTGTCATGCTCTATTTTGTCAAGTTCAGTCTCAGTAAGCTCTCTGTGTCTTGTCGTGGTTGTCCAGTGTTTGTCACAAGATGGCGCCAAACAGTAATCTTTATTGATCTTTATTGGCGCGGAGCGATTTTACTCGTGCAAGTAGTCCGGCTATGTGTTATTACTTTGGAGCAGTTATTATTTGAAAAGAACGAACCTGTCCTGCAAATGTCTCAACTGACCAATCAGAATCAAGCATTCCAGAGAGCCGTGTAATAAAAATAGTTATAGTAAAAAGTCTGATTGTCATGATATGTCCGCTTAAAATCACATACAAAAAGCAACCATAAACGTAGCTTAGACACTTCTTTTTTCATCGACGCGAGGAAAAATATCACAGGGGCTGTTAAACTTGGTATTAAGATGTGTTTTCATCGATCGGATCACAAGTGGACGAGAGAGACACATCACGTTTACACTTGGTGTTTAAATCCGTCTCTTTTTGTCTATTTTCGAGCACTTCTCTTCAGATTACTGAGGAGATGGTCTGTGGACGAATCCCTCTCCTGTCATTTAATCATGAGCGGGAGTAATGACGGGTTAAAATGGACGTGAACTAATATGTCAGAGTCCAATGCTTATGTTTAAGTAAACGTTGCATGTCCGTGTATATGCAAGAGCTTTCTCTGATATTGGTGAAATAAGATCGCTCAACTTTCACACGCTTGTAAGTTAAAATGAAACGAAAGACGCGCAGATCAGACGCTTTTATCAATAAAAGGCTAAAAATAGGGCTGTCACCGTGTGTTTGTGCTAGAGGTCAGAAAAGATGAAAAACATTTATCTCAGTACCTCAGATTACATAAATGGGCGGAGAGACGGCGTGTGGCTGATCGAACACATTAAACCACATGCGTGTTTACACTAACTGCATACCCATGCTATAATTAGCCAAGGAACTATAAAACTTCAAGTTTACAACATAGACTGTATAGATGTAAACGAATATGCTGAATTATCTGTGGTGAAGATATAAAGTAACTTAGCAACTTCAGTGTCCATTGAGCCCCATCTTGGAAAACTAACTCCAATATTAGTCCCTTTCACACATACAGTCTTTACTGGTAATTTACTGGTAAATTGCAGTTAACATGTCATGTGTGAACAGAACCTTTCCGGTAAATCAGTGCTCCCAATTTACCAGTAAGACATGTTGTAAGATTAACGGTAATTTGCCGGTAAGCGCTGTGTGTGAACGAAAAATATAGCATTACCGGCATTTAGATGACGTCAGACCGCGCTACAGATCGGGCGGGCCAATCAGAAAGTTTTTTATACAGGTGACGCGGTTTCCCCCAGACTGTTTACGGACGTTTCCACACACATGTTGCTTAAAAGTCGAGCACACCTGAAGTTAACATCCACATTTCTTCACCAAAGTTGTTTAAACAGCTTACCATCTAATTGCCAAATTGCCGACGTCCTTAGCACACCATCTGTGAAGCCTAATGTGCAAACGCGCAGGTTCCGTTTGACGCCGCCTAACGCAATGTTGTTTGGTCACGAGCAACTTCGCGACCGCTTGCCACAGATGTGAAAACAACAAAATACGGACCGTGGATATTAAGTCATAACCCGCCGTTTACAAATACGATACGGACGGAGCTCGCCGGCTGCGCGCCACAGGTAACTTCCGCTTTATCTCCGAGTTTACCGGTATTTTGATACTGATGTGTGAATGATGTCTTACTGGTAAAAAGACGGAACGTCACTGCATGTGTGAACAGCACATTTTTGTATTTGCTGGTAAATTCATTCTGGTAAATTCATGGTAATTTACCAGAATTACTGTGTGAAAGAGGCTATTGACTTTGGTCTTGATGTTTTTCCTGTCGCTCGCGGTCAGCTTGAGTGTACTTTGAAAGCGCGAAAGGCGGAACTTGAATTTCAGAAATGTCCCTCGTCGGCGAATGTATTTCAAAGATGGAGGCACAACATGGATTCAGCCAGAGAGCGATACGACGGTATGTATTTTAAATAGCAGATTCTACACTTACGAGAATACTTTGATTAGTGGGTGGAAGTAATTACACATGAATGAGCACATTCTTTTGAAAGAAAACATGGGTTTTTGCTAAGAATTAACTAAAAAAAGTACACAGTGGAGCTTTAATGTAGTTAAAATGAATTTACATTAATGCTTATTAACGTGTTTATTTTGACAGCCCTAGTTATTATACTTGTTGATTGACTGCTAAGCGTTAGCGTTTGCTCCTGTACCAAAGAGAGTGCCCTAGCAACCATGTACCAAGACCTATATCTCTGCATCAGAACATCGTAGAGACATGAGGTGGCCTTGTTTTACTCGAGGCTTGATGTATAATCATTGGTGTATGCAAATTCTCTCCCTAGCAACCAGTCTACCCTAACAACCGTTAAGCGAGACATATATTGCTGCATCAGAACAATGTAGAAAAATTTTCTTTTTGAGAAAAAGACATCACACAGTGACAGAGCACAGCGATGGAGAGGGTACGTAAGTCTGTACAAGTGAGTGAATGTAAGGGGGAGCTGACCCAGGAGCAGGAGCAAATATACCCACACTGCAAAATCCCTGGTGTTGGATTGGCACCGGCTCGGTGTTTGTGTGGGTGCCACCAGCAGGGTGTTGGGGGTGGCACCGAAGCAGTGTTGGAGTTGATTGGATAGTTGTGCAATCATTTGAGTGATTGTTTGATTGATGGGGACACCTGGTGATAATGAGCCAAACTACAACTACAACTTCCAGCCACTGCCTTAGATAAAATCAACTGAAAAGACATCACTCTTATTACAAACCAGACTGACTTTTGTCTACTTTGGGGTTGTTTGGTCGCCATTGTGGTGGTCGGTGGTGCCTTTGGTTGGGTGGGTTGACTCTTGTTTCTGCCTTTGAGGTCTTTTGCAGCAGTGTTTGCTGAACACATTGTTTGTTTCAAAGGTTGTAAAAACAAAGTTTATATAGTTTTTATAACAGTGATTATAGATTCAAGTAAGTTGTCTACACAGTCAAAAAATTCAGCGTTCCTAGAAAACTAGATGTTGATCATATGTATATTATTCTCTATTGGACTTCAGTAACAGCTTTCCTCGGATCAAGCTTTTCAAATTTTATTGTTAAAGGGGTCATATGATGAAAATGTTAGCATTGCCACTTTGTAGGTGGGAGCAAAAACAGGTCATTGAAATTTGGCTTTCATTATGATGTCATAAGGATATCTTATTAGAATAATACCGCCTCCTTAATCTGAACTCTGAAAGAGAGAGAAAAGAAGGACTTGACAGCACAATTGAGTTTGAATTACAACAAACCACCATCATTGTGATCAGTGTTTGCACTTTATCCGCTCATTTGCATTTTAAAAAACACACCCAAAACGACACATTTTTGGACTTGACAGCACAATAGAGTTTCAATTACAATAAACCACCATCATTGTGATCAGTGTTTGCACTTCATCCGCTCATTTGCATTTTAAAAAACACACCCAAAACGACACATTTTTGCTCGGGCCTACAGGGTGGCAATGCTGACATTTTCATCATATGACCCCTTTAAATACTTGCTGGAAACATTTGTTGCCTCACGTGCAGATATCATGAATCACCCCACTAATCGGAATCATGGTGACAAACATAATGTTGCAAAGCATGCTGGGATCCACCATAGTATAAAACTCATGACTCCCATCATGCATTGCAACATAAAATATGTCACCCTTGTTGTGATTAATGGGGTGATTCATGATATCTGCACGTGGGGCACAATATAAACTTTCCGGCAAATATTTTCAACAATAAAATTTGTTTAAAAGCTCTGTAAGTTAAAACCAATAGAGAATATATATTTGATCAACATTTCATTTTCCATGAACACTGAACTCCCCGACTGTTCAAACAATACACTCAAATCTACAATCTCTGCCACAAAAACTCTATAAACTTTGCCCTAACAACCTTCACAACAAACAATGTGTTCAGCAAACACCGCTGCAAAGACCTCAAAAGGAAAACAAGAGTCAAACTGCCCAACCAAAGGAACCACAGATCACCACAATGGTGACCAAACAACCTCAAAGTAGACAAAAGTCAGTCCGGTCTGCAACAAGAGAGATGTCTTTTCAGTTGATTTTATCTAAGGCAGTGACTGGAAGTTGTAGATGTAGTTCGGCTCATTATCATCAGGTGTCTTCAATAATCAAATAATCACTCAAATGATTGCTTAATTATCTAATTAACTCTAACACTGCTTCGGTGTTACTTTTAACACGCTGCTGGTGGTACCCGTATAAACACTGAGCCGGTGTTAATTTAACACTGGGGATTTTGCTGTGCATCTGTTTTTTTGTACTATCCAAGCTAAATGAACCTGCATGCTGTAAAAGCTTTATTAAATGTGACCATTTTATAAGCAATTGTGTGTAATCCAGCATCATGTAAGGTAAAAGAGGAAACACACCTGAAGGAAAAAAATCATCATGATTGTCATCATCTTCCTCGGTGTGATCTTCATCTGCTGTAGTTTCTCTTCTCATCTTCATCATTAGGTTCCCACTGTCCATCGGTTTAACTGAAGACATCTTGAGTTTGGTCTGCAGGATCTGCTGCTGTTCTCCAGCGTTACAGACAGAATCCAGAGACTCTGTGGAGGTTTGATCCTCCTGAAAGCTCTGTTTACTGTCACACACTGTAGTGTCCTGAGTGTCTGTGGGCTTTGACTCAGTATACGAGAGTAAAGACAGACTGAGATCTGAGTCCTGTGTGTGTCTGGATGTCTCTTCAGAGAGTTTATCCAGCAGTGACTGTGGTGTGCGGCTCTGATCTCTGCTCATCCACACTGAATCCAGACATTCACTGGAGCTCCAAACAGTCACATACTCTGAAGATTCACAACAAACCCCATCCTTACAACACACACACATACACAAACACCCACACACAAACACACACACACACACACACACACACACACACACACAAACACACACACACACACACACACACACACTGGTTTAGTTTGGTTATACACGTTACACAAGTATATGGAAAAAATGAATAGGCTTTTTAGTGAGGGAACAAGTGTCCCGCTAACTTCCAGAATTTAGTGGGCTAGAGATTGATTTCATTATAATGTAACGATTAATCAAATATATATATAAATTAGTATAAATGTTAATATGGTGATTATAAACCATTATTCCAAATTTTGCTATAGAGGGTATGCATTGACGTCACTTTTCCACATGACCACACCAGAACTCGCCCTGTTGGGTGGCAAATGATTCAACAAAATGTCTTATAGTGTTTCATACCGACTGCTGTGCAAAATGCCAGTAAAACTGACTATTATCAGCTTAAATAGAATTTAGTTGGATTTGATAGCAGAGGTGAACAACACTTCGTTAAATTAGTTACATTTTCCAAGCATCTGTGCTTTATTAGGGTGTTTGTATTGGGAAAAATTTTATTTCACTACATTCTAAAGCATAGAATCATACTGTGTATTCTTTAATATTGCATATTAAAATTTATTGAATACCTAATTACATTAAAATTGTGTACTTTTAAATGTATTAGTACAGTCTATCGCACAAAAGCTTTTACGCGTTTTCCTCGTGTTTTTGCTGATTTCACACTGTACTCAAATGCTGACGTTGTCTTTTGCCACTCAGTGGGCGTAACCGCAGTCACTTTCGCCGAAGGTGACGTCACGTGCATACCCTCTATTAGAAGTTAAGCAATACCTAAAACAATGTATAATATGATAAATAAGAAATCCGTTAAATTAATTAATGTATGTAAGCATCTTCATGTTTTTATTTAAATTATTTATTTTTTTCCTTCATCCCGTGGCTAATGGTAAAAAAAACTGTTGAATATGACTGATTCAATAAAAAAATAACGCTACAAACTTGGGAGCCTTAACGTTACGTCTTTACATAAACTGCACAATGATTTATTTAAGAGACAGCTAAGGGTCCAACATACATCAGTTTACTCTCATTGTGTTTTAAAAGTTTTTTTTACATCCAGGCCATAATGTCTGAGAAACAGACTGTTAAAGCACAAACACACAGAGAAAGATTATAAAATGATTTGATGTTGTCTGATTCGGGTAAAGGATGTTTAAGCTGTACAAACCTCTCTATTCAATACTTCATCTCCTCTTAACCTCAGCTTTATCTCCAGTAACGCCACCTCTTTCTTCAGCCGAGAGATTTCTTTGACGAAATCATCAATATCCAGCATAGACAGATCAGTTCCTACTGATTTACAGCACATCACATCCATCTCATCATCAACACTAAAATACACAAAGACGAAACTCTGTTTACTCTCAATAAAACACTCAAGAGAGAAAAACAACGAGGATACACAAACAAATCACACGCGCTTTCTTTCTTTATTGAGTTTATTTGTGTACTAAAGAGCTGCAGCGCCTCCTGCTGTACTGGAGAGAGAAGACGCTCAACACTTCATTCACTCATCCTGCTGTTAACAAATCTCATCATTTTCAACAGCCAATAAATTTTTTAAATTTGCAAAAATTGTATTCAAACACAGTTCTGAATGTTTATATCAAAATACCCGGATGTCACAGGCGCGTATTGAATCTTGGGATAGCCAAGGCTGTGAAGAAGGAGCCATGGTCGGATGCCAATTCAGGGATTGATGCTCCCACAGCTCGTTCATCCTTTAAAAGTTGCCAAATGAAGGGCACGAAACAGAGCTGCCTTCAAAGCATCCTTCAGATGTATGCACAGTGTGACTCTACTGCTATCTACTGGAGATGTTAAACTAAATATAATTCATTCTCTTAGCAAGTATTTGATCATTTATTAGAATAAAATCAGATCTCATCCTTTAAGAGACATGTTTTGCTTGTTACATCATTTAATAAATACATAACACAAACAATCCCAGCTAAAAATAAAAAGTTCTAAGAACGTTCCCTGAAAGTTCCCGAATGTTCCCAAAAACATTCTGCCGACGTTGAAAGCGGCTAGTTTTTTTTGGGTTCTAGGAACGTTTCTGTTGTCTGGACGTTGGAGTGATGTCGCATTTGCCATTTTTGGATGTTATGACAATGTCATGTTTTGATGTTCACACAGTGTTTAAAACAACAGCTGTTTATTATATTGACTTGTTTGATTGTTATGTAAATGATAGAGAATGATTGCATTTTATTATTTTATAAAACATTATTTCTGAATGTTCAGTAAATATATTGCTGTAGAAAACTCAATTCACTTACTAGGTTTAGATGTTGATGTTTCATTTTAAGTCACCCTTATTGTGATTCGTGTTTGTTTTAGTTGGTCTCTTGACACTTGACTTTTTGCCTACTAGTTTTTTCCTGGTTGTGTTAACTTTGTGGTAATGCACCACATTTGTTATGAAAAGTTATTAGTGTATTTCTGTGGTTGTTGGTACATAATGGTAAAGATCATCACCTAGTTCATTTACTAATCAAAAGTTTATTTTCTGCCAATAATGTATATTAGATCCAACTCTTTCACAGCAGTTTGTCATTAAGGAGTTTTAGAAACTTTGGACAAAAAATATCCGCTGTATAGTTGGGATGCCCAAACATCAAGAATCAGACTATGAATCTCAACCAAGGTGACAATTAAAATTGTTAAAAAAATCCTTATTTATCCATGCTGCAGTGCATTGCAGCATGAAGTTTTTCATTTAATTGTCACCATGATTGAGATTCATAGTCTGATTCTTGATGTTTGTGCATCCCAGTTATACAGCAGATATTTTTTGTCCAAAGTTTCTAAAACTCCTTAATGACAAAATGCTGTGAAAGTGCTGGATCTCATTTACAATTTTGACAGAAAATAAAGTTTTGATTAGTAAATGAATTAGGTGATGATCTTTACCATTATGTACCAACAACCACAGAATAACACCACCAACTTGGCATGTTCACAACAAATGTGGTGCACCAACACAAAGTTAACACAACCAGGAAAAAACTTGCAAGCAAAAAGTCAAGTGTCAAGAGACCAACTAAAACAAACACTAATCACAATAAGGGTGACTTAAAATGAAACAAACACCAACATCTAAACCTAGTAAGTGAATTGAGTTTTCTACAGCAATATATTTACTGCATACAGAAATAATGTTTTACAAAACAATAAAATGCAATGCCTCTCCATCACCCACACAACAACCAAACAAGTCAATACAACAAACAGCCGCTGCTCCAAACACTGTGTGAACACCAAAACATGACACCGCCACAACGTTCAAAAATGGCAAAATGCAACACCACTCCAACGTTCAGACAACAGAAACGTTCCTAGAACTCAAAAAAAACTAGCCGCCTTCAACGCCGGCAGAATGTTTTTGGGAACATTCGGGAACTTTCAGGGAACGTTCTTAGAACTTTTTATTTCTAGCTGGGATGGCTCTTGATAACATCACATTTGTAAATGTAAGTACAGCAGAGTCATTTGTTTTATTTATTAGTTTTACACTTTAAAATGCTGTGTTATTTTCAACCCAAAGTCTTTTTCACAGATCAGTTTGTTCTTCAGTATGTTTCTTCTGATGAGGTCTTAGTGAATCTCTCTCCACAGATCGAGCAGACGTAGGGCCCTATTTTAGCAATCTAAGCGCATTGTCTAAAGCGCACGCACGCAGGTCTAAATGGGCATGTCTGATTCCACTTTTGCTAATTTAAAGACAGGAAAATAGTTTATGCGCCAAGCGCATGGTATAAAAGGGTCGTTCCTATTCTCGTAATGGATGTGTTTTGGGCATAACGTGCAGTTAACCAATGAGAGTCTCAGCTCTCATCCCCTTTAAAAGCAAGTTGCGTTGGCGTCATGCCTTATCTCGATTTAGAAAGTGGAATTTGTAAACCGAAAAACTAAAGAAGAAGAAGGCCACCAGTTTAAGATTGATTTCATTTGTATCTAAATTGTTTTTTTTTTTAGATTTAAACCTTTAAAAGCCTTTTTCTTTCAGTCACGAAAGTAAAATAGCAGGCTTTTATTTGATGTAAATGTATGGATATGTCACAGGTCGGAGAAGCGGACCGCCACTGTCGCGGGTCACGCTCCTCCTAGTTCCACCCCAAGGAGGTCCCAAAACACCCCAATGACCAGACCGACAAAGTATTAAAATTTGACAACTTTTATTAAATATTAAAATCTCTTAGGGGGAAATTAAATACTTTAAAAAAAGGGATCTCAGTCCTTAGTCTCATGGCATATTGCGGAGATGGCACTTCACGCTCGCTTGTTTCTCCACTTGGGACGACGTACAATAGTACGGTACAGGTAGGGTTTCCTCGTGCTTGGCTCTTTCTCTCTCTTTCTCTCCACAGGCTGCGGGCTGGGACACAAAGATCGGTTATTCAGACTGCTGGTTTTCTCTCACCTCTCCACTTGGGACGACATACAGTAAGTACGGTACAGGTAGGGTTTCCTCGTTCTCTTTCTCTCTCTTCCTCTCCACAGGCTGCGGGTTCCTCTCTCTCTCTCTCTCTCTCTCTCTACAGGCTGCGGGCTGGGCCACAAAGATCGGTTACTCAGACTGGTGGTTTCTCTCACCTCTCCACTTGGGACAACGTACAGTAAGTACGGTGCAGGTAGGGTTTCCTCGTTCTCTTTCTCTCTCTCCACAGTAATACTGCACATCCAGAGCTCGCTCACAGCATAGGCCAGGTAATAACAACTGAGACCTGCAGCCTTTTCGTTCTTCCATGGCGAGGTTAGCGAAGGCGGGGGTTTTCTGACAATACACACACAGCAGTACACAGCACCACGTCAAAGTGAAGTTTCCACAACAACACAGACTCACCCACCGCACTCAAAGTGAACATCTAGGACGCCCCGTCTTCCTCCACTTCGCCGGAGTCCGTTAGACGTGTTTAGCACAGCCCAGTCAGCATTCACGTCGCTGTGATAGCCCCAGTTTGTCCTCCTCCGGCTCACCCACCACACTGTTCAGGGGTAGGGCCGTCCTCCTTTTCCCGGAGTCGTTTGCTACAAAACAGGTTAGTATACAGTGTGTCCCAAACTCAATGTTCCATACTCACAATCACTGTAAGATCTTCTCTAATGTTCTCCTCTTTGATCCACACAGGCGATTATTTCCGGCCACAAGGAACGAGGCGTTTCTTCCCCCAACAGGGTTGCACAGCGATTTCACTTATGCCACAATATCCTCAGTATGGCAAACACTCACGCTAAACTCCGCTTCTCCTTTTGTTTCGTTTCAGTTTCCAGTAATCTCCAATCGTCTTCCAGCCACTATGGTTTTCTTCGTCCCACACAGCCACGCCAGCTTCAGCCTGAGAGGAAAAACAGCCCAACAACAAGCGCACCAAAAAAGCAGCAAACGAGCCCAACAACTGAACTTCCTTCACACGACCACGCCGTCCTTTCGCCCGTTTTCTAGCGGTCGCCGGATTAGCGGGGCCTGCGAACTCTTCGGAGGCGGGTGTTTGCTGAGTTGCCAAAGGCGAAATCGACTGCTTCTGCTTCTTCCCAGCTAACAGAAAAAAGTTCTAAGAACGTTCCCTGAAAGTTTTTAACGTTCCCAAAAACGCTCTGCCAACGCCAAAAGTGTCCAGTTTTCTTGACGTTCTAAGAACGTTTTTGTGTTGTCTCAACGTTAGAGGAATGTTACATTTTACCATTTTTAAACGTTATGACAATGTCATGTTTTAATGTTCACAGTCACACAATGTCCAAAACAACAACTGTTTATTATATTGACTTCTTTGATCGTTATGCAAATGACAGAGAAACATTGCATCCCACTACATTCATTTTTTATATTTATATTACTTTATTATATTTATTATATATTTATTATATATTATATATCCATCACATACAAGTCTAGATGCTGATGCTCTGCTTCATTTTAAGTCACCATTATTGTGATTAGTGTTCATTTTAGTTGGGCTCTTGAGCCTTGTCTTTTGCTTGCTAGTTTTTTCCCTGGTTGTGTTAACTTTTTGTTAATACACCACATTTGTTATGAACATGTCAAGCTAGCAGTGCAACTCTGTGGTGTGGTGGCTGGCACACAATGGCAAAAAATCATTCCCAATCAAGTCACCAATCAAAAGTGCACTTTCCGTCAACAATGCAAATGAGATCCAGCTCTTTCACAGCAGTTTGTCATTAAAGAGTTTAAGAAACTTTGGACAAAAAATATCTGCTGTATAATTGGGACGCACAAACACCAAGAACCAGACCATGAATCCCAACCACGGCGACAAACAAAATTGTAAAAAAAATCCTTATTTATCCATGCTGCAGCGCATGCTGGGAGTCCTGAATGAGATTTGTAATTTGCTAATACCCAGCATGCACCGCAGCATGAAGTTTTTTATTTAATTGCCACCATGGTTGAGATTCGTGGTCTGATTCTTGATGTTTGTGCGTCCCAACTATACAGCGGATATTTTTTGTCCAAAGTTTCTAAAACTCTTTAATGACAAACTGCTGTGAAAGAGCTGGATCTCGTTTACATTTTTGACAGAAAATACACTTTTGATTAGTAAATTAATTAGGAATGATTTTTTACCATTATGTACCAACCACCACACCACAGAATTACACTACGAACTGAACATGTTCATAACAAATGTGGTGTATTAACAAAAAGTTAACACAACCAGGGAAAAAACTAGCAAGCAAAGGACAAGGCTCAAGAGCCCAACTAAAACAAACACTAATCACAATAATGGTGACTTAAAATGAAACAAAACATCAACATCTAAACTTACATATAATAGATATATAATATATAATAAATATATAATAAATATAATAAAATAATATAAATATAAAAAATAAATATAATAAAATGCAATGTTTCTCTATCATTTACATAACAATCAAAGAAGTCAATATAATAAACAGTTGTTGTTTTAAACATTGTGTAACTGTGAACATTAAAACATGACATTGTCATAACGTTTAAAAATGGTAAAATGTAACATTCCTCTAACGTTGAGACAACAAAAAAACGTTCTTAGAACGTCAAGAAAACTGGACACTTTTAACGTTGGCAGAACGTTTTTGGGAACGTTAAAAACTTTCAGGGAACGTTCTTAGAACTTTTTTCTGTTAGCTGGGATACTTGTAGTTAAAACAACTAGCTAGGTTTCATTAACAGTTCAATTCATCATCTTGACTAATAATACTCACACTGAAATAAACTTGCAAATTATTAGCTCGAAAACTATTTATTTGCACAAGAACAATTTGTAACATTGGCTTGGAAAAGCATTTTTGGTAAAAATGAATTTTACAAATGTTTATTAAAAACAAATTTCATTGAAATATTATATGGGTTTCTTTAATGTTTTTAAACTGTGAAATCAACACCATAGTTGTAATAATAGATACAGGTATGTGTAATGTTTCTTTTACTGATAAAAACTCAAATATGATAAAAATAGTTTTGCACTGTTCATTTTCAAATTGTTATTATTATTTTAAAAGCCACATATTTTAGAGTTAGTTTTTTTTAAAGAACAATTAATGCAATATAACTATCCCCAAACCTTTTTTGTTAATACCCAGTCGCTAAGAAAGTCGGTAACACTTTATTATAATGTTCATGATTTAACATTAGTTAATGTATTAACTAACATGAACAAACCATGAGCAATACATTTGTTACAGTATTTATTCATCTTTGTTAATGTTAGTTAATAGAAATAAAGCTGTTCATTGTTTGTTCATGTTATTTCACGGTGCATTAACTAACGTTAACCAAATTTTAATAAAGTATTAGTAATTGTTGAAATTAACATTAATAAAGATTAATAAATGCTGCACTTCATGTGCAGTTCATCATTAGTTCATGTTAACTAATGCAGTTAACTAATGTTAACTAATGAACATTATAATAAAGTGTTACCAGAAAGTCTTTTACAAAATAAACCGATGGACCTTGGAAACAGTCAACATTTCACATCAGCTAGTTTGTCTAGTATTTAACACCATTGGAAATGACCATTACTGTTCCATCCCTGGCATAGGCATCATTTGCAGCGCTCAACTGAAGTTCAACATCATGAGAGAAATCAGGAATAACAAAAGGATCAGGCCATTCCACTGATGAGGCACTAGTAGTAATTGTAATGCAAAGTCAGAAACCGAAACAGAAGCTGTCAACAAAACTTTCAGTGTCACTCGATCTGATGGTAGATCTTTAATATCGGTGAAATTGCAGTGCTCATTTCCAAAGTCTGGATCCTTAAAGTGTAGAAGAAAGTTTCCTTGCAAGCCCAGAATGATGCACCATGTCACACATAGCTCCTTGACTGACTCAGGAACACTCTCTAGGGTGACACACCTTATTTCTTGAGATGACACAATAACTCTGAGAGGTATCTTAATGCACCAACTGCTGTAGAAGTGTGAAAAAAGAGACTAAAGTTAGAAAAAGCAGCCTAGGCTTAGCTTATGAAATTGTACTACGAGTGAAGAACTGCTAAGTCTAAAGAATAAGCACCAAGTTGATAGCATTTGGCAACATTGTTTTTACAATACCTTATGTTAACTTGAACGTCGTCAATGTGATGGGCAGCTCTTCTTCAATAGCAAGCGGACTAGAAAAAAAACATGAAATTGTATGAGTGAAGAACTGCACAGTTTACAGTAAATGTATTAAGTTGATAGTATTAGGCAACATTGCTTTTACAATACCTTATGTTAACTTGAACGTCGTCAATGTGATGGGCGGCCGCAAAGATGCAGAGTAACAAACAAGACAAAGTAATAAAAGCAGATTAGGAAAAAAAACATGAAATTGTATGAGTGAAGAACTGCACAGTTTACAGTAAATGTATTAGGTTGATAGTATTAGGCCAACATTGTTTTTACAATACCTTATGTTAACTTGAACGTCGTCAAAGTGATGGGCAGCTCTTCTTCAAAAGCAAGCGGACTAGAAAAAAAACATGAAATTGTATGAGTGAAGAACTGCACAGTTTACAGTAAATGTATTAAGTTGATAGTATTAGGCAAACATTGTTTTTACAATACCTTATGTTAACTTGAACGTCGTCAAAGTGATGGGCAGCTCTTCTTCAATAGCAAGCGGACTAGAAAAAAAACATGAAATTGTATGAGTGAAGAACTGCACAGTTTACAGTAAATGTATTAAGTTGATAGTATTAGGCCAACATTGTTTTTACAATACCTTATGTTAACTTGAACGTCGTCAAAGTGATGGGCAGCTCTTCTTCAAAAGCAAGCGGACTAGAAAAAAAACATGAAATTGTATGAGTGAAGAACTGCACAGTTTACAGTAAATGTATTAAGTTGATAGTATTAGGCAAACATTGTTTTTACAATACCTTATGTTAACTTGAACGTCGTCAAAGTGATGGGCAGCTCTTCTTCAATAGCAAGCGGACTAGAAAAAAAACATGAAATTGTATGAGTGAAGAACTGCACAGTTTACAGTAAATGTATTAAGTTGATAGTATTAGGCAAACATTGTTTTTACAATACCTTATGTTAACTTGAACGTCGTCAATGTGATGGGCAGCTCTTCTTCAAAAGCAAGCGGACTAGAAAAAAAACATGAAATTGTATGAGTGAAGAACTGCACAGTTTACAGTAAATGTATTAAGTTGATAGTATTAGGCAAACATTGTTTTTACAATACCTTATGTTAACTTGAACGTCGTCAAAGTGATGGGCAGCTCTTCTTCAAAAGCAAGCGGACTAGAAAAAAAACATGAAATTGTATGAGTGAAGAACTGCACAGTTTACAGTAAATGTATTAAGTTGATAGTATTAGGCAACATTGCTTTTACAATACCTTATGTTAACTTGAACGTCGTCAATGTGATGGGCGGCCGCAAAGATTCAGAGTAACAAAACAAGACAAAGTAATAAAAGCAGATTACGAAAAAAACATGAAATTGTATGAGTGAAGAACTGCACAGTTTACAGTAAATGTATTAAGTTGATAGTATTAGGCAACATTGCTTTTACAATACCTTATGTTAACTTGAACGTCGTCAAAGTGATGGGCGGCCGCAAAGATGCAGAGTAACAAACAAGACAAAGTAATAAAAGCAGATTAGGAAAAAAAAACATGAAATTGTATGAGTAAAGAACTGCACAGTTTACAGTAAATGTATTAAGTTGATAGTATTAGGTAACATTGCGTTTACAATACCTTATGTTAACTTGAATGTCCATAAAGTGATGGGCAGCTCTTCTTCAATAGCTTATCAGCCACAAGATGCAGAGTGACAAAACGAGACTGTAAAAAGTAAAAACAGACTTTTGTGGTTAAAATGTTTAAAAATCACTTGAGTGTTAACATTTGCAAGACTTTAATACATGCAAATGACAAACTTTGTATAGATATTAATCTGCGAATCGCATGGGAGCCGAACCGTGGGTCGTGATCTATTTTTTTTACAGTCTATGGTCGTCTGTGATCCGGTAACTTACACCACTGTAATCGCTATGATCAAAATACTTAGTACTCTTGTACAAAATACCAAAAATACGACATACAGATTATAAAACGGTAAAAATCATGCAAATACCTGTTATTTATGACAAGATAGGGAGGCAGTTTTTAATCATATGGTATCATGTATGTTCAGCAAACACGTGCGTCCTACTTGTAAATCCAGAAACACAGATAGCACGAACAGCATTTAAAGCCACTGATTAGATCGCAATAATCAAAGAAAAAAAGATTAACTATACGCAACACAGCTGTTACCATCAACAACATGTAAGGGGATTCTCTGGCGAGAGGTTGCACACCTATGCGCGTGCGCAGTAGCCTAAATGGCTGCCCTGCGAGACTTAAACACATAATTCTGTGGAAACGAACAGAGATTGTGTCCACTTGTTAAGTGACTGAGAGATATAAATCTATTTAAAGGTTTTTTATGGCCTTTATGTCAGACGAACAGATCCTCGAACACTTATTAGACACTATTTGCGTTCATTTCAAAGCATATTCCCCTCGTGCCCTTAATCGCACGACGAGGATAAAAATCCCTCTACCCGTTTCTTAAACGCTTAACTTTAGTCATATTAAAAACGTACCATGTAAACATATTGAAAGTAAACGAAGACTCAGCCCGTGATTAATTCACATTGACAGTGAATAAACAAATCTGTTAAGCTAACTGTTAAAATGTTAAACTGTAAGCTATATTTATAATCGAAATAATCGATATAACGTTACGCACAACCAATTGAAATATCCAAAATTGTCCCCATGGTGTATTAAACTCTTTTAACATTTGATGCTTCGATGTGAAAGCAGAGAAATATCCTGACGACGACGCATTCCCAGCTAACAGAAAAAAGTTCTAAGAACGTTCCCTGAAGGTTTTTTACGTTCCCAAAAACGTTCTGCCAACGTTAAAAGTGTCCAGTTTTCTTGACGTTCTAAGAACGTTTTTGTGTTGTCTCAACGTTAGAGGAATGTTACATTTTACCATTTTAAACGTTATGACAATGTCATGTTTTAATGTTCACACAATGTTTAAAACAACAACTGTTTATTATATTGACTTGTTTAATTGTTATGTAAATGATAGAGAAACATTGCATTTTATTATATTTATAATATTTTATTATATTTATTATATATTATATATTTATTATATATTATATATCTATTATATGTAAGTTTAGATGTTGATGTTTCGTTTCATTTTAAGTCACCATTATTGTGATTAGTGTTCGTTTTAGTTGGGCTCTTGAGCCTTGTCTTTTGCTTGCTAGTTTTTTCCTGGTTGTGTTAACTTTTTGTTAATACACCACATTTGTTATGAACATGTTAAGTTAGGAGTGTAATTCTGTGGTGTGGTGGTTGGTACATAAAGGAAAAAAAATCATCCCTAATTAATTAAAGTTTATTTTCTGTCAATAATGTAAATGAGATCCAGCACTTTCACAGCAGTTTGTCATTAAGGAGTTTAAGAAACTTTGGACAAAAAATATCTGCTGTATAATTGGGATGCACAAACATCAAGAATCAGACTATGAATCTCAACCATGGTGACAAAGAAAATTGGAAAAAAAAATCATTATTTATCCATGCTGCAGTGCATGCTGGGAGTCCTGAATGAGATTTGTAATTTGTTAATAACCATGCATGCATTGCAGCATGAAGTTTTTCATTTAATTGTCACCATGGTTGAGATTCATAGTCTGATTCTTGATGTTTGTGCATCCCAATTATACAGCAGATGTTTTTTGTCCAAAGTTTCTAGAACTCTTTGGTGACGGGCTGCTGTGGAAGTGCTGGATCTCGTTTGCATTGTTGACAGAAAATGCACTTTTGATTAGTAAATGAATTAGGGATGATTTTTTACCATTATGTACCAACCACCACACCACAGAATTACACTACTAACTTAACATGTTCATAACAAATGTGGTGTATTAACAAAAAGTTAATACAACCAGAACAAATGTGGTGTATTGACAAAAAGTTGGCACAACCAGGGAAAAAACTAGCAAGCAAAAGACAAGGCTCAAGAGCCCAACTAAAACGAACACTAATCACAATAATGGTGACTTAAAATGAAACAAAACATCAACATCTAAACTTATATATAATAGATATATAATATATAATAAATATATAATATATAATAAATATAATAAAATAATATAAATATAAAAAATAAATATAATAAAATGCAATGTTTCTCTATCATTTACATAACAATTAAACAAGTCAATATAATAAACAGTTGTTGTTTTAAACATTGTGTGAACATTAAAACATGACATTGTCATAACGTTTAAAAATGGTAAAATGTAACATTCCTCTAACGTTGAGACAACACAAAAACGTTCTTAGAACGTCAAGAAAACTGGACACTTTTAACGTTGGCAGAACGTTTTTGGGAACGTAAAGAACTTTCAGGGAACGTTCTTAGAACTTTTTTCTGTTAGCTGGGTTCGCAAAGCAGGCTCGATGTCTGCATATTTTCTTTACTTTAAACGCAATATTTTTATCTAAAAATATATAAAGGGCATCTTTATTACATCAAGACAAAAAAAATCATACATACCTCCTTTGCAGCCTTGCAAAAAAATGTATTATTCGTCATTTCAGATGAGCGCTGTGTCTGAGGTAAAGTTAACTGAAAATTTCCCGGTCTTTTCTGGACACGACCCCTCCCTCTCGCAGTGTTGCCAACTATTTTCAATGGAAAGTAGCTAAAGCTTGCTTGGAAAGTCGCTAAATGTCGCTAGATTACGTCATTGCGTCATTTGCATAACAATGACGTCATCACGTCTCATTTGCATTTTTACTACATTGGCTTACTACATTATTTCACGCTTCTATTTCTCTCTGAACTGTCAAAAAATTTATTTTATTACACATGAATGCTTGAAAATGTTTTCTTTGTTTAACTGCTTATGTTCTCATAAAACGAAATGTGTGTATGTTCATGTTTATATGGCCAAACAGTCCAGTTTCAAAACATACACTGATAAATGATGGGAAACGTTGTTTTGTAGGTAAATAGCCCATTAACGCGTCAGCTCCGTACAGTTTGTCTGTTCTAAATGTGCTGCTGCTCAGCTCCCTCAAGTACATTTATTTTATGTACAGTCATTCATTTTATTCAAAGACCATTTTACATTTACATCTCGCCATTTATGTAAGCCATCGCGGGATCCACCTGCTCCGGCTTCCCGCATGCACGATTATGCCGTCTGGACGCGGATAGATAACCACTTCTCCTGCCCTGACTGCAGCTGGGAGAGACTCTGCTCTGCTGCGCGAGGACTAGACCGCCTGTGAATGCTTTGGGACGGGGGTGGAGCCCACAGAAGCAGCGGTAGCTGCTCATTGAGTAGAGTGAATGTCACGTAAAAAGTCTCCAAAAGTCTCCAGCAACGCCAGAAAAAGTCGCTAGATTTGTCGCTAGTCGCTTTTTTGAAAATAAGTCGCTAAAGGGGTCTGAAAAGTCGCTAAATCTAGCGACAAAGTCGCCAAGTTGGCAACACTGCCCTCTCGTTGTGATTCATAACTTACAGAAGTTAGTTAAATGAACATTCACATCACAGAGACAACTCACAAGTAGTTAAGACAATATGTAACTTTAAGTTTAACTTAGTGAAAACTTACAGACTTGAGTTGAATATCTAAAACTTGCTGTGTGTAGTAGAACTAAATAGCAAATGTTAGTACACATAACTTAATGAGGCTATAATGTTTTACAGTGTAGTATCTAATGTTTAAGAACTAGTATCTAATCGAATAGATACTGGTAACTGAGGAATAAGAACTAGTACCTTAAAAATAGATGCTAGTGAATGTAAATGAAAAAATATTAAAACGGCTTGCCATAGTTCCCTCACTAAAAAGCCCATTCATTTTTTTCGCTAAAAATAAACTTGTTTTGTGTAACGTGTATAACCAAACTAAACCTGTGTGTGTGTGTGTGTGTGTGTGTGTGTGTGTGTGTGTGTGTGTGTGTGTGTGTGTGTGTGTGTGTGTGTGTGTGTGTGTGTGTGTGTGTGTGTGTGTTGTAAGGATGGGGTTTGTTGTGAATCTTCAGGGTATGTGACTGTTTGGAGCTCCAGTGAATGTCTGGATTCAGTGTGGATGAGCAGAGATCAGAGCCGCACACCACAGTCACTGCTGGATAAACTCTCCGAAGAGACATCCAGACACACACAGGACTCAGATCTCAGTCTGTCTTTACTCTCTTATACTGAGTCAAAGCTCACAGACGCTCAGGACACTACAGTGTGTGACAGTAAACAGAGCTTACAGGAGGATCAAACCTCCACAGAGTCTCTGGATTCTGTCTGTAACGCTGGAGAACAGCAGCAGATCCTGCAGACCAAACTCAAGATGTCTTCAGTTAAACCGATGGACAGTGGGAACCTGATGATGAAGATGAGAAGAGAAACTACAGCTGATGAAGATCAGACCGAGTAAGATGATGAAAATCATGATGATTTTATTCCTTCAGGTGTGTTTAATCTTTTACCTTACATCAGTGGTTCTCAAATGGGGGTACGCGTACCCCTAGGGGTACTTTGGGGTACTGCAGGGGGTACATGAGAGAAAGTGGAAACTGACATTTATAAAATAAATTAAAGGAATAAATCAATAAAATCAGTAAATCATGATGATAGTATTTTATATGACATTAGGACTACACAAATATGCATTTAAAAATCATAAATTTAAAGCACATTGTACAAATGCATGTGCGAGTTCAACCTGTTGATCTTGTCACATGTGCTAAGATTTCAGTTCAGCAGCTTTAGCAACGAGTTACAGAGATACACAGATATATATATCACTCTCATTTCACTGTATTTTAAAGCTAAATGTTGTTGTCTGGTTAAGGGGTACTCGGCTTGAAAAAATCATAAAAAGGGGTACTTCAGCCAAAAAAGTTTGAGAACCACTGCCTTACATGACACTGGATTACACAAAATTGCTTATAAATGGTCACATTTCATTCAGCTTTTACAGCATGCAGGTTCATTTAGCTTGGATAGTACAAAAACAGATAGGTATATTTGCTCCTGGGCTTTTAAACCACCACTGGGTCAGCTCCCCCTTACATTCAGTCACTTATACAGACTTACATACCCTCTCAATCCCTGCGCTCTTGTCACCGTGCGATGTCTTTTTCTCAAAAATTTTCTACGTTGTTCTGATGCAGCAATATATGTCTCGCTTAACGGTTGTTAGGGTACACTGGTTGCTAGGTAGAGAATTTGCATACACCAATGATTATACATCAAGCCTCGAGTAAAACAAGGCCACCCCCATGTCTCCACAATGTTCTGATGCAGAGATATAGGTCTTGGTACATGGTTGCTAGGGTTCTCTCTTTGGTACAGGAGCAAACGCTAACGCTTAGCAGTCAATCAACGAGTATAATAACTAGTGCTGTCAAAATTAAAGCGTTAATAAGCATTAATGTAAACTAGATATTAAAGTTTGAAGACAAACTTTATGTTGGCTTGAAAAAGCGTAGCCTGAACGTTTAAAACGGTTTGACAGAAGTTTAGTTTAGTAGGCTATCTGGGTGTTAGTATGTTTAAGTATGAAGGTAGCATGATTTAACATGATTTAGCATGATGCTAACATGATAAGCATAAAGCTAACATGAAGCTAACATGATTAGCATGAAGCTAGCATGATGCTAGCATGATCAGCATGAAGTTAGCATGATGCTAACATGATTAGCATGAAGCTAGCATGATTAGCATGATGCTAGCATGATTAGCATGAAGCTAGCATGATGCTAGCATGATTAGCATGAAGCTAACATGATGCTAGCATGATTAGCATGAAGCTAGCATGATGCTAGCATGATTAGCATGAAGCTAGCATGATGCTAGCATGACTAGCATGTTGCTAGCATGAAGTTAGCATGATTAGCATGAAGTTAGCATGATTAGCATGAAGCTAACATGATGCTAGCATGATTAGCATGAAGCTAGCATGATGCTAGCATGATTAGCATGAAGCTAGCATGATGCTAGCATGATTATCATGAAGCTAGTATGATGCTAGCATGATTAGCAAGAAGTTAGCATGATGCTAGCATGATTAGCATGAAGCTAGCATGATTAGCATGAAGCTAGCATGATGTTAACATGATTAGCATGGAGTTAGCATGATGCTAGCATCATAAGCATGAAGCTAGCATGAAGCTAGCATGAAGCTAGCATGACGCTAGCATGAAGTTAACATGATGCTAGCATGATTAGCATGAAGCTAGCATGATGCTAACATGATTAGCATGAAGCTAGCATGATTAGCATGAAGCTAGCATGATGCAAGCATGATTAGCATGATGTTAGCATGATTAGCATGAAGCTAGCATGATGCTACCATGATTAGCATGAAGCTAACATGATACTAGCATGATTAGCATGAAGCTAGCATGATTCTAGCATGATTAGCATGAAGTTAGCATGATGTTAGCATGATTAGCATGAAGCTAACATGATTCTAGCATGATTAGCATGAAGCTAGCATGATGTTAGCATGATTAGCATGAAGCTAGCATGAGGTTAACATGATTAGCATGAAGCTAACATGATTTAACATGAAGTTAGCATGATTAGCATGATGGTAGCATGATTAGCATGAAGCTAGCACTATTTAGCATGAAGCTAACAAGATTTAACATGAAGGTAGCATGATTTAGCATGAAGTTAGCAAGCTATATTATGAAATTAGCATAAAGCTAGCATGAAACTAGCATGAAGCTAGTATGACTTAGCATGGAGCTAGCATGAAGCTAACATGACCCAAAGACCCAACCCCCATGTCTCTATGATGTTCAGATCCAAAGATATAAGGCTTTGTTTATTATGTTGCTAGGGTGCTCATATTTGGTTGCTAGGGGCGTGGCTTAACACCTCAATAAGAATCCTATTAAGACTGATTGGATGCCTGAGTAAAATGAGCCCACCTCTATGTCTTTGTGACACTGTGCTGCAAAGATATCCATCTGGGCTTTTTATAATGGTAGTCTATGGGAGATGTTGCTAGGGTACCCAAAATTGTTGCTAGGGGTGTGGCTTAATAGCTCTGGGGCGATCCTAAGAGACTAATTGGATGACTGAGTAAAATGAGCCCACCCCCATGTCTCTACGACACTCTAAAGTGAAGATATTCCATCTGGGACGTTTTTATTCCCTTATATGGGCATGTTTCCTGCCCCATTATAAGTCAATGGGAAATTTTGGGGGCCTCTTACACCCCAGGGGTACAGCTTACACCCCATTGTGATGTATGTTCTTACACAGCCTGTCAGCCTCCTTAAATGTGGTAAGCCACAAGTTTCTAAAAGTTTCTCACTCACAGCTATGACCCGTCAAAGTTTGTCTCCATGTTAAGTCAATGAGAATTTTGGGGTCTTTGAGCGCCCCGTTTAGGAATTCGGAAGGTCCCATCAGTTAGAAAAGATATAGCACACTAAGTCAGACCAGTCTGAAGGTCCGTGGAAAATTTGGTGCATATAGCTTGAAAGCTCTAGGACGAGTTAGTGTCAGAAATTTTGGAACAGAAAAAGAATAAGATATAAGTTTAATAGCAATAACAATATATTGGCTTTTTCAAAGCCAACATAATTAATTTTAACAACATTCATTTTATTAACATGCGATTAACGCATTGCACAATTTCAGTTTGAGCTTAGGCCTGGCCCATTGTTAGATAAATTGAGACGCAGCCTACAGTAAATAGTCATTAAATGTCTAAAGTAATCTTTATTTGTACGTTTTTTTGAGAGATGTATCGTCATAAGTTCTTAACTAATACAAATAATGCATGTCCATCCACTTGCACGTCTGAGATTTTGGTTTCGGTTTTAAAACATGGGTTGGAGGAATTGGAAAATAAAGTGCTGGACTTGCTTGGTGTTAAAATAGTTATCAAAAGAGAGAAAGTTCGGGATCTGATTGATGATTAAAAAGTTATTTAGAGTGACAATACTCAAAAATTATCTTCCTCACACTGATTGAAAGATCTGATGCATGCACACAGACACACAACCCTAATATATGCACACATTGACAGATTTACAGTTGTAATAATATTTGTTTTGGCAAGAATTCAGATAGCGATATACTTCCTGGCTCCTGCATCACCCTGTCTTTGTGGTCAAGCCTCACCATTGGTTGAATTTGATATACACATTCAGATGCACTTACCCCTTGAGGCGTCCCCAAAGTGTCATCGCAGTGACACAGCGCGAGTTCCCTCGAAAGGAAGCTGTAACAACGTATCTTAGAAGGTAACACAATGTAACCTTGCTCTCACTTGAAATATGTCCCCACATTTAGTCCTTGAATTTTAGGGTTTTGGACCTGGAAAGTCCTTGAAAGGTCCTTGAATTTAAAGTTAACTAAAGTTAAAATCACATCTGAAGATTTCCAGTCCACTCCATGCAGTCGCTGTGCAACTCTCCATACTAGGAAATAAATGACTTCTGATCTATTGAGTGTTGTGTGCAATGGATAGATGCAGCTTAAGAGTCAATAACTAGTTATGACCCCATTAGCAGCAATAACTGAATATAAAAAAAAACATACAGAATCTCAGTTTAACCTCTTGTTTGTGTGTTTACAGTTGGTGTAAATGTAAATCATAAGAGATTTCTAATGTTGTTGTCTTTCAGATAAGATCAGTGATTCGTGTTTGGATGGAGAAATAACGTCTTTATCATCAAAAGAGCGACAGACGGCACAAACCTGCATCACCGATGGAGAGACATTGAGCTCACAGAGACATTTAGATAAAAATGCAGAACAAAAACTCTTGACCTCCACCAGATCTGAGATCAGCTTCACTACCTTACAAAAATATAAACGTCATCATTCAAAAGTGCACAGAGAGAAGAAGTGTGGGAAGGATCTTTTAGCATCAACGTCTCGTATTAATGCTCACGTGAGGTCACACAGTGCTGAAAAGTCTTTCTACTGCACTGAATGTGGCAAATATTTCAGCACCAAACAAAGTCTTCATTTTCATCAGAGAATTCACACTGGAGAGAAACCATACGAGTGTCCTCACTGTGAGAAGAGATTCAGCCAAAAACATCATCTGAAGTCACATATGCTTAAACACACCAATGAAAGACCGTATCAGTGCAGTCAATGTGGAAAAACCTTTAAGGATTTAAGTTCATTAAAATCACACCAGAATATTCACTCTGAGGAGAAACGCTATCAGTGTTCACACTGTGATAAACGTTTCGGTCATAAATCTAGTCTGATAATCCATGAGAGAGTTCACACTGGACAAAAACCTTACGTCTGCTCTCAATGTGAAAAGAGCTTCACTACTCAAGGTAATTTTAAAGTTCATCAGAGAGTTCATACAGGAGAAAAACCTTACGTCTGCTCTCACTGTGGTAAGAGATTCTCTGATCCAAGTACTTTTAAAGTTCATCAGAAAATTCACACTGGAGAGAAACCTCATCACTGTACTGTTTTTGGGAAGAGTTTCAGCAAAAAATGTAATCTAATGACACATGTGCGTATACACACTAATGAGAAACCATATCAGGTTTTAGTGAGAGACCATAGAACTCATACAGGTGAAAAACCTTACAAATGTTCTCAGTGTGAGATGCCAGATTCCTTAAAAGCCCATTTGAGAGTTCATACGTGAGAGAAACCTTACGGGCCCTATCATTCATCCAGCGCAATGAGCGACACAAGTGTCTTTCGCTAGTTTCAACCTGGCGAAATTATCATCTTCACGTTAAGCTTGGACCAAGTTGTTTAAATAGCAAATGCATCTGCGCCCAATTTTGCACCCATGAGCGTTCTGGTCTGAAAACGAGGTGTTTTCAGGTGCATTCTTGGTGCGTTGCTATTTTGAGGCAACTAAAATAGACTACACCATTAACCAACTAAAACCAGGGGCCTATACCATGAAGGTAGCTGAACAAACTCGGAGTTACAGGATTGGTTTTGAGTTGACAAAACCAAACCGATGCAGTCAGGCTTTATTGGTCCCATGAAGCGGCTTATCAACTTTCTCTGTCAACTCAGGCTTTGATCTGTGCGTGCACATAAAAGAGTGACGTCGGCACGAACAATCAATCGGAATAGAAAACGGAGAGAGCACTAAGCAGTGTATTTTTTTAGCGGAGGAGCATAAGCTAATTATACAAAAGTATGAAGATTATAAAAATGTATTTCAAGAGCGAAATAATACTGCCTCTGCTCTTTTTAATATATATAACATGTTCATTAACATACTTCATTGTATAATATATTTAGGTAGGCTACCCAAAGTGAAATATGCTTTTATTAAGTTAATGTACACTGTTAAATTTGTTAATAATCTTACAGGGAATTTTATAAAAGCCCTCTTTTAAAGACATGGTCGGGAAATGTCGGGGAAACACTATGAAGCTGTTAAAGGAATATTTTTTGACAGGAAAAATGGCGGATGTACACTTTTGGAGCACAGCTTTTCGTTTAGGTCCGGTCGAGCGCAACCTAACGTATATGCGTGGTGACGTAGGGAGGTCACGTGTTACATATATAAAACGCACATTTGCGGACCATGTTAAACAATAAACTGACACAAAGACATTAATTAGTATCAGTTGACATACAACAACGTAGGAACGGTCCTCTTTCACCACATTTGTAAACACTGGGGCGGAGTTTCGCCTTGGTCCTCTGTGACCTCTTGACGTGATGACGTATTGCGCCGGGTCACGCTAGCGCATGACGACCGGATCTAAAAGAGAAGTTGTGCTTTAAAAGTGGATATTTGTTATTTCTATTGTCAAAAATTACAATCGTTTTGCTAGATAAGACCCTTATGCCTCGTTTGGGATTGTTTATAGTCCTTTGAAACTTCGTTGAAAAAAACTGTTAAGTGTTGAATTAAGTATTAATTGTTGGTGTCTATTAAAGTCCATTAAAATGAGAAAAATCCTGCAATGTTTTCCTCAAAAAACATAATTTCTTCTCGACTGATCAAAGAAAGACATCAACATTTTGGATGACGTGGTGGTGAGTAAATTATCTGGATTTTTCTTTTAAGAAAATGGAATATTCCTTTAATGTAGCCTACAGTGCGTGGACCACCTTGCGCATGGTTCGACAAACCGTGTTTTGTTGTGGTTTTCCTTTTCCTCGAATGAAACAATCTTCAGTCTTAGGTTTTGATTTCAAGAGATAAACTTTTAATTTCTGGTCAAATAAAAAGCCGAGTCTGCCCTGGTGAATCCCCCCCCCAGAATCAGAGTGTGGTCCTGGGAGGATCCTCCAAAGTCAGTCTGACCTGCTGAGCCCTGGCTTGGTAAATATATAGGTTTTTGGTCCCTCCCCTCCATGGTTCAAACAATATGTTTCTGTTCAGGCTTGTAACTTGAAGAACCACATGACATTCCTCAGACCAGTGTCTCCTTCCCATGACCTATTTGACCTTTGGCTATTCACTATACTCAAACCCTTTGTGCCCTTTGACATGAAACATGAATACAAACAGCTGGCTCTTAAATACACACAGATGTTTTTTAAACTCCTGATACACACAGATACTGCATAGTTGGATTATAATGGTAAAGTCATGATGCACATATTTGGATTAAAATAAACTACTTCAGTTTTCCCCACCGACCGCATACTGTACCACTTGCAAAAAAGCGCAACGCAATACACATCATTTGCGGCACAGTAAGGGCATGGATTCAACGTGATAGATTTCTTATGTGAGGCTAGAAGTTTGCAAAGATAAGATCCCTTCTGTGGAAAATCTAGATATTTCAGCAAAAATAACTGGGCAAGGGAAAACTAAAAACTCTCTCTACGAAGTGGTCTTCTAACTATTTGCGCGGAGACCTCTGAGACTTATTTCTGCTTTGGATGTTTAAGCCCTCTTTTTTTCTTTTTTTTTTCAATATGTTTTATTGTCATTTTCTCATTTTATAACCCCAGAACAAGTACACTTGCTTACACCTCTTCACATATTCATCTTCCATTAATACTTCTTAAAAAAAAATATTAATAAATAATAATAATAATAATATTAATAACTAACAACAACGAAAAACAAACAAAAATAAATAAATCTTTAATAAAGAAAAAAAAATAATAATAATAATTACATTGTCTGTAACAAATTTATATACTATATTGTCAAAAAAAAAAAAAATTCCTTTCTATAGTCTGCAGTCCCAATTTACAAGATATTTATGTATGGCTCCCACAGCCGATCATCGAAAGCCCTCCTTTTTTCTTAGTTTTTTTTCCTTTTTTTTTCTTTAAATGCGGTATCAACACGGAAAGTAGTGATTGTTAAATATTCCTTAATGTTTATGTTTGAATATAAAAGTTAAATAAAAAAATACAAAGAAATAAAATTTGCGCGGAGACGCTGTAGTTACGTCAGCTATACATTTCTTTGCTCGCAGCTGATTGGTCAAACTGCAGTCTCAGATCTCGAATCCAGAACATAGCCTGCCCCGGGGCAGGTTAGCCGTGCAGCGTAAAAGGTCCCATGGAGACTAACACCGATTAAAGCCGCGCTACTTTCATGGTACCTAAAACCCAGGGTTGGCGCAAACTAATCTTAAACTTACCTGGTATAGGCCCCTGGTTTATAGTCTAAATTCAATGGCACAATATTGTTTTTGTTATTTAATGAGCGCATTAGGAATAAGGGATGAAAATGCGCGTTTGCTAATCACACACATGGATGCGCAGCAGAACACAACCCTTTTATAATATGAAAAATTAAAGGATTAAAATGTAAAGATTATTATTGAGTCTCTTGGACTTAAATGATGATTGATTATGAGACGTTAGAAGGTGTAAAGAGCTGCTTCACCTGTAGCCTGGTAAGAGATTGTTTTGCTTTAAACAAATGCTTCTGTTTTTAAATGCTACCTCACGAATTTATTGTATATGATGACTTTGTACCTGTGGATATGGTGAGATAAGAAACATTTTTAAGTAATGATTTAAAGGGGACATTCCACAAGACGTTTTTAAGATATTAAATAAATCTTTGATGTCCCCAGAGTATATTATGTGAAGTTTTAGCTCAAAATACCATATAAGTAATTTATTGTGGCATGTTAAAAAGGCACTTTATGGGTCTGAGCAGAAATGCACCGTTTTTGTGTGTATCCCTTTAAATCCAAACGAGCTGCTCAGGTGGGCGGAGTCTCAAGCGCTCACGCTGTAGACATGACAGAGCATCGAGGAAGATTCTCTCACGAAAGAAGTTAGTGAGCGATGTTAAGCATTATATATTTGAACAAGTTTAAAAAGTCAATCATCTGTTTTATGCATACTAAATACATGTTTATCAGAAGATGGGGAACATTGTGGAATAAAAATAAAGACTTTTAGGTCTCATATGCTGCCAGTGTTTTAAACAGGCACAATGATTTTCAGCATGTTACAATAAATTACACTTCCACAAACACTCAGATGTAAACTTTTTGACCAAACAACACGAGCACATTTAAATGATTTGTAATAAAACAACACGTTTAATGCTTAAACTTTAGAGAAACAGATCACATGACATGTTTAAGTTTATTGTGATTGAACACATTCGCGTTTCTGTCAGTCTCTCATCTATCTTGTTACTCCTCGTATTCATTTGAAACTTCAGAGAAACATTAAACAACATATTTACTTATTGTGTATGATAGTGAATATGCGTTGTTCTCTTACTCTGTCTCGTGCAGTGCATTAATCCTCGTGTTCATTCATATAAACTTCAGAGAAACACATTAAACATAACTTACTTGAAAGCGAACCGTCGCGTTGCTCTCTCTCTCTCTCTCTCTCTCTCTCTCATTCTCTCGTTCGTTTACTCGCTCTCTCTCACTCACTCGCTCTCTCTCTCTTGCAGGTTAATCCTTTAGAACGTTAATTCAATCTTTAAAAATATTAAAACTACAAGTTATAAGATTGTAGGCTCCTGTTTGTGTTTGAGGTAATACAAACGCGTCATGCTGTCAGTCATACTTTCTCTCGGGCTGTTTCTCAATTCCAAGAACGCAAAGAACGGACTTGCGTCCTCGTGGAGATCGGTCTTGCCGAGATAGGACCAACTGCAGACGCGCAGAACCCTACGTCATGACAGTCTGAGACTGACAGCCCCAGCCTGACAGTCTGAGGACGGAAGTGGCGGAGTTGTAATCTCAGACCGGAGAATTATTAAACATTAAAATCTATTAAAATGCTTTTTCATTCAAATCAAATGCTCAAGCTTTATTTTTTAAGATTTGTGTTACATTTATTTTTATTCATTTATGACACACAGTCTGAGGCGGAAGTGGCGGAGTTGTAATCTCAGACCGGAGATGGACGGAGAATTATTAAACATTAAAATCTATTAAAATGCTTTTTCATTCAAATCAAATGCTCAAGCTTTATTTTTTAAGATTTGTGTTACATTTATTTTTATTCATTTATGACACACAGTCTGAGGCGGAAGTGGCGGAGTTGTAATCTCAGACCGGAGATGGACGGAGAATTATTAAACATTAAAATCTATTAAAATGCTTTTTCATTCAAATCAAATGCTCAAGCTTTATTTTTTAAGATTTGTGTTACATTTATTTTTATTCATTTATGACACATAAAAATGGATAATAAACTATACATTAAACAAAAAAAAAACTATTAACAAGTGTCTGTAGCAAATAACAATTCTTACGTTTTACATTATTTTACACAAATACATAAACAGACATAACTTACGTGTGTGTATATATAAAATATAATTCATATCATAAAGCAAAAAGTGCCTCAGTCATTCTGAAATCGCCCTATATATTTATAAATAATATACAGTTGCATCTCAAATATATCTTTTTAAATTAAATCTTTTTAATACATTTCTTAAAACAAGCAAAACACGCACTCTGATCTCACGGTACTTTGATGTCGAGTGAATCGCTCTGTGCAAGCCCTGCATTTTTTTTATCGACGTGGGTCTTGATCATTGTCCATGCTTTTGATATAATGGGTATGATTTTCTAACAAAGTTAGCGTCCGTACGGAGCATAAAAGACAGAAAACCCGCATGCCTGCATAATCATATTACCGTATTACTTACAACGACATAGAAGTAGCGGAATGCCTTATAAGGCCCTCTTCCGGCCTCAGACTGTCAGGCTGGGACTGTCAGTCTCAGACTGTCATGACGTATGGGTCTGCGCTTCTGCAGTTGGTTAGTATTGGTCTTGCCAGGCGACCTTGGAAGAACGAACTCGGAAGTTTTGCCGCAATGACTTCTGGGGCGTAAAGCGATTTCAGCAAGTCTGCACTCGATGCATCCTCGATATCAAGAACACATCCGGGAATTTTCATGCGTCCTCTGTCCTTGCGGTCTTGAGAATTGGAATGAACTTCGACCGTTAATGATGACGTAGAGCGAGGACACGAGGACGCAAGATCGCTGAAGAACGCATATTGAGAAACAGCTTCGGTCACTCTCACTCGAGGTAGCTTCATGGTTGGATAGCGCAGTTGAAGGGGCGGTATCATTATATTAGGAGCCCTTACCTACGTCATGGGGGGAGCGAAATCCGCATGACCTATTTATTCACATGCTTGCAGAGAGAGCCTTACCAAAACAAAGTTACAGGGTTGCTTCATGTTTTCTGGGTTGGTAGAAGCACTGGGGACCCGATTATAGCACTTAAACATGAAAAAAGTCTGATTTTCATGGAATGTCCCCTTTAAAAAAACATGGCGCTGTCCGTGCTGAAACTGTTCTCTACATGTTTGTAAATTCTTCATCTCTTGTTTGTTACAAATAAAGTATTTTTAGAGCACAAACCTTTTCTTGCATATTTGCAGATTATTACACTGATTGGTAGCATATCCATACATTTACATCAAATAAAAGCTTGCTATTTTACTTCCATGACTGAAAGAAAAAGGCTTTTAAAGGTTTAAATCTAAAAAAAAAAAAAAACAATTTCGATACAAATCAATCTTAAACTGGTGGAATTCTTCTTCTTTCGTTTTTCGGTTTACAAATGATGTTTATTAAATGATGGAACAAGCAAAACGTGTCTCTTAAAGAGTAACTAAACCCTTAACCAACTTTTTTTAGTTAATGATCTGTAAGAATGATGCTTTATTAGTGCTGTTCATTGATTTTAGTAAGTTTTTTGACATTTGTATATAAAGTGTTTCAATACTACAATATATGGTGTAAAAACGTCTGAGTGCTGCCCCCTTCAGGTTGAACGGTGGCTACTGTAGTTGAATTTTTCTATTGGATGTTGGGTCCAAAAAATAACTCTTGACGTAAGCAGGTTCAAGCTCACCACGCCCTTGTTACGATCTTACCACACACTTGCAGCTTAGTTCCTCCCCTCTATCTCCGTTGGGATCTGCCCACTTTTCTTGCATTTTTCAAATATTGTCAGTGGGTGGAGTCGGGCTCTGACCAGGGGTTTAGTTACGCTTTAAAGGATAAGATCTGATTTTATTCTAATAAATGATCAAATACTTTCTAAGAGAAAGAATTATATTTAGTTTAACATCTCCAGTAGATAGCAGTAGAGTCACACTGTGAATACATCTGAAGGATGCTTTGAAGGCAGCTCTGTTTCGTGCCCTTCATTTGGCAACTTTTGAAGGATGAACGAGCTGTGGGAGCTGAATTGGGATCCGTCCATGGCTCCTTCTTCACAGCCTTCTCAAGATTCAATACGCGCCTGTGACGTCCAGGTATTTTGATATAAACATTCAGAACTGTAGTTGAATACAATTTTTGCGATTTTAAAAAGTTTATTGGCTGTTGAAAATGATGATTTGTTAACAGCAGGATGAATGAATGAAGTGTTGAGCGTCTTCTCTCTCCAGTACAGCAGGAGGCGCTGCAGCTCTTTAGTACACAAATAAACTCACTAAAGAAAGAAAGCGCGTGTGATTTGATTTGTTTGTATATCCTCATTGTTTTTCTCTCTAGAGTGTTTTATTGAGAGTAAACAAAGTCTTGTCTCTGTGTATTTTAGTGTTGATGATGAGATGGATGTGATGTGCTGTAAATCAGTAGGAACTGATCTGTCTATGCTGGATATTGATGATTTTATCACAGAAATCTCTCAGCTGAAGAAAGAGGTGGCGTTACTGGAGATAAAGCTGAGGTTAAGAGGAGATGAAGGACTGAATAGAGAGGTTTGTACAGCTTAAACATCCTTTACCTGAATCAGACAACATCAAATCATTTTATAATCTTTCTCTGTGTGTTTGTGCTTTAACAGTCTGTTATGTTGTCAGTGTTTCCTCTGGGATTTTTTCCAGCTGTGGCGGCAGGGGGCGCCCATGATGATTATAAATGTACTTTTTTTAATGTAGAATATAGGCTACAGTAAACTAACATGTATTTATTTTTTATCATTTTCATGCTGTTATTTACTTTTCCTTATATTTATAGCATATTGCTTTTCTATGTTTAATCTAAACTGTATTTTCTTAAAAAATACGTAAGTTTAATAGCTTCATACGGATCTTTCATTGTAGTTTAAATGTAGTGTGCAAGTTCTTGCTCATGTTTAGCGTTACAGAGCTGTTGCAAAGTCACGCACAGTCCTGTTTGATAATCCGCACCGCTGCGATTTGACAGAAAACCTGACCAGTTATCCGACATCAGAAGCAATTTTTTCCAGCATTCCACACCCGGCCTGTTTGACATAAAGAGCCCGACCCGGTCACACCGCAAATCGCGCAGCTAAACCTTTAACGTTCTTCAGACAGAGCTTAAACACAAATAAGCACAGGGCCATTTAAAAACTGCTACCTATCGGAATCGTGTCGAATTTTGGTCTTGGATGTTAGACCTGCAGTTTAGCCTACTATTGCTTATTGAGTCCCGACCTGCATCTACAACGAAATGACACGTTAATATTATTACACCCGTTACATCAAATATTATGCGGTTCACCCGCGGGTACCCCGATCCTGCTGTCTGAAAACATATATGAAACCGTCTTACCGTCTGCCTCAAGTTTTTATTACCAACGTCCGTCTCTTCCACGGGAATAATGTAAGTTTCCTTCCAAACAGATTTGACTATTAATGTCTTGCAGTCCCATATAAGTAGTATTCAGTGTTTAGCCTTTTGTTTTTGTACAAACATCTTATCATTTAATGTGAAACTTTGTGAGGGTCGATCTGAAGCACAGAAGATTGACTGACAGCTGATCGGTCAGCAGCGCTCTGCGCTTATAATCTATATTCTGAATAACTAATGGCCTGATAAGTTGATAATATGAGTACAGTGATTCCAAATGAATGTCCAAAAAAACTTGTAATATGTTAAATCGAAAGTTTAATCATGTCTTTTCTCGCAGCCCATCAGCGCTGCGTCCGTGTATATGCGCATGTGAAAAGCATACGCGTGATGACCTTGCAACTTAAATTACCCTTAATTTATTGCCATACAGATAAAAGTAAAATAACATTCGAAACTGAAAATTGTTTTTTTTATTTGTGTAGATGTCACAGGGTGACGACTTGTCAGGGCGGAACCAAAAATTGAGGAAGTTGGTTCCGCCCGGATGTTTCCGCCCCGACCGGAAAAATGGAAACACCGGACATCCGGCAGCGTTGCGAAGGCTGTAATCAGCGGATTGAGCACAGCTGTGGCTAGTTAACGAGATCGCCGGGTAATTGGATAATGGGAGCGTAAGGAGAAGTACAAAAAGCACAGTTAGATGACAGTTGGAGTTGGAAGTGTGTGCTGAGGAACGGAGCTGTGCTCATTGCTAGACGTGGTGGCTGGATATATTTCTCTCTCTTTCCCTCTTCTCTCGTTGTAGTTACGGTGGACCGGCTGGATTTAAGGAACAACCCTATGGGTGAAAAAGGAACTACAGTCCAACTAGTAATTTGAACGGAGAAAAACGAGAAGCGATTTGATCGCACTGCACAACGTACACAAAGGCTATCCGCTGTGAGTATGCCCATGGTGTAGTGTAACTAGCGGAAACTTGCATGTTGTGATTCGTTGGAGTCCTCCAGGAGTAGGAAGGCGGCCCTACCCCTATCAGTAGCGTGGTGGGCGAGCCGCCAGCAGCATATATATTTCATACAGCCACCGCAACGCGACTCTGGTCTGGTCGTTTCTGCCACCGCCTCTACGTTAGCCCCAAGCACAGTGGAAGAGACCGGGCGTTTCCCCTCGTGGTGTTGCACTTGCAGTGTGGTGAGTGAGATTTTACATATTATAAGCTTTTTAACGATAGAGTGGTGCTGTGTACTTGCCGTGGGTTGCCGTGTGTCTTGTCAGAGGAACCCCGCACCATCCATTCTCTCCCTTGGAAGGAGGACGCCGGGGCCAACGACCGTAGACCTTATTGCCATCATACGCGGTGTGCTGTTCAAGAGAGTGAAGAGACGCAGGCCAAGTACTGTGGAGGACTGTGAGTATTATAGTGAAAGCAATTGTGGTGTAAACTTACCTGTGTGTGTGTCATCGCAGAGTCGGAGGCGAACGGGTCCGCTGCCCCCGGGTCCCTACGAAAGGGCGCCCTTATCTGGGATTTGATCAGCCTACGGACAGTGGCGATAAGGCAGCGCTCGACCCGGCGAGGTGGTGTGTGACCTTCGCCCCCCTGCTGACCTACAGAAGGAACGACCGTGAGTAACATAGTAAAAGCAATTGTGGTATAAGCTTACCTGTGTTTGTATCATCGCAGAGTCGGAGGCGAACGGGTCCGCTACCCCCGTGGTCTCTACGAAAGGGCGCCCCTATCCGGAATTCGATCGGCCCACGGACCGTGGGGATAGGGCGGCGCTCGACCCGGCGAGGTGGTGTGTGGCCGTCGCCCCCCTGCTGACCAACAGTAAAGAGCCGACTGTGAACGTGATACTTACCCCGAGAGCTGTAAGCAGCGGAGCTGGTGAGAACCATTCAAAGACCAATAACAGTGTTTCTGTGTCCTAGCGACCACCTGTGGAGAGAGAACGGAAAACGAGAGAGAGTCAGTAAAGAGCCGACTGTGAACGTGAAACTTACCCCGAGAGCTGTAAGCAGCGGAGCTGGTGAGAACCATTCAAAGACCAATAACAGTGTTTCTGTGTCCTAGCGATCACCTGTGGAGAGAGAGAAGAAGACAAGAGTGAGTCATTGAGGAATCGACGGTGAACGTGATACTTACCCAGGAAGCTGTAAGCAGGGAGCCGGTGAGACCCCTTTCAAAGTCAGTAACAGTGTCTTTGTTGTCCTAGTGGCCGCCTGTGGAAAGAGAAGAAGGCGAGAGTAAGCCATTGGGCACGGACAGTGGAGAAACCCCTAACAGCCACACCAGAAGTTGTCTGCCTCCAGGAAGAGAAGAAGGAGGGCGCCACGGCCAGCAGGGTCCAGGCGGGAGCCTGACGTTTCCTTTTTACCCCGTTGATGGTGTTTGGCACCCCCGTTTTACCATCCCTGTCACCCGTGGCTGTAGTCTCCCTGGAGGGAGTAGAAGAAGCCATTAGTTTTAAAATTCCCCGGTCCACGAAGTTTCCCCCCATCCTTTTAAGTATTTAAGATCTCAATAAAGCTTGTTTTAAATTTTACTTACCTGTTTCCGTGTTTGTCTGGTCATTGGGTCGGCTTTGGGGACCTCCTCGAGGTGGGAGTTGAGAAGGGGCGTGGCTTTAGCCAAACACAGCCAGCCCCTAGTGGTGACAGATTTTGGCGCAGTCGGCAGGGTCCCACCTCGAGTTGAGTAACCAAGGTCACCCAATGACTGACAACGCGGGGCCAGCGGCCCCACCCCGTGCCACACCCGTTATCATGGGCAGTCCATGGGTCCAGAGATACGGAGGAGCCGAGTCGGAGGTACGCCTGACTGAATGGAAGGCCCAGCTGGAGTACTTGGCCGACCTGCAGGGCCTTAGCGCCGCCCAGCGGCTTCAATTTGTGTTAAACTCCTTAGAAGGAGAAGCACGGCGAGAAGTACAAGCCGCCCCCGAAGCGACTAGAGCCACCGCCCAGACTGTGTTCCAGTTCCTCACTGAACAATATGGTGACCATACCCCCGTAGCTGTCCTCCGCTCACAATTTTTCAATTGCAAACAAGGCCCCCGACAACCTATTCGAGCTTTTGCCCTCAGGCTGCGGGAGCAGTTCACTCGCCTGCAAGCCCGACGAGACCATGGGCTAGGAGATGGAGAAGCCTTGTTACGCGACCAGTTCCTCCTGGGGATGAAAGAAGGCCCCGTGAGACAAAGTCTGAGGGTCCAGTTCCGGAGGGACCCCGGGCTGACCTTCGAAGATCTAAAGAAGGAGGCGCTAGCCCTGGAGGGGGACGAGGCCGAAGTAACCGAAGCCCCCGTATGTGCAGCCGTAAGTGGAAACACAGCGGCGCCACCTGAACACGCAGACTGGAAACAAGCCCTGCGGGTGGAATTGTTGAAAGATGTCCGAGAGCAGATGTCGGAGCTATCTAAGACCCTCTTGGGGGAACTTCGCCAAAGTAGGGCGCGGGAGGAACCGAGGCCGGCACCCCGAGAGCGAGTCTACTCTGAGAGGGGCCGAGAGCCACCGGGACGCCCGAATCGTTTGAACCGGCCCCGCTTCGAGTGGGATGACCAAGGGCGGCCAATCTGTAATCGGTGTGGAGAACCGGGGCATTACAGTCGCCAGTGTGGGCCTCGCAGGGCATCAGAAGGGGGTTTTTAAGGCGACCGGCCACAGTGGGTCGTGTGGCCGGGACCCCCAGAGAAGACCCTGGAAGACGCGAGGATGCTAGAGACCAGATGGTTGGACACAGCCCTGTGGCGGAGGTGAAGGTATGTGGCAAGACAATACAGTGCCTAGTAGATACGGGCTCGCAAGTGACATTGTTTGCGGAAAGTCTCTCGCAGGAAGTATTTGGGAAGCAGAGTGCCCAAGGAGGGGAGGCCCCCTGGCTGACGTTGCGGGGCGCCAACGGCCTAGAGATCCCTTATATTGGCTATCGGTTGACGGACTTAGAAGTTCATGGGGTGATAGTTCCCCAAAAAGGAGTGATTATCGTGGAGGACAGATGTCTGGGTGCCCATCGAGCCCTGTTAGGGATGAACGTCCTCTCCGAATGCTGGGAAGAGTTATTTCGGGCTAAGCCCGGCCCTAGGATCCCCCCTGTCGAGAGGCCCCTATGGGAGCAAGTAGTAGCCGACTGTCGTCGGGTCCAGATGACCCAGGTCCGCAGAGGCCGGGAAGAGGTAGGAAGGGTGATGTGTCGATTCGCTCTGTCGATTCCTCCTAGGAGTGAGGCCATGGTGTGGGTGAGAGTAGCCCCCCGAGGAGTTGGCCCCGAAGAATGGGTGTTGGTTGAACCTCACGCCGATTGCCCCCAAGTGGAAGTAGCCCGAGGCCTAGCGGCGGTCCGTCGGGGGAGGGTCCCTGTGAAGGTCCGAAACGACCACCCCTACCCGGTATACTTACACCGACACCAGCGGCTGGCCCGATTAACGGGGGTCGCGCCCCACCAGGTGAGAGAGGAGAGGGACGTTAGGTTCCGTCAGGTGTGCCCCAATGTCATCGAGGTGGCCCTGACCCAGATGGAAGCCCCTCCGAACAACAGAAGGAGGGACGTGCCGAAGCACTTGGCAGGCGAGTCCCTGCAAGGGGAAGAGTTGGAACAGGCGCAGACACAAAGACTCCAAGCCCTCCTTCAGAAATGGCAACATGTATTCGCAAGACACGAGGAAGATTATGGGTGTACGAAAGTGGTAGAACACCATATACCGACTGGAGATGCAGGGCCCAGTAGAGAGAGGTACCGGCCGATCCCACCCACCTTGTATGCAGAGGTACGCTCGCTACTGCAGGGCATGCTGGAGCGAGGAGTCGTCCGGGAAAGCAGTAGCCCCTGGGCAGCCCCCATCGTACTTGTGCAGAAAAAGTCAGGAGCTTGGAGGTTTTGCGTGGACTATCGGAAGCTTAACCTGGTGACCAAGAAAGACGCGTGTCCCTTGCCCCGGATTGAAGACTCCCTTGCCGGTCTCACACGATCCGCTTGGTACTCCACCTTGGATCTGGCCAGTGGATATTGGCAGGTGCCAGTGGCCGAGGCCGATAGAGAGAAGACCGCCTTTACGACCCCGTTCGGACTATTCCAGTGGGAACGGATGCCCTTCGGGCTCTGTAACGCTCCGGCCACGTTCCAACGCCTCATGCAGCGCTGTCTTGGAGGTCAGTTAATGGAGTCAGTCTTGGTATATTTGGATGATGTAATTGTGTATTCCCCAGATTTCGATTCACACCTCCGACACCTCGAAGAGGTTTTCCGGGCGATGGAGAAATATGGGCTGAAGTTACAACCCGACAAGTGCCATCTGTTGCGGCGGAAAGTCCAGTTCCTGGGCCATGTGGTCAGCGCTGCTGGGGTGGCCGTAGACCCTGGGAAGGTCTCCGCGGTGAGAGACTGGAGTGCACCAAAGACTGTGAGGCAAGTGCGGTCATTTCTGGGATTTGTGGGATACTACAGACGGTTTATAAAAGATTTCTCAAAGATTGCCAAACCCCTTAACCAGCTACTGGTCGGCACAGGGCGAAACCGGGGGCGGGGGTCACCCTCTATTGATTGGGACGAGTCCTGTGTAGGGGCATTTCAGAGGTTAAAACAGGAGTTGTTACAGGCTCCTATCTTGGCCTATGCAGACTTTACCCAGCCATTTCTTTTGTATACAGACGCTAGCAACCTGGGGCTGGGAGCAGTCTTGGCCCAACGACAAGCGGGTACGGAACGGGTGATCGCCTACGCAAGCCGAAGCCTTCACCCAGCGGAGAGGAACGACGCGAACTACAGCTCATTCAAGTTGGAGCTGTTGGCCCTGAAATGGGCCCTGACCGAGAAGTTCAAGGACTACCTCTGGGGTGCTAAGGTGACGGTGATTACAGACAATAACCCTCTGGTTCATTTACAGACAGCGAAGTTGGGGGCGGTGGAGCAGCGCTGGGTGGCACAACTTGCCAACTTCAATTACCAACTACAGTATCGGCCCGGTCGGGAACACACGAACGCGGATGTCCTGTCCCGATTGCCAGAGGTGGACGGCCCCGGTGGCTGTGATGGCCACGAAGAGGAAAGCCAGGAGGAAGGCTACCTGATAGGGGTTGTGGAAGCACCAGGAGGCCAGCAGGAGGCGGTACCCGGGAGCTGGGGTTGGGACCCCTGCCGGTGGAAGGAAAGACAGGCCCAGGATCAAGATTTATGGCAGGTGAGGATGTGGGTAGAGCGAGGCCGGCGACCAACGTCGTCCGAGAGGCTGACCCAGACAGAGACGGGGAAGAGACTGCTGGGACAGTGGGACAAGCTGGAGATACAGGAGGGGGTACTTTGCCGAAAAGTAAGTGATCCGAAGCTGGGCGAGGAGGTACGCCAGATCGTGGTGCCCGCCGATCAAACAGCAGCCCTGGTGTCTGCCTACCATGACCAATTGGGACACCAGGGACAAGAACGGACCGTATCACTGCTACGCAGGTTCTTCTATTGGCCGGGACTGGAAGCATCAGTGCGTAGCTTGGTCCAAGCTTGCCCCAGGTGCACGTTATTCAAGTCTCGACGAGAGGCCCGAGCACCGATGATACCCATATGTGCCAAAGCCCCCCTTCACATCATGGCGATGGATTTCCTGACCCTGGGCCGGCCACAGGACCGTTATCCGAACATCCTAGTAATCACCGACCTGTTTACGAAATATGCATGGGCAATCCCCACCCTCGATCAGACGGCAAGTACCACCGCAACGGCTTTATGGCGGCACGTCTTCCAAACATTTGGATGTCCAGAGTTCTTACACTCAGACCAAGGGGCAAACTTCGAATCAAAGGTGATCCGGGAATTATGCCAGCTGTATGGGTGCACGAAGACCCATACGACGTCCTACCACCCTCAAGGAAACGGCTGCTGCGAGAGGTTTAATCAAACCCTGCTGGGGCTCTTAGGGACCTTGGATCAACGCAAGCAGAGTGATTGGGTGAGTGCTCTACCGAACCTCTTACAAGCTTATAACAACAGCATTCATAGCACGACGGGGTATGCCCCCACTTATCTGATGTTCGGTAGGCATGTGCGGATGCCGACGGACCTGGTCCTGGGAGCGGCCGCGAGCCAGGAGGAAGGAAGTGTGACTGAGTGGGTAGGGCGCCACCACCAACGGCTGCACTTTGCCTATGAGCAGGTATCTCAGAAAATACGGGCCACCGGAGAAAAGAACAAGCGGTTGTACGACCGAACAGCCCGGGAAGCCCCCTTGCTGCCAGGAGAGAGAGTCCTGGTACGAGATAACCGGCGGCAAGGCAAAGGAAAGCTGAGCGACCGTTGGGAGGCCATCCCGTACGTAGTCTGTAGGCAGCAGAGACCGGGTCAGCCGGTGTATACCATCCGGCCGGAAGGAGAGGCCGGCCCGGAGCGGGTGGTACACCGAAATATGATTCGCCCTTGTCCAAATTTCCCCGAGGTCACGGAGGAGGTAGTCGCGGAGCCGGCACCGACAGCCCCCTGGATGGAAGGATGGGCTGTAGTACCAGGTTTACCTGTGGTGGCGCCACCCCCAGTCGCCCCTGGAGAGCCCGATCTTGCACCTGAGCCAATTGACCCCCCGGCCGCCCAGAGGCAGCCAGGACCAGCACCAGAGCCAGCCGAACCCCTGGCCGCACAAGGACAACCTGAGGTTGTGCCCGAGCCCGCTGCACCTGACTCCCCTGTAAGACGCTCCCAACGGGAGAACCGCGGCCGGCCCCCTTCCCGCTATGGTGAGTGGACTACTCAAAGGCATTCCAGGGACTGGAATGTATTGGCGGGGGAGGATGTCACAGGGTGACGACTTGTCAGGGCGGAACCAAAAATTGAGGAAGTTGGTTCCGCCCGGATGTTTCCGCCCCGACCGGAAAAATGGAAACACCGGACATCCGGCAGCGTTGCGAAGGCTGTAATCAGCGGATTGAGCACAGCTGTGGCTAGTTAACGAGATCGCCGGGTAATTGGATAATGGGAGCGTAAGGAGAAGTACAAAAAGCACAGTTAGATGACAGTTGGAGTTGGAAGTGTGTGCTGAGGAACGGAGCTGTGCTCATTGCTAGACGTGGTGGCTGGATATATTTCTCTCTCTTTCCCTCTTCTCTCGTTGCAGTTACGGTGGACCGGCTGGATTTAAGGAACAACCCTATGGGTGAAAAAGGAACTACAGTCCAACTAGTAATTTGAACGGAGAAAAACGAGAAGCGATTTGATCGCACTGCACAACGTACACAAAGGCTATCCGCTGTGAGTATGCCCATGGTGTAGTGTAACTAGCGGAAACTTGCATGTTGTGATTCGTTGGAGTCCTCCAGGAGTAGGAAGGCGGCCCTACCCCTATCAGTAGCGTGGTGGGCGAGCCGCCAGCAGCATATATATTTCATACAGCCACCGCAACGCGACTCTGGTCTGGTCGTTTCTGCCACCGCCTCTACGTTAGCCCCAAGCACAGTGGAAGAGACCGGGCGTTTCCCCTCGTGGTGTTGCACTTGCAGTGTGGTGAGTGAGATTTTACATATTATAAGCTTTTTCACGATAGAGTGGTGCTGTGTATTTGCCGTGGGTTGCCGTGTGTCTTGTCAGAGGAACCCCGCACCATCCATTCTCTCCCTTGGAAGGAGGACGCCGGGGCCAACGACCGTAGACCTTATTGCCATCATACGCGGTGTGCTGTTTAAGAGAGTGAAGAGACGCAGGCCAAGTACTGTGGAGGACTGTGAGTATTATAGTGAAAGCAATTGTGGTGTAAACTTACCTGTGTGTGTGTCATCGCAGAGTCGGAGGCGAACGGGTCCGCTGCCCCCGGGTCCCTACGAAAGGGCGCCCTTATCTGGGATTTGATCAGCCTACGGACAGTGGCGATAAGGCAGCGCTCGACCCGGCGAGGTGGTGTGTGACCTTCGCCCCCCTGCTGACCTACAGAAGGAACGACCGTGAGTAACATAGTAAAAGCAATTGTGGTATAAGCTTACCTGTGTTTGTATCATCGCAGAGTCGGAGGCGAACGGGTCCGCTACCCCCGTGGTCTCTACGAAAGGGCGCCCCTATCCGGAATTCGATCGGCCCACGGACCGTGGGGATAGGGCGGCGCTCGACCCGGCGAGGTGGTGTGTGGCCTTCGCCCCCCTGCTGACCAACAGTAAAGAGCCGACTGTGAACGTGATACTTACCCCGAGAGCTGTAAGCAGCGGAGCTGGTGAGAACCATTCAAAGACCAATAACAGTGTTTCTGTGTCCTAGCGACCACCTGTGGAGAGAGAACGGAAAACGAGAGAGAGTCAGTAAAGAGCCGACTGTGAACGTGAAACTTACCCCGAGAGCTGTAAGCAGCGGAGCTGGTGAGAACCATTCAAAGACCAATAACAGTGTTTCTGTGTCCTAGCGATCACCTGTGGAGAGAGAGAAGAAGACAAGAGTGAGTCATTGAGGAATCGACGGTGAACGTGATACTTACCCAGGAAGCTGTAAGCGGGGAGCCGGTGAGACCCCTTTCAAAGTCAGTAACAGTGTCTTTGTTGTCCTAGTGGCCGCCTGTGGAAAGAGAAGAAGGCGAGAGTAAGTCATTGGGCACGGACAGTGGAGAAACCCCTAACAGCCACACCAGAAGTTGTCTGCCTCCAGGAAGAGAAGAAGGAGGGCGCCACGGCCAGCAGGGTCCAGGCGGGAGCCTGACGTTTCCTTTTTTCCCCGTTGATGGTGGTTGGCACCCCCGTTTTCCCATCCCTGTCACCCGTGGCTGTAGTCTCCCTGGAGGGAGTAGAAGAAGCCATTAGTTTTAAAATTCCCCTTTCCCCGAAATTTCCCCCCCATCCTTTTAAGTATTTAAGATTTCAATAAAGCTTGTTTTAAATTTTACTTACCTGTTTCCGTGTTTGTCTGGTCATTGGGTCGGCTTTGGGGACCTCCTCGAGGTGGGAGTTGAGAAGGGGCGTGGCTTTAGCCAAACACAGCCAGCCCCTAGTGGTGACATAAACTCACAATAAGGAGAAAACCTTGTGCTTATTTAAAATCATTAAAAACATGACGTGCTTTCTGCTGCTTTGGTTTAACAGCGCCTCACAAAAAGAGAACAGCAACTCAAATACTTTTTTATTCGTTTTGTCAGTCTAATAATTATAACATATTTCGTGTAGGTTTATTTATTTTATTATATTTCTCAAAACAGAGACGTAGCCTAATCATCATCTATTGATTTAAATCTATTTGTGCATGAAACTAAACCCATGGGGGAAATGATGATATTTTAGGAGATTTATTTATTATAAATGAGTGAACAACGCGAATCCAGAAAGGAATTTATTTCTTTAAAACAGCCAGTATGGCAGGGCGGACATTTCGGTAGCTTTATTTATTTTGCGAGCTCCCGCCGTGGGTTTTGTCTAGAAGGGATACAGAAAATGCCGAAAAGTTTAGAATTAGATTTGGAGGTAGGATTTTTAGGATGAAAACAGCGGCTCTGGCTAAATGAGAGACAAATACAAACTACAATCCTGTGAAATTTTGTGTTTAGAGTTGGGTTTGGGTGAAGGATTAGGATAAAACAGTGCTCATCCGGCGAGATTTCGTTTGCTGTATCCCTTCTATCCACAACCGCAGGCGTGGCGGGGATGTTTTAGGCGTGGCGGCCCGCCACGGTTGAATGTATATAGCGGAAACACTGGTTGGACCCTTAGCTGTCTCTTAAATAAATCATTGTGCAGTTTATGTAAAGACGTAACGTTAAGGCTCCCAAGTTTGTAGCGTTATTTTTTTTATTGAATCAGTCATATTCAACAGTTTTTTTAACATTAGCCACGGGATGAGGGAAAAAATAAATAATTTAAATAAAACATGAAAATGCTTACATACATTAATTAATTTAACGGCTTTCTTATTTATCAGATTATACATTGTTTTAGGTATTGCTTAACTTCTAATAGAGGGTATGCACGTGACGTCACCTTCAGCGAAAGTGACTGCGGTTACGCCCACTGAGTGGCAAAAGACAGCGTCAGCATTTGAGTACAGTGTGAAATCAGCAAAAACACGAGGAAAACGCGTAAAAGCTGTTGTGCGATAGACTGTACTAATACATTTAAAAGTACACAATTTTAATGTAATTAGGTATTAAATACATTTTAATATGCAATATTAAAGAATACACAGTATGATTCTATGCTTTAGAATGTAGTAAAGTAAAAAAAATCCCAATACAAACATCCTAATAAAGCACAGATGCTTGGAAAATGTAACTAATTTAACGAAGTGTTGTTCACCTCTGCTATCAAATCCAACTAAATTCAATTTAAGCTGATAATAGTCCGTTTTACTGGCATTTTGCACAGCAGTCGGTATGAAACACTATAAGACATTTTGTTGAATCATTTGCCACCCAACAGGGCGAGTTCTGGTGTGGTCATGTGGAAAAGTGACGTCAATGCATACCCTCTATAGCAAAATTTGGAATAATGGTTTATGATCACCATATTAACATTTATACTAATTTATTTATATATTTGATTAATCGTTACATTATAATGAAATCGATCTCTAGTCCACTAAATTCTGGAAGTAAGCGGGACACTTGTTCCCTCAATAAAAAGCCCATTCATTTTTTCCATAAACTTGTGTAACGTGTATAACCAAACTAAACCTGTGTGTGTGTGTGTGTGTGTGTTGTGTTGTAAGGATGGGGTTTGTTGTGAATCTTCAGAGTATGTGACTGTTTGGAGCTCCAGTGAATGTCTGGATTCAGTGTGGATGAGCAGAGATCAGAGCCGCACACCACAGTCACTGCTGGATAAACTCTCTGAAGAGACATCCAGACACACACAGGACTCAGTTCTCAGTCTGTCTTTACTCTCGTATACTGAGTCAAAGCCCACAGACACTCAGGACACTACAGTGTGTGACAGTAATCAGAGCTTACAGGAGGATCAAACCTCCACAGAGTCTCTGGATTCTGTCTGTAACGCTGGAGAACAGCAGCAGATCCTGCAGACCAAACTCAAGATGTCTTCAGTTAAACCGATGGACAGTGGGAACCTGATGATGAAGATGAGAAGAGAAACTACAGCAGATGAAGTTCACACTGAGGAAGATGATGACAATCATGATGATTTTATTCCTTCAGGTGTGTTTCCTCCTTTACCTTGCGTGACATTGAATTGCACACAATTGCTTATAAAAGGTCACATTTAATCCAGCTTTTACTGCATACAGGTTCATTTAGCTTGGATAGTACAAAAAAAACACATGAGTATATTTGCTCCTGCTCCTGGGTCGGCTCCCCCTTACATTCACTCACTTGTACAGACTTACGTACCCTCTCCATCGCTCTGCTCTGTCACCGTGCGATGTCTTTTTCTCAAAAAGAAAAATTTTCTACGTTGTTCTGATGCAGCAATATATGTCTCGCTTAAAGGGATAGTTCGGCCAAAAACGATATTAAACCCATGATTTACTCACCCCCAAGCTGTCCGAGTTGCATATGTCCATCGTTTTTCAGACAAACACATTTTTGGATATTTTAGAAAATATTTTAGATATTTCTGTTCATTAAATGTAATGTTGCGGGGTCCAGCAATAGTCCACGACCTTCAAGTCCAAAAAAGTGCGTCCATCCTTCACAAATTAAATCCAAACGGCTCCAGGATGATAAACAAAGGTCTTCTGTGGGTAATCCGTGCGGTGTTGTTGTAGAAATATCCATATTTAAAATGTTATTAACTTTATAAGCTACCTTCCGGTAGCGCCGCCATCTTAGACTCAGGAGAGAGGATAAGCGTAGCGTACGCACTTTTCTTAGTGACGTATGACAAATTCGGAGGGCGGGGGCACAGAGCAGCAGCAGAGAAACTGAGAAACTCTGTACGCTGCGTAAGCTCTCATCCTGAATGCGCATCACTCCAAAATGGCGGTGCTACCGAAAGGTAGTTTATAACGTTAATAACATTTTAAATATGGATATTTCTACAACAACACCGCACGGATTACCCACAGAAGACCTTTGTTTATCATCCTGGAGCCGTTTGGATTTAATTTGTGAAGGATGGATGCACTTTTTTGGACTTGAAGGTCGTGGACTATTGCTGGACCCCGCAACATTACATTTAATGAACAGAAAGATCTAAAATATTTTCTAAAATATCCGAAAATGTTTTTGTCTGAAAAACGATGGACATATGCAACTCGGACAGCTTGGGGGTGAGTAAATCATGGGTTTAATATCGTTTTTGGCCGAACTATCCCTTTAACGGTTGTTAGGGTACACTGGTTGCTAGGGAGAGAATTTGCATACACCAATGAGTATACATCAAGCCTCGAGTAAAACAAGGCCACCCCGATGTCTCTACAATGTTCTGATGCAGAGATATAGGTCTTGGTACATGGTTGCTAGGGCACTCTCTTTGGTACATGGTTGCTAGGGCACTCTCTTTGGTACAGGAGCAAACGCTAACGCTTAGCAGTCAATCAACAAGTATAATAACTAGGGCTGTCAAAATTAACACGTTAATAAGCATTAATGTAAATTCATTTTAACTACATTAAAGCTCCACTGTGTACTTTTTTTAGTTAATTCTTAGCAAAAACCCATGTTTTCTTTCAAAAGTATGTGCTCATTCATGTGTAATTACTTCCACCCCACTAATCAAAGTATTCTCGTAAGTGTAGAATCTGCTATCTAAAATACATACCGTCTAATCGCTCTCTGGCTGAATCCATGTTGTGCCTCCATCTTTGAAATACATTCGCCGACGAGGGACATTTCTGAAATTCAAGCTCCGCTTTTCGCGCTTTCAGAGTACACTCAAGCTGGCCGCGAGCGACAGGAAAAACATCAAGACCAAAGTCAATATTGTAGTTAGTTTTCCAAGATGGGGCTCAATGGACACTGAAGTTGCTAAGTTACTTTATATCTTCTCCACAGGTAATTCAGCATATTCGTTTATATCTATACAGTCTATGTTGTAAACTTGAAGTTTTATAGTTCCTTGGCTAACTATAGCATGGGTATGCAGTTAGTGTAAACACGCATGTGGTTTAATGTGTTCGAACAGCCACACGCCGTCTCTCCGCTCATTTATGTAATCTGAGGTACTGAGATAAATGTTTTTCATCTTTTCTGACCTCTAGCACAAACACACGGTGACAGCGCTATTTTTAGCCTTTCATTGATAAAAGCGTCTGATCTGCGCGTCTTTCGTTTCATTTTAACTTACAAGCGTGTGAAAGTTGAGCGATCTTATTTCACCAATATCAGAGAAAGCTCTTACATATACACGGACATGTAACGTTTACTTAAACATAAGCATTGGACTCTGACATATTAGTTCACGTCCATTTAAAGCCGTCATTACTCCAGCTCATGATTAAATGACAGAGGGACTCGTCCACAGACCATCTCCTCAGTAATCTGAAGAGAAGCGGTCGAAAATGGACAAAAAAAGACGGATTTAAACACCAAGTGTAAACGTGATGCGTCTCTCTCGTCCACTTGTGATCCGATCGATGAAAACACATCTTAATACCAAGTTTAACAGCCCCTGTGATATTTTTCCTTGCGTCGATGAAAAAAGAAGTGTCTAAGCTACGTTTATGGTTGCTTTTTGTATGTGATTTTAAGCGGACATATCATGACAATCAGACTTTTTCCATGTTAAACATAAATCTGTGTGCTTTGATGGATCACAGGCAAATGACATTGCAAATTGTTCATTTTTTTCCATTGCTTTTGCTTTGTAGCAAAACTTTCACCGCTTGATGGGAGTAGATCCTACACAGTGGAGCTTTAAGTTTATTAATGTGTGATTAACGCAACACGCAATTTCTGTTTGACCCTAGGCCTGGCCCATTTTTGGATAAATTGAGACGCAGCCTACAGTAAATAGTAATTAAACGTCTAAAGTAATCTTTATTTGTACTATAACTATTTTTATTACACGGCTCTCTGGAATGCTTGATTCTGATTGGTCAGTTGAGACATTTGCAGGTTCGTTCTTTTCAAATAATAACCGCTCCAAAGTAATAACACATAGCCGGACTACTTGCACGAGTAAAATCGCTCCGCGCCAATAAAGATCAATAAAGATTACTGTTTGGCGCCATCTTGTGACAAACACTGGACAACCACGACAAGACACAGACAGCTTACTGAGACTGAACTTGACAAAATAGAGCATGACAGCTACGAAGCCAACACACAAAAAAATACAGAATGGGCATTAAAACTTCTCAAAGACTGGCTAAAAGAGAAAAAAATGGAGACAGACAAGTATGAAGCAGAGGATCTTAATAAGGTATTACGATCATTTTATGCATCTGTGCAAAGTTTCGCGGAAGGATAAAAATGTTAATTTAAAACAAATATGCCAATAAAATGTTTCAAATTCATATTCATGTCCAGTTTTTTTCTTATGTGGCAAGTAGCCGTGTAATAAGCGGGATAATGTAGAGGCAGCCGGTAGTTATTGGGAAATAAGCCCCTTCAGTGTGATACAAGACCCTCCGCTTCGCGTCTGGTCCTGATCACACTGTCGGGGCTTATTTCCCGATAACTACCGGCTGCCTCTACATTATCCCTTACATATGAACTAATACAAATAAAGCATGTCCATCCTATTGCACGTCTGAGATTTTGGTTTCGGTTTTAAAACATGGGTTGGAGGAATTGGAAAATAAAGTGCTGGACTTGCGTGGTGTTAAAATAGTTATCAAAGGAGATAAAGTTTGGGATCTGATTGATGTTAAAAAAGTTATTTAGAGTGACAATACTCAAAAATGATCTTCCTCACATTGATTGAAAGATCTGATGCATGCACACAGACGCACAACCCTGATATATGCACACATATACAGATTTACAGTTGTAATAATATTTCTTTTGGCAAGAATTCAGTCAGATATAATCTGTTAGTGAAAAAGTGAATGTTTGACTAACTGTTAAAGAAAAAATATCATAAGATTACATTAGATCCTTGCATTACAGTAGATCATAAAGCTGTCAGTCTCGATGTCAATCAAACAATAAAAAAAAGTTGACATTGTTTTTTTATTTCTGGACTCTTTAAGCACACATGCTAAGCTGTTCGTTTAAATGCTTACATCTTCTCTATGCGCATGCTTTTTTGCACAGCAAAATCCCCGGTGTTAAATTAACACCGGCTCGGTGTTTATATGGGTACCACCAGCAGGGTGTTAAAAGTAACACCGAAGCAGTGTTAGAGTTAATTAGATAATTAAGCAATCATTTGAGTGATTATTTGATTATTGAAGACACCTGATGATAATGAGCAGAACTACAACTACAACTTCCAGCCACTGCCTTAGATCAAATCAACCGAAAAGACATCTCTCTTATTACAAACCAAACTGATTTTTGACTACTTTGAAATTGTTTGGTCACCATTATGGTGATCTGTGGTTCCTTTAGTTGGGTGGGTTGACTCTTGTTTCTGCCTTTGAGGTCTTTTGCAACAGTGTTTACTGAACACATTATTTGTTGTAAAGGTTGTTAAAACAAAGTTTATAAAGTTTTTATAACAGAGATTGTAGATTTAATTAAGTTGTTTACACAGTCAAAAAATTCAGCGCTCATAGAAAACCAGATGCTGATCATATGTATATTATTCTCCATTGGACTTCAGTAACAGCTTTCCTCGGATCAAGGAAAGTTGTAGTTTGGCTCATTATCACCAGGTGTCTTCAATAATCAAATAATCACTCAAATGATTGCTTAATTATCTAATTAACTCTAACACTGCTTCGGTGTTACTTTTAACACCCTGCTGGTGGTACCCATATAAACACCGAGCTGGTGTTAATTTAACACCAGGGATTTTGCAGTGTAGTTGTGTTTGACACATGAAAACGTCTCGGGTTACGTATGTAACTGTTGTTCCCTGAGAAGGGAACGAGACGTTGCGTCTCCCTTGCCATACTTCATGCGTCCCTGTAACGCCGTTTTTGGCTATATTTCAGATAGCGATATACTTCCTGGCTTCACCCTGTCTTTGTGGTTAAGCCTCACCATTGGTTGAATTTGATATACGCATTCAGACGCACTTACTCCTGGAGGCGTCCCCAAAGTTTCACCGCAGTGACGCAGCGCGAGTTCCCTCGAAAAGGAAGCTGTAACAATGTATCTTAAAAAGTAACACGATGTAACCTTGCTCTCACTTGAAATATGTCCCCACATTTAGGCCTTGAATTTGAGGGTATTGGACCTGGAAAGTCCTTGAATTTTAAGTTAACTAAGGTGTGGGTTAAAATCACATCTTAAGATTTCCAGTCCACTCCATGGAGTCGCTGTGCAACTCTCCACACTAGGAAATAAATGACTTCTGATCTATTGGGTGTTGTGTGCAATGAAAAGACGCAGCTTTAGAGTCAATAACTACTTACGACCCCATTAGCAGCAATAACTGAAAATAGAAAAACCATACAGAATCTCAGTTGAACCTCTTGTTTGTGTGTTTACAGTTGGTGTAAATGTAAATCATAAGAGATTTCTAATGTTGTTGTCTTTCAGATAAGATCAGTGATTTGTGTTTGGCTGGAGAAATTACGTCTTTATCATCAAAAGAGCGACAGACGGCACAAACTCTTTCCTGCATCACCGATGAAGAGACATTGAGCTCACCGAGACATTTAGATAGAAATGCAGAACAAAAACTCTTGACCTCCACCAGATCTGAGATCAGCTTCACTACCTTACAAAAATATAAACGTCATCATTCAAAAGTGCACAGAGAGAAGAAGAAGTGTGGGAAGGATCTTTTAGCATCAACGTCTCGTATTAATGCTCACGTGAGGTCACACAGTGATGAAAAGTCTTTCTACTGCACTGAATGTGGCAAATATTTCAGCACCAAACAAAGTCTTCATTTTCATCAGAGAATTCACACTGGAGAGAAACCATATGAGTGTCCTCACTGTGAGAAGAGATTCAGCCAAAAACATCATCTGAAGTCACATATGCTTAAACACACCAATGAAAGACCGTATCAGTGCAGTCAATGTGGCAAAACCTTTAAGGATTTAAGTTCATTAAAATCACACCAGAATATTCACTTTGAGGAGAAACGCTATCAGTGTTCACACTGTCATAAAGGTTTCGGTCTGAAATCTAATCTGATTATCCATGAGAGAGTTCACACTGGAGAAAAACCTTACGTCTGCTCTCACTGTGAAAAGAACTTCACTACTCAAGGTAATTTTAAAGTTCATCAGAGAGTTCATACAGGAGAAAAACCTTACGTCTGCTCTCACTGTGGTAAGAGATACTCTGATCCAAGTAATTTTAAAGTTCATCAGAAAACTCACACTGGACAGAAACCTCAATCACTGTACTGTTTTTGGGAAGAGTTTCAACAAAAAATGTAATCTAATGACACATGTGCGTATACACACCAATGAGAACCCATATCAGGTTTTAGTGAGACACCGTAGAACTCATACAGGTGAAAAACCGTTAAAATGTTCTCAGTGTGAGAAGACGTTTACTAAGCCAGATTTCTTAAAAGCCCATTTGAGAGTTCATACGTGAGAGAAACCTTACGGGCCCTATCATACACCCAGCGCAATGTGCGACACAAGTGCTTTTTGCTAGTTTCAACCCATCGCAATGATCATTTTCACATTTAGTGCCACGTTGTTTAAATAGCAAATGCATTTGCGCCCAATTTTGCACCCATGGGCGTTCTGGTCTGAAAATGAGGTGTGTTCAGGCACATTCTTGGTGCGTTGCTATTTTGAGGTAACTAAAATAGACTACACCATTGACCAACTAAAACCTGCTCTAAAGTCAATGGCGCAATATTGTTTTTGTTATTTAATGAGCTTGTTAGTAATACGGGACGACAGTGCGCGTTTGCTTATCACACACATGGATGCCCAGCAGAACACAACCCTTTTATAATATGAAAAATTAAAGGATTAAAATGTAAAAGATTATTATTGGACTTAAATGAGGACCGATTATGAGACGTTAGAAGGTGTAAAGAGCTGCTTGACCTGTAGCTTGGTAAGAAATTGTTTTGCTTTAAACAAATGCTTCTGTTTTTAAATGTTTTTAAATGCTACCTTACGAATTAATTGTATATGATGACTTTGTACCTGTGGATATGGTGAGATAAGAAACATTTTTAAGTAATGCTTTAAAAAAAACATGGCGCTGTCTGAGTGCTGAAACTGTTCTCTGCACATTTGTAAATTCTTTATCTTCTGTTTGTTACAAATAAAGTATTTTTAAAGTACAAACCTTTTCTTGCATATTTGCAGATTTTACTACACTGATTTTGTAGGATATCCATACATTTACAGCAAATAAAAGCTTGATATTTTACTTCCGTAACTGAAAGAAAAAGGCTTTTAACGGTTAAGGTTTAAATCTAAAAAAAACAATTTCAATACAAATAAAATCAATCTTAAACTGGTGGCCTTCTTCTTCTTTAGTTTTTTTGGTTTACAAATTCCACTTTCTAAATCGAGATAAGGCATGATGCCTATGCAACTGTCTTTTAAAGGGGATGAGAGCTGAGACTCTCATTGGTTTATTGCACGTTATGCCCAAAACACACCCATTATGAGAATCGACCCTTTTACAAGTGCGCTTGGCACATAAACCATTTTCATGTTGTTAAATTAGCAGAAGTGGAATCAGACACGCCCATTTAGACCGGCGTGCGCGCGCTTTAGACAATGCGCTTGGATTGCTAAAATAGGGCCCTACGTCTGGTCAATCTGTGGAGAGAGATTCACTAATGTAAGACCTCATCAGAAGAAACATACTGAAGAACAAACTGATCTGTGAAAAAGACTTTGGGTTGAAAATAACACAGCATTTTTATAGTGTAAAACTAATAAATAAAACAAATGACTCTGCTGTACTTACATTTACAAATGTTATGTTATCAAGAGCCATTGTTTGTGTTATGTATTTATTAAATGATGAAACAAGCAAAACGTGTCTCTTAAAGGATGAGATCTGATTTTATTCTAATAAATGATCAAATACTTGCTAAGAGAAATAATTATATTTAGTTTAACATCTCCAGTAGATAGCAGTAGAGTCACACTGTGAATACATCTGAAGGATGCTTTGAAGGCAGCTCTGTTTCGTGCCCTTCATTTGGCAACTTTTAAAGGATGAACGAGCTGTGGGAGGATCAACCCCTGAATTGGGATCCGTCCATGGCTCCTTCTTCACAGCCTTGGCTATCTCAAGACTCAATGCGGGCCTGTGACGTACGGGTATTTTGAAATAACCATTCAGAACTGTAGTTGAATAAAAAAATTAGCAAATGTAAAAGTTTATTGGCTGTTGAAAATGATGAGATTTGTTAACAGCAGGATGAATGAATGAAGTGTTGAGCGTCTTCTCTCTCCAGTACAGCAGGAGGCGCTGCAGCACTTTAGTACACAAATAAACTCGAAAGAGAGCGGGCTGTTGTTTTTTTGTATCCTCGTTGTTTTTCTCTCTTGAGTGTTTTATTGAGAGTAAACAGAGTCTTGTCTCTGTGTATTTTAGTGTTGATGATGAGATGGATGTGATGTGCTGTAAATCAGTAGGAACTGATCTGTCTATGCTGGATATTGATGATTTTATCACAGAAATCTCTCAGCTGAAGAAAGAGGTGGCGTTACTGGAGATAAAGCTGAGGTTAAGAGGAGATGAAGGACTGAAGAAAGAGGTTTGTACAGCTTAAACATCCTTTACCTGAATCAGACAACATCAAATCATTTATAATCTTTCTCTGTGTGTTTGTGCTTTAACAGTCTGTTTCTCAGACATTATGATCTGGATGTCAAAAAAAAAACTTTTAAAACACAATGAGAGTAAACTGATGTATGTTGGACCCATAGACCGTAAAAAAAATATGGACGTAGTGTCCGTGACGTCACCCATTGGTTTGTGAAGATCGCTTTTGAAGCTTAAAGTAGGCGTTGCCTGCCGTCGCCATCTTGGCCGCGCGTCCAAGAGGCATCCAGCTGCAGCCCCGCAGACTTCACTTCTTGCTAGTGGATGGACAGCTGACGTCATTTCCGTTTCGTCATTCACTTTTCAAATCTGACGCGCCATGCACATCCCAGCTAGAAATAAAAAGCTCCAAGAACGCTCCCCGAAAGTTCCCGAATGTTCCCAAAAACATTCTGCCAACGTTAAAAGCGGCTAGTTTTTTTTAAGTTCTAGGAACGTTTCTGTTGTCTGAACGTTAGAGTAATGTTATATTTTACCATTTTTAAACGTTATGACAATGTCATGTTTTAATGTTCACACAATGTTTAAAACAACAGCTGTTTATTATATTGACTTGTTTAATTGTTATGTAAATGATAGAGAAACATTGCATTCTATTATTTTATAAAACATTATTTCTGTATGCAGCAAATACATTGCTGTAGAAAACTCAATTCACTTACTAGGTTTAGATGTTGATGTTTCATTTTAAGTCACCCTTATTGTGATTCATGTTTGTTTTAGTTGGTCTCTTGACACTTGACTTTTTGCCTACTAGTTTTTCCTGGTTGTGTTAACTTTGTGTTAATGCACTACATTTGTTATGAAAAGTTATTAGTGTATTTCTGTGGTTGTTGGTACATAATGGTAAAGATCATCACTTAGTTCATTTACTAATCAAAAGTTTATTTTCTGTCAATAATGTATATTAGATCCAGCTCTTTCACAGCAGTTTGTCATTAAGGAGTTTTAGAAACTTTGGACAAAAAATATCCGCTGTATAGTTGGGATGCCCAAACATCAAGAATCAGATTATGAATCTCAACCATGGTGACAATTAAAATTGTTAAAAAAATCCTTATTTATCCATGCTGCAGTGCATGCTGGGAGTCCTGAATGAGATTTGTAATTTGTTAATACCCAGCATGCATTGCAGCATGAAGTTTTTCATTTAATTGTCACCATGATTGAGATTCATAGTCTGATTCTTGATGTTTGTGCATCCCAGTTATACAGCAGATATTTTTTGTCCAAAGTTTCTAAAACTCCTTAATGACAAAATGCTGTGAAAGTGCTGGATCTCATTTACATTTTTGACAGAAAATAAAGTTTTGATTAATAAATGAATTAGGTGATGATCTTTTACCATTATGTACCAACAACCACAGAATAACACTATTAACTTGGCATGTTCATAACAAATGTGGTGCATTAACACAAAGTTAACACAACCAGGAAAAAAACTAGCAAGCAAAAAGTCAAGTGTCAAGAGACCAACTAAAACAAACACTAATCACAATAAGGGTGACTTAAAGGGGTCACACGATGAAAATGCCAGCACTGCCACTTTGTGGGTGTGAGCAAAAACAGGTCATTGAAATTTGGCTTTCATTATGATGTCATAAGGATATCTTATTAGAATAATACCGCCTCCTTAATCTGAACTCTCCAACCACTGCACTGCCGTTTAGTGCAGAGAGAAAGAGAGAGAAAAGAAGGACTTGACAGCACAATTGAGTTTGAATTACAACAAACCACCATCATTGTGATCAGTGTTTGAACTTTATCCGCTCATTTGCATTTTAAAAAACACACCCAAAATGACACATTTTTGGACTTGACAGCACAATAGAGTTTCAATTACAACAAACCACCATCGTTGTGGTCGGTGTTTGCACTTCATCCGCTCATTTGCATTTTAAAAAACACACCCAAAACGACACATTTTTGCTCAAACCTACAAAGTGGCAATGCTAACATTTTCATCATATGACCCCTTTAAAATAAAACATCAACATCTAAACCTAGTAAGTGAATTGTGTTTTCTACAGCAATATATTTACTGAACATTCAGAAATAATGTTTTCTAAAATAATAAAATGCAATGTTTCTCTATCATTTACATAACAATTAAACAAGTCAATATAATAAACAGCTGTTGTTTTAAACATTGTTTGAACATTAAAACATGACATTGTCATAACGTTTAAAATGGTAAAATGTAACATTACTCTAACGTTCAGACAACAGAAACGTTCCTAGAACTTAAAAAAAACTAGCCGCTTTTAACGTTGGCAGAATGTTTTTGGGAACATTCGGGAACTTTCAGGGAACGTTCTTAGAACTTTTTATTTCTAGCTGGGATGTCAGCGGTAAGAAAAAATAATAAACTGTCGATGATTTATCAGTCATGTCAAAATTCAAATGCACAAACTAGCTAGACAGTTTAAGGGGGCAGGAATGAGGTGTGGTGTGCACAGTGTGCAATAGTTTATTTGGAACTGTTCATGTTTTATTTTCTCTTGAAATCGGGACTTCCCCCACAACCTTACGGGCCTGACTGTTGCATCTTCATTCTGATGGTCAGATTTGTCTAATTTTACTAAGATGTGTGTAATTTCCGATAAATATTGCAAAACCACGAAGTGAATTTGATCTGGATTGTTTGATAAATTGTCTGATAATTTGAATCTACGTATATTTAAAAAACAGAAGTGGTTACATTTACAAAAAAAAAAAAAAACTGTGGTCAATTAACATGTACAAGTCTGTTTTAATGACAAAACGTTATAGTCCATTGATCTAGACTGAATTTAAGTCACAAAAAAATAGTGAAATTATCTGAAAAATATATATTTTCAAGGTGTGAATGCAGTTTTCATGAATTATTGATGTTATAATATTAAGCATATTATTGAGAATTGTTTTATGTAAAGAGATATGATAAAGATCATATTTCAATTTGAACACAGATTTTATATTCTATATTTTAAGTCATTAAAGTAAAATGACAATACGGAAAAGACGTGTGCAATTAAGCCTGCAAAGAATGTCTATCCAGAGGTGAAAACCGAAAATAAATATGCTGTCTATCCATAGGTGAAAATGTAAAATAAATATGCTGTCTATCCAGAGGTGAAAATATAAAATAAATATGCTGTCTATCCAGAGGTGAAAATATGAAATAAAATTGCTGTTCATCCAGTGGTGAAAACGGAAATTAGCGGCGAAACGGAAATGACGTAGGCTGTCTATCCACTGGTGTCCAGCCACTGGTGGCAAAGAGTATAGTGCTTCTATACTCTTTGCTGGTGGTGTCTAGTCGGAGGTGAGTCTGCGGGTCTGCAGCTGGATGCTATTGGCGCGGCCCCGCGATTTACTCGCGTAAAACCGAAATTGGTTAATTAGGCGGGACTTGGGTTAATCTTTGTTTAAACCACGCCCGCCTAGCGCGTGTCTTGTTACTGAATTGGCTGTTAAACCTAAACTCAAGCGACCACGCCCTTAATTATGCTGAAGTTTAAGGCTTAATATAATCTAAACGGGTGAGTTACAAAAAAATTCACCCCCCTCACAGTTGTCATGAAGGGCAAAATTAGCTATATAGGCCAAAACACTTTTTGTACCAGGCTGTAAACATATTATTTTCTACTGTAAAGTTGGCCATTTTTAACATGGGAGTCTATGGGAATTGACTCCCTTTTGAAGCCAGCCTCAAGCGGCCAGTCGATGAATTGCATTTTAAGTCACTTCCGTGTGGGCTTCATTAGAGAGATTGGAAGGTTGCCCCTCGGTTGGACCCTTATGCCGAGTTCAGACTGTATGATTTTCAAATTAGTCGGGTCACCTGTGGTTTCACACTGCGTGATTATCAGGGGAAGCGTTCACTCGCTGCTGTTTCACACTGCATGATGGATTGGCGACAGGGGTCTTCATGCATGACTTTACCGTAAGAAGAATCGCCGATAACCTTTTCCCGGTCCGCAAACTACGTCTCACAACCAAACGCACGTGAGAAGTGACGCGAAGGAAACAGCGCGAGGTCACGCGTGCAAGACCGGAGTTCTCACGTGAGACTGGGATTATTGCTAGGTGTGTTCGACTTCATGCGGCCCTGCGCAGACCGATCGGCGGCTGACTTGAAGCAGTGCATTCCGGTTAGTATTTTTGTCCGACTTCAGCTGGCGCTGCAGGCACGTGACTGTGTCATATGGTTTTTAAGTACCGCGAGAGCGATTCGAGATCAGCCACCTGAGTTAGCCAGCGCAGTTCGCGAAGAGGAGCTGCACGGGCTGTAATGACGACACAGCTGTTTCACGATTGGTCGGATTCACCACATGACAACAATCACGTGTGTTTCGTGCTTATTTTCACGCCCTCAGTTCCTCAAATGCTCACAAATCTGAATTTTTTTAACAGTTTAAGCTCTTTTCATGTAGTCGCGATGTTATATTGTGTCATGTTCATCAAAATAAAATGGATAAAAAACGTAGACCCCACAACATTGGTATTTAAAGGAACAGTATGTAGGATTGTGGCCAAAACTGGTATTGCAATCACAAAACTTGTGGCTAAAACTGGTACTGCAATCACACAACTGGTGGCCAATACACAAAATGACAACATAAACATCAGTTGAGGGCTGCAACTCCACTTTTTAAATGACAATATCCTGGCCATAACACTGTTGTCAGTGATATACGTATTTGAAATGAAAATGATTTCTTAATGTCTAGTGACATATCAAGGCCATTTTATGATTAATTGATATAAATTTCTTACATACTGTTCCTTTAAATCATATCTGCTTATCTTGAACTTTATTCTTGTAAAAACAGATGCTGTAAGCCTCTACAGTTCCACTCATGCTCATACACGGACATTCAAAACAGTATAATTCACTTTTTATGAAGTTTACATCTTACAAATCATGTTTAATGCGATTAAGCAAGCAAACGACACGTGATCAGCCATGCTTGACGTAAATGCCGCAAACTACGGGAAGCACGGCGCGTCCGACTTCACGTCTCCGTTTTCAGCTCCTCCCCGCTTGCACGCGGCTAATCTCGCCGATCGGTTACATCCAGCCGCAGCCGATGTCAAACACACCTATTAAAGGCACACAAGGCAAGTCTGAGTATTATTTCTCTACTAGCTCCCCCTAGTGTCTGGGAGTAAATGCTTTCTATATCTGAGACTTTACGAGACTGAAGGACACCGGGTCGGATACAGCGAACTTGCAAGTGGGGTATTCTTCCTACAGATGGTAGGGGCGGGCGAGAGGGTCTTCATTCGTCATGTAATGAGTCATTTAACCATATACCGACTTACGAAGAGGATTTATTAACATAAAAATGCTGCCTTGTGTCCCTTTAAAAATAGTCACCCGCAAGAAGTTTACCATACAAATTGCATGTGCGCTCATTTGCAGCAGAAAGAAGAAGAAATAAAAATGATGAATGAGGAAATGTTTGGAGAGGCTCCTCCCCGAACTTCCAGCTGTCCTGTATGTTGCTCTCTCATTGGATGTAGGTCATCGCCGATGTTATTGTCAGTCAAAACACATTTCACACGGAATGATTTTGAATCGTTTGAATCGTTAGCATGCCAAATATCTCACGGGTGTCGGCGACTCGTCGGCGATCCTCTCAGAACGCGTCTTTTATAATTCACACTGTGTGATTGTCACTCGCGTGCACGAGCATCGATTTGCCTGTGATTTCGGCCATTTGTCGGCGATTTCGCAAAACCTGTCGGCGAGTCAAAATCAGGGCTAAAATCGTGCAGTCTGAACTCGGCATTAGCTGTCTCTTAAATAAATCATTGCAGTTTATTTAAAGACACAGGGCTCCCAAGTTTTTTTGTGTAAATTTTTTATTGAATCAGTCATATTCAACAGTTTTTTTTTAACATTAGCCACGGGATGAAGAAAAAATATAATTTAAATAAAAACATGGAAATGCTGTCATACATAAATATATTTAACGGCTTTCTTATTTATCAGATTATACATTGGTTTTAGGTATTGCTTAACTTTTAATAGCAAAATTTAAAATAATGGTTTATAATAATAAAAAAAATATTATAATCTGAAAAATATAAATTAGCATTCATTCATTGAGAAAACGCGAACTTGCAGGATTAATTGTTACAGCCATATGGGCAATTATAATGAAATCGATCTTGAAGAAGTTTGTTTTAATCCCAATATAAAGGAATTAAGGATAATCTACATGAATATGTCAATCAGTTTACCATTACGTATTATCTATATGAATATAACCAGTTATGTGTACCAAATAATTTACCATTTATATATATATATATATATATGGTGGTGACCCCCTTACAAAAGTGATGTCATGTGTGTTTTTGCCTGAACACAAAACTATTGTGTTACAAACTGCAGTGATGGCTGAGAGAGAGTCAGAGTGATCTTGCAGGATCTTCCCAGGACCACATTTTGGTTCTGAGAGGATTCAGCAGGAAGGCCTCGGCTTTCTATTTGTCCGGATAATAAAAGTCTATCTCTTGAAATCAAAACCTAAGACTGAAGACTGTTTCATTCGAGTAAAACATTCTCTAGTCCACTAAATTCTGGAAGTTAGCGGGACAGTTGTTCCCTCACTAAAAGCCCATTCATTTTTTTCCATAGACTTTTGGATCTCCGCTAAAAATAAACTTGTTTTGTCTAACGTGTATATATGTGTAACGTTTATAAACAAAATAAACGTGTGTGTGTGTGTGTGTGTGTGTGTGTGTGTGTGTTGTAAGGATGGGGTTTGTTGTGAATATTCAGAGTATGTGACTGTTTGGAGCTCCAGTGAATGTCTGGATTCAGTGTGGATGATCAGAGATCAGAGCCGCACACCACAGTCACTGCTGTATAAACTCTCTGAAGTGAAATCCAGACACACACAGGACTCAGATCTCAGTCTGGATTTACTCTCTTATACTGAGTCAAAGCTCACAGACACTCAGGACACTACAGTGTGTGACAGTAAACAGAGCTTACAGGAGGATCAAACCTCCACAGAGTCTCTGGATTCTGTCTGTAACGCTGGAGAACAGCAGCAGATCCTGCAGACCAAACTCAAGATGTCTTCATCTAAACCGATGGACAGTGGGAACCTAATGATGAAGATGAGAAGAGAAACTACAGCAGATGAAGATCACACTGAGGAAGATGATGACAATCATGATGATTTTATTCCTTCAGGTGTGTTTCCTCTTTTACCTTACATGACATTGAGTTACACAAAATTGCTTATAAAATGGTCAAATTTCATTCAGCTTTTACAGCATGCAGGTTCATTTAGTCTGGATAGTACAAAAAACAGATGGGTATATTTGCTCCTGGCCTTTAAATCCACCACTTGGTCAGCTCCCCCTTACGTTCACTCGCTTATACAGACTTACGTACCCTCTCAATCCTTGCGGTCTGTCACCAAGCGACGGCTTTTTCTCAAAAAGAAAAAATGTCTACGTTGTTCTGAAGCAGCAATATATGCCTCGCTTAATGGTTGTTAGGGTACACTGGTTGCTAGGTAGAGAATTTGCATACACCAATGATTATACATCAAGCCTCGAGTAAAACAAGGCCACCCTCATGTCTCTACAATGTTCTGATGCAGAGATATAGGTCTTGTTACATGGTTGCTAGGGTTCTCTCTTTGGTACAGGAGCAAACGCTCACGCTTAGCAGTCAATCAACAAGTATAATAACTAGGGCTGTCAAAATTAACGCGTTAATTAGCATTAATGTAAATTAATTTGAACAACATTAATTTTATTAACATGCGATTAACGCATCGCACAATTTCAGTTTGAGCTTAGGCCTGGCCCATTGTTAGATAAATTGAGACGCAGCCTACAGTAAATAGTCATTAAATGTCTAAAGTAATCTTTATTTGTACGAGATGTATCGTCATAAGTTCTTAACTAATACAAATAATGCATGTCCATCCACTTGCACGTCTGAGATTTTGGTTTCGGTTTTAAAACATGGGTTGGAGGAATTGGAAAATAAAGTGCTGGACTTGCTTGGTGTTAAAATAGTTATCAAAAGAGAGAAAGTTCTGGATCTGATTGATGTTAAGAGTTCTTTAGAGCGACAATACTCAAAAATGATCTTCCTCACACTGATTGAAAGATCTGATGCATGCACACAGGCACACAACCCTGAGATATGCACACATTGACAGATTTACAGTTGTAATAATATTTGTTTTAGCAAGAATTCAGATAGCGATATACTTCCTGGCTCCTGCGTCACCCTGTCTTTGTGGTTAATCCTCACCATTGGTTGAATTTGATATACACATTCAGATGCACTTACCCCTGGAGGCGTCCCCAAAGTGTCACCGCAGTGACGCAGCGCGAGTTCCCTCGAAAGGAAGCTGTAACAATGTATCTTAAAAGGTAACACAATGTAACCTTGCCTTCACTTGAAATATGTCCCCACATTTAGGCCTTGAATTTGAGGGTATTGGACCTGGAAAGTCCTTGAATTTAAAGTTTAAATCACATCTGAAGATTTCCAGTCCACTCCATGCAGTCGCTGTGCAACTCTCCATACTAGGAAATAAATGACTTCTGATCTATTGGGTGTTGTGTGCAATGAAAAGACGCAGCTTTAGAGTCAATAACTACTTACGACCCCATTAGCAGCAATAACTGAATATAGAAAAAACATACAGAATCTCAGTTGAACCTCTTGTTTGTGTGTTTACAGTTGGTGTAAATGTAAATCATATGAGATTTCTAATGTTGTTGTCTTTCAGATAAGATCAGTGATTCGTGTTTGGATGGAGAAATAACATCTTTATCATCAAAAGAGCGACAGACGGCACAAACTCTTTCCTGCATCACCGATGAAGAGACATTGAGCTCACAGAGACATTTAGATAGAAATGCAGAACAAAAACTCTTGACCTCCACCAGATCTGAGATCAGCTCTACTACCTTACAAAAGTATAAACGTCATCATTCAAAAGTGCACAGAGAGAAGAAGAACCAGTTTCACTGTCAGCAATGTGGGAAGGATTTTGGCTTCTTATATCAGCTAAAAGTTCACGTGAGGTCACACCGTGGTGAAAAGTCTTTCTACTGCACTGAATGTGGCAAATATTTCAGCACCAAACAAAGTCTTCATTTTCATCAGAGAGTTCATACAGGAGAGAAACCATACGAGTGTCCTCACTGTGAGAAGAGATTCAGCCAAAAATCTTATCTAAATACACATGTGCGTATACACACCGATGAGAGATCGTATCAGTGCAGTCAATGTGACAAAACCTTTAAGGATTCACGTTCACTAAAATCACACCAGAATATTCACTCTGAGGAGAAACGCTATCAGTGTTCACACTGTGATAAAGGTTTCTGTCATAAATCTAGTCTGATAATCCATCAGAGAGTTCACACTGGAGAAAAACCTTACGTCTGCTCTCAATGTGAAAAGAGCTTCAATAATCTAAGTTATTTTAAAGTTCATCAGAGAATTGATACAGGAGAGAAACCTTACGTCTGCTCTCACTGTGGTAAGAGATTTAAAAATTCAACTGAGCTCAGAGTTCATCAGACAGTTCACACTGGAGAGAAACCTCATCACTGTACTGTTTGTGGAAAGAGTTTTAGTTATCGTCAAAGTTTAGTGAGACACCTGAGAACTCATACAGGTGAAAAACCTTACAAATGTTCTCAGTGTGAGAAGACTTTTACTAACCCAGATTCCTTAAAAGCCCATTTGAGAGTTCATACGTGAGAGAAACCTTACGGGCCCTATCATACACCCAGAGCAATGGGCAACGCAAGTGCTCTTCACTAGTTTCAACCCATCGCAATGATCAATTTCACATTTAGTGCCGCGTTGTTTAAAAAGCAAATGCATTTGCGCACAATTTTGCACCCATGGGCGTTCTGGTCTGAAAATGAGCCATGTGAACTTCAGGCACATTCTTGGTGCGTTGCTATTTTGAGGCAACTAAAATAGACTACGCCATTGACCAACTAAAACCTGGTTTAAAGTCAATGGCGCAATATTGTTTTTGTTATTTAATGAGCGTGTTAGTAATACGGCACAGTGCGCTTTTGCTTATCACACCCATGGATGCGCAGCAGGACACAACCCTTTTATAATATGAAAAGTTAAAGGATTAAAATGTAAAAGATTATTATTGAGTCTCTTGGACTTAAATGAGGACCGATTATGAGACGTTAGAAGGTGTAAAGAGCTGCTTGACCTGTAGCTTGGTAAGAAATTGTTTTGCTTTAAACACATACTTCTGTTTTAAAATGTTTTTTAAATGCTACCTCACAAATTTGTACCTGTGGATATGGTGAGATAAGAAACATTTTTAAGTAATGCTTTAAAAAAAAACATGGCGCTGTCCGAGTGCTGAAACGGTTCTCTGCATGTTTGTAAATTCTTTATCTTCTGTTTGTTACAAATAAAGTATTTTTAAAGTACAAACCTTTTCTTGCATATCTGCAGATTTTATTACACTGATTTTGTAAGATATCTGTCACAGGGTGACTTAGGGCGAAACCAAAAATAGAGAGGAGAGGTTCCGCCCGGAGCAATTTTTTTCTAAACCCCGTTTACTTTCTGGGTTTCCATGGCAGCGAAATTAGGTCAGATTCATCACAGGTGTGCAAAGGAGGCAGCAATTATTGACTGGGCGGGCGATATGATTAATGCAGATTTAAAAGACGGGCTGAAGAAGCAGAAGCGGTCGATTTCGCCTTTGGCAACTCAGCAAACACCCGCCTCCGAAGAGTTCGCAGGCCCCGCTGATCCGGCGACCGCTAGAAAACGGGCGAAAGGACGGCGTGGTCGTGTGAAGGAAGTTCAGTTGTTGGGCTCGTTTGCTGCTTTTTTGGTGCGCTTGTTGTTGGGCTGTTTTTCCTCTCAGGCTGAAGCTGGCGTGGCTGTGTGGGACGAAGAAAACCATAGTGGCTGGAAGACGATTGGAGATTACTGGAAACTGAAACGAAACAAAAGGAGAAGCGGAGTTTAGCGTGAGTGTTTGCCATACTGAGGATATTGTGGCATAAGTGAAATCGCTGTGCAACCCTGTTGGGGGAAGAAACGCCTCGTTCCTTGTGGCCGGATATAATCGCCTGTGTGGATCAAAGAGGAGAACATTAAAGAAGATCTTACAGTGATTGTGAGTATGGAACATTGAGTTTGGGACACACTGTATACTAACCTGTTTTGTAGCAAACGACTCCGGGAAAAGGAGGACGGCCCTACCCCTGAACAGTGTGGTGGGTGAGCCGGAGGAGGACAAACTGGGGCTATCACAGCGACGTGAATGCTGACTGGGCCGTGCTAAACACCGTCTAACGGACTCCGGCAAAGTGGAGGAAGACGGGGCGTCCTAGATGTTCACTTTGAGTGCGGTGGGTGAGTCTGTGTTGTTGTGGAAACTTCACTTTGACGTGGTGCTGTGTACTGCTGTGTGTGTATTGTCAAAACCCCCTCGCCATGGAAGAACGAAAAGGCTGCAGGTCTATGCTGGCCTATGCTGTGAGCGAGCTCTGGATGTGCAGTATTACTGTGGAGAGAGAGAAAGAGAACGAGGAAACCCTACCTGCACCGTACTTTCTGTACGACGTCCCAAGTGGAGAGGTGAGAGAAACCACCAGTCTGAATAACCGATCTTTGTGGCCCAGCCCGCAGCCTGTAGAGAGAGAGAGAGAGAGAGAGAGAGAGAGAGAGAGAGAGAGAGAGAGAGAGGAACCCGCAGCCTGTGGAGAGGAAGAGAGAGAAAGAGAACGAGGAAACCCTACCTGTACCGTACTATTGTATGTCGTCCCAAGTGGAGAAACGAGCGAGCGTGAAGTGCCATCTCCGCAATATGCCATGAGACTAAGGACTGAGATCCCTTTTTTTAAGTATTTAATTTCCCCCTAAGAGATTTTAATATTTAATAAAAGTTGTCAAATTTTAATACTTTGTCGGTCTGGTCATTGGGGTGTTTTGGGACCTCCTTGGGGTGGAACTAGGAGGAGCGTGACCCGCGACAGTGGCGGTCCACTTCTCCGACCTGTGACATATCCATCCATACATTTACATCAAATAAAAGCCTGCTATTTTACTTCCGTGACTGAAAGAAAAAGGCTTTTAAAGGTTTAAATCTAAAAAAAAAAAACAATTTAGATACAAATGAAATCAATCTTAAACTGGTGGCCTTCTTCTTCTTTAGTTTTTCGGTTTACAAATTCCACTTTCTAAATCGAGATAAGGCATGACGCCAACGCAACTTGCTTTTAAAGGGGATGAGAGCTGAGACTCTCATTGGTTAACTGCACGTTATGCCCAAAACATGCACGTTATGCCCAAAACACACCCATTACGAGAATAGGAACGACCCTTTTATACCATGCGCTTGGCACATAAACTATTTTCCTGTCTTTAAATTAGCAAAAGTGGAATCAGACATGCCCATTTAGACCTGCGTGCGTGCGCTTTAGACAGTGCGCTTAGATTGTTAAAATAGGGCCATACGTCTGCTCGATCTGTGGAGAGAGATTACCTAATGTAAGACCTCATCAGAAGAAACATACTGAAGAACAAACTGATCTGTGAAAAAGACTTTGGGTTGAAAATAACACAGCATTTTAAAGTGTAAAACTAATAAATAAAACAAATGACTCTGCTGTACTTACATTTACAAATGTTATGTTATCAAGAGCCATTGTTTGTGTTATGTATTTATTAAATGATGTAACAAGCAAAACGTGTATCTTAAAGGATGAGATCTGATTTTATTCTAATAAATGATCAAATACTTGCTAAGAGAAAGAATTATATTTAGTTTAACATCTCCAGTAGATAGCAGTAGAGTCACACTGTGAATACATCTGAAGGATGCTTTGAAGGCAGCTCTGTTTCGTGCCCTTCATTTGGCAACTTTTAAAGGATGAACGAGCTGTGGGAGCATCAACCCCGAACCCCCTGAATTGGGATCCGTCCATGGCTCCTTCTTCACAGCCTTGGCTATCCCAAGATTCAATACGCGCCTGTGACATCCGGGTATTTTGATATAAACATTCAGAACTGTGTTTGAATACAATTTTTGCAAATTTAAAAAGTGTGTTGGCTGTTGAAAATTATGAGATTTGTTAACAGCAGGATGAGTGAATGAAGTGTTGAGCGTCTTCTCTCTCCAGTACAGCAGGAGGCGCTGCAGCTTTTTAGTACACAAATAAACTCAATAAAGAAAGAAAGCGCGTGTGATTTGATTTGTTTGTGTATCCTCGTTGTTTTCCCCCTCTAGAGTGTTTTATTGAGAGTAAACAAAGTTTTGTCTCTGTGTATTTTAGTGTTGATGATGAGATGGATGTGATGTGCTGTAAATCAGTAGGAACTGATCTGTCCATGCTGGATATTGATGATTTCGTCAAAGAAATCTCTCAGCTGAAGAAAGAGGTGGCGTTACTGGAGATAAAGCTGAGATTAAGAGGAGAAGGACTGAATAGAGAGGTTTGTACAGCTTAAACATCCTTTACCTGAATCAGACAACATCAAATCATTTATAATCTTTCTCTGTGTGTTTGTGCTTTAACAGTCTGTTTCTCAGACATTATGGCCTGGATGTAAAAAAACTTTTAAAACACAATGAGAGTAAACTGATGTATGTTGGACCCTTAGCTGTCTCTTAAATAAATCATTGTGCAGTTTATGTAAAGACGTAACGTTAAGGCTCCCAAGTTTGTAGCGTTATTTTTTTATTGAATCAGTCATATTCAACAGTTTTTTTTAACATTAGCCACGGGATGAAGGATAAAATAAATAATTTAAATAAAAACATGAAGATGCTTACATACATTAATTAATTTAACGGCCTTCTTATTTATCAGATTATACATTGTTTTAGGTATTGCTTAACTTCTAATATAGGGTATGCACGTGACGTCACCTTCGGCGAAAGTGACTGCGGTTACGCCCACTGAGTGGCAAAAGACAGCGTCAGCATTTGAGTACAGTGTGAAATCAGCAAAAACACGAGGAAAACGCGTAAAAGCTTTTGTGCGATAGACTGTACTAATACATTTAAAAGTACACAATTTTAATGTAATTAGGTATTAAATAAATTTTAATATGCAATATTAAAGAATACACAGTATGATTCTATACTTTAGAATGTAGTGAAGTACATTTTTTCCCAATACAAACACCCTAATAAAGCACAAATGCTTGGAAAATGTAACTAATGTAACAAAGTGTTGTTCATCTCTGCTATCAAGTCCAACTAAATTCAATTTAAGCTGATAATAGTCAGTTTTACTGGCATTTTGCGCAGCAGTCGCTATCAAAAACAGACATTTTGTTGAGTCATTTGCCACTCAACAAGGCGAGTTCCGGTGTGGTCACGTGGAAAAGTGACGTCAATGCATAGTCTCTATAGCAAAATTTGGAATAATGGTTTATAATCACCATATTAACATTTATACTAATTTATATATATATATATTTGATTAATCGTTACATTATAATGAAATCGATCGCTAGTCCACTAAATTCTGGAAGTTAGCGGGACACTTGTTCCCTCACTAAAAAGCCTATTCATTTTTTCCATAAACTTGTTTTGTGTAACGTGTATAACCAAACTAAATCTGTGTGTGTGTGTGTTGTGTTGTGTTGTGTTGTAAGGATGGGGTTTGTTGTGAATCTTCAGGGTATGTGACTGTTTGGAGCTCCAGTGAATGTCTGGATTCAGTGTGGATGAGCAGAGATCAGAGCCGCACACCACAGTCACTGCTGGATAAACTCTCTGAAGAGACATCCAGACACACACAGGACTCAGATCTCAGTCTGTCTTTACTCTCTTATACTGAGTCAAAGCTCACAGACGCTCAGGACACTACAGTGTGTGACAGTAAACAGAGCTTACAGGAGGATCAAACCTCCACAGAGTCTCTGGATTCTGTCTGTAACGCTGGAGAACAGCAGCAGATCCTGCAGACCAAACTCAAGATGTCTTCAGTTAAACCGATGGACAGTGGGAACCTGATGATGAAGATGAGAAGAGAAACTACAGCAGATGAAGTTCACACTGAGGAAGATGATGACAATCATGATGATCTTATTCCTTCAGGTGTGTTTCCTCCTTTAAAGTTTTCTTACGTGACATTGGATTACACAAAATTGCTTATAAATGGTCACATTTAATTCAGCTTTTACTGCATACAGGTTCATTAAGCTTGGATAGTACAAAAACAGATGGGTATATTTGCTCCTGGCCTTTAAATCCACCACTTGTTCGGCTCCCCCTTACATTCACTCGCTTATACAGACTTACGTACCCTCTCAATCCTTGCGGTCTGTCACCGAGCGACGGCTTTTTCTCAAAAAGGGAAAAAATCTCTATGTTGTTCTGATGCAGCAATATATGTGACGTTAAATGGTTTGCTAGGGAGAGAATTGGCATGCACCAATGATTATACATCAAGCCTCGAGTAAAACAAGGCCACCCCCATGTCTCTACAATGTTCTGATGCAGAGATATAGGTCTTGGTACATGGTTGCTAGGGTACTCTATTTGGTACAGGAGCAAACGCTAACACTAAGCAGTCAGTTAACAGGTATAATAACTAGGGCTGTCAAAATTAACGCGTTAATAAGCGTTAACGTAAATTCATTTAAAACACATGCACTTTATTAATGTGTAATTTCTGTTTGAAATTGCCTAGCCCATTGTTGGATAAATTGAGACACAGCCTTCGGTAAATAGTCATTAAATGTCTAAGATGATCTTTATTTGTAATAACTATTTATATGAACTAAATGATGCGTGTCAATCCACCTGCGCATGTAAGATTTTGGTTTCGGTTTTAAAACATGGGTTGGAAGAATTGGAAAATAAATTAGTAAGCACTTGTTTCTGTGTTTACTAATAATAACTGGGTGATTCTCACGAAAACTTGGTTTTAAAAATGTCAAGCATGAAAATGTAAAAATTGCTTAAATTTACTTTTTTTCCCACCAGACATTGAAAAACAAAGTCTGGAGTAAATGGGAACATTAATTTAAAAACTTTTACTTATCATTTAACACTTTTTGTAACATAATTTTAAAAATTAGTCCTAAAAAATCTCATTACCGCAACAGTCAGAAAACATCAACACTGACATATTTTCAAAATGACATGACAAACCTGAAAGAACATAATTTGGAGATTCTGCACATGCATTTAAAATCGAAGTATTATGCTTCTATTAATTAAATTAACATTTAATAAGCATGTGTTGCGGTAATGATAATCAAGATGTCGTGTAAGCATTCTGACAAGACAATATTTAAAATTAACTAAAAAATGATCTTACCTGGTAGCCATCTTGAAGTAACTGGTCCATGTGCTTGGTCACTCAAAATCAAACTTTATTAAAATTCTGTATGTGTGCTTAAACTGTATTCAAAAAGTGTTGCGGAGGATGAGAACATCAGACATGGACAATCAGGGTATCTTCCGTCCATTCCATATTCATTTTAAAATCAAAAACGGAAAACGAAATAAACAAATCGTATTTACATTTATTGTTTCCTTTAATAAAATGAAAAATATTGAAAGATGCTTTAAAAAGAATGATTTGATACATTTTTCTATATTTAGTTTTTCAGTCTTACTTTTTAAAACTAAATTGTAAAAAAATGAAATAAAGAAAATATTCAAATGCTTTATTTTCCAATTTTCAACTAAAGAGCTACCTTTTCTCCCCAGCATTTACAAGCGTTACCGCTGGGGGGAGCAAATACACGGAAATTGCACCTTTAGCAGGGCACGCAGATGTAATCATTAAGATTTTTAATGATCATATGACTTATAATTGCTTTTAATGGGCGTAGAAAAATGCTCTGTAATGAATGTTTGCAGGTTTTGCAGAGCATGAAAAGTCACTGCCACATAGATTATGACATGCAATCTGCCAGTGGCTTGGAATTCATGATCACTATAAAAGAACCCACCTCATCACCCCCCAAGTTCCACACAATCATCATCATCAGTAATAACAATTTGCTTTTGCCGGTTGAATGTGTTTTATGTAATGTACTGCACTCATAAGAAATCTCCCCTTACATAACATGAACAAACAATAATGAGCTTGAAAAATAGTCCACAAACTTATCTAATTTATAGATATCTATGATTGGAGTGGCAGTAACTTTACACGTTTCAACTTTTCACAAAATCTGCAAAACATTGCAGAGCACCTTTGTATGCCCATGTTGGAAAGGTGTATGCCCAGTTGGTCCCAAATTGCTTAGTGGTAAAGAATTGCAAAGGTCATTGGTCATGAACACAGGGAACACAAATATTGATAAAATGCCTTATAATGCACTCTGAAGCCTCTACTAAATGCATAATTGTAAAAGTTTATTAGTCATAGGATAATTAATCATGTTAATGATTAAAGGAGCGGTGAATCAAAAACTCAATTTTAACTTGATAATTTGTTATATAAGAGGTCATCATACTTAAATGAACATCCTTCATGTTTCAGAACTGAAAACGTCCATGCTACTGAAATATAACCGTCTTTGGCACCAAGCCAGCTAAACACTCCAGTGAAAAATTCGGAAATCTATGACGTCAAAGTAGAATTGAAACACCTCCCCATAACCAAAAGGACAAGTCTACTTTTGTAGCCCCGCCCACAGCTTCGCGTGACACGTGTGTCTCAGTAAGTAAACATGTCTTTAAAAATTGACAAATTTAACCAAAATGAATTTTTAAATACATTTTTTTCTGAGAGACTTTTATTTTGACGCGGTGATCTGTTATGATACCATGGAAACGCATTTCGGTTGTGAAAGAACCGCGTAGGAACAACCATGGGAACAACACAGAAGCTAAATACTTCAATTCGGAGGCTTGGAACTTAACATTAGCAATATGCTTGGATAAAGTTTGCTTTTGAAGAAGTTCCAGCTCGTGTGGGGAGCGTTTGTTAACGTTGTGGACATGGATTCATTTGTAAAGAAGTCGATGCTGGATTTGCAGAGAGACTCAGAAGCACCACTTATATTGGATCTGACAACAATGACACAGCAGTATAATTCACAGTAAGACATTTTACTTTATTTAAATTACTGCGTTTCACTATTGCTTTGTTAAAAGAGATTGCTTGATGTCCTGTTGTAACATCCGTGTCTAAATACGTTTGTTGACTGTTTTAATTTACTAAAAACATTAAACGATTAATAAAGGTACAACACTTAACAATACGACTGTAATTTAAAGGTAGAAATATACAAAGTTAGTTATAAGGAAGGATTTATCAACCGCAGTTTAGATTCTGATGCCCGTTTACTGTGTTGTATACGGTAATTTAGGCAAGTTGCGTTTGAAAGGTCAAACACTCAACAAAGCTTATTTTTTATCATATAACTGTGGTATTTAACATTACGTGAATGTAAAAGCAACCTCACAAGCACAATAGAAATATACAAAGTTATTGATAAGGATTTATTAGACGCAGTTTAGATTCGGATGCACGCTTACTGTGTTTTGTACGGTAATTTAGTCACGTCGAGTTTTGTTTCTACTTTAATATACGTATTGTCATTTATGTGTATCATCTTTAGCACCCAGAATCTTTTGTGTCTCAAACATATTTGTGTTCGGCTGCTATTTTTATCACATTAATGTTTTTAAAACATTTCCCTACACGTAATGACGGGGAATGAAGCTGTCCAATCATAGCAGTGGGTGTTTACGTTCAGGTCTTCAATGCGGCCCGCCCCTTCAAACGAACCATTTCTCAAGACAGCCACTAATCCATGTTACAAAATAGCGTATTACTTATTGCTTTTGATGTTTTTGAATGTAAAAACAACGCGAAATGCATAAGTAGACATCAATCAACGTCATAAAGCAATAAAATCGACCAATTCACGGCCCCTTTAAATCTGCGTGCCCTGCGTGCCCTGCTTTCCTCGTCTCAATAAAGAACCATTCACATTTTAGCTATAAAAAATATTGTTTTAAAAATCTTATATATTAAAGAGAATAGCAAAGTTACCACAACTATAACGATAAAGTTACAATGAACGGTATCGTGGGGATCAATTTCTGAGCGATTTTCCCAACTGATAAACCATAAACCATTGACAGCCAATTAAATCTATTTGAACTTCAAGTGCACGCGCATTTGAATGACAGATGCCACTAAGAAGCTGAGGTCCATTACATGAAATTATATCAGGTATCCAGCACTGATGGAGTTACTGCATGTGAAATTGACTACGTAATGCTTTTTACTTCACATTAACAACGCCAAACATGTAAGATATTAGATTAAACAAACTAGATTCACTGTTTAGAGTTACGTAAAACGCAGCGTGTTGAGGACATCTGCTCGCTGTGTAAATGCAACAAGAACAATATATTTACACATTCTATAAACAACTGCAAAAGTTTTTATTACAGAAAATATGCAATATCATGCCCATGAAGGCAAATGATTTGCATAAAGTTGAAGTTATCGTCCGGTGATGTGGACGCTATATTTATTGTTATAATTAACGTCTGTTACAATGTAAATATGATTAACGTTATAGTTAATGTGAACGGCCCTTAAGAATTTTTCAGTAGACTAAGAAGCTAACTAGAAAAATGTATCTCTATTTCGTTTTCTTTTTTTCATTTTGTAAATGGAAATGATAAATGAAAAATCGATTTGTTTTTTCATTTTCCATTTTTGATTTTAAAACGGATATGGAATGGACGGAAGATACCCTGATTATGGACACATCATTTTCCTAATTTTTCTTCATTATTATTATACATGAATATTCAGTAAATATTTTTTCTGTCATCTAAAGTAGTCTAGCAAAACATCCATTTATTTTTTTTCTTAATATTTTTGTGTTAATTTGATTAAATTACAACATAACGCATGTTCAAACACAGCCGGACACATTGCGGTAATGAGAATTTCAGCAGAAAATGAGATAAAATTTACAATTATAAATTCTTATGTTGAAATCACACATTGTGCAAGGTAGAACACAGTATTGTGTTAATTCTGATGCTTTTTAATGTTACTATATTACACGTTTTAAAGCTAAAATCATTAGTGCCGTGGTGTTTCAATGGTTTCGTGAGAATCACCCAACTAAACAAACAAGCAAAGTTATACTAAGATAACCCCCGGTAAAAGTCAAGGGAACCCCAAAAACTAGGCTGTGGTCACCAAATGACTAATTGCTAGTCCACATATCTAAAGTAAACTAAATAAAGTTTGTTGTGTTGCATGCAGTCTGGTAGCTTAAGTTCATATGTTTATCAACAGATTGAAAGTAAGGGTTCCCACGAGTCCTTGAAATCCTTGAAAGTTTGTGAATCTAGGAAAAAAAATCAAGGCCTTTTTTTTAAATATGCATACATAGATACAGGTCATTGAAAGTGCTTGAATGTATTTTATGCAATAAGTTTTCTGGGGGGAAAATACATATTATTCCCTGTGTAGTGTAGGACAATATCATAAAAATTCTAGACTTTAAAAGCACACGTGCTAAACTCTTCGCTTTAAATGCTTATATCTTCTGTATGCGAATGTTGATTCATACCAAAATGCTTTTTTGCGTAGTTGTGTTTGACACATGAAAACATCTCAGGTTACGTACCCAGCTAACAGAAAAAAGTTCTAAGAACGTTCCCTGAAAGTTCTTTACGTTCCCAAAAACGTTCTGCCAACGTTAAAAGTGTCCAGTTTTCTTGACGTTCTAAGAACGTTTTTGTGTTGTCTCAACGTTAGAGGAATGTTACATTTTACCATTTTTAAACGTTATGACAATGTCATGTTTTAATGTTCACACAATGTTTAAAACAACAACTGTTTATTATATTGACTTGTTTAATTGTTATGTAAATGATAGAGAAACATTGCATTTTATTATATTTATTTTTTATATTTATATTATTTTATTATATTTATTATATATTATATATTTATTATATATTATATATCTATTATATATAAGTTTAGATGTTGATGTTTTGTTTCATTTTAAGTCACAATTATTGTGATTAGTGTTCGTTTTAGTTGGGCTCTTGAGCCTTGTCTTTTGCTTGCTAGTTTTTTCCCTGGTTGTATTAACTTTTTGTTAATACACCACATTTGTTATGAACATGTTAAGTTAGTAGTGTAATTCTGTGGTGTGGTGGTTGGTACATAATGGTAAAAAATCATCCCTAATTAATTTACTAATCAAAAGTTTATTTTCTGTCAATAATGTAAATGAGATCCAGCACTTTCAGAGCAGTTTGTCATTAAGGAGTTTTAGAAACTTTGGATAAAAAATATCTGCTGTATAACTGGGATGCACAAACATCAAGAATCAGACTATGAATCTCAACCATGGTGACAATTAAATGAAAAACTTCATGCTGCAATGCATGCTGGGTATTAACAAATTACAAATCTCATTCAGGACTCCCAGCATGCACTGCAGCATGGATAAATAATGATTTTTTTTTTCAATTTCTTTGTCACCATGGTTGAGATTCATAGTCTGATTCTTGATGTTTGTGCGTCCCAATTATACAGCAGATATTTTTTGTCCAAAGTTTCTTAAACTCCTTAATGACAAACTGCTGTGAAAGTGCTGGATCTCATTTACATTATTGACAGAAAATAAACTTTAATTAATTAGGGATGATTTTTTTCCTTTATGTACCAACCACCACACCACAGAATTACACTACTAACTTAACATGTTCATAACAAATGTGGTGTATTAACAAAAAGTTAATACAACCAGGGAAAAAACTAGCAAGCAAAAGACAAGGCTCAAGAGCCCAACTAAAACGAACACTAATCACAATAATGGTGACTTAAAATGAAACAAAACATCAACATCTAAACTTATATATAATAGATATATAATATATAATAAATATATAATATATAATAAATATAATAAAATAATATAAATATAAAAAATAAATATAATAAAAGGCAATGTTTCTCTATCATTTACATAACAATTAAACAAGTCAATATAATAAACAGTTGTTGTTTTAAACATTGTGTGAACATTAAAACATGACATTGTCATAACGTTTAAAAATGGTAAAATGTAACATTCCTCTAACGTTGAGACAACACAAAAACGTTCTTAGAACGTCAAGAAAACTGGACACTTTTAACGTTGGCAGAACGTTTTTGGGAACGTAAAGAACTTTCAGGGAACGTTCTTAGAACTTTTTTCTGTTAGCTGGGTATGTAAATGTGCTTTCACACCGCCACCGGCGAGAGCATCAAAGTGGACGGAAGTCATTCATTTTTAATTAGAGACGGCGGCGAGCAGCGACGCTTCGTGTACGGTGTGAGCGTTGAGGAGAGTTAAACTCAGTTCAACTTTATGATAATGAGCTATGACGCGGCAACCAATTGGAAGGCAGAAACCTCCGCTTGAGAGGAGTTCAGAGAATGCATTTGAGCGTCAGAGCGTCCACTGCACCTTTTCTATAGCGTCTGGGCAGCCAGAGCTATTAATGACGCTCTCGCCGGTGGTGATGTGAAAGCACAGTAACTGTTGTTCCCTGAGAAGGGAACGAGACGCTGCGTCTCCCTTGCCATACTTCCTGTATCCCTGTAATGCAGTCTTTGGCAATATTTCAGATAGCGATATACTTCCTGGCTCCCGTGTCACCCTGTCTTTGTCGTTAAGCCTCACCATTGGTTGAATTTGATATAGATGCACTTAGCCTTGGAGGCGTCCCCAAAGTGTCACCACAGTGACGCAGCGGGAGTTCCCTCGAAAGGGAACTGTAACATTGTATCTTAAAAGGTAACAAGATGTAACCTTGCTCTCACTTGAAATATGTCCCCACATTTAGTCCTTGAATTTGAGGGTATTGGACCTGGAAAGTCCTTGAAAGGTCCTTGAATTTAAAGTTAACTAAAGTTAAAATCACATCTGAAGATTTCCAGTCCACTCCATGCAGTCGCTGTGCAACTCTCCATACTAGGAAATAAATGACTTCTGATCTATTGGGTGTTGTGTGCAATGAAAAGACGCAGCTTTAGAGTCAATAGTCCCTTTCACACATACAGTCTTTACTTGTAATTTACTGGTAAATTGCAGTAAACATGTCATGTGTGAACAGAACCTTTCCGGTAAATCAGTGCTCCCAATTTACCAGTAAGACAGGTTGTAAGATTAACGGTAATTTACCGGTAAGCGCTGTGTGTGAACTAACAATATAGCATTACCGGCATTTAGATGACGTCAGACCGCACTGACAGATCGGGCGGGCCAATCAGAAAGTTTTTTATACAGGTGACGCGGTTTCCCCCAGACTGTTTACGGACGTTTCCACACACATGTTGCTTAAAAGTTGAGCACACCTGAAGTTAACATCCACATTTCTTCACCAAAGTTGTTTAAAACAGCTTACCATCTAATTGCCAAATTGCCGACGTCCTTAGCACACCATATGTGAAGCCTAATGTGCAAACGCGCAGGTTCCGTCCATTTGACGCCGCCTAAAGCCTAGTTTATGGTCGCCGCGTCCGCAAGAGCGCGTTGGTGCGCGCGGCAAAAATGACGTCAACGCGGAGTGGGCGGTCGCGCGCGTTGGGTGCGCGAGACCCCATTTCGCGTGGCGCTGTGCACGGCATTTTTTGTAACTTTCCGCGCGGCTCCGCATCCGAAAATGACCGAACTCGAGGCGATTCTGTCCGAGCAAGCCTGTCAAGCCTGTGACGTATCTCTTTGATAAATCCAAGCAAAACAATGTATATATTTATCTGGCACTCTGGAAGTAAAGTATGGAAACTTTGCAGTTTAAAACACGAATTATTTTACATGAATCAGAATGTTTGGCTTATATTTGTATTGAATGAACCACTGGATGAGGAATAAAATATAAACCTTAAGATGTCTGTACTGTTTGTTTAGTAAAAACGTTAATGAAATGATAATGTTTAATAAAGACATATTTAAAAGATTGTTGTTTTATTCATGTTCTCATATTTATATATATCAAACTCTAATGTTAAAAGCAGTAGGGTTGTTCCAGCGGACGACTTCTTCTATCCTCTTCTTTGTGTTTGTTTTTGACTTTATTGCTCGCGTCGCCGCCTGGTGGTTAAAAAAATAGTGCAACGGCGAGCGCGTTAACTATAAACGTCTCGTCCGTTTGGTGAGACGCGCGCGCGATCCGCGGAGGCTTGCGTTGCGGACCAAAGCGCGAGTATAACCAGCCCTTAACGCAATGTTGTTTGGTCACGAGCAACTTCATGACCGTTTGCCACAGATGTGAAAACATCAAAATACGGACCGTGGATATGAAGTCATAACCCGCCGTTTACAAATACGACACGGACGGAGCTCGCCGGTCGCGCGCCACAGGTAACTTCCACTTTTTCTCCGAGTTTACCGGTATTTGATACTGATGTGTGAATGATGTCTTACTGGTAAAAAGACGGAACGTCACTGCATGTGTGAACAGCACATTTTTGTATTTACTGGTAAATTCATTCTGGTAAATTCATGGTAATTTACCAGAATTATTGTGTGAAAGAGGCTAATAACTACTTACGACCCCATTAGCAGCAGTAACTGAATATAGAAAAAACATACAGAATCTCAGTTTAACCTCTTGTTTGTATGTTTACAGTTGGTGTAAATGTAAATCATAAGAGATTTCTAATGTTGTTGTCTTTCAGATAAGATCAGTGATTCGTGTTTGGATGGAGAAATAACGTCTTTATCATCAAAAGAGCGACAGACGGCACAAACTCTTTCCTGCATCACCGATGAAGAGACATTGAGCTCACAGAGACATTTTGATAAAAATGCAGAACAAAAACTCTTGACCTCCACCAGATCTGAGATCAGCTTCACTACCTTACAAAAGTATAAACGTCATCATTCAAAACTGCACAGAGTGAAGAAGAAGAAGAAGAAGCAGTTTCACTGTCAGCAATGTGGAAAGGATTTTGGCTGCTTATCTCAGCTAAAAGTTCACGTGAGGTCACACAGTGGTGAAAAGTCTTTCTACTGCACTGAATTTGGCAAATATTTCAGCACCAAACAAGATCTTGATTTTCATGAGAGAATTTGCACTGGAGAGAAACCATTCGAGTGTCCTCACTGTGAGAAGAGATTCTGCCAAAAACATTGTCTGAAGACACATATGCGTATACACAGCAATGAGAGACCGTATCAGTGCAGTCAATGTGGAAAAACCTTTAAGGATTCAAGTTCATTAAAAAAACATCAGAATATTCACTCTGAGGAGAAACGCTATCAGTGTTCACACTGTGATAAAGGTTTCTGTCAGAAATCTAACCTGATTATCCATGAGAGAGTTCACACTGGAGAAAAACCTTACGTTTGCTCTCACTGTGGAAAGAGCTTCACTCATCCAGGTACTTTTAAAGTTCATCAGAGAATTCATACAGGAGAGAAACCTTACGTCTGCTCTCACTGTGGAAAGAGATTCACTTCTCAAAGTCATTTTAAAGTTCATGAGAGAGTTCATACAGGAGAGAAACCTTACGTCTGCTCTCACTGTGGAAAGAGCTTCATTACTCAAAGTAATTTTAAAGTTCATCAGAAAATGTTACACTGGAGAGAAACCTCATCAATGTACTGTTTGTGGGAATAGTTTCAACAAAAAAATGTAATCTAAAGACACATGTGCATATACACACCAATGAGAAACCATATCAGGTTTTAGTGAGACACCATAGAACTCATATAGGTGAAAAACCGTTACAAATGTTCTCAGTGTGAGAAGACGTTTACTAACCCAGATTCTAAAAGTCCATTTGAGAGTTCATACGTGAGAGAAACCTTACGGGCCCTATCATTCATCCAGCGCAATGTGCGATACGAGTGTCTTTCGCTAGTTTCAACCTGGCGAAATTATAATTTTCACGTTTAGCTAGCACCAAGTTGTTTAAATAGCAAATGCATCTGCGCCCAATTTTGCACCCATGGGCGTTCTGGTCTGAAAACGAGGCGTGTTCAGGTGCATTTTTGGCGCGTTGCTATTTTGAGGCAACTAAAATAGACTACCTCATTGACCAACTAAAACCTGCTCTAAAGTCAATGGCGCAATATTGTTTTTGTTATTTAAAGCTGCCGTCGGCAACTCTGGAGGATTGAGCAGTTTCCAAATGTTTACAATGTCATGTCCCTCCCCCACTACCTCCGAGCAACCTCCCTCAGAGCTCGTTCTCGTCAGCGCGTGTGCAAAAGTATTATTGTGAACGCATACTTAGCAAGAATACTTAGATTACTAACATAACACTCCGAAATACAATCAATGGTTGATAAAGCACAATTACCTGTTGAGAAGAAATGTGGCAAGCTCTGCATCCAGCTTGAAATCTCATAGATTCCTTTCAAATGCCGGTCCGATATTGATCCTAGTTTTAATACGGTCACAGTCGCTTTCTATCTTTGTTTCCCTCTTTTCATTGGTTGTTTTCCTAGCTCTAGTTGTTAACCGAGAAATCGGAAGTTTGTTACTGAAAGTTCTCTCTGCCATCACGCAAAACAACTATGAATTCAGGCGGATGCACGTGATATTGTAACGCGCGCGAGGGGGATGGGGATCTGTGACGCGTGCAGGTACTGTGATTGACAGGCAGATTTTACACAGCCCTGCGCTGATTGGACTAAATGAACCAGCCTGCGCTGATTGGACCAAATGAACCAGGAGCGGTGGATTTTTGCAAAACAAATAACAGGCTCCAGGTGGAGCTAGAAGCGCGGGTTTTTTTCTTAAACAGTCTAATTGATGTTGTTCTATCGGAGCATAGTGTTGGTTTCAGTGAATATGATCAAAAAATATGATAAAATAAGTTGCCGACCGCAGCTTTAATGAACGCGTTAGGAATACGGGACGACAATACGCTTTTGCTAATCACACACATGGATGCGCAGCAGAACACAACCCTTTTATAATATGAAAAATGTAAGAATTAAAATGTAAAAGATTATTATTGAGTCCCTTGGACTTAAATGAGGACCGATTATGAAACGTTAGAAGATGTAAAGATCTGCTTCACCTGTAGCTTGGTAAGAAAATGTTTTGCTTTAAATAAATGCTTCTGTTTTTAAATGTTTTTTAAATGCTACCTCACAAATTAATTGTATATGATGACTATGTATGTACCTGTGGATATGGTGAGATGAGAAACATTTTTAAGTAATGCTTTAAAAAAAAACATGGCGCTGTCTGAGTGCTGAAACTGTTCTCTGCACATTTGTAAATTCTTTATCTTCTGTTTGTTACAAATAAAGTATTTTTAAAGTACAAACCTTTTCTTGCATATTTGCAGATTTTATTACACTGATTTTGTAGGATATCCATACATGTTTGGAAGTTTCTCCTCTGTCCTGTTGCCACGCCTACTTTCTCTTTCAGTTCCCCATGCAGCTCACCACACCTTTAATTAATTGGCCTCAATCAGCCACAGGCTTTGTTCATGCTACATGGAGGATTCTTGTGTGGTGCTGCGGAAAGATGTTATGTCTCCTGCCTTGTGTGCGTTATTGAACTATGTAAGTTTTATGTTAAGTTAATTATGAGAAGTGAGCATGAATCTTTCATTCCTTTCAGTTTGTCTGTTTGAATGTATTGTTTGATTAAACTGTTTAATTTGGTTTATATTCATGTGACTTTCTATTGTAATTGTAAGATTATGCATTTGAGTATTTATAGGTTAATTATGGGGCTTACAATATTTATGTATTGACTTGTTTGTAGGTTAATTTCTGAATTCTGAGTTCTTGTACGAATTTTAGATTTTCCTTCAATTGTATTGTGGCCTTATGTAATTAATTGTGATCCTATATCATTTTCCCCTAGAAACCACACACATACAAATACTTGCCTCACAAATAGAACACTGTGTAATTAAAGTGACTGGACTGGATTGTTCTTACCGACACCTCCACTGGTCTCATGCCAGCCATCTACCCATCCCTCTTAAACCTCCTTTTCATGGTCCTTCGAGCCGGATCCATTGACTACCAGTGAAAATGTCCAGTCACTCCCTGCCTTCGTTATTTCAGCGTCCTCACCGCCAAGCCTCGCGTCCTGCACGCTATGATGACTACGTCATGGAATATGATCAGCGGCCACAACATACTACTGAATTACCAGAGCCACCACCGCTTCACTCTGCAGACATCTGTGGTGTTGGACCTCAGTATCAATCACAGTACGAGTTTGAGGAGGAGGAAGAGCCACCTCAACTATCCAGTGAGGAGAATGAAGAGGAAGAGCCGGGACCACAGGCAGAGCCAGCAATGGACCCTCCCTCACCTGTCCCTTCTGGAAGAGCCCTTGCCCCCGAGTACCCACATGTCCCTCATGTAGCCCCAATTCCTAACCGTCAAACTGAGCTCTTACAGCAGTTATTAGAAGTAACGAATCAAGGTAGACTAATCCAGCGCTGCATGCTAGACCAAGGCCACTCCTCGCGGTCTCGTTCAGTACCACTCCCTGAAACCTTTGTCCCTCCGTTAGTAGCATCACAAGCCCAGCATGCTGCAATGCCACCCCAGGCTACCACTCGTGACACCAAGCCCTTTCCTTCTCCACCTCGGCAGCAGCTTCCTTATCCACCTCCTATAAGCCATGCCCCTGTCAGTCAGCCCTTTGTTCAGTACTGGCAGCACACGATTCCTTCTGACAATAGTCAGTTCCCGGTCACGGGTCAAATCCCAGTCTCGCATAACCCTCTGCTCCCACTCCCAGCCTACATGTCGTCATCTCAAATTCAGCCTAGAGCTATGGCCCACTCTGCCCAGCCAACGTACCAGCCCCGAAATGTGCAACCTCACCACCATACTTCTGCACCCTCACCAAGCCATTTAGCCCCCCCTTTAGGCCGATTGCACCCATATAGTAAGATAGAAGGTCCCTCATTCCCTGGTCTTACTAGAGAAGATGAAAGCCAATATATGATGTTAAAGATGGCCCTATCCAACCTATTAGGGCGCACTCACACTATCCAAACCAAACCGCGCTCGGGCGCGTTTGACCCCCAAAGCCTGGTTTGTTTGACAAGTGTGATCGTTCTGTTCCGCGCCCGGGCGCGGATTTGTTAATCGCGCCACGGCCGGGTTGCAGAGGTGGGCTGGAGCGCGGTTCACTTGGGCTTAGGCGCGGAAGGCTGTGGTGTAAGCGCATTCGCGCCTGAGCGCGATTCAAAAGGTGAAGACGTCAGCTGCGCGACCACTCACTTTCATCTGCCGCCGTAAAAACCTTTTGATGCGTGCAGCGGGGTTACGTGAATGTCCAAGCTGCGCACGTGACAGATCAACTAAGCAATATGACGACATGTGAGAAGGCTGTCTGTAATCGCGCACCAAACGACTCCGAATAAAAAACACAGACTTATCATTACGGTGGGTTCCAGTGTTAAGAGAGAGCTTTACTTCCTGCTTTTTTCAAAACAATCGCATTTTAATGACGAAAAAAAGTACAGTGTGAGTGCGTGCACCTGGGCGAGTAGGGAGGGGTGACAATCGCGCTGGGGCATGGTTTGGTTTGGTTTGGATAATGTGAGTGCGCCCTTAGACCCAGGAAAGTCAGAGCAGTATAAATATCACATCTTACTGGATCACTTAAATGTAGATCAGGCAAAGCGGCTTGCCTTAGCTTATGTTTATGCTCAAGATCCTTACACTCAAGCTATGTGGGCCCTAGATGAGCGTTATGGCCAACCCAGACAGCTTGCTCTCAGAGAGTTCCGGGCTATAATGGAGATGCCTGCTATCCTTATAGGTGATGGTAGAGGCCTTAGTGGGTCTCCTCCAGTCCATGGGTCCCGAAGGTCACTCTGAGCTTACCTGTGGCTCACATGTCGAACGCCTACTAGAGAAACTACCCAGTGAGCACTTCTGTCAGTTTAAGAGAAGCATGAGTTTCAGTTCAGTTCATTTTATTTGATAGGGACAATGCTCATTAATCAACAGACAAGTTACTTGCTGTAAACAAGTCAGAGTTAGCTACGAGTGCTAATTTCCATCTGTTGTCCCTAGCCAGATCATAACAGGCACCCTAAAATACAAAAATAAGTAGAAATACAGTATAAATTTAATAAATACAATAATTATGTAATAAATCCAGCAAAACAATCAAACAAACATTATATGTTTTACCTCAACTAGCTGTCCCTGAGGAACACCTATTTTACAGTTTAGATGGGTAGATTGAGTATTGTTAATGCGTGTGCATTGTTTTCTGTCAGTTACGTATGATTTCATCCATTTGATTGCATTCCCAGAAAAGAGAGTTTTGATAAAAGAACGTCGTAGTCAACGGTGTCAAATGCCTTTTTAAAATCTAAAAATAATGCACCCACCACGCCACCTTTATCTAAGTTCATTTGAGTAGACCAGGTCCCCTATGCTATAACCTCCTAGTAGGGGTGGGCGGTATGAGCAAAAATTCATATCAAGGTATTTTTCACTCTCCTGCCGGTATAACGGTATTACGGTATGTTGCCTTATGAGATAAAACATTTTGGATTCACACTGTAGTAAACCTTATTTAAATTACGGACAAAATTTTTATTTTTTAACCTTATGTTACTAATAAGTGAGGGATTGGACATAAACATGTTTTTTTATCTTTTCCCATTTTTTCCTTTAAAAGTGCCATTGTGTGGATGGGTGGACTCATCTTCTTATGCATATTGTCACTAATATGGGAAGTATGAAAGTATGGAAATTGGTATGATCATTTGCTGGTAGGCTATGTGCCATATTACAATGCTTTACGCTACATCCAACAACTTTAAAGCTGTGTATATCTTTTGTCTGTTTGATTTATTAATATACAAAGAACAAGCATTTAATGTGCATTACCACAAAGTTAACACAACCAGGAAAAAACTAGTAGGCAAAAAGTCAAGTGTCAAGAGACCAACTAAAACAAACACGAATCACAATAAGGGTGACTTAAAATGAAACATCAACATCTAAACCTAGTAAGTGAATTGAGTTTTCTACAGCAATATATTTACTGAACATTCAGAAATAATCTTTTATAAAATAATAAAATGCAATGTTTCTCTATCATTTACATAACAATCAAACAAGTCAATATAATAAACAGCTGTTGTTTTAAACATTGTTTGAACATTAAAACATGACATTGTCATAACGTTTAAAAATGGTAAAATGTAACATTACTCTAATGTTCAGACAACAGAAACGTTCCTAGAACTTAAAAAAAACTGGCCGCTTTTAACGTTGGCAGAATGTTTTTGGGAACATTCGGGAACTTTCAGGGAACGTTCTTAGAACTTTTTATTTCTAGCTGGGTAGTCTTTGGCAGGATTTGCGTGCACTATGATGTGCATCCTCTTAAAAAAAATGATGATTCAAAATGGATTGAAGTGCGATCGGAGCTTTTCGTTTTGTGTTTCTGTGGACAGCGCATCTTGGGAACGGAGGTATGACTTTTAAGACTTGGGTAAACTCCCGCGGGGTCTTAAAAAATAACATTCATAAAGTTAGATTTAAGTCCTAGGATGAAGATCTGGGCGTTTTAAAGCCATAGATATAACTTTCTGAAGGTTAGTTTTTTTTTAACACCATGCGGGAAACCTGATAAGTGCAAAAATATAATTTAAAATATGTAACGCCGGTATCAACGGTTTTGCAAAATCCATATCATGGCGTGACACAATACCGGTAATTACTATCATACCGGTTTATTGCCCACCCCTACCTCCTAGATTTTTCCTCCTGGTTGCAACAGGAAACCCATTGCCAGCCCAGAAGGGAGAGAACCCTTCAACCATCCGAACAAGGCCACCACCCTCTCACCCATTCAGAGCTACAGCTAAACTCCATGGTAGCAAGACCTCCTAGGGTCAGTCAGCTTCCCCTCAACACCACATCCACACGTTGTCCATTGTGTGCTTACTGTAACTCACCTGAACATCACGTCAGTAAATGTGATGACCACTTTGCAAACCAGTGTGATCTGAAGGGACGCTGCAACCAATGTAATGGGAAACATCTGCAGGTCCTATGCAACATCAACCAGAGGCAAGTGCAGAATTTATACCTAGACCATCCTAGTGATTGCAATAAAGTGCTGCTAAAGGTAGTTGAAGTGACCCTACGTAATGAAAACAAGTCCTTAGACACGTATGCCATATTAGATGATGGATCAGAACTTACGATCCTTCTGCATCCTGCAGCCCAGAAACTTCAATTGATTGGGGAGTCTGAGAGAGACACCCCTCGCTGCAGCCTGCAGCGCGATGACGTAGTGGATTAATCCAATACGTAGTGGATGTTCAAACACGCATGCGCAGTGAATATAATGTTACGCGCATGCGCGGTGCTATGTTGTTGTTGATGAACAATCGCACGTGCTTTGGTATTTCAAGAAGAATCTGCCGATAAACGAAGGATTATTTAACAACAGTGATTGTATAAAGGTAGGTAATTAATCTTTATTTACTGATTTGTTGTTTCAACATGTACCCAGCTAACAGAAAAAAGTTCTAAGAACGTTCCCTGAAAGTTTTTAACGTTCCCAAAAACGTTCTGCCAACGTTAAAAGTGTCCAGTTTTCTTGACGTTCTAAGAACGTTTTTGTGTTGTCTCAACGTTAGAGGAATGTTACATTTTACCATTTTTAAACATTATGACAATGTCATGTTTTAATGTTCACACAATGTTTAAAACAACAACTGTTTGTTGTATTGACTTGTTTGGTTGTTGTGTGGATGATGGAGAAACATTGCATTTTGTTATATTTATTTTTTATATTTATATTGTTTTATTATATTTATTATATATTATATATTTATTATATATTGTGTATCTGTTGTGTATGGGTTTGGATGTTGGTGTTTTGTTTCATTTTGGTTCGCCATTGTTGTGATTTGTGTTCGTTTTAGTTGGGCTCTTGAGCCTTGTCTTTTGCTTGCTAGTTTTTTCCCCTGGTTGTGTTAACTTTTTGTTAATACACCACATTTGTTATGGACATGTTAAGTTAGTAGTGTAATTCTGTGGTGTGGTGGTTGGTGCATAAAGGAAAAAAATGATCCCTAATTAATTAAAGTTTATTTTCTGTCAATAATGTAAATGAGATCCAGCACTTTCACAGCAGTTTGTCATTAAGGAGTTTAAGAAACTTTGGACAAAAAATATCTGCTGTATAATTGGGACGCACAAACATCAAGAATCAGACTATGAATCTCAACCATGGTGACAAAGAAAATTGGAAAAAAAATCATTATTTATCCATGCTGCAGTGCATGCTGGGAGTCCTGAATGAGATTTGTAATTTGTTAATACCCAGCATGCATTGCAGCATGAAGTTTTTCATTTAATTGTCACCATGGTTGAGATTCATAGTCTGATTCTTGATGTTTGTGCATCCCAGTTATACAGCAGATATTTTTTGTCCAAAGTTTCTAAAACTCCTTAATGACAAACTGCTGTGAAAGCACTGGATCTCATTTACATTATTGACAGAAAATAAACTTTTGATTAGTAAATTAATTAGGGATGATTTTTTACCATTATGTACCAACCACCACACCACAGAATTACACTACTAACTTAACATGTTCATAACAAATGTGGTGTATTAACAAAAAGTTAATACAACCAGGGAAAAAACTAGCAAGCAAAAGACAAGGCTCAAGAGCCCAACTAAAACGAACACTAATCACAATAATGGTGACTTAAAATGAAACAAAACATCAACATCTAAACTTATATATAATAGATATATAATATATAATAAATATATAATATATAATAAATATAATAAAATAATATAAATATAAAAAATAAATATAATAAAATGCAATGTTTCTCTATCATTTACATAACAATTAAACAAGTCAATATAATAAACAGTTGTTGTTTTAAACATTGTGTGAACATTAAAACATGACATTGTCATAACGTTTAAAAATGGTAAAATGTAACATTCCTCTAACGTTGAGACAACACAAAAACGTTCTTGGAGCGTCAAGAAAACTGGACACTTTTGGCGTTGGCAGAGCGTTTTTGGGAACGTAAAGAGCTTTCAGGGAACGTTCTTAGAACTTTTTTCTGTTAGCTGGGTGGTTGAACTTTAAAAGTGGCATCTTTTACGATGACATCACAGGCAATTAAAGCAGCTCTAAGATGATGCAAACACATACTGTCTTCACAGGAATGTAACAAAAATAAAGTGTTGAATGTTAATGGTCTATGAAACACCTCCCATATAATAATAATAATTGTTACGAAAATAAGTGCTATTACATTAATACAGTAGATGAAAATTACACATTCACATTATTCTGTAAATCATTATTCACTATTATAAGCATAATATAAAGTTTCACATGCCACTGTATGTTGCAAATCAAATTCACAATTCATCAATCACAGTTGTTTCAATTAAAATGAATGGGTTACAGAGCCATATATTTTAGTTTAATTGTAAGACAAATGGACCATTTACACTATCTGAAATTGAACTTATGATAGACTCAATCATTAATACAACAATAATGTTTAACTAAAACAATCAATCTAACATTTAGCTTAATATAAAATAAGTTCAGTGAAAATTGATATAAACAGGTAAGCTTTTGCAGTGATACCACCATCTATGTAAGAAGATAGAGCTCATTAGTGATTGTATAATGTCTGTGATCTTTTATTCTGTTGATCTCCTCTGGTTCTGATGTCATAAACCACAACAGCAATGGCAGCCACACCCACCAGAACAGAGAGAACCAATCGGATCACAGCTACAGGACCATAACAACAGCAAAAACAGTCTGATGATATAAAAAAACAACACAAAAACGATAAGTATTTCATTTTAAAAGGAACCAGTTCATTACACTTTTAGTATTAATAAAGAAGGCATTTTAATTATAAACAGAACCGCTATCATACCCAAGGCCGCCTTAATGCACGGGCTTACCTGGGCTGAAGCCCAGGGGCCTCCCAAGTTCAAGGGCCTCCCAAGTTTGCGTTCATGATGAGCTGAAAAGGTCATATTGTTTTGTAACTTGTCAGGTTTTCTGTCAATCACTCTAATTGCACGTTTCATGGCTGCTGATTGGTCTGTTGTAACTTAACGTGAAATAAAATGTTAGACGTAGCATATTTTTTATTCCGCGTAATGTAATTAAGTGCGCGTTGTCAACTTGACATTCCTGCACGTTAGACTGAGTGTGACAGAGAAACGGGAAATAATCCACCAACAAATGAAAGAGTAATTTCTGAAATTTCATAAGCAGCATGAGGTGCAGGTCTCTCTCTCTCTTTCGTGCGCGCGCTCGCTCGTTCGCTCTCTCTGTGCTCCTGCAGCTGTCTGAGTCTCTGGCATGCAGAAGTCTCTCAAAACGTGCGCAAGAAACTGTGCGCTAAATTAAGAAAGGCGTTCCCGCACATAATGCTGTTAGTGGTTATAAAGTTTAAGTTTACTCGCGTTTATATCAGTGACGCGTGCGCAGCTGGAGCGATGTAGTTTGACGCGACGTTAGCTCAGGACACACATGTGTTGGTTTAGAAAGACGAGAAAGAGACGCAACGGTAAAGGTGCAAGTCTAAGAAAGTAAAGAGCGACAAGACCATCTCAAATGATCATCCCCTGATAGCACCATTATAATCTCATTATCTAAAGATCTTATATATACAGGTATGTTCCCTGTCTGTCTTGTGCATATTCATAATTGGTCGTTTCACATGCTTATGTATGCATAAATACTAAATACAATGCATACTATATGTTCAATAGCCTACAAAATAAATAAATGATTAAAAAACAAGATTCTGTCTATAAAGACTTAGCTTTTGTTATCATTAATGCATTTTCACTTTAAAACTAACTTTAACTTATTATAGTTTTAAAACTGTGGTGAGCATTTAGTGAGTGGCAATTTTCTGCAAATTTGTATATTCCAAAAACTATATAAACATAAAGCTTATAAACATATATACTTTCACACATTTTGGTTTTATTATCACCACATGTTGCTGTGTGTGGTTGTTAAATAAAGTGTCTTGTGTTTATGCTCAAGTAGGTTCAGTGATATGTTAATAACAATATTATGGTGTTTTCTGGCTCAAAGAGGGAAAACTCACTGTTGTACACTCTAAAAAAATAATCCGTAAAAAAACGGATAATGTCCTGGCAGAAAATTACCGGTACCTTTTCCGTTATGTTTACAGACATTTCCGTTTATTCAAAAACTGAACATTCTGTAGATTAATCGAACACTGTCCGTAGATTTACAGAAAATTTTCCGTAAGCTTTAGGGACACTTCAATCTGCCTATGAAACGCAACAATGGTGACAATCAACAACAAAGCTTCATGCCGCAATGCATGCTGGGTACCAGGATTGTAGAAAACTCTTAACGTTTACTCTTACCATTGTTGAGATTTGTATCCAAAGTGATGATGTCTCTGAAGCAAAAATCACAGCTGACAAATTTTCAGCCATCTTATTCAATACAGTGTGTTTTAGATCAGCATAGAGTGTCACTCTTATACATTTTAGTTCTTTATTCTTATTTTATTATTTCATATTAAAATGTTAGGCAGTAAAACATAAAAACAACTAAGTTTATATGACATCATAGAACATTCTCCTTCCTTAAGCAACAAACAAGTTGTAATTGCTACAAGAAAAAGCACTGTTGCAATGTTAAAAGAGCAGAGTCAGTTCTGGAAGGTCAAGGGACAAAAGCCTAACTAAAGGGAACACTAATCTCAATAGTGGTGACTTCAAATGAATCTAAAAGAAACACAAACTGGAGATTTAATGTGATAAATGTTGTGGTAAATATCCATTTGACTTACACGTCACGTCAGAAAGAAGATTTGTCTACCAAATCACATGTGTCGATGCTGGAATAGTTGAACACTTGTATCTTGTTCTGACAGCATTTGTTTAGAAGTTAAACATCATCCATGTTAGAAAATAACTCAGCAAGCAAGTTGTAATTTTAGGTTTCAAACAGAGATGGTGATAGAGAGGCAAAAGTGAGATTGCAGCAGGGGTTATTGCACCCATAATGCAACATGTTATTAAAAAAAACGGATAAATGCCTGTAAAACATAAATACGGAAAATTCCTTCATATTTACACAGTACTTTGTCCGTTTTTTTACGGATTTTTTTTAGAGTGCAACTGAAGTTCATGTGACATCACATGATATTTTATTTCATGCTGAATTGTGTGCAAAAAAAAAAAAAAAAAAAAGGGAGATGTAATGTTTTGTTACTATTGTTGTATATTGAACCGGATTACCCAAATGTTAGGGGAACCGGAAGTGAGGTAATAAGACAATAAAAGATGGATGTCGAGCTGATGGTCGACACGCACTGCACGTTATGCTGGAGTTGTGTTTATTCGCATACATTGATTACACAAGAGTGAAATACAAATAGTACAGTGTACTCAAACAACATAATAAATACATTAATAAATGTGGTAACGTTACCTTTAAAATGTTTTATAAGTGAATAACCGTTTGGTAGAGTAACGTTAGTCTGTCAGTCAATCTCCCCCCTGACTGAGAGAGATTCAAACTTGCGCTGGAAACGGTAGCGCTAAACTGTGAGACAACACATAAATACAGGGGCGTAGCACAAGGTCCCGGGCCCTATGCATAGGCAATCCTGATGGGCCCCCCATTTTTCCATATAGTTTTCTAATCACTACATGAACAAACTGTATGATAACCAAACAAGACTTGATTCAGACATATTTTATTTTGCTGAAGTAACAAGACATTACATTTTAGAACATTTATTTTTATTATGCTTTATTACTTTAAGGCATAAATTAAATCTTAAATATGCCATTTTAGTTTTGTACATTAACAAAAAGCTCCATTCATATTAAAAGATGAACAAAACGTGTATCACTAGTCATTTTATCTGGAAAAAAGGCAAAATGAAACAAATGCTATTGCTTACATACTATAGTCTATTCATTTAAAAGTAAACATTTTTCAAATTAGGCTATTGTTTTGTATGCAAACAGCTGTTAGTATACAGTTTATTTGTTTAGCCTTTCAACTCAATTTGCATGTAGCCTATAACCAAATTATCATCTGAAAGTGTATATTCTGCTTTTTCAATGGGTTGTCTCAGTTCATTTTAGGACTAACAATCGCAGCCAGGGATATTCAAACAGTTTAGCCCGAGGTGGAAAGAGTAATAAAATATTGTACTTAAGTAAAAGCAAAGTTACTTTAATAATATCTTACTTAAGTAAAAGTAAAGTTACTTTAATAATATTTTACTTAAGTAAAAGTAAAGTTACTGGTCTAAAAATCTACTCAAGTAAAAGTAAAAAGTAAGTCACTTTAACTTTACTCAGAGTAAAAGTTACTTTTTACAGGCTGTAAATTACAGCGAGAAAATGTGGATAATTCTAGTATAGTTCAAAAGCGACAAGTGAATATAAATCTCAAACTAGTTGTTTTTAATTGTAGGAACATCTTTACAATTAAAGTTAGTAAAATAAAAGCTTTTTTATAACTAAGAACATTTATGGAATTGTTTAATGATTTTTACAGGTGAGTTATGCACTTTTAAAGCAAAAATAATATGATATATGAGGTCAGCATCTGGTAAATACAATCACTAGTAAGGTTGTAATTGATGTATTGCTGGTAACATACATTATTATATAGTTTAAATGAGCGTATCATGAGATGAGTGCATGGCTATATACTTTCATCCTTATTGTCTTTTATCCAGCTTCCCTGACCTGGGTACCTGATGTAAGACCTTAAAGGGATCATATGATGAAAATGTTAGCATTGCCACTTTGTCGGTTTGAGCAAAAATGTGTCGTTTTGGGTGTGTTTTTTAAAATGCAAATGAGCGGATGAAGTGCAAACACTGATCACAATGATGGTGGTTTGTTGTAATTGAAACTCTATTGTGCTGTCAAGTCCAAAAATGTGTCGTTTTGGATGTGTTTTTTAAAATGCAAATGAGCGGATCAAGTGCAAACACTGATCACAATGATGGTGGTTTGTTGTAATTCAAACTCTATTGTGCTGTCAAGTCCTTCTTTTCTCTCTCTTTCTCTCTGCACTAAACGGCAGTGCAGTGGTTGGAGAGTTCAGATTAAGGAGGCGGTATTATTCTAATAAGATATCCTTATGACATCATAATGAAAGCCAAATTTCAATGACCTGTTTTTGCTCACACCTACAAAGTGGCAATGCTAACATTTTCATCATATGACCCCTTTAATTCTTCTCTCTCTCTTTCTCTCTCTCTCTCTCTCTCTCTCTCTCTCTCTCTCTCTCTCCCTCTCCAATGTCTAATGACCTGCGCATTCTCGAGGACGTTCTTAAGTTGTGTTTGACTTGACGCAAAGCTAATTGACCTCGGAAGATATGCGCATGGTATTAAAAACGCGTTGTGCAAATGAGCGGTAAAAACGGCCATTTCGTACTGAAGAGCATGAATCCTACCTTACATAGGAATGAAACATTCCCTTTGCGTCAGTGGAAAGTGGTCGCCCAGAGGTTTCTTTCATAAGAAATGAATTGAGGGTCTGCGTCAGCGTGTGCCTGTCTCGTCCATCTCCATGGTTCTTTTTGTGAGTTTAGCGCGTTCCCGCGCCCATCAATAAATCATCATTCATCCGTGATTACTTTGCATTTTTAAAAAATATTCATTACTCAGTAACGGATATGATTTAAAATGTAGCAAAGTACAATACTTTAAACAAAACATACTTAAGTAAAAGTAAAAGTGAATGTAGCAGAGCGGTGAATTGCAAATTTTGAGATACCAATGTTCCGACTACGCCACCCGGGGAAACCCGGGAAATCTTTAACTAAGACACACAGGTCCAATAGTCGTGGGTGGGGTGAGAAAGATACAAACAATGAATTATGAAAAATATAATTTGTTTATTATAATAAATAGAAAACATGTATGACAGTAAACAAAAAAAATACAAAAATCACATCAATAAGGGGAGCTCGCCTTCAGGAAGTCAAGAGGTCACCCCACACTATATAAAAATACACTCGTGAAAACACCACAAAAATTCTCACAGCAAATAGTGTAAACTACACACTCCGGCGCAAGCTCCCACTTTATAGAAGTGAATAAATACAACACCAAATTAAACAAATAAAAACATTAACAAAAAAAAATAACTAACACTGGTCGATACGTCACACCGACAACCACTCCTGCATGCCAATAAACGTTGTGGGCAAGGCTGAATCCAGATTATACGCCTCCCAGCCCGAGCCCCTAAATGGATGCAGTCCAATAAAGGGTGAGGATGTGCCACTAGACGAATCCACAAACACACACGAAAGAAACAATCTCCAGGCAAAGCAGCAATGTAGTCCGAAACTTACATTTATCTGCCAAACAAAAATACAATTTAATACAAGACAATAATTAACAAGTAAAAAAACAACAATACATACCGAGGGGTTAATGAAACGTCACGCCCGGTCAATCATCCGAGGTGTATTACCAGATTGCATCATGTGCAGCACACTAAACACAAACAATCAATATCCGTTCAAACGTATTAGGTTTTCCAACGCCAAAATAACCCACCTGTAGCTGCTGCGAATACTGCAACACACAGCCATCTGGGAACCAGCTAAAAGCCGATCCTCTCATTCACAACACGCAAGCCAAGGGTGATAATGAATGACGCGCAGCCGCCCTCCGCTCATTCACAAAGAGCGCTTCCATACAGGGCATGACGTCAATGATGACGTTTTTCAGGTGCTACACAACTAGGATTCTTATATCCTACAAAACCTGCTCCTATTGGTTTGAAGATTTGGGTAGCACCAACCAATGAGCAACCACAAAATCATAACACGCTCCGATTGGTTCACAGATTTAACAGAAACAAACCAATAGGTGAGGCTACACACCACCACATTCACCCCCAGCTTATGAATCGTCGCCCCGACGATTACCTCATCAGAGCTCAGATATTACACAGGACATCAGGAAAAGCTAGACTCATAACCTCGCCCATACATCTGCAATAACTGTTCACAACACACTGATCACCTTAAGGGCCAGGTTTGTCAAAACCCGTACTTACCCAAAAGGTAATATAAGGTAGGGCGCCGACCTGCAGCACTCACTACCATGACAGCGACTTATTTGCAGAACATCTACACTTTTAAAATATACTGACTGGTTCCACCACACACACTGTGGGACCCCATCGGCTGATACGACGCAGGGGAGTATGGCTCGCGCCACGTCATATTACGATCACAGGTAAACTTTAAAATCTGCTAGATGGCTCCGCCACACACACTCCGCGGGACCCCATCAGCCACAGTTTGATGCGGGGAGTTTGACTCACACCACATCCTATACGAAAAATCACAAGTACATACAGCTTTAAAATCGGTCAGACAGTTCCACCACACACATTCTGTGGGACCCCATCCGCCAAAACGTGACACGGGGAGTATGACTCACACCATGTCCATTGTTAAAATCACAGGTGGGCTAAATACTGCTAAAATCAACCAAATGGTTCCACCGCACACTCTGCAGGACCCCATCGGCCAAAGATGACACGGGAAGTACAACTAATACATTCCTACCCTGACATTAATATCACAGGTAGGCCAAATACTGCTCTAAGATCAACCAAATGGTTCCACCGCACACTCTGCGGGACCCCACTGGCCGAAAATAACAGTATAGCTAGTATGTTCTTACCCTCACATAAACTGAAACCCCAAGCAAATGCTGCTTCAGCAATGCCCTAGCTTCAACCTATCATCATCACTCAAGCACTAACACCACCTTAAAATAATCCCTAACGTTTTACCTCAGCCTCAGGAACTTCTCCTGGACTCTACCGTACTCAGCTGGTTCCAAACACTACGGGACCCCAGCTGAAACAAACACACACAATTAACTCCCTTCACTATTTCTATAACAACTCACCACCTGACGTAGTAAGAGGGAGCCCATCGCTGGGATTTATCCAACTGGACACACACTGCTGCTTTGCCTTTAGGAGAAACAAAACACTACTTCTATACATACTAAACATTTTCAACATACAAAGAAAAGTATTATCCAACTCACCCCAACCCATGACAACCCTGCCGACTACGCCAGAATGTAGCAGAGCGGTGAATTGCAAATTTTGAGATACCAATGTTCCGACTACGCCACCCGGGGAAACCCGGGAAATCTTTAACTAAGACACACAGGTCCAATAGTCGTGGGTGGGGTGAGAAAGATACAAACAATGAATTATGAAAAATATAATTTGTTTATTATAATAAATAGAAAACATGTATGACAGTAAACAAAAAAAATACAAAAATCACATCAATAAGGGGAGCTCGCCTTCAGGAAGTCAAGAGGTCACCCCACACTATATAAAAATACACTCGTGAAAACACCACAAAAATTCTCACAGCAAATAGTGTAAACTACACACTCCGGCGCAAGCTCCCACTTTATAGAAGTGAATAAATACAACACCAAATTAAACAAATAAAAACATTAACAAAAAAAAATAACACTGGTCGATACGTCACACCGACAACCACTCCTGCATGCCAATAAACGTTGTGGGCAAGGCTGAATCCAGATTATACGCCTCCCAGCCCGAGCCCCTAAATGGATGCAGTCCAATAAAGGGTGAGGATGTGCCACTAGACGAATCCACAAACACACACGAAAGAAACAATCTCCAGGCAAAGCAGCAATGTAGTCCGAAACTTACATTTATCTGCCAAACAAAAATACAATTTAATACAAGACAATAATTAACAAGTAAAAAAACAACAATACATACCGAGGGGTTAATGAAACGTCACGCCCGGTCAATCATCCGAGGTGTATTACCAGATTGCGTCATGTGCAGCACACTAAACACACAAACAATCAATATCCGTTCAAACGTATTAGGTTTTCCAACGCCAAAATAACCCACCTGTAGCTGCTGCGAATACTGCAACACACAGCCATCTGGGAACCAGCTAAAAGCCGATCCTCTCATTCACAACACGCAAGCCAAGGGTGATAATGAATGACGCGCAGCCGCCCTCCGCTCATTCACAAAGAGCGCTTCCATACAGGGCATGACGTCAATGATGACGTTTTTCAGGTGCTACACAACTAGGATTCTTATATCCTACAAAACCTGCTCCTATTGGTTTGAAGATTTGGGTAGCACCAACCAATGAGCAACCACAAAATCATAACACACTCCGATTGGTTCACAGATTTAACAGAAACAAACCAATAGGTGAGGCTACACACCACCACATACAGATTTTAAAAACAAAAAGTAAAAGTACACAAAAAACTACTCAATTACAGTAATAAATGTAATTTCTTTCCACCTCTGAGTTTAGCATTATACATTTCGTGTTCTAGTTTTGTTTTTCCTTCTACTGTCTTCTTTCTGTTTTGGTGGCCCAATTTAGCTTTGTTTGACAAAGACATTTCAACCGCACCGCAGAAGTTTGCACTCTACCAGATGCTCAACTACAAACAAAATGCGCGTGCAGATGGACTAAACCATTTGGCGCATTAGCAAGGGGTGGAACCATGAGACTTTAGATAGTTTTTACTTATACAAAATATATTCAAACAGTTATTCAGCAAATACACTAACTTTACATTTCTTTTACATGATAAAATTAAATTAAGAAATGAAAATATCCAGGTAAAATAAAATAGATTCCAGATTTTCAAAGGCCCTCTCTCCCTTTGGGGCCCTGGTAATCAGTACTGGTTTTACCCCCAGTCCGACGCCCCTGCATAAATAGGAATTAATTTTTCACTTACAGAGCTGTGGTGTACTCAAACAACATAATAAATACATTAATAAATGTGGTAACGTTACCTTTAAAAGGTTTTATAAGTGAATAACCGTTTGGTAGAGTAACGTTAGTCTGTCAGTCAATCTCCCCCCTGACTGAGAGAGATTCAAACTTGCGCTGGAAACGTTAGCGCTAAACTGTGAGACAACACATAAATATGAATTAATTTTTCACTTACAGAGCTGTGGTGTACTCAAACAACATAATAAATACATTAATAAATGTGGTAACGTTACCTTTAAAAGGTTTTATAAGTGAATAACCGTTTGGTAGAGTAACGTTCGTCTGTCAGTCAATCCCCCCTGACTGAGAGAGATTCAAACTTGCGCGGGAAACGTTTGCGCTGAACTGTGAGAAAACACACATAAATATAAAAAATTTTCAACTTACAGAACTGTGGTGTACTTAATGCACATTAACCTGCTCATAAAAATGAGTCTGAGGCAATAGTGCTGTGTCAATGTCGCGTTGTATACAACTTTACACAAATTACCGTAACCGAATCACTATTAAAATCAAGATTCACGACAAGCAACATGTTTTTAAAGTTTAAAGATGCTTTAAAGACGACGAAGGAGTTTACAGTGCTTTGCTTACCTAATGCTCTTCATGTCTGTCGTGTCGTCCTCCTGTTGCGCTGCTCTGTGAAGCTCAACCAGTGTTGCCAGATAGAGTTGATGGTTTCCAGCCCAAAAGTGTTCCAAAACCCGCCCAAACGCACAAAAAACCTCCCAAAATATTTAAATCAACATTTTGGTTTAATTTGATTAGCATTTAGTTATTTTAACTTACACAATTAATGCAACATACTATAGCTAGCGACACCAGAACAGAACCACACTAGCAAAATGACATAACTTGTTCACAACAGCTACATTATGCTCCCTCGCCCACACGCACAATGCACTTTTACAGCGTATATTTAAGTGTTTTATGATTATTCAAATACCCAATTCGTTAATAACGTTTTTTATCTATTTATATTATTATTAATAATGTATTTTTACTCTTGATAAATAGGTGTGTGTGAGAGAGAGGTCGTAAATAGGCTTACCTTAAGCAGTAAATGCAGAACAATAATAATAGCCCAGCTAGAAATAAAAAGTTCTAAGAACGTTCCCTGAAAGTTCCCGAATGTTCCCAAAAACATTCTGCGAACGTTAAAAGCGGCTAGTTTTTTTTAAGTTCTAGGAACGTTTCTGTTGTCTGAACGTTAGAGTAATGTTACATTTTACCATTTTAAACGTTATGACAATGTCATGTTTTAATGTTCAAACAATGTTTAAAACAACAGCTGTTTATTATATTGACTTGTTTAATTGTTATGTAAATGATAGAGAAACATTGCATTTTATTATTTTATAAAACATTATTTCTGTATGCAGTAAATATATTGCTGTAGGGAAAACTCAATTCACTTACTAGGTTTAGATGTTGATGTTTGTTTCATTTTAAGTCACCCTTATTGTGATTAGTGTTTGTTTTAGTTGGGCTCTTGACACTTGACTTTTTGCTTGCTAGTTTTTTCCTGGTTGTGTTAACTTTGTGTTAATGCACCACTTTTGTTATGAACATGCCAAGTTAATAGTGTTATTCTGTGGTTGTTGGTGCATGGTGGTGAAGATCATCACCTAGTTCATTTGCTAGTCAAGACTTTATTTTCTGTCAAGAATGTAGATGTGATACAGCACTTTCACGGCAGTTTGTCATTGGGGAGTTTTAGAAACTTTGGACAAAAAATATCTGCTGTATAACTGGGATGCACAAACATCAAGAATCAGACTATGAATCTCAATCATGGTGACAATTAAATGAAAAACTTCATGCTGCAATGCATGCTGGGTATTAACAAATTACAAATCTCATTCAGGACTCCCAGCATGCACTGCTGCATGGATAAATAAGGATTTTTTTAACAATTTTAATTGTCACCATGGTTGAGATTCATAGTCTGATTCTTGATGTTTGGGCATCCCAACTATACAGCAGATATTTTTTGTCCAAAGTTTCTAAAACTCCTTAATGACAAACTGCTGTGAAAGAGTTGGATCTAATATACAATATTGGCAGAAAATAAACTTTTGATTAGTAAATGAACTAGGTGATGATCTTTACCATTATGTACCAACAACCACAGAAATACACTAATAACTTTTCATAACAAATGTGGTGCATTACCACAAAGTTAACACAACCAGAAAAAAACTAGCAAGCAAAAGGTCAAGTGTCAAGAGACCAACTAAAACAAACACGAATCACAATAAGGGTGACTTAAAATGAAACATCAACATCTAAACCTAGTAAGTGAATTGAGTTTTCTACAGCAATATATTTACTGAACATTCAGAAATAATGTTTTATAAAATAATAAAATGCAATCATTCTCTATCATTTACATAACAATCAAACAAGTCAATATAATAAACAGTTGTTGTTTTAAACATTGTGTGAACATTAAAACATGACATTGTCATAACGTTTAAAAATGGTAAAATGTAACATTACTCTAACGTTCAGACAACAGAAACGTTCCTAGAACTTAAAAAAAACTAGCCGCTTTTAACGTTGGCAGAATGTTTTTGGGAACATTCGGGAACTTTCAGGGAACGTTCTTAGAACTTTTTATTTCTAGCTGGGAGGCTGTTGGTTGTGCGTTAACTTGCAAGGAAGCTGAAGAACACTGTGAACATCTGAACTTTTCAGAACTATGTACAGTCTGGCTGAAGTTCATGGTTCCACAATTGACTAAATGACAGCCGAACATTTGGTTCTGTTCACCTGAAATGCTCCGATAATTCACCCACGGCTCAAACACGTGTAATTGATGTCCGTTTCTCACTCCAGCTGCAGCCTGCGGAGGTCGCGTATGCAGGGTGCATACGTCATCAAGCCTGGTTTATTTTAGTTAACTGACCATTACATTCGCAAGGTATAAGCATATTACAACAATTTACTATTAACTAAGAATAAAAGTCAACTTTATAACTGTTAATATTCTAAAACAAGACAGTCGATGACGTATATGGAGCCTAGAAATGCGACCTCCGGAGGCTGCAGCATTCGCATTGAGACACGGCCGATGTGTGACAAGCAACGTATACGTTGCAATTCGGAGTCCGTGTTGCAGAATTTGCAGTGCTATTTTCCGATTTAAAAGGCATTATCCATTTGCTTCAGGGCCGGGTCACTCTCCAACTCCTATCTGTAACATCTTGATTTCCCGCTGAGAGAGCTGGCTGGCTGCTATCACTTGTGATTGGCTAAACGCGGACTCATCATCGGCGTGGCGTCAACACAAACACATGCAGTGGGCGTGTGTTTAGTAACGTCATGAAATACATGCACATTTGGGTTTTTTGTTAAATAATTAGCCTATAAAATGCACGTTTCAAACCCGCCCAACTGATCCCAAACCAGCCCAATTTTTGCACAACCGCCCAAGCCAATTTTTACCCGCACAATCAAATTCAAAACCGCCCATTTGGGCGGGAACCCGCCCAATCTGGCAACACTGAGCTCAACTCCGACCGTGAGATGTGGGGGGATGGGCGCGTGTCAAAATAAAAGCGCATTTCTTCAGGTGGATGTGTGAGGGATTCAGATTCAGTATTTATTCAGTTTAAGTTATGGTTAATCAATTGCAGTTTTTGAGTTCATATCACAGTTTTTAATAAGTGAAATTAACTTTTTTTAAATTAAAATTTTAAATTAAACACACTGTCAATGAACAGAAGAAAACTAAAACTACTTCAAGACCCATGTGCCTAACTAAAGGAAACAAAAATTGACACAATGGTTACAATGGTTATTTACAGCAGTTGTCTAAAACAACAATTAAAAAAAAAATGACAGAGGCTGTCTCTTAACATTGTACCTTATTCTTTAAAAGAAATGGTACATATATGTACCTTTTAATGGTTGGGAACAAATATGTACCTTTTTGACCCTCAATGAAAATGAAAATGCAATGGCAGCGGGAATGAATATTATAACATTATTTATAGTTAATAAACTTTGTGTCTTTAGAAACTATTCAGGTTCATTGAAAATAGTCAGATCGTTCTTGAGTTGGACATCGCTATTGCGTTTTGGATCATGCAGCGCATTTACTCTTGACGGCTTATTATATTAATGATAAGATTAAAATTACAAAGTTGTCCTTTTTACAATGCTTTCCTCACAAAAATCAATCTTATGTAAATGACTGGACAAACGAAATAAATTTTTATTAAAAGTAAATGAGATCAAAGCAAAATGTAAATCTTTTCGCGTACCCCCTGGAAACTCTTCACGTACCCCCATGGGGTACTCGTACCCTCGGTTGGGAATCACTGCCATAGAACTCATACAGGTGAAAAAACATTACAAATGTTCTCGGTGTGAGAAGACGTTTACTAAGCCAGATTCTTTAAAAGCCCATTTGAGAGTTCATACGTGAGAGAAACCTTACGGGCCCTATAATACACCCAGAGCAATGTGCGACTCAAGTGTCTCGCTAGTTTCAACCTGGCGAAATTATCATTTTCACGTTTAGCTAGCACCAAGTTGTTTAAATAGCAAATGCATCTGTGCCCAATTTTGCACCCACGAGTGTTCAGGCGCATTCTTGGTGCGTTGCTATTAACTAAAATATACTACGCCATTGACCAACTAAAACCTGCTCTAAAGTCAATGACGCAATATTGTTTTTGTTATTTAATGAGCGTGTTAGTAATACGGGACGACAGTGCGCATTTGCTTATCACACACATGGATGCGCAGCAGAACACAACCCTTTTATAATATGAGAAATTAAAGGATTAAAATGTAAAAGATTATTATTGAGTCTCTTGGACTTAAATGAGGACCGATTATGAGACGTTAGAAGATGTAAAGAGCTGCTTCACCTGTAGCCTGGTAAGAAATTGTTTTGCTTTAAACAAATGCTTCTGTTTTTAAATGTTTTTTAAATGCTACCTCACGAATTTGTACCTGTGGATATGGTGAGATGAGAAACATTTTTAATGCTTTAAAAAAAACATGGCGCTGTCTGAGTGCTGAAACGGCTCTCTGCATGTTTGTAAATTCTTTATCTTCTGTTTGTTACAAATGAAGTATTTTTAGAGCACAAACCTTTTCTTGCATATTTGCAGATTATTACACTGATTTTGTAGAATATCCATACATTTACATCAAATAAAAGCTTGCTATTTTACTTCCGTGACTGAAAGAAAAAGGCTTTTAAAGGTTTAAATCTAAAAAAAATAAAACAATTTCAATACAAATAAAATCAATCTTAAACTGGTGGCCTTCTTCTTCTTTCATTTTTCGGTTTACAAATTCCACTTTCTAAATCGAGATAAGGCATGATGCCTACACAACTGGCTTTTAAAGGGGATGAGAGCTGAGACTCTCATTGGTTAATTGCACGTTATGCCCAAAACACACCCATTACGAGAATAGGAACGACCCTTTTAGACCGTACGCTTGGCGCATAAACTATTTTCCTGTCGTTAAATTGACAAAAGTGGAATCGGACACGCCTATTTAGACCTGCGTGCGTGCGCTTTAGACAGTGCGTTTAGATTGTTAAAATAGGGCCATACGTCTGCTCGATCTGTGGAGAGAGATTCGCTAATGTAAGACCTCATCAGAAGAAACATACTGAAGAACAAACTGATCTGTGAAAAAGACTTTGGGTTGAAAATAACACAGCATTTTTAAAGTGTAAAACTAATAAATAAAACAAATGACTCTGCTGTACTTACATTTACAAATGTTATGTTATCAAGAGCCATTGTTTGTGTTATGTATTTATTAAATGATGTAACAAGCAAAACGTGTCTCTTAAAGGAAGAGATCTTTATTCTAATAAATGATCAAATACTTGCTAAGAGAAAGAATTATATTTAGTTAAACATCTCCAGTAGATAGCAGTAGAGTCACAATGTGAATACATCTGAAGGATGCTTTGAAGGCAGCTCTGTTTCGTGCCCTTCATTTGGCAACTTTTAAAGGATGAACGAGCTGTGGGAGCATCAACCCCTGAATTGGGATCCATCCATGGCTCCTTCTTCACAGCCTTGGCTATCTCAAGACTCAATGCGGGCCTGTGACATACGGGTATTTTGAAATAACCATTCAGAACTGTAGTTGAATAAAAAAAATTAGCAAATTTAAAAGTTTATTGGCTGTTGAAAATGATGAGATTTGTTAACAGGTAAATGAATGAAGTGTTGAGCGTCTTCTCTCTCCAGTACAGCAGGAGGCGCTGCAGCTCTTTAGTACACAAATAAACTCACTAAAGAAAGAGAGCGGGCTGTTGTTTTTTTTGTATCCTCGTTGTTTTTCTCTCTTGAGTGTTTTATTGAGAGTAAACAGTGTCTTGTCTTGGTGTATTTTTAGTGTTGATGATGAGATGGATGTGATGTGCTGTAAATCAGTAGGAACTGATCTGTCTATGCTGGATATTGATGATTTTATCACAGAAATCTCTCAGCTGAAGAAAGAGGTGGCGTTACTGGAGATAAAGCTGAGATTAAGAGGAGATGAAGGACTGAATAGAGAGGTTTGTACAGCTTAAACATCCTTTACCTGAATCAGACAACATCAAATCATTTATAACCTTACTCTGTGTGTTTATGCTTTAACAGTCTGTTTCTCAGACATTATGGCCTGGATGTCAAAAAAAACTTTTAAAACACAATGAGAGTAAACTGATGTGACTCAGAGGTGGGTAGAGTACCCAAAATCTGTACTCAAGTAAAAGTACAAGTACTTATACAAAAATGTACTCAAGTAAAAGTAAAAGTATCAATCTATTTAATTACTTGAGTAAGAGTAAAAAAGTATTAGATGAAAAAACTACTCAAGTAGTTAGTTACTCGTTACTTCTGATCTGATAGAGAAGTAGCGCAATAGCACTGAATTTCAGACTTCTTGGAGGGTTTTCACAAACCTCTCCTTAAAAGTCTCATTGTTCTGCTTATATACAAGTAAGCAGCCTATCTCAGTCCTGCAATGGGTACATTAACATCACATAATGTGTCGTTTGAGAAAAAATCTCAAACACACACACACACACACACACACACACACACACACACACACACACAGATGTTTTTCTGACGGTTAACTCTGTATTTATTTTCATGTTCACAACACAAACTTGTCAGCGTCTGCCTTTAAACATGCAAACAGTAAACAAATAAGAACGTGTGTGTCTGTTTGTTATCATGTTTTTATATGAATAGGTTATTTTCATTGCCATTAAAGTGCAATTACTGAACATAAACAGGAGCTTAATAAAAATGATCATTTTAGAATTTCATATGGAACTTACAGTATCTGTTTTTGCAAATCATCTCTACATTTATTACAATTTATAATACATGTTTCTTTCAAATCAATCTTTATTCTTTTATTTTTATTCATTCATTCTTTAGGAAGGATTTAAATAAAATACAATCCCGTTTTTATTTGAATGTATTTTCTACCCATTAGTGAGGTGTCCGGATTTGTGTATAAATGCAGTCATTACATTATGCTGTTAAGTTTGTTTAGTTGTGGGGAAATGATATGGAATTGGCAGATGTGAACGTGCTGTTTGTATGGTTTAACTTACATTAGGATTTGTAATCGCTTGCACAAGAGTGCATATGGCAAAAAAACTCCGACAGTGTGTGAAATGACCATTAATACTGTTCAAATAGACAATACTGTGACACTTACTTCAGGCTGTATCTTGAATTCCTGTTCGCTGAGATGTCAGCTCGTTTATTGAACAAAGCACGCATCACATTATGAAACTATTCTTTTTGACCTCTTGGAGTGAAAACATAGACCGAACTTGAAGCCACGCATGATCTGCCTCTGATAACTCGCACAACGCACACGCGCCCTCATCTGCTTCTCCTATCCCCTACGCGGCCGCGCAGTCGCACGCGCTAAAAGGGTGACCTCGCGGTCGCGCGCTAAAGGGTGACGCAGCCTTTTTCGCGCAACTTTCGAACACGCCCTATAAACTTTAAAAAAATATATATATTCATTAATTATTACCATTTGACAGTAGCGCAGTAACGCCGCCGAATATAGCGAAGTAAAAGTACAGTTTTTCACTAGAAATGTACTTGAGTAAGAGTAAAAGTACCCATCCTTAAATTTACTCTAAAAGTACTAGTTACCCAAAAAATGTACTCAAGTAAATGTAACGAAGTAAATGTAATTCGTTACTACCCACCTCTGTGTATGTTGGACCCTTAGCTGTCTCTTAAATAAATCATTGTGCAGTTTATGTAAAGACATAACGTTAGGGCTCCCAAGTTTTTTAGCGTTAATTTTTTTATTCAACAGTTTTTTTTAACATTAGCCACGGGATGAAGAAAAAATATATAATTTAAATAAAAACATGGAAATGCTTACATACATTCATTCATTTAACGGCTTTCTTATTTATCAGATTATACATTGTTTAAGGTATTGCTTAACTTCTAATAGAGGGTATGCACGTGACGTAACCTTCGGCGAAAGTGACTGCGGTTACGCCCACTGAGTGGCAAAAGACAGCGTCAGCATTTTAGTACAGTGTGAAATCAGCAAAAACACGAGTAAAACGCGTAAAAGCTGTTGTGCGATAGACTGTACTAATACATTTAAAAGTACACAATTTTAATGTAATTAGGTATTAAATAAATTTTAATATGCAATATTAAAGAATACACAGTATGATTCTATACTTTAGAATGTAGTGAAGTAAAAAAATTTCCCAATACAAACATCCTAATAAAGCACAGATGCTTGGAAAATGTAACTAATTTAACTAAGTGTTGTTCACCTCTGCTATCAAATCCAACTAAATTCAATTTAAGCTGATAATAGTCAGTTTTTACTGGCATTTTGCACAGCAGTCGCTATGAAAAACAGACATTCTGTTGAATCATTTGCCACTCAACAGGGCGAGTTCTGGTGTGGTCATGTGGAAAAGTGACGTCAATGCATACCCTCTATAGCAAAATTTGGAATAATGGTTTATAATCACCATATAACATTTATACTAATTTATATATATATTTGATTAATCGTTACATTATAATGAAATCGATCTCTAGTCCACTAAATTCTGGAAGTTAGACACTTGTTCCCTCAATAAAAAACCCATAAATTTTTTTTGATCGTCACCAAAAATAAACTTGTTTTGTGTAACGTGTATAACGAATCTAAACCTGTGTGTGTGTGTGTGTGTGTGTGTGTGTGTGTGTGTGTGTGTGTGTGTGTGTGTGTGTTATGTTGTGTTGTAAGGATGGGGTTTGTTGTGAATCTTCAGGGTATGTGACTGTTTGGAGCTCCAGTGAATGTCTGGATTCAGTGTGGATGAGCAGAGATCAGAGCCGCACACCACAGTCACTGCTGGATAAACTCTCTGAAGAGACATCCAGACACACACAGGACTCAGATCTCAGTCTGTCTTTACTCTCTTATACTGAGTCAAAGCCCACAGACACTCAGGACACTACAGTGTGTGACAGTAAACAGAGCTTACAGGAGGATCAAACCTCCACAGAGTCTCTGGATTCTGTCTGTAACGCTGGAGAACAGCAGCAGATCCTGCAGACCACACTGAAGATGTCTTCAGTTAAACCGATGGACAGTGGGAACCTGATGATGAAGATGAGTAGAGAAACTACAGCAGATGAAGATCACACTGAGGAAGATGATGACAATCATGATAATTTTATTCCTTCAGGTGTGTTTCCTCTTTTACCTTACATGACATTGAGTTACACAAAATTGCTTATATAATGGTCACATTTAATCCAGCTTTTACAGCATGCATACAGGTTCATTTAGCTTGGATAGTACAAAAAAACAGATGGGTATATTTGCTCCTGGGCTTTTAAACCACCACTGGGTTAGCTCCCCCTTACATTCACTCACTTATACAGACTTACGTACACTCTCAATCCCTGTGCTCTTGTCACCGTGCGATGTCTTTTTCTCAAAAAGAAAAATTTTCTATGTTGTTCTGATGCAGCAATATATGCCTCCCTTAACGGTTGTTAGGGTACACTGGTTGCTAGGGAGAGAATTTGCATACACCAATGATTATACATCAAGCCTCGAGTAAAACAAGGCCACCTCATGTCTCTACAATGTTCTGATGCAGAGATGTAGGTCTTGGTACATGGTTGCTAGGGTACTCTATTTGGTACAGGAGCAAACGCTAACACTTAGCAGTCAATCAACAAGTATAATAACTAGTGCTGTCAAAATTAACGCGTTAATAAGCATTAATGTAAATTCATTTTAACTACATTAATTTTATAAACGTGTGATTAACGCAACACACAATTTCAGTTTGACATTAGGCCTGGCCCATTTTTGGATAAATTGAGACGCAGCCTACAGTAAATAGTAATTAAATCTCTAAAGTAATCTTTATTTGTACTAACTATTTATATGAACTAATACAAATAATGCGTGTCCATCCACTTGGACATCTGAGATTTTGGTTTCGGTTTTAAAACATGGGTTGGAGGAATTGGAAAATAAAGTGCTGGACTTGTGTGGTGTTAAAGTAGTTATCAAAAGAGATAAAGTTCTGGATCTGATTGATGTTAAGAGTTATTTAGAGCGACAATACTCAAAAATGATCTTCCTCACACTGATTGAAAGATCTGATGCATGCACACAGACGCACAACCCCGATATATTCACACATTGACAGATTTACAGTTGTAGTAATATTTGTTTTGGCAAGAATTCAGATAGCGATATACTTCCTGGCTCCTGCGTCACCCTGTCTTTGTGGTTAAGCCTCACCATTGGTTGAATTTGATATGCACATTCAGATGCACTTACCCCTGGAGGCGTCCCCAAAGTGTCATTGCAGTGACGCAGCGCGAGTTCCCTCGAAAAGGAAGCTGTAACAATGTATCTTAAAAGGTAACACAATGTAACCTTGCTCTCACTTGAAATATGTCCCCACATTTAGTCTTTGAATTTGAGGGTATTAGACCTGTAAAGTCCTTGAAAGGTCCTTGAATTTAAAGTTAACTAAAGTTAAAATCACATCTGAAGATTTCCAGTCCACTCCATGCAGTCGCTGTGCAACTCTCCATACTAGGAAATAAATGACTTCTGATCTATTGGGTGTTGGTGGTTGTGTGCAATGAAAAGACGCAGCTTTAGAGTCAATAACTACTTATGACCCCATTAGCAGCAATAACTGAATATAGAAAAAACATACAGAATCTCAGTTGAACCTCTTGTTTCTGTGTTCAATGTTGGTGTAAATGTAAATCATAAGAGATTTCTAATGTTGTTGTCTTTCAGATAAGATCAGTGATTCGTGTTTGGATGGAGAAATAACGTCTTTATCGTCAAAAGAGCGACAGATGGCACAAACTCTTTCCTGCATCACCGATGAAGAGACATTGAGCTCACAGAGACTTTTAGATAGAAATGCAGAACAAAAACTCTTGACCTCCACCAGATCTGAGATCAGCTTCACTACCTTACAAAAGTCTAAAAGTCATCATTCAAAAGTGCACAGAGAGAAGAAGAAGAAGAAGCAGTTTCACTGTCAGCAATGTGGGAAGGATTTTGGCTTCTTATCTCGGCTAAAAGTTCACATGAGGACACACAGTGGTGAAAAGCCTTTCTACTGCACTGAATGTGGCAAATATTTCAGCACCAAACAACATCTTGATTTTCATCAGGGAATTCACACTGGAGAGAAACCATACGAGTGTCCTCACTGTGAGAAGAGATTCAACCAAAAACATTGTCTGAATAGACATATGCGTATACACACCAATGAAAGACCGTATCAGTGCAGTCAATGTGACAAAACCTTTAGGGATTCAGGTGCATTAAAATCACACCAGAATATTCACTCTGAGGAGAAACGCTATCAGTGTTCACACTGTGATAAAGGTTTCAGTCTGAAATCTAATCTGATAGCCCATGAGAGAATTCACACTGGAGAAAAACCTTACATCTGCTCTCAATGTGGAAAGAGCTTCTCTGATTCAAGTACTTTTAAAGTTCATCAGAGAGTTCATACAGGAGAAAAACCATACAAGTGTCCTCACTGTGAAAAGAGATTTAGACAAAACCAGAATCTGAGGACACATTTGTATATACACACCAATGAAACACCGTATCAGTGCAGTGAATGTGACAAAACCTTCAAGGATTCACGTTCACTAAAAAAACATCAGAATATTCACTCTGAGGAGAAACTCTATCAGTGTTCACACTGTGATAAAGGTTTCGGTCTGAAATATCTTCTGATTATCCATGAGAGAGTTCACACTGGAGAAAAACCTTACGTCTGCTCTCAATGTGGAAAGAGCTTCTCTGATTCAAGTACTTTTAAACTTCATCAGAGAATTCATACAGGAGAGAAACCATACGAGTGTCCTCACTGTGAGAAGAGATTCAGCCGAAAACATCATCTGAAGTCACATATGCTTATACACACCAATGAAAGACCGTATCAGTGCAGTCAATGTGACAAAACGTTTAAGGATTCACGTTCACTAAAAAGACATCAGAATATTCACTCTGAGGAGAAATGCTATCAGTGTTCACACTGTGATAAAGGTTTCTGTCATAAATCTAGTCTGATAATCCATCAGAGAGTTCACACTGGACAAAAACCTTACGTCTGCTCTCACTGTGAAAAGACCTTCACTCATCCAAGTAGTTTTGAAGCTCATCAGAGAGTTCACACTGGAGAAAAACCTTACGTCTGCTCTCAATGTGGAAAGAGCTTCTCTCATCCGTATAGTTTTAAAGCTCATCAGAGAGTTCATACAGGAGAGAAACCTTACATCTGCTCTCAATGTGGAAAGAGCTTCACTAATCTAAGTCATTTTAAAGTTCATCAGAGAATTCACACAGGAGAGAAACCTTACATCTGCTCTCAATGTGGAAAGAGCTTCAATAATCTAAGTCATTTTAAAGTTCATCTGAGAATTCATACAGGAGAGAAACCTTACGTCTGCTCTCACTGTGGTAAGAGATTTAAAAATTCAACTGAGCTCAGAGTTCATCAGAGAGTTCACACTGGAGAGAAACCTCATCACTGTACTGTTTGTGGAAAGAGTTTTAGTTATCGTCAAAGTTTAGTGAGACACCTGAGAACTCATACAGGTGAAAAACCTTACAAATGTTCTCAGTGTGAGAAGACTTTTACTAACCCAGATTCCTTAAAAGCCCATTTGAGAGTTCATACGTGAGAGAAACCTTACGGGCCCTATCATACACCCAGAGCAATGGGCAACGCAAGTGCTCTTCACTAGTTTCAACCCATCGCAATGATCAATTTCACATTTAGTGCCGCGTTGTTTAAAAAGCAAATGCATTTGCACACAATTTTGCACCCATGGGCGTTCTGGTCTGAAAATGAGCCATGTGAACTTCAGGCACATTCTTGGTGCGTTGCTATTTTGAGGCAACTAAAATAGACTACGCCATTGACCAACTAAAACCTGGTTTAAAGTCAATGGCGCAATATTGTTTTTGTTATTTAATGAGCGTGTTAGTAATACGGCACAGTGCGTGTTTGCTTATCACACCCGTGGATGCGCAGCAGGACACAACCCTTTTATAATATGAAAAGTTAAAGGATTAAAATGTAAAAGATTATTATTGAGTCTCTTGGACTTAAATGAGGACCGATTATGAGATGTTAGAAGGTGTAAAGAGCTGCTTGACCTGTAGCTTGGTAAGAAAGTGTATTGTTTTTAACACATAGTTCTGTTTTAAAATGTTTTTTAAATTCTACCTCACAATTTTGTACATGTGGCTAAGAAACATTTTTTAGTAATGCTTTAAAAAAAAAAACATGGCGATGTCCGAGTGCTGAAACGGTTCTCTGCATGTTTGTAAATTCTTTATCTTCTGTTTGTTACAAATAAAGTATTTTTAAAGTACAAACCTTTTCTTGCATATCTGCAGATTTTATTACACTGATTTTGTAAGATATCTGTCACAGGGTGACTTAGGGCGAAACCAAAAATAGAGAGGAGAGGTTCCGCCCGGAGCAATTTTTTTCTAAACCCCGTTTACTTCCTGGGTTTCCATGGCAGCGAAATTAGGTCAGATTCATCACAGGTGTGCAAAGGAGGCAGCAATTATTGACTGGGCGGGCGATATGATTAATGCAGATTTAAAAGACGGGCTGAAGAAGCAGAAGCGGTCGATTTCGCCTTTGGCAACTCAGCAAACACCCGCCTCCGAAGAGTTCGCAGGCCCCGCTGATCCGGCGACCGCTAGAAAACGGGCGAAAGGACGGCGTGGTCGTGTGAAGGAAGTTCAGTTGTTGGGCTCGTTTGCTGCTGTTTTGGTGCGCTTGTTGTTGGGCTGTTTTTCCTCTCAGGCTGAAGCTGGCGTGGCTGTGTGGGACGAAGAAAACCATAGTGGCTGGAAGACGATTGGAGGTTACTGGAAACTGAAACGAAACAAAAGGAGAAACGGAGTTTAGCGTGAGTGTTTGCCATACTGAGAATATTGTGGCAGAAGTGAAATCACTGTGCAACCCTGTTGGGGGAAGAAACGCCTCGTTCTGTGGCCGGAAATAATCGCCTGTGTGGATCAAAGAGGAGAACATTAGAGAAGATCTTACAGTGATTGTGAGTATGGAACATTGAGTTTGGGACACACTGTATACTAACCTGTTTTGTAGCAAACGACTCCGGAAAAGGAGGACGGCCCTACCCCTGAACAGTGTGGTGGGTGAGCCGGAGGAGGACAAACTGGGGCTATCACAGCGACGTGAATGCTGACTGGGCTGTGCTAAACACGTCTAACGGACTCCGGCGAAGTGGAGGAAGACGGGGCGTCCTAGATGTTCACTTTGAGTGCGGTGGGTGAGTCTGTGTTGTTGTGGAAACTTCACTTTGACGTGGTGCTGTGTACTGCTGTGTGTGTATTGTCAGAAAACCCCCGCCTTCGCTAACCTCGCCATGGAAGAACGAAAAGGCTGCAGGTCTCAGTTGTTATTACCTGGCCTATGCTGTGAGCGAGCTCTGGATGTGCAGTATTACTGTGGAGAGAGAGAAAGAGAACGAGGAAACCCTACCTGAACCGTACTTACTGTAAGTAGTCCCAAGTGGAGAGGTGAGAGAAACCACCAGTCTGAGTAACCGATCTTTGTGGCCCAGCCCGCAGCCTGTAGAGAGAGAGAGAGAGAGAGAGAGAGGAACCCGCAGCCTGTGTAGATGAAGAGAGAGAAAGAGAACGAGGAAACCCTACCTGTACCGTACTTACTGTATGTCGTCCCAAGTGGAGAGGTGAGAGAAAACCAGCAGTCTGAATAACCGATCTTTGTGTCCCAGCCCGCAGCCTGTGGAGAGAAAGAGAGAGAAAGAGCCAAGCACGAGGAAACCCTACCTGTACCGTACTATTGTACGTCGTCCCAAGTGGAGAAACAAGCGAGCGTGAAGTGCCATCTCCGCAATATGCCATGAGACTAAGGACTGAGATCCCTTTTTTTAAAGTATTTAATTTCCCCCTAAGAGATTTTAATATTTAATAAAAGTTGTCAAATTTTAATACTTTGTCGGTCTGGTCATTGGGGTGTTTTGGGACCTCCTTGGGGTGGAACTAGGAGGAGCGTGACCCGCGACAGTGGCGGTCCGCTTCTCCGACCTGTGACATATCCATACATTTACATCAAATAAAAGCCTGCTATTTTACTTTCGTGACTGAAAGAAAAAGGCTTTTAAAGGTTTAAATCTAAAAAAAAAAACAATTTAGATACAAATGAAATCAATCTTAAACTGGTGGCCTTCTTCTTCTTTAGTTTTTTGGTTTACAAATTCCACTTTCTAAATCGAGATAAGGCATGACGCCAACGCAACTTGCTTTTAAAGGGGATGAGAGCTGAGACTCTCATTGGTTAACTGCACGTTATGCCCAAAACACATCCATTACGAGAATAGGAACGACCCTTTTATACCATGCGCTTGGCGCATAAACTATTTTCCTGTCTTTAAATTAGCAAAAGTGGAATCAGACATGCCCATTTAGACCTGCGTGCGTGCGCTTTAGACAATGCGCTTAGATTGCTAAAATAGGGCCCTACGTCTGCTCGATCTGTGGAGAGAGATTCACTAAGACCTCATCAGAAGAAACATACTGAAGAACAAACTGATCTGTGAAAAAGACTTTGGGTTGAAAATAACACAGCATTTTAAAGTGTAAAACTAATAAATAAAACAAATGACTCTGCTGTACTTACATTTACAAATGTTATGTTATCAAGAGCCATTGTTTGTGTTATGTATTTATTAAATGATGTAACAAGCAAAACATGTCTCTTAAAGGATGAGATCTGATTTTATTCTAATAAATGATCAAATACTTGCTAAGAGAATGAATTATATTTAGTTTAACATCTCCAGTAGATAGCAGTAGAGTCACACTGTGAATACATCTGAAGGATGCTTTGAAGGCAGCTCTGTTTCGTGCCCTTCATTTGGCAACTTTTAAAGGATGAACGAGCTGTGGGAGCATCAATCCCTGAATTGGCATCCGACCATGGCTCCTTCTTCACAGCCTTGGCTATCCCAAGATTCAATACGCGCCTGTGACATCCGGGTATTTTGATATAAACATTCAGAACTGTGTTTGAATACAATTTTTGCAAATTTAAAAAATTTATTGGCTGTTGAAAATGATGAGATTTGTTAACAGCAGGATGAGTGAATGAAGTGTTGAGCGTCTTCTCTCTCCAGTACAGCAGGAGGCGCTGCAGCTCTTTAGTACACAAATAAACTCAATAAAGAAAGAAAGCGCGTGTGATTTGTTTGTGTATCCTCGTTGTTTTTCTCTCTTGAGTGTTTTATTGAGAGTAAACAGAGTTTCGTCTTTGTGTATTTTAGTGTTGATGATGAGATGGATGTGATGTGCTGTAAATCAGTAGGAACTGATCTGTCTATGCTGGATATTGATGATTTCGTCAAAGAAATCTCTCGGCTGAAGAAAGAGGTGGCGTTACTGGAGATAAAGCTGAGGTTAAGAGGAGATGAAGTATTGAATAGAGAGGTTTGTACAGCTTAAACATCCTTTACCCGAATCAGACAACATCAAATCATTTTATAATCTTTCTCTGTGTGTTTGTGCTTTAACAGTCTGTTTCTCAGACATTATGGCCTGGATGTAAAAAAAACTTTTAAAACACAATGAGAGTAAACTGATGTATGTTGGACCCTTAGCTGTCTCTTAAATAAATCATTGTGCAGTTTATGTAAAGACGTAACGTTAAGGCTCCCAAGTTTGTAGCGTTATTTTTTTATTGAATCAGTCATATTCAACAGTTTTTTTTTAACATTAGCCACGGGATGAAGGAAAAAATAAATAATTTAAATAAAAACATGAAGATGCTTACATACATTAATTAATTTAACGGCTTTCTTATTTATCAGATTATACATTGTTTTAGGTATTGCTTAACTTCTAATAGAGGGTATGCACGTGACGTCACCTTCGGCGAAAGTGACTGCGGTTACGCCCACTGAGTGGCAAAAGACAACGTCAGCATTTGAGTACAGTGTGAAATCAGCAAAAACACGAGGAAAACGCGTAAAAGCTTTTGTGCGATAGACTGTACTAATACATTTAAAAGTACACAATTTTAATGTAATTAGGTATTAAATAAATTTTAATATGCAATATTAAAGAATACACAGTATGATTCTATGCTTTAGAATGTAGTGAAGTAAATTTTTTCCCAATACAAACACCCTAATAAAGCACAGATGCTTGGAAAATGTAACTAATTTAACGAAGTGTTGTTCACCTCTGCTATCAAATCCAACTAAATTCTATTTAAGCTGATAATAGTCAGTTTTACTGGCATTTTGCACAGCAGTCGGTATGAAACACTATAAGACATTTTGTTGAATCATTTGCCACCCAACAGGGCGAGTTCTGGTGTGGTCATGTGGAAAAGTGACGTCAATGCATACCCTCTATAGCAAAATTTGGAATAATGGTTTATAATCACCATATTAACATTTATACTAATTTATATATATATTTGATTAATCGTTACATTATAATGAAATGGATCTCTAGTCCACTAAATTCTGGAAGTTAGACACTTGTTCCCTCAATAAAAAACCCATTAATTTTTTTTCATCGACTTTTTGATCGTCACCAAAAATAAACTTGTTTTGTGTAACGTGTATAACGAATCTAAACCTGTGTGTGTGTGTGTGTGTGTGTGTGTGTGTGTGTGTGTGTGTGTGTGTGTGTGTGTGTGTGTGTGTGTGTGTGTTGTGTTGTGTTGTAAGGATGGGGTTTGTTGTGAATCTTCAGGGTATGTGACTGTTTGGAGCTCCAGTGAATGTCTGGATTCAGTGTGGATGAGCAGAGATCAGAGCCGCACACCAGAGTCACTGCTGGATAAACTCTCTGAAGAGACATCCAGACACACACAGTACTCAGATCTCAGTCTGACTTTACTCTCTTATACTGAGTCAAAGCCCACAGACGCTCAGGACACTACAGTGTGTGACAGTAAACAGAGCTTACAGGAGGATCAAACCTCCACAGAGTCTCTGGATTCTGTCTGTAACGCTGGAGAACAGCAGCAGATCCTGCAGACCAAACTCAAGATGTCTTCAGTTAAACCGATGGACAGTGGGAACCTGATGATGAAGATGAGAAAAGAAACTACAGCAGATGAAGATCACACTGAGGAGGATGATGACAATCATGATGATTTTATTCCTTCAGGTGTGTTTTATCTTTTACCCTACATGACATTGAATTACACACAATTGCTTATAAAATGGTCACATTTAATCCAGCTTTTACAGCATGCAGGTTCATTTAGCTTGGATAGTACAAAAAAACACATGGGTATATTTGCTCCTGCTCCTGGGTCAGCTCCCCCTTACATTCACTCACTTGTACAGACTTACGTACCCTCTCCATCTCTCTGCTCTGTCACCGTGCGATGTCTTTTTCTCAAAAAGAAAAATTTTCTACATTGTTCTGATGCAGCAATATATGCCTCGCTTAACGGTTGTTAGGGTACACTGGTTGCTAGGGAGAGAATTTGCATACCCCAATGATTATACATCAAGCCTCGAGTAAAACAAGGCCACCTCATGTCTCTACAATGTTCTGATGCAGAGATATAGGTCTTTTTACATGGTTGCTAGGGTACTCTTTTTGGTACAGGAGCAAACGCTAACGCTTAGCAGTCAATCAACAAGTATAATAACTAGGGCTGTCAAAATTAACGCGTTAATAAGCATTAACGTAAATTCATTTAAACAACATTAATTTTATTAACGTGCGATTAACGCAACACACAATTTCTGTTTGACCTTGGGCCTGGCCCATTGTTGGATAAATTGAGACGCAGCCTACAGTAAATAGTAATTAAATGTCTAAAGTAATCTTTATATGTACGTTTTTTGAGAGATGTATCGTCCTAAATACAAACTAATACAAATAAAGCATGTCCATCCACTTGCACGTCTGAGATTTTGGTTTCGGTTTTAAAACATGGGTTGGAGGAATTGGAAAATAAAGTGCTGGACTTGTGTGGTGTTAAAATAGTTATCAAAAGAGATAAAGTTCGGGATCTGATTGATGTTAAGAGTTATTTAGAGTGACAATACTCAAAAATGATCTTCCTCACATTGATTGAAAGATCTGATGCATGCACACAGGCACACAACCCCTATATATTCACACATTGACAGATTTACAGTTGTAGTAATATTTGTTTTGGCAAGAATTCAGATATTCAGATATACTTCCTGGCTCCTGCGTCACCCTGTCTTTGTGGTTAAAGGAATAGTCTACTCATTTTCAATATTAAAATATGTTATTACCTTAACTAAGAACTGTTGAATCATCCCTCTGTCATCTGTGTGTGTGCACGTAAGCGTTGGAGCGCGCTGCGACGCTACGATAGCATTTAGCTTAGCCCCATTCATTCAATGGTACCATTTAGAGATAAAGTTAGAAGTGACCAAACACATCAACGTTTTTCCTATTTAAGACGAGTAGTTATACGAGCAAGTTTGGTGGTACAAAATAAAACATAGCGCTTTTCTAAGCGGATTTAAAAGAGGAACTATATTTTATGGCGTAATACAGTGCTTCTCAAATAGTGGGGCGGGACCCCCAGGGGGGGCTCGAAGCAACACCAGGGGGGGCGCGCGAGACACCAGGAAAAATACTTTTTCAGGAAGTGATTTTTAAAGACATTACACCCCAATCACGCTGATAAGCCGCTTGTGTTTTTTATTATTATTTATTGATTATATTTAATTTTTCAGTATCAAATGGGCAAAAAAATATTATACTTTAAATAAGGATTGATTTTTTTATTTCAGGCAAATTGATGCATTTTAAGTATTTTCTGTTAAAGACTAAAAAACAATTTTAATAAAGTTATTCTTTGTTGTAAGTTGATCTATATTTCTTTTTTGTGTTTTCTTTTTGTGTTTTCTCAATGTTAATAAGGATAAAATGTTTTGCAGATGTGTAATTTTATAGGCAAATTATATTATTTACAGTAGAGGAGGAGAGTTGGGGGGGCGCGAAATGTTTCCTCTTCCTAGGGGGGGCGTGACAGAAAATATTTGAGAAGCACTGGCGTAATAGCACTTTTGGGAGTACTTCGACTCGCCTGAAAAGTCCGCTCCCCTTCTCACTCTCATAATGGGAGAGGGAGGGTGTTACTGCGCCGAGTTGAAGTACTCCCAAAAGTGCCATTATGCCATAAAATATAGTTCCTCTTTTAAATCCGCTTAGAAAAGCGCTACGTTTTATTTTGTACCACCAAACTTGCTCGTATAACTACTCGTCTTAAATAGGAAAAACGTTGATGTGTTTGGTCACTTCTAACTTTATCTCTGATTGGTACCATTGAATGAATGGGGCTAAGCTAAATGCTATCGTAGCGTCGCAGCGCGCTCCAACGCTTACGTGCACACACACAGATGACAGAGGGATGATTCAACAGTTCTGAGTTAAGGTAATAACATATTTTAATATTGAAAATGAGTAGACTATTCCTTTAAGCCTCACCATTGGTTGAATTTGATATACACATTCAGATGCACTTACCCCTGGAGACGTCCCCAAAGTGTCATCGCAGTGACACAGCGCGAGTTCCCTCGAAAAGTAAGCTGTAACAATGTATCTTAAAAGGTAACACAATGTAACCTTGCTCTCACTTGAAATATGTCCCCACATTTAGTCCTTGAATTTTAGGGTTTTCCCAGCTAACAGAAAAAAGTTCTAAGAACGTTCCCTGAAAGTTCCCAACGTTCCCAAAAACGTTCTGCCAACATAAAAAGTGTCCAGTTTTCTTGACGTTCTAAGAACGTTTTTGTGTTGTCTGAACGTTACAGGAATGTTACATTTTACCATTTTTAAACGTTATGCCAATGTCATGTTTTAATGTTCACACAATGTTTAAAACAAGAACTGTTTATTATATTGACTTGTTTGATTGTTATGTAAATGATAGAGAAACGTTGCATTTTATTATATTTATTTTTTATATTTATATTTTTTATTTTATTATATTTATTATATATTTTATAAAACATTATGTCTGAATGTTCAGTAAATAAATTGCTGTAGAAAACACAATTCACTTATTAGGTTTAGATGTTGATGTTTTGTTTCATTTTAAGTCACCATTATCGTGATTAGTGTTTGTTTTAGTTGGGCTCTTGAGCCTTGCCTATTGCTTGTTATTTTTTTCCCCTGGTTGTGTTAACTTTGTGGTAATACACCACATTTGATATGAACATGTAAAGTTAATAGTGTAATTCTGTGGTGGTTTGTATTGGTAGATATCATCACCTAATTAATTTACTAATCAAAAGTTTATTTTCTATCAATAAGGTAAATGAGATCCAGCTCTTTCACAGCAGTTTGTCATTAAGGAGTTTTAGAAACTTTGGACAAAAAATATCCGCTGTACAATTGGGACGCACAAACATCAAGAATCAGACTATGAATCTCAACCATGGTGACAAAAGAAAATTGTAAAAAAATCCTTATTTATCCATGCTGCAGTGCATGCTGGGAGTCCTGAATGAGATTTGTAATTTGTTGATACTAGGGCTGGGTATTGTTAGGAATTTCACAATTCGATTCAATTTTGATTCTTGAGGCTTCGATTCAATTCGATTCAATTCAATATTGATTTACTTGCTTCGATATCGATTTGATAATAAGTAAATACACAAGCAATTAAGTACCTGAGTATATTTTTTAATAATGTGTGTAGTATTACTAATGTTTGTTCACTTTGATGGTGAAGGCTTGAAAGAAGTGCTGCTGTTTGCCATCTTTGATCTTTCTGTTTTGATAAAGCGCGTCTTGTACAACGCTGAACGCTCTCACTAGAGTGTTGCCCACAGCGGCGCCACTTGCCGGGGGGGCTGAATCGATTCATAGGATTTGATGAATCGATATTGAATTGAGAAACAAATAATTGCAATGCATTGATGAATTGATATTCTTACCCAGCCCTAGTTGATACCCAGCATGCATTGCAGCATGAAGTTTTTCATTTGGTTGTCACCATGGTTGAGATTCGTGGTCTGATTCTTGGTGTTTGTGCGTCCCAATTGTACAGCGGATATTTTGTCCAAAGTTTTAAAACTCCTTAATGACAAACTGCTGTGAAAGAGCTGGATCTCATTTACCTTATTGATAGAAAATAAACTTTTGATTAGTAAATTAATTAGGTGATGATCTCTACCAATATGCACCAACCACCACAGAATTACACTATTAACTTTACATGTTCATAACAAATGAGGTGTATTAACACAAAGTTAACACAACCAGGGGGAAGAACTAACAAGCAAAAGGCAAGGCTCAAGAGCCCAACTAAAACAAACACTAATCACGATAATGGTGACTTAAAATGAAACAAAACATCAACATCTGAACCTAATAAGTGAATTGTGTTTTCTACAGCAATTTATTTACTGAACATTCAGAAATAATGTTTTATAAAATATATAATAAATATAATAAAATAAAAAATATAAATATAAAAAATAAATATAATAAAATGCAATGTTTCCCTATCATTCACACAATCAAACAAGTCAATATTATAAACAGTTGTTCTTTTAAATATTGTGTGAACATTTAAACATGACATTGTCATAACATTTAAAAATGGTAAAATGTAACATTCCTCTAACGTTAAGACAACACAAAAACGTTCTTAAAACGTCAAGAAAACTGGACACTTTTTACGTTGGCAGAACGTTTTTGGGAACGTAAAGAACTTTCAGGGAACGTTCTTAGAACTTTTTTCTGTTAGCTGGGTTGGACCTGGAAAGTCTTTGAAAGGTCCTTGAATTTAAAGTTAAAATCACATCTGAAGATTCCCAGTCCACTCCATGCAGTCGCTGTGCAACTCTCCATACTAGGAAATAAATGACTTCTGATCTATTGGGTGTTGTGTGCAATGGAAAGATGCAGCTTTAGAGTCAATAACTACTTACGACCCCATTAGCAGCAATAACTGAATATAGAAAAAACATACAGAATCTCAGTTTAACCTCTTGTTTGTATGTTTACAGTTGGTGTAAATGTAAATCATATGAGATTTCTAATGTTGTTGTCTTTCAGATAAGATCAGTGATTCGTGTTTTGATGGAGAAATAACGTCTTTATCATCAAAAGAGCGACAGACGGCACAAACTCTTTCCTGCATCACCAATGGAGAGACAATGAGCTCACAGAGACATTTAGATAAAAATCCAGAACAAAAACTCTTGACCTCCACCAGATCTGAGATCAGCTTCACTACCTTACAAAAATATAAACGTCATCATTCAAAAGTGCACAGAGAGAAGAAGAAGAAGCACTTTCACTGTCAGCAGTGTGGGAGGGATTTTGGCTACTTATATCAGCTAAAAGTTCACATGAGGACACACAGTGGTGAAAAGTCTTTCTACTGCACTGAATGTGGCAAATATTTCAGCACCAAACAACATCTTTTTTTTTTTTTTTTATTTGGTTTATTTGCACAGATACAAAAATATATACAATAAAAACAAAATACAATCCATATATTGTGCAGGGAGAGGCAAAAAACCCGAAGGGCTTATTTAAAGCCTCCACCTAAACAAAACAACAACAAAACTGAACAAAATATAAAATTTAAAAAAGAATAATAATAATAAACATCAAAACTATATAGAGTAGATAAAATACATAAAACCTCAATAAACAAAAACACAATTACAAATCAGCAATAAAATTATTCTTTATACATCTTTTATAACTTTTTAAAGAAGAACATTTTTCTGCTAAATGAAATAAATTATTCCACAATTTAATACCCCTAAATCGTATAGAATATTGACCTCTACAAGTAAGAATTTTAGGGAAATGAAAATCTGCACATTGACGAGTTATGTAACTGTGAACCTGTGAATTAACTTTAAAATACCCTGTAAATTGCTCTGGAATGTTACCTTCACCTGAATATATTTTATAAATAAAGACACAAATTTGAGAAATGTTGATATCATAAACAGTAAGAACTTGAAGTTTTTGAAATAGAGGAGCCGATGAGGTATATGAATTGGATCGGGTTGCAATCCTAACAAAACGTTTCTGAAGGGAAAAAATTTTATGAAGAGTGGTAGGAAAAGTGCTCGCCCAAACTATATTACAATATGAGAGATACGGATAAATTAAACTATAATAAAGAGTAAGAAGACACTCTGTCGTAATAAGATGCCTAACCCTCCTTATTATTCCAGTAGATTTATGCATTTTCCTACTTACATAATCAACTTGTTCCCTCCAACTCAAACTCTCGTCAACAAAAACTCCTAAAAACTTTACAGTTGACACTTGGGGCAACTCAATAGATTCAACTGTGATTTTTGCTAAGTCCTTAGGGTATATTTTTTTTCCACTAAACATAATAAAATTAGATTTTTTTAAGTTTAGAGATAATTTATTTAAATTAAACCAATTAGCGTAAGCAGTTAGGTCATCATTTACACTCTTAATCAATGAATTAAAATTTGAATGAGAAAAAATTAAGGTGGTATCATCTGCAAACATTATTGGGGTAAGAATATTTGAAACATTCGATAGATCATTTATATATATAAGAAATAGTAAGGGTCCAAGAATGGACCCCTGAGGAACCCCACAAAGTAATCTTGCTGTATTAGAATAGCAACCATTAACACAAACAAACTGTCTTCTATTGGAGATGTAATTTTTTAACCACTTATATGAAAAATCATGAAAGCCATATTTGTACAACTTTTCTAATAAAATATAATGATTAACTGTGTCAAACGCTTTTGACAAGTCAATAAAAATACTACAAGTGAATTCATGATTTTCAAGTGCAAGAGTAACATTGTCAATCAGGTGAAGCAGAGCCATATAAGTAGAATGGTTTTTTCGGAATCCATACTGATGTTTATAAAGAATAGAATTAGAATTTAAGTGACATAAAATCCTTTTATATACAATTTTTTCTAAGATTTTTGAAAAACATGGTAAAATAGATATAGGTCTATAGTTGTTAAAACATTGAGGATCATCTGCTTTAAACAGAGGAATAACTTTGGCTAATTTTAAATCTTCTGGTACTATGCCTGTTTTCAAAGAAAGAGAAAAGATATGAGCAAGCGGATGTAATATTAAGCCTTTCACCTGTTTGACAAGAAAAACAGAAATATTGTCATGTCCAGCTGAAGATAACTTTAAATCATCAATTATTTCACTTATTTCATCAATCTCAGGTGATTTAAAGATCGAGATAACAGGAAAATTTCCTGATAAATAATCCAAAGGTTTGCCACTACCAACAGGAATATTATTAGCCAATGTTTGACCAATGTTAACAAAAAAATCATTAAATTTTTGAGCTATATCATATGGATTATTATAGGACTTGTCACCATCCACAAAATCTGAAGGTAGCTTTGAAGTAATCTTCTCTTTTTGCAGCACCTGATTTATAACTTTCCATGTTGTTTTAATATCATTTGAACACCTCTTAAATTTTTCACTAAAATATTGCGTTTTTGCACATCTAATAGACTGATTATATTTATTCCTATAAGATTTATAAACCCCTAAAGTGAGAGGTGTAGGATTTAAAACATATTTTTTATAGAGTTTGTTCTTAGTCCTCAACATCTTTTGTAAACTAACTGTATACCAAGGTTTATTAAAATGATTGGTTTTCTTTACAGAGCTACTAACTGGAAAGCATTTATTAAAACTAGAGCTAATAATAGTCATAAATTGTTGATATGCTCTTTCAGCATCATGTTCTTCATACAGATTATCCCAGGAAGTACTAGCAATCAAATCTTTAAATTTAGAAATATTTACATTATTCATGATTCTCTTTTGCTGTATATCTTTTGAAAGTTTAACTTTGTTAATCCTAATTTCAGAATAATGAAATATGGGAAAATGATCGGATAAGTCTGAATATAAAACACCAGATTTAATTCCTTCGCTTATAGAATTAGTTAAGATATTATCAATCAATGTTACTGATTTTTCTGTAACTCTTGTAGGTTTATGAATTAGAGGAAAATGATAATTAGAATAAAGAATATTAAGAAAATCTGCAGTAGGGGTATCAGATTTATTTAAGAGATTTATGTTAAAATCTCCTAAAATATAACAGTATTTATGCTAATTATTGATCAAATCAAGTGAATTGGCCAAACTTTCATTAAAATCTTGTATACTAGAATCAGGTGGTCGGTAAATAACCCCAACAATGATGTTCTTTCCTCCAGAACCAGTAAAAAGCTTGACAAATAAAGATTCCACTTCATTTCTATCTGATTTTAAAGTGAGATCATCCCTAATTTTAAATTCATACTCTTCATAAATAAACAAAGAAACACCACCTCCCGATCTATTTTCTCTAACATAATGAACAGAATTATAATTAGACAAATTAAAAATGTCTTTAGAATTCGTAGTAAGCCATGTTTCAGATAAAGCAATAACAGAAAACTTAAGTTTTAATAAAAATAAATAGTGAATGAAATTGTCATAATTCCTAGAAAGACTTCTTATATTTAAATGAAAAGTAGAAAAAATATTAGCAGGCAAAGATCTACATAATTCATTAAACTTCGTTTCGGTATAAAAAGTACAAAAATTTGAAGCACCCAATGATGAAAAAAAATTTGAGTCTGGGTCAACAAAAACATTATAAGGATCAGATTTAGAAAAATCAAAAGGTTTAAAGGTCTCAGCTTCAAAATCAAGTTTGTTAGAATCAATAGTGTATTTAAAGAATAAACAGATATGTAATTACTAATAAAAGAATACTATAAGTGGTTATGTTATCAAATTTAATGAACCAAACTCTAAGCATTTGGCTTTCTTTGTGTTAGTTGATTTTGGAAAGGTGGATGAACAATAAGTTTGTCATATCTCAGATATGCAATATCACCTCTCTCACGGGCTGCCTTCATTGCTGGAAGTAGTTCTCTCCTTCTTTGTCGAATGGTTTCAGGAAAGTCTTCATTTATGAAGATGCCTGTGCCCTTTAAGTTCTTAGCTTTATCCAAAACTGCAAGTTTATCCTTCAGCCGCAAGAATCTAACAACAATGGGTCGGGGTTTCTCTAACAATGCCCTTTGATTCCCAACTCTATGAGCCCATTCCAGCTCTATTTTCCGCTGATCCAACTGTAGATTTTCACTAAAAAGTTTTCTCACTTTTTCTTCAGATTCAGACACATTTTCTCTTGTAGATTCTTTCAAGCCATCCACAACAATATTATGGCGTCTTGACTGACCCTCCAGATGTTCTGTCTTGTCTGAAGTTGTGATCAAACTTTTACCAATTGTATCCAGATCCTTCCTGGTTTCCTTACAATTTGTAGACCAAGTTTTACAGTTGCTTTTAAGATCATCAAGTTCTTTTTGAGTCATTTCTAGACTCACCTTAAAATCATAAACCTGCTTTGACAGGTCATCAATTCTCCTGTTTGAAGAATCAACTATGATTTGTACACAGGTTTTGAAGCTTTTTTCTTGTTGATCAAGCAAGGTTCTGTAGAAATCTTTTTGCTGTTCCAACAATTCACGTACTTGGGTCATGGTAACATAATCCTCAGTGTTGTTGTTTGTTGCTTTAGGTGGCATGGCTTGGTCTTCAAGGCCTGTTAGGCCCAAAGCTCACCTACAGCCAAAAATCTTCCACAAAAGATGATTAAAGTCCACAATTTAGTAATTTAAACTTGATTTATCTCCTCTTAACACTCTCTTTAAAAAAAGAATGTCGTTTTGGACAGGATTCTTCGGATTATTGTTCGATTGAAAACCTTGCACAGCTCAGAAAAGCACGACAGCAGCCATCTTGTCCAACAAATTCCTCATCAATTGCAAGTACTGTTGAACTGCTTCTCTTGATATTCATCAGAGAATTCACACTGGAGAGAAACCATACGAGTGTCCTCACTGTGAAAAGAGATTCAGCCGAAACCATCATCTGAAGTCACATATGCTTAAACACACCAATGAAAGACCGTATCAGTGCAGTCAATGTGGAAAAACCTTTAAGTGAAAAGAGATTCAGCCGAAACCATCATCTGAAGTCACATATGCTTAAACACACCAATGAAAGACCGTATCAGTGCAGTCAATGTGGAAAAACCTTTAAGTATTCACGTTCACTAAAATCACACCAGAATATTCACTCTGAGGAGAAACGCTATCAGTGTTCACACTGTGATAAAGGTTTCGGTCTGAAATCGAGTCTGATAATCCATGAGAGAGTTCACACTGGAGAAAAACCTTACGTCTGCTCTCAATGTGGAAAGAGCTTCACTGATCCAAGTAATTTTAAAGTTCATCAGAAAATTCACACTGGACAGAAACCATACGAGTGTCCTCACTGTGAAAAGAGATTCAGACAAAACCAGCATCTGAGGACACATTTGTATATACACACCAATGAAAGACCGTATCAGTGCAGTGAATGTGACAAAACCTATAGGGATTTAAGTTCATTAAAAAAACATCAGAATATTCACTCTGAGGAGAAACGCTATCAGTGTTCACACTGTGATAAAGGTTTCGGTCTGAAATATAATCTGATTATCCATGAGAGAATTCATACAGGAGAGAAACCTTACGTCTGCTCTCACTGTGGAAAGAGCTTCTCTCATCTGAATAGTTTTAAAGCTCATCAGAGAATTCATACAGGAGAGAAACCTTACGTCTGCTCTCACTGTGGTAAGAGATTTAAAAATTCAACTGAGCTCAGAGTTCATCAGAGAGTTCACACTGGAGAGAAACCTCATCACTGTACTGTTTGTGGAAAGAGTTTTAGTTATCGTCAAAGTTTAGTGAGACACCATATAACTCATACAGGTGAAAAACCGTTACAAATGTTCTCAGTGTGAGAAGACGTTTACTAACCCAGATTCCTTAAAAGCCCATTTGAGAGTTCATACGTGAGAGAAACCTTACGGGCCCTATCATACACCCAGAGCAATGGGCAACGCAAGTGCTCTTCACTAGTTTCAACCCATCGCAATGATCAATTTCACATTTAGTGCCACGTTGTTTAAAAAGCAAATGCATTTTTCTTTCTTTCTTTCTTTCTTTCTTTATTTATTTATTTATGTCCCCTAAGGGCAATTGGTTGTACAGCAAGACCAGCACATAAAGAACAATTAACACTACATTAAAATTGTACATTTAAAATCAGAATAAGAATAAAAATACACAAAACAACACACCACAAGACCAGTCGACTACCTGCCTCCATATTCTCCCCCTCTACCCAAATTTAGCAAGGAGATAGAAGTAGGAATAAATGAATGTTTATACCTATTACTCCTAACCGGAGGGAATCTTAACCGAGATCCAGAAGGTAAAAGCTGAAACTCAGAAAAAAGAGGATGCGAAGTAACCGTTTGGATGGATTGGGCTTTTCAGACTACCTGTCTATTATATAATTCGGTAGGGTGACTTTGCTGAATTCCTAAAATCTTACTGCTAGTATTAACTATTTTCACCACTGCAGTCTTTGCCTTCACACCAAGACTGCCATACCAGCACAACATAGCAAATGTTGAGACAGACTCAATATAAGCTTTATAAAATATAGACATCAATACTCTGTCAACATTAAATTGAGACAATCTCCGTAGACAATACAAGCGTTGCTGGCCCCTTTTGCAAATCTTCTCCACATGTACGTTAAAATTCAGCTTGTTATCAATTTCGCATCCCAGATATTTGTATGATTCCACAATCTCAACCTCCTGATCTTTAATTGTCATTATCTTTGTGTAACTTTGATTACGCCTAAAATCAATATTCATCTCTTTAGTTTTTAAAACATTAATTTGCAGGAATGCATTATCACACCACTGAATAAAATCGTCTACCACAGGGCCGTGGTCATTTTCATCTTCACGGAGAAGACTGACAATGGCTGTACCATCTGCATATTTTACCATAAATCTATTCTCATGCCTGCTCCTGCAATCGTCAGTGTATAGAATGTACAGAAGTGGAGAGAGCACACATCCCTGAGGGGACCCTGTGGATGAGACCTGTACCTCAGACAGGCTCCCATTTACCTTTACTCTCTGTGTTCGATCAGTTAAAAAATCCAAGATCCAACCAATAGTACTATAATCAAGTCCAAAGCTTAAAAGTTTCTCTGCTAAAATGTGAGGTTGGATCGTATTAAAAGCTGATGAGAAATCAACGAATAAAATTTTAGCATGGGTCTTAGGTCCCTCTAAATGCTTAAGTACCAAATTCAGCAGGGTAGCTGTGGCATCCTCTACCCCACGCCTGGCCCTATAGGCAAACTGAAGGGGATCGAGCGAGTCCTCTACCATTGTAAGAAGCTCCTTTTTTACCAATCTCTCTAGACTCTTCATTACTAAAGAGGTCAGCGCAACTGGCCTAAAATCATTTAGATCTACAGGATAATTCTTTTTATAATTTGCGCACAATTTTGCACCCATGGGCGTTCTGGTCTGAAAATGAGCCATGTGAACTTCAGGCACATTCTTGGTGCGTTGCTATTTTGAGGCAACTAAAATAGACTACGCCATTAACCAACTAAAACCTGGTTTAAAGTCAATGGCTCTATATTGTTTTTGTTATTTAATGAGCGTGTTAGTAATACGGCACAGTGCGTGTTTGCTTATCACACACATATATGCGCAGCAGGACACAACCCTTTTATAATATGAAAAGTTAAAGGATTAAAATGTAAAAGATTATTATTGAGTCTCTTGGACTTAAATGAGGACCGATTATGAGATGTTAGAAGGTGACAAGAGCTGCTTGACCTGTAGCTTGGTAAGAAATTGTTTTGCTTTAAACACATACTTCTGTTTTAAAATGTTTTTTAAATGCTACCTCACGAATTTGTACCTGTGGATATGGTGAGATGAGAAACATTTTTAAGTAATGCTTTAAAAAAAAACATGGCGCTGTCCAAATGCTGAAACAGCTCTCTGTACGTTTGTAAATTCTTTATCTTCTGTTTGTTACAAATAAAGTATTTTTAAAGTACAAACCTTTTCTTGCATATTTGCAGATTTTATTACACTGATTTTGTAGGATATCCATACATTTACAGCAAATAAAAGCCTGCTATTTTACTTTCGTGACTGAAAGAAAAAGGCTTTTAAAGGTTTAAATCTAAAAAAAAACAATTTCGATACAAAGGAAATCAATCTTAAACTGGTGGAATTCTTCTTCTTTCGTTTTTCGGTTTACAAATTCCACTTTCTAAATTGCGATAAGGCATGATGCCTACACAACTGGCTTTTAAAGGGGATGAGAGCTGAGACTCTCATTGGTTAACTGCACGTTATGCCCAAAATACATCCATTACGAGAATAGGAACGACCCTTTTAGACCGTGCGCTTGGCGCATAAACCATTTTCCTGTCGTTAAATTGGCAAAGGTGGAATCGGACACGCCCATTTAGACCTGCGTGCGTGCGCTTTAGACAGTGCGCTTAGATTGTTAAAATGGGGCTCTACGTCTGCTCGATCTGTGGAGAGAGATTCACTAATGTAAGACCTCATCACAAGAAATATACTGAAGAACAAACTGATCTGTGAAAAAGACTTTGGGTTGAAAATAACCCAGCATTTTTAAAGTGTAAAACTAATAAATAAAACAAATGACTCTGCTGTACTTACATTTACAAATGTTATGTTATCAAGAGCCATTGTTTGTGTTATGTATTTATTAAATGATGTAACAAGCAAAACGTGTCTCTTAAAGGATGAGATCTGATTTTATTCTAATAAATGATCAAATACTTGCTAAGAGAATGAATTATATTTAGTTTAACATCTCCAGTAGATAGCAGTAGAGTCACACTGTGAATACATCTGAAGGATGCTTTGAAGGCAGCTCTGTTTCGTGCCCTTCATTTGGCAACTTTTAAAGGATGAACGAGCTGTGGGAGCATCAATCCCTGAATTGGCATCCGACCATGGCTCCTTCTTCACAGCCTTGGCTATCCCAAGATTCAATACGCGCCTGTGACATCCGGGTATTTTGATATAAACATTCAGAACTGTGTTTGAATACAATTTTTGCAAATTTAAAAAATGTATTGGCTGTTGAAAATGATGAGATTTGTTAACAGCAGGATGAGTGAATGAAGTGTTGAGCGTCTTCTCTCTCCAGTACAGCAGGAGGCGCTGCAGCTCTTTAGTACACAAATAAACTCACTAAAGAAAGAAAGCGCGTGTGATTTGTTTGTGTATCCTCGTTGTTTTTCTCTCTTGAGTGTTTTATTGAGAGTAAACAGAGTCTTGTCTCTGTGTATTTTAGTGTTGATGATGAGATGGATGTGATGTGCTGTAAATCAGTAGGAACTGATCTGTCTATGCTGGATATTGATGATTTCGTCAAAGAAATCTCTCGGCTGAAGAAAGAGGTGGCGTTACTGGAGATAAAGCTGAGGTTAAGAGGAGATGAAGTATTGAATAGAGAGGTTTGTACAGCTTAAACATCCTTTACCCGAATCAGACAACATCAAATCATTTTATAATCTTTCTCTGTGTGTTTGTGCTTTAACAGTCTGTTTCTCAGACATTATGGCCTGGATGTAAAAAAAACTTTTAAAACACAATGAGAGTAAACTGATGTATGTTGGACCCATAGCTGTCTCTTAAATAAATCATTGTGCAGTTTATGTAAAGACGTAACGTTAAGGCTCCCAAGTTTGTAGCGTTATTTTTTTATTGAATCAGTCATATTCAACAGTTTTTTTTAACATTAGCCACGGGATGAAGGAAAAAATAAATAATTTAAATAAAAACATGAAGATGCTTACATACATTAATTAATTTAACGGCCTTCTTATTTATCAGATTATACATTGTTTTAGGTATTGCTTAACTTCTAATAGAGGGTATGCACGTGACGTCACCTTCGGCGAAAGTGACTGCGGTTACGCCCACTGAGTGGCAAAAGACAGCGTCAGCATTTGTGTGCGGTGTGAAATCAGCAAAAACACGAAGAAAACGCGTAAAAGCTGTTGTTCAATAGACTGTACCAACACATTTAAAAGTACGCAATTTTAATGTAATTAGGTATTAAATAAATTTTAATATGCAATATTAAAGAATACACAGTATGATTCTATGCTTTAGAATGTAGTGAAGTAAATTTTTTCCCAATACAAACACCCTAATAAAGCATAGATGCTTGGAAAATGTAACTAATTTAACGAAGTGTTGTTCACCTCTGCTATCAAATCCAACTAAATTCAATTTAAGCTGATAATAGTCAGTTTTACTGGCATTTTGCACAGCAGTCGCTATGAAAAACAGACATTTTGTTGATTCATTTGCCACCCAACAGGGCGAGTTCTGGTGTGGTCATGTGGAAAAGTGACGTCAATGCATACTCTCTATAGCAAAATTTGGAATAATTGTTTATAATCACCATATTAACATTTATACTAATTTATTTATATATTTGATTAATCATATTAGATCTCTAGTCCACTAAATTCTGGAAGTTAGCAGGACACTTGTTCCCTCACTAAAAAGCCCATTCATTTTTTTCCATCGACTTTTTGAACGGCGCTAAAAATAAACTTGTTTTGTGTAGTGTGTATAACGAATCTAAACCTGTGTGTGTGTGTGTGTGTGTGTGTGTGTGTGTGTGTGTGTGTGTGTGTGTGTGTGTGTGTGTGTGTGTGTGTGTTGTAAGGATGGGGTTTGTTGTGAATCTTCAGGGTATGTGACTGTTTGGAGCTCCAGTGAATGTCTGGATTCAGTGTGGATGAGCAGAGATCAGAGCCGCACACCACAGTCACTGCTGGATAAACTCTCTGAAGAGACATCCAGACACACACAGGACTCAGATCTCAGTCTGTCTTTACTCTCTTATACTGAGTCAAAGCTCACAGACACTCTGGACACTACAGTGTGTGACAGTAAACGGAGCTTACAGGAGGATCAAACCTCCACAGAGTCTCTGGATTCTGTCTGTAACGCTGGAGAACAGCAGCAGATCCTGCAGACCAAACTCAAGATGTCTTCAGTTAAACCGATGGACAGTGGGAACCTGATGATGAAGATGAGAAGAGAAACTACAGCAGATGAAGATCACACTGAGGAAGATGATGACAATCATGATGATTTTTTTCCTTCAGGTGTGTTTCCTCTTTTACCTTACATGATGCTGGATTACACACAATTGCTTATAAAATGGTCACATTTAATCCAGCTTTTACAGCATGCAGGTTCATTTAGCTTGGATAGTACAAAAAAAACAGATGGGTATATTTGCTCCTGGGCTTTTAAACCACCACTGGGTCAGCTCCCCCTTACATTCACTCACTTATACAGACTTACGTACCCTCTCCATCACTGTGCTCTTGTCACCGTGCGATGTCTTTTTCTCAAAAAGAAAAATTTTCTATGTTGTTCTGATGCAGCAATATATGCCTCCCTTAACGGTTGTTAGGGTACACTGGTTGCTAGGGAGAGAATTTGCATACACCAATGATTATACATCAAGCCTCGAGTAAAACAAGGCCACCTCATGTCTCTACAATGTTCTGATGCAGAGATATAGGTCTTGTTACATGATTGCTAGGGTACTCTCTTTGGTACAGGAGCAAACGCTAACGCTTAGCAGTCAATCAACAAGTATAATAAGTAGTGCTGTCAAAAATAACGCGTTAATAAGCATTAATGTAAATTAATTTTAACAACATTAATTTTATTAACGTGTGATTAACGCAACACACAATTTCAGTTTGACATTAGGCCTGGCCCATTTTTGGATAAATTGAGACGCAGCCTACAGTAAATAGTAATTAAATGTCTAAAGTAATCTTTATTTGTACTAACTATTTATATGAACTAATACAAATAATGCGTGTCCATCCACTTGGACATCTGAGATTTTGGTTTTCGGTTTTAAAACATGGGTTGGAGGAATTGGAAAATAAAGTGCTGGACTTGCGTGGTGTTAAAATAGTTATCAAAAGAGATAAAGTTCGGGACTTGATTGATGTTAAAAAAGTTATTTAGAGTGACTATACTCAAAAATGATCTTCCTCACATTGATTGAAAGATCTGAAGCATGCACACAGACGCACAACCCTGATATATGCACACATAGACAGTTTACACTTTTAATAATATTTCTTTTGGCAAGAATTCAGTCAGATATAATCTGTTAGTGAAAAAGTGAATGTTTGACTAACTGTTAAAGAAAAAATATCATAAGATTATATTAGATCCTTGCATTACAGTAGATCATAAAGCTGTCAGTCTCGATGTCAATCAAACAATAAAAGAAAGAAAAAAGTTGACATTGTTTTTTTATTTCTGGACTCTTTAAGCACACATGCTAAGCTGTTTGTTTAAATGCTTACATCTTCTCTATGCGCATGCTTTTTTGCATAATTGGGTTTGACAAATGAAAACGTCTCGGGTTACGTATGTAACTGTTGTTCCCTGAGAAGGGAACGAGACGCTGCGTCTCCCTTGCCAATACTTCCTGTGTCCCTGTAATGCCGTCTTTGGCAATATTTCAGATAGTGATATACTTCGTGGCTTCACCCTGTCTTTGTGGTTAAGCCTCACCATTGGTTTAATTTGATATACACATTCAGATGCACTTACCCCTGGAGACGTCCCCAAAGTGCCATCGCAGTGACGCAGCGCGAGTTCCCTCGAAAAGGAAGCTGTAACAATGTATCTTAAAAAGTAACACAATGTAACCTTGCTCTCACTTGAAATGTCTCCCCACATTTAGTCCTTGAATTTGATGGTATTGGACCTGGAAAGTCCTTGAATTTAAAGTTAACTAAGGTGTGGGTTAAAATAACATCTGAAGATTTCCAGTCCACTCCATGCAGTCCCTGTGCAACTCTTAATACTAGGAAATAAATGACTTCTGATCTATTGGGTGTTGGTGGTTGTGTGCAATGGACAGACGCAGCTTTAGAGTCAATAACTACTTATGACCCCATTAGCAGCAATAACTGAATATAGAAAAAACATACAGAATCTCAGTTTAACCTCTTGTTTGTGTGTTTACAGTTGGTGTAAATGTAAATCATAAGAGATTTCTAATGTTGTTGTCTTTCAGATAAGATCAGTGATTCGTGTTTGGATGGAGAAATAACGTCTTTATCGTCAAAAGAGCGACAGACGGCACAAACTCTTTCCTGCATCACCGATGAAGAGACATTGAGCTCACAGAGACATTTAGATAAAAATGCAGAACAAAAACTCTTGACCTCCACCAGATCTGAGATCAGCTCTACTACCTTACAAAAGTATAAACGTCATCATTCAAAAGTGCACAGAGAGAAGAAGAAGAAGCACTTTCACTGTCAGCAATGTGGGAAGGATTTTGGCTTCTTATCTCAGCTAAAAGTTCACATGAGGACACACAGTGGTGAAAAGTCTTTCTGCTGCACTGAATGTGGCAAAAACTTCAGCACCAAAAAAAGTCTTCATTGTCATCAGAGAATTCACACAGGAGAGAAACCATACGAGTGTCCTCACTGTGAGAAGAGATTCAGCCACAAACCTCATCTGAAGACACATATGCTTAAACACACCAATGAAAGACCGTATCAGTGCAGTCAATGTGACAAAAGCTTTAAGAATTCAAGTTCATTAAAATCACACCAGAATATTCACTCTGAGGAGAAACGCTATCAGTGTTCACACTGTGATAAAGGTTTCTGTCATAAATCTAGTCTGATAATCCATGAGAGAGTTCACACTGGAGAGAAACCTTACGTCTGCTCTCACTGTGGAAAGAGCTTCTCTCATCCAAGTACTTTTAAAGCTCATCAGAGAATTCATACTGGAGAGAAACCTCATCACTGTAATGTTTGTGGGAAGAGTTTCAGCAAAAAATGTAATCTAAAGAAACATGTGCGTATACACACCAATGAGACCATATCAGGTTTTAGTGAGACACCATAGAACAGTGGTTCCCAACCTTTTTAGCCTTAAGTACCCCCACAGCCCTATCAGTAAGGCCCAAGTACCCCTTCATCGAAACTAAACCGAAGTTGTGTTTTAAAGACAAATAATTAGTAATATTAATTAATTAATTAGTTTTAAACATTAAAGTAAAAAGCACTGACTGATGAAGCATGTTTATTTCAACAAGCCACTATCATTGCGATCAGTGTTTGCATTTTATCAGCTCATTTGCATTTTAAAAGACACACCCAAAAATGGCACATTTTGCTCAGGCCTACAAAATGTCAATTTTGACATGCTATAATTAATTATCTGTAGTGTGTTTTGAGATAAAACTTCACATATGGACTCTGGGAACGCCAAAGACTTATTTTACAAATTAAAAAAATTTCATCATATGACCCCTTTAAAGGGGACATATTATGAAAATCTGACTTTTTCCATGTTTAAGTGCTATAATTGTGTCCCCAGTGCTTCTATCAACCTAGAAAATGTTAAAGGGGTCATATGATGAAAATGTTAGCATTGCCACTTTGTAGGTGTGAGCAAAAACAGGTCATTGAAATTTGGCTTTCATTATGATGTCATAAGGATATCTTATTAGAATAATACCGCCTCCTTAATCTGAACTCTGAAAGAGAGAGAAAAGAAGGACTTGACAGCACAATTGAGTTTGAATTACAACAAACCACCATCATTGTGATCAGTGTTTGGACTTTATCCGCTCATTTGCATTTTAAAAAACACACCCAAAACGACACATTTTTGGACTTGACAGCACAATAGAGTTTCAATTACAATAAACCACCATCATTGTGATCAGTGTTTGCACTTCATCCGCTCATTTGCATTTTAAAAAACACACCCAAAACGACACATTTTTGCTCAAACCTACAAAGTGGCAATGCTAACATTTTCATCATATGACCCCTTTAAAAAGATCAACCCAATAACTTAGTTTTGGTAAACCATTTTCTGCAAGCATGTGAAAAAATAGGTCATTGTAATTTGGCCCTTATTGTGATGTCAGAATAAGGTAATACCGCCCCCTTTATCTGCACTATCCAACCACAGCACAACCATTTAGTATGGAGAGAAAGAGAGAGATAAAATATTTCACAGCACAATTGAGTTTCAATTGCAACAAACCACCATCATTGTGATCAGTGGTTGCACTTCATCCGCTCATTTGCATTTTAAATGACACACCCAAAACGGCACACTTTTTCTCAGACCTATTTTAGACTTAGTTTACATCTTAAAAAAATCTCATAATATGTCCCCTTTAAGCCTCGCTCTTTATCTTGAATGTTGCCACCTGCAAATTCCTCACTAATCCAACCACGACCTTGAAACTTTTTAAAACACAGAGGCTCACAGAGGCCTCTCAGTAACTTTCCACTCTCTCAGACAAACACAAACAATCTTTTACTTCAGCATACTATAATGATTATTGAAAACACTTCTAAATACAATATTAATAGAACATATGACATTAAAATCCCACATTACGTTACCTTTAAAAGGTTTCTGGGTAAATGACTGTTGGGTGGCGAGTAGTCAGTCAGTCAGTCAATCTCCCTCCTGACTGACAGAGAGATTCAAACTTGCGCAGGAAACGTTTTCTTTTTCTTTGGGTTCTGGGAGCGTTTCTGTTGTCTGAACGTTAGAGTAATGTTACATTTTACCATTTTAAACGTTATGACAATGTCATGTTTTAATGTTCAAACACTGTTTAAAACAACTGTTTATTATATTGACTTGTTTAATTGTTATGTAAATGATAGAGAAACATTGCATTTTGTTATTTTATAAAACATTATTTCTGAATGTTCAGTAAATATATTGCTGTAGAAAACTCAATTCACTTACTAGGTTTAGATGTTGATGTTTGTTTCATTTTAAGTCACCCTTATTGTGATTAGTGTTTGTTTTAGTTGGTCTCTTGACACTTGACTTTTTGCTTGCTAGTTTTTTCCTGGTTGTGTTAACTTTGTGTTAATGCACCACATTTGTTATGAACATGCCAAGTTAATAGTGTAATTCTGTGGTGTTTGGCACATAATGGTAAAGATCACCACCTAACTCATTCACTAATCAAAACTTTATATTCTGTCAAAAATGCAAACGAGATCCAGCACTCCCACAGCAGCCCGCCACCAAGGAGTCCCAGAAACCCCGGACAAAAAACATCCGCTGCACAACTGGGATGCACAAACACCAAGAATCAGACCACGAATCTCAACCATGGTGACAATTAAATGAAAAACTTCATGCTGCAATGCATGCTGGGTATTAACAAATTACAAATCTCATTCGGGACTCCCAGCATGCACTGTGGCATGGATAAATAAGGATTTTTTTAACAATTTTGGTTGTCACCATGGTTGAGATTCGTGGTCTGATTCTTGATGTTTGGGCATCCCAGCTATACAGCGGATGTTTTTTGTCCAAAGTTTCTAAAACTCCTTAATGACAAACTGCTGTGAAAGAGTTGGATCTAATATACAATATTGGTAGAAAATAAACTTTTGATTAGTAAATGAACTAGGTGATGATCTTTACCATTGTGTGCCAACAACCACAGAAATACACTAATAACTTTTCATAACAAATGTGGTGCATTAATACAAAGTTAACACAACCAGGAAAAAACTAGCAAGCAAAAGGTCAAGTGTCAAGAGACCAACTAAAACAAACACGAATCACAATAAGGGTGACTTAAAATGAAACATCAACATCTAAACCTAGTAAGTGAATTGAGTTTTCTACAGCAATATATTTACTGAACATTCAGAAATAATGTTTTATAAAATAATAAAATGCAATGTTTCTCTATCATTTACATAACAATTAAACAAGTCAATATAATAAACAGCTGTTGTTTTAAACATTGTGTGAACATTAAAACATGACATTGTCATAACGTTTAAAAATGGTAAAATGTAACATTACTCTAACGTTCAGACAACAGAAACGTTCCTAGAACTTAAAAAAAACTAGCCGCTTTTAACGTTGGCAGAATGTTTTTGGGAACATTCGGGAACTTTCAGGGAACGTTCTTAGAACTTTTTATTTCTAGCTGGGAACGTTCGTCTGTCAGTCAATCCCCCCTGACTGAGAGAGATTCAAACTTGCGCGGGAAACGTTTGCGCTGAACTGTGAGAAAACACACATAAATATAAAAAAAATTTTCCACTTACAGAACTGTGGTGTACTTAATGCACATTAACCTGCTCATAAAAATGAGTCTGAGGCAATAGTGCTGTGTCAATGTCGCGTTGTATACAACTTTACACAAATTACCGTAACCGAATCAGTATTAAAATCAAGATTCACGACAAGCAACATGTTTTTAAAGTTTAAAGATGCTTTAAAGACGACGAAGGAGTTTACAGTGCTTTGCTTACCTAATGCTCTTCATGTCTGTCGTGTCGTCCTCCTGTTGCGCTGCTCTGTGAAGCTCAACCAGTGTTGCCAGATAGAGTTGATGGTTTCCAGCCCAAAAGTGTTCCAAAACCCGCCCAAACGCACAAAAAACCGCCCAAAATATTTAAATCAACATTTTGGTTTAAGTTGATTAGCATTTAGTTATTTTAACTTACACAATTAATGCAACATACTATAGCTAGCGACACCAGAACAGAACCACACTAGCAAAATGACATAACTTGTTCACAACAGCTACATTATGCTCCCTCGCCCACACGCACAATGCACTTTTACAGCGTATATTTAAGTGTTTTATGATTATTCAAATACCCAATTCGTTAATAACGTTTTTTATCTATTTATATTATTATTAATAATGTATTTTTACTCTTGATAAATAGGTGTGTGTGAGAGAGAGGTCGTAAATAGGCTTACCTTAAGCAGTAAATGCAGAACAATAATAATAGGCTGTTGGTTGTGCGTTAACTTGCAAGGAAGCTGAAGAACAGTGTGAACATCTGAACTTTTCAGAACTATGTACAGTCTGGCTGAAGTTCATGGTTCCACAATTGACTAAATGACAGCCGAACATTTGGTTCTGTTCACCTGAAATGCTCCGATAATTCACCCACGGCTCAAACACGTGTAATTGATGTCCGTTTCTCACTCCAGCTGCAGCCTGCGGAGGTCGCGTATGCAGGGTGCATACGTCATCAAGCCTGGTTTATTTTAGTTAACTGACCATTACATTCGCAAGGTATAAGCATATTACAACAATTTACTATTAACTAAGAATAAAAGTCAACTTTATAACTGTTAATATTCTAAAACAAGACAGTCGATGACGTATATGGAGCCTAGAAATGCGACCTCCGGAGGCTGCAGCATTCGCATTGAGACACGGCCGATGTGTGACAAGCAACGTATACGTTGCAATTCGGAGTCCGTGTTGCAGAATTTGCAGTGCTATTTTCCGATTTAAAAGGCATTATCCATTTGCTTCAGGGCCGGGTCACTCTCCAACTCCTATCTGTAACATCTTGATTTCCCGCTGAGAGAGCTGGCTGGCTGCTATCACTTGTGATTGGCTAAACGCGGACTCATCATCGGCGTGGCGTCAACACAAACACATGCAGTGGGCGTGTGTTTAGTAACGTCATGAAATACATGCACATTTGGGTTTTTTGTTAAATAATTAGCCTATAAAATGCACGTTTCAAACCCGCCCAACTGATCCCAAACCAGCCCAATTTTTGCACAACCGCCCAAGCCAATTTTTACCCGCACAATCAAATTCAACACCGCCCAATTGGGCGGGAACCCGCCCAATCTGGCAACACTGAGCTCAACTCCGACCGTGAGATGTGGGGGGATGGACGCGTGTCAAAATAAAAGCGCATTTCTTCAGGTGGATGTGTGAGGGATTCAGATTCAGTATTTATTCAGTTTAAGTTATGGTTAATCAATTGCAGTTTTTGAGTTCATATCACAGTTTTTAATAAGTGAAATTAACTTTTTTTTAATTAAAATTTTAAATTAAACACACTGTCAATGAACAGAAGAAAACTAAAACTACTTCAAGACCCATGTGCCTAACTAAAGGAAACAAAAATTGACACAATGGTTACAATGGTTATTTACAGCAGTTGTCTAAAACAACAATTAAAAAAAAAATGACAGAGGCTGTCTCTTAACATTGTACCTTATTCTTTAAAAGAAATGGTACATATATGTACCTTTTAATGGTTGGGAACAAATATGTACCTTTTTGACCCTCAATGAAAATGAAAATGCAATGGCAGCGGGAATGAATATTATAACATTATTTATAGTTAATAAACTTTGTGTCTTTAGAAACTATTCAGGTTCATTGAAAATAGTCAGATCGTTCTTGAGTTGGACATCGCTATTGCGTTTTGGATCATGCAGCGCATTTACTCTTGACGGCTTATTATATTAATGATAAGATTAAAATTACAAAGTTGTCCTTTTTACAATGCTTTCCTCACAAAAATCAATCTTATGTAAATGACTGGACAAACGAAATAAATTTTTATTAAAAGTAAATGAGATCAAAGCAAAATGTAAATCTTTTCGCGTACCCCCTGGAAACTCTTCACGTACCCCCATGGGGTACTCGTACCCTCGGTTGGGAATCACTGCCATAGAACTCATACAGGTGAAAAAACATTACAAATGTTCTCGGTGTGAGAAGACGTTTACTAAGCCAGATTCTTTAAAGGGGTCATATGATGAAAATGTTAGCATTGCCACTTTGTAGGTGTGAGCAAAAACAGGTCATTGAAATTTGGCTTTCATTATGATGTCATAAGGATATCTTATTAGAATAATACCGCCTCCTTAATCTGAACTCTGAAAGAGAGAGAAAAGAAGGACTTGACAGCACAATTGAGTTTGAATTACAACAAACCACCATCATTGTGATCAGTGTTTGCACTTTATCCGCTCATTTGCATTTTAAAAAACACACCCAAAACGACACATTTTTGGACTTGACAGCACAATAGAGTTTCAATTACAATAAACCACCATCATTGTGATCAGTGTTTGCACTTCATCCGCTCATTTGCATTTTAAAAAACACACCCAAAACGACACATTTTTGCTCAAACCTACAAAGTGGCAATGCTAACATTTTCATCATATGACCCCTTTAAAAGCCCATTTGAGAGTTCATACGTGAGAGAAACCTTACGGGCCCTATCATACACCCAGAGCAATGTGCGACTCAAGTGTCTCGCTAGTTTCAACCCAGCTAACAGAAAAAAGTTATAAGAACGTTCCCTGAAAGTTCTTTACGTTCCCAAAAACGTTCTGCCAACGTTAAAAGTGTCCAGTTTTCTTGACGTTCTAAGAACGTTTTTGTGTTGTCTCGGCGTTGGAGGAGTGTTGCATTTTACCATTTTTGGGCGTTGTGACAGTGTCATGTTTTAGTGTTCACACAATGTTTGAAGCAACAACTGCTTGTTATATTGACTTGTTTAATTGTTATGTAAATGATAGAGAAACATTGCATTTTATTATATTTATTTTTTATATTTATATTATTTTATTATATTTATTATATATTATATATTTATTATATATTATATATCCACTATATACAAGTTTAGATGTTGATGTTTTGTTTCATTTTAAGTCACCATTATTGTGATTAGTGTTCGTTTTGGTTGGGCTCTTGGGCCTTGTCTTTTGCTTGCTGGTTTTTTCTCTGGTTGTGTTGACTTTTTGTTGGTACGCCACATTTGTTGTGAGCATGTTGGGTTGGTGGTGTGGTTCTGTGGTGTGGTGGTTGGTGCATGGTGGTGAAAGGTAATTTCCTGGTTAATTTACTAATCAAAAGTTTGTTTTCTGTCAGGAATGTAGGTGAGATCCAGCTCTTTCACGGCGGTTTGTCAGGAAGGAGTTTAAGAAACTTTGAACAAAAAATATCCGCTATTTAATTGGGATGCACAAACATCAAGAATCAGACTATGAATCTCAATCATGGTGACAATTAAATGAAAAACCTCATGCTGCAATGCATGCTGGGTATTAACAAATTTCATATCTCATTCAGGACTCCCAGCATGCACTGCAGCATGGATAAATAATGATTTTTTTCAATTTTCTTTGTCACCATGGTTGAGATTCATAGTCTGATTCTTGGTGTTTGTGCGTCCCAATTGTACGGCGGATGTTTTTTGTCCAAAGTTTCTTAAACTCCTTAATGACAAACTACTGTGAAAGTGCTGGATCTTATTTACATTATTGAAAGAAAATAAACTTTTGATTAGTAAATTAATTAGGGATGATTTTTTTCCATTATGTACCAACCACCACACCACACAATTACACTACTAACTTAACATGTTCATAACAAATGTGGTGTATTAACAAAAAGTTAACACAACCAGGGAAAAAACCAGCAAACAAAAGACAAGGCCCAAGAGCCCAACCAAAATGAACACCGATCACAACAATGGTGACCCAAAATGAAACAAAACATCAACATCTAAACTTATATATATAATAGATATATAGTATATAATAAATATGTAGTGTGTAATAAATATAATAAAATAATATAAATATAAAAAATAAATATAATAAAATGCAATGTTTCTCTATCATTTACATAACAATTAAACAAGTCAATATAATAAACAGTCGTTGCTTCAAACATCGTGTGAACACCAAAACATGACATTGTCACAACGCCCAAAAATGGCAAAATGCAACATTCCTCCAACGTTGAGACAACAAAAAAACGTTCCCAGAACGTCAAGAAAACTGGACACTTTTGACGTTGGCAGAACGTTTTTGGGAGCGTGGAGAGCTTTCGGGGAACGTTCTTGGAACTTTTTTCTGTTAGCTGGGAACCTGGCGAAATTATCATTTTCACGTTTAGCTAGCACCAAGTTGTTTGAATAGCAAATGCATGCTGTGCCCAATTTTGCACCCACGAGTGTTCAGGCGCATTCTTGGTGCGTTGCTATTTTGACGCAACTAAAATAGACTACGCCATTGACCAACTAAAACCTGCTCTAAAGTCAATGACGCAATATTGTTTTTGTTATTTAATGAGCGTGTTAGTAATTCAGGACGACAGTGCGCGTTTGCTTATCACACACATGGATGCGCAGCAGAACACAACCCTTTTATAATATGAGAAATTAAAGGATTAAAATGTAAAAGATTATTATTGAGTCTCTTGGACTTAAATGAGGACCGATTATGAGACGTTAGAAGATGTAAAGAGCTGCTTCACCTGTAGCCTGGTAAGAAATTGTTTTGCTTTAAACAAATGCTTCTGTTTTTAAATGTTTTTTAAATGCTACCTCACGAATTTGTACCTGTGGATATGGTGAGATGAGAAACATTTTTAATGCTTTAAAAAAAACATGGCGCTGTCTGAGTGCTGAAACGGCTCTCTGCATGTTTGTAAATTCTTTATCTTCTGTTTGTTACAAATAAAGTATTTTTAGAGCACAAACCTTTTCTTGCATATTTGCAGATTATTACACTGATTTTGTAGAATATCCATACATTTACATCAAATAAAAGCTTGCTATTTTACTTCCGTGACTGAAAGAAAAAGGCTTTTAAAGGTTTAAATCTAAAAAAAATAAAACAATTTCAATACAAATAAAATCAATCTTAAACTGGTGGCCTTCTTCTTCTTTCATTTTTCGGTTTACAAATTCCACTTTCTAAATCGAGATAAGGCATGATGCCTACACAACTGGCTTTTAAAGGGGATGAGAGCTGAGACTCTCATTGGTTATTGCACGTTATGCCCAAAACACATCCATTACGAGAATAGGAACGACCCTTTTAGACCGTGCGCTTGGCGCATAAACTATTTTCCTGTCGTTAAATTGACAAAAGTGGAATCGGACACGCCTATTTAGACCTGCGTGCATGCGCTTTAGACAGTGCGTTTAGATTGTTAAAATAGGGCCATACGTCTGCTCGATCTGTGGAGAGGGATTCGCTAATGTAAGACCTCATCAGAAGAAACATACTGAAGAACAAACTGATCTGTGAAAAAGACTTTGGGTTGAAAATAACACAGCATTTTTAAAGTGTAAAACTAATAAATAAAACAAATGACTCTGCTGTACTTACATTTACAAATGTTATGTTATCAAGAGCCATTGTTTGTGTTATGTATTTATTAAATGATGTAACAAGCAAAACGTGTCTCTTAAAGGAAGAGATCTTTATTCTAATAAATGATCAAATACTTGCTAAGAGAAAGAATTATATTTAGTTAAACATCTCCAGTAGATAGCAGTAGAGTCACAATGTGAATACATCTGAAGGATGCTTTGAAGGCAGCTCTGTTTCGTGCCCTTCATTTGGCAACTTTTAAAGGATGAACGAGCTGTGGGAGCATCAACCCCTGAATTGGGATCCATCCATGGCTCCTTCTTCACAGCCTTGGCTATCTCAAGACTCAATGCGGGCCTGTGACATACGGGTATTTTGAAATAACCATTCAGAACTGTAGTTGAATAAAAAAAATTAGCAAATTTAAAAGTTTATTGGCTGTTGAAAATTATGAGATTTGTTAACAGGTAAATGAATGAAGTGTTGAGCGTCTTCTCTCTCCAGTACAGCAGGAGGCGCTGCAGGTCTTTAGTACACAAATAAACTCACTAAAGAAAGAGAGCGGGCTATTGTTTTTTTTGTATCCTCGTTGTTTTTCTCTCTTGAGTGTTTTATTGAGAGTAAACAAAGTTTTGTCTTTGTGTATTTTAGTGTTGATGATGAGATGGATGTGATGTGCTGTAAATCAGTAGGAACTGATCTGTCTATGGTGGATATTGATGATTTTATCACAGAAATCTCTCAGCTGAAGAAAGAGGTGGCGTTACTGGAGATAAAGCTGAGGTTAAGAGGAGATGAAGGACTGAATAAAGAGGTTTGTACAGCTTAAACATCTTTTACCTGAATCAGACAACATCAAATAATTGTATAATCTTTCTCTGTGTGTTTGTGCTTTAACAGTCTGTTTCTCAGACATTATGGCCTGGATGTAAAAAAAACTTTTAAAACACAATGAGAGTAAACTGATGTATGTTGAACCCATAGCTGTCTCTTAAATAAATCATTGTGCAGTTTATGTAAAGACGTAACGTTAAGGCTCCCAAGTTTGTAGCGTTATTTTTTTATTGAATCAGTCATATTCAACAGTTTTTTTAACATTAGCCACGGGATGAAGAAAAAATTATAATTTAAATTAAAGCTGCAAGCAGCGATGGAAGGGCCCTCGCACACATGTACACCGCCACCCTATGGCATTAGTAAAGCAGTGAACCAGGGGATATGAATTAAAGTGGGTACATATAGGTGGCTATTCAAAGAAAAATTGATGTGCCACACCACCTGTGTGCAGCAGGTGGCGCTATGACGGTACCTGATTATTGTTATATTAACCTGTTCAGGCCGGGACCCTTATCAAACGTGTGAAGTCTGGAGCAGATCAAACAATGTATGCCTGAATTACAACAGCTTCCTGTTTCATGGTGAAACATCCACTTTGCCAGGCTGCCACGGACACGCCCTTCAATGAAAAGTCAAGATCTTCGAAATTTATCATCGCAAAGGGCTTAAGATCAGTCTGACCAAATATGATGATGATTTGATTAAATCTCTAAGAGCAGTAAATCACAGCGTAAAACATGGCATTTCCTGCTACCTCTAGGTGGCGCTATGAGTGAAGCTGAATATTGGCATTGAAATGTGTTCAGGCCAAGACTCTTATCAAACGTGTGAAGTGTGGGGCAGATTTGACATCATATGCCTTAGTTATAACAACTTCCTGTTTCATGACGAAAACGCTGAAATTTGTCAGGCCGCCACGGACACGCCCTCCAATGAAAAGTCAAAAGCTCCGCAATTTAGCATCGCAAAGGCCTTTAGATGATACTGACCAAATATGATGATGATCGGATTAAATCTCTGGGAGGACTTCGTTAAAGTACGATGCTTGGAAATGTCAAAAAATGACAGAGAAAATTCAAAATGGCTGACTTCCTGTGGGGTTTAGAGCTTAGTTCCAAGAGACTTTTTTGTAGGTCTTGGGGTGATAGATGATCCTACAAAATTTCGTATCTGTACGTTTTTCGTAGTGGGGGGGCTGTTCTTTTGAAATTTTGTAGGTGGCGCTTTCGAGCCATTTCTACACGCCCACTTCTGACGCCTATACCACATGTAAATTTTCACCACTTCTGACGCGTGTGCAAAATTTCATGAGTTTTTGAGCATGTTTAGGCCTTCAAAAATGCGATTCATTTCGGAAAATAATAATAATAATAAATATAGCTGCAAGCAGCGATACCGGGGTCAAGCCAAACATGGCAAAAAATGATTCATACGTGATGACTGTCATGATTTAAGATCATGCAATTAAGTTTGCATTAGTTTTATGAAAAAATAGCAATTTTTTCGTATCTTGAGACCACTAGGTGGCGCTGTGCCGAAACAATAGATGGTACCTCAGGTCATGACTGTGATGACGCATACCAAATTTAGTGTAAATACAATAAAGCGATATGGAGATATAGCCTTAAATGACTTGACCACTAGGGGGCACTGACCAAACAATAAATTGTGACTCAGGTCTTGATTGTGATGACACCCACCAAATTTGGTGTTAATACGATAAAGAGATGAAGAGATATAGCTTCAAATCTTTTGACCACTAGGGGGCGCCGAAAAGTTAACAAGTCCTCCCAGAACATGTTGCTGATGAACCATACCAAGTTTCATAACAATACGCAATTGTGTTTCTGAAATACTTCAATTTAAAGAAAAAATTCAAAATGGCCGACAGAAAAAATGGCCGACTAAAAACCATTTGGTATCGTTTGACTCGGCATGCCTCACGAAATCTAAAAAGACTAGTCTCATAATTTTACATTCAAGTTTGCAGTAGTTATAAGCAAAAATAGACATATTTTATATCTCATGACCAGTAGGGGGCAGTGTGACGAAATGGTGCATGCACCCTCAGGTCATCACTGTTATGACATATACCAAGTCTCATATTAATACGCAAAAGTTTTGCGAAGATACAGGCTCAAACACATTTTGGCGTGCTCGCCCTCGCATTCTTTGATGCGTTATACGACAACGGATAGGTCTACCGAAAAGCTTTTGATAACTTTTTGTCTGGAGTGTCTCTAGATGATGTTTACCAAAAATCAAGCCAATCAAAAAAGCGCTCTACGAGGAGTTCGAAAAAGTAAGTGTTCAATATAATTCAAAATGGCCGACAGGAAGTAGGTTTGACTCTAACATATTTGGTACAGTCGGACTCGGCACGAGCCAAGAAATCAATAGAGTGAAGTCTCATGTCAGTGTGGCAAATTAAATTAAATGATATAAAGATTTTAAACAATTTCTTTACATATCCTGTCCACTAGGTGGCGCCGTCCTAAAGATTTATAGGTGCGCTCAGCACATGTCACTGATGAACCATGCCAAATTTCGTAGCGATACGCCATTCTGTTTGTGAAATACTGAACTTAATGAGAAAATTCAAAATGTCCGACACCCAAAATGGCCGACCGAAAACCGTTTGGTATCGTTTGACTCGGCATGCCTCAAGGAATCTAACAAGACCACCTTCATGATTTTAGACTCAAGTTTGAAGTAGTTATAAGTGAGAATAAGCATTTTTCGAATCTCGTGACCACTAGGTGGCGCTGTGACGAAACGTTGCAGGCACCCTCAGGTCATGACTGTAATGACATATACCAAGTTTCGTGTCGATACAATAAAGTTTTGCGAAGATACGGCCTCACGTCCGTTTTGGCGTGCTCGCCGCCATATATGTTGTCAATTTATACGAGAACGCATTGGTCTATCAAAAAGCTTTTGATAACTTTTTGTCTGGGGTGTCTCTAGATGCTATATACCAAAGGACATGCAAATCGGACGAACGCTCTAGGAGGAGTTCGAAAAAGTAGGTTTTACGGAAAATTCAAAATGGCGGAAAGATTTGCATGACACAAATGGCATCAATGTGTGCATTTGAATCATCATGAGCAAAGGATTCAGAGGAAACAAGAATTTAGTTTCTAGGACTCACGGGTCAGAAGTTATGAGCATGAATATAAGTGGATTTTTGGACTGTTGGTGGCGCTAGAGGGTTTGAGTCAGACACACCAATGTTGCTATAGTAACTTCTAAGACTGTCCTCTACATGTGTGCCAAATTTCATAACTTTCCTACGTACGGTTCTATGGGCTGCCATTGACTTCAATGGCGGAAGAACAAGGATGAATAATAATAATAAGAAAACTAACAGAAACAATAGGTGTCTACGCCACTTCGTGGCTTGACCCCTAATAAATATAGCTGCAAGCAGCGATGGCGGGCCCGCGCACGTTATTTTTCCGCTACACGGTGCGTCCGAGAAAACGATGCACGGTGGGCAAGGGCCTCAAGTGGGTAAATATCGGTGGACTATTTATGTTGTTACTGACCCAATTAGGGACTGTAGGTAAAAGAAACCCCACATTTTGGACAAACGGGGGCACTAGTGAGCAACTTAAGAGGCACACCTATGTCTGACCTGTTTGTCAACACTTAACAGTTGACAACTCTGATGTGTGTGCCAAATTTGAAGTTAATCTAAGCATGCCAAGAGGCTTAAATATTCCTGAAATAATAGTAAACTTTGATGCATTGCCATGGCAACAGCGTTCCAGATGTCAAAAATTCCATCGCAATTTATCATCTACAATGTCTCAGCACCATGTTGACCACGTTTGGTGTCAATCGCATGAATATCCTAGATGGAGTATTCAAAAGTTCACTGCATGCAACTGAAGGGCTTAAATATGCCTTTAAAATGAAAGTAAAGTTTGACGCGTTGCCATGGTAACAATGTTCGAGATATCAAAAATCCCTTCGCAATTTATCATCTACTATGTCTTGGCATCATGTTGACCACTTTTGGTGTCAATCGCATAAACGTTCTAGGAGGAGTATTTAAAAGAACATCGCATGGAACTGTCAAAAAAATCCAGCTTCGTGACTGACACACTTCCTGGCACCTGGTGGTGGCGCTATACCCGAGAATCACAATAGGCACATCAATGCGATCGGAATCTTCAGACGAACAAACACCCCGCATGTCATCACAATAAGAAATTTTTTGCCTTAGATATTAGACACTTCCTGTTTCTCTGATTGCGCCATGATTTGTCGCCTCGCCATGGCAGAACCGTTCGAGATATCAAAAATCCCTTCGCAATTTAGCAAGTACAATGTCTCGACATCATGATCACCACGTTTGGTGTCAATACCATGAATCCCCTAGAAGGAGTATTCAAAAGTTCACTGCATGCATTTTTTAAACAATCCAAAATAGCCGACTTCCTGTTGGGCGGAGCTAATAGGTTTGATTGTGAAAGTTGTTCGTGTCGATGGGATCTATATACATACCAACTCTCGTACATGTGCGTACATGTTTGCCAGATTTGTGCACCAATCATTTTTTTGCATTATAGGGGGCGCTACAGAGCCCTACTGCCACGGCCATGTTCCAGCGTTTGCCCCGTCCTAATGGTCGACGACTTTGAGGTCTGTGCCAAATTCCCGGTGTTTTCGAGCATGTTAAGGCACCCAAAGTGCATGCCAAGTGCTTAAATATGCCTGAAAATGAAAGTAAAATTTGACATGTTGCCAATGGAGCAGCATTCGAGATATCAAAAATCCCTTCGCAATTTATCATCTACAATGTCTCAGCATCATGTTGACCACTTTTGGTGTCAATCGCATGAAAATCCTAGGAGGAGTATTTAAAAGTTCACCGCATGCAACTGTCAATAAATCCACCTTTTGTGACTGTCACACTTCCTGGCGCCTGGTGGTGGCGCTATACCCAAGACTCACAATAGGCACATCGATGCGATCGGAATCCTTGGCCGAACATACACACTGCGTTTCATCCCAATAAGACATTTTTTGCCTTAGATATTAGACACTTCCTGTTTCTCTGAATTCGCCATAAATTTGTCGCTTCGCCATGGCAACACCGTTCGAGATATCAAAAATCCCTTCGCAATTTAGCAAGTCCAATGTCTCAGCATCATCTTCACCACGTTTGGTGTCAATCGTATGAATTCCCTAGGAGAAGTATTTAAAAGTTCATGACTGACACACTTCCTGGCGCCTGGTGGTGGCGCTATACCTGAGACTCACAATAGGCACATCGATGCGATCGGAATCATCAGACAAACAAACACCCCGCATGGCATCACAATAAGACATTTTTTGGCTTAGATATTAGACACTTCCTGTTTCTCTAAATTCGCCATGATTTTGTCACCTCGCCATGGCAGAACCGTTCGAGATATCAAAAATCCCTTCGCAATTTAGCAAGTACAATGTCTTGACATCATGATCACCACGTTTGGTGTCAATCCCATGAATCCCCTAGAAGGAGTATTTAAAAGTTCACCGCATGCATTTTTTAAACAATCCAAAATGGCAGACTTCCTGTTGGGCGGAGCTTAAATGTTAGAGGGCGAAAGTTGTTCGGGTCGATGAGATCTATATGCGTACCAACTCTCGTACATGTGCGTACATGTTTGCCCGATCTGTGCACCAATGTTTTTTTTTGCATTACAGGGGGCGCTACAGAGCCCCTGTGCCACGCCCGTGTTCCAGCCTTTGCCCGTTCGCAATGACGGACGACTTTGACGTCTGTGCCAAATTTCAAGAGTTTTCGAGTATGTTTAGGCACCCAAAATGCCCAAAAGTGTTAAAAAAAATAAAAATAATAATAAAAAAAAAAAAATAAATAATAAATCCTAAGAAAAACAATAGGGCTTCGCACCTTTCGGTGCAGGCCATTCTGGCCTGCTCCTCGGTGCTCGGGCCCTAATAAACGAAGCAAAAACAATAGGGCTTTGCACCCACGGTGCAGGCCATTCTGGCCTGCTCCTCGGTGCTCGGGCCCTAATAAACGAAGCAAAAACAATAGGGCTTTGCACCCACGGTGCAGGCCATTCTGGCCTGCTCCTCGGTGCTCGGGCCCTAATAATAAACGGAGCAAAAACAATAGGGTCCTCACACCCTGGTGTGCTCGGGCCCTAATAATAAATATAGCTGCAAGCAGCGATGGCGGGCCCTCGCACGTTTTTTTACCGCTACACGGTGCCTCCGAGAAAACAATGCACAGTGAACACGTGCATCAAGTGGGTAAATATCAGTGGACTATTTCATGTTTCTACTGACCTATTTGGGTTCTGTAGGTAAAAGAAACCCCACATTTTAGACAAACGGGGGCACTAGTGAGCCACTAAATAGACACGCCTTTATCTGACCTTTTTGTCAACACTTAACAGCCAAAAACTCTCGTGTGTGCCAACTTTTAGGTTAATCTAAGCATGCCAAGAGCCCTAAATATGCCTGATATAAAAGTAAAGTTTGGGGCGTTGCCATGGGAACAGCGTTAGAGATATCAAAAATCCCTTCGCAATTTATCATCATCTATGTCTTGGCATCATGTTGACCACTTTTAGTGTCAATCGCATAAACATTCTAGGAGGAGTATTTAAAAGAACATCACATGGAACTGTCAAAAAAATCAACCTTTGTGACTGCAACACTTCCTGGCGCCTGGTGGTGGCGCTATACCCGAGACTCACAATAGGCACATCGATGCGATCAGAATCTTCAGACGAACAAACACCCTGCATGGCATCACAATAAGATATTTTTTACCTTAGATATTAGACACTTCCTGTTTCTCTGATTTCGCCATGAATTTGTCGCCTCGCCATGACAGAACCGTTCGAGATATTAAAAATCCCTTCACAATTTAGCAAGAACAATGTCTCGGCATCATGTTCACCACGTTTGGTGTCAATCCCATGAATCCCCTAGAAGGAGTATTCAAAAGTTCACCGTATGCATTTTTTAAACCATCCAAAATGGCCGACTTCCTGTTGGGCGGAGCTAATAGGTTTGATTGTGAAAGTTGTTTGTTTCGATGGGATCTATATACGTACCAACTCTCGTACATGTGCGTACATGTTTGCCAGATTTGTGCACCAAAAATTTTTTTGCATTATAGGGGGCGCTACAGAGCCCTACTGCCACGGCCATGTTCCAGCGTTTGCCCCGTCCTAATGGCCGACGACTTTGAGGTCTGTGCCAAATTCCCGGTGTTTTCGAGCATGTTAAGGCACTCAAAGTGCATGCCAAGTGCTTAAATATTCCTGAAAATGAAAGTAAAATTTGACGTGTTGCCAATGGAGCAGCATTCGAGATATCAAAAATCCCTTCGCAATTTATCATCTACAATGTCTCAGCATCATGTTGACCACTTTTGGTGTCAATCGCATGAAAATCCTAGGAGGAGTATTTAAAAGTTAACCGCATGCAACTGTCAAAAAATCCACCTTTTGTGACTGTCACACTTCCTGGCGCCTGGTGGTGGCGCTATACCCGAGACTCACAATAGGCACATCGATGCGATCGGAATCCTTGGCCGAACATACACACTGCGTTTCATCCCAATAAGACATTTTTTGCTTTAGATATTAGACACTTCCTGTTTCTCTGAATTCGCCATAAATTTGTCGCCTCGCCATGGCAACACCGTTCGAGATATCAAAAATCCCTTCGCAATTTAGCAAGTCCAATGTCTCAGCATCATCTTCACCACGTTTGGTGTCAATCGTATGAATTCCCTAGGAGAAGTATTTAAAAGTTCATGACTGACACACTTCCTGGCGCCTGGTGGTGGCGCTATACCCGGGAGTCACAATAGGCACATCGATGCGATCGGAATCATCAGACAAACAAACACCCCGCATGGCATCACAATAAGATATTTTTTGCCATAGATATTAGACACTTCCTGTTTCTCTAAATTCGCCATGATTTTGTCACCTCGCCATGGCAGAACCGTTCGAGATATCAAAAATCCCTTCGCAATTTAGCAAGTACAACGTCCCGACATCACGATCACCACGCCCGGGGTCAATCCCATGAATCCCCCAGAAGGAGCACCCAAAAGTTCACCGCATGCATCCTTCAAACAATCCAAAATGGCAGACCCCCTGCCGGGCGGAGCCAAAATGTTAGAGGGCGAAAGTTGTTCGGGTCGATGAGATCTATATGCGTACCAACTCTCGTACATGTGCGTACATGTTTGCCCGATCTGTGCACCAATGTTTTTTTTTGCATTACAGGGGGCGCTACAGAGCCCCTGTGCCACGCCCGTGTTCCAGCCTTTGCCCGTTCGCAATGACGGACGACTTTGACGTCTGTGCCAAATTTCAAGAGTTTTCGAGTATGTTTAGGCACCCAAAATGCCCAAAAGTGTTAAAAAAAATAAAAATAATAATAAAAAAAAAAAAAAAAATAATAAATCCTAAGAAAAACAATAGGGCTTCGCACCTTTCGGTGCAGGCCATTCTGGCCTGCTCCTCGGTGCTCGGGCCCTAATAATAATAAACGAAGCAAAAACAATAGGGCTTTGCACCCACGGTGCAGGCCATTCTGGCCTGCTCCTCGGTGCTCGGGCCCTAATTAAAGCTGCAAGCAGCGATGGAAGGGCCCTCGCACGCATGTGCACCGCCACCCTATGGCCTTAGTAAAGCATTGAACCAGGGGGATTTAAATTAAAGTGGGTAAATATAGGTGGATATTTAAAGGAACTTTGATGTGCCACACCTCTTGTGTGCAGCAGGTGGCGCTGTGACTGTAACTGATTGTTGTTATATTGATGTGTTCAGGCCGTGACCCTTATCAAAAGTGTAAAGTATAGGGCGAATCGGACAATGTATGCCTGAATTACAACAGCTTCCTGTTTCATGGCGAAATATCACACTTTGCCAGGCTGCCATGGACACGCCCTTCAACGAAAAGTCAAGATCTTCGCAATTTATCACGGCAAAGGGCTTAACATCAGTCTGACCAAATATGATGATGATTTGATTAAATCTCTAAGAGCAGTAAATCACAGCGTAAAACATGGCATTTCCTGCTACCTCTAGGTGGCGCTATGACTGAAGTTGAATATTGGCATTAAAATGTGTTCAGGTCAAGACCCTTATCAAACATGTGAAGCGTGGGGCAGATTGGACATTGTATGCCTGAGTTATAACAACTTCCTGTTTCATGGCGAAAATGCTGAACTTTGTCAGGCCGCCACGGACACACCCTCCAACGAAAAGTCAAGATCTCCGCAATTTAGCATCGCAAAGGCCTTTAGATGAGACTGACCAAATATGATAATGATCGGATTAAATCGCTAGGAGGAGTTCGTTAAAGTACGACGCTTGGAAATGTCAAAAAATGACACAGAAAATTAAAAATGGCCGACTTCCTGTGGGGTTTAGAGCTTAGCTCCAAGAGACTTTTTTGTAGGTCTTGGGGTGCTAGATGATCCTACCAAATTTCGTATCTGTACATTTTTCGTAGTGGGGGGGCTGTTCTCTTGAAATTTTGCAGGTGGCGCTATTGAGCCATTTCTACACGCCCACTTCTGACGCCTATACTACATGTAAATTTTCGCCACTTCTGACGCGTGTGCAAATTTTCATGAGTTTTCGTGTATGTTTAGGCCCTCAAAAATGCGATCCATTTCGGAGAAGAAGAAGAAGAAGAAGAAGAAGAAGAAGAAAAATAATAATTAAAGCTGCAAGCAGCGATGGAAGGGCCCTCGCACGCATGTGCACCGCCACCCTATGGCATTAGTAAAGCAGTAAACCGGGGGGGTATGAATTAAATTGGGTAAATACATGTGAATATTCAAAGGGAAACTGATGTGCCACACCGCCTGTGTGCAGCAGGTGGCGCTATAACGGTACCTGATTATTGTTATATTGACGTGTTCAGGCCGGGACTCTTATCAAACGTGTGAAGTCTGGAGTAGATCAAACAATGTATGCCTGAATTACAACAGCTTCCTGTTTCATGGTGAAACATCACACTTTGCCAGGCTGCCACGGACACGCCCTTCAACGAAAAGTTAAGATCTTCGCAATTTATCATCGCAAAGGGCTTAAAATCTGTCTGACCAAATATAATGATGAGTTTATTAAATCTCTAAGAGCAGTAAATCACAGCGTACAACATGGCATTTCCTGCTACCTTTAGGTGGCGCTATGACTGAAGCTGAATATTGGCATTGAAATGTGTTCAGGCCAAGACTCTTATCAAACATTTGAAGTGTGTGCCAGATTGGACATTGTATGCCTTAGTTATAACAACTTCCTGTTTCATGGCGAAAACGCTGAACTTTGTCAGGCCGCCACGGACACACCCTCCAACGAAAAGTCAAAAGCTCCGCAATTTAACATCGCAAAGGCCTTTAGATGAGATTGACCAAATATGATGATGATCTGATAAAATCTCTAGGAGGAGTTCGTTAAAGTACGACGCTTGGAAATGTCAAAAAATGACAGAGAAAATTCAAAATGGCTGACTTCCTGTGGGGTTTAGAGCTACGCTCCAATAGACTTTTTTGAAGGTCTTGGGGTCATAGATGACCCTACCAAATTTCGTATCTGTACGTTTTTCGTAGTGGGGGGGCTGTTCTCTTGAAATTTTGCAGGTGGCGCTATCGAGCCATTTTTATACGCCCACTTCTGACACCTATACTACATGTAAATTTTCGCCACTTCTGACGCGTGTGTAAATTTTCATGAGTTTTCGGGTATGTTTAGGCCCTCAAAAATGCGATCCATTTCGGAGAAGAAGAAGAAGAAGAAGAAGAAGAAGAAGAAGAAGAAAAATAATTAAAGCTGCAAGCAGCGATGGAAGGGCCCTCGCACGCATATGCACCGCTACCCTATGGCATTAGTTAAGCAGTGAACCAGGGGGATATGAATTAAAGTGGGTAAATATAGGTGGATATTCAAAGGACAAAAAATGTGCCACACCGCCTGTGTGCAGCAGGTGGCGCTATTACTGTACCTGATTATTGTTACATTGACGTGTTCAGGCCGGGACCCTTAACAAACTTGTGAAGTCGGGGGCAGATCGGATAATGTATGCCTCAATTACAACAGCTTCCTGTTTCATGGCGAAATATCACACTTTGCCAGGCTGCCACAACACGCCCTTCAACGAAAAGTCAAGATCTTCGTAATTTATCACGGCAAAGGGCTTAACATCAGTCTGACCAAATATGATGATGATTTGATTAAATCTCTAAGAGCAGTAAATCACAGCGTAAAACATGGCATTTCCTGCTACCTCTAGGTGGCGCTATGACTGAAGCTGAATATTGGCATTAAAATGTGTTCAGGTCAAGACCCTTATCAAACATGTGAAGCGTGGGGCAGATTGGACATTGAATGCCTTAGTTATAACAACTTCCTGTTTCATGGCGAAAATGCAGAATTTTGTCAGGCCGCCACGGACACACCCTCCAATGAAAAGTCAAGATCTCCGCAATTTAGCATCGCAAAGGCCTTTAGATGAGACTGACCAAATATGATAATGATCGGATTAAATCGCTAGGAGGAGTTCGTTAAAGTACGACGCTTGAAAATGTCAAAAAATTACAGAGAAAATTCAAAATGGCTGACTTCCTGTGGGGTTTAGAGCTTCGCTCCAAGAGACTTTTTTGTAGGTCTTGGGGTGCTAGATGATCCTACCAAATTTCGTATCTGTACGTTTTTCGTAGTGGGGGGGCTGTTCTCTTGAAATTTTGCAGGTGGCGCTATCGAGCCATTTCTACACGCCCACTTCTGACGCCTATACTACATGTAAATTTTCGCCACTTCTGACGCGTGTGCAAATTTTCATGAGTTTTCGGGTATGTTTAGGCCCTCAAAAATGCGATCCATTTCGGAGAAGAAGAAGAAGAAGAAGAAGAAGAAGAAGAAGAAGAAGAAGATAAAGAAGAAGAAGAAAAATAATAATTAAAGCTGCAAGCAGCGATGGAAGGGCCCTCGCACGCATATGCACCGCCACCCTGTGGCATTAGTAAAGCAGTGAACCAGGGGGATATGAATTAAAACGGGTAAATATAGGTGGATATTTAAAGGAACTTTGATGTGCCCCACCGCATGTGTGCAGCAGGTGGCGCTGTGACTGTAACTGATTGTTGTTATATTGATGTGTTCAGGCCGTGACCCTTATCAAAAGTGTAAAGTATAGGGCAGATCGGACAATGTATGCCTGAATTACAACAGCTTCCTGTTTCATGGCAAAATATCACACTTTGCCAGGCTGCCATGGACACGCCCTTCAACGAAAAGTCAAGATCTTTGTAATTTATCACGGCAAAGGGCTTAACATCAATCTGACCAAATATGATGATGATTTGATTAAATCTCTAAGAGCAGTAAATCACAGCGTAAAACATGGCATTTCCTGCTACCTCTAGGTGGCGCTATGAGTGAAGTTGAATATTGGCATCAAAATGTGTTCAGGTCAAGACCCTTATCAAACATGTGAAGCGTGGGGCAGATTGGACATTGTATGCCTGAGTTATAACAACTTCCTGTTTCATGGCGAAAATGCTGAACTTTGTCAGGCCGCCACGGACACACCCTCCAACGAAAAGTCAAGATCTCCGCAATTTAACATCGCAAAAGCCTTTAGAAGAGACTGACCAAATATGATAATGATCGGATTAAATCGCTAGGAGGAGTTCGTTAAAGTACGACGCTTGGAAATGTCAAAAAATGACACAGAAAATTCAAAATGTCCGACTTCCTGTGGGGTTTAGAGCTTAGCTCCAAGAGACTTTTTTGTAGGTCTTGGGGTGCTAGATGATCCTACCAAATGTCGTATCTGTACGTTTTTCGTAGTGGGGGGGCTGTTCTCTTGAAATTTTGCAGGTGGCGCTATCGAGCCATTTCTACACGCCCACTTCTGACGCCTATACTACATGTAAATTTTCGCCACTTCTGACGCGTGTGCAAATTTTCATGAGTTTTCGGGTATGTTTAGGCCCTCAAAAATGCAATCCATTTCGGAGAAGAAGAAGAAGAAGAAGAAGAAGAAGAAGAAGAAGAAGAAAAATAATAATAATAATAAACGGAGCAAAAACAATAGGGTCCTCACACCCTGGTGTGCTCGGGCCCTAATTAAAGCTGCAAGCAGCGATGGAAGGGCCCTCGCACGCATGTGCACCGCTACCCTATGGCATTAGTAAAGCAGTGAACCAGGGGGATATGAATTAAAGTGGGTAAATATAGGTGGATATTCAAAGGGAAACTGATGTGCCACACCGCTTGTGTGCAGCAGGTGGCGCTACGACTGTACCTGATTATTGTTATATTGTCGTGTTCAGGCCGGGATCCTTATCAAACGTGTGAAGTCGGGGGCAGATCGAAAAATGTATGTCTGAATTACAACAGCTTCATGTTTCATGGCAAAATATCACACTTTGCCAGGCCGCCACGGACACGCCCTTCAACGAAAAGTCAAGATCTTCGCAATTTATCACCGCAAAGGGCTTAACATCAGTCTGACCAAATATGATGATTATTTGATTAAATCTCTAAGAGCAGTAAATCACAGCGTAAAACAAGGCATTTCCTGCTACCTCTAGGTGGCGCTATGACTGAAGCTGAATATTGGCATCAAAATGTGTTCAGGTCAAGACCCTTATCAAACATGTGAAGCGTGGGGCAGATTGGACATTGTATGCCTGAGATAGAACAACTTCCTGTTTCATGGCGAAAATGCTGAACTTTGTCAGGCCGTCACGGACACACCCTCCAACGAAAAGTCAAAAGCTCCGCAATTTAGCATCGCAAAGGCCTTTAGATGAGACTGACCAAATATGATAATGATCGGATTAAATCGCTAGGAGGAGTTCGTTAAAGTACGACGCTTAGAAATGTCAAAAAATGACAGAGAAAATTCAAAATGGCCGACTTCCTGTGGCGTTTAGATCTTAGCTCCAAGAGACGTTTTTGTAGGTCTTGGGGTGCTTGATGATCCTACCAAATTTCGTATCTGTATGTTTTTCGTAGTGGGGGGGCTGTTCTCTTGAAATTTTGCAGGTGGCGCTATCGAGCCATTTCTACACGCCCACTTCTGACGCCTATACTACATGTAAATTTTCGCCACTTCTGACGCTTGTGCAAATTTTCATGAGTTTTCGGGTATGTTTAGGCCTTCAAAAATGCGATTCATTTCGGAATATAATAATAATAATAATAATAATAATAATAATAATAATAATAAACGAAGCAAAAACAATAGGGCTTTGCACCCACGGTGCAGGCCATTCTGGCCTGCTCCTCGGTGCTCGGGCCCTAATAATAAACGGAGCAAAAACAATAGGGTCCTCACACCCTGGTGTGCTCGGGCCCTAATAATAAACGGAGCAAAAACAATAGGGCTTTGCACCCACGGTGCAGGCCATTCTGGCCTGCTCCTCGGTGCTCGGGCCCTAATAAAAACATGAAGATGCTTACATACATTAATTAATTTAACGGCTTTCTTATTTATCAGATTATACATTGTTTTAGGTATTGCTTAACTTCTAATAGAGGGTATGCACGTGACGTCACCTTTGGCGAAAGTTACTGCGGTTATGCCCACTGAGTGGCAAAAGACAGCGTCAGCATTTGTGTGCGGTGTGAAATCAGCAAAAACACGAAGAAAACGCGTAAAAGCTGTTGTTCAATAGACTGTACCAACAAATTTAAAAGTACGCAATTTTAATGTAATTAGGTATTAAATAAATTTTAATATGCAATATTAAAGAATGCGCAGTATGATTCTATGCTTTAGAATGTAGTGAAGTAATTTTTTTCCCAATACAAACATCCTAATAAAGCACAAATGCTTGGAAAATGTAACTAATGTAACAAAGTGTTGCTCACCTCTGCTATCAAGTCCAACTAAATTAAATTTCAGCTGATAATAGTCAGTTTTACTGGCATTTTGCAGTCGCTATGAAAACCAGCCATTTTGTTGAATCATTTGCCACTCAACAGGGCAAGTTCTGGTTTGGTCATGTGGAAAAGTGACATCAATACATACCCTCAAAATTTGGAATAATGGTTTAAAATCACCATATTAACATTTATACTAATTTATATATGTCATGTATGTGTACATGTTGTAATGTTATGAGTGTACGCTATGAGGCGCTATTGAGTTACCATCTTGTATATAGATCCAGACATGAGTAAACGTTGTTGAGTTCAACCACATGCGGTCTCTTGTCATCAATACATTACATGGTGTCAGAAAGTCAATGATAAAATATAGCTGCAAGCAGCAATGGCGGGCCCTCGCACGTTTTTTTACCGCTACACGGTGCGTCCGAGAAAACGATGCACGACGGGCAAGGGCATCAAGTGGGTAAAATATCGGTGGGCTATTTAATGTTGTTTCTAAGGCATTTGGGGACTGTAGGTAAAAGAAACCCCACATTTTAGACAAACGGGGGCACTAGTGAGCCACTTAAGAGACACGCCTGTGTGTGACGTTTTTGTCAACACTTAACAGCCGAAAACTCTGATGTGTGTGCCAAATTTAAACTTAAACTAAGCACGCCAAGAGCCTTAAATATGCCTGAAATTAAAGTAAAGTTTGACGCGTTGCCATGGGAACAACGTTCGAGATGTCAAAAATTCCTTCGCAATTTATCATCTACAATGTCTCGGCATCATGTCGACCACTTCTGGTGTCAATTGCATGAATCTCATACGAGGAGTATTTAAAGGTTCACAGCATGTAACTGTCAGCCTTAAATATGTGTAAAAATGAAAGTAAAGTTTGATGCATTGCCATGGGAACAGCGTTTGAGAAATCAAAAATCCCTTCGCAATTTATCATCTACAATGTCTCGGCATCATGTTGACCACTTCTTGTGTCAATCGCATGAAAATCCTTGAAGGAGTATTTAAAAGTTAACTGTATGCAACTGAAAGGCTTAAATATGCCTTTAAAATGAAAGTAAAGTTTGACGCGTTGCCATGGCAACAGCGTTTGAGATATCAAAAATCCCTTCGCAATTTAGCAAGAACAATTTATCGGCATCATGATCACCACGTTTGGTGTCAATCCCATGAATCTCCTAGAAGGAGATTACTTAAAAAATACAGCTAAGTAGCACCATAAAACAAAATAATAACATGATAACATAAGAATAAACATGTTTTGACAAATAGGTTAAAAAATGGATTTATCTCGTTTTGCCAAGAAACTCTTTATATACATAACAAGAATGAAACCGGATGAAGTAATAGTTGATTGGATATATTATCATCGAATATCAGTTTTAAGTGTAAACATCTGCATGTTATCACACCAGTCATAATATGTAAAGGTTTAATAAAGTTATTAATATGAATATATCTGATTACTTACATCCTGATGCACGCACACATATACATAATCATTAAACACTTCAATAATTTGACACTTAATCCACCTGTTTCAGTCTATAAACTATTTACAACGTGCAGCCAACTCCGCCATACGGTTCTCTCCCCCGCTCCGTTAACCTGGCAACCTCGGAGCGAACTTTTGGAACAGTCCATTTCTGATGAAATGATAGGGGTGTTTGGGAAAGTCCATGTATTAGGCATATAGTTTCTACAGGGCTCATGAACTCGTTATTTTCTTATGGAAATGTCCTGTATTTTGCGTTATTTTTATTCTTATTTTCGAATAAATTAATTTGGAAAAAACGTTTGGAAAATATGTTTAATAGGTTGATAGGCTTACTATATATTATATTATTATAATATATATAGGGATGTGCATCAATGCATCGCGTGTATTTTGCGTTATTTTCATTCTTATTTTCGAATAAATTAATTTGGAAAAAAAACGTTTGGAAAATATGTTTAATAGGCTTAATATATATTATTATAATATATATAGGGATGTGCATCAATGCATCGCGGTTCCATTTAAAAGACCTGTCTAAAATCGATTTGAATCGTAAGGCTCCGATTCAGTGTTTCATACACAGTTTGTGCGTACTACGGCTCAGTAGGAAGTCCTTATCAATCTAAAATCATTACGAGTTTGAGTCGTTTATAACGTGCATTTAAAAAAAGCAACACTCGTCAAACACAATTATTTAAAATAATCTCTATTATCATGAAAATACCTGAAACAATTTGAAGAACAGCGTTATAGATATTTCCTGGAATAGTGTTTGTAATACTACTACTTCTATGACACAAATGGAGTTTCTGCACGAAAGTGCCATCTGGCTTTTGAATATGGCGGCATTTCACCATAATTCATTCAAATTCATTCATTGAGAAAACGCGCATTTGGCCGATTAATTGTCACAACCCTTATATATAGTTATATTGTTTTATATATATATATATATATATATATATATATATATATATATATATATATATATATATATATATATATATATATATATATATATATATATAAATACATTTTGTAAAGGAAATTACTACAATATATGATGTTTATTATAGTATTTTGGCAATTGACATGAGAATAAAAGTAAACTTTGATGCATAAAAAATGTAAGTTCACTGATACACCATAGTGTATATCAATAGTGATTAAAAGCTAATATAGGAATACAGACAAGTAATATGACATTGTGGAAGAAATATAAGTATTGTAGTCAGTGAGGTTGTAAAGAGGTGTTTAATAAATGTATTATGCAAGTGATATGCAGCAATACATTTAAAATGAAGTAGTACTATATTTATTTTAAAAATATTACTGTTAAGAATATTACCGGTTTATTATGAAAATGTGAATTTGACTGAGTACTTAATTGTTTAGGCAGGACTTATGCAAAATACATCTGTGAACGTTTAGGACCGGGTAATGAGTTCATGAAAGATGTGGCGATGTTTTGAAGTGGCAAAAATTCCAAAGGAAATGTTGAAAGTATGTGAATAGTTTTATTTTTCCTTCTTTATTTAAGTGTAGTCCATCGTGTCTGTAGAAAGATTTCACAATTTTTCCGTTTTTGAGAAAAAGTTTAGAGGTATTCAGGAACACGATGTTGTTGGTTTGTGAAGCCCAATGTTTTATCATGTTGTTGCACTGTTTGATTGTAGATTTTGTAGCGCCGTCGTCTGTCATCCGTGGTAATATAGCGCTGATTGCAAAATAGATCACTCGTTGATTTACTTCTGAGATTGTTTTTAAGAGTGTTTGCATTCTTCGTAGGAAGACAGTTGGCGTTGCTCCATTTGCTATGTCATTGGTCCCTATGTGGATTAGTAAAATAGATTTTTTGCGAAGGCTGTGAAAGTGCCTCACGTGTTGACTGGTTGATCGTTGAAGAGTGGTCCCAGGGTGAACATAGCAGTGAGCAGGTTTTAAAAAGTCGTTAATATCTCGACACATTGAATCCGTTAGAATGCAAACTTGAAGGCCTGCAAAATTAAAAAACAAGTTTTATTGTTGTAAGTTTAAAGATTGAATACTTTGTATTTATGTCGGTAGGTTTTATGGTAATAATTACCTTGAGGTATTAAGAATTTTCTGTTGTTGATTGTAGTTGTGAAAGAGATGTAGCTGTTATCTAAAGATAGACCAGTATTATAAATACATTTGTTAAAAGTTTGTACTGTAGTATTTTTAATTAGTGCATTATTTTTTGCCTACCTTGTAGCGCCATAGTTCCAATTGGTATCAGTAGTATGATCAAGAGCCTGGGTTTCGTTAAAATTGTGGGTGGAAATTTGTGATGGTTTAGTGTAGGCAGTGGCTGAAACCGGAAAGGGGTGAGGTTTTGTCGAAGAGTTGGTGTGGTAATGGTGTTGTATTATAGTTATGTTTGTAAAAAGAGACCAGAAAATGTATTGTTATTAGTTTATTTATGTAACCGGAGCGATTGTGGATAAATGTGCATAAGTGTTGCGTATACTGAAAAAAATGTCTTGCGTGTTAAGGAAAACATTGGCTTTGGGGCACTCACAATTTCTCTTGTTAGACGCGTCGTCTCTGCGCCAAGCTTTGATTGTACTTGTCTCGTCATTTGACTCTTTGATGACTGCACGTGATTAGTGTAGGTCAATGCAAATTAAAAACGTCTTATATTATGCAGCTCATTGTTTTTGTAACATGTAGTATACACTGTTTGAAATTTTTAGAGTGTGTCATGTTTAATGTAGACTTAATGTCATGTGTTTTACTTGTGTAAATAAAATGAAGTGGTTTTAATTCATACTGGACCATCAATTATCAATGATAAACAAAAAATTGTACACACTTTAAGTTAGTTTAACTAAATTATTGAGTTAAATAATATTCAAAAAAATTCAGCTATGTACATAACATTTTGAATGTTACTGACCATTTTTTGTAGACTTTCAAATTTACTTATTCTTTTATAAGTTTAAAACTGTTTTACTAAAACATTCAGTAGATCATAGTAAAAGTTTTAACTGTGTGTGTGTGTGTGTGTGTGTGTGTAAATGTCATATTTGTAAAAAAAACACTATATAATTGCTGCCGTCTGTGAAATGTTTATTGTAGATAGGTTCTCACTGCTCAGACATCAGACTCAGAGTCGGAGATGGACCGTAATAGTCTGTCACCCGATGTGGATTAGAATTTAGAAGAAAGAAGAAAAGGAGTCCGGTGCTGTCTGTGATGTTGAATAGGTGATGAGAGTTGTCAGACTTTAACAGAAGCGCGATGTGACGTATTCTGTGAAAATCTTGGCGTGTATAAGACAGGCTTAGAAAAAGTTCAGTAAAAGTTGCATTACGTTTGTAGAAGTCAGTTACGTGTTTAGCCGTTGTTTGAGGAGGTAGGTTTTGTTTGTATGCGAAAAAGTGACTTGGAATTGCAGATTCAACTCTTAATACAATTGTTTATTTGATGTTGTTACAGGTAAATGGCTTACAGTAGCCCTACAAAAATTCCCCGTGTGGACGGAGAAGAATTTTCCCAACTGAGAGATAAGTTCCGCTTAGTAGCAGTAAGTACTTAGATATTTGTGTTTTGGAGAACAAACAATTTCTTTTCAAAATGTTTATGCATGCTTTATTTATCTTGATTATTTTTTGTTGTTGTTTGTTTAGTATTCGGCATTGGATCCTGCAACACCCAGGAATCGGGTCAAGGAGGAGGTCACGGAACTCGGAGTTCTTGTGATGAGGAAATTTGGTGGCATGGATTCGGAGATAAAAACGTTAAGAAGAGATTTGGCCAAAGCAAACCATAAGCTAAACAACATGGAAACAGAATTGGAGGCAGCAAAGGCAGCTCAGGATTTTTTGAGAAATGGTACAGTATATCATGAATGTTTTCATTATAGTGAATAAAGTGTATTGTTTTATATTGTGGATTTGCATTGAAGTTTCATTGTATATAAAATGTATTTTTATTTTCAGATGTTCTTAACCCTGAGGAGGAAGGAGGTTTCGTTTTGAGAAATGGTAAATAATCAATGTTTTCGTTTCAGTGTAATTTTAATATTGTGGAATTGCATGCAATTTTTTTGTAATTAAAATATGCTTTACATTTTCAGATGGCGTTAACTCTGGGCAGGAGGAAGGGTCTGTTGAGGGTGCCATAAGGACTGTGACAGAGGAAGCAGCACATTGAACTTCCAAAAATATTTGTATTTTTGTTTGAAAAGTTTTATTCAGTTTGTTATTGTAATTTTATATATATATATATATATATATATATATATATATATATATATATATATATATATATATATATATATAGTGTTGTGTTATATAATAAATATTTTTGTGATTTTCGGTTTGTGTTTTGTGAAGTGAGTTTTTGCAGTATTTTGGGTATATGAGTGCAGTGTTAAATGTAGTTAAAATGGAAGTTTTTATTATATCTTTATATCTTGTTTGTGTGATTTAAAATTAGTAAAATGAAAAAGTAATTACAAATAAGCAGGTTAATGTTTAATTTATGAATAAATACTGCTTATTAAAGCAAAGATTTAAATAATACTAATGAACAAAGGTTAAAGTATTACATTTTTGTTACTGGTGTAACATCCGTGTTAAGGCACTTAGCAACTTTAATTTGTCATGGTTTGTAGTTTTTAATCAAAATTATAATTTAAAGTGTAATGGTAGTTGCTTATGGCTATAAGGTGCGGTGGGCAAGTGCATCAAGTGGGTAAATATTTGTGAACTATTTCATGTCGTGAATGTGTTAGCATTTAGTTTAGCCTCATTCATTTTTATGGCTTTAAACAGAGATGAATTTATAAGTCACCAAACACTTCCATGTTTTGCCTATTTAAAGACTGTTACATGAGTTGTTTTGGTGGCAGAAAATAAAACTTTTGTTTGGAGTCTTAGGAATTCATTGGGCTAGGCTAAACGCTAAAACATTCAAGAAGCGCTGTACAAAGATTAAAAGTCCCAAATTTCAAGTTAATCTGAGCAGGCAAAAAGACAAAATGACAAATAGCTTACTCAGAAAATCTGAAATTCTGGTAAATCTTGGGTTAATGAATATTGACCCTTCCAATATTTGCTTTGTTAAAGAAATATTGGCTGTGTTGTTCTGTAAACAGCTTATAGGCTATTAATCTGAATATTTATCTGAATATTCGGAGTCAAAATGTCGGGTACAGTAATAGCTTTTTGTGTACATATTGCGAGAGTTTTAGTTTACGTTTTAAAACACAGCTGTGCTATTTCAAATGTGTGTAAAAGAATTATTTTTTGATAGTTTTATTACTTCACTGGCGTGTGTGGTATGATATTACCCACGTATGTTTATGTTGGTAAATGCAGTATTTATACAGTAGACAGATACAAGTGTAATTAACGGGTGACAGGCGGTAAGGAAACCGCACTTTGAAAGTTCAGTTACGATGAAGAATACAACATTTGATTGATTGTGATTTTTTATTATGTAAAAGGAATATCACAGAGCATTCCTGTACAGAGCCCACTCGCTTAGATTCAGTTATATTGATGATCTCTCGGCTCTAGATCTCGTTTTTTCTGCATCAGACGTGTTTTAGTCCTGCTCTGTGGTGGCGGGCTATAGATGTGCCGTCTCAGTGCCAATTCTTCATCATGACTCTCCAATGACTACACGCGATTAGTATAGGTCAATATACAAAAGTGAATAATTGTTAAGTTAAAAAAATGTTTAGGTTATTGTTTTTGTAAAATGTTGCCTACATTGTTTGTAATTTTTAGAGTGTGTCATGTTGAATGTAGACTTAATGGCATGTGTTTTACTTGTGTTAAATAAAATAACGTATGTACATTTGTTTGTTCATCATTGATGGTCCATTATGAATTGAAATCACTTTAATTCAACAAATGTTTTTATTTAAATTATATTCACAAAATTATCAGCAATGTCTATGTAACATTTTTAATGAAATGTTTATTATTATCTAGATTTCACTTGGTATTTTTATTGCATTGCTTTAAGTTCTTTGATGATATTTAAAACATTTTTACGTGGACTTCAATAATAATAATGATTGCTTTGCTTTATTATTCATAGGAGGAGTATTTATAAATTTAATTATTCAAATATACTAGATTTTACAGCGTTCACATTTACTTCATATTTTAGTGTGAAAATTAAAAAAGCGTACATAGTAAACGTTTTAAAAGTGTATGTGTAAATAGTATATATTTATATGTGTGTGTGTGTGTGTTGCAGCATTGTATTGATTTGGATAAAATGGTCAGGTAATATACTAATTGTTTATTGCAGGTAGGTGTACGCCAGACATTACATGATTCCAGGCCGGAGATACACCTGAATCGTCTGTATTTTGATGTGAGGCTGACTTGGACTTTTAAAACGTTGGATGTTGATTACAAAAGGCAGAGTTTTAGAAGAAGAAGACGACTCTGGGCCGGAGACGATCGGAAGCGTCTCGTATTTGAAGTTGAGTACAAAAGGCTGCCTTTTAGAAGAAAGAAAAGAGAAGACTACTGACCGGAGACGACCAGACGCGTTTGCAGAATGTGTTGTTGATTAGAAGCGTGATGTGACAGATTCTGTGAAAATTTGTGTTTTTGAAAAAGTTTTGTAAAAGTTGCATTACCTTTGAATCGCGACCTTGTTACATGTTTTAGCCGTTGTTTGTGAAGGTAGGTTTTGTTTGTATGCGAAAAAGTGAGTTGGCATTGCAGATTCAATATGGTATTTCCTGGGTGTTTCAGCGCCACGTAAAACTAAACACGGGAGAAATACAAGACACTCAGAAATGAAAATGAGTTGTTTACAGGTAAACAATGCGTTGTAAGTTGTTATAACATTGATGCGCATACACGCGGAGTTGAAATTGAAAGAGCATGATCTGAAGTCTGTTAGATTTTATGATTTTTTTGACGAAGGCACTTTGTCTTTTATTAAAACCGATGTAGGTTAATACTGTTAAATTCGTGCTAAATTATTATTGATTAAATCATAAACTCCCAAACTATGCAATGTTGCAATCAAAAATATTACATGCTACCTGAAATTAGTCAAAAGACTGGAGGTTTATTAGTAATTTTCCATGTCATCAAGGCATCAAACAAACACTTTAAACACAACATTTGTAGGCTAAAATATCCCTTTCTGTGTCACACACACACGCAAACACACACAGCTTGACATACAAGTGCAAGGTTAGTATTTCTACCATGCGTGCAATGTAATTTGAGCAATGCTCTTTAGATAGTTTATTATAACTTTTGTAATTTTTATATTGAAATATTTGAAGCAATTGATTTAATGTTCAGGACTTTTTTGTTATGATTTATATTAGTGCTGATCATTTATGAACAATTGGTAAAACATAACTGCTAGGAAAAATTGAGAATTTGGAGGGGCAGAGTGGCTCCTCCCCTAATGACACTTCGGTTAAAAGCTGAGAGTTCAGGATAGTGGTCTGTTGAATACAACTTGTGAGCATTTGATAAAACTTGAAAGTCCTGTTGGAGCTTCGAGAGCGTTTGAATACACCTGTGGATTTTATTTTCAGTTAATTGAGTTTCAACAAAGCCTGAGGTATGTGAAAACATTTGTTATTTATTTGTGTCAACAATAGTTTTTAAGGGTTAAATATGTCACTTGTATAAATATATTGGTGTGAAAAATTCTTAAGTAAAGAAGTATATTGAGATAATAGTATTTTTAATGTTAAGTGGTCATTCGTTGTTACAATAAAAAAGACTGTTCATGTAATTTCAATTTACTATTGGATATTTTTGTTAAGTAATGTGTTGTTATGAATAAAAATAAAAGTTCAAATATCTTAATCTAATTTAATAAATATACACAAGCATATAGAAATTATTGAGTTTTTGAAGTGATTTAGCTTATTTTTTCATTGATTTCCCTTACACTACAAAGTTAATTCCTTTAATGGTTGTATATTGGAATTGGCTAGAGTCTAGACGGTATGCTTAATGGGACTTGTGCTGATGTTTATTGCAAAAATAAAAGGATGTAGCTAGTAGTAGTGTAATTGTGAACATAAGTTAAATACTGATGAAATGAAGAATTTATTTTGTACTGTATTCTATTAGCTGAGCAGCAGTTTGTATTGTAATTTTGTAGAAAAAAATATTTAAATTATTTGAGTCTTTGAAGTGAGTTTGTTTCCTTACCTTACACTACAAAGTTAATTCCTTCAATGGTTGTATATTGGAATTGGCTAGATTCTAGACGGTATGCTTAATGGATGTGCTGATGTTTATTGCAAAAATAAAAGGATGTAGCTAGTAGTAGTGTAATTGTGAACATAAGTTAAATACTGATGAAATGAAGAATTTATTTTGTACTGTATTCTATTAGCTGAGCAGCAGTTTGTATTGTAATTTTGTAGAAAAAAATATTTAAATTATTTGAGTCTTTGAAGTGAGTTTGTTTCCTTACCTTACACTACAAAGTTTATTCCTTCAATGGTTGTATATTGGAATTGGCTAGATTCTAGACGGTATGCTTAATGGATGTGCTGATGTTTATTGCAAAAATAAAAGGATGTAGCTAGTAGTAGTGTAATTGTGAACATAAGTTAAATACTGATGAAATGAAGAATTTATTTTGTACTGTATTCTATTAGCTGAGCAGCAGTTTGTAATGTAATTTTGTAGAAAAAAATATTTAAATTATTTGAGTCTTTGAAGTGAGTTTGTTTCCTTACCTTACACTACAAAGTTAATTCCTTTAATGGTTGTATATTGGAATTGGCTAGAGTCTAGACGGTATGCTTAATGGGTCTTGTGCTGATGTTTATTGCAAAAATAAAAGGATGTAGCTAGTAGTAGTGTAATTGTGAACATAAGTTAAATACTGATGAAATGAAGAATTTATTTTGTACTGTATTCTATTAGCTGAGCAGCAGTTTGTAATGTAATTTTGTAGAAAAAAATATTTAAATTATTTGAGTCTTTGAAGTGAGTTTGTTTCCTTACCTTACACTACAAAGTTAATTCCTTTAATGGTTGTATATTGGAATTGGCTAGAGTCTAGACGGTATGCTTAATGGGTCTTGTGCTGATGTTTATTGCAAAAATAAAAGGATGTAGCTAGTAGTAGTGTAATTGTGAACATAAGTTAAATACTGATGAAATGAAGAATTTATTTTGTACTGTATTCTATCAGCTGAGCAGCAGTTTGTAATGTAATTTTGTAGAAAAACATATTTAAATTATTTGAGTCTTTGAAGTGAGTTTGTTTCCTTACACAAGACCAAAGTTCAAAAATCCATTTAATGGTCGTATTTGGAATTCAATAGGCTTATGCTTCTGCTTCTGGTCATGTTAAAAGGCAAGAAAATGTGTTTTGACTTAAAATAATTATTATTGTAGTACAAGTAATGTTGTTTTTTGTACAAAAAAAAAACTTTTTAATATATTATAATTTTTTTTTATTGTACATGAACTTTGATTGACACATCATATTAGTGTTCACATAAATAAAAATTTCAAATTTGCTTTGCTGTGTATTTTTGTAGGTAATTCATGAACTTTTTCTTCCAAGACTGTATTCAAGCAATAAGTTAAAAGCCTTAATGAATAAAAATGTTAACCTTTTTAAGTTATAAAATAAGTTTAACATTAAGTTAATGAGGTGCAATGTCTTGTATTCTTTATTTCAACAGATAATGATAATGAAGTTCATTGCATGTACATTTTAGAATGTGTGTGGTTTCCAAATAAAGTATATAATATATGTTTTATTTTCAGGTATTTAAATCAATTGTAGTAATTTGTTTAAATTATTAGCAGAAATAACTTGTTGGTTTACTGTAAGTTGTTTTCGTTTTAATACTATTTTAGTTGTGTAATTTCTGTTATTGTAATGTTATTTTGTGTGGGTTTTTTTAGATGCCTAAGTTGAAGAGATTTCGAATGCGGCGAAAGGCAATGATCAACAAAAGTAAGAAAGATGATTCTGATACCACTGTTTGCAAGTGTCCAAATGTTTTGCCCATATTAGTAGGCAATACAGTTCGAATGCAGTCCGCAATTGTGAATGAGGATGTGATAGGTGCAGCATGCAGTTTAGTTTCAATTGTAAAACATAAGATACATAATGTGTGCACCTGGCAGAAACTAAGTCTTGAGGATATTAATGCTGAGGGAACTAAACTGGTTAAAGACATAGCTAAATGTAAAGGTTATGGCAAAACTCTTTTACCTTTTAAATTAAGTGAGCAATACTGCATTTTTAATAAAATGTGTAAAGTTTCAGAAGGGCAGTCACTGACTAGAGGACATGAAGAATTGTATGAGACACTTCAAGAGATTTTTCTAAATTATGAATCTTGTTTAGTACAGATAAACAGACAAACATGTGCAATTATCAGATGCAGGGATGTATATGCTGTTGTAGATTGTAATATTCGTGATGCATGTGGGTTGGGATCAAATATAGGTACAGCAGTTGTTGTTTTCAACACAAATTGGCAAGATTTGTTTTGGCATGTCAATAATTTAATGGAAAGCTTGAGTGCTAATACGTTTAGAATAAGTGGAATTAATGTAGAGGTTACTTTACCAGATATGTTGCCATGTGTGAACAATGATGTTGTAGTAGAAAGTAGTTCATCAAATGTAAGACAGAGTGTTTGCAGCTTAATTCATCAAGGTGATAGCAGGTTCAAAGAGGTGCCTTTACCAGATATGTTGTCATGTGTGAACAGTGATGTTGTACAAGAAAGAAGTACATCAAATGCAAGACAGAGTGTCTGTGGTTCAATTCATCAAGGTGATAGCAAGTTCAAAGAGGTGACTTCCCCAGATGTGTTGTCTTGTGTGAACAGTGATGTTGTAGGACGAGAAGGCAGTACATCAAATGCAAGACAGAGTGTCTGTGGATCATTTCATCAAGGTGATAGCAGGTTGAAGTGGCCAGGAAAACAATGTGTTGCAATTAGTTTAGCTGCAATGGCAATGCATAGTGTACATAACGTCTTTTCATGGGAAACAAAAGATTTAGACAATGTCTTAACTATTGGTGATAACTTGTATGGTTATTTGCTTGAAAACAACTGTATTAGTGATCCGAAACCACAGAAGTGGTTGTGTGTTCCAGATCTGCCTTGTGAATATGTGTTTAATGAGAAAAGGTTCAAATTTGAATATGGCAAATGTGTTTCTGGATTTGTAGATATGAATGATGGAGATTTGATAACAGCTGGTGTGTGTGTGCCTTTAGTCCATGGTCTGGACACAATGTTTGAACAATATGAAACATGCTTTTTAACATTGAATGGAAATACCTGTGCCATTATTAAGCAAAATGGACAGTTTGCTGTGATTGATTCCCATGCACGTAGTACAACTGGAATTCCTGATAGTGATGGGTTGAGTGTGATTGTATATTACAATTCATTGAGCTGTGTTTTGAAGCATATTGAGAACTTTGCTGCATGTGTTGGTGGTAAAATGAAAGAATTTGAAATAAGTGGTCTTCATGTAATTCCAGAAAAAAGTAGTAAAGTATCTGTCAGGCAATCAGAAAACAAAAAAAAAATGGGTAAAAAAGAGAGATCTTATTGCACAGAACATTTGGAAGATGAGAGAGAAAGTAAAGTTGTAAAGACAAAGAAAGAGCACTTTATGGAAAGTACTACAAAAACAATTTCTGACTGTGATTTGAATTCTGATGTAATTTGTGTACAAAGTAGAATTGACAAAACGTTTCAGTTTAATCCACTTTGTCATGAAGTGAAGCAAAAATTAAGCAGTTTACTACATGAAAAATGTCTTGATGAAAGTGTTGTTTTCCAAGCAGACACAGGACCCTTGGGATGTCCGTGTAAAACAGTGAGTATTATTGGAGACGGAAGCTGTTACTTCCGCGCAATTTCGCAAGCTGTGTGCGGTACACAAAATGCTCATAAAGCTGTTCGACTTGCAGTAGTGAAAGACATGGAATTGCATAGTACAGATTACAAGAATATGTTGAGATGTGAATATACATCTATGGAAGATTATTTGTCCACTTCAAGAATGAAGTACGTAGGATCATGGGCTACTGAAGTGGAAATTCAAGCAACTGCTAATTATCTGGGGGTAGATATCTATACATATCACAATGAGAAGTGGTTAAAGTATAGTTGTGTGAATGATAAACTGTGTGAACAAGGCATTTATTTGCAGCACTCTAATGATCATTACGAGGTTGTGATTTGTGTAAGACAACCTAAGAGCCAGATGTGTTATCAATTGTGTCAGAACAGTAAACAGAATGCAGGGAATTATGTGTGTACAAAGCAAAGTGTAAAGGTACAAAGTTATGTTAAATGTGAGAAGCTAGATTCTGAAGCTAAAAGTGATGGAACTGTTAGAAAGAAATTATTGGGTAAAAAAAGGACATCTAAATGCTTAGAAAGTTTGGAAGATGAGAGAGAATGTAAAGTTGTAAAGATACAGAAAGAGGACTTTGTGGAAAGTACTAAGAATACAAAAACAATGTCTGACTGTGATTTGAACTCTGGTGTAATTTGTATTGAAAAGAGTATTGACAGAACGTTTCATTTCAATCCACTGTGTCATGAAGTGAAACAAAAATTAAGCAGTCTACTTCACGTAGAATGTCATGATGAAGATGTGGTTTTCCAAGCAGATACTGGATCATTGGGATGTCCGTGTAAAACAGTCAGTGTTATTGTCGATGGCAATAATTTTTTTCGAGCAGTGTCACAAGCTGTTTGCAATACACAAAAAGCTCATAGAGCTGTTCGACTTGCAGTTGTGAAAGAAATGGAATTGCATAGTACAGATTACAAAAATTTGTTGAAGAGTAAATATACATCTATTGAAGATTATTTGTCCACTTCAAGAATGAAGTATGTAGGGTCATGGGCAACTGAAGTGGAAATTCAAGCAACTGCTAATTATTTAGGGGTAGATATCTATACATATCACAATGAGAAATGGTTTAAGTATAGTTGTGTGGATGATAAAGTGTGCGAACAAGGAATATATTTACAGCACTTTAATGATCATTACGATGTTGTGATTTGTGTAAGACAGCCTAAGAGCCCAATGTGTTTTCAATTGTGTCAGAACGGTAAACAGGATGAAGGAAAATATGTGTGTACAAGGCAAAGAGTAAAGGCACAAAGTAATGTTAAACAAGGCAAGCTAGATTCAGATGTTAAAGATGGACACAGTTTGTCTGTAAACAGGAAAAGCTACTTTCGTAATTATTACTCATGTAAGAGAGTCAAAAGTAAGCAGAAGTATTATAGCAATGAACAGTTCCAAAAAAAGATGAAATCTTTAAATAAGCAAAGATATCATAAAAATGTTTTATATAATGAATCTTTAAAGGAAGCAAGTAAGAAGAAATATAAAGAAAACAAACAACATAACTTTAAAGTCAATGAATACAACAGAGTGAAATATCATAATCATGAGCAATATAGGCGTAAAATTAATGAGTACAGTAAGGTAAAGTATCGTAAGAACAAACAATTCAAATGTAAGGTGAATGAGTACAGTAAGGTAAAGTATCGTAAGAACAAACAATTCAAATGTAAGGTGAATGAGTACAGTAAGGTAAAGTATCGTGAGAACGAACAATTCAAATGTAAGGTGAATGAGTACAACAAGCTAAAGTATCGTGATAATAAGGAATACAAGCTTAAGGTGAATGAGTACAATAAGCAGAAGTATCGTGATAATAAGGAATACAAGCTTAAGGTGAATGAGTACAATAAGCAGAAGTATCGTGATAATAAGGAATACAAGCTTAAGGTGAATGAGTACAATAAGCAGAAGTATCGTGATAATAAGGAATACAAGCTTAAGGTGAATGAGTACAATAAGCAGAAGTATCGTGATAATAAGGCATACAAGCTTAAGGTGAATGAGTACAATAAGCAGAAGTATCATGATAATAAGGCATACAAGCTTAAGGTAATTGAGTACAATAAGCTTAAGTATCGTGATAACAAGGCTCACAAGCTTAAGGTGAATGAGTACAATAAGCAGAAGTATCGTGGTAACGAGGTCTACAAACTTAAGGTGAACAAGTACAATAAGTTAAAGTATCGTACCAATGAACAATACAAGCGTAATTTGAATGAGTACAATAGGTTAAAGTATCGTGAGAATGTGCAATATAGGAGTAAAATGAAGAAATACAGCAGTATAAAATACCACACTAATGAAAATCACAGAAATTTACTAAAACAAGGCAATAAATTAAAGTATCAGAACAATGTCTTGCATAAACAAAGTGTACAAAAAAATAATGATAAAAGGAAGAAGCTGTTAAAGGTTAACAAAAAAGATTCTGAGTTTGTCAAAAAACAGTTTGAAAGTAAGGTTAGTTCTGGTCTAGAATTTGTTTGCTGTGTTTGTCATCGACTGTTTTTTAAGCAGCAAGTGTTATGCTGTAAAAGAGATTCTTATAATAAAAATCCAAAAATGTTGGTGGTAGCTAACAAGTGTATAACAGAGCAGTTTTTGCATAAGTGTGGTGATGAATGTCCTGGTCCATGTGAATTGAAAACATCAAGTAAAGGACAGCTATGGATTTGTTTTACTTGTCATTATAAAATAAATAAAAGTGAAATGCCAGCAGAAAGTGCTGTGAACAATTTGGAATTGCAACCCATACCTGAAGAATTGCGTTGTCTCAATAGTCTAGAACAACATTTGATTTCATTACATATTCCATTTATGAAAATGTTAGCATTACCAAAAGGCGGTCAGAATGGGGTTCATGGTCCTATTACTTGTGTCCCAGCTAATGTTAAAAACACAACAAATGTTTTGCCTAGAACAGAAGGTGAAGGGTCATTAGTATGTGTAAAGTTAAAACGCAAGTTGACATATAAAGGTCATTATAAGTATCAATATGTTGATACTAGTAATATTAAACAAGCATTGTGTTACTTAAAACAATGTAACAAGTATTATTCTGATATTGAATTTAATCAGGATTGGATAAATGAGTTTAGTAAGCAAGATAATGTAGATGATGACAGCACTGCAGAAAGTGAAGTAGAAAATGAAAATGTTGAAGAGGAGTTACATGATAGACAACAACACTGTGTGTTTATGGACACATGTTTACAGCCAGTTGATATTGGTCAAGAAGTTTTGGATCAATATTCTGATAGCATTTTGAGTGTCGCCCCTTCTGAAGGGAATTATCCAGTTAAAATGCTTGCAGATGAAACAAATGAGGCTAAATGTTTTCCTGTTTTATTTCCCAACGGTTCTTCAACTTATTGCAACAGTCGTGTCCAAAGGTTAACACTGTCACGATATTTTAATAATAGGATTATGCATGCAGATGGAAGATTTGCACAGAATGTTGAATATATATTTTATGCTCAGTATTTATCAGAAATAGAACAAGTAAAGTCTACTGTATCAATAGCATTGAGAAAAGGAAAAGGATGTTATAAGTCTATTCGAAGTGAAATGTTTAAAGACACAGACTCTTTAAGACAAGTACTAAATTATGATGAAGGATATAGGTTTTTGAAGCCAATCCGTGGCACTCCATCTTTTTGGCAAGGCGTGCAAAAAGATTTGTTTGCAATGGTGAGACAGTTAGGCATTCCTACTTGGTTTTGTTCATTTTCATCTGCTGACATGAGATGGACATCTTTGATGTCAAGCATTTTAAAGCAACAAGGAAGACATGAAACTTTAGAACAACTGGAATGGGCTGATAAATGTGAGCTTTTGCGTCGAAATCCTGTTACTGCAGCTCGCATGTTTGATTTTAGGTGGCATTGTTTTTTGAGAGAAGTTCTTATGTCTCCTGTTCAACCTATAGGTGAAATTGTAGATTATTTTTACAGGGTTGAATTTCAGCAGCGTGGTTCTCCCCATGTTCATTGTTTGTTTTGGATTAAAAATGCCCCACAGATTGATAAAAATTCAGATGAAGAAGTTGTTGAGTTTGTTGACAAATATGTTACATGTGAGGTTTCTAGTGAAAATGAGGAATTGCACAACATTGTTACATCAGTACAATTTCACAGTAAACACCATTCAAAAACATGTAAAAAGAAAAATACAGTTTGTCGTTTTAACTTTCCTAAACCACCAACAAGCAGAACTTTTATTTGTCGAAGAAAAGTAGAAGATGAATCTGACAAAGAAGGATCTGGTAAAAGTACATGCGAAAATAACCAAATGAAGGCGGATTATGCTCAGAATATAACATCAGCAGTTAAAACAGCTGTTTTAGAAGAGAAGTTCAAATCTGTGGAAAGTTTGTTTGAAAGTTTAGGAATAAATCAGGAATTATTTGAGATGGCATATAGGTGTGTAAATAATACCACACATATTGTGTTGAAACGGCAATTAAATGAAGTGTGGGTTAATCAGTATAATAAATTTGCTCTTTTGTGCTGGAATGCCAATATGGATATTCAGTATGTAACTGATGCTTATGCATGTATTGTTTATATAATTTCCTACATTTCAAAATCTGAAAGGGAAATGGGTTTATTATTAGCTAATGCTCAACGGGAAGCTACAACCCAGGGTAATATCGATGCCAAACAAGCTTTGAAAAAATTAGGTGGGGTGTATTTGCATAACCGTGAAGTTAGTTCACAAGAAGCTGTGTATAGGTTGACAAATATGCATTTAAAGGAGTGTTCCAGAAATGTTCAGTTTATTCCCACAGGTGATGATGCGGTTCGTATGAGTTTACCATTGAGTGTTATACAGAACAAGTTGCAGTCACAAACTTTAAAAAGTGAAGAGATGTGGATGACAAGTTTGGTTGATCGTTACAAGAATAGACCACGTCAGAGTGTTTTTGACGATATGTGCTTAGCCACATTTGCATCTGAGTATCGTATTACATCTAAAGGTCAGTCTCCCAAGGAAATTACATTAGATAATAATCTTGGTTTCATTGTTAAAAGAACACGTACTCAGCCTGCAGTTGTTCGTTATGCACGATTTTCAGTGACTAAGAATCCAGAAAAGTTTTACCAAAGTTTACTGCAGTTGTTTTTTCCTTATCGTGTAGATACGCAACTAAAACCAGAGGGATATACTACTTATGAACATTTTTATAAAGAAGGTGACATTTGTTTAGGTAATGGATTAGTTGAAATGGTTCAAAATGTAGTGAATAAAAACAGAGCATTATATGAAAAGGATGCAGACGTGTTGGATACCGCACAAAATACTGTTAATACTGAGGGCATATTAGAAAGTGCATGGTGTTCACTTTGTCCTGAGCAGCAAGTTGATCATTTAGAATGTAAACAGGTTAGACGTGAGATTGTCCAAGAAGAAGAAGATAATGAAAGTATTCCAGATTTGGCAGATAAAAATGAGCCAGTTACACAAGTTACACAGTTACACAAAAAAGAAAATTGTTTGAGTCGTGTTGAAGGGTTAAGCATAATTCGCTCCTTAAACAAAACCCAGATGGCTGTTTTTAATAAAATCAGGCAGTGGTGTTTGGGTAAAATTAGAGGAGAAAACACAAAACCATTTCATTTGTTTATTACTGGTGGTGCAGGAACAGGCAAAAGTCATTTAATTAAAGCCATAAAATATGAGTCTTCAAGACTATTGTCTCAAATTTCTTTGAATCCAGACGACATTTGTGTTGCTTTAACTGCACCAACAGGCATTGCAGCATACAATTTAAAGGCTGCAACAATTCACAACACATTTAGCATTGGCACAAATGTAAAGTTGCCATACACACCGTTAGGAGAGGACAAACTAAATTCGTTGCGAGCAAAATTCCATGGTCTTCAAATACTAATCATAGACGAAATATCTATGGTTGATCATAAATTATTGGCATATATACATGGAAGATTACGTCAAATTAAACAGAGTGGAGATTTGTCTGCTTTTGGTAATGTGAGTGTAATTGCTGTTGGGGACTTTTTTCAATTGCCTCCTGTAAAAGGAAAACCATTGTATGTGGATGTACCTGAAATGAGTTTATGGAGTTGTTTTAGTGTTGTTGAATTAACACAGGTTGTTAGACAAAAGGACAGTATATTTGCTGAAATGTTAAACAGGTTAAGGCAAAGAAGCAAAACAACAGAACTAAGCAAAGATGATTTAACCATGTTATCAAGCTGTGACAAGGTTGAGGAAGATAATGCATCTTTGCACATTTTTGCTACAAATGATCAAGTTCATATGCACAACTTGAAACAGGTAATAAAAACATGCCCGGAAATTGAAACTATAGAGGCAGAGGATTATGCACGGAGTAAAAAAACAGGCAAAATAGAATTAATAGCTGGTCATCACGTAAAGGTGCATAACACATGTTTACCAGAAAAGTTACTTTTAGGCATAGATGCACGTGTTATGTTAATGAAAAATATAGATGTTGAAGATGGATTAGTTAATGGTGTTTGTGGTGTAGTTACTCATATCGTACGTTCATCTAAAGATAAGTTACCTGAAACTGTATACGTTCAGTTTGATGATAGTAATGTGGGATTGAAAAGACAAAAACAATGTTCATTTGAGGCAGCAAAAGTGTTACATTCTACACCTATATATGTAGAAGAGGAAAATGTTTGTACAAAAGGTGGTTTTCGCCGACAGTTTCCATTAAAACTAGCTTGGGCATGCACAGTACATAAAGTTCAGGGTTTAACGGTTGATACTGCTGTTGTTAGTTTAAAAAAGGTTTTTGCACCTGGTCAAGCTTATGTAGCTTTAAGTCGAGTAAGGACTTTGTCAGGGTTAATCATTAAAGACTTTAGTGAAAAGGCTATTTTCTGTAATGATAAGATTTGTGAAGCTCTTCAAGAAATGCCATCTTTTATGGCACATGCTGAATCATTGGTGACAGCATTAGATAGTTTCTTTTCTGTGTTTATACTGAATGTACAGAGTTTGCGTTGCCATAAAGAGGATTTAAATGTGTCTATTCAACAGTTACAACCAACATGTATAGCTGTAACTGAAACATGGCTGCCAGAACACTATCTGCCTGAAAGTGTACATTTAGAAAACTACAACTTTGTTGGTGTTCCTCGTTGTGTTGCATACACAAGTAAATGTCCTCCTTTCAATGATTTGAAACTACAACAACATGGTGGAGTTGGAGTTTATACAACATGTGCAGTGTCAAATACTATTATAACAATTCCAAATCTTAATTTAGAATGCATGTTGACACACTTTCCTGAAAATGATATTTTACTTGGTGTTATTTATAGACCACAAACATACCCCTTGTGTAGTTTTAAAGAAAATATGGGCAAGTTAATTGATCAGCTGCCTTCAATTTCAAATAACATTGTACTTGTCGGAGACTTTAATAATGATGCATTAAAGTCTAATTCTATGTGCTCTTTTATGGCAGATAGGGGTTTTATTCAACATGTTAAGGAACCAACAACAGAAAAAGGAACATTAATTGACCATGTGTACATAAAGTGTATGACAAATTACTCAGTACACACAGATATTGTGCCAGTGTACTTTAGCACACATGAGGGAATTTTGTGCTCATTTAAACTTTAAATATTTGACTTGACATGAAAGGTGTACCATTTGATGTAGTATATACTTATTTGGTGATATAGACAAGGACCATTGGAAAACATATACCTTTTATCATGGAAAACAGTAACATATTTATACAATGTCACTATCTGTTTAAACACTGTAAACAACAAAATACAAATTTGTAGCTCAGTAATTATGTAAATTCTTCTACTTGTAAAATCACAATAGGTTTTTTTATATACACAATTCTGGATACTTGGTGAAGGAGACAAGGACCATGAGAAAACATACCAGTGTTATCTTGAAGGATCCTTGTTAAGCCAGTAACAGATCATGCTTCTCTGTTTAGGCATGCAATGTGTATTAAATTTATATTTACAAAACAATCATTCGCGTTCTGCTTTGGGTTTATAAAGTTATTAAGATTTAAAATAGTTTCCTACAAAAATACTCTACTTGTAAAATCACCTTAGGTTTTTTACATACACAATTCTGTTTACTTGGTGAAGGAGACAAGGACCATGAGAAAACATACCAGTGTTATCTTGAAGGATCCTTGTTAAACCAGTAACAGATCATGCTTCTCTGTTTAGGCATGCAATGTGTATTAAATTTACATTTACAAAACAATCATGTGCGTTCTGCTTTGGGTTTATAAAACCATTAGGATTTAAAAGAGGTTCCCACAAAAATACTCTACTTGTAAAATCACATTAGGTTTTTAACATACACAATTCTGTTTACTTGGTGAATGAGACAAGGACCATGAGAAAAAATACCAGTGATATCTTGAAGGATCCTTGTTAAACCAGTAACAGATCATGCTTCTCTGTTTAGGCATGCAATGTGTATTAAATTTACATTTACAAAACAATCATGTGCGTTCTGCTTTGGGTTTATAAAATCATTAGGATTTAAAATAGGTTCCCACAAAAATACTCTACTTGTAAAATCACATTAGGTTTTAACATACACAATTCTGTTTACTTGGTGAAGGAGACAAGGACCATGAGAAAACATACCAGTGTTATCTTGAAGGATCCTTGTTAAGCCAGTAACAGATCATGCTTCTCTGTTTAGGCATGCAATGTGTATTAAATTTATATTTACAAAACAATCATTCGCGTTCTGCTTTGGGTTTATAAGATAATTAGGATTTAAAATAGTTTCCCACAAAAATACTCTACTTATAAAATCACCTTAGGCTTTTTACATACACAATTCTGTTTACTTGGTGAAGGAGACAAGGACCATGAGAAAACATACCAGTGTTATCTTGAAGGATCCTTGTTAAGCCAGTAACAGATCATGCTTCTCTGTTTAGGCATGCAATGTGTATTAAATTTACATTTACAAAACAATCATGTGCGTTCTGCTTTGGGTTTATAAAATCATTAGGATTTAAAATAGGTTCCCACAAAAATACTCTACTTGTAAAATCACATTAGGTTTTTAACATACACAATTCTGTTTACTTGGTGAAGGAGACAAGGACCATGAGAAAACATACCAGTGTTATCTTGAAGGATCCTTGTTAAGCCAGTAACAGATCATGCTTCTCTGTTTAGGCATGCAATGTGTATTAAATTTACATTTACAAAACAATCATGTGCGTTCTGCTTTGGGTTTATAAAATCATTAGGATTTAAAATAGGTTCCCACAAAAATACTCTACTTGTAAAATCACATTAGGTTTTTAACATACACAATTCTGTTTACTTGGTGAAGAAGACAAGGACCATGAGAAAACATACCAGTGTTATCTTGAAGGATCCTTGTTAAGCCAGTAACAGATTTAAATTTTATGACATTTCATTAACAAAATATTAATGTACATTCTGATTCAGTTTTATAAAACCATTAGGATTTAAAATAGTTTCATACAAAAGGTTTCTTTTTTCTTGTATTGCAACAGCATGATCTTGCATAGTAAACACATATGTAACATGTAATTTTTCTTATTTTTACAATGTGTTCTGCTATAAAACCAAATATTGGCCTTTGTAGAGTTCATAATAACATAAAAGCTATTGTGAGTACTGCATACCTTAATAAAACATGCTGTTGCTAATACAACTTTTTGCTTTCCCTATAATACAAATGATAACAAAAAGCAAAAATGCACTGGTAATGGTACCCCAGGTCAACCACCTGGATGGGGTTCAAGTCCCTGCAGTGTACTTGCTTGTTATTATTTATGATAATGCTAAAATATAATTAGTAATAAACGTTTATTTCATGAAAGAAAATATCACACCTAGTTTTGTGAGAGAGAGAACATTTGACTGTATTCCTGTAATTAATTCTGTATTTTCTAAGGATGAAGTTAATACAAATTGCATCAAATAGACTGTTGGCACAAGTGAATATTTTAGCATATCTTCATTGTAAAGTGCTATGCACTGCCTTCTTACAATTTGACTTTACATTTTAATACAATGGGGCTCATTCACTAATAATTGCATACGTTTTTTGTATTTATACCCACACTTCAAGGAACAGTATGTAAGAAATTTATATCAATTAATCATAAAATGGCCCTGAGAAGTCAATAGACATTAAAAAATCATTTTCATTTGAAATACTTATATCACTGACAACAGTGGTACGGCCAGGATATTGTCATTTAAAAAGTGGAGTTGCAGCCCTCAACTGATGTTTATGTTGTCATGTTGTGTATTGGCCACCAGAGGGCTATTTCATAAAACTAGATTACAGAATAAGCCAGGCTTATTTTGTTAAGTTTGGCTTATTACAGGTGGATTTCGTTTCATAAAACAAACTTGAACTAGCTTAACCCCGGTTACTATGGAAACTTATGCTTGCAAACTAGCATGGTCCAGAGCAGGCTAACTGTCAGGCTAAGCCTCAGTTGTTCCTTAACTAGACTTCCACTAACACTGAAATGTAAATGCAATGATATTACAGCTGACTCTTTGACGTTTTATTTGACTTTATTAACCACTATTAATCTAACAATTAAAGAAAATCAACTTATTTATTAAAATTATTATTATTATTATTTAAAAAAAAATTGTTACAATAATAATTAATAAAATATAGACATGTGTTTCATAATATGGTATGTTATAGGTCTATCAAATGTTGAATATGAATGATAATCTTAACTACCCCAATATAAGGATAATAGTTTATTAACAAATTTAAGATGTATCTAAATTCATATTGCAATGTATTGATGATGAAAATTATGTAGAACTTACAGTATTACTGTCAGCTGTTTGCCAGTAACTTACTGTAGATTTATATGTATGTTATTTACTGGCAACAGTTTTTCAAAGTTAAATGAACATTAAACATTAACAAGTCTTTTTATTTACAGAATAAAACCATCAAATAACAGCCTCATGCAAAGCATTCTGGGAACCAAAATATAAAGGAAACAACAGGAAAAGGTTGATGAGGATTTCTGGTTCACAAAATGCTTTGCATGAGGCTGTTATTTTATAGTTTTATGCTGTTAAATTATAGACTTGTTAATGTTTAATGTTGATTTAACTTTGAACAAACTGTTGCCAGTAAATAATAAACCTTTAAATCTACATAAGTTACTGGCAAACAGCTGCATAACTACAGCTATTTTTTTAACAGTGTGATAATAAACCAGTTGTTTAAAATCTCTCATACTCCTAGGGTTTAACATGATGACTTGTGGCTCTATAACACACACATAATTTGACATCAAAAATGTTTTGAGTAACATGTCAAGTAATAATGATTGGTCAAGAATATGTGTAACATATATGATTTTACACAATCATTTCTTGTACTACTGTAAATTCAGAAATGCATGTGCTGTTCACCCACCATGCTCTCAGTGAGCCCATTTTTGTGCTGTTCACCCACCATGCTCTCAGTGAGCCCATTTTTTTCTTTGAAGAACAGTTCATATGCAGGAGTAAAGCTGTGCTGCTGATAGATGTCAGTGCTCTCCTCATTGCCAGTTAACATCTTTGGCAGCTAACATTATGAGATTAGACACTTCTATGATTATGCTTAAATCAACTACACTTCTTATGAACAATATATTTATGTTTTTTTCACCTGTTACTTTATTGTCCACTCAAGTTTCTACTTTTGAAATGTACCCCAAATAAAAAAAAATTAATTTAAGTTACATTTAAAGTTACTGTAAATGTATTAAAATAATTCATCTGCTAAATATGTATTATATAGGTTACTTAGTAAACTACAAATTGTCTTTTAAAAGTTAAGATTTGTGTTATTTTTAAAAAGTACAGTATATAAAAATCAGCAGAGCAAAGCCACATAGCGTTGACGGGGATCCGCATGCACTGCTGAGAGCACAAACCACTAGGCCATCATTTCTGATGGTATTTCATGCGTTCATGTGATCGCTTTAAAATAAGACAATATATTTAAATTTAGTTTCTGCATGCAAGGATTTAATCCATAAGGACTTTCCAACAGTTTTATGGGCTTGTTTATTGCAGCAGTATTATAATTTTCAGTCAATAGTACATTTTTCATACATTTTTATCAAAAATTACCGCTTTCTCTTTAACTTTGATCGATTTTATCCACGCTCGACTTCTAGGGCTGCTCAAGAATAGCGTGCACACGCAATTATCTTGACTAGGGAAATCTGGATCACATTAGTTGGATTGCGTAAGCTTCATTTGCCTTTTTTGAAACCACTTTAGCCTCGCCTCATTTGTTAGGTTAATTCAAGTCGAGTTTGTAACTTTAATCCTCGCTTTTCCAAGCGAGTTTTATGAAATAGCCCTCAGTTGTGTGATTGCAGTACCAGTTTTAGCCACAAGTTTTGTGATTGCAGTACCAGTTTTAGCCACAATCTTGCATACTGTTTCTTTAATCTTCTCAAAAAAGAAAATACGCACATGAATATATTCTTGTACTTTGCTTAAGTTAGTGAATTTGGAGTGTTCTACATGAGCAGCTATGTGCACATAGTTGGTAAATTGCATAAATCGCGCCCAAACCTGCTCCACATAAAGGCTTTCCGTAACACTGGTCCACATAAAAATTTAGAGCAGTTTGTCAAAAAATGGCAAAAAACCTTGAATAGAAATCCATGATATGTTTAGTGGTAAAGTTCTGTTTTGCTTTGCATTTTTTATTTGGGAGGTAATGCTTTTGCTGGAGAAAGCCAGTGCTGTCTACCGAGTAACATTACTCCTGTGGAACCCACAGGTCAATTTAATTGCTGCTAATAAAAGGATTTTGGGTTCTTCAGGATTAAAGAAGTTCACAGCATGTAACTGTCAGTCTTAAATATGTGTAAAAATGAAAGTAAAGTTTGACATGTTGCCATGGGAACAGAGTTTGAGATATGAAAAATCCCTTGGCAGTTTAGCATCTACAATGTCTCGGCATCATGTTGACCACTTCTGGTGTGAACTGCATAGGAGGAGTATTTAAAAGTTCACTGCATTCAACTGAAATGCTTAAATATGCCTTTAAAATGAAACTAAAATTTGACGCATTGCCATGGGAACAATATTCGAGATATCAAAAATCCCTTCGCAATTTATCATCTACAATACCTCAGCATCATGTCAACCACTTTTGGTGTCAATCGCATGAATATTCTAGAAGGAGTATTTAAAAGAACATCGCATGGAACTGTCAAAAAAATCCACCTTTGTTACTGACACACTTCCTGGCGCCTGGTGGTGGCGCTGTACCCGGGAGTTACAATAGGCACATCGATGCGATTGGAAACTTCAGACGAAGAAACACCCCATGTGTCATGACAATAAGACATTTTTTACCTTAGATATTAGACACTTCCTGTTTCTCTGATTTTGCCATGAATTTGTTGCCTCGCCATGGCAGAACCGTTCGAGATATCAAAAATCCCTTCGCAATTTAGCAAGTACAATGTCTCGACATCATGATCACCACGTTTGGTGTCATTCGCATGAATCCCCTAGGAGGAGTATTTAAAAGTTCACCGCATGCATTTTTTAAACAATCCAAAATGGCCGACTTCCTGTTGGGCAAAACTAATAGGTTTGATTGTGAAAGTTGTTCAGGTCGATGAGATCTATATACGTCCCAACTCTCGTACATGTGCGTACATGTTTGCCCGATTTGTGCACCAATTTTTTTTTGCATTACAGGGGGCGCTACAGAGCCCTACTGCCATGCCCGTGTTCCAGCGTTTGCCGGATCCTAATGGCTAACGACTTTGATGTCTGTGCCAAATTTCCGGTGTTTTCAAGCATGTTAAGGCACCCAAAGTGCATGCCAAGTGCTTAAATATGCCTGAAAATGAAAGTAAAGTTTGACGTGTTGCCATGGGAGCAGCGTTCGAGATATCAAAAATCCCTTCGCAATTTATCATCTACAATACCTCAGCATCATGTTGACCACTTTTGGTGTCAATCGCATGAAAATCCTAGGAGGAGTATTTAAAAGAACATCGCATGGAACTGTCAAAAAATCCACCTTTTGTGACTGCCACACTTCCTGGTGCCTGTTGCTGGTGCTAAACCCAAGACTCACAATAGGCACATCGATGCGATCGGAATCCTTGGCCGATCATACACACTGCATTTCATCCCAATAAGACATTTTTTGCTTTAGATATTAGACACTTCCTGTTTCTCTGAATTCGCCATAAATTTGTCGCCTCGCCATGGCAACACCATTCGAGATATCAAAAATCCCTACGCAATTTAGCAAGTCCAATGTCTCAGCATCATGTTCACCACGTTTGGTGTCAATCGTATGAATTTCCTAGGAGAAGTATTTAAAAGTTCATGACTGACACATTTCCTGGCGCCTGGTGGTGGCGCTATACCCGGGAGTCACAATGGGCACATTGATGCGATCGGAATTTTCAGACAAACAAACACCCCGCATGGCATCCTAATAAGACATTTTTTGCCTTAGATATTAGACACTTCCTGTTTCTCTGATTTTAACATAAATTTGTCGCCTCACCATAGCAGAACCGTTCGAGATATCAAAAATCCCTTCGCAATTAAGCATCTCCATTGTCTCGGCATCATGATCACCACTTTTGGTGTCAATCGCATAAATCCCCTAGGAGGAGTATTTAAAAGTTCATCACATCCGTTTTTTAAACAATCCAAAATGGCTGACTTCCTGTTGGGCAAAGCTAATAGGTTTGAGTGCGAAAGTTGTTCGGGTCGGTAAGATCTATATGCGTACCAACTTTCGTACATGTGCGTACATGTTTGCCCGATTTGTGCACCAATGGTTTTTTTTGCATTTCAGGGGGCGCTACAGAGCTCCCTTGCCACGCCCGTGTTCCAGCCTTTGCCCGGTCGCAATGACGGACAACTTTGGCGTCTGTGCCAAATTTCAAGAGTTTTTGAGTATGTTTAGGCACCCAAAATGCCCAAAAGTGTTAAAAAAAATAAAAATAATAATAAAAAAAAAAAAAAAAAAAAAAAAAAAATAATAATAAATCCGAGCAAAAACAATAGGGCTTCGCACCTTTCGGTGCAGGCCATTCTGGCCTGCTCCTCGGTGCTCGGGCCCTAATAATGGATCAGCTAAAGCCCCCGGGAGCTCTGTGCTTGGAAGGAAACCTAGCCGAGAACTGGAGAGGTTGGATCCAGCGATTTGAACTTTATCTTATCGCGAGTGGAATCTCAGAGAAGTCGGAAAAAATAAAGTGTGCCACTTTTCTGCACGTTGCAGGAGACGATGCAATCAAGGTATTCAACACGTTTACATTTGATGACGATGTTGACGACTTCGAGACATTAAAAGAGTTGTTTGCCAAATACTGCGAACCACGAAAGAACCTGACATACATAAGACATTTGTTCTTTAGAGCACAAGGCCAAGCAGTGTCGATTGATGCTTATGTAACAGATTTAAAGAACAAAGCGAAGGACTGTGAATTCAGAGAACTTACCAAGTCACTGATAAGGGACCGAATCGTTTGTGGCATTACAAATGACCAGATCAGAGGCAGGCTGTTGCGGGAACCTGATTTAACCCTACGAAGGGCAGTGGATATTTGCCGTGCCAGTGAGGAGAGTCAAAACCAGTTAAAATCACTGCAAGAGGAAACAGAAATTCCCGTGCAAAAAATTCACAAGCAAAAGATTGGAAAAAGGGAAAAAGAGTATGTTCAGCCAAAGAAATCACTAGCAGAATGCACAAGATGTGGCTACAAGCACGAACCAAAGAAATGTCCTGCATACGGACAGATATGCAAAGCCTGTCACAAAAAGAATCATTATGCAAAGAAGTGCATGAGTCGCACACAATCAGAGAAACAACGAAGAATTCATGGAATCGATCAAGATGATGAAATGTTTCTAGGAACAATTGAATTGATGGAGACTGAACTGTACCAAATCAATGAAAAGGATAAGGTGAAAAAGAAAGAACTGCAAACTGGAGTGAAACAGTGGACTGAAACCCTTAAGGTAAACAACCAGAAACTGATTGTTAAGTTAGATACAGGTGCAGACTGTAATGTAATTTCAGTGCAAGAACTGGATGCATTGAATATTGACAGAAATGGCATGAAAAAACCACGTTGTAAATTAGTGACATATTCAGGCCACAAGATGTCGCCGTTGGGTCAGCAATGCATTGAATGCCAGTACAAAAGCAAGCTGTATACACTTCAATTTCAGGTGATAGAGCAAAATGCCTGTGCTATTCTGGGAAGAGAATCCTGTAATACATTGGGATTAATAAAAAGGATCTATGAAACAAATGTAGACACTTCAAATGATATAATGAGTGAATTTGAAGATTTGTTGACAGGACTGGGTTGTGTTCCGGGAGTCCACCACATTCAGACAAAGCCTGAGGTCATGCCAGTGATTCATGCTCCCAGAAAAGTTCCTGTGGCTTTAAAAAAAGACATTGAAAGAGAACTGAAGCGTATGGAAGAGATGGGTGTCATCAAAAAACAGACTGAGCCCACTGAATGGGTAAATAGTATGGTGACAATAGTAAAGCCCAACAAGATTAGAATCTGCATAGACCCTCAGGATCTAAATAGAGCAATACGGAGAGAACACTATCCTCTTAAGACGCTTGAGGAAGTCGTTGCAGAAATGCCCAGAGCCAAGGTATTTTCTGTAGTAGATGCAAATCAAGGATTTTGGCAGATCCGGCTGGATGATGACAGTTCTAAACTATGCACATTTAATATACCCTTAGGAAGGTACAGTTTTACAAGGCTTCCCTTTGGAATATCTTCAGCTCCAGAGGTGTTCCAAAGGTGCTTGTCACAGCATCTGGAAGGAATGGAAGGAGTTGTTAATGTGATGGATGACATTCTTGTGTGGGGAGAGGACAAAGATTCACATGACAGCAGACTGAGAGCGCTGTTAGAGAAACTGAGAAGCATAAACCTGAAATTGAATAAGGACAAATGCAAAATTGGTCTCAATGAAATCAGCTACATTGGTCATGTGCTGAGCAGAGATGGTCTGAAACCTGACAAAGAAAAGGTGAGAGCTATTCTGGAGATGCCAGAACCACAGGATAAGTCAGCCCTACAGAGGTTCTTAGGCATGTTGCAGTACTTAGCAAAGTTCATCCCAAACCTTTCAGAAGTGACTGCACCTCTCAGAGAGCTGTTAGAAGGTGAAACAAACTGGCATTGGGAGAGTGAACAACAAGACCGCTTTAATCGTCTGAAAGTGCTTGTCAGTACAGCACCAGTGTTGAAATTTTATGATGTAAACCAACCAGTTACCCTGTCTGTGGATGCCAGCTCAGAAGGGTTAGGGGCTGTTATACTTCAGAACAGACAGCCAGTAGCATACGGATCGAGAGCACTAACAGACTGTGAGCGTAACTATGCACAAATTGAAAAAGAGCTATTAGCAATTGTGCATGGCTGTGAGAAGTTTCACCAATACCTTTATGGTCGATGCGTTCAGGTTGAGTCCGACCACAAGCCGTTGGAGATAATTTTCGAGAAGCCACTACATAAAGCTCCAGCCAGACTTCAAAAAATGCTGATGAGACTGCAAAGGTATAGTCTAATGGTGAGATATGTACCAGGAAAACTGATGCACATTGCTGACGCGCTGAGCAGAGCTTATCTTCCAGTGCAGTGCACTCCAGACAGCAAAGACGAGGATGAGATGGATGTGAGCTTTATAGTGCACCAGTTACCTCTATCAAAGCAAAATAAGGAACAGTTCAGTCAGCAACCGCAAAGGATGATGAATTGAAATTAGTCAGAGAAGCGGTCCAGTCAGGTTGGCCAAACTCAAGAAGCCAAGTACCCGAACCCATTCAGCAGTACTGGACGTTTAGGGAGGAACTGAGTTACGCAGATGGACTGTTGTTCAAAAATGGAAAACTAGTAGTTCCAAAAGCAATGCGAGACGACATGCTTGAAAGAATTCATGAAGCACACATGGGTATCGTTAAGTGTAAGGAAAGAGCCAGAGATGTCTTGTTTTGGCCAGGGATGGCAAAGCAAATTGAGGATGTTGTAAGTAAGTGTGACATCTGTAATAAGCACAGAAACAACAATCCTAGAGAAACGCTTGTGTCACATCCTGTCCCAGAAAGAGCATGGTCAAAGGTCGGAATGGATTTATTTCATTTTCGAGATGCTGATTACCTTCTCTGTGTGGACTACTTTTCCAAGTACCCTGAAATCGCGAAGTTAAATGATATGACAAGTAAGCAAGTTATTGCTGTTCTCAAATCAATGTTTGCCAGACATGGAGTGCCAGATGAACTATTTTCTGATAATGGAAGACAGTTTGTGAGTGCTGAAATGCGAGCATTTGCAGCCAGCTGGGAGTTCATTCAGACTACTTCAAGTCCAGGATTTCCACAGTCAAACGGTCAAGCAGAGAGAGCAGTACAAACAATAAAAAATCTGCTGAAAAAAGCCCAAGAGAGTAACAGAGATCCGTACATTGCTCTTTTGGAGTATAGAAACACACCGTTGAATGGAATAGGTCTTTCTCCTGCACAGTTATTAATGGGAAGAAGATTGGAATCAAAGATACCAGTGTCAAATAAACTGTTGATGCCCAAAGTTTTCAGACGGGTGCGTGATCGACTGAGGAAAAGACAAGTCAGACAACAGCAGTACTTTGATCGTGGGACAAGGAAGCTGCCAGACCTGAAAAAAGGTGAATGTGTGAGAATTAGACAGGATAACAAATGGCAACCTGCAGTAGTTCTTGACAAACTTGAACAGCCAAGATCTTACATTGTTCAAACGCCAGACAGTCACGTCTTCAGGCGGAATAGAAGACATTTACTGAAAACTAAGGAGACAGAGTTTTCTTCAACTCCAGCAGAAGCTGTGGAAGATTTACCTGTTGATTCTCCAGATTTGGAGCAGAATTCAGAGCAGGAAAACATTGTGGACAGTAATGCAAGTGCAAGTTGTTCTTCATCTGTGAATGGCAAGAGTTCATCCGTGAGAAATAGTCAATCTCACTCAGTGGGCAGTGCCGGGCAGTAGCTTCACTACAAGTAGCGAAGCTAGTAGTTAACTACATTTTTCAGTAGCTTGGCGGTAGCTTAGCTGCTTTCTAAATAAAATAGCTTTTCAGTAGCTAAGCTCTTTTTTTGACCAAGTAGTGAAGTAGCTTCCACACAAGCTACAATTTTCCAAACATTTCTGAAGTCATCCTGAATTTGAGAATAAGCGTGTCATTTTGAATCGACACAGGACGTCGTTTGTCCCGTATGTTCGAGTTGTGCAGCCTTCCTTCATTCATACATACAAATATACCACTTGCATTCTGTGAAGACTCGTGCTACCTCTGATTGGGTTATGTCATCAAGTCAAGCTAATATAAAAACATGTAATAAATATTACAATTGAAACTATTGATAGAATGTGCTTTGGCAGGCACCTCACAGACTCTGTGCAGGCTACCTACTGCCCGCGGGCACCACGTTGTAGACCCCTGTGTTAAGATATGTCAGGGCCAGGGGGTTCTTAAATTAAGGCAGCTCAAACATGCATTTTATTCTGGGAGTAGGATAAGACCTGTCCAGCAAACCGCCCCATAATGTGAAGTACCTAGGCCTATGGTATGCTTGTATAGCCTATAATTACCAAAATGCTAAATGGAAACTAAATAAATAATTACATAATAAAACTGGTTAAAAGTAGCTTGGATGTAGCAAGCTACTATTGATGTAGCTTAGCTTGCTACATTTCCCAGGGGGGTAGCTTCAGTGTAGTGAAGCTTCATTTAATGTGAAGTAACTGGTAGCTTAGCTCACTACATTTTCCAAGTAGCTTGCCCAGCACTGTCAGTGGGTCATGAGAGACTGTCAAGGTTTGGTAGACCTATCAGAGTGTCTAGTAGATACCGGAAGTGATACAGTGTAAGAAGGTGTAACAAAGTTTAAGTTTAAAGTACAAGTTGTGTTACTCAAATGTTTTTTTTTCCCATTTTTCTCTTTCTCTCTAGTGGTGTTTAAAAAAAAAGGGAGATGTCATGTATGTGTACATGTTGTAATGTTATGAGTGTACGCTATGAGGCGCTATTCAGTTACCATCTTGTATATAGATCCAGACATGAGTAAACGTTGTTGAGTTCAACCACATGCGGTCTCTTGTCATCAATACATTACAATATATATACTTATATATACCCTGTTGTGATGACGCAAGAGTTGCAACTACGGTAGCTGAGAGGCCATTCTTTGTGTTCTTTTTTAAATGTTTCTGAAGCCTGAAGAAATCGTTATGAATGTGTGTTTAATACTGTAAAATACCCTCGATGTTACAGTCACTGACCTTGCCGTCCAGAATGAAAGACAACATTCCAACTTGAACCCATTGAGCGAGCTGTCTCTTTACTATCGCGTGGTTTTATACATCTTGCCGCTGATTGGGCTGACATTTCTGACACACCCACCAAACAAGAGAAAACGCTTCTAAAACCTGTTGCATTCCGTTGCACACCGTTTCCAGGAAACATGTCGTTCAACCCGGAAACCGTAGCAAAACGTTGTGCACCGGTGTGAGATTGAACGTGCCCCTGGTTCAAAAATCCGATTCACCAGTTCTTTAACGTACTTTACGTAATGACGTCATTCGCATCTAATTCTATCACCCAGGAGGGTAAAATACATAAAAAATTTATTATTATTTAGTTGTCCAACTAAAGCACATTTAACTTTTAACAAAGTCATGATCAAGCTCGTAACAACTTAAAATATAATCTGCACACACAAACCTAACAAATACATTTTAGTCAAATGGTGTTTAATATAATTAGCTGTACCATGCATATTTCCGTAAGTTTTATGGTAAAATTAAATAAACTTACTTTATGTCTATCAATCATCTTAGTTCATGTAGGCTATAGTATTAGCACAGCAACTCACTTATGGCCGTACTGTTTGGCTCACGCATGCTCAGTATCCACAGTTCTTTAGTTCTTCGGACGCGTCCGATAGAAACTGTTCTCAAATCAGTAAACAGGTGACTCCATAAATGCAGCAACTAGGGCTGCACGTTTTCAAGTTTTTAATTAACCGTTAACCGACACCCTTAGCGGTTAATACTCGGTTAACCATATTATGCGCAAGGCAACCCAGAGATACAGACACACGAGAAAGGGTAGTTATTAATTTTTAACACCTTTAATAACTGGTTGGACGACATTTAAAACAAAATTAATTTATAGAAATAAAACGCAGTGGTAAGGACAGAGCAGCTTAAGTATGTCACTGACTTTTGCGTTCGCGGGGATGGTAGTCTGGGCGAAGGTACTCGCAGGCTCCGCGGCCGCCTCTCTGATGCCCGGGTGTTGGCTGGGTTTGCCGCGATAGTCGGTGAAACGGGGATTGCCGGTGCTTCAGCCTCTCACCGGTTAGATCACTTGCCCACCCCGACACCGTCTTTCACCGTCGTTTTGATATTTTCTTGTAATTAAATCATTCAGCTTCGTTAGAGAGAGCAAACACTTATAACTGAATGTGTCTGCTGCATGAATTCACAGCGGAGCTGAACGCGAGTCACGTCACAAAGCAGCAGCTGTCAGATTTCATTTATTTCTGTCAGAGTTTGCGAGGCGAGCTGAATGACCAGACGATAGTAGAAGCCGCGTGCTTACTCGTTTTTGTTATAATGCACATATATGATGTTTAATATAAGCGAGAGAGTTTTGTTGTTTTTTTATCAAGAAAAATAATAAACCCATCATTCAAGCAGCGCTTTATGGAGGAGTAGCCGGTTGCACTGCTTGGAACTGGCGAGTTCTGCGAGAATTAACTGCGCACATTGACTCAAGCACTTAATTAAACCAGCTGTTTATTCATAAGCACGCAAAGTCATACGCGATTTAATGCAGCTTTCGCAGTGCGTAATTCAAAAGTGAAAGTAAAATGCGCACGTCTGCATGCATTAACCAGTGGGAAAATTCTGTCACCGCAGCAACCCTAGGTTGTACATCATGAAGTATATAAGCACTGCATTGCAGTGCTTGCATTTTGCCCTGTCATTCTCGATTTTAAAGTGCTCCCACGCTGTGCTTTCTTTGCCCGCTTCATATTAGAAACTGCTACTACTTGTGGATATTACAAATGTCTGGGAGCGCTTTGGCGGTCTCTGGTGGTGCAAAAATGTATTACAACAAAAATTCAATGCACGCCATTGATGCCAGTTAACCGAGCAAAATGTTTCACTCGGTTAAACAATTTTTAACGGTTAATCGGTTAACCGGTTAACCATGGACACCCCTAGCAGCAACCTGTTCCTGACTCGAGAGTCGCTGTATCGTGCTTTTCAGTAACACATGCGCAGTATTAACGGCTCATCAAGTCGGACGCGTCCGATAGAAACCGTTCTTGATTCAGGTATTCATTTTATCGGTGACTCTGGAATACCAGTATATTTGTTGCGCATGCTCAGTCTCAACAAAATTCACCATGTCTCGATTTAGTCAGAGATACTGTTGGGGAGAGCTTCTACGAGTTAAGATACGGATTACTCTCTCTTAATTAAAATCGGAATGACTGTCGAGCACATCTGAAAGTGAGTAACTTGTGGATCATTGCTGTCTCGAGACACAAACTTTTTAAACGATTCAGTCCGATTAGGTGTACTGATTCAAGTCGTTCACTGAAAATAACCAGTTCAAAAGAACGATTCGTTCACGAACTGGACATCACCTAGTGGTGAATACAGAGAGGCGGCGCGGCAGCTGTATCAGAGCCAGCCAAAGTAGCGCATTTTAAAACAAATTGACTTTAATCAAACCACGGATTACTTTTGTGATCCGTCTCGCCACTAGTGTAGTAGCACTGATCACTTTGAGAGGGGGATAAAAATAATTAAGCAGAGGCAGGGATACATTGACCAGAAAGGGGGAAATCCCACGCATCCCCCCCGGCAAATCGCACCCTATATATATATATATATATATATATATATATATATATATTAAGGGTGTCACGATTTCGATTTTAAATTGAAATTGATCGAAATTAAGTCACAACCTCGAACTTCGAATTAAAAAAGGGATCGTCGATGCTGCAACGCCCCCATTTCACATCCGGTCGGCTTGCCAAGCGGGGGAAAATAAACTCTCAGAAGTGCCTTTAAAAACATCCATCCAGCGGAACGCGATTTATATTTTAAACACAAGGGATGTATTGCTACAACTCCTTGAAATGCATATCATAAACAGGATTACTACCTAGTGATCTGCCTTCGGAGTTCGGACAGAGCGCAGCTCTCTGCACGTGCACGAGAGAGCCGCCAAGATGCAGCGGGTTATGATTTATAAAGGTATAGCTTGCCTCAGCTCGCATGAAACGCATGAAACTGAACAAATACGTAAGGATTATTACTTTAGTTTATGTTTAGACTTTGGACAGATGCGAGATGAGCATGCACGTGAGACAGAGAGAAGCGCAGCTGCTTATGACGCACCGGTTTTATTTCAGATAATAGGAGTCCAAGACGCGCGCATTAAGTCTATCTGCGTGCAAGAAGGAATTGTCTCTCTACAAGCTCTCTCGCGTAAAGTAAAACCCACAAACCCCCATGCGAGGAAAAGCACGCAATATGCATGTTAATGTGAAACTATAATAATTATAATAATAATAATAATAAAGGCATATAATTTTTTGTCTTAAAAAATTATTTAAAAAATCGAGAATCGAATTGAATCGTGACATCAGAATCGAAAATGTAATCGAACCGAGGATTTGGAGAATCGTGACACCCCTAATATATATGTATATATGTATATATGTATATATGTGTATATATGTATATATGTATATATATAGAAAAATATAAATTAAAATTCATTCATTATGAAAACGCGCATTTGCATGATTAATCGGATTCATTACATTTTAATGAAATTGATCTCTAGTCCACTAAATTCTGGAAGTTAGCTCGACACTTGTTCCCTCACTAAAAAGCCTATTCATTTTTCCATAGACTTTTGGATCGTCGCTAAAAATAAACTTGTTTTGTGTAACGTATAACCAAACTAAACCTGTGTGTGTGTGTGTGTGTGTGTGTGTGTGTGTGTTGTAAGGATGGGGTTTGTTGTGAATCTTCAGGGTATGTGACTGTTTGGAGCTCCAGTGAATGTCTGGATTCAGTGTGGATGAGCAGAGATCAGAGCCGCACACCACAGTCACTGCTGGATAAACTCTCTGAAGGGACATCCAGACACACACAGGACTCAGATCTCAGTCTGTCTTTACTCTCTTATACTGAGTCAAAGCCCACAGACACTCAGGACACTACAGTGTGTGACAGTAAACAGAGCTTACAGGAGGATCAAACCTCCACAGAGTCTCTGGATTCTGTCTGTAACGCTGGAGAACAGCAGCAGATCCTGCAGACCAAACTCAAGTTGTCTTCAGTTAAACCGATGGACAGTGGGAACCTGATGATGAATATGAGAAGAGAAACTACAGCAGATGAAGATCACACTGAGGAAGATGATGACAATCATGAAAATTTTATTCCTTCAGGTGTGTTTCCTCTTTTACCTTACATGACATTGAGTTACACAAAATTGCTTATAAAATGGTCAAATTTTATTCAGCTTTTACAGCATGCAGGTTCATTTAGTCTGGATATTATACGCGTTAATAAGCATTAACGTAAATTCATTTTAACAACATTAATTTTATTATCGTGCGATTAACGCAACACACAATTACTGTTTGACCTTGGGCCTGGCCCATTGTTGGATAAATTGAGACGCAGCCTACAGTAAATAGTAATTAAATGTCTAAAGTAATCTTTATATGTACGTTTTTTTGAGAGATGTATCGTCCTAAATACAAACTAATACAAATAAAGCATGTCCATCCACTTGCACGTCTGAGATTTTGGTTTCGGTTTTAAAACATGGGTTGGAGGAATTGGAAAATAAAGTGCTGGACTTGTGTGGTGTTAAAATAGTTATCAAAAGAGATAAAGTTCGGGATCTGATTGATGTTAAGAGTTATTTAGAGCGACAATACTCAAAAATGATCTTCCTCACACTGATTGAAAGATCTGATGCATGCACACAGACGCACAACCCCGATATATTCACACATTGACAGATTTACAGTTGTAGTAGAGTCAATAACTACTTATGACCCCATTAGCAGCAATAACTGAATATAGAAAAAACATACAGAATCTCAGTTGAACCTCTTGTTTGTGTGTTTACAGTTGCTGTAAATGTAAATCATAAGAGATTTCTAATGTTGTTGTTTTTCAGATAAGATCAGTGATTCGTGTTTGGATGGAGAAATGACGTCTTTATCATCAAAAGAGCGACAGAAGGCACAAACTCTTTCCTGCATCACCGATGGAGAGACATTGAGCTCACAGAGACATTTAGATAGAAATGCAGAACAAAAACTCTTGACCTCCACCAGATCTGAGATCAGCTTCACTACCTTACAAAAGTATAAACGTCATCATTCAAAAGTGCACAGAGAGAAGAAGAAGCAGTTTCACTGTCAGCAGTGTGGGAAGGATTTTGGCTACTTATATCAGCTAAAAGTTCACATGAGGACACACAGTGGTGAAAAGCCTTTCTACTGCACTGAATGTGGCAAATATTTCAGCACCAAAAAAAGTCTTGATATTCATCAGAGAATTCACACTGGAGAAAAACCTTACGTCTGCTCTCAATGTGGAAAGAGCTTCTCTAATTCAAGTAGTTTTAGAGTTCATCGGAGAGTTCATACAGGAGAGAAACCATACGAGTGTCCTAACTGTGAGAAGAGATTCAGCCAAAAACCTAATTTACAGAAACATGTGCGTATACACACCAATGAGAAAACGTATCAGTGCAGTCAATGTGGAAAAACCTTTAGGGATTCAGGTTCATTAAAATCACACCAGAATATTCACTCTGAGGAGAAACGCTATCAGTGTTCACACTGTGATAAAGGTTTCTGTCAGAAATATCTTCTGATTATCCATGAGAGAGTTCACACTGGAGAAAAACCTTACGTCTGTCCTCACTGTGGAAAGAGCTTCTCTGATTCAAGTCATGTTAAAGTTCATCAGAGAATTCATACAGGAGAAAAACCATACAAGTGTCCTCACTGTGAAAAGAGCTTCTCTGATTCAAGTACTTTTAAAGTTCATCAGAGAATTCACACAGGAGAGAAACCATACAAGTGTCCTCACTGTGAAAAGAGATTCAGACAAAACTATCATCTGAAGTCACATATGCTTATACACACCAATGAAAGACCGTATCAGTGCAGTAAATGTGACAAAACCTTTAAGGATTCACGTTCACTAAAAAAACATCAGAATATTCACTCTGAGGAGAAATGCTATCAGTGTTCACACTGTGATAAATGTTTCTGTCATAAATCTAATCTGATAGCCCATGAGAGAGTTCACACTGGAGAAAAACCTTACGTCTGCTCTCACTGTGGAAAGAGTTTCTCTGATTCAAGTACTTTTAAAGTTCATCAGAGAGTTCATACTGGAGAGAAACCATACGAGTGTCCTCACTGTGAGAAGAAATTCAGCCAAAAACCTAATTTACAGACACATATGCGTATACACACCAATGAGAAACCGTATCAGTGCAGTCAATGTGGAAAAACTTTTAGGGATTCAAGTTCATTAAAATCACACCAGAATATTCACTCTGAGGAGAAACGCTATCAGTGTTCACACTGTGATAAACGTTTCGGTCTGAAATCTACTCTGATAGCCCATGAGAGAATTCACACTGAAGATAAACCTTACGTCTGCTCTCAATGTGGAAAGAGCTTCACTACTCAAAGTAATTTTAAAGTTCATCAGAGAATTCATACAGGAGAGAAACCTCATCACTGTACTGTTTGTGGGAAGAGTTTCAGCAAAAAATTTAATCTAAAGAAACATGTGCGTATACACACCAATGAGAAACCATATCAGGTTTTAGTGAGAGATCATAGAACTCATACAGGTGAAAAACCGTTACAAATGTTCTCAGTGTGAGATGCCAGATTCCTTAAAAGCCCATTTGAGAGTTCATACGTGAGAGAAACCTTACGGGCCCTATCATACATCCAGCTCAATGTGCGACACAAGTGTCTTTCGCTAGTTTCAACCTGGCGAAATTATAATTTTCACGTTTAGCTAGCACCAAGTTGTTTAAATAGCAAATGCATCTGCGCCCAATTTTGCACCCATGAGCGTTCTGGTCTGAAAACGAGGTGTTTTCAGGTGCATTCTTGGTGCGTTGCTATTGTGAGGCAACTAAAATAGACTATGCCATTGACCAACTAAAACCTGGTTTAAAGTCAATGACGCAATATTGTTTTTGTTATATAATGAGCTTGTTAGTAATACGACGACAGTGAGCGTTTGCTTATCACACACATGGATGCGCAGCAGAACACAACCCTTTTATAATATGAAAAATTAAAGGATTAAAATGTAAAGATTATTAATGAGTCTCTTGGACTTAAATGATGATTGATTATGAGACGTTAGAAGATGTAAAGAGCTGCTTGACCTGTAGCTTGGTAAGAAATTGTTTTGCTTTAAACAAATGCTTCTGTTTTTAAATGCTACCTTACAAATTAATTGTATATGATGACTTTGTATGTACCTGGGGATATGGTGAGATGAGAAACATTTTTAAGTAATGCTTTAAAAAAAGCATGGCGCTGTCTGAGTGCTGAAACTGTTCTCTGCATGTTTGTACATTCTTTATCTTCTGTTTGTTACAAATAAAGTATTTTTAGAGCACAAACCTTTTCTTGCATATTTGCAGATTATTACACTGATTTTGTAGGATATCCATACATTTACAGCAAATAAAAGCTTGCTATTTTACTTCCATGACTGAAAGAAAAAGGCTTTTAAAGGTTTAAATCTAAAAAAAAAAAACAATTTCAATACAAATAAAATCAATCTTAAACTGGTGGAATTCTTCTTCTTTCGTTTTTCGGTTTACAAATTCCACTTTCTAAATCGAGATAAGGCATGATGCCTACACAACTGGCTTTTAAAGGGGATGAGAGCTGAGACTCTCATTGGTTAATTGCACGGTACGCCCAAAATACACCCATTACGAGAATAGGAACGACCCTTTTAGACCGTGCGCTTGGCGCATAAACCATTTTCCTGTCGTTAAATTGGCAAAAGTGAAATCGGACACGCCCATTTAGACCGTGCGGTGTACACTTTAGACAGTTCACTTAAAATAGGGCCATACGTCTGCTCGATCTGTGGAGAGAGATTCACTAATGTAAGACCTCATCAGAAGAAACATACTGAAGAACAAACTGATCTGTGAAAAAGACTTTGGGTTGGAAATAACACAGCATTTTTAAAGTGTAAAACTAATAAATAAAACAAATTACTCTGCTGTACTTACATTTACAAATGTTATGTTATGTTATGTATTTATTAAATGATGTAACAAGCAAAACGTGTCTCTTAAAGGATGAGATCTGATTTTATTCTAATAAATGATCAAATACTTGCTAAGAGAAATAATTATATTTAGTTTAACATCTCCAGTAGATAGCAGTAGAGTCACACTGTAAATACATCTGAAGGATGCTTTGAAGGCAGCTCTTTTTCGTGCCCTTCATTTGGCAACTTTTAAAGGATGAACGAGCTGTGGGAGCATCAATCCCTGAAATGGGGAGATCCATGGCTCCTTCTTCACAGCCTTGGTTATCCCAAGATTCAATACGCGCCTGTGACATCCGGGTATTTTGATATAAACATTCAGAACTGTATTTTAATACAACTTTTGCGAATTTAAAAAATGCATTGCCTGTTGAAAATGATGAGATTTGTTAACAGAAGGATGAATGAATGAAGTGTTGAGCGTCTTCTCTCTTCAGTACAGCAGGAGGCGCTGCAGCTCTTTAGTACACAAATAAACTCACTAAAGAAAGAAAGAAAAAGCGCGCGTGTGATTTGTTTGTGTATCCTCATTGTTTTTCCTCTCTTGTGTGTTTTATTGAGAGTAAACAAAGTCTTGTCTTTGTGTATTTTAGTGTTGATGATGAGATGGATGTGATGTGCTGTAAATCAGTAGGAACTGATCTGTCCATGCTGGATATTGATGATTTTATCACAGAAATCTCTCAGCTGAAGAAAGAGGTGGCGTTACTGGAGATAAAGAGGACTGAAGAAAGAGGTTTGTACAGCTTAAACATCCTTAACCTGAATCAGACAACATTAAATCATTTATAATCAGTCTGTTTCTCAGACATTATGATCTGGATGTCAAAAAACCTTTTAAACCTCAATGAGAGTAAACTGAGGAATGTTGGACCCTTAAGGTTAGCTGTCTCTTAAATAAAGCCGTGTGCAGTTTATGTAAAGACACAGGGCTCCCAAGTCGTTTAGCACAAGAGGGGAAACTCTCATTCGTTTTTGGCAACAGTCACTAGGTGGTGTATATGGAGCCAAAATATTATGTGTGGATGAGTTTATGTCGGTATGTTTGTATGTAAAATTAGCCTATATAAAAGTGGAAGACTTGTCTAAATATCTGAAAATAAGCTGTATAAAGGGATTAATGATCACTGGTCTGACTGTATGTTATTCTGTGTTATTATCATTCAGTTTGAATTTGATCTTTTAATGTACAAAGTAGCTGATTGCCATTCCTTCTAGTTGACTCCCGAGTCGCTTTCATTCCAAAATGGTGGATTTGTAGGGCTGCTGCTGGGCGCTGGTGTTGAAATGGAACGTTCTATTGAGTTTCCCCTCTTGTGCTTCAATACTCTTTGGTACTGCTTAACTTCTAATAGAGGGTATGCACGTGACGTCACCTTTGGCGAAAGTGACTGCGGTTACGTCCACTGAGTGGCAAAAGACAGCGTCAGCATTTGGGTACAGTGTGAAATCAGCGAAAACGCGTACTAACAGATTTTACATGAATAAAAGTACACAATTTTTATGTAATTAGGTATTAATTTCAATATGCAATATTAAAAAATACACAATATGATTCTATGCTTTAGAATGCAGGGTTTCCCCCAGAAAATTTGTTAGTTAAGGTGGTAGGGTTGTGTGGGTGGGCGGGTCCGGGGGCATGGCAATCAAAGGGGCGTGAGTCATGATAAAAATAAAACTAAATTTTAAAGAAAGTATGACAGAGAAATTAACACATACTAGATTATTAATTAATTAAATGTTTTATCAACTGTGTAGTTATCCTCCAGACAGTGACGGACCACGTCTTTCTCTCATTTCGGCCATGTGAAGCGCGTCCACGCTATTTTCCGAGATGCACTTGACGGGCTTTTGTGGAAGGACTTTGTTTTTGGGACCACCTAATTAAGGTGGTAGAGTTTCCCAGCTTAGGTGGGCCACCCGAACTGAAAAGTGCTTCGGGAAACCCTGGAATGTAGTGATACAAACATCCTAATAAAGCACAGATGCTTGGAAAATGTAACTTATGTAACTAATTGTGTGTTAAGACATTAAAATGTGTTTATGTACATTATAGCTCTATACTAAATATTGTTTAATATTTCACATGACTGTTTACCAAAGCTAAAAGGGGACTCTTATTATGAAGCCCGGGCGGAAAGCCGGTTGTTGTTTTTGAGCTCGAGTTGGAGCGAATGGTGTCGGTGGATGAATAAAAAGAAAACGTTAAAAATACTGAAGTTTATTTTGTGTTTAACAATGTGTCCCCACATTTAGTCCTTGAATTTGGGGGTATTGGACCTGGAAAGTCCTATTTGAAGTTAACTAAGTTGTGGGTTAAAATCATATCATAAGATTCCTTGTCCACTCCATGCAGTTGCTGTGCAACTCTCCATACTAGGAATTAAATGACTTCTGATCTATTGGGTGTTGTGTGCAATGAAAAGATGCAGCTTTAGAGTCAATATTCAATTCAGTTTTATTTTATTTATATATAGCGCTTTTCATAAGTGTTAATTGTTGCAAAGCAGCTTTACATGAGTAGATGTAAAGGAGAACACAGAAAATCAATAGATAATATAAGCAGTAGAATATAGCGGCTAAGGTTAAACCGTACAAGCAAGCGTATTAATAATGTTACATATACAGTAAAGTGCTAAGTTAAGCCAAAGTTGGCTGACTCTCCCTGGGACAAAAAACACTATTAATTTTTCATAACAAATGTGGTGCGTTAACACAACCAGGGAAAAAATTCGCAAGCAAAAAGCCAAGTGTCAAGAGTCCAACTAAAACAAACACTAATTACAATAAGGTTGACTTTAAATTAAACAAAACATCAACCTAATAAGTGAATTGTGTTTTCTACAGCAATGTGTTTGCTGAACATTCGGAAATAATGCTTTATAAAATAATAAAATGCAATGTTTCTCTATCATTTACATAACAATTAAACAAGTCAATATAATAAACAGCTGTTGTTTTAAACATTGTGTGAACATCAAAACATGACATCGTCATAACGTTCAAAAATTGCAAAATGCAACATTACTCCAACGTCCAGACAACAGAAACGTTCTTTGAACTTAAAGAAAACTAATCGCTTTTAACATTGGCAGAATGTTTTTGGGAACATTGGGAACCTTCAGAAAACTTTTAATTTCTAAAGACTCAATGCGGTCCTGTGACGTCCGGGTATTTTGAAATAAACATTCAGAATTGTAGTTGAATAAAAAATTTAGCAAATTTTATTTTTATTGGCTGTTGAAAATGATGAGATTTGTTAACAGAAAGATAAATGAATAAAGTGTTGAGCGTCTTCTCTCTCCAGTACAGCTGGAGGCGCTGCAGCTCTTTAGTAGACAAATAAACTCACTAAAGAACGTAAGCTTGTGTGTAATGTGTTTGTGTATCCTCATTGTTTTTCTCTCTTGTGTGTTTTATTGAGTGTAAACCGAGTCTTGTCTCTGTGTATTTTAGTGTTGATGATGAGATGGATGTGATGTGCTGTAAATCAGTAGGAACTGATCTGTCTATGTTGGATATTGATGATTTTATCACAGAAATCTCTCAGCTGAAGAAAGAGGTGGCGTTACTGGAGATAAAGCTGAGGTTAAGAGGAGATGAAGGACTGAATAGAGAGGTTTGTACAGCTTAAACATCCTTTACACTTGGTATTAAGATGTGTTTTCATTGATCGGATCACAAGTGGACGAGAGAGACACATTACGTTTACACCTGGTATTTAAATCCGTCTCTTTTGTCTACTTTCGACCGCTTCTGTGCTGAATACTATGAGGGGGTGGTCTGTTAGACGGTGGGCGAGTCTCTCAGCTGTCATTCAAACCCGAGCGGGAGTAATGATGAGTTTATATGGACGCAAACTAATATAATGTCGGAGTGCACTGCTTGTTTAGCAAGTAAACATGATGCACAGTGTTTTGTACATGAGTATGTAAGAGCTTTCTTTGAATTTTCAGCGCAATTGATGAAATAGGATCGCGCAATTTTCACACGCTTTCAAAACGAAACTACGGAGATCAGCCGCTTAGTTTTATCAATAAAAGGCTAAAAATAGCGCTATTCACCGAATGTTCACGCCAGAAGTCAAAAAAGACGTAAAACTTGCGTTTAATACCTCAGATTAGATAAATGGGCGGAGAGAAGGCGGTCGCGTGTGGCTGTTCGAACCACTGATCTTTTTTTTTTTTTTTTTTTTTTTTTATTATTATTATTGAATATCATCAACAAGTATAAAACACATATTGATTAATGCCACATGAACATGAGGTATTACTCACACATTGTTCACAAGTTATCAGAAAAGAAAATAGAAAAAAAAAAAATTACAAAAAATTGAGACTTTTTAAAATATTGTATGTTTTCTGAGCTTTTTTGTTCTTAACTTTTTCCAAAGGGGTACTGTATAATTTGAAATCATTTATAAAATGTGACAGGTTTGGTTTACAAAGAGCCCATTTTGTTTTGTGTATATGATACTTTCCTAATACAATAAATAGCTGTATAATATATTGTTCATTACTTTCCAAATGATCTCTTTCAAAATAAAAAAACACATCAAACACATCAATTTCCACCACACGACCCTCGAACCACTGATCTATATAAATGACTGGATTGCGCATGACGTCACAACTGTGAAGCCACCGCGCCGCCATGTTGGTATACCCAAACATTCTATTAAATCAATGGACGCGATCAGATTTTAATGATAAAACATCACTTTACTAGTCTTCGTTTTTATATCTAAAGTTACCCTGTACATTATTACAACACAAACGTCCTAAGCATGTACATAGTTATTTACTGAAAGTTGTACATTTTTGTTTTTTATCAGTTATTATACATTCATCTTCATTACAGTATCAGATCAGCAGACAGACCGCAACATATTTAGTATTAATGACAAACGTGCTCATTCTGAAATCTAAATAAATAATCATACTTTGTACCGTATGTGCATGCAATAATTTGTTGGTTGTATGTTATCTAAACTTACAAGTTACCTAAACTTATTTAGAGAAATAACACTGACCGTATAGCTGAATGTCAAAAAAACTTTATTTATACCCGTGTCGTTAACAGAACGCAGCAGACACACTCACCTTAACGTTTTTTTATAAATCAATTTTCCTGCCCGATTAAAGCATAAACATTGCAAATAACACCAGAATTAACAGTTAATTTACGTAGACATATCCTAAAAATAATCTTGCGTGACTGATACGCTGTAAAGCGGGTGAATTTAAAACATGATTTTGAATGTAAGTCAATGACGCCGTCTGCTGGTTGGGTATACCAAGATGGCGGCTCGAACTCTGCGCTGGCCTCACCTCACACTGTTACGTTAAGCGTTCTATGCGCGGTCCGGTCATTTATATGGATCAGTGGTTCGAACGCATTCAACCACATGTGCGTTCCGCAGCTCCAAAGCGATCCGATCGAAAGTGGTTTCGACCACCTCTGGATGTGGTTGAAAGTGGTCGAAAGTGGACGAGCTCAAAACGTTTTGAACACCGTTTACACCTGGCATTAACGTCGTCCACTTGTGATCCGATCGACGAAAACGCATGTTAATGCCAAGTGTAAACAGCCTCTTTGAGACTCTCCATTCAGGGTATGCATTGACGTCACTTCTCCACGTGACCACGCGAGAGCTCGTCCGGTTGAGTGGCAAAACGTGCAAAAAATTGCTGGTTTAAAGGGGCTGCTGCGAAAATGTCAGTAAAACTGACTATTATCAGCTTAAATTGAATTTAGTTGGACTTTATAGCAGAGTTAGACAATACTTAGTTACATTAGTTAGATTTTCCAAGCATCTGTGCTTTATTAGGGTGTTTGTATTGTGAAAAATTTTACTTCACTACATTCTAAACCATAGAATCATACTGTGTATTCTTTAATATTGCATATTAAAATTTATTTAATACCTAATTACATTTAAATTGTGTACTTTTACTTGAGTAAAAGTACGTTAATGTACTTAAATATTAAATTTAAATCAAACACGTGTGTTTATGAAATGTAATAGAATAAAAATTATGGTAATATGCTTTGGAATGTATGTTTTCCAAAGAAAAACACGAATAAAATACAAATCTTTAGCCACTCAGTGGGCGTAACCGCAGTCCCTCTCGCTGACGGTGACTTCAAGTGCATACCCTCTATAGGAAATTAATGACTTCCGGCTTATCGGCCGTCGTTTTTCGTGACTCGTGTGCAGTGGAAAGGCGGCTTTAGGGGAGGGGCCACTCATGTATCGGCCCCACCCAATTCTGTATAGTTTTTTCTAAGTCAGCTATGAATGGTGTTTTGTGTTGTGTTTGTTGCACATTTGATTACTGGGCAATACGATTAATCATGTGTACTATTAAAAGGACCTGTCTAAAATCGATTCTGATTCTGTGTTTCATGCACAGCTTGTGCGTGTACCACTGCGTTTTGGTCAGTAGAAGGTCCTTATCAATCTAAAATCATCATATGAGTCTGAGTCGTTTATAACGTGCATTTAACAAGTAACACTCGTTAAACAAAATCATTCAAAATATTCTTTATTATCATGAAAATACCTGAAAACTTTGAAGAACAGCGATATTCGTTTTCTTATAGATTTCCTGGAATAGCGTTTGTAATGCTACTTCTTCTGTGGCACTAATGGAGTTTCTGCACGAGTGCGCCCTCTGGCTATTGGATGTGGCTGCATTTCATCGTAATTCATTAAAATTAATTCATTGAGAAAACGCGCATTTGCACGATTAATCGTCACAGCCCTACTGGGCAATTATAATGAAATAGTTCTCTAGTCCACTAAATTCATGAATGTTAGCGGGACACTTCTTCCCTCACTAAAAAGTCCATTCATTTTTCCCATAGACTTTTGAATCATCACTAAAAATAAACTCTGTGTTTAATAAATGTTTATGACATTTACACGTTTTGTGTATGTGTAACGTGTATAACAACACTAAACCACTGGGTGTGCATGTGTGTTTTGTAAGGATGAGGCTGTGGTTTGTTGTGAATCTTCAGAGTATGTGACTGTTTGCTTACAGGAGGATCAAACCTCCACAGAGTCTCTGGATTCTGTCTGTAACGCTGGAGAACAGCAGCAGATCCTGCAGACCAAACTCAAGATGTCTTCATCTAAACCGATGGACAGTGGGAACCTAATGATGAAGATGAGAAGAGAAACTACAGCAGATGAAGATCACACTGAGGAAGATGATGACAATCATGATGATTTTATTCCTTCAGGTGTGTTTCCTCTTTTACCTTACATGACATTGAATTACACACAATTGCTTATAAATGGTCACATTTAATCCAGCTTTTACTGCATACAGGTTCATTAAGCTTGGATAGTACAAAAAACAGATGGGTATATTTGCTCCTGGCCTTTAAATCCACCACTTGGTCAGCTCCCCCTTACATTCACTTGCTTATACAGACTTACGTACCCTCTCAATCCTTGGGGTCTGTCACTGAGCGACGTCTTTTTCTCAAAGAGGGAAAAAATCTCTAAGTTGTTCTGATGCAGTAATATATGTCTCTTTAATGGTTTGCTAGGGAGAGAATTGGCATCCACCAATGATTATACATCATGCCTCGAGTAAAACAAGGCCACCCCCCTGTCTCTACAATGTTCTGATGCAGAGATATAGGTCTTGGTACATGGTTGCTAGGGTACTCTCTTTGGTACAGGAGAAAACGCTAACACTTAGCAGTCAGTTAACGGGTATAATAACTAGTGCTGTCAAAATTAATGCGTTAATAAGCGTTAACGTAAATTCATTTAAAATACATGCACTTTATTAATGTGTAATTTCTGTTTGAAATTGCATAATCCATTGTTGGATAAATTGAGACGCAGCCTACAGTAAATAGTCATTAAATGTCTAAGATGATCTTTATTTGTACTAACTATTTATATGAACTAAATGATGCGTGTCAATCCACTTGCGCATCTAAGATTTTGGGTTCGGTTTTAAAACATGGGTTCGAAGAATTGGAAAATAAATTAGTAAACACTTGTTTCTGTGTTAACTAATAATAACTAAACAAACAAGCAAAGTTATACTAAAATAACACCCGGTAAAAAAAGGGTCACCAAATGACTAATTGCTAGTCCACATATCTAAACTAAACAAAGTTTGTTGTGTTGCATGCAGTCTGGTAGCTTAAGTTCATATGTTTATCAACAGCTCGAAAGTCCCACGAGTCCTTGAAATCCTTGAAGTTTGTGAATCTAGGGAAAAAAATCATGGCCTTGGGAAGTTTTTGAAAATATACATCTATAGATACAGGTCATTGAAAGTGCTTGAATCTATTTTATGGAAGACGTTTTCTGGAAAAAAATCCATATTATTCCCTGTGTGGTGTAGGATAATAAAATTCTAGACTTTTTAAGCACACGTGCTGAACTCTTCGCTTTAAATGCTTATATCTTCTGTATGCGAATGTTGATTCATACCAAAATGCTTTTTTGCATAGTTGTGTTTGACACATGAAAACATCTCAGGTTACGTATCTAAATGTGCTTTCACACCGCCAACGGCGAGAGCTTCAAAGTGGACGGAAGTCATTCATTTTCAATTAGAGACGACGGCGAGCAGCGACGCTTCATGCACAGTGTGAGCGTTGAGGAGAGTTAAACTCAGTTCAACTTTATGATAATGAGCTATGACGCGGCAACCAATCGGAAGGCAGAAACCTCCACTTGAGAGGAGTTCAGAGAATGCATTTGAGCATCAGAGCGTCCACTTCACCTTTTCTATAGTGTCATTGGCAGGGCAGCCAGAGTTTTTATTGACGCTCTCACCGGTGGCGATGTGAAAGCACAGAAGGGAACGAGATGCTGCGTCTCCCTTGCCATACTTCTTGCATCCCTGTAACGTCGTCTTTGGCAATATTTCAGATAGCGATATACTTCCTGGCTCCCGTATCATCCTGTCTTTGTCGTTAAGCCTCACCATTGGTTGAATTTGATACACACATTCAGACACACTTACCCCTGGAGACGTCCCCAAAGTGTCACCGCAGTGACGCAGCACGAGTTTTCCTTTGAAAGGGAACTGTAAAAATGTATCTTAAAAAGTAACACGATGTCACCTTGCTCTCACTTGAAATGTCTCCCCACATTTAGTCCTTGAATTTGATGGATCCGTACTAGGAAATAAATGACTTCTGATCTATTGGGTGTTGTGTGCAATGGAAAGACGCAGCTTTAGAGTCAATAACTACTTACGACCCCATTAATAGCAATAACTGAATATAGAAAAAGCATACAGAATCTCAGTTTAACCTCTTGTTTCTGTGTTTAATGTTGTTGTCTTTCAGATAAGATCAGTGATTCGTGTTTGGATGGAGAAATAACGTCTTTATCATCAAAAGAGCGACAGACGGCACAAACTCTTTCCTGCATCACCGATGGAGAGACATTGAGCTCACAGAGACTTTTAGATAGAAATGCAGAACAAAAACTCTTGACCTCCACCAGATCTGAGATCAGCTCTACTACCTTACAAAAGTCTAAACGTCATCATTCAAAAGTGCACAGAGAGAAGAAGAAGCAGTTTCACTGTCAGCAATGTGGGAAGGATTTTGGCGTCTTATCTCAGCTAAAAATTCATGTGAGGACACACAGTGGTGAAAAGTCTTTCTACTGCACTGAATGTGGCAAATTTTTCAGCACCAAACAAAATCTTGATATTCATGAGAGAGTTCACATTGGAGAAAAACCTTACGTCTGCTCTCAATGTGGAAAGAGCTTCTCTGATTCAAGTACTCTTAAAGTTCATCAGAGAATTCATACAGGAGAGAAACCTTACGTCTGCTCTCACTGTGGAAAGAGCTTCTCTGATTCAAGTCATTTTAAAGTTCATCAGAGAGTTCATACAGGAGAGAAACCATACGAGTGTCCTCACTGTGAAAAGAGATTCAGACAAAACTATCATCTGAGGACACATTTGTATATACACACCAATAAAAGACCGTATCAGTGCAGTGAATGTGACAAAACCTTTAAGGATTCAGGTTCACTAAAAAAACATCAGAATATTCACTCTGAGGAGAAACGCTATCAGTGTTCACACTGTGATAAATGTTTCGGTCAGAAATATAATCTGATTATCCATGAGAGAGTTCACACTGGAGAAAAACCTTACGTCTGCTCTCACTGTGGAAAGAGCTTCTCTGATTCAAGTACTCTTAAAGTTCATCAGAGAATTCATACAGGAGAGAAACCTTACGTCTGCTCTCACTGTGGAAAGAGCTTCTCTGATTCAAGTACTTTTAAAGTTCATCAGAGAGTTCATACAGGAGAAAAGCCATACAAGTGTCCTCACTGTGAAAAGAGATTCAGACAAAACAATCATCTGAGGATACATTTGTATATACACACCAATGAAAGACCGTATCAGTGCAGTGAATGTGACAAAACCTTTAAGGATTCAGGTTCACTAAAAAAACATCAGAATATTCACTCTGAGGAGAAACGCTATCAGTGTTCACACTGTGATAAAGGTTTCGGTCAGAAATCGAATCTGATTATCCATGAGAGAATTCACACTGGAGATAAACCTTACGTCTGCTCTCACTGTGAAAAGAGCTTCTCTCATCCAAGTACTTTTAAAGCTCATCAGAGAATTCATACAGGAGAGAAACCTCATCACTGTACGTTTGTGGGAAGAGTTTCAGCAAAAAATGTAATCTAAAGAAACATGTGCGTATACACACCAATGAGAAACCATATCAGGTTTTAGTGAGACACCATAGAACTCATACAGGTGAAAAACCGTTACAAAGTTTTCAGTGTGAGAAGACGTTTACTAAGTCAGATTCCTTAAAAGTCCATTTGAGAGTTCATACGTGAGAGAAACCTTACGGGCCCTATCATACATCCAGCGCAATGTGCGACACAAGTGTCTTTCACTAGTTTCAACCTGGCGAAATGATCATCTTCACGTTTAGGTAGCACCAAGTTGTTTAAATATCAAATGCATCTGCGCCCAATTTTGCACCCATGGGCGTTCTGGTCTGATAATGAGGTGTGTTCAGGCGCATTCTTGGTGCGTTGCTATTTTGAGGCAATTAAAATAGACTACACCATTGACCAACTAAAACGTTAGTAATACGGGATGCGCGTTTGCTTATCACACCCATGGATGTGCAGCAGAACATAACCCTTTTATAATATGAAAAAATAATGGATTCAAATGTAAAAGATTATTTTTGAGTCTCTTGGACTTAATTGAGGACTGATTATGAGACGTTAGAAGGTGTAAAGAGCTGCTTCACATCACCTGCAGCCTGATAAGAAATTTAATGTTTTGCTTTAAACAAATGTGTTTGTTTTTAAATGCTACCCCATGGATTTATTGTATATGATGAATATGTATGTACCTGTGGATATGGTGAGATAAGAAACATTTAATGCTTTAAAAAAAACATGGCGCTGTCCGAGTGCTGAAACGGCTCTCTGCACGTTTACTTGCTATTCTATTTACTTGCTATTCTGATGATTCTTATCAGTTTATATACATCTATTATTGGGTCTTTGTTTGCTCTGTAAGTGACATCTGTCAGTCAAAGGTTGAGCTGTAAAGGTTAATATCTGCTATTGGACACAAGATGGCGCTCTACTACTGCTTTATGTATGTGTAAATAAAATCTACTTTAAATAGAGTCTTTAAACTTTGTTTTAATTTAGTGTCAATGTAATGTGTTAATATGTTGTGAATGTAACAGTTAGTTCAATTTGAGGAAGTTGATATTAATGTCAAATTTAAGATGTAGACGCATGTCACTGAAAGGGACCAGGCACATGCGCTCACCGGCGCATTCGCACTTGACATCACTTCATTAACGGAGCACAACTTCATTAGTCGAGGAAACTGGTGTAAAACTGATTAAAATAAACGATAATCTGTTCAAATAAAAGTAAACTGGAATTATAGACACACTTAAATGGGTTTAATATAGATTTTTTAACCCCTGTATAAATGTAAACTAACTGTAGGCTATCGTAAAACTCGTTTAAAACTTTTCTATTTAATGTTTATTTTTCTGTTTATTTGTGGGCTATTTATTACTTTAGAAAGATTGATCTGTCCATCAGTAGTTGATATATCTTGAAAGGACAGCCGCCCACTGCTCGGGGGGTGTGTGCGCGTGTGTGTGTGACTTGGTGTTTGTGTGTTCACTACTCACTGGGTTAAATGCAAACTCGGTCACATTTCGAGTATGTCTTGCATACTTGACAACAGTGGGGAACCTTCAGGGCCTTCTACGCCTTCAGAGAAGGCCTAAAAAATTAATAAAAATATTTTTTATAAAACTAATAAATAATAAAGTATTCAATAAAAATGTTTTTACATTTTTAAATTTCTATTTAATTTAATTTAATACAATACATGTAATATATTTTCTCTCATCTATGTTCTAACGTTAAGCTTACTGTCAGGTTCATATCCAATCAGAATCGTCTGTCTCTATTAAAGGTGGACTCCATGATGTTTGAAAGCCAATGTTGATATTTGAAATCACCTAAACAAACACGCCCCTACCCCAATAGAATCTGGACCTTCTGTTGATAGACCCGCCCCACACATACGCAACCCGGCATTTGATTTGATTTGATTGGCTATAAGTGTTTTGGTAGTCGGCCCGTCTCCTTTCCCAAAGCGTTTTTCAAACATCGTGGACTCCGCCTTTAACAAGCTATCCTACAGCTAAATATATATTTTAAAAAAAACAAAAAAAATTAAAGAACACAATTTAGGCTTGTTAAATGCAAATTTACAGAGCAGCAGAGTCTGTATTTGTGTTTATCAGTTCAAGTAATTTTAAACTTTAAAACTGCATTTAAAGGCAAACGATGCCTATTCTATAATTTAACTTTGCGTGCTCAGAATTTGTACACGTTCACTGTATGATTTAACGAAATACGAATAGCCTAGTATTATATTCTGAATTTTAAAATTTACGAAAAACAAACTACTCTCAATTTATTTCGGTGTTTTTCCCCCATGCTCACTTGTCTCCGTTTTCCTGTTTTTAAGAATTAAGGCGATGTAGTAAGTAGAACCTATCCATTAAAATTGTGACTTTCATTTATTGCGCCATGCGTAATTCCGCATGGAGAGGCATTTGCACTTCATTGCATATTTTGAAGGCCCAGCTGAAGTACTCACGGTTCGCCACTGCTTGACAAGCATGTCACTTTCATAAATAGCAATGAAATGCATTAAGAAACAATTATTGCCTGAATCCAACTCTGTTCCCTATATTTTAATATTTTTACAATATAGGCAAAATAAATATACTTTTTTGTTGTTATGATTTGACTTGTTTCATATCATAAAAATCTGACTTTTCATGTATAAGTGCTATAATTGGGTCCCCAGTGCTTCAAAAAGATCAACACACTTAGTTTTGGTAAACCATTCTCTGCAAGCATGTAAAAAATATCTAATTGAAATTTGGCTCCCCTTGTGATGTCAGAAGGGGATAATACCGCCGCTTAATCTGCACCAATCAACCAGTTACTGCCATATAGTGCAGAGTGAGCAGGAGAAAAAAATAATTGATAGTACAATTCAGTTTCGATTTCAACAAACCACCATTATGGTGATCAGTGTTTGCATCAGCTCATTTACATTTTTAAGGACACACAAAAATGGCACATTTTTGTCCACACCTACAAAGTGACAATTTTAACATGTTATAATAAATTATCTATATGCTATTTTGAGCTAAATCTTCACATACGTACTGTGGAGACACCAAAGATTTACTTAATTGTGAAGTTTTCCCTTTCGGGTTTGTGCTGTTCTATTGTAAACTAGACTTGGAGTTTATATATTCACTACTCAGTGTGTTGAATGCAAACTCTGTCACATTTCGAGTATGTCTTAAAATACTTGACAAGCATGTCACTTTCATTAATAGCAATGAAATGCATAAAAAATAAGTATTGCCTGAATCCAACTTTGTTCCCTATAATTTAATATTTTTTACTAAATAGGCTATATATATATATATATATATATATATATATATATATATATATATATATATATATACAAGAGATTATAAAAAATAATTGACTGTACACTTGAGTTTCGATTTCAACAAACCATCATTATAGTGATCAGTGTTTGCATAAGCTCATTTGCATTTTGCAGGACAAACACAAAAACTGTAGCCTGGGTGCCAGCCGATCTTAGCCCCGCCCACAAGATTTTGAAAACGGGAAGATCGGTCTGGGGTTTCTGCGTTGAGGAGCTGCTATGCTAGGACTAGAGCTGGTCGAACCAATCAAATTGTCAGGGCCGGCTTTATACGATGATGGACAGATAATCAACAGTAACGTAATGAACCACGTCATCAAAGAGCGCGTGTGTTGAATGGCTGCGCTGTAGAGTTCAGATGTGTGGATTCTGACATTGAGTCTGTTCTAAAAGATATCGACAGAGCATTGATTTTAAAAGAGGAACAGAGAAACGCGAGCAGGGCATTTGTTGATGTTTTTGCTGTCCTTCCAACGGGATTCGGGAAAAGTTGGTCGCAACTGAAACGGGTAACGTTATCACGGCGATGCAACTCGGCGTGCACAACGAGATGGATATAATAAGCGGTCGTTGCCAGCTTCTTTTCGGAAGCCCGGAATCGTGGTTGCTGAATAAGTGGAGGGACATGCTAGACTCCAATATTTTCAAGCCAACGTAATGGGTATCGTCGTGGATGAAGTTCACCTAACGTACAAATGGTAAGAGATAGTCTTACTCTATGACTTAGTAAATATTTCATGTTGTGATATAAACTAAATGTTGTAAACATAATGGGTGTTGATGTACATTCGCTAACTCAGACTTAGTACACAGGAAAATCCCCAGTGTTAAATTAACTCTATCAGTGTTAAATCAACACTATTTGGTGTTTATATAATCCACACCAAGATCGGTGTTAAAAAAGACTGGTGTTAAAAATATAACTCTGAATCAGTGTTAAAGTTAATGAGATAATGAAGTGATGATTAAGACATTAATGGTGAACACCTGTCACAGGGTGACTTCGGGCGGAACCAAAAATGGAGAGGAGAGGTTCCGCCCGGACAGAATTTTTAAAAACACCAGTTTACTTCCTGGTTCTCCATGGAGACAAACAAGGCCAAATTTGCTACAGGTGAAACGAATTAATCAAGCAAAGTGTGATTGGAGGCTGTGGGAGTTTGAAGCACTTAAATAGCCCTGCAAGAACACAAAGCAGGAGTTGTTGTTTCGGGCATGAGCTCCTTTTTATTGCCTAGGGCAGACTGAACCACACGCCCCGTCCTTGGAAGAGCCGGAGGGCGCCGTTGATCCACAAGAGCGCTTATAGCGAGAGGAAAGGGTGCGGCAGCCAGGAGAGGCGAAAAGGACGGGGCTGTGAGTTAAAGAAGCACTGCACCGGAGGCTTTTTTTTTTTGAAACGTTGATCCGTTGAGTTCTGGTTGGTGTGTGTTGAAGCGCTGTGCTGGGCCGTGTTGGTACACTGCTGGTGGCTGTCTGACTCTCTCTCTCTCTCAGGTTGCATTAGTATACTTACGAAGGCATCCCGAACCTTAAAGGTTGAAAAACACACAGAGTATTTGGTGAATTGAGACCAAGAGAAAACGGGGATTGAAACCGACATTGTTGTGAGTACCAAGTGCAAGTTGTAAATGCCTTGTGTAATGATCTAGCCGTATGTTAGATTCCTCCAGGAGGAAGAGAACGGCCCTACCCCTATGATAGCGTGGTGGGTGAGCCGAGTGGACGTTTTACTGAAGCAGTCACAACGACGACACCACTAGCTGGGCCGCATTATCCATCGCCAGATCTGACTGAAGTGAAGTAAAGGAAGACGGGAGTCCTTTTTGTGCACTGAGCGTGGTGGGTGAGTCTTTGTGCTGTGGAAACCTTTAAGTTTGACGTGGTGTTGTATATTGCTGTGGGTTGCTGTGGATTGCTGTATGTCTTGTCTGACAGACCCCCGCCTTCACGCCCTTCGCTAAGGGAAGACCAAGAGGCTGCTGGCCTTAGCTTGACTCAACCCTGCATATGTTGTGAGCGTGTTTTAGATCTCAGAAAGTAGCACGGTGCCCCGGGACGATCCTTTCCCGCCTAGACATTTGGTGGGTGGTGCGAGCGACAACGAAGAGCTGGAGAAGCAGCAGCATTGTGAGTACGATTTGTGGCTATTACCATTCAATACTGTAAACTGTGCGAGTCTTATTGTTGCAGAGAGCGAGGTGAAGTGATTCTCATCGTCCCGTGGCCTCTACAAAGGGGTGCCCCTGTCCAGAGTTCGAACGCCTGACGGCAGCGAGGAAAGGGAAGCGCTCGGCCCGGTAAGACGTTGAGCTATCCCACCCCCCTGCCACCGAACAGCCGTCGAGAGGGTTTGCCCCCGACGCCACGTAGGGACGACTTACTCAATCAGACGTTTCGCCCAAGCGGATACCTGTGGAGGGAAGAACAGAGAAAGTGAATAACCTGAGGAGAGATCGAAGAAACCTGTACTTACGGTACTCTGTGTTCAGCAGAGAGGTGAGAGCCATTCAAAGCCAATTAACTGTGCTTCTGTGTCCAAGTTGATACCTGTGGAGAAGAAAGAGGAAATACTGAGTGACTCGACGAAACATTGTGAAAGTGCGAGGAAGAGCCCACACCAGGGAGACCCAGGTACGCAGCCTAAATAAAAATCCACAACACTCATTCACTTTTGATTCTGCCTCCAGGAGGACAAAGGAGCGCGCCACGGATACTCCAGACCAGGTTGGAGCCTGAGTCCCACGCCCCCCTGGTCCCTAGTGTCCTGGACATCCCGTTGCCTCCTTGTTCCCTGTCCGTGGCCCACCTGGAGGGCAGAGACAGATATTAGTTTTAATTTCCCCCCTCCCCATTTCCCAAGAACATTTTAATTATTTAATGAATAAATAAAAGATTGTTTTTATACTTACCTGCCCTTGTTGTTGTCTGGTCATTGGGTTGGCTTTGGGGACCTCCTCGAGGTGGAAGTTGAAGAGGGGCGTGGCTTTAGCCATTAGCAGCCAGCCCCTCGGTGTGACACACCTGCTGGTCATTCAAATCAATTACATTTTGGACATTAAATTTTTATTTTGATGACTCGTTTTCTGGAGAAAGTACTAAAATAATAAAGACAAATTATTAAATGCAATAAATGAATACTGTTGGGTGTATGCCTCCAAAAGCTTTCACGTTTGCCTCTCTATCAGCATCTCTGTTTGAAAATAAAAAGATAACTTGCTGAGTTATTTTCTAATTGGATAAGTTTAACTTCTAAACAGCTGTCAGAACAAAATACAAGTGCTCAACTATTCCAGCATCCACACGCGTGATTTAGTAGACAAATCTTCTTTCTGACGCGATGTCTCACAAGTCAAATAGACATTTATCACAAAATGTATCACATTAAATCTTAAGTTTGTGTTTGTTATGAGTTCATTTGAAGTCACCATTACTGTGATTAGTGATTCCTTTAGTTAGGCATTCGTCCCTTGATCTCCTCTTTTAGCAATAGCAACAATGTTTTAGTAAAACCACTTGTTCATTGCTTCATATAAGGGGAAAACCTTCCAGACTTTCTCAGTTTATTTTTATTATATTCTACTCTACATATCATTGAAACATTTGATCACAAATTAATTATAAAGAAACAGGCATATAAAAAAGCTCTATGCAAATGACATTGGATTGAATGAGACTGCTGTAGTGCTTTAGTGTTTTTTTGTTGTGTTTGTTGTTTTCTGCTTAAGAGAGACTTCATGATTTCTGATACAAATCTCAACAATGGTGACAGTTAATGGTAAGAAAGTTGCTAAATTTTTGTCATGTTGCAATGCATGATGGGATTTATGAATGAGTTTTCTACAATCCTGGTACCCAGCATGCATTGTGGCATGACGTTTTGTTGTTGATTGTCACCAGGATTGTGTTTTATAGGCTGATTGTTGATGTCTCAGTGTGTCTGAGTTACACCACAGATTAGATTTGGGTAAACATTATTTAACTCTTCCGGTTATGTGGACTTTCACAGCACTGTTTGATTTCATGGGAGCCTCACAGGATTGGCAGAACATAAATTAAACACTTATATTTAGTGATTACTATTTATGATATCATTGAATCCCAAGACTTATACTTTCATACTAATTAACATAGCATGAGTTATAGACTTCATTTCTCTCATCTTCCTCTGCTTTAACAGATGTGTTTTATAAACTGCCACAGTTAGCAGAAGAAAACTAACACTAAACTTCAAGACCCAAGTACCCAACTAAAGAAAACACTAATCGGAGCAATGGTGACTTACTTTATTAACCAGATATTCAGCAGTTCTTTAGAAGTTCAACCTATCATCCATGTAACTCTGGAAGCAAGTTGTAATTTTAGTTTTCAAACAGAGATGATGATAGTGTTCATTTAACTATGGTGATTTCATCTATTGCATTTGATGATTTGGCTTTCTTCCTCATTTTAGTATTACTTTCTCCAGAAAAGGAGTCAACAAGGTGGACATTTTAAGACAGGAACAATTCCAAAATTGAGTTGATTTGACACGGAATGACCAGCGGGTGTTCACTATTAATGACTCAATCACTTCATTATTTTATTAACTTTAACACTGATTTAGTGTTTTTTTAACACCAATCTTGGTGTGGATTATATAAACACCGAGCAGTGTTAATTTAACACTGGGGATTTTACTGTGTATAATCACGATGTTAGTGTCATTGTAGCGAAATAACTAGCTGCTCGGTCAGGCTGCAAAGACGTAATTTCAACATACGTCACACACTCCGTTGCTCTGATTGGTCGTAGGTCTATCCAATTGAGTACAGAGGCATTTTTCGGTTGAGACACGCCTCATAATTATAGCTCAATGGAGCGCTATCAGACTCAAATTCTGACTAGAATTGAGTATGACAACGTCAGGCTACAAAAACTGCAAATTTTTGCTCACACCTAAAAATTGTTAATTTTAAAATGTTATGATAAATTATCTATATGCTATTTTGAGCTAAATCCTCACATATGTACTCTGGGGACACCAAATAATTATTTAATTGTGAATTTTTTCCTTTCAACTTTGTGCTGTTCTATTGTAAACTAGTCAAAATCATGTTTGGAGAAGCAGCATTACAATAAAACCAGAAAACCAACTATAAAGTTAATGAAGTCTTTTGTTCAGGTTCTTTTATAACAGATGGACACGAGTTACTTCTTGATAGAGCAACAGAACATCAATACATTATAGATCAATGCTCTGAATTCAGCTCTGTGATATTTAGTTATCTATACTTTATCCCTCACTAAAAGGGTTAAACCCTCAATAAAAAGTTATTGTATTTAGTAGGATCAGCATCTCTGTTAGTGAACAGCTGGTTTCATATGTAAATGTGCCCCACATAAGTTTATAACTCCCATTTCTTCAATTTATGGTTGTGATTAAGATTGAGTGTTGGTGTGGGCTTTACACATAGGGACCAAAGAGCTAACAGTCTCCACACTTTATGAACCAATCAGAAGTAGGGGAGCCAAAATCTTACCGTGAGTTGATTTCAGTACATCATTGTCGAGTGTTTAGTTTTGAGGTGTCATTTTATTTCATTATTGTAATATTAAGAGCATTTTGCACTGCCTTCCCTGCAGATGTTATAGTTTTGTATTTAGCATAAAATAAAGGATTGGGCCAAATAAAGTCGATTCTGTATAGTTAAAAAATAATCACCCTTGACAACTCTATTAACAACCAGTCGGCATCATATGATTCCAGAAATATCGCATCTTTCGGTAAAATTATTTAATATTTCTAATAATTATGTGAATGTCACTCACAATAACCGATTAAAATAAGTGATCTTCCTTAAAAGGGTACAGGACAGAGCTGTAAGAACATCAGGTGTGTTAAATTAACACCGGCTCGGTGTTTATATGGGTACCACCAGCAGGGTGTTAAAAGTAACACCGAAGCAGTGTTAGAGTTAATTAGATAATTAAGCAATCATTTGAGTGATTATTTGATTATTGAAGACACCTGATGATAATGAGCAGAACTACAACTACAACTTCCAGTCACTGCCTTAGATAAAATCAACTGAAAAGACATCTCTCTTATTACAAACCAGACTGACTTTTGTCTACTTTGAAATTGTTTGGTCACCATTATGGTGATCAGTGGTGCCTTTAATTGGGTGGGTTGACTCTTGTTTCTGTCTTTGAGGTCTTTGGAACAGTGTTTACTGAACACATTATTTGTTGTAAAGGTTGTTAAAGCAAAGGTTATGTAGTTTTTATAACAGTGATTATAGATTCAAGTAAGTCGTCTACACAGTCAAAAAATTCAGCGTTCATAGAAAACCAGATGCCGATCAAATAAACATTCTCCACTGGACTTCAGTAACATAGCCTTCCTCGGATCAAGCTTTTCAAATTTTATTGTTAAATACTTGCTGGAAATACTTTTTCGCCTCACGTGCAGATATCATGAATCACCCCACTAATCGGAATCATGGTGACAAACATAATGTTGCAAAGCATGCTGGGATCCACCATAGTATAAAACTCATGACTCCCATCATGCATTGCAACATAAATTATGTCACCCTTATTGCGATTAATGGGGTGATTCATGATATCTGCACGAGGCACAATAGAAACTTTCCGGCAAGTATTGTTAACAATAAAATTTGAAAAGCTCTGTAAGTTAAAACCAATAGAGAATATATATTTGATCAACATTTTATTTTCCATGAATACTGAATTTTTTGACTGTTTAAACAATATACTTAAATCTACAATCTCTGTTATAAAAACTTTATAAACTTTGCTTTAACAACCTTTACAACAAATAATGTGTTCAGTAAACACTGTTGCAAAGACACCGAAAGGAAAACAAGAGTCAAACCGCCCAACCAAAGGAACCACCGACCACCACAATGGCGACCAAACAACTCCAAAGCACACAAAAGTCAGTCTGGTTTGTAATAAGAGAGATGTCTTTTCAGTTGATTTTATTTAAGGCAGTGACTGGAAGTTGTAGATGTAGTTCGGCTCATTATCATCAGGTGTCTTCAATAATCAAATAATCACTCAAATGATTGCTTAATTATCTAATTAAATCTAACACTGCTACGGTGTTACTTTTAACACCCTGCTGGTGGTACCCATATAAACACCGAGCCGGTGTTAATTTAACACCGGGGATTTTGCAGTGTAGCAAGAATAGTTGAAGCTTTCTGGATAACTTCTGCTTCTTTTGCTAAAGCTAAATACCGTCTTGTAAAGTTATTAAACCTATGACCTTTGCATAGCTTGAATACCAAGTGAGCTGAACAGAAATAAAGCATCACTCTCAATTTAAAGGTGCTTTATTGGCACGATTGTGTCACTTACATTATTACCAAAGCATTTTTCATTAAAAAAAACATATAATAACACAATAGTAACGAACATTAAGGAAATTAGGACTAGGTGCTGGGTGATGGATGAAGTACTACTGCAAATAAAGTCAAATAAAATAAAGTCAAAGGATATTTACAATATAAAATAGACTTTGAAATATAAAAATTTGAAGTATAAAAATTTACGGAGGCACATGAGAGGTAGAATAAAAGTACAAGATCAGGGCTGTAGTTTGTTTCTGATGGTATGTAACTGATAAATAAATTTAGCATCAGCTGATGGGTGTCTGTCTTCCCCCAGTATCTTCATATGATCTTCATTTGATCTCTCTCTCTCTCACACACTACACACACAGTTCACACGTCTCACATATTCTCACAGATACACCTCAAACACAGACTCATATGTCGTGTCTAGCAACAGAACAAAACCACATTTCTTTCCAGACCAGCATTCACTTTAACCCAGAAGTAAAGGTGTTAAACTATCACATACATTCAGTACAAAAATAAAATGTAGGAAATACTTTCAAATTTTGTTTAGTGTTTTTTGATAATATTTTACAGTTCAGTATCTTAATGTTTAAACTGAGTTTGATCATCATCTCATGACTTCTGCACAAACCACTTCATCCTCCACTGGAGCTTTCTGTACACAACACACAACATCACACAAACATTTATTAAGAATGAATAACTGTTTATCAAAGTATTACAAATCTGTTTAAATAGGAATGTTATGCATACTTCAAACATAATTAAAGGCAACCTTTTAAATTTCCTTTAACATGATGGTTATTTAAACTGGTCCATTTCTACATTTGTCTGTCTGATTTGTAGGTCCGTTTGTCTTGTCCTCATGATTATCTCTCTATTTTAATCTTAGTACTGCAGATATCTCACCACAATCATAGTATAATAATTCAGAGACCTGTTTAAAATGATTTCTATATTTCTTATATTTTTCATAATTTATTAGTGACTAAAATAACATAAATAGGAGTATGGAAATTATGTAATGACAAAAGCATCTATTAAAATTTTTATATATGAGCTGCTTCAAAAGTCACATTTTACTGTGTGTGATAAAAACAAAAACATTTCAGATAATAATATAAACAATAAAGATTGATCTCACCGGTTTACATGTTCGTCTATTATGGAAAGTTGTTTCTACGTAAATTATTTCCTCTTCACCGCTCTGAACTGTTTCAACAACACAAACACATTACAAACCAAAACTCTCATCTTGATCTGTTAACAAGAAGTATTGTTTAGTATTTTTAGATTAGTGCTAGTTTACATTTACCCTGTTGATGTGTGTTTGTGTGTTTTCTGCAGATGCAGAAGATCAGAACTGAAGCGACAATCATCAGACATCCAACAACAACACAACAGATCACAACTTTATGAATGAAGGTGAGACCTGTAATAAATAATAAAATACGTTTCACAATCTGATCTTAGATCAGCCAATATTGTTACTGGGAATAATTCTAAACTCATATTAGCTCAAGGCCTAAGCGGTAATAATCACACCTGTTGTATCCGAACACGTCTGACAGAGATGATTGATGTTTAGATGTTGAGTCTGATTTCTGATGGGATTGTTCACCACACAGCTGTAAGAATCATCCAGACACTCCAGATCAAGAGAGATGCTGCTGATGTTGAGATCAGACACACTGATACTGGAAAAAGAACTGTTTCCTTTATACCAGGACAGACTCACATCTCTCACATTCAACACTGAACACAACAACACACATGATGATGTTTCTGATGATGAAGAGTTTTGTGTGCTGATGACAGGAACGGGCAGACGAGCTGGAAAACATGAGAGAATAAACAGAAATAAGAATCAAAGCAAATATTGTCAATATTAGGCCAGAGGTCTGATCTATTGGCCGTGTTTAATGTCTACTTAAAGTCAAATTGACTTAAACTTTAGAAATCATATCAAGGTTTAAAAACTTTTATCTCTTATAAGGGTGAGAGTTTAACGTTATAACATTAAAAGCAGTCTGTAAGAAATGAGGCGCATAAAAGTATTAATATTCGATTGCAATCCATGATAAATTAGTTCACACTGCTAATATATATATATATATATATATAATAAACAAACAAACAGTAAATCTTTACTTACCATAGACAGTAACATTGAATTTGGTTTTTATTATTTTGTTGCTTATGATCTCCATGTGATAAATTCCAGTGTGATTGGTTGTGATGTTTGTGATGGTGAGATCTCCAGTCTGATTATTCACCTGCAGTCTGTCTATGAATTTCCCATCAAGAGCATTAGCAAATATTGAGAATTTATTGGCCTCCTTGTTGAATTCTGCTATACGAGTCTCTTTAGATTCAGACATCCACTGTATTACATCATCTCTCTGTAGTTTAGTATCAGTGTATAGAGTAACAGATTCACCCTCCATCACTGACACTGACTTCACTTCATCATCAAACACACCTGAAGAACACAAACAGATTCACACAGATTAAATATCTACATTTAATTTAAGTTGGTCTTTTAAAGCTTAGCAGTAGTTTAGACTTCACATTTTTTCTAACATTTAATTAGCAGCATGAAAAATGTTAGCTTCAGTTTTTAAGTATCAGTTTATTTATTTAGATAAATATATATGAGAATTGATTTATTATATATAAAGTCATACTGTATTTAAATCAAACACAGAAGTAAGAGTAACAGATGATTATTATTCTGGATAAAATGCTCTAAAAAAAATATATAAAATAATTTTCATAATTTACCCATCAGACAGCAGAAACACAAAGAGAGATACATAAACATGAGAAACATTTTCTTCATCAGATGTTGTTGTCTGCAGTGAATGAGATGAAGACGACTCTGTGAGCTCTCACTTACTCTTCATGTGCTTCATACTTCCAGTTTAAAACCTCGGTGGGTTTTTCATATCTGATGTTTCCACTGAACTATGACATCTTTTAGAAAACATCAAGACGTATCGCAGATGCGAAAACATTTAACCTCTTACACTCTGAGGCTATTTTGGGGATTTCCGCCTCGATTTGGCCTACCCAATTTCAAAAGCTTCTCATACCCAAGTCTGTATTTAAAAGTGTGTAACTCTGGCCCTGGGTGGTAACGAAACATGCAGACACACTGTTAAGAAATTACCAGCATTTTACAATCCTTACCAGTGTTATTTTATAACTTGTTGTAATTAAGTTTCCCTGTAATATCCCAATGAATACCTGTGAAAACTATAGTATCCTTCGATTTTACAGCATTTAACTCCTATTTTACAGTAAAATCTTGCAATCTAAAACCTGCTGTTATATCACAAAAAGGTCTGTAATATCACAGCAACACAGTAAAAAATTTTAGGATTTCACAGCATTAAACTGTATTATTACAGTGAAATATTGTATTTAACCTCTTACACCCTGAAGCTATTTTGGGGATTTTCGCCAGGTTTTGGCCTACCCAATTTCAAAAGCTTCCCATACCCACATGCAGAGGTTTACATACAAAAGTTTAGTATCATTTTACAGGAAACCCTTTGAAATTACATAAAACACTGTTGAAAGTGCTAAACATGGTTGTATGTGATGTCAGTCCTCTAATAAACACAAAAATAAATAGGCGCTTTTTGATGTTTTTTCTAAAGTTTTTATTTGAAAGTGTATAACTCTGGACCTGGGTGCTCCAGCTACCTGCAGACAGTTTTGTTTGATTCCAGCAATTGTCAGCTTACAGAGGAAAATGATTTTTTTTCAAAAGTTATTTTACTCCAACTGATTTCTGCCTTAAAACATTTGAAGTGTCCCCATAACCACATACAGTGGAATAAATGCAATATCTTTATATAATTTTAAAGAAAACCCTTTAAAGTTACATAAAAAGCTGCTGTATCTGACGAATTTAGTTATTTATGTTGTTTTTCATATGATGAAAAACCAAATTGTCTTTTTTATGTTGTAAACACTGCCTTTGATAGTGTATAACTCTGGTTCTGGGTGCTCTAGCAGACTGCAGACAGTAAACATGCAAAAAAAAAGATCTCTTTAGCATGTCGCCTTCAAAAGTTATTCTTAATTTACTGAAGTGTGCGAAAATACATTTTCATATAAATATTATTTTTTTGTTTTGCACATATAATAAATAGCAAGGGATTATTCATGCACACAACCAAAGAAATGTTGTGAATGGACTCATTTTTTAGATTAGGACCTAAAAGAAAAGATGGTGTATCATTTGTGGCTTTATGTGCTATCTGAGGCTGTCCACACTCAAGTTTCACAAATGTTTACAAAAGACCAATTTTTTCCTCATAATTCATTTGACGATTTTTGGATATGTGATGACAATAGAACAAAAATTATGAGAGTAAGAGCTTTCATTTGATATAAGACTTGCCCATGTTTGTCATACTTGAAAAATATGAAATATGTGAATATTAAATCATATTAAAAAATTGTGTGTGTGTGTGGGGGGGGTGATAGTGTAAATTAAGTGTAAATCACTTTCTTACGGTAAAACATATCTCAAAGTGATGCATATCTGCAGAAAGTAGAGAGTCTAAGCTTTCAAACAGTATCTCATAAGTGGTACTGGACGCAGTACAGGGTCCACAGGGTCAAAAAAGTTAAAATAATACATCTTGCAAGTGTAAACAGAGACATCAAATAGACGTCTCTGAGATGTATATCAGGGTAGCCTCAAGACGAGTCACTCACTGTGAACGTAGGATCAGATGTACACTCTGAAAAAAATCTGTAGAAAAACGGACAAAGTACTGTGTAAATATGAAGAAATTTTCCGTATTTATGTTTTACAGGCATTTATCTGTTTTTTTTTAATAAAATGTTGCATTATGGGTGCAATAACTCCTGCTGCAATCTTTCACTTTTGCCTCTCTATCACCATCTCTGTTTGAAACCTAAAATTACATCTTGCTTGCAGAGTTATTTTCTAACATGGATGATGTTTAACTTCTAAACAAATGCTGTCAGAACAAGATACAAGTGTTAAACTATTCCAGCATCCACACATGTGATTTAGTAGACAAATCTTCTTTCTGACGTGACGTGTAAGTCAAATTGATATTTACCACAACACTTATCACATTAAATCTCCAGTTTATGTTTGTTTTAGATTCATTTGAAGTCACCACTATGGTGATTAGTGTTCCCTTTAGTTAGGCTTTTGTCCCTAGACCTTCACAGAACTGACTCTGCTCTTTCAGCATTGCAACAGTGTTTTTGCTTGTAGCAATTGCAACTTGTTTGTTGCTTGAGGAAGGAGAATTGTTTATGATGTCATATAAGCTTGGTTGTTTTTATGTTTTGCTGCCTAACATTTAAATATGAAATGATAAAATAAGAATAAAGAACTGAAATGTATAAGAGTGACACTCTATGCTGATCTAAAACACTAAATGTGTCAACTGTGGTTTTTGCTTCAGAGACATCAATACTTTGGATACAAATCTCAACAATGGTGAGAGTAAATGTTAAGAGAGTTTTCTGCAATCCTGGTACCCAGCATAGCATGCATTGCGGCATGAAGCTTTGTTGTTGGTTGTCACCATTGTTGCGTTTCATAGGCAGATTGAAGTGTCCCTAAAGGTTACGGAAAATGTTCTGTAAATCTACGGACAGTGTTCTATAAATCTACAGAATGTTCAGTTTTTGAATAAACAGAAATTCTGTAAACATAACGGAAAAGGTGCCGGTAATTTTCTGCCAGGACATTATCCGTTTTTTACGGATTATTTTTTTAGAGTGCAGGATAAACTGTTAAATATTAGGGATGTCTTCAAAGAGGAAGTACACTCTAAAAAAAGAATCTGTAAAAAAACGGATAATGTCCTGGCAGAAAATTACCGGTACCTTTTCCGTTATGTTTACAGACATTTCCGTTTATTCAAAAACTGAACATTCTGTAGATTTAAAGAACATTGTCCGTAGATTTACAGAACATTTTCCGTAACCTTTAGGGACACTTCAATCTGCCTATGAAACGCAACGATGGTGACAATCAACAACGAAGCTTCATGCCGCAATGCATGCTGGGTACCAGGATTGTAGAAAGCTCTTTCTTAACATTTACTCTCACCATTGTTGAGATTTGTATCCAAAGTGTTGATATCTCTGAAGCAAAAACCACAGCTGACACATTTTCAGCCATCTTATTCAATACATTGTGTTTTTAGATCAGCATACAGTCTCACTCTTATACATTTCAGTTCATTATTCTTATTTTATCATTTCATATTTAAATGTTAGACAGCATGACATAAAAACAACTAAGCTTATATGACATCATAGACAGTTCTCCTTACTCAAGCAACAAACAAGTTGCAATTGATACAAGCAAAAACACTGTTGCAATGCTAATAGAGAAGAGTCAGTTCTGGATGGTTAAGAGACAAAAGCCTAACTAAAGGGAACACTAATCACCATAGTGGTGACTTCAAAAGAATCTAAAACAAATACAAACTTTAGATTTAATGTGATAAATGTTGTGCTAAATATCCATTTGACTTACACGTCACGTCAGAAAGAAGATTTGTCTACTAAATCACATGTGTGGATGCTGGAATAGTTTAACATTTGTATCTTGTTCTGACAGCAGTTGTTTAGAAGTTAAACATCATCCATGTTAGAAAATAACTCTGCCAGCAAGTTGTAATTTTAGGTTTCAAACAGAGATGGTGATAGAGAGGCAAAAGTGAAAGATTGTAGCAGGGGTTATTGCACCCATAATGCAACATGTTATTAAAAATAACGGATAAATGCCTGTAAAACATAAATACGGAAAATTCCTTCATATTTACACAGTACTTTGTCCGTTTTTTTACGGATTTTTTTTAGAGTGTACAAGTCTGGACATCAAAAACAAAAAGAGAGGCTACAGAGGTCAGAGAAAAGGCGGTCTTGGAAGAACGAAATGTGAACGAAAACAATGTACATGTGAACGAAAACAATTATATCATTAAAACATGAAGTTATAGATTATAATTTATCAAAATCTTTACAAGTGAAAAAGTCTAACACAACCCCCCTAAAAAAATTTAGCACCAGCTGCCACTGCTCAAGAAAAGTTAATGGTTTAATTTACTACTTTTCGTGTTAATTTAAAGATGACATATTCAAGTAGTTAAATTCAGTTCTTTACTTATGAGCAGTTTGTGTTGTATTTCAGTTTGTATGGTTAATGTCAGCATGACAAAGTTTGGCTTCATAAGAGGACATTTTTTACGATCCGACCCTCAGCTTAAATGGTCCATACAACACTTGGTGATATCAACATGTGATGATGTCACACAAGTTTAATGGAAACATCAGAGAGAAAAAAACACACAGAGGTATGAAACTGGAACCACATGAAGACTAGGTGAGAGCTCACAGATTCGTCTTCATCTCATTGACTGTAGAAAATAACACAACATCTGATGAAGAAAATGTTTCTCATGTTTCTTTATCTCTCTTTGTGTTTCTGCTGTCGGACAGGTGAGTTATACACATATTTTAAAATTATATGTGGAAGCAGTTAATCCAGAATAATAATCATCTTTTACTCAGCAGATGCGAACTTGCTTTTATTCTTCTGCCTGATTTAATACAATCTTATTTTATTATGTATTAAATCAATTTCTCATCAAAGTTTATATTTATCTAAATAATCGCTGAAAGCTAAATATAACGTTTTTAATGTTAAATTAAATGTTTAAAAAAATTAATGAAATCTATTTGCAAAGGCAGAAATCCAAATCTCATTTGTTTTTAAAACTACTGTCAATTTCTAAGCTTTTCTAAAGACAAAGTTAAATTTACTAAAGACCGTTTATCTGTATGAATGTGCAGGTGTGTTTGGTGATGAAGTGAAGTCAGTGGTGGAGGGAGATTCTGTTACTCTATACACTAATCTTACTGAAATACAGAGCGCTCATCTGATATTGTGGAGGTTTGGACCTCAAGATACTCGTATAGCTCAAATCTATAAAGAGGCCAATAAGATCTCAATATATGATGATGATCTTGATGGGAGATTCAGAGACAGAGTGAAGCTGAATCATCAGAATGGAGATCTCATCATCACCAACATCACAACTCAACACACTGGACTTTATACAATAACCATCAGCGACAAACAGAAGCTAAAATCTGACAGGTTCAATATCACTGTCTATGGTGAGTAAAGATTTGTTGTGACATATGAACCAATATATTTATCTTAGCCGTGTAAACTCATTTTATAAGGTTTTGAGATCAAATATAAATACTTTAATGCACCTCATTATTTTCAGACTGTTTTGTAATATGTTTCTCAACCTCTATACGATCCTTAAAGTTAAGTTTCATTTTATTTATTAATCCATTATGACTGAAGACATTAAACAGTGTCAATAGATCGGACCTCTTGACTAATATTAATAATATTTGCTTTGATTCTTATTTCTCTCATGTTTTTCAGCTCATCTGCCCGTTCCTGTCATCAGCAGAGATTGCACATCATCATCATCAATAATATCAAATTGTTCATTATTGTGTTCAGTGTTGAATGTGAGAGATGTGAGTCTGTCCTGGTATAAAGGAAACAGTTTATTGTCCAGCATCAGTGTGTCTGATCTCAACATCAGACTCTCTCTATCTCTGGAGGTTGAATATCAGGATACAAACACATACAGATGTGTACTCAACAATACCATCACAAACCAAACTCAACATCTCAACATCACTCAACTCTGTCAGACGTCTTCAGGTGATGTTTGTGATTGTTAGTGTTTATTATTGAGCTAATGTCACATCAGTTCAACATATTTAGTTAAAGTAATGATATTCACTGTTTTAAGATCAGATTCAGTTACAGTAATGTTTGGTATTATTCATTACAGATCTTACCATTATTTTGATCTGTTGTGGTGTTGTTGGAAGTCTGATAATTGGAGCTGCAGTTCTGATCTTTTGGATCGACAGGAAACACAGAAACACACAGCAGGGTAAATGTTAACTAGCACTAATCTAAAAATACTAAACAATACCTTTTGTTAACAGATCAAGATGAGAGTTTTGGTTTGTAATGTGTCTGTGTTGTTGAAACAGTTCAGACGGGTGAAGAGGAAATCACTTACGTAGAAACAACTTTCCATCATAGACAAACATGTAAATCTGTAAGATCAATCTTTATTATTTATATTATTAACTGAAATGTTTTTGTTTTTATCACACACAGTGAAAGGTGACTTTTTGAAGAAACTCAGAAATAAAATTTTAATTGGATTTTTTTGTCATTACATAATTTCCATATTTCTATTTATGTTATTTCTGTGTTACTAATATAATAAATTCTGTAATAGTAATGATGAAAAAAGTTTTAAACACATGTCTGAATTATTATACTATGATAAGACTATGATTGTGTTGAGAGTAAAGATCTGTGATAATCATGAGGACAAGACAAACGCACCAACAAATCAGACAGACAAATGTAGAAATGGACCATTAAAATAAACATTAATATCATGTTGAAGAAACTTTTAAAGCAAACATTTTAAATTAACCCAGAAAATGTCGCCTTTACTTACATTTGAAGTATACATAACATTATTTAAACATAGATTTGTAAAGATTTGATTAACAGTTATAAATTGTTATTAAATGTTTTTGTGTTGTTGTGTACAGAAAGCTCAAGTGAAGGATGAAGTGGTGTATGCAGGAGTCCTGAGACGATGATCAAACTCAGTATAAACATTAAGATATTGAACTGAACTGTAAAATATTATAAAAATCACTGAACAAAATATAAAAGTATTCCTTATGTTTTATTTTTATACTGAATGCTTGTGACAGTTTAACAGCTTTACTTCTGGGTTAAAGTGAATGATGGTGGTGTGGAAAGAAATGTGGTTTTGTTCTGTTAGTGGACACAAGTTGTGAGTTTGTGTTTGACTATTATTGGCTGTTTGTGGTTGATGTGTATCTGTGTGTATATGTGAGAGGTGTGTGTGCGTGCGAGCGAGCGAGCGAGCGTGTGTGTGGGGGTCTTTTGCTAATTTGATATTATCTTTCACTTTATACAAGTCAACTTTACAAAAAATATTGAAAATATTGAGTTAAATCAATGCCAATGAATGACAAATAAAAAATTGCTGTAAATTAAACTTTTTGCATGAACAATTAAGTCTGTTGAAGCCACAGAAAGGTCATGGGTTTAATTACCACTAGTGTCAAAAGTATTCACATTCATCACTCAAGTAGAAGTATATATAGGGTTTAAAAATACTTAAAGTATCAACTCAAGCTTTTTACTCAAGTAAAAGTGTAAAAGTCCTGGTTTCAAGACTACTTACACTGAAAAAAATGATTCATTGAATTTAATCTTTTTTTTTAAGGTAAGTGGTTGCAATCAATTTATTTAAGCTACATTTAAACAAAAAATATATGTAAAGTAAAATAAAATATAAAACTTTTGTTTAAATGTAGCTTGAATGGGTTGGTTGCAACCACTTGCCTTGAGGAAATTGATTAAATTCAATGAATAATTTTTTTCAGTGTAGTATCAGAAAGGAAAAAAACTCCCGCACACTATCATATACTTGCAATTTGAAAAAAATTTATTCACAACAAAAATTTTTTTTCAAATTGCAAGTATATGATAGTGTGCGGGAGTTTTTTCCTTTCTGATACGACCTAATTGTTGGTCTTTTTTTTCCTACGCACCTATTCACTACAGGTGTGCGATGGAGTTTGTTCATTAATTGTTTCAGTGTAGTATAAAAGTAAAAGTAATGTAAGGGGAAAATTCCATTCCCAACTTCTGGTAAGACGCAGTAGGGGCCAGGCCCGGAGGCAACACAAAGTGTCCAGAGCCTCCTAGTGTCGCCAACACCTGCTGCCAGCCATTCGCCTGTCACCCAAACCTGCCCTCGAGTGACAGCACCTCCTGACAGGACACAGAGCCCCCAAACCCAGCAAGTGGCAGCCACAAGAACTGGCTGTGCTTCTTTGGCTGAACCAAGGATCCAGTGGCCCCAATCCTCAAAAAGAGCTGAGTGGCACCAGTTCAACGAGGACGTGAACCAGATCCTGGAAGTGACAGCCAAGGGGGATGTGGACCATCGACTGTTAACGATGACCACTCTCATAGTGAACATTGCAGCTGAGCCCTTTGTAGGGCAGAGTACCACAGGAGGAGGCGGAAAGAGAGAGCCAATGAAATGACATTGTACTCACAGATTCAGAAAAAATATAATAAAACAATTATACAATTAAATTGTTAACCACGTTTCTGTTGTTCCGTTCTTCTGTTGGCAGATTTACAGAGGGAGGTGCCACAAATGCATGAGAACAGTTTACAAAACCGCACAGATTGTTAACTTGTGGGTACGGTATATTTATCTGTACATGAGATCTGTACACCTCAAACACATCCTCGCGCAAGTTGAAATTATTGTCATGGCATGACACATAGTTAAATCCTGCAAGTTATCTAAACCGATGTACGCTATGTTTCCCGTTTGTGAATTCAACGATTTGTAGATTAGATTACATATAAAGTAAATGCACACACGCTTTTTGCCTCAAACGCGCCTTTGCGCAAGTTGAAAATATTCAACTCAAGCGAAAAATTTGCATAATACAAGGTTAAACCTTGTGAGTAATCTAGAGGTAGGATCGTGATGCTTTGCGTTTGGTTTGTACGCAACATTACACCTATTACATATTTTTTACTGTTTGTCAGGTTTACAAAATAGTGGACACCCAATATAATGCACACTATGAAATAGGAAGTGATTTCAGAATGTTGAATAATGCTGACTTTTGATATTAAGCGAACTGCAACCAGCAACTTCCCAGCTAACAGAAAAAAGTTCTAAGAACGTTCCCTGAAAGTTCTTTACGTTCCCAAAAACGTTCTGCCAACGTTAAAAGTGTCCAGTTTTCTTGACGTTCTAAGAACGTTTTTGTGTTGTCTCAACGTTAGAGAAATGTTACATTTTACCATTTTTAAACGTTATGACAATGTCATGTTTTAATGTTCACACAATGTTTAAAGGGGTCATATGATGAAAATGTTAGCATTGTCACTTTGTGGGTTTGAGCAAAAGTGTGTCGTTTTGGGTGTGTTTTTTGAGATGCAAATGAGCGGATGAAGTGCAGGCACTGGTCACAATGATGGTGGTTTGTTGTAATTGAGACTCTATTGTGCTGTCAAGTCCAAAGATGTGTCGTTTTGGGTGTGTTTTTTGGGATGCAGATGAGCGGATAAAGTTCAAACACTGATCACAATGATGGTGGTTTGTTGTAGTTCGTACTCAGTTGTGCTGTCAAGTCCTTCTTTTCTCTCTCTTTCTCTCTGCACTAAACGGCAGTGCAGTGGTTGGAGAGTTCGGATTGGGGAGGCGGTATTATTCTAATAAGATATCCTTATGACATCATAATGAAAGCCGAATTTCAATGACCTGTTTTTGCTCACACCTACAAAGTGGCAATGCTAACATTTTCATCATATGACCCCTTTAAAACAACAACTGTTTATTATATTGACTTGTTTAATTGTTATGTAAATGATAGAGAAACATTGCATTTTATTATATTTATTTTTTATATTTATATTATTTTATTATATTTATTATATTTTATATATTTATTATATATTATATATCTATTATATATAAGTTTAGATGTTGATGTTTTGTTTCATTTTAAGTCACCATTATTGTGATCAGTGTTCGTTTTAGTTGGGCTCTTGAGCCTTGTCTTTTACTTGCTAGTTTTTTCCCTGGTTGTATTAACTTTTTGTTAATACACCACATTTGCCACGAACACGCCAAGTCAGCAGTGCAATTCTGTGGCGCGGCGGCCGGCACACAATGGCAAAAAATCATTCCCAATCAATTTACTAATCAAAAGTTTATTTTCTGTCAATAATGTAAATGAGATCCAGCTCTTTCACAGCAGTTTGTCATTAAAGAGTTTTAGAAACTTTGGACAAAAATATCCACAATTTAATTGGGATGCACAAACATCAAGAATCAGACTATGAATCTCAACCATGGTGACAATTAAATGAAAAACTTCATGCTGCAATGCATGCTGGGTATTAACAAATTACAAATCTCATTCAGGACTCCCAGCATGCACTGCAGCATGGATAAATAATGATTTTTTTTTTTCAATTTTCTTTGTCACCAGGGTTGAGATTCATAGTCTGATTCTTGATGTTTGTGCGTCCCAATTGTGCGGCGGATGTTTTTTGTCCAGAGTTTCTTGAACTCCTTGGTGACAAACTGCTCTGAAAGTGCTGGATCTATATGCATTGTTGGCAGAAAATAGACTTTTGATTGGTGGATTGATTGGGAGTGATTTTTTGCCATTGTGTGCCAGCCACCACACCACAGAATTGCACTACTAACTTAACATGTTCGTGACAGGTGTGGTGTATTAACAAAAAGTTAACACAACCAGGGAAAAAACTAGCAAGCAAAAGACAAGGCTCAAGAGCCCAACTAAAACGAACACTAATCACAATAATGGTGACTTAAAATGAAACAAAACATCAACATCTAAACTTATATATAATAGATATATAATATATAATAAATATATAATATATAATAAATATAATAAAATAATATAGATATAAAAAATAAATATGGTAGAGTGCAGTGTTTCTCTATCATTTACATAACGATCATATAAGTCAATATAATAAACAGCTGTTGTTTTAAACATTGTGTGAACATTAAAACATGACATTGTCATAACGTTTAAAAATGGTAAAATGTAACATTACTCTAACGTTGAGACAACACAAAAACGTTCTTAGAACGTCAAGAAAACTGGACACTTTTAACGTTGGCAGAACGTTTTTGGGAACGTAAAGAACTTTCAGGGAACGTTCTTAGAACTTTTTTCTGTTAGCTGGGTTAATGCCTGTGCTCGCGCACATGCAATCGATGTAAGCAAGCCTCGGCCAAAACGGATCAACCGAGTCCTCCACATAAACCGAGTCCTCCACCCCTACTGAAAAATCCAGCTAAGACCAGCATAAGCTGGTGAGCTGGTTTTAGCTGGTCCCCAGCTTGGTTTCAGCTGGTTTTGCTGGTGTAGCAAGCAGGTCTAGCTGTGTTTTGGTCACATTTTTAGCTGGTCTAGCTGGACTTAGCTGGTCATGCTGGAATACCAGCTGGCCCACCAGCATGACCAGCTTTGTCAGGCTGGGAGGTCCAGCATAAACCACCTTAAACCAGCTACAACCAGCTAAAACCGGCTACCAGCTTATGCTGGTTTTAGCTGGATTTTTCAGTAGGGACATAAACATCAATGCGGGCGTTTGTAGATAATCTAGGAAGTCAGGAAAGGTCTTGTTTCTTTATGTTTGTTTACAGCCTTTGCTATAAAACGTGATTAATTCATAAAAAATTCTAGCATACTAGCATACTGTTTGGTAAGTTACCCGGATGTGCGGAGATACTCGGATGTAAACAACAGCATGCTTAATGTAGTATTTATTTATATTTTTTACTATCTACTTTAATAGTACAAGATTTACATTTTTTTTTATTTTACATACATTTAGTTATTCCTTAAGTGGCCCTATATTCACGTTGTCCGGATAAGAAATACAACTTGTGAGTTGGGAAGAACAAACACAAATGTTGTCAACACTCTTGCCCTGGAAATCCTGGTTCAGTTTGGCCAACCATAAGCTACTTGATTTGTTATAACTTTTGGCAATCTGTAGTACTCCAAATGTTTTTCCCAGTCCGATCGATTAGTACAGCCCAAATACACGACCGTAATTGACCCTCAGCAGCAAAAGTAATCGGAACCATTCGGTTCTTCTTCTTTCGTTTAATGGTGGACTGGTTTACTGAGCACATACTGCCACCTACTGTTCTATATATTGCCTATTTCAGCATTTTACATAGAAAGATAGGGAATAAAACTAACAACAGAATTCTGGTATTTAGCTGGTACTGCTCGCAGCTCCTCCAGCCTATACCCTGAACCCCGTCGAATCAAAACTTCTGTATCCCCCAAATCTTTATTAATCCTATAAATTAGTTCTGTACCATATATGTATTCCATTAAAACCCTATACCATATCTCTATTAACTTCAATTCCTAATATATAGACGGTTTCAGCAGTAACAACATAAACAAGTGGCTGTCGCGATCTGCACATAACTTCCGGTAAACTCCGCTAAGAATTAATAACAACAAAGTTCTTTAAACTAGTTTATTTATATAACAAGCACAAAAAACAACACATAGATTACCTAGGAAACCAAAACATTTGTTTTTTTCGACGAGCCATTTCTTCAAGAGATCAGTTTAGCAACTAGTCAGACCATTAAAAAATCGAAACCGGAAGTAAGGTTCGGATCCAGACGTGTATCACGTGCGTCCGATGAAACCGTCTATACCCCAAATTTAAATCCTTTTGTCCATTTTTACTAAGATACTCCATTAATTCTGTTTTCTCCTGTACATATTTCCTACAATCACATACATGTTTTACTGTTTTTCGTTTGGGTCAATGGCATTGTTAACGCTCAGTAGGCTACCATTAATACGGTCGACTTCTTGGTGTTGTGTTACCCCTGATTGAGTTGTTATGTTCCATTATGCTGGAAGTCACGTGTCTTTTCTAATTCCCTTACCTTTACCCATATGAGAGAGCCTTGCATTTTTGTTAATGTATGCCCCGCCCAATGACACCAAATATCTCAGAAGGTTGTAATATATGTCACTGGGTTTGTGGGTTACAGGTGTAGCTATTACTAAGACTCAGAAATCAAACAATGAACATTTGAATATCTTTAAATTTTTTATGAACACCTACATCAACATGAAGACGATTACTTTACTCTTCGTTATTTCTTTATTTATCAACGGTAAGATCAACATTTCTGCAACTCTTTTGGTTTCACTTTTTCACTGCAATTTTATTTTTGTGTGTGTGTGTCCTGTGTTTTACATAAACATAACTAACATAATTGAATAAATATGTAAGGACTACGTGTGGACAATAACATATAACAATCAATGTAAAAAGTGGACATAAAATGCGTGTGTGTGTGTGTGTGTGTGTGTGTGTGTGTGTGTGTGTGTGTGTGTGTGTGTGTGTGTGTATGAAAAAAATTCAGACATAGCTGATTCTATAGAGGATATACTACATATTAGATACTATATTATATATATTTGTGTCTGTAGGTGTGTTTGGTAATGCAGATGAGATGGAGAAAGTATCAGTGATGGAGGGAGATTCTGTTACTCTACACACCGATGTTCCTAATATCAAGACATATAATGTGATACGGTGGAGATTTCAACATGAAAACTCTCCTATAGCTGAACTTGACAGAAATGATGGTATCTTCTTTACAAATGATGATGTTCATGATGGGATATTTAAAGGTAGATTGCAACTGGACCATCAGACTGGATCTCTCATCATCACAAAAATCAGAAACACAGATTCTGGACTTTATGAAGTAGATATCAGCATTCGTAATTATACCATACATCAGTCATTCACACACTGTTAAAAATAAACCGTACATTTTACGGTAGAGAACCGGCAGCTGTGGTTGCCAGATCTTTACCGTCAAAAATACGGTAGCAATGTTATTGGTTTTACGGGATTGCACCCATTGTACTGTATATTTTACAAATTTTAAATGTTTTTTTTACAGTTTATAAGTGTCTATTTAACATGTTTATGTTGCTAAAACAGTTTATATCTGTCAAATTCAAGGGTTAACATTGTAATATTTATGGTTCATTACCATTTTTTACAGCTCAAAATTATTTATTGTAAAGGTTTATGTTGTACAAATGACGGTTCAGTACCTTCTATTTTACAGCCCAGAACTGTCTAATTTAAATGCTACACTGTAAAAAAAAATCTGTAAAATATATTACCAGTACTATTTCCATTATGTTTATAGACATTTCCTTTAATTCCATTAAATTACTGTAGATTTACAGTACATTCTCCGTAGTCTTTACAGACACTTTAATCCGCCTATGAAACGCGACAATGGTGACATTCAACAACAAAGCTTCATGCTGCAATGCATGCTGGGTACCAGGATTGTAGAAAACTCATTCATAACTCCCATCATGCATTGTGACATGACAAAATTGTGCAACTTTCTTACCATTTACTGTCACCATCGTTGAGATTTGTATCCAAAGTGTTGATGTCTAAAGAAACTAAAAAAAAGAAACTAACTAAAGCATTACAGCAGTCTTGTTCAAAGCAGTTTTATTTGCATAGAGCATCACTTTTTTTGTGCTTTATATCTTTAATGTTCTTTTATCATTTTATGTTCATAAAATATTTATAAACTTTTATGCATATAAAATTATATGCATGACATACAAGCAATCAATAGATCACATGATAGTTTTTCCTACTCCCTCTAGCAATAAACAAGTGGTCTTAATAAAGCACTGTTGCAATTGCTAAAAGAGGAGAGTTAGGTCAGTGAAGGTCACAAGGACAAATGCCTAACTAAAGGAAACACTAATTACAATAATGGTGACTTCAAATGAATCTTAAACAACCACAAACTGGAGATTTAATGGGATAAATTTGGTGGAAAATATCCATTTGACTTGTGATTACATCACGTCAGAAAGAATATTTGTCTACTAAATCACGCGTGTGGATGCTGGAATAGTTGAGGACTTGTATCTTGTTTTGACAGCAGTTGTAAACTTATCGTCCATGTTTACAAAATAATTGTAATTTAAGTGTGATAAAAGTAGAAACTTGATGACAAATGCCTGCATGATGACCACTATAGTGCAGACTGATATAATTTTCTAATTTTTAAACTCTATCAACAAGGATTTAGTAAAATATAAACAGATGTTTCAGTATATTGGTAACAAATATATTCTCTAAAAGTTTCAATGTTACACCAATAACGCATAATGCCATATCTATTACGCTGATATTGATCAAGATTTTTTTTTTTCATTTTTATGGTAATACAGTATCTTGTTAATTTTACTGCAATAAACCATATTTTTATATGTTTTTTACTGTTAAATGTAAGGTCTTAGTCTGTAAAACTAATTAAAGTTTTTCACAGTGAATCCTACGGTTATCACATGTTTTGTGAAATACGGTTTTATTCTGTATCACTTATACGGCATTTTACTGTTTAATTTACAGACATTTTTTACAGTGCAGTTATTGTCCGTGGTGAGTAAATCAAGTGCATTGTATTACATGGATTTACAGCGATGGGTTATTCTTTTCTAAAATCTGCAGATGAAGAAAGTATAGACAAGTACACATGGTATGAGGAAATGAATTGTCAAGTTAGGGTAAACAATTCATGTAACATTCTTCTGTGAACCTGTATGTTCACTTTTAGATAGCCTACTCTACTAGACTTTGTCATTTTCTTTTCAGCAAATAACCTGTTAGATGCCAGATTTTCTAACAGAACAAACCATCTTTTGCTGTTATCTCAGTGAGATAAATCAGTAAAATGGAATGAAATAAAAATGTCTGATATTGTTGTTGTGTTGAAACAGGTGGACTAGAGTCAGTGTCAGTGATGATAGGAGATTCAGTCACGCTGTACACTGATGCTGATATTCAGATGTGTGATTTTATCGAATGGATGTTTGGAGATAAACGCACACAAATAGCTCAAATAAGTAAACCAGATGCACGCTTTGTCACGTATGACGGGGATGATGGGAGATTCAGAGACAGACTGAATCTGAATGATCAGACTGGATCTCTCACCATCACAAACATCAGAACTGAACACAAAGGAGTTTATGAAGTAAAGATCAGCAGCAACAGACATTCATTACACAGGAGATTCATTGTGATTGTCACTGGTGAGTAACTCATGATCTCATTCACACAACATGCACTGAAAAGCTTTTACACTCCAAAATAATAATAATAATAGTAATAATAATATGCTATATTAACTTATAAAATTAAAAGTATAGTGCATTATTTTTGTACACATTGTTTTAAGTAAGGTATAGAGGGTATGCAAGTGACATCACCTTCGGCGAAAGTGACTGTGGTTACGCCCCCTGAGTGGCAAAAAATTCTGACATTTTCGCGGCCGCCACTAGAACAGCCAGCCATTTTGCTAAATGTTTTGCCACTCAACAGGGCGAGCTCCGGCATGGTCATATGGAAAAAGTCACAGGCGTCACTTCACGCGACAGCTTTGTTTTATATCAAGACTCAACTATGGCATGAATGAATAAGTGTGTTTTTGGATATAAGGACAAGAAAGCCAGCATTATGTTTAGTCGGGGTAGCAGTAGAGTTTTGCTTTTGTATTTGTTTAACGCTGGATTTCATTGAAAAGTCTCAACCGTTTTTATAATTTTTATCTCAAAACCTGTAGATTAGATTCATTTACACTCATATATTTTTCTGTCATTACAGCGTTGGCTCTGTCTTTAAGTACTCTGGCACAAGTTTGTGGTGCCGTCCTGCTTATTGTTGTTGTAGCTGTTGCTGTGTTTTGGTATTGCTTCAGGGCTCATGGGATAGTACCAAATTTGGGTAAGAATTAACAACAAAGTAATAAGAATTATTTCCATCAAGTAGAATTGATAACATGTTACACAAATTATTTTGTGTTTGTAATCACGTGTGTTTGTAGCTGTAATAGATAAGGAGATGGAGGTGATGGAGGGAGATTCTGTTACTCTACACAATGATCTTACTCAAATATTGAGTGATACTCGTATTATATGGAGCTTTGGATCTAAAGAAGTCACGATTGCTAAAGTAATAAAAACAGTCAGCAAGTGTGTTGATGAGAGATTTAAAGACAGACTGACACTGGACCCTCAGACTGGAGATCTTACCATCAATAACATCAGTAATGAACAATCTGGACTTTATCATCTAAATATCATCAAACGTAAAAAACTCTCATCCAAGATATTCAATGTGATTGTCATCGGTGAGTATTTTCTGCAACATTTCTCATTTTTTGAAGAGAGTTAGCATTAGATTATGAAATTTCTCTCCTGGCATTGTGGTGAATTATTCAATGTTTTTGTTGTTTCAATATTGTCCTGTTACAGGTAAAGTAATAACAGTGAATGCAGGAGAGTCTGTCACTTTAAAGACTTCTGTTACAGAAATACAAAATGATGAGAAGATTGAGTGGATGTTTGGAAATAAAGACACTGTCATAGCTCAAATCAGTGCCATTAATACCCACAGGACATATGATGGTGATAATGATGTATTTAAAGATAAACTAGAGCTGAATCATCAGACTGGAGATCTCACCATCAATGACATCAGACAAAGACACGCTGGTGTTTATACACTAAAGACCGTCATCAAAGGAAATGTCTCTTTTAGGAGACTACCTGTGTCTGTCACAGGTAAGTAATATTGCTGTCCTGTACTGTAATGTACTGCTGCAAGAGTGTCTATATCAATAAATAAAACTCTGTTGCTGTGTAATTGCTTTTTGATGTGGACACATAGATTATATATATATATTTATAAAACGGCTAGTTCCAATTCTTGATTCTGATTGGTCAACAGGTGTGCTTTATTCACAATAAAACACTGCTATGACCGCTTTACCCAACGGTTCTATTTAATATCACTGCGCCCTTAGCAACGCCCTTAGCAACACCCTTAGCAACACATAAACATATAATGAGACAAAGTCTGAGAACAGTTGTTGTTTTTATTTGAGCTTTCATGTTGTTGTCCGCTTCGCGTCGTGCCTAACAACGCCCTTCAGCCGTTACTTATTCACGATACAGCACAGCCTCTCGTACCTTATTGCTTACATATATATATATATATATATATATATATATATATATATATATATATATATATATATATATATATATATATATATATATATATATATATATATATATATATATATATATACTTATAAAGGCTTAATATTTAAACAATGTAGTTCTGTGGTTGTACAGTATCAGATTATTTCTTTGTGTTTTTCTGTCACAGATTTACCTGCAGAGCTTTGTAATGAATTAAAACCTTTGATGAATAGAGAAACGTCCAGTAGAGGTGTCTCATAACCAACATTACAAATACAAAAGCATTACAAAATCACCCTTATATCAATGAGTTCAAGTTGTTGAATATCCACCTGTATGTTCATGGTGTAACGGATCTGCCAGTCATTTAACTTAGCTGATAGCACACGTTATCTTCAGTATTTGTCTGGTCTTGTTAATAAAATGACTACATACACGTGTTTCATCAGTGTTTCTGTTACTCTGCTCCTGCATTTCTTAAACCACAGTGTTTTTTATCTATTCACATGTTAAATAGATTATTCCTAGTATTCATAAGCATTGTTCATGATGAAACAGTATACGATGATTACCCTGATAAATCAGATAAACATGAACTAAAGTCAGGTAGTGTTCATGTTTCTACTGATAAAGCAGGATTGTTAGCAAAGGGTTTACTGTACATCCAACAGACAGAACCAAAATTAAAATGTAAAGAGAGTTTGGATGAAATCATTTGACAAATGAATAAAAGTGTGTGTTAGATATACTAACAGAAACCTCACCTCACGAGTCTTTGACTTGCATGCAAACATTTATTCTGCATTGCCTTATTTAGAAGAAACTTTAGTAACACTTTACAATACGGTTCATTAGTTAACATTAGTTAATGTATTAACTAACATAAACCATGAGCAATACATTTGTTACAGTATTTATTAATCTTTGTTTATGTACTAGAAATCAAGCTTTAATTGTTTGTTCATGTTAGTTCAAAGTGCATTAAGTAACGTTAACAAGATAAAGTATTAGTAATTGTGAAATGAAAATTAACAATGATTAATAAATGCTGTATAAGTGCAGTTCATTATCCAATGTAGTACACCTTATTGTAAAGTGTACTGAAACTTTTATCTAAAGTGACTAAGCTGTACATTTTGTCAGTAGGTGAGTTTATTGGGAATTAAACCCATGACATTTCCATAGCTCTAATACCGACTTAGCTACATGAACAGAATTAAAGCATTGCTTTCAATTTTAAATTTAAAGACGCTTTATTGGCACGATTGTGTCACTTACAATATTGCAAAAGCATTTTTCATAAAACAAGAAACAACAATAGCACAATAGCAACGAACATTAAGGAAATTAGGTGTTGGGTGATAGATGAAGGATCGAGAAGTCAAATGATATTTAAAAATAAAATAGACTTTGAAATATAAACATTTGAAGTATACAAATTTACATTTATGGAGGCAGATGAGAGGTAGAATAAAAGTACAGAAGATCAGGGCTGTATAGTTTGTTTCTCATGGTGTGTAACACACACTACACACACAGTTCACCTCTCACATGCTCTCACAGATACACATCAACCACAGCCACTAAGTCAAACACAGACTCATATATCTTGTGTCCACTAACAGAACAAAACCACATTTCTTTCCAGACCAGCATTCACCTTAACCCAGAAGTAACTGTCACAAACATTCAGTACAAAAAATATAAGAAAAACTTTAAAATTTCATTGAGTGTTTTTGATCAGTGTCTTTTTGTATTTGTATAGGAACGGAATGCAGTAAAGGGGTGGATTTAATGTCCTTTTTTGTAATATACCACTTTTTTATATTGTCAAGTCACATAAATGTATTAATATTATTTTATCAAGAGCATTTGTTTGTGTTATGTGTTTATGCATTAACTGATAAGCAACATGTGTCTCTTGAAGGATGGGATCTGATTTTATTCCAATAAATGATCAATTACTTGCTAAGAGAAATAATTTAGACTGAATTATATTTATATTTTAATGTTATTATGATGGTTTGTGTCAGTTTATAGACGTCTTTTATTATTATTTGGTCTTTGTCTGCTTTGTTTACAGTAGTGGAGTGACATCTGTCAATCAAAGGTTCACTGTAAAAACATTCCGTAGAAATTGCAGCTGGGTTGCCAGTAATTTACCATAGATTTAAATTTATTTTTTTAACTGGCAACATTTTGTTCAAATTTAAATGAACATTAAACATTTACAAGTCTTTGTCTTTATAGAGTAAAACTAAAAAAACAGTATCAAGCAAAACATTATGGTAAACAAAATCTGAAGCAAAAAACAGAAAAAGGTTGATGATGACTTCTGGTTCCCAAGAATGCTTTGCATGAGGCTGTTATTGTATAGTTTTATTCTGTAAAGATAAATACTTGTTAATATTAAAAATTTATTTAACTTTGAACAAATTCTTGCCAGTAAATAACATAAATGTAAATCTACGGTAAATTACCGGCAACCCAGCTGCAATAACATTGAAATTTCTACGGAATTTTTTTACAGTGTTGAGCTGTGGTGGTCAATATCTGCTATTGGACACAAGATGTCGCTCTACTACTGCTGCTTTATGTATGTGTATATAAAACTACTTTTACATACAACAACTCAACTTCCCTCTCACCCCATCCTATGATAGCTCCTTGGTGCCTTAAAGCTCAGTCTGAACAAAGATTCAAAGATGTGCATGATTATACAGTCAGGCTACTGTTATATTAACAGTTTTGTGCACAAAATAAGTTTAAAATACACATTGTTTAATTATTAATTTTTTTGTGATGGCTGCACAATAAGTATAATGTGTTATATTTTTTCTGCTGGATCATATTGGGAAGAAATCTGATGATTCAGTATTTTACTTGCCCAGTCAGAATTTTCACTGGTATCACACATGACACGTTTAACCTTAAAATGACACCTATGATTAAGATAATTACATTATTTACATACCCACCACCAATGTCAAAATCAAAATGTTGCCCTTGCCTTAGCTAAATGACTATACTTATTAGCAGTGGTGGCTGGTCAATAGGGGGCGGTGGGGCGCCGCCCCCACAGTTGGCCAGAAAAGAAAGCTACTTTAACATGTTATCAAAACGTTAAATATATAGTGCAAATTAATACAAAATAAAATTTTAATACAAAGAACGGACTTGCGTTCTTGTGGAGATCGGTCTTGCCAGGCGACCTTAGAAGGTCGAACTCAGAAGGTGGCGAGAACACAGAACGCACTTGTTGTGAGAATTGAGATGTGTGCGATCTTCCTGTTGGTCACCTGACCTCTGCCATTGTATTGCTGCAATGTCTTTTGGGGCGTAACGCGATTTCAGCACGCAAGTCTGCACTCATTGGCTGTTTGCGGTCTTCAGCGATCTTGCATTCTCGTGTTCTCGCTCTACGTCATCATTAAACGTTGAAGCTCAATTTCAATTCTCAAGAATGCAAGTACAGAGAATGCATGAAAATACCCGGATGTGTTCTTGATATCTAGGATGCTTCGAGTGCAGACTTGCGCGCTGAAATCGCGTTACGCCCCAGAAGTCATTGGGGCAAAACAATGGTGGAGGTCAGGTGACCAACAAGAAGAATGCACATATCTCAATTCTCACAAGTGCGTTCTGTGTTCTCACGACCTTCTGAGTTCGTTCTTCCGAGGTCACCTGGCGGGACCGATCTCCACGGGAACGCAGGTCCGTTCTTTGCGTTTTTGGAATTTAGATTTTTGAGAATTTTTGGAACAGCCAATGCATCCTCGATATCAAGAACACATCCAGGTATTTTTATGTGTCCTCTGTACTTGCGTTCTTGAGAATTGAAATTGAACTTCAAAGGTTAATGATGACGTAGAGCAAGAACACAAGGACGCAAGATCACTGAAGAAGGCATATTGAGAAATATGTAGGTCAGTAAAAAGGGTAAAAACATGTGACCTGAGGCTGAACTTTAATTGGCTGGTTTTGGATCTGCCTTGGGGCACAGGACTGTGCGCCCCAAACCCTCCCATTTATGTTGTGAGCGAATCAGTATTGTTTTTTTATGTCTTTGACCTCAAGTGATTGGCTCATTCTCAGAGTCCCACAACCGCGTTGCAGATTGCCATATAACTGCTAGCAAGTGAAATACATTGAAATGAAAGTAAATATGATTTTATGCTTACAAAATCACCCTTTACAAGGCATTCAGTTAAAGAATAAATAAAGGATTAAGGAGCTTGGACCAGATTGAGCAGCAGGAAATAATCATGGTTTAGTTTACACAATGTGCTTTTCCATTTTCCCTGTTTGCTGTTTCAAAGTCTGCGTGATAGAGCGCATTTGAGCTGCCTTTGCATGGACATGATGTTCAGATAATCTGGTATTTTTCGTGGCTTGGTCAACTTCGTTGCTAAGTAGGCCTACTGGTCTGTGATTACGCAACTTGAATGTGTGTGTTTGTGTGTGTGTTTGTGCGTGTGTGTGTGTGTTTGTGCGTGTGTGTGTGTTTGTGAGTGCTTGCTTGCATGCATGATTGTGTGTGTGCGCGCGTGCATGCATGTGTCAAATCGGGTTAACTGAAGTGTAATGGAAGAGTGCGAGGGTCTGCATTAATCTGGATGCGTTTATTACACAAGATGGTTTCACATACAGTTTCATGAGTTTAATTTAATTCACATTTTTACTTTTCAAGGGCCCTCTCTTCTTTGGGGCCCTGGAGTCAGTACTGGTTTTACCCCCAGTCCGACACCCCTGTAAACATGTCAAATTATGCACGGTCTCTGTTCATCTGTTCTCTTCACAAATAAATAAACAAACATTTCTGCTTGTATGCTCCTCTTGTAAGTTGATGATTAAAAATGAACAGTAACATTTTCAGCATTTTTGCTAAGCAGTAATGATATTCATCACCTGATAAATGGCTATTTACAGTCCTACATTACTACAAAATGTTTATTTGCAAAGAAAAGTTAATGGTTTTATTTACTACTTTCTTCATGTTCATTTAAAAAGGACATATTCAAGTAGGTAAATTAATTTCTTGACTTATGAGCAGTTTATGGCCTAGTTGTATTTCAGTTTGTATGGTTAATGACAGCATGATAAAGTTTGGCTTCATTAGGGGACATTTTTTGTGATCCGGCCCTCAGCCTAAATGGTTTTGACACCCCTGCCTTACCCACAAGGAAGAAGGAAGTCTCTTGATCATTTGAGGTGAGGTATGATTTCATAGGCTTGTCAGATATATGAGGATAGTGATTATTGTACTTACTAAACAATAAATTGGTGTTATCAGGATATCGCATGGCTGGGAAGAGCTCTTAGCCAATAACTGTTGTATAATACAACAGTCCATACAACACTTGGTGATATCAACATGTGATGATGTCACACAAGTTCAGTGGAAACATCAGAGAGAAAAAACACACAGAGGTGTTAAACTGGAAGTATGAAGAGTAAATGAGAGCTCACAGAGTCATCTTCATCGCACACAACACCTGATGAAGAAAATGTTTCTGATGTTTGTTTATTTCTCTTTGTATTTCTGCTGTCTGACAGGTGAGTTATACACATATTTTTATATCATATTTAAGAGCAGTTGATCCAGAATAATGATGATCTGTTATTCAATAGATGATTATTTGCTTTTATACTTCTGTGTCTGATTTAATACAATCTGATTTTATTTCTATGATACAATTTATTAAATCAATTTCTCATCAAATTTGATATTTATCTAAATAATGAAGGTAACGTGCTAATGCTGCTATTTATTAAAAAAAATTCATGAAATCTAATTGCAAAGGCAGAAATCCAAATCTTATTTTAAAACTTCTGCCAAGTTTCTAAGCTTTTTTAAAGAAGAAGATAAACTGACTGAAGATCTTTAATGTGTGTGAATGTGTTTGTGTGTTTAGGTGTGTTTGGTGATGAAGTGAAGTCAGTGATGGAGGGAGATTCTGTTACTCTACACAGTAATCTTACTGAGATACAGAGTAAAGATGTGATTGAGTGGAGATTTGGACTTCAACAGATTCGTATAGCTGAGGTCAATAAAGAGGCCAATAAGATCACAATATATGATAAAGTTCTTGATGGGAGATTCAGAGACAGACTGCAGATGAATGATCAGACTGGAGATCTCACCATCACAAACATCACAACTCAACACACTGGACTTTATCAAATAAACATCAGAAGCAAAAGAAAGAGCTCTTACAGATTCAATATTATTGTCTATGGTGAGTAAAGATTTGTTGTGACATATGAACCGATAGATTTATCTTAACAGTGTAAACTAATTTTATAAAGTTTAGGATTAAATTAAAATACTTTTTTGCACCTCATTTCTTTCAAACTGTTTTGTTTCTCAACCTCTTTACGATCTTTAAAGTTAACTTTTATTTGATTTATGAATCTATATGACTGAAGATATCAAACACTGTCAATAGATCAGACTCCTGACTTGTATTGGTAATATTTGCTTTGATTCCTATTTCTGTTTATTCTCTCATGTTTTACAGCTCATCTGCCAGTTCCTGTCATCACCAGTAACTCATCACAATGTTCTTCATCATCATCATCATCAAATTGTTCATTATTGTGTTCAGTGTTGAATGTGAGAGATGTGAGTCTGTCCTGGTATAAAGGAAACAGTTTATTGTCCATCATCAGTGTGTCTGATCTCAACATCAGACTCTCTCTATCTCTGGAGGTTGAATATCAGGATACAAACACATACAGATGTGTACTCAACAATACCATCACAAACCAAACTCAACATCTCAACATCACTCAACTCTGTCAGACGTGTCCAGATACAACAGGTGTGATTATTCAACTACAGTTATGATTTTCACTGATATAAGATCAGATTCAGTCACAGTAAATATATTCACTGATGTAAGATCAGATTCAGTTACAGTAATGTCTTTTATTATTGATTGCAGGTCTCACCTTCCTTCATAAAGTTGTGATCTGTTGTGTTGTTGTTGGATGTCTGATGATTGTAGCTTCAGTTCTGATCGTCTGCATCTACAGGAAACACACAAACACACAGAAACAGGGTAAATCTTAATTAGTACTAATCTAACAATACTAAACAATACTTCTTGTTAACAGATCAAGATGAGAGTTTGTTTTGTAATGTGTTTGTGTTGTTGTAACAGTTCAGAGCGGTGAAGAGGAAATCACTTACGCAGAAACAACTTTCCATCAAAGACAAACACATAAAAAGGTAAGATCAATCTTTATCTTTTATAAAATTACATGAATTGTTTTTATTTTTATCACACACAGTAGAAGGTGACTTTTGAAGAAACTCAGAAATAAAATTGTAATTCTTAAATTCTTCTTTTAATTTTTTTGTCATTACATAATTTACATGATTCTATTTGTGTTATTTTAGTATCATATAATAAATTCTGATATGTGAAAACTAGTATTTTTTTAAATGTGAATTTTTTTTAAACAGGTCTCTGAATTATAATACTAGACTATGGTTAGACTATGATTGTGTTGAGAGTAAAGATCTGTGTAATAAACCCTTATAAAGACCAACATAATTAACTGTTACAGTTTTTACAGACGCTAGGACACATTTCTCAATACTTAGGTCACTTTTGCAAAACTCTTCACACAGTTCTCCTAACAAACTTTCAGCTTAGCAGTTCATTTCACATTCAAAATGCACTACAACTACCAAAACACTTTATTCAGGACAGGTTTCAAATCAACTCATTCTTCCAGAACACTAGCAAAGGTTGACAGCCGACAACACATTTTATCACCCACAAAGCAATGACCTAAAAAACACTAACAACATGTAGCATTATACAATGTTTTCTTGTGTAAAACAAGGACACATCTATGTTTATAATTCACTGCAATAGATGTTACTGGAATGAATCAGACATGATGCAGAATTTGTCAATATTTTATGTTGTTTATTTTTTTCCACTGCATAATTCCAAAATACAATAATTTGTATACACACCATCTACTGATACAATAGTAATGCTAATCTACTCTGTCTTCTCCATTTGGCCATTTGTTTTTATAGAATTTAATTTTAAGATTTAAAATATATTTCATTAAAATATTACTGTAGAAATATAGCAAATTGCTGTCTTATTCAGTTGTGTATCATGTTATTGTTTTGAATATACGTTTAACAGTTTTGACATCAGTATGTAACATGTGCATATTGGCCTGTATGTATAAAGAGTTTTGGCAGTTGTTGTCTGAGTGAGAAAAGAATTCATGAATTTGAGAGATGTAGTCATTGAATGCATTTTGTGCCAAAGCAATTATAATTGATCCTCAGTTTAGCCCACATAGATTTCTGTTGTGCTCACTGTGTGAAGAGTTTTGCAAAAGTGACCTAAGTATTGAGAAATGTGTCCTAGCGTCTGTAAAAAACTGTAATATCATGTTGAAGGAAATTTTAAAGCAAACATTTTAACTTTTAATCACTGTTTGCTTTTAATCACATTTGAAGTATGCATAATATTCTTACTTTAAACATAGATTTGTAAAGATTTGATTAACAGTTATTGTTATTAAATGTTTTTGTGATGTTGTGTGTTGTGTACAGAAAGCTCCAGTGGAGGATAATGTGGTGTATGCAGGAGTCATGAGACGATGATCAAACTCAATTTAAAGATACTGTAAAACTGAACTGAACTTAAAATATTATCAAAATCATTGAAGAAAATATAAAAAGTATTCCTTATGTTTAATTTTTTTTACTGAATGCTTGTGACAGTTTAACAGCTTTACTTCTGGGTTAAAGTGCTGGTGTGGAATGTAATGTGGTTTTGTTCTGTTGCTGAGTTTTATTTTTGTCTATTAGTGGCTGTTTGTGGTTGATGTGTATCTGTTTGTATATGTGAGAGGTGTAAACTGTGTATGTGTGTGCGCGCGTGCGTGCGTGCGTGCGTATGTGTGTGCGTGGCTTTAAATTATAATAGCTTTACAAAAAATATGGAGTTCATCAATGCCAATGTATGACAAATAAAAGATTTCTTTAAATCAAACTGTGATATAACTTTTTGCATGAACAATTAGGTGTGTTGATAAAGCCATGCAAAGGTCATGGGTTTAATTACCACAGGTGTCAAAATTATTCACATTCATTATTCAAGTAGAAGTATAGATACTAGGGTTTAAAAATACTTCTGTAGAAGTTAAAGTATCAACTCAAGCTTTTTACTCAAGTAAAAGTGTAAAAGTACTAGTTTTAAAACTAATTTGTATAAAAGTTAAAGTAAAAGTAACATAAGAGGAAAATTCCAGATGAGGACAAAAGCTTAGGCCGTGCCACAGGGTCGTATTGTACACTACCCCACCTTAAAAAAAATTCTAAAGACAATAACGACTTTAACGTTAGGCTGTAGTAAAATTTTAAGTAAGGGATAATATAGAGGCAGCCGGTAGTTATCGGGAAATAAGCCCCAACAGTGGGCTGAAGGGGCTTATTTCCCGATAACTACAGGCTGCCTGTACATTATCCCGCTTATTACACGGCTACTCGTCACATAAGAAAAAAAACGGACATGAATATGAATTTGAAACATTTTATTGGCATATTTGTTTTAAATGAACATTTTTTCCTTACGCGAAACTTTGCACAGATGCATAAAATGATCGTAATACCTTATTAAGATCCTCTGCTTCATACTTGTCTGTCTCCATTTTTTCTCTTTCAGCCAGTCTTTGAGAAGTTTTAATGCTCATTCTGTATTTTTTTGTGTGTTGGCTTCATAGCTGTCATGCTCTATTTTGTCAAGTTCAGTCTCAGTAAGCTCTCTGTGTTTTGTCGTTGTTCGTTCTTCTATCCACTCTTTAAATGTTTTTTTTCCGTACATGTTAAAATTAATGTCAAAATTTTCCATTTTTTATTGTGGTTGTCTGGTGTTTGTCACAAAATGCCGCCAAAAAGTAATCTTTATTGATCTTTATTGGCGCAGAGCGATTTTAATCGTACAAGTAGTACCGGCTATGCGTTATTACTTTGGAGAGGTTATTATTTGAAAAGAACGAACCTGCAAATGTCTCAACTGACCAGAATCAGAATCAAGCATTCCAGAGAGCCGTGTAATAATGTTGAATAATTTGTAATGGTTCTGTTCTGTTTTTTGGACTTTTAGTTTGTATTTGAGTTCCTACTTCCTGTTCTGTCTGTTTGTAGTTCTGTTTTCTAATTGGTTCCCATGTTTCCCTAGGTGTTTCAAATCTGCCTTGTTTGTTGTCATGTACACTCACTCACTTACTCATTGCCTATATAGACTCTTTTACAGCCCACGTGATCAAATAGTATTTAAATTCCCTGTCTCTTCAGTATCTGGTTGTGAGTGGATGTTTAGTGTTCTTTAGGTGTAGTCGTGTCATGTTTTGTCCTGCCTTGCGTTCCTGTTTTACCCATTGGATTTAATAAAGACTTTTAAACTGCACGTGGTTCCTCGCCTTTGTCTTCCCTGCCAGAAATCGTAACAGTTGGCTCCCCCCTCAAATCTTCTGCATATTTTATCCCTTTCTAGAGATTGTATGATGTTCAGATTCATGTAACATGAGCAATATAAAGGTTAAATGGGTTGTGTTCACTAAAGGCTTATCCTAGTCCCAGACTTAAATGCATGTTTGAGCTGCTTTAATTTAAAAACACCTTTTCCTGACTAATTTTATCATATATTGGTGACATTGTCTCAAGATGCACATCTGTAGTGTTTTGTCATCAGGTATGCTTGCAAAAACTTTTTAAATGTCCTAATATAAATAAGGCCTAGTCCTGGATTAATCTAAACCCTGTCCGGGAAACCACCCCATAACTGTTTGTGTTTTGTTATTGTAAGCACATTGTGCTTTGTCTAGACTTTTATTGAGTTCAGATGGCATTTTATGACAAATGAATGCAGACAAACCAATAATAACATCAAAATATCATGGGTGTCTTGTTAATTACCTGTTTAGTTTGCTTGGTTTATCATAGTCTTTTTATTTTAGAGTCTGACATTAGTTTTAGCAGTCCTGTCAAAGGCATAAGCCAATCAGTTTACTACCATCTGAGAAATATAGCCAGAATTGGAATATTGTAATGGACTCATCACAAGATGAGGCGGCGAGTCAATATTTAGCCATATGAGGAATCTGCTTTAACAATAACATTCAGTTGTTGTTATGCTCCGTTTAGGGAAAGGGTGTAACATGAAAAACTGTTCAATTTCATTACTTTTCTCAATTATAAATTTATTGATTTCTATTTGGCACTTGTGATTCAGGAGCTGACCAAGCCAAAATAACACACAAATTCCTTCTTTTAAAACATCTTTCATAGGCCCTTGCTTAGCCCAAAGCAAATGAAAAGAAAATACAATATACAAACCCCCAAAAAATGTCGTCAGACTCCATACTTTCTCAAATAATTTGTATTTACAATATATACAAGCAGGCAACAATATTAAAAGGGTATTTCAAAACTCAACAACTTAAACTCAACATCTTAAAACAGGCAAATGGGTCAATTACAGTTTCAATTTAAGTTCTCTCTGGACAATTCACTGGCACACGTGATTTAAGTATAAATAAAAGTATATAACAGAAAAGGAAAAAACATACAAGATATTGAGTTAGACATTCAGTGACACGAGTGGTTGGTGCAAAGTCATATTTTTGGACCATTTTGGAACGCTATATGGATCTGCTCAATCAATCGTATCAATTGTCACATACTTTTCTGTGAGCAGGTAGAAGCCATGACCAATGAATGTATGAAGCTAGGTACGTGTGAAGTTACGTGTAATCTGTGCTGAACATTTTACATGTTAAAGAGAACATATGATGAAAATCTAACTTAAAGGTGCAGTGTGTAAATTTTAGCGGCATCTAGTGGTGAGGTTGCAAATTGCAACCAACAGCTCAATTCACAGCTCACCCCTTGCTTTTGAAACACATAGAGAAGCTACAGTTGCCGACACAGGACAAACATGTCATCATTGGAGACAACTTAATAAAAAAGTTTGTCCGTTAAGAGCTTCTGTAGAAACATGCTGGCACAAAATGGCGTCTTCCATGTAAGGAGACCCTCGGTGTATGTAGATAAAAACGTCTCATTCTAAGGTAATAAACACATAACGGTTCATTATGAAAGGTCTTTATACAACACTGATAATATAGTTATGTATATTATTTAGCATTTTTGTCAAGAGATCCTTCTAAAAATTACACAATGCACCTTTAAGTCCTATAATTGGGTCACCAGTGCTTCAATCAACCTAGAAAATGTGAAAAAGATCAACCAAGTAACTTAGTTTTGGTAAATCATTCTTGCAAGCATGTGAAAAAATAGCACACTGAAATTTCGCTCCCCTTGTGATGTCAGAAGGGGATAATAC